>NC_057848.1:97976732-99241107 GCF_910594005.1 Cervus elaphus
ATTTTTCCTCCCAGTTACGTTGCACTCTGAGATTCCAAAACTCCCCAGAGACCCGCTGGTGAGAGGGTCCCCTGGTGTTTGGAAACTTCTTCTCTTTTACGACTCCCTCCCTGGGAGGGTCTCCGTCCATAACTCGTTTGTCTCTCATTTTATCTTTTATATTTTGTCCTACCTTATTTTGAAGACAATGGGCTGCCTTTTTGGGTACCTGGTGTCCTCTGCCAGTGTTCAGAAGTTGTTTTGTGGTATTTGCTCAGTGTTCAAATGATCTTTCAGTGAATTTGTGGGGAAGAAAGTGGTCTCCCCATCCTAGTCCTCTGCCATCTTAGGACAGCTCCCCACTCTAGTATTCTTGCCTGGAGAATCCTATGGACAGAGAAGCCTGGCAGGCTACAGTCCATAGGGTCACAAAGAGTCAGACACGACTGGAGCAACTTAGCCCACATGCATGCACCTTCAACGTTTTCTAGCACTTTCATAAGAAGGGTAAGTGTCCTTCTATTCTGCCATCTTGTGAGATGTTCTCTCAACTTGTTTTTTCCCACTACATCTATATAAACTTTTTCTAATGAGAAGGAAAAATGCAGAAGTTAATTATGCTCTTAAGCGCCGATTGTATAGGCATCTGTATAGTGTAGTGTTGTGTTAGTGGCTCAGTCATGTCCAACTCTTTGTAACTCCATGGACAGAAGCCTGCCAGGCTCTTCTGTCAATGGGATTCTCTAGGCAAGAATACTGGAGTGGGTTGCCATTGCCTTCTCCAGGGGATCTTCCCAATCCAGGAATGGAACCCAGGTCTCCTGCATTTTAGGCAGTTTCTTTACCATCTGAGCCACCAGGGAAGTCAGGCATTTGTATAATCTAGCTCAAAAATGATGGGTTACACGAAATCAAAAGGTTAGTTCTCTTTACACTACAGTCTCTTTCTTCCCCAAAACACTCAAGTTTCCTCAATTTCCAGTTCTGCCCAAACTTCCTCAATCCTCATAACAAAATACTAATGCTTACAGATTTAAGAAAGTTACGCCTACACTACCTTTCACAATATATTTAAAGTGGAAAAACAATTGCATAGGTAAAACATTTTAGAAAATCATTGTGAAGATTAAATTTTCAGCTAGATTTAGTTGGGATATCCAATTGAGAATTTACGCTATGTATTTTCTAGAAATCAGGCATACCTGGAGGTGTAAGAGAAGTGGAGTGGCCACAGATCTATTACATGTAATTCCTGGGGCAAAATTCAAAGTAAAAGAAGAGGGACTCAAAGCACATAAAGACAGTATAGAAGAAAGGGTGGGGAGGTACAATTCTGAGTATATCTCTAGGGTTCTCATTCTGCATTGCCCCCTGGGGATCCATGACTCAGGTGATATATATGGAGAGTGCAATAAAAGAATAAAAAGGAAAAGGGTTACTTCTTTAAGTCCTTAGGAGAACTGAGCAGTGCTTCTCTGTACCCTCCTTAGGAGTATATCACACCAATAGATGTTATGGTTACTTACTGTAGTGGGGTTTACTTCTAAACCACAGAATGGACAAAATATTGGTGAGCTTCAGTTGATATGGGTGCCTGCTGTAGGCACTAGGGTAACCTTATGTGTCACAGATGTGCATATAAATTACTTAGCACAATTTCTGACACAAAATATGTGCTCAGAAAATGCTTGCTTAACAACATGGTTATTACTAGTATCAGCAACCCTTGCTTTTAAGAGCTGAATTGTGTGTGTCCCAAAATTCAACTCAGAATGTGATTTTATTTTCAGAAGGGATCTTTAAAGGACTAATTAAGTTAAATGATGTCATTAGGTTGGAACATAATCCAAAATGACCATTATCATTATATCTTATAAGAAGAGTATATTTAGACACAGATGTATACAGAGGAAAGATATGTGAGGACACAGGAAGATGGCCATTTACAAGCCAAGGAAGGAAACCTAGAACAAATCCTTTGTCCATGGCCCTCAGAAGGAGCCAACCCTGATGACACCTTGATCTCAGACTTCTAGTCTGCAGAACTATGAAAAATAATATTTCTGTTATTTAAGCCACCCAGTCTGTAGCATTTTATCATCAGCATCACTAATACACCAGACATTAGCAGCAATAGGATACATTATGCTATCAAGCTGGAGAAAACAAAGAAAATGGTGATAGCTGATATGACTAGCTCGTAAGCATTCATTCACTCATACACATTCACTCAATAAATATTGCTTAGTCATTGTATGTGCCAGACATTATTCTAAGTTCTAGAAGTGCAAAGCTCAACAAAGCATAGTCCCTACCAGTGAGGAGCTGATAGACTTGTGTATGTGTGGTCATTTGGGAGTTAGAAAAAGAGAATAAAAAGAAGAGGAATGAGATGACAGAAAAGAAATAGGGCTTCATGTACATAAATCAGTGATTACAATTTCATAATCAACATTGAAAAGCAGGATAAAGTTAGGCATAAGTTTTTGTGGATGTACAGAGGCAGGTCATCTAATTCAAAATGGTGGTCAGGAGTTAGCTAAGACAAAAACTGAGAGGAAGGACATTGCTGTTTAAGATACACTACTCCTTCTTCTTCCTAAACTCTTGCAATAGTCAAATGAAAAGTGTCAGAAAAATTGTTTTATTGTTCTGATGATATAACTTTCATCCCCCAGCTGGAATGGCCCAGAAAATTCAGGGATTTTACAGATGTGCAGCAAAGTTCAGTTTTGTATTCAAACTAAAAATTAAAAGCTAAACACACCGGCACGCATATTTCCAAATGCTAACAAAGCCCAGTTGCTGCTGCTACTGCTAAGTCACTTCAGTCGTGTCCAACTCTGTGCAACCCCAGAGACAGCAGTCCACCAGGATCCTCCGTCCCTGGGACTCTCCAGGCAAGAACACTGGAGTGGGTCGCCATTTCCTTCTCCAATGCAAGAAAGTGAAAAGTGAAAGTGAAGTCACTCAGTCATGTCCAACTCTTCGTGACCCCATGGACTGCACCCCACCAGGCTCCTCCGTCCATGGGATTTTCCAGGCAAGAGTACAGGAGTGGGATGCCATTGCCTTCTCCAACAAAGCCCAGTTAATGAAGTGTAATCTTCTTTTTATAATGACTATATTGAACGTTAAGAAAAAGAGACTAAAAATAAATTTCAACTCATATTGCAATGATATAAAAAAATTTTTACAGTGGTTTTACCAACCACTATGTAAGAACTCATTTATCCTTCTCTTGATTTCAGCATCTGACTTGTATCTAGTTCACCAATGCTTTAAATGATCTTTCATAAGTTTAGTAATGAGATTTGAAGTCACATAATATAATACATATATTAATGTCTTCTAATATCTCTTTTCATGTATAATTAGTGCTCCTATGAACTATGGAATCAATTAATATATCTGTATATCAGTTTTCTGTCTATAAGAAAGTTAATTTTTCCTCCTAGAAAAATGGCAAAATTGATTTCATCACAAAATAAGTCTTCTAGTTTCATATTGTATTTGAATAATGAATAACGTAGGCCTATGAACTGAAAAAGATGATAATAGCAACTCTGAACAGTTCAGAAGCTAAAGAAAGCAAATTTTTAAAATAAAAGCATGATAGTAAAAATTAAGGTGAAAAATTAACCTAGGCTCACAAAGATAATGATGATTATGATGACACAATTATATTCAGCCAAAATATTTATTTTAATTCATTTTCTTTTACAATTAAAAAAAATCACATTTCTTTCTCTTTCAACAAAGAATGTAATCATTTAAAAATAGGTCTTCTTACCAGTCTCTTTCTAATAACCTGCTTCAGAATGAAGAACTGAATAATCATTCTTTCAGTGTCAATGTTTTCACTGGATGCTTTGACTTCTATGGAAGGCAGAATACTGGCAGCATGGCTGGCTTTGGAACTGCTGGAGTTAGGCTTATGGTATATTTGAACATATATTTTTGTTATAACTTGGCAAGTTTTTCTTCTTACTTAAGTTCCTAATCTACCATAATAATTTGTCCTTTTTTGAGACAGATTCTATTTATCATGAAAGGATAGAGTATGAAAACAGCTGAAATCTTGAAAAACAGTCTATTTTAGACAAAAACCCTGGCAGTTTGGAACTCTTGTAGATTCTGTCCAAGAACCTAGAAACAAAACAAATGCTGGTCCCAATCTGATTATGGAGCCCAGACTTAGTATCTGAGACGGAAACCTCATGCAAATAAGAATTACAATAAAATGCTAAATTATATTGGAGGAGGAAATGGCAATCCACTCCAGTATCCTTGCCTGGAGAGAAAAAAAAGGCTAAGTTATGAGAACATCTCCATTACTAACTCAGGTGATGTGAGGATAGACTTTGGGATATCTAAAGAAATGAGAACAAAATTCAAACCATAAAAGATAACATTATTGACAGAAAATTTTGTGTTCTCTTAAAGAGTTAACTTTTAAAAGGCATGCTTCCAAACCATGAAATAAAAATCTTGTTTTCATAGCTAAATTGGAAATATTGGGAGAGAATCCAGAATGGTGAGTTTTGTCTTGTTGTTTGTTATGGAAAGCAGACACACAAATGCCTGGCATGAAATAAAAACTTGTTTCTGTCATTATGTTCTGTTCTGTTTCTGTCATTCATACATTCTGTTCAGGAAGAGTGCATTCATGTGAAAATATGACCCCTATCAGGCTGCCAAGTTTAGCAAAATCTAAGGTGAGTTGTCGAGGAAGTGCTAAAAGCAGCTTTAACTTACACACCCAGTTTTTAAAGGCTTTCAAAAAACCTCAAGGAGAATACTAATAACACACTGGTAATTCCCACCTCTTTCTGACTTCCTTTGTCTCAATTTATACACTACATAAATAGATTGTTCCTGAAAGAACTGGAAATATTCTGCTTAACTTGTAACTTGTGCTTTTCAACTTTGTAGCTTGCATGTTGTGGATACTAAAGTTTCATATTTGTTTATATCTCTGTGAGTTTAAAATAAGTGTCTTCAAAAAATCTGAGTTTGTAAGAATTCATTTCATATGATGTTTTTATGGCCTTTTGTTTATGGTATCTTTTTTAAAGAGTTTAAGTTAAGACATTGCATATGACAGACATTTAGCTGATGTAAAGAACCACATTAAACTCTGTTAATTTTGTGATGAACTGTATGGTAAAGTTCAAAAAAGAGTTTAATCAGTTTCAAAATTTGGGGGATTATGAAGGGCTTTATTTTTTGGTTCTGTATAATTTTATTTTTCAGGGTTGTAGGAGGGTTATATTTTCTTTTAACTTCCCTAATTTTCCCATTTCTTAAAAAGCACAGACAATGTAAGCTTCAAATTGGAATTTAGCTAGCTATACAGTGACACAGAGCTTTTAGTATACCCAAAACAATTGTATGTGATTTTGATAAATGTGAGTTGACTCCTGAGAGTGTGTTCAACACTTGTGATCAGAGTTTTGGTGTACCTTCTGTGATGGGTTGGAGAAAACATACAGCAGCAGTCACAGACTCATGTATTTACAGGCACCTGGCAGGGAATACAAATGAATGAAGCACTCTGATATAAGAATAACTGTCTTGAAATAGAAATCAGTCATGGTCTTCCATTTTCCTACTTTTGATGACATATAGCTAAGCTGTTTTGGTCTATTTTCCTTTCAATTACTTTAGGAAAAACAACAATACAAGCAAAACAAGAAATAGCAATTAAAAATTGGATTCAAAATATGTCAATGTGCAAGATTTGTCCATGTGTTAAGTCATTAATTTGTGACTTCTGGTTTATAGCAAAATATAAAAATTGTTAGGCTACCTAGTCACTGTGATGTCAGGTGCACAGCACCATCTGTGAAGTACTCTTGCCAAGAAATTGATCTTGAAACTAATTAAATCTCTAGAATTAACTCTCGTTTACAGAAACATAAAGGACAGAGGAGCAAGTAAAATGACACCACAAAGAAGGACACAGACAAATCTGGAGTGTGGACTATTCCATATGAATAACCGTGGTGTTGCAAAGCATCAGACATGACTGAGCAACTAACATTTTCACTTTCAATGGCAGTGAACATGAAGGTGGAGACTAAACAGGCATATCAATCAAATGCAATTGTGGATCTTATTTGAATTCTAAATTGAATATGAATTTTTAAACAAGCAGGAACATTTGTTTATGGACTATATATTAAATAATACTAAAAATACTGTTAATTTTTTAGCCATGATAATGGCATTGTAGTTATATAAGACAGTATCTATAATTTTTAAAGATATATATATAGAATTACTAGAGGTAAAATAATGCCATCAAGTATTTGACTTAAATACTTAAGAAAAACGAGAAAAAGTAGAAAAGAGATAGAAGAAACAAGTGAAGTAAATCTTGATAGTGATCAAGTCTGGTGATAGATATAAGGAGATCCATTGTACTACTTTCTATATTTTTTTTTGTTTGAAATTTTCATTAAAAAGTTAAAGCTACATAGAGTTCCACTTCTAGTTATGATAGACTAAGACCCTATGTGACAACTCTCCACCCCTACTCCACTGCATAAAATAACTATAAAACCTGTGCAAAAAAAAAAAAAAAGAAAAGAAAAAAAGAAAATACCTCAACGTATTGGAGAGTGAACAGAAATGTCTACTAGGTTGACAAGGCAAGTTCGTTTGAGGGAAGGAAGACAAATATATCCCCATCTCTTCAGTTTTTAGCCTGACGCTAACTGCAGTCCATATCTGGCCGGGATTCATGTAGAAAAACAGCAATAACAAAAACAAAGCACACAATCTGTCTCTGGCCTGTGAAATAAAATCATTGAATTCAGAAAACTCTGGATGCTGATGAGAATGGAGGAATCCTGCAAGGGTAAGACCCAGAGAGTAGATTCCCCCAGACTCTGTCCATCCACATTTCTGACTCAGCTCTGATTTAGGCATGTGTAGAACAGATTAAGGAATTTGATTTAGGTCATACCTGAATGGTCTAGTGCTTTTCCCTACTTTCTTCAATGTCAGTCTGAATGTGGCAATAAGGTGTTCATGATCTGAGCCACAGTCAGCCCCCAGTCTTGTTTTGGCTGACTGTATAGAGCTTCTCCATCTTTGGCTACAAAGAATATAATCAATCTGATTTCGGTGTTGACCATCTGGTGATGTCCACGTGTAGAGTCTTCTCTTGTGTTGTTGGAAGAGGGTGTTTGCTATGACCAGTGCATTCTCTTGGCAAAACTCTATTAGCCTTTGCCCTGCTTCATTCTGTACTCCAAGGCCAAATTTGCCTGTTACTCCAGGTGTTTCTTGACTTCCTACTTTTGCATTCCAGTCCCCTATAATGAAAAGGATTTCTTTTTTTGGGTGTTAGTTCTGAAAGGTCTTTTAGGTCTTCATAGAACCATTCAACTTCAGCTTCTTCAGCATTATTGGTTGGGGCATAGGCTTGGATTACCGTGATATTGAATGGTTTGCCTTGGAAATGAACAGAGATCATTCTGTCATTTTTGAGATTGCATCCAAGTACTGCATTTCAGACTCTTTTGTTGACCATGATGGCTACTCCATTTCTTCTAAGGGATTCCTGCCCACAGTAGTAGATTTAATGGTCATCTGAGTTAAATTCATGCATTCCAATCCATTTTAGTTCACTGATTCTTGCCATCTCCTGTTTGACCACTTCCAATTTGCCTTGATTCATGGACCTAACATTCCAGGTTCCCATGCAATATTGCTCTTTACAGCATCGGACCTTGCTTCTATCACCAGTCCCATCTACAACTGGGTATTGTTATTGCTTTGTCTCCATCCCTTCATTCTTTCTGGAGTTATTTCTCCACTGATCTCTAATAGCATACTGGGCACCTCCCGACCTGGGGAGTTCCTCTTTCAGTATCCTATCATTTTGCCTTTTCATACTGTTCATGGGGTTCTCAAGGCAAGAATACTGAAGTGGTTTGCCATTCCCTTCTCCAGTGGACCACATTCTGTCAGACCTCTTCACCACGACCTGTCCATCTTGGGTGGCCCCACACAGCATGGCTTAGTTTCACTGAGTTAGACAAGACTGTGGTCCATGTGATCAGATTGGTTAGTTTTCTGTGATTATTGTTTCAGTGTGCCTGCCCTTTGAAGCCCTCTCACAACACCTACCGTCTTACTTGGGTTTCTCTTACCTTGGACGTGGGGTATCTCTTCACGGCTGCTACAGCAAAGCGCAGCCGCTGCTCCTTACCTTGGAGGAGGGGTATCTCCTCACGGCTGCCCCTCCTGACCTTGAATGTGGAGTAGCTCCGATCGGCCCTCCTGCACCCAGGCAGCCACCACTCCTTGGACATGGGGTAGCTCCTCTCAGCCGCTGCCCCTGATGTTGAATGTGGAGTAGCTCCTCTGGCCCTCCTGTGCCCACGCAGCTGCCACTCCTTGGACATGGGGTAGCTCCTCTCAGCCACTGCCCCTGAACATGGGCATGGGGTAGCTCCTCTTGGCCGCTCCTGTGCCGTCGCAACCTGGTGTTCTCGGTTGAGTCAAGGGACTAGATTTAAGGGACTAGATCTGATAGAGAGTGCCTGATGAGCTATGGAAAGAGGTTCATGACATTGTACAGGAGACAGGGATCAAGACCATCCCCATGGAAAAGAAATGCAAAAAGGCAAAATGGTTGTCTGAGGAGGCCTTACAAATAGCTGTGAAAAGAAGAGAAGTGAAAAGCAAAGGAGAAAAGGAACGATATTCCCATTTGAATGCAGAGTTCCAAAGAAGAGCAAGGACAGATAAGAAAGCCTTCCTCAGTGATCCACGCAAAGAAATAGAGGAAAACAACAGAATGGGAAGGACTAGAGATTTCTTCAAGAAAATTAGAGATACCAAGGGAACATTTCATGCAAAGATGGGCTCAATAAAGGACAGAAATGGTATGGACCTAAGAGAAGCAGAAGATATTAAGAAGAGGTGGCAAGAATACACAGAAGAACTGTACAAAAAAGATTTTCATGACTCAGATAATCACAATGGTGTGATCACTCACCTAGAGCCAGACAACCTGGAATGTGAAGTCAGGTGCACCTTAGAAAGCATCACCACGAACAAAGCTAGAAGATGTGATGGAATTCCAGTTGAGCTATGTCAAATCCTGAAAGATGATACAGTGAAAGTGCTCCACTCAATATGCCAGCAAATTTGGAAAACTCAGCAGTGGCCACAGGACTGGAAAAGGTCAGTTTTCATTCCAATGCCAAAGAAAGGCAATCCCAAAGAATGCTCAAACTACCACACAATTGCACTCATCTCACACGCTAGTAAAGTAATGCTCAAAATTCTCCAAGCCAGACTTCAGCAATACGTGAACCGTGAACTTCCAGATGTTCAATCTGCTTTTAAAATAGGGAGAGGAACCAGAGATCAAACTGCCAACATCCACTGGATCATCGAAAAAGCAAGAGAGTTGCAGAAAAACATCTATTTCTGCTTTATTAGCTATGCCAAGACCTTTGACTGTGTGGATCACAATGAACTGTGGAAAATTCTGCAAGAGATGGGAATACCAGACTACCTGACGCACCTCTTGAGAAACCTATATGCAGGTCAGGAAGCAACAGTTAGAACTGGACATGGACCAACAAACTGGTTCCAAATAGGAAAAGGAGTGTGTCAAGGCTGTATATTGTCACCCTGCTTATTTAACTTATATTCAGAGTACATCATGAGAAACGCTGGGCTGGAAGAATCACAAGCTGGAATCAAGATTGCTGGGAGAAATATCAGTAACCTCAGATATGCAGATGATACCACCCTTATGGCAGAACATGAAGAGGAACTGAAAAGCCTCTTGATGAAAGTGAAAGAGGAGAGTGAAAAAGTTGGCTTAAAGCTCAACATTCAGAAAACTAAGATCATGGCATCTGGTCCCATCACTTCATGGCAAATAAGTGGGGAAACAGTGGAAGCAGTGTCAGATTTTACTTTTGGGGGCTCCAAAATCACTGCAGATGGTGAATGCAGCCATGAAATTAAAAGATGCTTACTCCTTGGAAGGAAAGTTAGGACCAACCTAGACAGCATATTAAAAAGCAGAGACATTACTTTGCCTACAAAGGTCCGTCTAGTCAAGGCTATGGTTTTTCCAGTGGTCATGTATGGATGTGAGAGTTGGACTGTGAACAAAGCTGAGCACCAAAGAATTGCTGCTTTTAAACTGTGGTGTTGGAGAAGACTCTTGAGAGTCCCTTAGACTGCAAGGAGATCCAACCAGTCCATCCTAAAGGAGATCAGTCGTGAGTGTTCATTGGAAGGAATGATGCTGAAACTGAAACTCCAATACTTTGGCCACTTCATGTGAAGAGTTGACTCATTGGAAAAGACCCTGATTCTGGCAGGGATTGGGGGCAGGAGGAGAAGGGGACAACAGAGAATGAGATGGCTGGATGGCATCACTGACTCGATGTACATGAGTTTGGGTAAACTCTGGGAGTTGGTGATGTACAGGTAGGCCTGGTGTGCTGCGATTCATGGGGTCGCAAAGAGTCAGACACGACTGAGCAACTGAACTGAACTAAGAGCAGATTAAAACCATCTCAGCTAAAGACCATGTAATGCTAGACAAGAGATTGTAAGCTGACATCTCATGGGTAATTCCTGAACACTGACACATCTAAATCCAGTCTGAACTGAGTTAGAAGTTCAACCCAGGCTCACCTACAAAAAGAAAAAAAGTCGCCTTCTTAAAGAATACAATACTCATCATGGGGAAATAAGAGAATCAAAAATATCCACTACTTAAATTCAAAGTATCCAAGATATAATAGAAACTTATGAGGCATATGAAGAACCAAGAAAATGGAACATATTAGAAAGAGAAAAAAAGATCAATTGGATCTGACTTCAAGATGAATCAGTTGTTGGATTAATATACAACAATTTTAAAGTGGCTATAATAATAATCCTCAAAGAAGTAAACAAAATATGATTGAATAAATAAAAATTTCATCAGGGAAAGAGAAACAATAAATGAGAAGTAAATGAAAATCTTAGAACTGAGAAAAATACACTTTCTGAAATTAAAAGAGTAGTCTGAACAGCCAAATGGAAACAACAGAGGAATGAGTAAGTGAATTTGAAGATTGCTTAAAATTATCTAATGTGAAGGACATTGGATTTTCTTGGGCTCTAAAATCACTGCAGATGGTGACTGCAGCCATGAAATTAAAAGACTTATTCCTTGGAAGAAAAGCTATGACAAAGCTAGACAGCATATTACAAATCAGAAACATTATTTCACCAACAAAAGTCCGTATTGTCAAACCTGTGGTTTTTCCTGTAGTCATGTATGGATGTGACAGTTGGACCATAAAGAAGGATGAGAGCTTAAGAATTGATCCTTTTGAACTGTGGTGTTGGAGAAGATATTGAGTGTCCTTTGGACTGCAAGGAGATCAAACCAGTCAGTCTTAAAGGCAATCTACCCTGAATATTAAATGGAAGGACTGATGCTGATGCTGAAGCTGAAGCTCCAATACTTTGGCCACCTGAAGCAAAGAGCCGACTCATTAGAAAAGACCCTGATGCTGGGAATGATTGAAGGCAGGAGGAGAAGGGGACAACAGAGGACAAAATGGATTAATGGCATCACCAACTCAATGGACACAAAGATGAGCAAGCTCCAGGAGATGGTGAAGGACAGGGAAGCCTGGCATGCTGCAGTCCATGGGGTCAAAAAGCGTCAGACACAACTGAGCAACTGAACAACATAGAGCAAAAAGATTGAAAAATAACAGGCAAGAGTCAGGGAACTGATATCAAGCTGATATCAAGTGATTTGACATGTTTGAAAATGCAATACCAGCAGATGAGGAGAAACAGAATGGGGTAGAAAAAATTTTGAAGAGATAATTGCTCAAATTTTCCCAAAGTTGATGAAAGTCAGAAATTTGAAGATTCAATGAACATCATGGAAAATAAACAAAAAGATTCTCATGCCAAGGAACATCACAGACAAGGCAAACTACTGAAAGACAGTTCAGTCGCTCAGTCCTGTCTGACTCTTTGTGACCCCATGAATCGCAGCACGCCAGGCCTCCCTGTCAATCACCAACTCCCGGAGTTTACTCAAACTCATGTCCATCAGGTTGGTGATGCCATCCAGCCATCTCATCGTCTGTCATCCCCTTCTCCTCCTGCCCCCAATACCTCCCAGCATCAGGGTCTTTTCCAAGGAGTCAACTCTTCGCATCAGGTGGCCAAAGTATTGGAGTTTCAGCTTCAGCATCAGTCCTTCTAATGAACACCCAGGACTGATCTCATTTAGGATGGACTGGTTGGATCTCCTTGCAGTCCAAGTGGCGGCTGCGACAGACAGCGCAGAAGCGCAGCGGAGAGGAGCTACCCCTCGCCCAAAGTCAGTGGCGGCGACTGACAGCGCCAGGCTGCCATGGCGCAGGAGTGGCCCGAAAGGAGCTACCCCATGTCCGAGGTACTGAAAAACAAAGATAGCCAATCTTGAAAGCAGCAAGAGTAAGACAATATTAGCAGTGGTAGTAGGCAACAATAGGTCAATTAACACCTGACTTCATCAGAAAGGAAGGAGGCTAGAAAAGAATGCAGAAAATAATTTAATGGTGAAACAAAGAAAATTGTTAACCCGTTACTTTATATTCAACAAAAATATTCCTCAAAAATGAAGTGGAAGTATAGACATTTTCAGAAAAAGAAAGCTAATTCCATCACTATTGTATATGCATGATGAAACATGCTAAAGAAAATAATACCAAATGTAAACTGAGACCATTAGAAGAAAATAAAGAGCACTGGAATGGCAAATATCTGGGTGAATGCAAATGTGACTTCGTTTTTGCCCTTTGTTCTTAATTGCTTTACAAATCACATAACTATTTAAAGAAAAATAGCATTGTTTTGTGGTCATTAGAATGTATATATAGTACATATAACAACTATAGCAGAATGGACATTATTAACTATAAAAAAACTATAGAATTTAAGGATTAATAAAATCACAAAGAAATAAAATGCAAATAATTATAGCTAAATATTCATCAAAAAATAGAATTCTAAAAAAATCAATTTGGTAAAAGGCAAGAAAGGAGGGAAAACAATAAAAGATGGAGGATATAAGTTGAAAGCAAAAGCAATTGGTAGAATCACATACATGTCAATAATTACACTAAAAATTACTGAACTAAATATGTCTAGTAAAAGGTAGAAATTACTAAAATAGGTAAAAAGAGAACAAGACCCAACTATATGTTGTCTAAAAGAGATATCAGTTCAGTTCAATTGCTCAGTCGTGTCTGATTCCTTGTGACCCCATGGACTACAGTATGCCAAACCTTCCTGTCCATCACCAACTCCCGGAGCTTGCTCAAACTCATGTCCATCATGTAGGTGATGCCAACAATCTCATCCTCTGTCATCCCCTTCTCCTCCTGACTTCAATCTTTCCCAGTGTCAGGGTCTTTTCCAATGAGTCAGTTCTTCCCATTAGGTGGCCAAAGTATTGGAGCTTCAGCTTCAGCATCAGTCCATCCAAGGAATATTCAGGACTGATTTCCTTTAGGATGGACTGGTTGGATCTCCTTGCAGTCCAAGGGACTTGCAAGAGTCTTCTCCAACACCACAGTTCAAAAGCATTAATTCTTTGGCACTAATCCTTCTTTATGGTCCAACTCTCACATCCATACATGACCACTGGAAAAACCATAGCCTTGACTAGATGGAGCTTTGTTGGCAAAGTAATGTCTCTGATTTTTAATATGCTATCTAGGATGGTCATAACTTTCCCTCCAGAAAGCAAGCATCTTTTAATTTAATGGTTGCAGTCACCATCTGCAGTGATTTTGGAGCACAAGAAAATAAAGTCTGTCACTGTTCCCATTGTTTCCCCATCTATTTGCCATGAAGTGATGGGACCGATGCCATGATCTTAGCGTTTTGAATGTTGAGTTTTAAGTCAGCTTTTTCACTCTCCTCTTTCACTTTCATCAAGAGGCTCTTCAGTCTTCTTCACTTTCTGCCATAAGGGTGGTATCATCTGCATATCTGAGGTTATTGACATTTCTCCTGGCAATCTTAATTCCAGCTTGTGCTTCATCCAGCCCAGCATTTCGCATGATGTACTCTGCATATAAGTTAAATAAGCAGCATGACAATATACAGCCTTGACATACTCCTTTCCCAATTTGGAGCCAGTCCATTGTTTCATGTCAGGTTCCAACTGTTGTTTCTTGACCTGCCTACAGATTTCTCTGGAGGCAGATAAGGTGGTCTGGTGTTCCAATCTCTAGAAGAATTTTCCACAGTTTGTTGTGATCCATACAGTCAAAGGCTTTGGCATAGTCAGTAAAGCAGAAGTAGATGTTTTTCTGGAAACCTCTTGCTTTTTTGATGATCCAGTGGATGTTGGCAATTTGATCTCTGGTTCCTCTGCCTTTTCTAAATCCAGCTTGAACATCTGGAAGTTCACGGTTCACATACTATTGAAGCCTGGCTTGGAGAATTTTGAGCATTACTTTGCTAGCGTGTGAGATGAGTGCAACTGTTTGGTAGTTTGAACCTTCTTTGGCATTGCCTTTCTTTGAGATTGGAATGAAAACTGACCTTTTCCAGTCCTGTGGCCACTGCTGAGTTTTCCAAATTTGCTGGCATATTGAGTGTAGCACTTTCACAGCATCATCTTTTAGGATTTGACATAGCTCAACTGGAATTCCATCACCTCAACTAGCTTTGTTCATAGCGATGCTTCCTAAGGCCCACTTGACTTCACATTCCAGGATGTCTGCATCTAGGTGAGTGATCACACTGTCATGGTTATCTGGGTAATGAAGATCTTTTTTGTGTAGTTCTTCTGTGTATTCTTTCCACCTCTTCTTAATATATTCTGCTTCTGTTAGGTCCATAGCATTTCTGTCCTTTATTGTGCCCATCTTTTCATGAAATGTTCCCTTGGTGTTTCTAATTTTCTTGAAGAGGGCTCTAGTGTTTCTGATTCTATAGTTTTCCTTTATTTCTTTGCACTGATCGCTGAGGAAGGCTTTCTTATCTCTGCTTGCTATTCTTTGGAACTCTGCATTCAAATGGGAATATCTTTCCTTTTCTGCTTTGCTTTTCACTTCTCTTCTTTTCTCAGCTATTTCTAAGGCCTCCTCAGACAACCATTTTGCCTTTTTGCGTTTCTTTGTCTTGGGGATGGTCTTGATCACTGCCATCTGTACAATGTCACAAACTTCCATCCATACTTCTTTAGGGAAAAGAGATATACTTTCAATTATAAAGCATGGGTTGAAAGCCAAAGGATGTATAAAGATACACCTTGCAAATATTAAACTCAAAACATATTGACTTAAAGGAGCAAACATCTATTTCCCAGTTTCTGTGGGTTAACAGTACTTTCTGTGGGGCTCTCACAAGGTTGAAATCAAGGTTTGGTTGTGGCTGCAGCCATCTCAAAGCTTCACTAAGAGGTGGATGTTTGTCTAGATTCACTCCTGTGACTGCTGACAGGCCTCAGAAGATCCACTTTAAACTTCATTCATGTGGCTATTGACAGGAGATAAGTCCTCACTGGCTTTCAAAATTCATGTAAGAAACCATGCCCTTTCTTTATAACACATCTCCTCTATTGATCCTCCAAGGTAAGTTTGATGTTTCTATGGTGTCTGCGTGTATAGTCCAGGTCCAATCACTGGGTCAGGAAGATATCCTGGAGAATGAAATGGCAACCACTCCAGTATTCCTGACTGGGAAATCCTACAGACAGAGGAGCCAGGTGGGCTAGAGTCCATGGGGTCAGAAAGAGTTGGACACAATTTAGCAACTAAACCACTAAACCACCAGTATATTTGACGATATGACCTCAGGAAAGGCACGCTGGCATGTGCCAAACCATCTAGAGAGAACACCAGTATGGAATGAAAGATTATGAACTGCACCTAGCTAACCATTCTACAGTAAGTTCATGAAATTTAGAATTTGGGTAGTGACATCTTAACTATCTTAGCATATATTTCAAAGTATACCAAAGAAGTGAATCCTCTTGTCTCTGTATAATTGTGCCCTGAAAGAGAGCTAAGGGGGTCTAGCAATAGAAAAGAAAAGAGTGAATTCTCATCACAAAAGCAATACAGGAACCACCCGAGTCTCAGTTGCTCAGGGAAAATGAAAATCTCTTGAGCAAATTTTCACATACTAGTAATGAGTTCTCTATAGCAGAGTTTCTCAAGCTGTGCTTATTGATAATTGGAGCTGGATAATTCTTGGTTGGTGGAGAAGAGGCAGAGACTGTCTTGTGAATTTTAGGAGGTTTAACACCCATGACCTCTACCCACTAAATGCTAGTAGCTACTCTCCTATCTTCACCAACCCCTGCAATTTCGAGAACAAAAAGGGTTTGTAAACATCGCCAAGTGTTCTCTGGGGGGCAAAACCACCTCCCACTGAGAACCAGTTCCCAGACAGCACTTTTCAAGCTGAAGCATATCCCTTACTGGGTACTGAATTCAGTTTAGAGGACACCAAACCAGCATTTTTTAATGAAATTGAATTGAATAGATAATATCAGAGCACTTAGTCTCTAGTACATCATGTGTGTACTGTGATGCTATCTAGAAGTCTTTTTCCTCAGCCTCAATTTCTCTCTGCAAAACCACAAATATGTTTATATGCCTATAATATGATGGGCATGAAATGCTCTTTTTTAATATTCAGAAAAAAAGGTAGTATGCTTGGTTTGAAAACTCTAAAGGAATTGTAGAAACTCTTAAACTTTAGATAAAGAACCCAGATTGAGGGAGTTTCCTGGTGGTCCAGTGGCTAAGAATCCACATTCCAATGCAGGGGACACGGGTTTAATCCTTGGTCGGGGAACTGAGATCACACAAGCCATGGGGCAACTAAGCCTATGCTGCGAAACTAGAGGAGCCTGCACACAACTAAAGAAAGTCCACATGAGGCAACAAATTCCCAGCACAGCCAGGAAAGAAAAGAAAAGAAAAAAAAAAAAAGTTTGGTTTTCTTTCATATCAGAATTAAAAGATTCCTCCAGACTCCTGTCAATATGCTGTTCTTTCTCCTGTTTACTGGCCCCTTCTCTTCCTGATTGGACAAGGAAATGGCAACCCACTCCAGTATTCTTGCCTGGAGAATCCCATGGACAGAGGAGCCTGGTAGGCTACAGTCCAAAGGGTCGCAAAAAGTCAGACACGACTGAGCGACTTCACTTCGCTTCACTTCACTTCTCTTCCTGATGATGCTCCTTAAATCTTCTACATGGTAGTTTCAATAGAATCTTACTCTGGGTTGTGACCCCCCAAAAGCTTGAAAGCGCCTTTGCCCAGAGCACAACTGAGAGCCCTCAACTAGAATAGCTGCTCTGAGGCCATAGACTTTATTTTAGCTGATCTAAGAGTATGATCCTGAACCTTTGTCCAAACTTGACCCAGCCCCACTATACCCTTCAGAAATATGCTCATGCCTTCCTGTCTTTATCCCTCTTCTCCTACAGTTTTTCCTGAACTATTTATCAATATTGCCCATCTTTCAAGGTCTCTCCAAGTACTCTATGATGTAATACCTGACATTCCAATACAAAATAATCTCTTCATTCTGTGAACACTTGTTATACCTTTGTCCATATTGCAGATGCCCTCTTTTTATTTTTGAAATTACAAAACAAATTACAAAACTGGCCTTAATAGAGCATTAAGATCATTCTGAATTTAAATGCTGGAATTTGAACATAGATGTTAAAGCAACAAGAACCAAACTGGTAAAACAAGTTTTCATTATTTTGGTGCACTAGAGTGAAAAAAAGAAAAAAAGAACCCTTCAGTAGTTCTTAGGAAATGGTGGATAATCAGGTCAATTTAGTTGTTAGTTGAGACATTGTTGGTCTGTTAAAAAGATAGCCTTGTTATAGATTCCTTACTCCTTGATCTTTGATGGGTTAGATAATGTGACTTTGTGAGCATATATCTTTTGCTTTAGCATTTCAGACAGTCAATAAAGTTCCAATTTGTGTAACTTCTGAGCAGTGTAGATGCTCTTTTAAACGATGTAATTAGGAACCATACTTTTGAGGTTACTATTAAAAAATTAATGAAAAATGTGACATATCTAAAACATTTTATGGAAATGTAAATAATATAAAGGGCTTCCCTGGTGGCTCAGATGGTAACAAATACCCCTGCAGTGTGGGAGACCTGGATTCGATCCCTGCATTGGGAAGATCCCCTGCAGAAGAGAACGGCTAACCACTCCAGTATTCTGGCCTGGAGAATTCCCTGGGTTGAGATGATCTCCTGGAGAAGAGAACGGCTACCCACTTCAGTGTTCTGGCCTAGAGAATTCCATGGACTGTATAGTCCATGGGGTTGCAAAGAGTCGGACACGACTGAGTAGTGTAGATGCCGCTTAAATGGTAATTAGGAACCATACTTTTGAGGTTACTATTAAAAAATTAGTGAAAGACATGACATATCTACTAAAACATTTTGTGGAAATGTAAATAATATAAACATACATTAATTTGACAGTCTTTTGATGTAGAGGCCAAGGCTTTTTCTTTGAGTACACATCTGATTCAAGTTCTATATAGTCAGTTACTATTTTAATTTATTTCTTTAAAATAAGAAAAAAGCCTTAAAGATCTTTGTGTTAATAAATCTAAGTGCAGAGTTCTTCAGATTATGCTTTTTTCCCACTCTAAGGCAGTTTTCCCCCAATTCAACAAGGTCCTTTTTTAAGCAACTAAACTTTATTCAGTCTGCCTGAAATATTGGACTTAGTTTTCGTAAACTCTCTTGCTACACAACCAGCAGAGCTGAGCTATTCTAGCTGTGAGTATTCAGTGGGCCATGGGCATCAATCAGTATGAGGGGTGTGTGATGAATGGCATGAGAACAAGTATTTGTAAGCAATTACCATCCTCATCCTCTCTGGACTCTTATCACCTCACTAATGCCTCAAAGGAGACGTATGGCTAGAGAAGGAGCAGGGTAAAGTGGTTGCTCACCCTTGAAATCTGTCTCCAAAGTATCACCTTACCAATATTTTTAAAGGTAATAACTGTACATTGACTTAAAACTTGGTTAGACCAGTGTTTATCAAACTATCTGTTGTGAAGTAACTTTTTAAGAAATTTGCAAATCAATTACAGACTGATACCTTGTAAAATACGATTACCAGAAAAATGAAAGACATACAATACAAACCTAATTATTATATTCAACATACATAAAATTACTGTTAATTCCTATAAATATTTCTTAATGTTTACCCTCAATTTCTGTACTTATCCTAGGCCAGTGGCAGTTTGGGGACAGGTACTGGTCAAAGGACCTTATTTTGAGTAGCCTCAGAATATAATGGCAAGACTATAGAGAAAGTAATGTTAATTATGCAATTGAAAAATATAAGTGAGACCGTGAGATGGGAGTAAAACGGTATTACTTTATTCAGGTCCTCATTCATCTACCAACCAAAAAGTGCAGGTTCTTGCCCATTCTGATACCCCCGTTGGAACCTGCCAAGTTCTAGCAGGCAAGAGAGTGGAGATTGAGGGTTGCCTTGAATATACCCAAAGGCAACACTGATGTTCATGTCAGCTCTTTCTTAAATTCCTGCTATCCTATTCTCCATTACCTACTCCAGAAATTCACCTACTATGCCTGACACACATTAAATAATTACTTCTTTTTAAAATGTCACTTTGTATAATAGAAACCAAGAGAACTGATAAAAGTAAGCCATGTTTAAAAAAACTTTCTTCTTGAAATTAACACATATTGACCCTTTCAGCAAAAATGTAAATATTGTAAGCACCTTTAAGCCTCTTTCCTTCAACTCTTTTCTCACAGATGATTTTAAAAAATGATACACAGATAGTGAAGGTAATGAACTCTGTGTCCAGAAATGAGGGAAGCAGTAAGTACCCACAGTGTTTCTAAATTTGAACACATTTGGTATTGGAGAGAGACAGAGAGACAGTAATTACATCTACACTTTCAGTAAGTATATTGGATATGTAGTAAATGTCAAAAGTTACAAATAAGTTTCTTAATTACAATATTCCACTGGACTTCAGAGCTTGTAAAGATAATGATTAGGAACTTTCTTCATTATTTTGAGTTTTTTAAACAGTTTATGCTCTTTGTTGCTAATGTGCTTTCAGCAGTTATTGAACAACGAATGACTTAAGCTAAATCACTCACATTACAATTATTTCTTTTCTCATAGAATTGTGTAAGCTCCAAGAAATTTAGGACTTTGTTTTTCTGGCTCATCGCTGTATCCTCAGCATTTGTCAGTTTTTGACACATGGCAAATGTTCAATAAGTGCTTGTTGAATGAATAATACCACACAATTTTAATGGTATTGTTATAATTGTATTTGGAATATAAATTCTTAAAAGCAGTGTCTGTGGGGTTTTGGAGTCTATAGAGTATCTAACCTTATCACATACCAGCAGTCAATATCACTTGTAGGCAGACTTGAACTCTTAAATATATGTGGTGTATATTTCCAAACAAGGCTAATTTTGAGCCACACAGCTATTCCTGAACTTGGAGCTGGGAAGAGATATGGACAGCTCCAGCATACCACTCCCAGGGAGATGTCAGTCCCCACTTACTCTACCCTATCAAAATTTAGATATTAAATCTACAGTTTAAAGGTTTCAATATCTCCTAAAACAATGCTTGACAAGCCTGGCATTTTGCTGTTGTTCAATTGCTAGGTCACATCTGACTCTTTGTGACCCCATGGACTGCAGCACGCTAGGCTTCCCTGTCCTTCACTATTTCAGATTGCTCAGATTCATGTCTGTTGAGTTGGTTATGTTATCTAACCATCTCTTCATCCGATGCCCTCTTCTCCTCCTGTCCTCAATCTTTCCCAGCATCAGAGTCTTTTCCAATGAGTCGGCTCTTTGCATCAGGTGGCCAAAGTATTGGAGCTTTTGCATTAGTCATTCCAATGAATATTCAGGGTTGATTTCCTTTAGCATTGACTGGTTTGATCTCCTTGCTATCCAAGGGACTCTCAAGAGTCTTCTCCAGCACCACCATCCCATGGACAGTATGAAAAGGTCTGGAATTTTACAAGGAGCTCTATTTCCACCAGATGATGAAAGTCTGTAATTAGTGTTGTTGCCACAATCCAGTAGTTCTCTAAGTCCCAAGAGCAGCAGCATTATTATTACATGAGAGCTTGCTACAAAATTGCAAGGCAAATTCTCAGTTCCCACCCCAGACCTATCTATCTAATCAAGAACTTATGTAATGAGTGGCAGAATCTGTGTTTTAAATCTTCCAGGTGATTCTGATACTCAAGCTGGAGAACCCTTGCCTTAATCCAATATTCAGTAGGCCTGAGGCAGGCGCCACAAGCACCTGCATTTTCAGCCATCTGCAACCTTTCTCTCCTACATCCACGTGTAATTTCAATCAGTTTACCTTAGTTTCTACCCCTTTCAGTGAATCTTTATCCACTTTTCTGAAGGGACTACTAATGTCTTGACCTAAACCACAAATAGAAACTTTGAGAATTAGACAAAGATGCCAACTGAAATGGAACCAGTTACACATAACCAGGACTGTAATGTCAGTCTTCCTATACCAGTTGTAGCTCTTTTTCTAGTAGCTTTTAACCTAGACACCACAGATTTTAGCTCTTTACTCAAATATCTAGAAAAAGTGACAAACATGACAGTATTATTTTTTTTGTTTGTGTACCTATCTTTCTATTCACACTGTTCACTGAACCCCAGGTAGGCAAGGCATGAGCAGAGAAGAAAACTTGAGGAGCTGTGGGAACTGCAGACATGTTTATTCTCTCAGGGCTGGTACAGCAGCCACACAGCAGACATACTGTGTTCTCTCATGGCTGACCCAGCAGACACAGCCATAATGCAGTCATGACACAGATTCAAGGGCTTTTCAGGTGGAGCTTACATATGCTTACAGAACAAAAGTGGCTCATGGCCAAATGGGTACATTGTGATCCGCATATGCAGTGCTGTCAGTGATCTCAGCTGTTACATAATCATGTATTGACAAAATGTGGGGTGAGAGCGAGAGGGTGTGGGGTGAGAGAACCTGACCACTGCCATCTTGGTTAATTTGCTCTTTCCATATAGTACCTTTTCTCAAAAACCATATGAAATGGTGATTTTAGGCATGATTTTAGTTTTAAGGGTCTCTAAAACAAAATAGAGGTTTAAAAATTGTGCTCTAAGGCAGCTGTAGAGAGATTAAAATATAATGAAGCTACGCAGGTTCGATCCCTGGGTTGGGAAGACCCCCTGGAAGAGGGCATGGCAACCCACTCCAGTATTCTTGTCTGGAAAATTCCATGGGCAGAGGAGCCTGGCAGACTATGGTCCATAAGGTCACAAAGAGTCAGACACGACTGAAGCGACTTAGTATGCATGCACATTCCCCAATAATTACTTTCTTAGTTGTCATATTGTAGAGAAAGAGCAAATTAGCCAAGATGGCATGGTCAGGCTCTCTTGCCCCACAGCCTCTCACTCTTGCCCCACGTTTTGTAAATAATGATTATGTAACAGCTGAGGTCAGTTATAGCACTGTGCATACATAACATGAAGTTTATATAACAGCTGAGATCACACGTCATGAGGTACTTGCTTGGACACAGGCTACTTTGGTCATATAAGCTCCACCTGGAAAAGTCCTGGGGGTTGTGTGCAGTATGCCTGTATGAGCTTCACCATGAAAGCCCTGGTTGCTGCTGCATTGGGGCTACATTGGAGCTGCATCATGGCTATGTTATATGAGATTCTGTTATGGCTCCGTCATGGCTATATTATGGTTATGTTATGGCTGCTCCTACAGCTGCTGCATCAGCCAGGAGAGAGGCTGTGTTATGGCTGCCATGCCAACCAGGAGAGAATAAACATGTCTGCAGCTCCTATGGCACCTCGAGTCTTCTTCCAGCCTCTTAGCTTGTGCCTTGCCTACCCTGGGTTCAGTGAACAGTGCGAATAGTGTGAATAGCAAGACAATTGATATCACAAACAGGATCAGCAAGATACATATTCAGTTCAGCCGCTCAGTCGTGTCCAACTCTTTGAGACCCCATGAATCGCAGCATGCCAGGCCTCCCTGTCCATCACCAACTCCCAGAGTTTACACAAACTCATGTCCATTGAGTCGGTGATGCCATCCTGCCATCTCATCCTCTGTCGTCCCCTTCTCCTCCTGCCCCCAATCGCTCCCAGCATCAGGGTCTTTTCCAATGAGTCAACTCTTCGCATGAGGTGGCCAAAGTATTACTTAAGCATTAAGTCCTAGGACTTCTCAGAAAAGGCACTTCCCAGAGGCTTCTTCCTCTATCCTGTCCAGGTCTACCACAGAAATATAGAATATATACTAGCAGGATGTATGAATATAAATCACTAAGAAAAAGTAAACCTTATATTTTAAATAGCCAGGAACTACAAACAATAATGTAAATTAGTAGAGACCTTGATTTCTGGGGCTTTCCAGGTGGCGCTAGTGGTAAAGAACCCACCTGCCAATGCAGGAGACAGTAAGAGACATGAGTTCGATCACTGGATTGGGAAGCTCCCCTAGAGGAGAGCAGGGCAATCCACCCCAGTATTCTTGCCTGGAGAATCCCATGGACAGAGGCGCCTGGAGGGTTACAGTCCATAGGGTAGCAAAGAGTTGGACATGACTGAAGTGACTTAACATGCACACACACTTGAATTCTGTGATGTGAAAGATATTAACAGGGTCTAAAAGAAAGTTAATTACATGTACATTTAAAATGTCAGTAAAATTTTTAAATGTAGCCCAATGTATTTTCCTATTCATTGTTTTTTGTGGGAGATGTCTATTACTTTTGCCCCTGAGGGTATTCACTATTCAGTTCACTATATTCACTATTCGGTTTGTGACAAAATGTATTATAATTTCCTCAGAACTCTCTCTCTTCTATTCAGTTTATGTGCTTAGGGTGGAACAGAGTCCATCCCAAGCTTTAAGGGAAACCACCTATGTCTCTTCATCCTTGCCTCTGAGAACATCTTATTTCCACAATGATTGGGTCAGAGATGGACACATGGCCCAGTTGGAGCTAATGAGACTTTCACTGAATCAATTAAAAGAAAAGCAAATTATCTTCCCTGTTGGAAATGTGTTTATCTAAGAGGATCTTGCCACTAGAAAAGGAAAGCCTAAAGTCACTGGAGGGCCACCACAGTCTGAAAAAGGAGTGACATACAGCAGAAGGTAAAGCTGAAAAATGGAGTCCAGTGGAGTTCTATTGACATGGTTTGGACCATACTCCTTGAAATTTAGTTATACAAGTCAATAAATACTTTTAACTTGAGACAATCTGAGTTTGATTTTCTGTCTGATAGAAATGTATCATCATGAAGTCCGTGAGGAGTAGTTAAGTTGTGAGCTTATATCTACCCCATGCACCATAATGTTCTGAAGGAAGAGTCAAGAAAACTCCAAGGGCACTCAATAAAGTATGTAGAACAATGTAAAATGCCTCTACAGAACAAGCTGAACAAATAAGGTGACAGATTTAGGAGCCAAAAGAAACTGGGAGAAGGTGAAAAACAACTCTTCAAGGAAAATTGTAGGGGAACAAGTGGATATCCTGTTCTTTTTCTTGAAGAATTCCTCAGAAGCTACACTATTTGGGAAGGAATCAAATAATTAAGAAGATCTATTGGTAAATAAAGGAGAATGTTTCTGTGGATTTTTAAAACCTTATATGAGATATGGCTGATTCATGTTGATGTTTGGCAGAAACCAATGCAATAATGTAAAGCATTATCCTTCAATTAAAAATAAATAAATTTGATTTAAAAAACCTTAGATGAGAAGCTTATACTTACTTTTTTGAAATGTTTTATACTTCAAATTTTCAAAAATAACAAATCAGAAAATGGATTAAATGTAAATTTCCTCATGGGCTACTTGTTTCATTCAAATAGTAGATATCTCAACATAGTTATTTAGTTTGTGTGTGCATATGCATGTGTATGTGTGTAGATTGAAGTAATAACTATAAGGATCACAAACTCAAGTATCTACACAGATAAGGCAGGTAATCTGAATGAAGGAAGTGGGCTATCTGAGACAAAGAAACAGTGGAGATTGTGGTGAACTGGAAAACCAAATATGCTACTCAATTCAGTTGTCCTGTGGGAATATAGATCCAGTATTGCCATATCCTTTGAATTTTCAAGGTAGCCTCAAAACCTGTATTTTTACAAGAAATAATCCAATTTTTTAATACTGGCAATTATTCTCTTATTGTCAACACTGTGCATGCCAAACAAATGCCAGCATTCATTTGTGTGACAAATATTTATTGAGCTCCTACTATTATATTCCAGACCTTATGCTAATCACCAAGGATAAAATTAGTAAACAAAACAGACAACATATCTGACCTCATGGAGCTTACTGTCCTAGAATAACAGCATAGGCAACACAATTTATAGTAATGCTTCTTAGGTCCTTGTTCACAAAAGTTAACAAAAACAGTTTCAATGGAACATGTATGGAAGTGTAATATTTTTAAGCATGTCATTTTTTCTTCCTCTTCTCTAGTAAGTAAATATTAAAATTGTGTCTGTATATTAATACTATGTTATTGTGTAACAGAAATGATTGTTATATTTTTCTAATTTTCCACTGCTTTTCAGGGAGTGGGAATAGTGGTAAATTTAGGGACCTTTGTTTGTTGAGCTCCTGTGGGTGTGTATGTGAACTATTGTGAGCTAATATTTTGAGATATTTTATCTTCATTGCCTCTATTCCTTGTATCCATTATCCTTTCCCACTAATTGGACAACAGAGATAGCTTTCAATATGCCCTGCCTTTGCTTGCAGGATGAGCCTGTCTTAAAACAAAAATGTCAATTGGGTTGCTAATTGGATTTTGAAACTTATAGCAAACATGATAACTTAAAAGCCAAATTATTTTGATTTGTAAGATCCAAGTATAGTTGATAAAGAAAAATGTTCCTGGAATTTAAAAATTTATGTATAAAACCAAAGCTGAGAACATGGAGTTTGTATTATTATCAGCCACTAAGCAAGACTTTTTTATGCTTTTGTTTTTTGGACTGTGGAAAGCAGACCACCACACACCACTGTCTAGCTTCACGAGGTTTAGTGTACTAAAAGCTAAAAGTCTCCTAAGGATGTACCATGACAGTAGATGAGCAACAGTGGTGGGAGGTGTTTAGGTAGATAGATCTCAGGGCAGCCTGCATACATCATGCCTACCTCAATGTGGTGCCTGTAAAGCAACTATGTGCTCCAGAGCCCCAAGAAGAGATAGACAGTGCTGATGGAACCAGTTTTGAAGATAAAAGGAGAAGGAGGAAGTGATAATTTCAAATGCTGCACTGACCACATTTACAACTAGAGGTTACTAAGTTACATTGAAATCACAAGTTCAAGTTTTCTGCCATTTGTGAAAATGGGATTTGTGAATTACAGTAAAATGGAAGTTCTCTTGCTTCATAGCTGACTTTTGAGACAGAAAATTTATATCTGCTGCATGAGTTTGGAAGAACTGAGGTAAGCTTGAACAGTGCTGCTGAATGAAGGAGCAAGATTGAAAGGTCCAGGGGAAAGATCTTAGATCAAAGTATATCCAAGTCAAAAAGACTGAACAGTAAGGAGGAAGATGGCAAGTAAAAAGGAAGGAGAGAATGGAAGAATCACTGCTCCCTCCCTGCTCAGCGCGCGCACACACACACACACACACACACACACACATTGATGATGCAACTAGAGAAACTTAGAAGGATTTTCATCATTAAATTCTATGCAACATGCAGTGTGTTCCTGTGTACCCACAGATTTTCAGTAAAACTGAAAACAAAAGAGCAAAGACAAACAACGATATGCTCAACATGATTGGGATTCTTGTGAAAGTCAGTGAAGGAGTCAAGTTTTGTGTCAAGGTTTGTGGAATGCCAGATTATAGACACATTGTACGAATGGGGTGTGTAGCCCAGTAAATAAGTTTGAAAAGTTAGTTATCTATGAGAGAGTTCAATATAGAAATTATGTCTCAAATGTCTTTGTATCTCTCCAAACCTCAGCTATTTAATCTGTAAAATGAAGATGAAGATATCTAACTTGTAAAGTTGCCCAAAGGATTAGAGATAATGTATTTAAAATACTTAACAGAGTGACTGGCACAGCAGCCCCATAAGAAATGATGGCAAGTATTATTATTACCTCATTGCACTAAGCTTTTTTAATATATATATTTTGGCCATGCCATGTGGCATGCGGAATCTTAGTTTCCTGATCAGAGGTTGAAACCATTATTTATTTATTTCTATTATAGCTAGTTTCCTCCCTTGATGCAATCAATATATGAATTATTATATTGTCCATTAAACATTTATGCTGATTAGGACATTGATAAATATAGTTTGAAACGAGTTCCTTTACAATATATGGGCTATTGGTAGTGTTTTAAATGGAAGAATAATGTGTAATTTTGAACAATATATATTGAGCTTTAAAACTAAATGCAGTATGGGACTTCCCTGGCAGTCCAGTGGTTAAGAACTGTGCCTCCACTGCAGGGGGCATGGTTTCAATCTCTGGTCAGATTGACCCCACACACTGTCCTAATCAGCATAAATGTTTAATGGACAATGTAAGAATTTATACATTGATTGCATCAAGGGAAGAAACTGGCTATTTCACCTAACAATTATAGAAACATCCAGAATACATATTTTATTACTTAAAAAATCTTTATGTGAAGAAATAAGTTCTGACAGGTTTATTTAGCTACAGTATGACAGACCTCTTCCTAGTTCTTCAAACATATCTTGACTTTAATGATTCAAACTCATTAAGGATTTCTACCAGCCCCCATAGCAGAAGGAAGAACTCCTTCCTTTGCATGTACATGACATTCTGTTTACTCCTTTATAATGGCACTTATTATCTAATGTCTGGTATTATAAGCCATTTCTTGTCTATTTTCTCAAAGAAGGATCTGTCTACTTCTTATTCACCTTTTAGACACTGCTGATATGTTATACCTAGTAGGTCTACTCAATATATCTTTTAACATTTTTCAGTTCTTTCTAATTTACACACTCAAATAAATGATGTAAATATATCTTCTTTTTTAAAATCTTATTTATTATTTAATTGAAGGATAATTGTGATTTTGTTGTTTCTGTCAAACCTCAACATGAATCAGCCATAAGTATAGATCTTCTTAAGTAAACTGATGTCAAGATTTTAAAATAACCTTTTCATTATCCTAAATGTGAGGATATTAGTTTGAAGGTCTGCAGTTAGCTCCCAAACAATTAGGGAAATGCAAATAAAAACCATAATGAGATGCTATTTTATTTTTACTAGCATGGCTACCATTAAAAAGTCAGATAATGAGAAGTGTTAGCAAAGATATGGAGAATCAGAACTCTGGTACAATGCAGGTAGGAAAGGAAAATGGTGCAGTCGCTTTGAAAAACAGTCTTGACAGGTCCTCAGGCATTAAACACGGAATTATCACGTGATTCAATAATCCCACTACTAGGTATACACCTAAAAGAAACAAAAAAAAAATGTCCATTCAAAAATTTGTACACGTTGACTCAGTGGTAAAGAATCCACCTGCCAATGCAGGAGACACGCATTCAATGCCTGATCCAGGAAGATCCCATATGCCACAAACCAACTAAGCCCCTACACCACAACTATTGAGCCTGTGCTCTAGAGTCCAGGAACTGCAACTACTGAGCCCTCACACCACAGCTACTAAAGGCTGTGCACCTAGAGCTGGTGTTCCACAAGAGAAGCCACTGCAATGTGAAGCCCACACACCACAGTGAAGACCCAGCACAGCCAAAAATAAATAAAATAAAATAAAATAAAACTTGTACACAAGTATTTATGGCTTATTCAGTTCAGTCACTTAGTCGTGACTGACTCGTTGTGACCCCATGAACTGCAGCACGCCAGGCCTCCCTGTCCATCACCAACTGCCAGAGTCTACCCAAGCCCATGCCCATTGTGTCGGTGATGCCATCCAACTATCTCATCCTCTGTTGTCTCCTTCTCCTGCCCTCAATCTTTCCCAGCATCAGGGTCTTTTCAAATGAGTCAGCTCTTCGCATCAGGTGGCCAAAGTATTGGAGTTTCAGCTTCAACATTAGGCCTTCCAATGAACACCCAGGACTGATCTCCTTTAGGATGGACTGCTTGAATCACCTTGCAAACCAAGGGACTCTCAAGAGTCTTCTCCAACACCATAGTTCAGAAGCATCAATTCTTTGGCGCTCAGCTTTCTTTATAGTCCAACTCTCACATCCATAGATGACTACTGGAAAAACCATAGCCTTGACTAGATGGACCTTTGTTGACAAAGTAATATGTCTGCTGTTTAATATGCTGTCTAGGTTGGTCAGATCTAGTCCCTTAAATCTATTTCTCACTTCCACTGTATAACCTTAAGGGATTTGATTTAGGTCATACCTGAATGGCCTAGTGGTTTTCCCCACTTTCTTCAATTTTAGTCTGAATTTGGCAATAAGGAGTTCATGATCTGAGCCACAGTCAGCTGCTGGTCTTATTTTTCCTGACTGTATAGAGCTTCTCCATCTTTGGCTGCAAAGAATATAATCTGATTTCAGTGTCAACCATCTGGTGATGTCCATGTGTAGAGTCTTCTTTTGTGTTGTTGGAAGAGGGTGCTTGCTATGACCAGTGCGTTCTCTTGGCAAAACTCTATTAGCCTTTGTCCTGCTTCATTCTGTACTCCAAGGCCAAATTTGCCTGTTACTCCAGGTGTTTCTTGAATTCCTACTTTTGCATTCCAGTCCCCTATAATAAAAAGGACGTCTTTTTTGGGTGTTAGTTCTAGAAGGTCTTGTAGGTCTTCATAGAACCGTTCAACTTCAGCTTCGTCAGTGTTACTGGTTGGGGCATAGGCTTGGATTATCATGATATTGAATGGTTTGCCTTGGAAACGAAGAGAGATCTTTCTGTCCTTTTTGAGATTGCATTCAAGTACTGAGCTTTGGACTCTTGTTGACCATGATGGCTACTCCATTTCCTCTAAGGGATTCCTGCCCACGGTAGTAGATATAATGATCATCTGAGTTAAATTCACCCATTCCAGTCCATTTTATTTATTTATTTTTCATTTATTTTTATTAGTTGGAGACTAAATACTTTACAATATTGTAGTGGGTTTTTTCATACATTGACATGAATGAGCCATGGAGTTACATGTATTCCCCATACCGATCCCCCCTCCCACTTCCCTCTCCACCCGATTCCTTTGGGTCTTCCCAGTGCACCAGGCCGGAGCACTTGTCTCATGCATCCCACCTGGGCTGGTGAACTGTTTCACCATAGATAGTATACGTGCTGTTCTTTCGAAACATCCCACCCTCACCTTCTCCCACAGAGTCCAAAAGTCTGTTCCGTACATCTGTGTCTCTTTTTCTGTTTTGCATATAGGGTTATCATTACCATCTTTCTAAATTCCATATATATGTGTTAGTATGCTGTAATATTCTTTATCTTTCTGGCGTACTTCACTCTGTATAATGGGCTCCAGTTTCATCCATCTCATTAGAACTGATCCAAATGAATTCTTTTTAATGGCTGAGTAATATTCCATGGTGTATATGTACCACAGCTTCCTTACCCATTCGTCTGCTGATGGGCATCTAGGTTGCTTCCATGTCCTGGCTATTATAAACAGTGCTGTGATGAACATTGGCGTGCATGTGTCTCTTTCAGATCTAGTTTCCTCGGTGTGTATACCCAGAAGTGGTATTGCTGGGTCATATGGCAGTTTTATTTCCAGGTTTTTAAGGAATCTCCACACTGTTCTCCATAGTGGCTGTACTAGTTTGCATTCCCACCAACAGTGTAAGAGGGTTCCCTTTTCTCCACACCCTCTCCAGCATTTATTGCTTGTAGACTTTTGGATAGCAGCCATTGAGCTTCAGGAGTTGCTTGTATATTTTTGAGATTAATCCTTTGTCTGTTTCTTCATTTGCTATTATTTTCTCCCAATCTGAGGGCTGTCTTTTCACCTTGCTTATAGTTTGCTTTGTTGTGCAAAAGCTCCAGTCCATTTTAGTTTGCTTGTTCCTAGAATGTCGACGTTCACTCTTGCCATCTCCTGTTTGACCACTTCCAATTTGCCTTGATTCATGGACTTTCATTCCAGGTTCCTATGCAATGTTGCTCTTTACAGCATCAGAGCTTGCTTCTATTACCAGTCACATCTACAGCTGAGTATTGTTTTTGCTTTGGCTCCATCCCTTCATTCTTTCTGGAATTATTTCTCCACTGATCTCCAGTAGCAAATTGGGAACCTACTGACCTGGGGAGTTCCTCTTTCAGTATCCTATCATTTTGCCTTTTCATACTGTTCCTGGGATTCTCAAGGCAAGAATACTGAAGTGGTTTGCCATTCCCTTCTCCAGTGGACCACATTCTGTCAGACCTCTTCACCATGACCCGTCTGTCTTGGGTGGCCCCACACAGCATGGCTTAGTTTTACTGAGTTAGACACAACTGTGGTCCTGTGATCAGACTGGCTAGTTTTCTGTGATTATGGCTTTAGTGTGTCTGCCCTCTGATGCCCTCTCGCAACACTTACCGTCTTACTTGGGTTTCTCTTACCTTGGACCTGGGGTATCTCTTCATGTCTGCTCCAGTAAAGCACAGCCGCTGCTCCTTACCTTGGATGAGGTCGCCCCTCCTGAGCTTGAATGTGGAGTAGCTCCTCTTGGCCCTCTTGCGCCTGCGCAGCCGCCGCTCCTTTACGTGGGGTTGATCCTCTCCACCGCAGCCCCTGACCTCCGAAGTGGGTTAGCTCCTTTCTGCCACTCCTGCCCCATCGCAGCCATGCCAAAGCCTTTGACTGTGTGGATCACAATAAACTGTGGAAAATTCTGAAAGAGATGGGCATACCAGACTACCTGACCTGCGTCTTGAGAAACCTATGTGCAGGTCAGGAAGCAACAGTTAGAACTGGATGTGGAACAACAGACTGGTTCCAAATAGGAAAAGGAGTGTGTCAAGGCTGTATATTGTCACCCTGTTTATTTAACTTACATGCAGAGTACATCATGAGGAACTCTGGGCTGGAAGAAGCACAAGCTGGAATCAAGATTGCTGGGAGAAATATCAATAACCTAAGATATGCAGATGATACCACCCTTATGGCAGAAAGTGAAGAGGAACTATAAAGCCTCTTGATGAAAGTGAAAGAGGAGAGTGAAAAGTTGGCTTAAAGCTCAACATTCAGAAAACTAAGATCATGGCATCTGGTCCCATCACTTCATGGGAAATAGATGGGGAAACAGTGGCTGACTTTATTTTTTTGCGCTCCAAAATCACTGCAGATGGTGATTGGAGCCATGAAATTAAAAGACACTCCTTGGAAGGGAAGTTATGACCAACCTAGATAGCACATTAAAAAGCAGAGACATTACTTGCCTACAAAGGTCCGTCTAGTCAAGGCTATGGTTTTTCCAGTGGTCATGTATGGATGTGAGAGTTGGACTATGAAGAAAGCTGAGCACCAAAGAATTGATGCTTTTGAACTGTGGTGTTGGAGAAGACTCTCGAGAGTCCCTTGGATTGCAGGGTGATCCAACCAGTCCATCCTAAAAGAGCGCAGTACTGGGTGTTCATTGGAAGGACTGATGCTGAAGCTGAAATCCAGTACGTTGGCCACCTCATGCAAAGAGTTGACTCACTGGAAAAGACCCTGATGCTGGGAGGGATTGGGGGCAGGAGGAGAAGGGGACGACAGAGGGTGAGATGGCTGGATGGCATCACCGACTCGATGGACATGAGTTTGGGTAAACTCTGGGAGTTGGTGATGGACAGGGAGGCCTGGCATGCTGCGATTCATGGGGTCGCAAAGAGTTGGGCACGACTGAGCGACTGAACTGAACTGAACTTAACTGAGCTAGATTGGTCATAATTTTCCTTCCAAGGAGTAAACTTTTTTTAATTTTATGGCTTCAGTCACCATCTGCAGTGATTTTGGCGCCCACAAAAATAAAGTCCGTCACTATTTCCACTGTTTCCCAGTCTATTTGCCTTGAAGTGATGGGACCAGATGCCATGATCTTAGTTTTCTGAATGTTGAGCTTTAAACCAACTTTTTCACTCTCCTCTTTCACTTGCATCAAGAAGCTCTTTAGTTCTAGCATTACCCATGATAGCCAAACGGTAGAAACAATCCAAATGTCCATCAACTGATGAGTGAACAAACTGTAGTGTATTTGTACAATGGAATGTTATTCAGCCATTAAAAAGAATGCATGTTTTCAAGGTTTACTCTTGTCATAGTGAGAGTAAACCTTGAAAACATGCATTATGAAAGAGGCCAGACACGAAAGACTACTTGTTGTATGATTCTAATCATGTGTCATGTGAAATGTCCAGAACAGGAACATTTATAGAAATAATAGATTAGTGGCTGCCAGGAGCTGAGAAGTGAAGGAGGGTGTCAAAAGGGAAAAGGGGGTAATAGTTAAAGAGTATGGACTTTTGACGGAGTGATGAAAATGTTCTAAAATTGTGTTGATGCACAACTCTGTAAGTAAACTAAAAACCCACTGTGTTGTATACTTTAAGTGATTGAATTCTATGGTATAGTAACTATTTCTCAATAAAGCTGTTAATACAAACCCCACTTTATCCTAAACCCTGAGAATACTAGTTTGCAAGCTTATTATTAGTCCTAGACAACTGCTTTTTGTAACAAAGCAAAGGAAACAACATAGTAAACTAATACATGTGCTCAGTCGCTTCAGTAGTGCCCAACTCTTTGTGACCCCATGGACTGCAGCCCATCAGGCTCCTCTGTTTATGGGATTCTCCAGGAAAGAAAACTGGAATAGGTTGCCATGCCCTCCTTCAGGGGATCTTCCCAATCCAGGGATAGAACTAGCGTCTCCTGCCTTTCCTTTATTGTAGGTGAATTCTTTACCACTGAGCCACTGGGGAAGCCTGAAGTGGTGGCATTTAAACAAACAATCCTAGTCACTTCAATGGTTTATTATTCAGCTTTACTTGTTCACTTGTTTTCCCTAAATTTTATTTTCTTACCATTTTTCTTTCTCTTTACTATATGGGTAACTTGTCATCTCAGAAATCAATGTCGTTAAATTTTTCATTGGCCAATACCAGTAAATGACACTTTCTTAATAAAAGAGGGAAACAGAAACCAGGGCTCCTGCTTATATCTGTGCAGGCTGTGTGCTGCACTACTCCAGAGGATGTCATTTATATAGACCACAATGTCAATGGTTCCTCCTAGAACTGGGCAAAGTCATAGCCTTGATAAAATACTCTTTGGTTTCATTGCCATTATCCAATCATCTAGGGTGTAGTTTGGCTTACTGCTTCTCCTCATATCCACTCCACAACATATTGACTGGTATGTCATTGCTACTGATAAGTCTCCTAAATTCATTCTTATTCCATTCTCACTGTCACTGCCCTGGTTTCATTACACATTTTCCTTTTGTCAATTGTTGCAATAGTTTCCTTAGTAATATACCTCCTATTTTCCACTATATCCTTCATACCACAAGCAGAATTTTCTTCTAAAGATATAATTATGCCTTTCCCTGTACCAAAAGCTCACAGTGCTTCCAGTTAGCTGTAAAGTCCACAGTTCTTACCCTGTCATTCAAAGTCTATCATAACCTCAGTATAACCTACTGTTAAAACCTCATTTTTAACCAGTTCTTTCCCATGTTCCATACTACAACCAAATAGGTCTGTTCTCTTCCTCAAACCTCTTGGATTTTGCTGTCTCCATATCTCAGATCATGTTCTCTCTTCTTTATAATGTCTTTTTCACTCATTTCCATCTATTTAAATTCTATTCTTTCCTTAAGGTCCTACCTTAATGTTACCATCTCCTGTGTGTCTTCTCCCATCCTTCTTGGCAGAATGAATAGATCTTTATTCAACAGTCTTATATTATTTTGTTGTTCTTGTTGTTCAGTTGCTAAGTTGTGTCTGACTCTTTGCAGCCCCATAAACTGCATGACACCAGTCTCCCCTGTCCTTCACTATCTCCCAAAGTTTGCTCAAACTGATGTCCATTGAGTTGGTTATACCATCCAACCTTCTTATCCTCTGTCATCCCTTTCTCCTCTTGCCCTCAATCCTTCCCAGCATCAGGGTCTTTTTCAATGAATTGGCTCTTCATATCAGGTGGCCAAAGTATTAGAGCTTCAGTTTCAGCATCAGTCCTTCCAATGAAACATGTATATCTATGGCTGAGTTCCTTTGCTGTTCACCTGAAACTATTACAACCTTGTTAATTGGCTATACTCCAATACAAAATAAAAAGTTAAAAAGTAAACAAAAAATATCTTTCTGTAGAAGCTGTTTGATGGTTTCTTTAGATAAAAAGACTCACAACAGAAAATATAAGGAGTAAGTGAATGCGTGAAATTGAGGATAAATAATAAGAAAAGATAATCTTGATAGCATTTATAAACTAAAGTATTTCTTTTTGCAAAGAAATTATAGCAAATCCAAAGTTAAGATAATTTTATATTCATGTTTGCTCATATTTTCACAACTGTAATATGTATGATTGTGGTCACAACATTTCCCACCTTATTCATACTTCAGCTGCCTTGACAACATTTCTTATTCTAAGACTAGGTCCTAATGGAGCCAGGCAGTTTGTAAAGGAAAAAATGAAGACAAATTTACAATTTTAGTTTCAAAGATTAATGCCATTTGTGGCAATATTAAACTAATATTTATTAGATTATATGAAAAATTTTGACAACATTGCATTTTGGCAAGTCAAGTCCTGCCACTTCTATGAAATTCACACTGCTCTGTCATTTTATTAAAATAAATGTGTACCTCTTGGATAATAAAGATATAACTATTTCATTTCACTAACAAATACTTTTTTGCACATAAGTTTATGTAATATAAACATTTCAGAGTTCTATTAGGAGAAATAACACATGACATATTGTACTTTTAATCTCTCTCAGCTTCATCACTATTTAACATCTATGGCAAAGGTCAAACCAACTTTTTAGTAGGTCTAAATGCCTAGAAACAGACAGGCATAAATATATGGAGCAAAGCATCCATGTTTGTGCAGGAAATGTGCCTTGAGGGCAGGATTTCCAGCTGAGAAAATCTGACGGATTGTAAATCCTAACCTCATGTCACTCTTAGATAAGGACATCTTTGCCAGTGATGCAAGCTTTGGTATAATTTTTTTGGAAGAGGAAAAACATACAAAGCATTCATTTCCAGGCATTTAAAAAAGACATCTCTGAGCCAACTTGGAACATATGAAATGTCTCAAAATAGAATGAAGATAAAAGCTTTGTTTATATTTCCTTTAACTGTTTTCAAAACATATAAACAAAAGATATTCCAACTGAATATTCATTAATATTACTCATTAATTTTATTTAAGAATTGTTCCATGTATTGTGATGAATGCTGCAGTGGACTCAAAGATGATTAGAAAAACACAAAAGTTTTGTTCTCTATGTACTTTTAATCTGATTGGTGGGGTAGGAAAAGTCAGAACTAACTATAACTTAAGACTGAAATTAGTAAGTGCCCTCAAAAATAGTCTAAAGCAGAATTGGGTTTGCACTAGACATATTTTTCATCCAATTTGGGGGTACTACCTCATACCAATCTATGGTTCTGATGATTCTGTTCATTATTGTGTCACCTTGCCCCACCTCAGTTCTCTTCCCCCAGGGTGACCATGTGACACTAGCTGATCAACCTGATTAGCCTGTCCTGTGCCATAGGCCTATATATGGGGGCATGATAAAGTCGGGTGTCTGAAATATTTTCCCTTCCTCTCTTCAGATTTATTATCTACCTTTTTCTATCCTACTCTAAACCCCAGAAGGCTGAACTTTATCAAATATATTAATGGACTTCTTTGTCCTCTGTTTTCTTGTTGGGTTTAGCCAATGAGGAGCTTCAAGAAATTAATACAAGGGAGGAAAATGAGGCCATCCAAGGTATTTGTTCCTGTGTTTTTTTCCCTTGCAAGGTTGCTATGCAATTGGCTACATCCCTCTACTGAAGTCACAGCACATGCCAGGTGACCTTTATACAGCTCCCCTCTCTGGGCTCAAGTTAACTCTTCCCATCCCTTATCTCTTCTGCTCCAGAGAGGATAACAGCTTTTCTCAGTTGTAATTGCTGCAGAATTCTTTGCAGGTTTCCCCAAACTCTGGCAACAAATTGTACAGGTTGAGTGTGTCCTCAGTTCCTGCTGGGACCCTGGTAGATAGAAACAGTCAAAGTCTTCCTTTATATATGGAGGTAGAGAAGAGAGAGAGAGAGAAACAGCTTATGACATTGTCTGAGCCTCAGGATCCAGTCATGGTTAAATCATCTCTATCCCTTGGGTATTCCACTCACGCGAACAAATAAATTCACCTTTTGCTTGAACTAGTCTGAGTTAGGATTCTGTCACTTGCAACTAAAATAGTCCTGAATAATACAGGGCTTAAAAATAAAAAGCTGTATCACCCAGTTTGGGAGATCAATAAAGCTTGCATAAAATGGATGGCACCTGAGAGGGATTATGAAGGAAATGTGACTTTTACAGCAAAGATAGGAAAAGAAAATTCTTTACAGTGAGAGAAAACTATTTGAATGAAGATATGGAGTCATGAAAATAATCATGGGGTAGTGAAGTTGACCAGTTTTGCTGGACCATATAGTATAGATAGTGGTGAAGTAGTGATAGATAAATCGGGAAGGTTAGATTAGGGCTTGACTTGACTAAAATATTTGGGATGAAGTCGGGGCATAGATTTCTTAGATGTAGCAGTGGCAGTTCTCTCCATGAGACAGCATGATTTAAATGTCATCTTCAGGTGGATTCAGTTCAGTTCAGTTGCTCAGTTATGTCTGAATCTTTGCAACCCCATGAACTGCAGCTCGCCAGGCCTCCCTATCCATCACCAACTCCCAGAGTTTACTCAAACTTATATCCGTTGAGCGGAGGGCTTTATTTCTTTTACTAGCTAACTTTTGCTGAATAAGAAATCACTTTAAAAATTAGTATCTTAAAACAATGAATATTTATTACTTTACAGTTTCTGTGGATAAAGAATTCAGGAGCAGCTTCCCTGACTAGTTCTGTTTTGAGGTCTTTCATGAGGTTGCAGTCAAGATGGCAACTGAGGCTGCAGGGCATCTGAAGCTTAACTGGGAATGGAAGATCCACTTCCAAGGAGGTCCACTCTCTCACATAGCTTCTGGGAGGAGGTGTTGGTTCCTTGCTGCCTGTGGACAGAGTTACTGGCATATTGAGCTCTCCTTAGAGTTGTTTGAGTGTTTCATGAATTGACAGCTGGATTTTCACAGAGAATGATCCTAGACAGAGTAAGGTGGAAACTGCAATGTCTTAAATGGCCTGTCCTCTGAAGTCCACAAAATTCTATTTGTACACAGGTCAGCCATGACTGAGCATACACACACACACACACACAGCCAATTTCATGTGGGAAAGAACTGCACAAGTCCATGACTGCCAGGATATGGGACCCATTGGGGTCATTTTGGAGACTGGCCACAGCAGTTTCAATCTTTCTATCTTGATTTGTTGTTGTTCAGTCACTCAGTTGTGTCTGACTCTTTGTGATCCTGTGGACTGCAGCATGCCAGGCTTCACTGTCCTTCACTATCTCCCAGAGTTTGCTCAAACCCATGTCCATTGAGTCTATGATGCCATCGAACCATCTCATCCTCTGTCACCCCCTTTTCCTCCTGCCTTCAATCTTTCCCATCATCAGAGTCTTTTCCAGTAAGTCAGCTCTTCACATCAGATGGAAGCTTCAGCTTCAAGTGTTAGTCCTTCCAATGAATATTCAGGGTGATTTCCTTTAGGATTGACTGGTTTGATCACCTTGCTGTCCAAGAGACTCTCAAGAGTCTTATCCAGCACCACAGTTCAAAAGCATCAGTTCTTCGGCGCTTAGCCTTTATGGTCCTACTTTCACATCCATACATGACTACTGGAAAAACCATAGCTTTGACTAGATGGACCTTCATCAGGAAAGTGATGTCTCTGCTTTTTAATATGCTGTCTAGGTTGGTCATAACTTTCCTTCCAATGAGCAAGTGTCTTTTAATTTCATGGCTGCAATCACCATCTGCAGTGATTTTGGAGCCCAAGAAAATAAAGTCTGTCACTGTTTCCATTGTTTCCCCACCTATTTGCCATGAAGTCATGGGACCAGATGCCATGGTCTTAGTTTTTTGAATGTTGAATTTTAAGCCAACTTTTTCACCCCCCTTTTTCACTTTCATCAAGAGGCTTTTTAGTTCCTTGTCACTTTCTGCCATAAGAGTGGTGTCATCTGCATATCTGAGGTAATTGATATTTCTCCCTGCAATCTTGATTCCAGCTTGTGCTTCATCTAGCCCAGCATTTCTCATGATGTATTCTGCATATAAGTTATATAAGGAGGGTGGTAATATATTGCCTTGACTTAACTCCTTTTCCAATTTGGAACCAGTCCATTGTTCCATGTCCGGTTCTAACTGTTGCTTCTTGACCTACAAACAGGTTTCTCATGAGGCAGTTAAGGTGGTCTGGTATTCCCATCTCTTTCAGAATTTCCCACAGTTTGCTGTGATTCACACAGTCAAAGGTTTTAGCATAGTCAATTAAGCAGAAGTAGATGTTTTTCTGGAATTCTCTTGCTTTCTCTATGATCCAAAGGACGTTGGCAATTTGATCTCTGGTTCCTCTGCCTTTTCTAAATCCAGTTTGTACATCTTGAAGTTTTCAGTTCATGTACTGTTGAAGCCTAGCTTGAAAGATTTTGAGCATTACCTTGCTAGCATGTGAAATGAGTGCAACTGTGTGGTCAGTTGAACATTCTTTGGCATTGCCTTTCTTTGAGATTGAAATGAAAACTGACCTTTTCCAGTCCTGTGGCCACTGCTAAGTTTTCCAAATTTGCTGACATATTGAGTGCAACATTTTGACAGCATCATCTTTTAAGATTTGAAATACCTCAGCTGGAATTCCATCACCTCCACTAGTTTTGTTTGTAGTATTGCTTCCTAAGGCCATTTCACTTCACACTCTAGAATGTCTGGCTCTAGGTGAGTGAACCACTGTTGTTATCCAGGTCATCAAGATGCTTTTTGTACAGTTTTTCTGTGTATTCTTGCCACTTCTTATTGTCTTCTGCTTCTGTTAGGTCCATACCATTTCTGTCCTTTATTGTGCCCGTCTTTGCATGAAATGTTCCCTTGGTATCTCTGATTTTCTTGAAGCAATCTCTAGTCTTTCCCATTCTATTGTTTTCCTCCATTTCTCTGCATTGGATGAAAACCTGTAGTTTGTATACTGGTGTAAGGAAATTAGGACTGCAACTGAGGATTCACCATTAAGACAGATGATTTCATATGTTTTGATAGTTCTGTAACATTTCTCACAGAGTCTTTGATATCATGTCTATATTGGGACCATTGTTTGGAGCATTTTGAATGCTAGGCTGAACTGGCATCGGTTGTTTTATATTTAATCACTTCATGATGATATGTTAATAAGTTATTAATATATCACTTAGATCTCCAAACTTAATATTAAAAATTATAGCAACCAGCAGTGCAGTAGTAGTTTCCTAACAGTGAAGAAATGGGCAAAAAAGATTGAGATACAGTTCTCCAGAGATATTCAAAATATAATAGCTTCTTCAAACCACCTGGAATAACTTGACTACAAACTGGGCTGAAGGCAAAGATAAACAGGTTATCTCTTAAGATCTGTTTTCATCCTATGACTTCTTGATCACTACTTAAATTTGAATTGTAATAATATTTGAATTGACTTCCCATTTGCTCCCTGGGTAAAGAATCCTCCTGCAGTTCAGGAGATGCAGGTTTGATCCCTGGGTCAGGAAGAGCCCTTGGAGTAGAGCATGGCAACCCACTCCAGTATTCTTGTCTGGAGAATCCCATGGACAGGAGGAAACTGGTGGGCTATAGTCCATAGATTTACAGAGTCAAACATGAATGAAGCGACTAAGCATGCATGTAATATTTGAACGCTCATAATAAAATTTTCTTTCAGCTGTAATTTTTGGGTGGAGAAATAGTTTGCAGAGAGCCATCTGTAATTGTCTTTTATTTTGCAGGGTCCACAGGTGTTTAGAAATCTTTTTATTGAAACTGTTTTGGTAGCAATACTCACACAGGCTACCTGAGGAAAACAAGGTGTCATTGTAAGGGTACACTGGAGTCTGCTGGAACTGAAGGATTAAAAAAAAAAAAAGTCAACCTGGGACAGACACCACAAGTCTTTCTTCACAAGGGCAGGAACTTGCACTTGCCCTCATGGCAACTGTACTTCTCTTTGCAGGTCTGCTCTACCTTCCTTTCTCTTTACCAATCAACTTCCTTTGGTATTTATCTTGATTATGGCCATAAACAAGATGGATGCTTTACACAATGACTAATCCAGCCCATTTCACATCAAGACAAATCTCAATACTTCTTTTAGCTTTTCATATACTATAACTTTATCTGTTTCATTTGTTTAGAATTTCCTGAATAAGGAATCTGGTTGGCCCAGGTTATCTTTTTAAAACAGACCTCAAGTCTAGGCATAAATCTTGGCAAGCCATGGATTCCCTTGGGTCAGCTTTATTCTTTTTCCTCCAGTCAACTGTGGCTAGAGGCTTGAAGTCAACTGGTATTTAAGACATGATTGTTGTCTTTTGGCAGGGATGTAGGAGGGGTATTTTCCAGGAGAAGGTACAGTGCCAATGGTAGACATAGATACTATAGAAATACAGAGATAATTCTTGCTTTTTGGAAGGCATTTCATATATTTCTCTCTAAACTGCTAATCTATTCTGATAGATAATATACAATATGGCTCAAACGACCTCATCATATTCAAACTTGTCACCAAATCAGTCCAAACATGAAATGATTCTATTTTTAATGTTCTGAGTCATACATAGACTTAAAAAAACATTATCCTTGAAGATCAGAGACAATAAAAAGCTCTGAATCTTAGGTTATTCAACAATATCCTGTAAAGACCAATTTAAAATGCTTTTGTGTTTAGATAAAACATAAATGTATTATAGTAAAATCAGACTGTACTAATAAAACACAAATGATAGGAAAGACTACTAGTACAACATAAAGAATATTTTAAATTTTTGCTATGAACATTTATGTTGTAAATTCTGATGTGAGGTTTTTGTCAACAAATCTGGAGGGGATAGCTCACCCTTTAAGATTCATTATCGCTTTAAATATGAATTTTTTCTTATCAAAATGAAAAATTGAATAGAATTAAGTGGGAAGTCATCTTATGTTGCAGAGTTCCATGTGCTTGCCTGAACTTTTTACTTTGTGCAACCATATACGGAATTTGCTACATTCAAACTTTGGGGATAATAAAACAGAAGAACACAAATTATTTTATTGAATGATTAAATGTAAATGATCAGTGTTGATACTTAATCTTTTCAGTGTGTATGCTTGAATATGTTTAGACAATTCTAATTAACTGGATGTTAGTTTGATAAGATATGGGGAAACTTAGCAATCAGGCCACTTAATATTCAGTTTAATTATGTTGATAGCACTTCTATTTGCTTCTAATGCCAAGGATTCATTGGTGAAATGAATGCCTATTTTGTGGTCTGTTATGAAGAAATGTTTAATCCAGTATTTGATTTACTCTATTAAATCTCTTTTGTTGAATGTGCTTGTTCATCCATGCGGAATTGGGTATGCTGCTTTCTGTTACTATGACATTACAATTAAACAGCTAAAAGAGGAACAGTAAGACTTTCTGTAAAGGTTCATGAAATTCCCACAAAACTATTTATAGTTTATTATTTTGTTTTGTTTTGTAAGGACTATGAAAAAATGCAAATGCATTCTGATAATTTCTGTATCAAAGAAACTGACAAATAGTTACTATGAATAATCACTTTGTTAATAATACTAGCACTTAAAACATATTTCTGATATAGCAGAAATGATTCCTGTGATTACATGGATTATTTTTTAAAGATAGAAATGAACACGAACTCAAAGTACCCAAATTATACAAGAGAAAAATGGATGTAATAATATTTGTACTATTTTGAAATGGAAAAGTCTAAGTTGACTTTGTCTGGGTATACTGTAAGACTCAGAGGGTTTGTATGCTCAAAAGTACTACTTTGTGTAATGTCCGGTTGTTCTCCAGTAAACTGGACTTTCTCCACTTTTAGCTAATTTTTTTTTTTGTCCTGAGTACTTGTGTTTGTGAACTTCTATTACCACACAACAACAGGCTTAGACTGAAAACTTTTAATTCAAAGCAAGCCCTAACACTAGTTCTTCATTTTTAAAAATTCTCCTTTGTAAGTCTGGAACTTGTAGCAAGATACTAATAATCTACTTCTGAACTGTTACTCCTTTTTTTTTTTTTTTTTTTTTGAGGGATGTTTAGAGCTATACACTCATACAGACACAGCTATTTTCTAAGGCAAAAAGCTCTCTTTGAGAACTCAGAGTATTGATGGTTATAAGACATACTTACTTTATATAGTAGGAGATCAGTGGCTGGTTAGTTTGGTTTTCTACAATATGGTAAGAATGAGATTCTCTGATAGTGGACACAGTGTGTGTGTGTAAAATTATGTGACTGCTGGATCATAAACTGCACTAGTAACACTGAAATCTGGGAAAAGTATGTAATAGTTCTGGTTCATCTGGCCCATTACCATACCTAGAAATTATTTTGCATGTCCTACTGATGACTGGGCAATACTATCATCTATGAAAACACACAGATGTTTTTATATATGTTAAAAATTTGTTTGATTCACATTCTGAATCAGACCAATTCCAGCCTAGTGTTTCCTAAGGTGTGTTCTGTGGCTTAAAACTTATTATGAAATCTTCATAGGTCACATGCATCTTTACTATAAAAGATTCGAAGAGTCCTCCAGTAAGGAAACCATTTAATTGCTCCCTAAATGTATTTGATCATGAAATCCCTCTTAATATCCTGATGAATTACTTTACTCCCAAGAACTCACTTTGGGAAAGAGGTTAGCCATGGTACTGAAAGGGATTTCATAGATCAGTATTATAGCTCTCTACCCCTTCAGCATTGAAAAAATATTTATTAAGCTCCTATCCAATTATAGGCATTCTTCTAGATGCTTTGGATAGTTTAGTGAACAAAGTTTCCTTCCTTCCTGCTACTAACTTTTATGATTGTTGAATTTATTTATATAAGCCATTCTTTAATATCTTTACATGTTTAATTCCCAAGCTATCTTGGAAGGAACATATTTTATATATTGGTATTTTCATTTTTGCCAATTAGATTGGTGAAAATTTGTATCTCCCACATGCTCACAATGACTATTACTACTACTGTAGATACTGTTACTCACAACAACATTTACTGAGTGCTTACTACCAGTCAAATATAGTCTTAAGCACTTTATTTATTTACCCCTCATAACTACCTTGGAGGGTTAGTAATATTATTGTCACCATTTTTACAGGTGAGGAAACTGAGATTTAGACAGAATAAATAATTTACCTAAGATTGTTCAGCTGGATAGAATAGGGACTCAAAAATGCACTCATAACTATTATCCTATACTGCATATCTAAGAAAAGGCTGTTCATTGCAGTATCATTTATAGTAGAAAAAGACTAGAAAAACTTAATATCCATCAATAAAGAAATATTAAATAAACCTTGGTGTATCCATATAATGGAATAATAGGAAGCCATTAAAAATGAGGCATCTATATATGTACTAAGAATACAGGATCTCCCAAATATATATTAAATGAAAAAAACAAACATGTAAAGTAAGGAATAATGTTTACAGCATGCTACTGTTTGTGTCAAAAAATAAATATATTACTGCTACACACACACACACACACTCTAACACACAAAATCTTTAGCAGGATTCACAAGAAACTGAATACAGTATTTCTGGGGAAGACAACAGGGGGCAAAGATGGTATGAAAATTTATTAGTATGACATTCTGTACTGATTGAATTTTTATTAACCATGTGTGTATCATCTGCTTAATTATAAACACAAAACCTGATGATGAAACAATTTTATTGGGTAATAAACTCATTTTATTCCCATTTAAAATAGCACTCTTGTATTGTTTCCTGAAGAATTCCTATATCATATTATTTATCTGGTCACTAAGTAGATTAAAATTTATTTATTTATTTTTGACAAATAAAAATTCCATATATTTAAGGTATACAATGTGATGTTTTGATATATGTAGACAGTATGAAATGATTACCATAATCAAACTAATTAACATATTCATCACTTCTCATAGTTACCATTTTTCTATGGTGAGAACACTTGAGATGTACAATCACAACAGAATTCATGTATACAATACATTATTATTGACTGTAGCTACCACACTCTACATTAGGTTTCCAGAAATTACTCATATTATAACTGAAATTTTTCACCCTTTGATCATATTTCCCTTTTTTCCTACTCCCAGCCTCTGGTAAGCACTATTCTATTCTCTGCTACTATTAGTTTGACTTAATTTTTTTTAAGATTCTACTTATAAAGTGAGATCATGTGATATTTGTCTTTATGTGTTTGGCTTATTTCACTAGCATAATGTTCTCCAAGTTCAGCCACGAGATTCTTCTTTTTTAAGGCTTATTTTATATCTAACATACAGGTAGATACCACATTTTCTTTATTCATTCATTCATTGATGAACATTTGTTTCCATATATTGTCTACTGTAAATAATGCTGCAATCAAGATGGATATCTCTTCGAGATAGTGTTTTTATTTGCTTCAGATATACACCCATAAGTGGAATATTTTTGATGCCTATTATTTGCCAGGCACTGAAAGATGTGGTGGGAATGTAACAGTGAACAATATAGGCACAGTCCTTGACTTTGTGGAACTTGTCTTCTAGGAGGATGGCAGATATGAAACACATAATTGCATAAGGAACTCATTATTTCCCATCATGAAAAGTTCAACAGAGGAGTACAGGGTGAGATCCTAAGCTAGTCTGAGGCACTTGCCAGATTGTGTCGCTTTGAATGAACTGCAAAATGAAGATTAAGCTAGAAGAAAGAGGGAAGACCCTGAAGTAAGAAGAAGCATGGGATATCAATGGAAAGTAAGGAGAGCCAATATAGCTGGAACTCAGAAAAAGGTGAGAGATACGAGATGATTGTTGAGTTCAGCGGGGCCTTTTTTTTTTTAAATTTTATTTATTTTATTTTTTATTATTTTATTTTATTTATTTATTATTTTTTCAGGAGTGCCTTTTAGAACACGTTTAAAATCTTGGAGTGGATTTTTAAAGCAATAGGAAATCATGGAAGTTTTAGGTAGAGAAGAACATGATCAGATTTGAATTTTTAAAAGTTTACTCTACTGGCAGTGTGGAGCGTGAACTGGAGAGGAGCAAGCATGAATGAGGTGGCCAGCTGGGATCTACTGTAGTAGCCTAGGGAAGAGATTATGGGGGCAGTCCAGATTTAGAGGTGGATGCATTTACAATATATCCTTGAGATAAATCTGGCAAGAGTTGCTAATGAATTGGTTTAAGGGTGAAAGACAGTAATATATTAAAAGGATGATAAATGATGATATATTAAGTTTTTGACTTGAGAAACTGATGAGAAGTTGGCAACATTTCTAAGCTAGGGAACACTGGGTGAAGAGGTTTGGGAGTAAGGTTGAAATATTCAGGAATTCAGTACTGGATACGGCCAGAAGAGATAAGGTTGGATATATGGATTTGGAGCTCAAAGGAAAGGTATGGGAGAGAGACCATTAAACTGCAGTTTGTAAAAATTTTTACAGTTTGTAGAAACATCATATCCCACAGTTGAATAAACTTCTGAATACAAGGTAAATGTTCAGAGAACTGTGGTTTCTCAATTCAAGAAATCATTAAATAGAAAAAAATAATGTCACAGTGATTTAACAGGTTAGTCAGTTTGTAGGTATCCATCAACTCATCATACTGTGATTTATCCACATAAAATATTTCAGTTCTCAAAAATAGATATCCTCAGAATAATATAATAGACACAATTAAGCTGCTCTGCTTCATGCTACTTTGTTGATGTTGTCAACCTCTACATTCACTTTTGCCTTGCAAAAGATTAGCAAAAATACATGGAAAAGAAAAAGTACTTTGAGTATTTTCTCCATGAAGACACTTTACATTTTCCTAATATAATAATCTTTTCTATGCCCAGAGAGGGTGTGATAACTTCAGAGAAAGGGCAGCTAAATATAGGCTGGCACATTGTAAAAAATTATTTTTATTTATTTATGGCTGTGCTGGGTCTTCATTGCTCCACGCAGGCTTTCTCTAGTTGTGGTGAGTGGGGGCTACTCTTCGTTGCAGTGCACGGGCTTCTCAATGCAGTGGCTTCTTTTTTGCGGAGCACAGGTTTTAGGCACACGGGCTTCAGTAGTTGCAGCACACAGGCTTATTAGTTGTGGTGCAGGGGCTCAGTTGCTCTGACATGTGGAATCTTCCCGGACCAGGGATCAAACTTGTGTCGCTTGCATTGGCAGGAGGAGTCTTATCCACTGTACCACCAGGGAAGTCATAGGGTGGCATTTTTATCTTTCTGAGGGTTGTGCTCTCTAGCTTCAGGGGAAAATAGTATTTCAAATCTGGGGGAAAACATAGTGGAAAATTAATACTACAGAGTAATTATTTATTTTTTTACATCATTAGATATGAAATTCATGAAGACATGTTCATTGCTGTAATCCCAGCATCTAAATATTGCACATAGTATCTAAATACTTGCACATAGTAGGTACTCAATGAATATTTAAGGAAAGTTAAATTAATTAATGAGTTGTATCTTCAAAGTATGATTATATTTGTTAGAAAATGTCTGAATCCACAGAAAGTTAGATATGGTCATATTGAAAAGGATATATACATATATATGTATATATATATATTATACACACACACACACACACACACACATACATATACCCAAATATCTCCAAAGACAAGAATACTTTCATTTATCATGTTTTTAACCACCCACCCATCTCCAAAATAGAGATTTTGGAAAGCTTCCTGCATTTCCTCTGGTAAATCTATTAATTTTCATTTCCACTGCTGGTATTAAGAGTCTCACAGATCTCACAGTTAAGGTCTATTTCACTTCTGATACTACTCAAAACTTTCTATTTGTACCAGGGCAAATAGCAGAGGGATTTGCTAGACAATAATTTCCCTTTTCAGAGGAATCTCTATTACACAAAATATTCGTCACAGAACCCTATCACAAGAGTATTGTTCAATACAGCAAGAGATTCCATAAGTGATATTAATACAACACTGTATAATGTTGCTAATGATTGTCACAAAACTCAACAAAGTGCAGCCAAAAACCCCAGTAAAATACAATTTTAAAGACTTTTCATGGAACTTAATGTGGTAACAAACATGTATTGAGCATCTTCAAAATATAAGATACATGCTAGTGATGGGCAGCTATCAAAGTGAAGACCCAGTCCCTGTCCCTATATTAGGGGAATCAGAGCTAAGTTGTTCAGCAAACACTTATTGAATTCCTGCTATACACCATGCTTGTGTTTGCTGCAGGGGGTAAAAAGATAAGTAAGGCACAACCCCTGTCATTAGGGGCTTATAATTTAAGGTATGGTACATCTGGGTGCGTATTTTGGGGGCTATGTGTCCAGTATAGGAACCAACATAAACACAAATAATTTTCAGTGCAACATGGGAGGTTATGACAGAGTGGTAGCAAAATGTAGGGAAATTTAACCCCATATAGGGAAGAAATGCAAGGAGGAGGTGGTGGAAATGACTGACTGAGTCTTGGGGATAAATATTACCTGGAGAATGGGAAGATCATTCCATGCTGGAGGAACAACAGTGTGACTGGGGAACTACAAACAGCTCAGAGGTCAGACAGGTGGTGTAAGGAATGGTTCAACGTGGCACTTTATTTAAATTATTTTGAAACTTTGGTAAAATAACAACACGATGAATTTCTGGGATCAAAAAAGTACCCTCCCTCACTCCCATGCACCTTCCCTCTCTTTTTACTTTGGTATTATCAGACAGCAAAGCATTTTAAATAAGGGGGGTGAGGGTGCAGGTGGGAGGAGGCCGACCTTGAAAATGCTAGAGAGCTGTATTAGCTGCTTGGCAGAGGTAATCTAACCCTCATCAAATACAATCACTTGAATACAAAGGCCACTTTACCTAGATCACCTCTGCAGTACCTTATTGGGAAAATCTTGTATGAACTCCTTGTATACGCGTATGAAACCAGATTCAGAATCAGTTAACGCCTATCAACCAACTACTCTTTTTTCCCTCTTGCAACCAATATTAATATATATGCAAGGTGGTTGTTTGGACTAACTAGAACAAATACAGATGCTTTGAGGTTCCATTCCGGCGAAGCTACGGAGAGATTTTTTTGTGGATTTTTATTGGGGCGACAAAGACAAAAAAAGATAAGGAATAGAGTGTGAAGATATTGGTGTGAAAAATTATGCTTCTGGGGCCAAAACGAAAGTATAGACACGCTAAGGGAAACAGTTTCCAGGCTGAAATGAAAATTTCCTTTGTTCACAGAGCAATTCCCTTTCAATTTCACTCCGCCCTCGTGTCTCCTGACAATTCTTGCTTCATCATTGTCAAGCAGTTCGCAGGTCTTCCCACCATTCGTCCTAGCCATCAGAGTAAAAATCTACAACTCTTTTCTACCTCAAAACTTCAGGCTAAATGCACTACTGTTCAGCCTGGAAAAGGAATGGAGCTCTTAATGTTCGATTAAAAAGTTTCAAATATAATGCTGTAGCCTCCTGCCTGGACCCACCACTCGAGAACTACAATACCCAGAATGCACTGTTTCCCTTCCGCCTCCTACCGCGGCAGCGCCGAACTTGATCTTATTTGCACAAGGAACAGTCACATGACACATTTCCTGTCAAGATGGCGGATAATCTCCCTTCGGAGTTTGATGTGATCGTAATAGGGACGGGTATGTGTGGCTCTGGTACTACCTGGACAAAGTGTAGGAAGTCTGTCCCATTCCTACCTTCTCTGTCAGGAGTGAGGGTCGGCGAGAAATGTTGGGGTCGAGTGTGGGAGGGAGGACGGAAAGGAAGTGAGGTAGTCTGGAGTCAACGCGGGACTTGGCGCTCCAGGGAGGGGCTTGGACCCGCGGTGCTTAGCGCCATTTGAGTACGGGTCGATCTGGTTGATGCCGATTGCTGAGGTTGGTTGCTGCGGGGGATTCCTGTAATTTCCTTAGAGGGAGGAAGGTTTGCAGTGTCAAGAGAACGGAGGGTGGGAATTTTATCAATGGAGACACCATGGCATGACATTATTTCCTCGTTGATTTCGAAATGATATTCCCCATCATTTTGTCTCGCCATTTCATAGGAATTTTTCATATATTTATATAATCCTAGGGTTCAGTGCATCTCGGATATAGTTTGTTACTCAGTTGTTACCCATTTACGTTTAAATGTACTAAGGCGAGGAAGTGGATTCTTTTCTGTCGTGTTGAGAAGCCTGCTACTGCTACTGCTAAGTCGTTTCAGTTGTGTTCGACTCTGTGCGACCCGATAGACAGCAGCCCACCAGGCTCCTCTGTCCCTGGGATTCTCCAGGCAAGAACACTGGAGTGGGTTGCCATTTCCTCCTCCAATGCATGAAAGTGAAAAGTGAAAGTGAAGTCGCTCAGTCGTGTCCTAAGCCTAGGGGGTTGTAATTTGTTGAGGTAGCCATTATTCCTGCTTTATGGTGCTGAAAGAAATAATTTTGCTTTCTTCTACCCACCTATCTACCCACAGCTAAATGAGCTGAAAACAAGGTCTGTGAGTCCAGTTCTAATGTGTGATCATATCTTTCTCTTGCTTGCCCATCGTTGATTCTTCATGGTTTGGGTGGTGCCAGAACTCCCTCTGCAGTTTCTAGTTGACAAATTACACGTACAACACGTGGCAGAAAACATTTGGAAAAAGTTGTTATTTTGTTTTTCTTGACAGTGTAAAGGGTGAATTTTAGATGGGATGAAATAATTTTTTGGGTGGGGTTTTGTCCTGTCTACAGAATGTGGTAGGCTGGAGAACCTCTGGTGAATGAGAGCCTGTCCATTGTGTTAATAAATTCAGCTCATTGTCTTCTCAAACGGTAGGAGCAGCCATGTTTCCAGGTTGGGAGTAAAAATAACTGCCTATTTTCGAGTGATTATTAATCCATGTGCCAAGCTCTTTACAAATGGTATATAATCCTCACAACTTTGTTAGAGTAGGTATTCTCTACACTTTACAGAGGAGGAAAAAGTTCTTAAAAAGGTTGCAGTTTGCTCAAGATCACACTGCTGGTAAATTTCCAAAAGTCCATTGTATACTAAAAGGAGAATCAGTAGTTCTGACACTCAGAATTAAACCATATTAATAGAAATAACTGGGAAAACTTGGTTGTAGACCTTGCTTGGCCATTAACCAACTGTGTGAATTTCTAGGGTTAGGAACTTAATCTCTCAGAGTCTCAGTTTCCTTGGTTTTGAATATAGGCAGTGTGAACTAAGTAACCTTTTCAGTATTGTCTAACAAAAAGTTCTCTTACTCTAGTTCTACATGGGTGATTGTTCTCAAAACAGCAAGGACATGTTTCTTCTCAACCTGAGAATTGCATGGCTACAAATAACCTTGATGTAGCTGCTATGAACAGATCTTGGGTAACAGCTGGAAGGAGTCAGTAGACTCTATTTATTCTCTCCAGTCTATCCTAAAACTTAGAACAATATCTATTTTAGAATAGTTGTTATAACATACTTGGGTCCTGTGTTACTCCCTTTTTTTGTTGTACTTTGGAAATTAGGGCGTGTTAAAAATTATTTTGTATCATTAAAATATTGTTTCTTGATTCAAATTTTAATTGATAAGTGGCAATTCTTATTATTAAGTGCTGTTAATTCTTATATAAGACTTCCCTGGTGGCTCAGATGGTAAAGCGTCTGTCTACAATGTGGGAGACCCGGGTTCGATCCCTGGGTGGGGAAGATCTCCTGGAGAAGGAAATGGCAACCCACTCCAGTATTCTTGCCTGGAAAATCCCATGGACGAAGGAGCCTGTTGGGCTACAGTCCGTGGGGTCGCAAAGAGTTGGACACGACCGAGCAACTTTTTTTGCTTATTTCAGTTTGTGATATGGACTATATCCTTCTTCTTGGAGTCTGTTGTGATAGAGGTAGGAAGAGTCTGTGGGTGATCCAGAAAATTGCATCAGGAAGCATCTGGTGTATTTGGAAAAAGATTCATTTTAGACTTATTTCCATGAGAGTAATGTTACTTCTCAAAGTATGGGAAGAACTTATTTGAGTTAGAGGTTTTCATATCACTTAGTGAACACTGTTTAACTTTTCAAGCACATTGTTTACATTTATGATTTGAAGTTTTGTATTTAGATAAAAGTCATTCTCAAATAAATGAATTCAATAATTATAATCACTATTGAATTGAATAGGTGATTTTTAATGTGTTTGGAATATTTTTCTTCTGAAATAGTATGCTGAAAGTGGCCTTTAAGATGTGTTTGCCTTAGTAAGTGTACTAGCTTGAGTCAATCATAGAAAAATCAGTGTTTCAAAGATTCAGTTTTGATAACAAAAGCAGAATTAATCATGTATGTATCAGAAACATGAAGAAATGGGCTATGAGATGCAGTTTTTCTTTTAGCAGATTTAGTTTTAGTTAAAATGTCATAAAGAAACAGTTGCTTTATCAAGTAAAATAACCTGTGGATATTATTTTAAATCCTTTTGGCCTTGATTAACTTGTTTTTCTCTTCATTCTTCATAATATAACATTTTCATTAAAGTCATGTTTTGAAGAGATTATGGGAAAATAATGATTTGTATGTATTTTCTTACTTAAGCCCATTTCCTCCTGGTTACAGAATACAGGAAATAATCTCTCAAACACCTGAAAACAGAAGAATAAGATAAAGTACTTAAACCATGCAAAATATAGAAGAAACTGAAATAAGGAAGGAGGGCCAAATGGAGCCTCAAGGGAGAGGACAGAAATGGAATAGTGACTCCAGTATAAAATTAAAAAAATTTTTAAAGTGAAAAAAAATCATGACAATTATCTTAAAAAATGGATGTAGAGATAAGTGTCTAGAAAGTGGCCTTTAGTTTGGGTGCACGTTTGTCATTTTTAAGACATTTGCCATTTATAAAGATATTTGAATAATAACTTTGTAGGTTACAGAGAAGTATCATTTGTCACAAGTTAAAAATTGTCCTAGTCACATAATAACATAATAACACCTCACTGGAGGTGACTTATCTGACATCTTGTATAATCTGTAACCTCCAGCAGAGCCATCAACTCAACATAAGGGCAGGTGAGGTGGAAGTTACAAGCATCATGGGATATTATTGGCATCATTTTTACATAGGGGAATCCCTCATTCTCTCACTTAGAGCATATTCATTCTTATTTTAGAAAATTCTAGCATGCTCAGAGCATATTAAGTGTTAGTCACTCAGTTGTGTCCGTCTCTGTGACCCCTTGAACTGTAACCCACCAGGCTCCTCTGTCCATGGGATTTTCCAGGCAAGAATATTGGAGTGGGTTGGCATTTCTTCCTCTAGAGAAGACACAGGAAATGTTAACAACTTCTGCAAAAGCTGTGTTTGGAGGTTATTAGACCTAAGTGACAGTTTATATCCTAATGTAAAAGGGGAGAGACAAACACCTAAAATGCAAACCTACATCAGGCAACACAATGATCTGGGACCATTTGGCATAGTGACAGACTACATATTTTTTAGAATATTCAGCCCAGAATTACTGAGAACCTAGTCCCTGTTCTTGTGATGTTTACTGTGTTACCTATTCTGAGGAACTATTTGGAGTTCCTGACAGTCACATGCTCAGAGCTGTTCTAAGCCAATGTGGGCTTTTTGTTGCATCCGTCTTGCTTTCTGAAGACCACAGAGAGATTCATTCAGCATCCATTTCCTTTCTAAAGTACATCACACATACTATATTTTGGAGTTCTTCGCCTAAATAAACTGTGGAGTAGACTAGCTTAAACATTTTTCCTGCAGAGGATAAACACATGGATCCTTTTCATTTAAGAATTTTATTGCTAAACATTATGGGGAAAGAAATGAGATAAAAACAAATATGGGAGAAATTACAGGGATATTGCTCGTAAATCCTGACTGCCTTGCTATATCATGCTCAGCATAGTCCAGAATCAGTCACTGTAGCAACCTGGCATAAAGGGAATCACTTAACCTTCCTTCTAGGTGACTTTGGCAAGTTGCATAACATCTTGGACCATCGATTTGTTCATCTGTAAAGTGAGAGACTTGAATTAGGTGACCTCTAAGATAGGCATCTCCCAACTCTAAAATTTACCATTGTATGTGCCTAATTATGACACTGGGTCCTTGAGAAAAGACTAAATTTTATATAGTCCTCATTTGAAGTCAAGTCAGTGTTTTCAGAAATTTTTCTATCAAAGCAGCTTATAAAGAATCATTTTCTTGGAAATGATAAACTGCTTTCATCAGGAAAGATCATGTAGGTAGCACAGCTGAATTTCTTGATGTTCAGTTCAGTTCAGTCACTCAGTCGTGTCCGACTCTTTGCGACCCCATGGACTACAGCACACCAGGCTTCCGTATCTATCACCAACTCCCGGAGCTTGCTCAAACTCATGTCCATCGAGTCGGTGCTGCCATCCAACCATCTCATCCTCTGTTGTCCCCTTCTCCTCCCGCCTTCAATTTTTCCCAGCATCAAGTTCTTTTCTAATGAGTCAGTTCTTCTCATCAGGTGGCCAAAGTATTGGAGCTTCAGCATGTCCTTCCAATGAATATCCAGGATTGATTTCCTTTAGATTGGCAGGTTTGATCTCCTTGAAGTCCAAAGGACTCTCAAGAGTCTTCTCCAACACCACAGTTCAAAAGCATCAGTTCTTTGGTGCTCAGCCTTCTTTATGGTCCAACTCTCACATCCATACATGACTAGTGGAAAAAACATAACTTTGATTAGACAGACCTTTGTCGGCAAAGTAATGTCTCTGCTTTTTAATATGCTGTCTAGGTTTGTCATAGCTTTTCTCCCAGGGAGCAAGGGTCTTATAATTTAATGGCTGCAGTCACCATCTGCAATGATTTTTGAGCCCAAGAAAATAAAGTCTGTCACTGTTTCCATTGTTTCCCCACCTATTTGCCATGAAGTGATGGGACCAGATGCCGTGATCTTAGTTTTTTGAATGTTGAGTTTTAAGCCACCTGTTTCACTCTCCTCTTTCACCTTTATCAGAGAGGCTCTTTAGTTCCTCTTCCCTTTTTGCCATAAGGGTGGTGTCATATGCATATTAAATGTAATTGATATTTCTCCCAGCAGTCTTGATTCCAGCTTGTGCTTCATCCAGCCTGGCATTTCACATGATGTACTCTGCATATAAGTTACATAAACAGGGTGACAATGTACAGCCTTGATGTACCTCTTTCCTAATTTTGAACCAGTCCATTGTTTCATGTCTGGTTCTAACTATTGCTTCTTGAAACATTGGGGGGCAGTAATGTTGTCGGGGGTATAGTTGAAACTGATTTTTACTAAATACCTGCTTAGGCCAGACTTCCTGCCAAGTGATGTCTCATATATGTGTATTATTTAGTCCTTTCCTGGGATGCCTGTATGTGGTTCTAACATCAGAGGATGTCTATGCTTTATTTTTGCCTGTATTTCCAAAAATCCATGAACCTGTGGTCTAGAGCAGAGTTTTTTTTTTTTTTTTTTTTTTAATTTGCAAGATGCCACCTATTTGTGGGTCATGGAATCAATTCCAGCATTTAAAAAAAACAGGTAGAATAGAATGTGTATTAGAATATATTATATGTAATAAGGATGAGTATAGTTTTATGGAACATATTTCATGTGTGTATCACTGAAGCACACCCACATACATATATTCGTATATATTTAAGGGGGTTGGCTAAGGGCAAAAAGTTTTAAAGTTTAGAGAATATTGATTAACTGAATAACATGGTAGGAATGAAAGTAGTATTTTAAAAGTCCTTTTGTTTTATAAATGCTATACCATCCATATGTTCTGTTTACTTTGACATGTATGTATCTCATTTGAGAGCATCGTGTAGTGCAGAAGTCCCTGATCTTTTTGGCACCAGGGACTGATTTTGTTTCCATGGATGGGGGACAGGATGGTTTGGGGATGATACAAGTGCATGACATTTATTGTGCACTTTATTTCCATTATTATTACATCCGCTCCACCTCAGATCACCAGGCGTTAGATCTCAGAGGTGGGATAACCTGGTTTAGTGATTGACAGTGTGGCTCTGAAATTGGACAGACTGTGTTTGAATCAGTTATGACTCTTGTGCCACGTTACACATGTTCTTTAATGTCTTAAGTTTCTTAGCTCTAAAAGAGAGTAAACCTCAGACAGCTGTGTTGAGGATTCAGTGGAATAATTATTTAAAATGCTTAGTAGGTGTTCAGAAAACGTAGTTGAAATTTATAGCCCATACTGTTGGATTGAAAGGCTTCTATCACCACTGCTGTCAAGGAGTGAAGGCTTCTTAGGAAAGGCTCATGGTTTCCATGGAGAGCAGCGGAAAGATTCAGGTGTCTGAGTCATTGTCTTTCTCATTGGCTGTTTGGTGGGAAAGACCTTTGTGTGTCTATTACCACTATTTCTATCAGACTTCTTAACTGATGATTTTCTTTCATTTTCTTTTCTCTGTTTTGTTCACCAGCTTGCATCATTTGTTATTTGTTTTGCCTGATGGTTTTGAACAGGTTTATCTTGTTTGAGGCATAGTATGAAATTCTTGTCAGTGTAAAATGCTGAAGGAACTAAAGAAAGCTTAGAGGTTTTGCTGTTTGAAGAATGCTTTGCAATTCTTCAGCCATTTATTGATGGAGAAGTATGTCTTTTGTGTTGTCAATACCTAGAAAAGTAAAGGGAATTATATAACTGTGGAGAAGATTCTTTGGGAGAGGCTTACTCTTCCCTGTAAATCATAAGTTTGAACCAGTCCCTCAGAGAGAGCTGCATCTGTAACCAGAGTTCTCTCTGCAGCATCGTTTTCATCTCCCGTGCCTCATGTCATTTTCTCGTTTTCTCCAGTGTTCTCATGATGTTTTGGGTAACTCAGGCTACAGCAATTAAAATCAAATACGGCTGCTTACCATCACATTCTCATGTTTAACATAAAATTCCAATGCACAGAAACAATTATAATTCCAGATAATTGACCTGTTACTCACGCTGTTAAGTTTCAGTGCAATCTTCTAACTGAAAAGTTAGGCTTTGTAACTATGTAAATGGTTTAAAATGGTCTATGTAAATGGTTTAAAACCTAGAACAGCTTAAAAATCACTAACACTTCTCAGTTTATATTCATATGTATATTACAAACTATATATATGTATATGTACACATATATTATGCGTAAATGCCAGAGAGATTGGAAACATTTGGGGGATATTTAGTTGTGACAAACAAAATAGGGATACTTTTGAAAGATTGATTTATTGTCATTTTTGCTTTTCTGATAATCTTATTAAAAGGCAGTGTAAAAGATGAGAATTTATCACAGATAGTGACTTCTCCAAGTATGATTATAAGAACTATTGTGTTATTCATAATGAGACTATTTAAAAACTAGTTTGAAAATAGACAGGTGAAGAGACCAGGGGCAACTTTGCCCGTGTGGTGCTTCACACGAGTGTTTGATCTTATATTGGATTTTTACCAAGAGTTTAAGTGAATAATGTCATACCATTTGACTGATTTCATTTATATCACATTTATAAAAGTACCAGTATCTGCTTTTTCTCCTGAGTAGTGTTCATACATATCTTTTTTGTCCAGCCCAGTGTTCATGTTGAGTTACAGTGGCTTTTGGTTAATGGCAATTTTAGTCATTTTGTATTGCTTTGAACTATTTTGGGTCATGTATCTGTGATCTGAATTTGGATATTTGTTAAACTGCTTTTCGATATATGCATTTAAAATAATTGTGATGGAAAAGCTTGCACAAAATAACGTGTAGGGATATAACATTTTACATACAGATACCAAGCACATTAGGAAGATGCTGAGTTGTGTTCTAATCCTTAGTTTTCTATGTTTGGCATGAGCTATCTAAGCTAAATAGATGACAGAAAATTAAATTTAGTATATACAACACACTGTTAAACAAATGTATGAAATTATTTCTAGCATTTGTTATATGTGAGTACTATATTAAGCCCGTAAAGTACATTATCTCATCTGATTCTCACAGTAACCTTGTCTGTTGCTAGATGCTTATTGTTATCTCCATTTTACAAATGTGGAACCTAAGACTTAGTTAAGTTTGACTGATGTCAGACTGTTAAGACTGAAGTTGCTCTGGCTAGGTGTTGTTAGATTGAACTGGTTGTATTTTTCCATGTGAAAAAATATCTTATATTGTCAAGGTTAGATTATTGTGTTTTACTTTAGTGGTTGGCAATTGCTTCATTTTGGGGTGTTACTGTTGTTGGCATTAAAGTCCTGATGCCAGAGAAGCCTTGTGATGTTAACTCATTATTGACAGCATCATGACGTCTGTTGCCATCTTGCAAACCTTTTGATGAAGGTGAACCAAATGACCTGGTTGTGTTTATCCCTTAAAACTGAAAAAACAGAATCAGCCACTGAAGTAATGGCAAGAAATGGGGTCAGAGAATACAGTCATATTTCCACTTGAAAATCTGTTTCCCTAAGAATTATTCACTGATTACAAGATACATAATTTTCCACAGAAATAAAATCATTGTTAGAAATGCCCTATAGGTTATTTGTGTGTGTGCAAGGGTTTGCCATTTTGTCATTTAAATTTTTATTTTTAGTTTTATGCACTTGTAGATTAAGTTTTCAAGATCAAGTATGGGACTTATTGTTCTGTTCATGAAGCTTTTTTTTTTTTTTTGGTTGGTTGGTTCTTTTGGTTCCTATAATTGTCAACAGTTGTCAGCACTTACAGTGGACTCATCCTGTTAATAATTGACAGAGTGGATGTGGTAATATCTTTTCCTTCCAAGGGCCCTGTCATTAACAAATAATAATAATAACTAACACTTTTATGTTTATATTTCCAGACCTTTTCTCACTTTGTGTGTATAGATGTGTGTATGCTATTCTGTTTTTCAGTTCACAGCGTTATGAATATCATTTCATAATAACCAAATCTTCATCCTCAGTGTCTTAAAAAATAACTTATTATTTGGAGATAATTTTAGATTCATATGCAGTTGTAAGAAATAGTATAGAAAGATCGTGTATATATTTCATCCAGCGTTCCCAAGTGGTAAGTAGCATCTTGCATAAATATGTGTAATACAACCAGGTAATTGATCTTATGCAATGACCTTATTCAGATGTCACTAGTCTTACATATACTTGTGTGTGTATTCAGTTCTGTGTAATTTTATCACATGTGTAGATTGTTGTCAAATCCAGATACAAAACAGTTTCATCATAGTCTCTCATGATATCTTTTTATAGCCACAAACACTTCCATCCTTCCTACGTCTCTAAATCCTGGCAACGCTTTATCTGTTCTTCATTTCTATGATTATGTCACTTCCAAAAGCTTATTAAATGTCATTTTTAGTAGATGATTAGTAAATACACTAGTATTTCTATAGATGTCCTGTAATTTATTTAAATTATCAACTTTTTTTGGACATTTAAAGTTTTCAGTTTTTCACTTTCATGAAGTGATACTATGATGAACATGCTGTACCTAAACCTTTTGTATATATTTAGTTACTTCCTTAGGATAAATACCTAGAACTGTAAATGTTAAATTGAATTTTAGAGGGTGGTTATGTAAAGATTTTGATTTGTATTGATGAATTACCTTAAGGAAAGTTTGCTAATCTAGTATCACTAGCGGAGTATGAGAATGCTTACTTTCCCATAGTCTTTCAGTATTTTCTATGAATGTCAACATCATAGCCAGAAAATATTTCCTTGTCTGAATTTACAGTTTCAGATTATAAGTGAGATTATTTAATAGGTATGTTGGTCAATTATGTTTCTTTTATTCATTGCTTTTACCCATGTTCCTATTGTGTGATTTTTTTTCTTTTCAATATGTAATAATTCTTTATATATTAAAAGCTTTAATTCTTTGTTAGGTATTTTATAAATTTGCCTTCTATTTTCATGGCTGTTTTTCATGTGTGAAACTTGATAATTTTTAAGTATCTATCAATTTTTTTTTCTTCTATGGTTCCTGCCTTTGGAGGTATGCATAGAAAAGCCTTCCCCTCAAAGATTAAGTAAATATTGACTGTTTCTTTTTAATATTTTATATCTTACATTTAAATTTTAATACACCTGAGATTTACTTTATTCTAGAATATGAGGGTTTTTCATCCTAAATCATTAACTTATTATTCTAACACCATTGATCTATTTTTACTCCACTAATTGAAATATTGCCTTTATTTTTTCATTATAGGAACAATTTTTGACCTTTCTGCCAGTAATCTGAGTGTCTCTTTGAGTATAGTTGGAACTGTTAAGTGGAAACAGATGAATCATCTGATCTGTAGAGAAATGATAACTTTTCCTCTTTGAAATCTCAAGAAACGAAATGTTAAAATATATAAAAAATTATAGCATCTATTCTGAAAAATAGCAAACTAAAAGAAAAAGGAAAACAGAGTAGGAATATTTGTAATTCATAACAAAGGACTAATTACATACAAATAATACCTTCAAATTTGTATGAAAAACATCAAGATCTCTACAGGTGAGATGGGCAGAAAATGTAAACAGACAAGAGGAGTTACAGATAGTTGACAAACTGTGGGGGAAATATTTTTCCTGATCAGTAGTCAAGTGCAAAATAACCTAATAGTTAAAAACATTAAAAACACACAAATTAAAAACACAAAAAGTTTTTACAAATCTAATCTTTTAAAAACATTAACATCAACTAATTGTTGATAAAGTTGTATTCAGTTGAAATGCTGATGATATTATAAATTGGGACAATGCTTTGGCAAAGTAATACAATGATTTGTCCTAAGAATTGTACATATGTTTATTCTATTAGACTCAGTAACTCCAGATCTGAGAATTTATTGTGAGAAAATCACTTAATAGAGGTAAAAAGCTACAAGGGTGACAGCATCTATTTTAAAGCTGCTTTTCATAGTAAAATTTGTAAATAATATAATGTTGTATATTGGAGAGCCCCAATGTCTCAAAGGAGTCTGGTGGGTGGATGGAGTAGGCAGTTTTATAATATTGCTCAGGATATTTTTTATTACAAGATATCATACATACAAATGAAATGTGTGTGTGTGATATCTATATATCTATATGTATATATATATATATAATTTCTTTCTTTCAATGAACAATAGCAAAGTGAGTGACATGTATGTATGACCCAGCTGAAGAAAAAGAGCATTACCAGAACCTTGGGAGCTCCCTGTATGTATATGTATCACTGTCCATCTTCCCTTCCTTTCCCATGCCATAACCATTATGACAAAGTGCTTTAATTGTTCTCTTGTTTTTTGTGAAGTGTTTTATATTACATGTGTATATCCCCAAACCACATGTTGTTAGTTTTTTTCTGTTTTTGACACTTGTCAAAAATTCTGTGTATTCTTTCCGTGACGTGCTTTCCTTGATAAATGTTATGCTTGTGAGATTCATCTGTACAGATGCATTTAGTGGTAACTCCCCCTCCCCTACCCACAGCTATTAGTATTTCGTAGTATTCTAGGATTGCAAATCTTCAACTTCAGTCGGTCATGCATATTCATCAAAATAATTGTATTTATTTGACCTTCAGTTTTCAGCTTTTCAAGCCCCTGTCTCCCTTAGGAAATATATAAAGTCGTAAACACACTCACACATTCACGACACAATAAGATCATTAAGTACGTGTTTTTCTGCAACTTTTTCAGTACATAAGTCTCACCTTTCTTTTCATTCCAGTAGTTTTATCTTATCTAGCACACAGACTGTATTTAACTTTTGTAAGGTATAGTTCAGGCCCAGGCAGAAAAGATTGAGAGACTACCTCAACGGAAGTAGGTTACCTTTATTCAGGCAAGGAGTCTGCCTAATGACCAGGCTGAGCGCAAGAGGGATCAGGGAGGCTTCATATTTTTTTTTTTATTGTTTTTTTTTTTATTATTAGTTGGAGGCTAATTACTTCACAACATTTCGGTGAGTTTTGTCATACATTGATATGAATCAGCCATAGAGTTACGCGTATTCCCCATCCCGATCCCCTCTCCCACCTCCCTCTCCACCTGATTCCTCTGGGTCTTCCCAGTGCACCAGGCCCGAGCACTTGTCTCATGCATCCCACCTGGGCTGGTGATCTGTTTCACCACAGATAATATACATGCTGTTCTTTCGAAACATCAGCAGATGAATGGATAAGGAAGCTGTGGTACATATACACCATGGAATATTACTCAGCCGTTAAAAAGAATTCATTTGAATCAGTTCTAATGAGATGGATGAAACTGGAGCCCATTATACAGAGTGAAGTAAGCCAGAAAGATAAAGAACATTACAGCATACTAACACATATATATGGAATTTAGAAAGATGGAGCCTTCATATTTAAAGGAAGATTTGTGGAAGCAATGAGGGAAACGTTAATCAGGCTTTTTTTGGGTATTCTTTAGTTGAGATGGCATTTGTAGTTGGGCAGGGGGTGATAAGTCTTCTGGGCAGGGGGTGATACGTCTCTGGTAGATGTAGGGGGTGGAAGGTTTCTGGACAGGGGGTGATAAGTCCCAGATAGATACAACTGGTCTGGAGCATCAGGGCAGTAACTAAAGTTCAATTTTGTTTTCTCTGAAGTTAGATGATTCAGCAAGGGCCTTTGAGACTGTTGTTTTCTTTTCTAGGCCCAAAGACTCCTTCAGCTTTCCACATTTTCCCACCCCAAAATACCCTTTACAGCTGGTATATACAAACTTGTGTCCAATTCATTATTATGTATTGCTTCTGGTTGATGTGTCCTGTAAATCTGTTTTATTCTGGCGTAATTTTTTTTTTTAAGTGATGACTGAGATGTCAAAGAGAGACTAGGCCTGTGATCCTTCCCTTTTAAATTTGGCTGCTTTCTTGCTCATAGTATCATTTACCTTGTTTCTCTAGACTGTCTTTCGTATAAACTGAAATATATATATAAAGGCTTGGTGGATTCAAGGTTAACATTTTTGGCTAGGACATCTTTGGTGATATAGATATCATGTTGAATCATATCAGAAGACACAAAATATCTGGTTGATCCACTGTGAGTGTTGCTAAGATTGACCCAGGATTAGGATGATGACAATATGCTGCCTCCATTGTATGGATGTAGTTTTCCCTTGTGTATTGAAAATAATCTGTATATTGCTTCTGGCACTATGCAAAAAACACTGTTTGATACCAGGTATTCACAGCATTGTTTTAAAATTGATTGATAGTCCTTATATGAGTAAGTATTTTCATTAGTACTTGTAAAATGATGTTTTTGTTTAGGTCTTTGATTCCTTCTACATTTAATAGCTACCACTGAATGCCAATTTCTTAGTTTACAAAGAGGAACATACCTGTATAGCATTATTGTGCTGTGCTAAGTCGCTTCAGTTGCATCTGACTCTTTTCGAACACAGGGACCATAGCTCGCCAGGCTCCTCTGTCCATGGGATTCTCCAGGCAAGAATACTGGAGTGGGTTCTCATGACCTTCTCCAGGGGATCTTCCTGACCCAGGGACTGAACCTGCCGTTTTATTGTCTCCTGCATTTTCTGGTTGGTTCTTTACCACTAGTGACACCTGGGAAGCCCTTTATAGCATTATTGGTATCTACCAATAAGGACCTATTTCCAAGATTCAAGTCATTTGGGAAACTGAATTAATTGTAAGATTACCTAATGGAGATGGACAAAGAGATTTAGATGTCCTGAGGCAGGATAGTACTTAAGAACATAGACTCTGGGGCCAGACTAGATAGGTTCCAATATTAACTTTGCCATTTACTGGGTATGTGACTTTGGGTACAGTACTTAAGCCCTGATGTCTGTTTTCCCATCCTTTACTGCCTAATGTATACCTGTGGACAAAGAATAGTAAGTAAAGGAAAAATGAAAAAAAAAATTGTTAGGGGTTGGGTTATGGGTGAGTAAAATATTTTCCTTAGCATTGTGTCATATTTGCAGTGTAAAAGAGAAAAGTCATGCTGATTTTTAGATGTTTTTAATGTGTATTTTCAAGTGCAAGATCATTGACAAATGACTCACAAACCTTTTACATTGATTTTGGTTTATCCCTCTTGTTACAGTGTTTTAGAAATTCTTAATGCAATAAAATTGTTATTTTCATTAGATAAGATTTTATGTTTTATTTTAGTAAACTCAGTATAATCACTGTTCAGCTTTTTAATAAATAGTATAAAATATTATCCTCAATGTTTTCTCAATGAAATGTAGCCAATTTTTTCTTAGATACATAATAAGACTAAGTTTAAAACTTAATTTGAAGTGGTTTACCTCAAGGAATGATATATAGTAACAAATTCATAGACTCTTTCAAAATTTAGTTCATAAGGATCATAAGGTTTATCTCTATACTTTTTAAAAAAATGGATTTCATGAAAGGATTCGTATAAGGAAGAAAGGTTATTTGTTGCTTGATCTTGGAATAAGCACAATCTCTCTTATCTATTTTAGTCTCATAGCTTTATAAGTAATACACTAAAGATCATTTTTCTTCTGTGACGCCTAAGTAAAATATGTTCTGAACAAGAGACTTTATTTTCCTTTTCACAAGTTAAATATTGCTATTAAATTTGAAGAGAGCTCAGCTGGGATATCCTTCACTGTGAAAGATGATTTTAGTCATTTAAATTGATAAAACAGAAATACTAGCATTAAGAAAATCAAGTGAAAGTTAATTGTAGTTGAATCTGCTTATTTTATTTCCTGGTATGAAATAGGTTTTTGTCAAATATTTACATTACTTAGTAAAACTTTCATTAAGAGATTTGAGTTGATACAGTTTTCTCAGTTTAAATAACAAAATACTAAATGTCTGTTTTCCAAGGGATTATTTTATTTCATAGACCCAGCCTTTCATTATCTCACTAAATTTGGTATTAAATTTTATTTTTTAAACGTTTTATTATGGCCAGTTTCAAACATAAAAAAAATAGAATAATAAAACTGTCATGTACCAGTTTCCCAGTATCAACTCTTATCAATTTGTGGCCTATCTCTTTCATTTGGTACTGTCTGCCTTCTCATTTCAGCGTCAAATCCTGGATTATTTTAATGAAAATCCTATATGTCATATTGTTCCATCTGTAAATATTTCAATATGTATCTAAAAGATAAGGGCTCACCTTTTAAAAAATAACCACTGGGCTTCCCAGGTGGCCCAGTGGCAAAGAATTCACCTGCCAATGCAAGAGACACAGATTCAATCCCTGGGTTGGGAAGATCACCTGGAGAAGGAAATGGTAGCCCACTCCAGTATTCTTGCCTGGAAGATTCCATGGAGATAGGAGCCTGGTGGGCTACAGTCTGTGGGGTCGCAAAGAGTTGGACATGACTGAGCACTCACTCACTCACTCCCAATAGTTACTCCTCCATGCAGGAATTTACCTAGAAGGACAGTTTTTCATTTTCCTGAGTTCATAGGGCCCAACTCCATCCGCACTTTCTCACCTCTCTAGCATTCCCAGGGGTTCCTTTGCACTCATCCACAGCCTGGAGTCTGTAATGTCCTCTCCCACTTGCTGCTGTTATTCTCAGAATGACCTCCCAAGCTTCCAGTGAGTACCTGATAGCAATTTTGGGGTTTTCTGGCCACCAATGCTGTCACACATTTCTTTGTCTTCTGGTCATTTTCCTTGTACAGTTTCTTATACCATGCGGATTTTATAGCTATTGAAAGTTCCTAATGACCCACTTGTATTTTGGAGTTCATCACAATATTTTGTCATCTATCTTTGTTGTAGATATTGTCCCTGGGTGTTTGGTTTTGGTATCCTGGTTGCACTGTCTATTTTTATGGGGGCCTCAGGGGGAGATTCAGAAACTTTGCTCCTAATGCCATCTTCCCTGAATCCTGTTTTTAAGTTCAAACCATTTGTATAAGAACAGAGGCCAAGTTGTTGATCTGTCGCTAACATTCATCTCTGAGACCTTGCAACAAACCTTACAGGTCACTTACTTCCAGTTCTTCATTTTATCTATAAGGATATTTATAAGGAAGCTGAATTCCAGAGAGGCTAAGTGACTTTTCAGCTATTTACTATAAGCCTGAAAAAAAGAATCCAGTTTTCCTAATATTGAAACAGTGCTGTTATTCAGTCAGTCAGTTCAGTTGCTCAGTCGTGTCCAACTCTTTGCGACCCCATGGACTACAGCATGTCAGGCTTCCCTGTCCATCACCAACTCCTGGAGCTTGGTTAAACTCATGTCCATTGAGTTCATGATGCCATCCAACCATCTCATCCTCTGTTGTTCCCTTCTCCTTCTTGTGGCTTAGCTGGTAAAGAATCCACCTGTAATGCAGGAGACCTGGGTTTGATTGCTGGGTTGGGAAGATCCCCTGGAGAAGGGAAAGGCTACCCACTCCAGTATTCTGACCTGGAGAATTCCATGGACTCTATAGTTCATGGGGTCACAAAGAGTCGGACACGACTGAGCAACTTTCACTTCACAGTGCTCTTATTAGACATTCCTAAAAATTCATATGAATAAAGCTAGTGGAGGTGATGGAATTCCAGCTGAGCTATTTCAAGTCTTGAAAGATGATGCTGTGAAAGTGCTGCACTCGATATACCAGCAAAATTGGAAAACTCAGCAGTGGCCACAGGACTGGAAAAGGTCAGTTTTCATTCCAATGCCAAAGAAAGACAATGCCAAAGAATGTTCAAACTACCACACAATTGCAGTAGTTTGAACTTAATCTCACACACTAGCAAAGTAATGTGAAAATTCTCCAGGCTAGGCTTCAATAGTAGGTGAACCAAGAACTTCCAGATGTTCAAGCTGGATTTAGAAAAGGCAGAGGAACCAGAGATCAAATTGTCAGCATCCGTTGGATAATCAAAAAAGCAAGAGAATTCCAGAAAAACATCTACTTCATTGTTTACGCTAAAGCCTTTGACTGTGTGCATCATAACAAACCGTGTAAAATTCTTCAAAAGATGGGAATACCAGACCACCTGACCTGCCACCTGAGAAATCTGTATGCAAGTCAAGAAGCGACAGTTAGAACTGGACATGGAACAATTGATTGGTTCAAAATTGGGAAAAGAGTACTACAGGGCTGTGTGTTGTCTCCTTGCTTGTTTAACTTATATGCAGAGTACATCTTGCAAAATGCCAGACTGCATGAAGCACAAGCTGGACTCAAGATTGCTGGGAGATATATAAATAACCTCAGATATGCAGTTGAAACCAGTCTAGTTCTGTGTAATTTTCTTTCCATTCTGGTCTTTACTAGTTATAAATAACACATGAAGTGACTTCCAAGGTAGAAAGTAAGAATCCATTTAGAAATGTTCTAGAAAATAAAGAGTGATTTATAGTTTCATATGATTTGGGCTGCAAGCACTCAGGCTTTGCCAGGTCATCAGAGTCCTGTCAGGGGAATCTGTTATTTATTGTTTGATATGCTGGGAGTGGTGTAAGTACTTAATGTTTATCTTATGTAAGTATAGTGTTAGGAAAAATCAATTCCAGGTATGATACAGTTTTAAGAAAGATCATAGGGAACTAACCTAAATATTATAGTTGTAAGGGATGGAGTTCAACATTAAGGATTTGGATTAAAGGGTTTTTGAAAAATGAATAAATAATAGTTGCATTCCTATAAAATATTTTAGATGAGATTCTTGAAAATACTAATTTCGTACCTTTTTGGTGCTGATTTTAGCTTAGCCCTGTTTGATAGTGAAACATTTCTATTTTATCTAGATGTATTTTGGAAAACTATAGGAAGATGGGACTAAACATATTTGTTATATGATCACAAAACATTCTACAAACTTATAATATATTTTTTCTAGTTGCCAACTTTATAACAACCTCAGCTGAGAAGGAAGTGATGTTAGAAACCTCAGTTTGCCCTGTTGCAAGCTGTTATGAAATGCTAATGTAATACTTAATATTTAACTGTGTTTGACAGAATTAACTTGCTGGTAAAAGTTGTTGATCTTGCATCAGATTTATAAATTTTCCTATAGTCCTTTGGCAGATTATTTATTTGAAACAGCCTCACAAATGAATTTAATGATCATATTTAATGTTGTGAAATGTTTAAATGATATCATGTTTGATGAACTTCTATAGCATAAATCTAGGAAAGGCTTATAGTATACATATAGAAAAGGTTATTGGATTTAAAAAAAAAACATTTTAAGTTGTTAGATCTTCAAGGATAACTTAATAATGAGCAAATGACTTATTTTCCCCCATCAAATATTAGGTTGGTACAAAAAGTAATTGCAGTTTTGGACCATGAATTTCAAATCATTGTAACTAGGCTCAAACACATCTTTATTAATCAAAATAGGAATCATTACAGTCAACACATTTTTGCCAACAAGAAATAAGTTTGTTTATTCCTGCAGCATAAAAATCTGTGCTTAGGGATTTGACGAACTCTTGGAAAGCATTTTCTGTCTCCTGCCGGTTGTGGAAGCATTTTCCCAGCAAAAAGTTGTTGAGATGCTTGAAGCAGTAGTTGGTTGGCGAGAGGTCAGATGAATATGGCAGACGAGGCAAAACTTTGTAGCCCAATTTGTTCAACTTGTGAAGCATTGGTTGTGGTGCATGCAGTTGGGTGATGTCGTGGAGAAGAATTGGGCCCTTTCTGTTTACCAATGCCGGCTACAGGCATTGCAGGTTTTGGTGCATCTCATCGATTTGCTGAGTATACTTCTCAGTTGTAATGGTTTCACCAGGATTCAGAAAGCTGTAGTTGATCAGATGGGCAGCAGACCACCAAACAGTGACCATGACCTTTTTTTGGTGCAAGTTTGGCTTTGGGAAGTGCTTTGGAGCTTCTCAGTCCAACCACTGAGCTGGTCATTGCTGGTTATCATATAAAACCCACTTTTTGTTGTACATCACAATCAGATCAAGAAAAGGTTCATTGTTCTTGTTAGAATAAAAGAAGATGACACTTCAGAATGATTTTTTTGATTTTTGGTCAACTCATGAGGCACCCACTTACCGAGCTTTTTCACCTTTCCAGTTTGCTTCAAATGCCATGCGACCGTAGAATGGTTGATGTTGATTTCTTGGGCAACTTCTTGTGTAGTTGTAAGAGGATCAGCTTCAATGATGCCCTTGGTTGTTGTCAGCTTCCCACGGCTGACTACCGTGCTCCTCATCTTCAAGGTTCTTGTTTCCTTTGCAAAATTTCTTGAACTACCGCTGCATTGTACATTCATTAGCAGTTCTTGGGCCAAATGCTTTGTTAATGTTGCGAATTGTCTCTGCTGCTTTACGACCAATTTTGAACTTTAATAAAAAAAATCGCTCAAATGTGCTTTTTGTCTTAACATTTCTGTAGTGTAAAATAAATGCAAAATAAACAAGTAATGTCATTAGCAAAAAAAATAAAGTGAGAAATATGTATTAAGATGATGTATAACATAGCCACATTTATTTAAGAATGTATTCCAGTATCAAACAGGAAAGTTCAACAATGCAAAACTGCAGTTACTTTTGTACCAACCTAATAACTCTAACTCGATAACTTCAGGTTTGTTATTGAAGGGATGGGAAGAGAAGGAAAGGGAACTGACATTGAATATAAGCAATATGCTTGGAGACTCTGTGTAAGGTGTTTTATATCATTTTTACCCTATTCCTCCCTATACCCCTATGAGATAATTATTAGCCCCATATTATGGTTGAAAACATTGTACTTGTATATTTGTACTCAAAGTCTTTACAGTGTGTTTCCAGTGTAATGCTGTGTGATTTGACCCTGATCTAAGGTGTATGTTAAAGTCGTTCAGTCGTGTCTGACCCTTTGCAACCCCACGGACTATACAGTTCATGGATTTCTCCAGGCCAGGGTAGCCTTTCCCTTCTCCAGGGGATCGTCCCAAGCCAGGGATTGAACCCAGGTCTCTTGCATTGCAAGCCGATTCTTTACCAGCTGAGCCACCAGGGAAGCTGATCTAAGGTATTTGTTTCTAACTCATGTCTGGCTTTCCCTTGTGGGAGAGACTGTATAATTCATTGTAAGCCTATGTATATTCCATATAAAAATGCCTCACAGGGATGTTGTGTGAATTTGAGTAATGATTCAGAAGTAAGTAGTTCACTTTTTATGATGCCAAGTGTTAAAAAAAGCATTGTTTTGAAATTAGTCAAGGGTTTAACAGCTATTAAAATTGAGCTTATAAATATTAATTTAAACAAAACAAGCAGTTACATATTTTGCTAAATTGTAAGTAAGACCAGAAAGTTTAATTATGTAAACTTTTCCAAAATAGGAATTTAAGAAATGTGAAAGCTAAAGCTTCAGTTTTATGCAAGTTCATCCTTCATGCTGTGACTAGAGATATTTTTCTGAAATGCTGATTTGATCTTGTTCTTATGGCTAAAATCTTAGACTCCCTATTGCTTACAGGTTCAAGTTCAGATGCCACAGTTTGGCTCCAGCTACTCTTTGGGGCATTACTTTTTGATACTCTCTTCCTTCACCCTTTGCCAAGAGTATTCCCTTCCACTTTCTTCTTCTACAGTTTTCAGTTGGGTGATTATAGATCTGAAGGACCAAGCTGGTTTATTTCCCCTGCTCTTCAGAGCTTTCCATGACTATCCTTTACAGAGGGAATGCTTCTTTCCTTTGTGTTCCTTTAATGGTTTTAATTACATTTATTATTTTAAACCTTTTAAATTGTTGTTGTTTAGACTCTGAGCTCTTTTAGGCTAGAAATTACCTTTATTTATTTATTTATTTTTCTCACTACCTATCACAGTCTGTTCTGTCCCTCCCTTTTCCCATTACCTTATCTCTTCCTTTTCTTCCTTCAAACAAATGTTTATAGAGAATCCACTGTGTGCCTCCTCTGTTCAAGGCACTTGGTGTTTATTGAATGAGTGGGAAGAAGTATGAAATCCTGGCCAGGAAAACTTTAGCTGTGTTATTAGCCTGTTGTTTTAATCTTTCTAAGCATGAGGATAATAGGCCCTTGCCATTTAACATTGAAATGGTCTATTGCTTTCACCAACTTGTGTGGGACTATTAAGGGAAAACACAAATGATGGTCATTTTGGTTTTGTGTGATTTGGATTCAGATCATGTTCAGTATTGAAATCTGTTCTTGGCTTTGCTTTGTCAGTAGAGACATGACTTCTGACAATGTTGATTGCAGCATTGGAAATAACCACATGCCTATTTGCCTATCCAAGGTAACAGCTAATTTGAGCCAGACAGAGGAGAGTAATTTTATTACTGTTTGCCGTTGGAGTTGGCATCTGGTAAAAATGGGTGTATGTTTGGAGTAGTATTTAGGTGAAAATATACTGCTTCTAAAATACCTCTCTGAAGAGAATAAAAGTAGGTATTCTTTATAGAGCAAATACCCTCTGCTAACAATTAACAATCCTCCAAGGTAGATGGTGGTATTTCCATTGATGGATGAGGAAATAAAGGCCTGAGGTCGCAGAGCTAGTTAAGCAGCAAAACTAAAATTCAAACTTAGCTCTGTCTGACTGGGACCAGGCCCGTTTCATTATGTTACCATCCTGCCCTTACATCCTCATTCTCAGTCTCAAGTCCAAATTGGAGAGAGTGAATTTATCATGGTAATTTGAATTTGTGATGCCAAATTACTGAATTGCTTGATCTTTGGCAAGTAATTTAAAATTTCTCATCCCACTTTTTTCACATGGATAATACTGCTTGCCTCCCAGGGTTATAATGAAGAATAAATGAGCTGATGTATATGAAAATACATTGTGAATCATAAAGCCCTATACTGATATTTGGTGGTGTATTTTTAATGCTGTCTTTATTACACACTTAAACATACTAATTCTCCTTCCTGAATATTTCTTTGCTGTTGTCCTTTTTAACTAAGCCACTTAGTCAGTCAGTGTTGGTCGCTCAGTCATGACCAACTCTTTGAGACCCCATGGACTGCAGCCCACCAGGCTCCTCTGTCCATGGAATTCTCCAGGCAGGAATACTGGAGTGGGTAGCCATTCCCTTTTCCAGGGGATCTTCCTGACCCAGGGATCGAACCCAGGTCTCCTGCATTGCGGGCAGATTCTTTCTCATCTGAGCCACCAGGGAAGCCCACTAAACCACTTAGCAACCTGTAAAGTACCATAGTGACTGCATTTCTTTATAAAGAAAACTTATTTTTTATATATAAAGAGTGTATGTATACATGTTTATGTATAAAGAGTTAAGATAAAACATTAGAACAATACAGTTTTTACCATTATGAAGAACTAAGCATACTTAGCTATTTAGAATTTTCCTTTCATTCCTCCTGTTTCCTTCTACACTACAAACTCACTTTTTTTCCTTTGAATTATATCCTAAGTTAAGGTTGCAATTTTATAATGGCTGATTTCCAATAGTTGATATGTAATGGCTATATCTAGTACATTTGGTCAGAACTTCTTTTTTGAACCAAACATTTTATACCCACAAAGTGCTCAGCACTGGAAAACTAGTTCTTCCATGAATGCAGATGGAGCTTTTGTTTAATGTGAGTTTTAGCTAGAGATTGACTACATTAGTTGCTTCCATATACCTGTTGCTTTTTTACATAAAGAAGATAAGCATTCTCTTTTTTTGAAATCTTTGATGGTTAGTGTTTTGTTCAAACTCTTGCCAGAAGGATGCTGTTTCTTTTCTACTAGGTGAAAATCCAAGAGGACTATGGTATCTCATTGTAGTGAAAGAGTCAGTAGCAGCACTATAGAATTACACTAAACTAGCTTTGTTCATTTGACTGATATAAAATATTTTAGTCTCTGTTGAAATGGTAGCTCTTACGATAAAAAGTTATGGAAGAGTCTTGAATTTATAACACAGAGTGTTAACTACCTGATGTAGCTTAACATCTGAATTTTTTATTATAAAATTATCTTTGGTAAATATTTTTTTGGTATTGGTATTAATAGTAGTAATATATATTTCCCTTTATGATAACAAAGGGGCTTCTCTGGTGGCTCAGATGGTAAAGAGTCTGCCTGCAGTGCAGGAGACCCAGGTTCCATCCCTGGAGAAGGAAATGGCTACCCACTCCAGTAATCTTGCCTGGAAAATCCCATGGGCGGAGGAGACTGGTAGTCCATGGAGTCGCAAAGAGTCGGACACGACTGAGCGACTTCACTTTCACTTTATGATAACAAACTTTATGATATGGTTTAATTTAATTTCAAAACAGTAATGTTCTTATCAAACTACTGTATTAAGTAGAAGTGAAATAATGTATCATGTAAATTACCTTTTTTAAAATTAGTTAGCCTATTGCTTAAACTGAAAAAATACATGCCATTACCCCTAAGAGACACTGTGACTTGAAGTTAGATTTATGTTAAAATTTCAATTCTAGAGCTTTTTTTTAAAGCATTGGGCAGCAGGTTAACCAGTTTGCACCCCAGTTTCTTCTTCATCTTTAAATGAACATGCAGATCCTTTTCTGTCAGTGCATTTGGGAGAATCCGATCAGCTAGTATGTGAACATAGTTTCTGAAACAAAGTGCTTATATGAACAATATTTTGACAGTTGCTTATTTATGGTAATTGGCAGATAAAAAGAATTTAAGTACTTGAGTTTTAAAAAATCTCCCTTCCACATGATAACATTTTCAGTATTACTAGTATATGTTCAAGAAGCATCATTCAAGTATAATATAAAGTTTATAATTTTGAATACAAGAATGAGCCTCTTTTGTTAAACTCTTCTATACAACAGTGGTATGAATTGAACATTTTTTGTGCTTTATATATATATATTTTTTCTACATCCTAAATGATATAGGTGTATGTTTTTATAGGTTTGCCTGAATCCATCATTGCGGCTGCATGTTCAAGAAGTGGCCAGAGGGTTCTGCATGTTGATTCGTAAGTTTATCAGTGGTAGCATTTGATACTTCCTAAATATCTCTATACAAAATTAAAATTTAAATATACATACACGTGTGTACATGTATATGTCCAGTATAAACTTTTAAAGTTAGAAAAATTATTAGAATTGTTTAATTTTCACAAAAAACATGTGAAATATATAATGTACGGGTTCTCCTATTATAGTTTGTGAAATAGTGATCTCTTTCCTTTGAGTATAAAACAAATGTACCATAATTTTATTTTTAACATTAATGATTTTGTTTTTCTAAATGATAAGTAATTTTCCACAAAGCTTGGAAACATACTTACCCTTTTAATCATATGTATGTGGGTATGTAAACCCTGTATATGCTGTTGTATTTTAGATGTGGCATATGATAGTTGAAGAAATCAGCTAATAGAGTATGTGGTTTGCTTGAAAAATCTTAACTAAGAGTTTTCTAAAATATTTAGAATTTTTCCCCCCTTTTCCTTAAATGTGATGATAAAAAGGAAGTAAATGGAAAATTCAACTTTAAGGTAAAGTATAAATCTTTCCATTCCTGCTTCCTTCAGAAACAAACTCTTAACTTTCCACCTATCTATTTAACGCTTTTGACCTTTGTATTGGTACTTTAATTGTTCATTAAATTGGAGTAGAAAGGAAACACGAAATAATGACTTTGTATTTTCTGTTTGATAGTAACAGGTTTTTCAAAATGCCAGAATGCAAAGAATAGCTAGATTTGTTACAGCTTACAGTGCCTTCTCATATATTATTCCATTGTAAGTATGTAGGAATCCAAAAGTGGTATTAGTTCATTTAGCCTTTCTAAAGTTATTTTCAAAATATATTAATTCCCCAGTCATTGAATGAAATTTCTAAATTGAGTTATTTTCTGTTCTTAAGTCCTGCCCTTGGAATTCTCTTTCACTGTTATATGCACACACATACACCACAGTAATTGCTCAGTCGTGTCTGACTCTTTGCGACTGTAGCCCACCAGGTTCCTCTGCCCATGGGGGTTCTTACTGGAGTGGGTTGTCATGCCCTCCTCCAGGGGATCTTCCCAACCCAGGGATCTAACCCCGGTCTTTTGCATTGCAGATGGATTCTTTACCATCTGAGCCACCAGGGAAATCTGTTATGTGTGCAACTGCTGTGTTAACGTCTTAATTCAGTCTTTTTGACATATGGATTCACATGCCAAAAAAGGTGCTGCCTTGAACGCTGAGGTACTTAGGACTAGTATGCTTTAAAAAGGCTTAATAAGAACATAAATTCAAATTTGTTTCTGATAACATTAATTAACCTAAAACTGAAAATAAAATCTCAAATTTCCCAAAGTTATCTCTTGTGTTTGCACTGTAAGGTACTTCTTGTATCAGCTTCTTTACATATGTAATTTAATTCCCATCACAGCCAAGTGAGGGTGGTGTTATCCTAATTTAACAAATGGGAAATGTGGGGCATAGTGAGGTTAAGTAATAATTCTAACTTTACCCAGCTAGTGCATGTTTTTTTCTAAAACCCGAGATTTACCCAGAATGAAGAATATTTTATAAATCACTTAGGGTTTACTGATAATATAAAATAAGTTTTGATTAAGAATATAACAAGTTAAATCTAATTTTGATAAGCAGTGAGTCAGTTAGAAAGACTTGATAATGTTAAAAACTTATACCTTAATAAATAGTATTTCAAACTGACAAAACTTTTTTCTTCTATTTTAGATCCTCATACTTGGTAGCTTTTGAGAGTTTAGATACATCTGGATATTGATTTATAAGATGGTTTTCTGCTCTATGCCACGCTTAAATATTTTCTCATTTTTATTCATTTTTGCCATTATGGCTCTTCATGTTGCTGTTGCTGTTTGTTGTTCAGTTGCTCAGTCATGTCCGACTCTTTTGGACTGCAGCATACCAGGCTTCCCTGTCCTTCACCATCTCCTGGAGCTTGCTCAAACTCCTGTCCATTGAGTCGGTGATGCCATCCAACTATCTCTGTTGTCCTCTTCTCCTCCTGCCTTCAATCTTTCCCAGCATAAAGGTCTTTCCTAATGAGTTGACTCTTTGCATCAGGTGGCCAAAGTATTGGAGCTTCAGCTTCAGTATTAGTCCTTCTAATGAATATTCAGGATTGATTTCCGTCAGGGTTGACTGGTTTGATCTCCTTGCATCCAAGAGACTCTCAAGAGTCTTCTCCAGCACCACAGTTCAAAATCATCAATTCTTTGGTACTCAGCCTTCTTTATGGTCCAACTCTCACATCTGCACATGACTACTGGAAAAACCGTAGCTTTGACTATATGGACCTTTGTCAGCAAAGTAGCATCTCTGCTTTTTAATATGCTGTCTAGGTTAGTCATAGCTTTTCTTCCAAGGAGGAAGCGTCTTTTAATTTCATGGCTACAGTCACCATCTGCAGTGATTTTGGAGCCCCCCAAAATAAAGTCTCTCACTGTTTCCATTGTTTCCCCATTTATTTGCCATGAAGTGATAGGACTAGTTGCCATGATCTTAGTTTTTTGAATGTTGAATTTTAAGCCAGATTTTTCACTCTCCTCTATCACCTTCATCAAGAGGCTCTTTAGTTCCTCTTTGCTTTCTGCCATAAGGTTGGTGTCATCTGCATATCTGAAGTTACTGATATTTCTCCCAGCAATCTTGATTCCAGCTTGTGGTTCTTCCAGCCCAGCGTTTCTCATGATGTACTCTGCATATAAGTTAAATAAGCAAGGTGATAATATATCTCCTTGATGTACTCCTTTGCCAATTTGGAACCAGTCTGTTGTTCCATGTCCAGTTCTAAATGTTGCTTCTTGACCTGCATATAGGTTTCACAGGAGGCAGGTAAGGTTGTCCGATATTCTGATCTCTTTCAGAATTTTTCACAGTTTGTTGTGATCCACACAGTCAAAGGCTTTGGCATAGTCAATAAAGCAGAAGTATATGCTCTTCTGGAATTCTCTTGCTTTTTCAATGATCCAATGGATGTTGGCAATTTGATCTCTGGTTCCTCTGCCTTTTCTAAAACCAGCTTGAACATCTGGAAGTTCTCAGTTCATTTGCTGTTGAAGCCTAGCTTGGAGAATTTTCAGCATTACTTTGCTAGTGTATGAAATGAGTGCAATTGCGTGGTAGTTTGAACATTCTTTGGCATTGCCTTTCTTAGGGACTGGAATGAAAAGTGACCTTTTCCAGTCCTGCGATCACTGCTAAGTTTTTCAAATTTGCTGGTGTATTGAGTGCAGTATTTTCACAGCATCATCTTTTAGGACTTGAAATAGCTCAGCTGGAATTCCATCACCTCCACTAGCTTTGTTCGTAGAGATGCTCCTAAGGCTCACTTCGCTTTCCAGGATGTCTTGCTCTAGGTGAGTGATCACACCATCGTGGTTATCTGGGTCATGAAGATCTTTTTTTGTATAGTTTTTCTTTGTATTCTTGCCACCTTTTCTTAATAGATTCTGCTTCTGTTAGGTCCATACCGTTTCTGACCTTTATTATGCCCATCTTTGCATGAAATGTTCCCTTGGTATCTCTAATTTTCTTGAAGAGATCTCTAGTCCTTCCCATTCTATTTTTTTCCTCTATTTCTTTGCATTGATCACTGAGGAAGGCTTTCTTATCTCTCCTTGCTATTCTTTGGAACTCTGCATTCAGATTGGTTTATCTTTGCCTTTCTCCTTTGCCTTTCACTTCTTCATAGGGAAAGGAGAAGATAAATAGAAGATTCATAAGGAAAGAAGATTCAGTCTTTCCCTAGTCCTTTTATTTCCTTTTTTTTGTTTTAGTTTTCTCCTTAGAGTTTTATTGTGATAAAATTGACATACGGTACTGTATAAGTGTAAGGTATATAGCATAATGATTTGACTTACATCATGAAATGATTCGCACAATAAGTTCAGTGAGCATTCATCATCTCACATAGATTAAAGAAGTAGAAAAAATTAAATTAAAAATTAAAGAAATAGAAAAAATTTTCCTTGTGATGAGAAGTCTTAGCTTTCATGTATAACGTAAAGCAGTGTTAAGTTATATTTGTCGTGTTGTAGATTATGTCCCTAGTACTTAGTTATAAGTATTAGGGATGTAATATCCCTATTGAACCTTTTGACTGCCTTCATACAGTACCCCCTCCCACAGCTGCCCCACCTCCAGCCTCTGGCACCAGAAATCTGATACCTTTTTTCCTATGCCTAGTCCTTTTATTTGTGCTTTACATCTACAATAGTACCATATATCCCTGTTTCATGTACATAGCTTCCCATACTTTATAAAAAAATAACCTTTAAATTGTAGTTTAAAAAAAAAGTAACATAAAACTTGCCATCTTAACTATTTCTAAGCATATACAATTCAATAGTGTTGAGTATATTCCTAATTGTTGTATAGCAGATCTTTAGAACTCTTTTGATGTTATAAACCTGAAACACTATGCCCATTAAACAATAACTCCCCATTCCTCTTCCTCCCAGCTCCTGGCAACTCTCATTTTACTTTCTGTCTCCATAAATTTTACTTCTGTAGATACCTCATATAGGCTTCCCAGGTGGTGCTAGTGGTAGACATGAGACAAGGAGTTCAGTCATTGGGTCGGGAACAATTCCTGGAGGAGGGCACAGCAACCCACTCCAATATTCTTGCCTGGAGATTCCCCATGGAAACAGGAGCCTGGCGGGCTACAGTATGTGGGGTTGCATAGAGTCAGACCACTGAAACGACTTAGCACACATGCACACAGATACCTCATATAGTGGGAATTAGATATTATTTGTCTTTTTGTAACTGGCTTATTTCATACAGTATAAGTCCTCAAGGCTCATCTATTTTGTATCATGTGTTAGAATTTCCTTCCTTTTTAAGATTGAATAATATTCCATTGTATGTTTACACAATACAACATATTCATTTATCTGTTGATGAATGCTTGACTCACTTCCACCTCTGGCACATGGTAAATAATACTGCTATGAACATGAATGTGCAAATGTATCTTCAAGATCCTGCGTTCAGTTCTTTTGGATATATACCCAGAATTGGGATTACTAGATCATATAGTAATTCTATTTTTAAGTTTTTTGAGAAACTGCCATACTATTCTTGATAGCAATGGAAACTTAAAATTCTTAGTATTACATGTTCCTTTTTTCTGTTTTCTCCCTGCTCTGTCTTGGTAGAGATTTGTCTGTATTGTTAGTCTTTTCAAAGAACCAGGTTTTGCTTTGTTGTAACCTTCTATGTTATCTTTGTTTTCTATCTAATTAATATCTGTGCTTATCTTTATTGTTTCCGTCCTTCTTTCTTTGGCTTGAGATTAGTCTTGCTCTTTTTCTAACTTCTAGAATTGAATTCTTAGTTCTTTGTATTTTAGCTTTATGTTTAGTGTGTTTATGATTCTAGCTCCCTCTTAGGATCACATTAGCTATCTTGTACAAGTTTTAAGTCTTATAGCCATTATGATCTCTTTTTTGAGCCATTAGTCACATTAGCTATCTTGTACAAGTTTTAAGTCTTATAGCCATTATGATCTCTTTTTTGAGCCATTAGTTATTTAGAAATATGTTTTTAGATTTCTATATACATTTTTTTATTTCAATATTTATAATTTTGAACACTCGTGACAAAACAGGGAAGTGAGAATGTAAAGTTCTAGTGTGCCTCTTCAATCTTCCTGCCTGCAACCCACTGTTAACTTTTTATGTGTCCTACAATATGCTCACCAAAAAAAGAGGATGAGGAGAAAATATGTAAGTTTTTATCATGTTTAAATTTGATTCAGTATAGAAAAAATTCAGAATACTGAGTAGTTCCAGCACCATGGATTGCTCATTTTGCCTTTCTATGTCTGTACCTACCTCCTTCCTCTACCTCCCCTATTTCTAGCCTCAGCAACCACTGATTTGATTTTTAGCTGTATAATTTTGTCATTTTGAGGATGAAACTGTACAGTGTGCATTTTGGCCTTGTCTTTTGTCACTCAGCATAATTCATCAAAGTTGTTACTTGGAGATTTATCAAAGTTGTTATATATATATCAATAGTTTTTTTTTCCTTTTTTATTACTGTATTCTGTACAGTAATATAATTATAATTACTATTATACTGTATAATAGTATTCTGTATTCTGTATGTATCATGGTTTGTTTAACCATTCACCTGTTGAATGTCATTTGAACTGATTCTAGTTTTTGGCTCTGATAGAATTGTTGTGTTAACATTCATCTGTAGGTTTTTGTGTGTGTGAACTTACGTTTTTATTTTTCTGCGATAAATGCTCAGCAGTTCACTTGCTGGGTCATATGGTAATGGCATGTTTATTTTAGTTTATTGAGAAAGGCAGTCAAGTTTTCAGAGTGCTTATACCATTTTACGGTCCCACTAGCAATGTATGAGTGTTCCAGTTTCTTTGTTATCTTTGACAGCATTTGTTGTTGTTAACTCTTTTTGGTGGAGGAGTGAGGAGAGTTCAATTCTGGCTAGTGTGTAGTGATATCTCATTGGAGTTTTACTTCACGCTGCCCTAATATTTAATAATGTTGGCCAGTTTTCAGGTGCTTATATGGTATCTGTGTATTCTCTTTGATGAAATGTCTTCATGTCTTTAGACTGTTTTCAGTTTGGATTGTTTTACTGTTGAGTTTTGAGAGTTCTTCATACATTTCTTACCAAATATAATTTTTAACTATTCTTTTTTGAATAACCAATTTCTAATTTAATTACATTAACGTCAGATAATTAGCTCTGTGTGATTTCAGTTATTTAGTATTTTTGAGAATTGTTTTATGGTTTATAATTATATGACTCCATGTGACTTAAAAGGTTTTTTTTATGTTTTAGTATACTTGTTTAAAGGAAAATTTGTATGTTTTTAGAATGTTTTTATGAGTAAATTTAATGTAGAAATAAAACTAAAAGAGAAAACTTTTGCTGATTGTTGGATATGGAGATCCATCTTTTCGTTAAATCAAACTTGTTAATTTTGTTGGTTCAGAATATCTGTTATCTGATTGCTCTATTAATTGGGAGGTGTTTATTAGATATCACTTTTACTGAGTGTGGCATTCTTATTTTTTCTTTATAATTCTATTAATTTTTGCTTTATGTATTCTTGAGTATTCATAAAAGCATGTAGATTTAGAATTAATGATATCCCCATGTAGTTTACCTTATGTTTTTTCCCCTTGCTAATGCCTTTTGCCTTAAAGTTTGTTTTTTATATTACATAGCAATATGAGGTTTTCTTGTTTTTCCCCCCAAGATTTCTTCTCCTTTTATTTTCAGTCTTTCTGCATCTTAATATGTATGCATCTTACAAATAGCATATAAGTAGATTTTACTTTATTGCTTCAATCTGGCAGTCTTTTTTAACTGAATTTAGTATATTTATCATGATTTACTAGTATTTACTAGTATTCACATGTATTTCTACTATCTTATTTGTGTGTTCTCTTTACCATTCCTTTTTTTTTCTTCTCTTAGTTTTTTGTCTTGTATTGAGTAGAGGTATATTTGTACTTTTTCCCTCCTCACAACTGGGTTGGAATTACAGATGAAATTTCTCTTCCTTTGGTCTAGAATATGCTTAAACTTTTGGCATATATATTCAAATTATACTTTCAGAATCATCAAAGTACTTACTCTTTTCAAGCAATACAATGACCACCCCCTCATGTTTATTGCTACCTAGCATTTTGGTAATACTTTGATCTTGTATTTTTTTTATTAGTATTTGATGGGCTTCCCTGGTGTCTCAGATGGTAAAGAATCTGCCTGTAATGTAGGACAGCCAGGTTTGATCCTTGGATTGGGAAGATCCTCTGGAGAAGGGAATGGCTATCCACTCCAGTATTCTTGTCTGGAGAATCCCACATGGACAAAGTCTGGTGGGCTACAGTCTATAGGGTCACAAAGAGTCAGACACAATTGAGTGACTAACACTTCATTTTATTTTTTGTACTAAATACTTGTTTGGATATGCCCTTGTGTTTGTCAGTATTTTTTTCTTTTTTGTCTTTGCTACTACCTGGAGACAATATCCTGCTTCCTTAAGTTCCTTCAACCTGAATGTTAGTGTCTTTGTCTGTTAACGCTTTTGTTTCACTCTCAATCTCAAATTATAGTTTAGTTGATTCTGTGATTACACACTGAAGGTAATTTTCTTTCAGACTTTGTCCTCTAGCTTCTTTTGTTGTTGAGAAATGTCATTCTTTGTTAGATGAATTCTCTTTTTTTGCTGATTGTTTTAATATTCTTCTGTTTGTCCTTATAGTTGTATAGTAATTTGTTGAGGTGTGGATTTTATTTCTATTTATACTTGTTCAGAAATTGTTTTGTTTCTTGAAATCAGATGATTTATGCCTTTTGTTGGTGGGAAGACACTCAACTGTTTCTTCAAATATTAGTTCTCTCTTATTCTTTCTTTTAGAAATTCTCTTATATATTGCACCTTCTCATTCTATCCTTTAGGCCTTTTAAGGGCTTCCCTTGTGGCTCAGCTCATAAAGAATCCTCCTGCAATGTGGGAGGACCTGGCTTTGATCCCTGGGTTGGGAAGATCCCCTGGAGAAGGGAAAGGCCTTTTAATATCTCTTTCATATTTTTCATCTTTTTACCTTTTGATACTACATTCCGAGTAGTTTCCTCAGCTTTATCTTCTTGTTCTGGGGTTACCAACTATGGCCCACAGGTTAGCCACTTGTTTTTATTTATTTATTTTTGGTTGTGCTGTGTTGCGGTGCATGGGCTTCTCATTACAGTGGCTTCTCTTGTTGCAGAGCATGGGGTCTAGACACATGGGCTCAGTAGTTACGGTTCATGGGCTTAGTTGCCCCATGACACGTGGAATCCTCCCAGAACAGGGATCTAACCTGTGTCCCCTTCATTGGCAGGTGGATTCCCATCCACTGTAACACCAGAGAATTCTCCACTTGTTTTTTAAAATAAAGTCTTATTGGAATACAACCATGATTATATACTTAACACCTGTTTACATAGTGACATTGACTATGGCTACTTTTACACTACAAAGGCAGAGTTAAGTAGCTTCAGCAAAAGCTGTGTCATCTGCAAAGCCTAAAAATTTACTATCTGGCCCTTTATAGAAAATGTTTGCAGACTTCTAGTTCATTAGTTCTGTCTTGTTGTTGTTATTGTTTAGTTGCTGAAGCATGTCCCACTCTTTTGCAACCACATGGACTGTAGGCTCCTCTGTCCATGGGATTATCCCATCAAGAATATTGGAGTTGGTTGCCATTTCTTCCTCTAGGGGAACTTCCTGACCCAGGGATCAAACTTGCATAACCCACATCTCTTGCACTGCAGGTGGATTATTTACTACTGAGCCACCAGGGAATCCCAGTTCTGTCTTGTATGTGTGCTCAGTTACTCAGTCATGTCCAACTCTTTGCGACCCCATAGACTGTAGCTCGCTAGGCTCCTTTGTCCATGGAATTTTCCAGGTAAGAATACTGGAGCAAGTTGCCATTTCCTACTCCAGGGGATCTTCCTGACCCATGTCTCTTGTGTCTCCTTAGTTGGCGCTGTGCCACCTGGGAAGCCCAATTCTGTCTTGAAATATGTCTAGTTTTTTATTTAACCTAGCTATTGTTTTCTTAAATGACTTTCATTGAGTAATTTTTTTAAAAGTTGTCATGTCCTTCCCATGTGTTTCAATTCATTTTTTTAAAGCATGTGAAGTTTTATGTGAAGTTCTTTGAGGTTTAATACTCCTGTTTGTCATTTTCTATCTTCAGGGTCAGTACTTTTTCTTTTCTTTCCCTAAAATGTTTTTCCAGATTTTTTTTAGTGGCGGTTTATCCGTGGGAATGCTCTGTGACCTGGCTGATGGGGTATATTTGTACTAAGTGGTTTTGCATTTTCTTTTGCCTGGTCACCTGGTGCTATTACTGACTATATGAGTTTCCTGTTGCCCCTGTAACAAATTTTCACATATGTATTAGCTTGCTGCTGTTGCTCTTTGTCACTAAGTCATGTCAAACTCTTTGCGACTCCATGGACTGTAGTCCACCAGGCTCCTCTGTCCATGGAATTTCCTAGACAAGAATATTGGAATGGATTGCCATTTCCTTCTCCAGGGGATCTTCCTAATCCAGGAATCTCCCAGCATCTCCTTTGTCTCTTGCATTGTCAGGTGGATTCTTTACCATTACACCACCTGGGATATCCCATGTAGTATCATATCACAACACAAAATTTATTCTTTTATAGTTCTGCAGGTCAGAAGTATGAAATGAATTTTATGGGTCTGAAATCAGGTCATAGGCAGGCAGTGTTTCATTCCTTTTGGAGGATTCAGGGGAACATCTGTTTCCTTATCTTTTTCAGTTTCCAGAGGCACCTGCATTCCTTGGCTCTTGTCCCCTTGCTCTGTCTTCAAGAGCCTCAGTTCAACCTCTATCATGCCATCTTGTTTTTCTGCCTTTGACCTTCTTCCCTTCCTCATAAGGAACCTTCTGTTTACAGTGGGGCCTACATGTATAATGTAGGATATTCCTCCTATCTTAGGATACTTAATTTACACGTTAGCAAAGTCCCTTTTGCCATATAAGATAACTTATTCACAGCTTCTGGGGATTCGGATATGGACATCTTTGGGGAATAATGGTTCCCCATTATTCTGTCTACTGCCCTGGCTCAAAACAATTTGTATGTTAATTTCTCAGCTTGATGATTCTTGGTTTATGTGAGTAGTATGCATTAGAACATCATAGTCACCTGTGGTTTAAATTTGCAGTTGTAAAGTCTCAGAGAAATTTTCCCTGCCACCTACCAGCTGCTTCAGCAATATTCTATCATATACTCTCGAAGTATACAGTATTCTCTTACATCTTTATGCCTTTTTTTCATGCTGGCCTCTATTCTGTGCAAATAGAGTACTCCTCCTTTAGGACATAGCTAGTATACCACTTTCTAGTGATTTCTTCCTTGATAATCCAAGTAGTATTGATTTTTCTATTTGTCTGTACTTTCAAGTATCCTGTATATCCTTGTAATATTTTATATACAGTATTATTATTATTTATAAATCTGTTGGCCCTGTTAGACTCTTAGAAATTAGGGATCAGGTCTTAGTCATCTTTATATCCCCAGTGTTTGAGAGGTCTGGAATATAGCAGTTCTTAAATATTTGATAAATATTATATTTGCCAAGCCACTGTTCTAGTGATGGGAATTTAGAATTACCTCATACATACTCAGTGCAACATTGGTCCTTGCTGATCTACAGGAGGTAGATTCACAGTAGTTTGTAAGAGAGTCATCTGTTGATGAGAAAGTTGAGGTTTGCCTATAGTCAAACAAGCAGATGGCTGGGGCAAAAGTCAGATCTTGTTCCTATTCCAGCGTTCTTCAAAATATACCACACTGTCTTTGTTCTTGATGTACCTGTATATATTTATTAAAAATAAATTAGTTGAATTATTCTAACTAATGCTAATTTGTAGACAGTAGAAAATCACTACCTTGCATTTTTGCTTATTTCTCAATTAAGTTCTACTGTTGAATAGATTAGAATCATGCTTTTCAAACTGTAGTGGTGTTCTGGTACTTTAGGTGGTGGTGGCATTTGAAGCCAAGGGATAGACAGTGGAGCATCTTCCTCTTGTATAAATTTTATAAACAATATAATGCATTAAAGTATTAAGATTTTTTGAGCAAATTTTAGATTTGTGGTTAAGTTGCAAAATTAATACAGAGAGTTTCTGTATACACTTTATTTAGCTCCCCTTAATGTTAATATCTTCTGTAGCCATAGTACCATTGTTAAAACTTAGAAATGAATATTGCTGAATACTAACCACTAAACTGTAGACCTAATTTGAATTTCACTAGTTTTTTTCAGTAATGTTATTTTTCTGCTTCAGGATCTAGTCCAGGTTCCCACTTTGTTTTAGTTGTTAATAGTCTCAAATTGTCTCCCCCAAGGTATACTAATGTTTGCCTAATGGTAATTCCTCTTCCTATCTTCATTTATTTATTGCATTTCTTCTATAAATAAGAACTGTTTCTTCTTCCTCATTTATTTATTAAATTATATATGTATAACTGTGGGTTAATGGATATTTTATTCTCTAGGTTATAATCTCATGTTGCCATTGTTTATTTTGTTGCTCAAATTGTTCCAGCTTTGGTCACTGTGAGTTCCTTTCAGTTGGTTCCTGTGTCATTGTGAAATATCCAATCCTTGTTTGAGCACTTCCTTACTTTCTGACACTGCAAGATGCTCCAGGCTCATCTTGTGTTTTCCCTGCTGTAGCCCTAGAAACAATCACTTATCCATGAGCCCTCTCTGTGTATTTGAGAATAAGATTTAGAAACCACGCTCAGAGTACTAGATGTCATTCTTACTGGAGTGTTATGGTTTCTAGGCTCTCTCAGTGGACAGAGCTAGTTAATCTATTAATGTATATTAAGCCATTCATACACATCTATGTTTCTGTGTCTGTCTACCTGTGCATGCTAAGTTGCTTCAGTTGTGTCTGACTTTGCAATGCTATGAACTGTAGCCCACCAGTCTCCTCTCTCCATGGGGATTCTCCAGGCAAGAATACTGCAGTGGGTTGCCATTATATATAATATGTATATAATACATATATATATTTAAATACCAATACCTTCAATTGAATGGAGAGCATTTAAAAATATTACTTAAAATGGATATATAGTAGAGTAAGATATAAAATGTACCAGAATTTTTAAAGATGACATGAAAATTCAGCAGTGTGCTTATGTAGGACTACTCTAAGCTATCTCCTGACTTCCCTTAACATAAACTTTCTCTTAAGCCATGAGAGCTGTTTCAAAAGAAATTTCAAGAAGTCTCATGCTATATACTGTATCTGCTCTTGGATGCTTGGTACACAGCTGCTTAGTAAATAATTTTTGGGTAAATGACTCAATATGAGAATGTATGAATGTGAAGAGGTCAGGAACTCATATTAATAGTCCATGGTTAGCGTTTGTAACCTAGCCATGTTGCCGGATGTGTATCATTGACTATACAGGAGATTGGAGATAAAGTAAATTAACCCTTGCAATTCAATAATAACAAACATATCCTACCACATATCCTACCATCATGTCAGCATGTTAAGGACCTTGTCTTTGTATCCTGAATAACATCTGTGTGTAGACACTTGATAAATGCTATATGTTGATTGTTTAGGGTTCAGGAGAGCTTACTTTTCATTTCTTGAAAGAATGGGATAAGAAAGTTTTTACAGGACATGTTTATTTTGCATTTTTCACATACTCAGTTTTATTGAAAGATTTTTCCAGTCATGGAGAATGAAAGTTGCTATTACTTTTCTTTAATGTTTTAAAACAATCTAAGCTATGTAATGGGCTCGATAAAGGACAGAAATGGTATGGACCTAACAGACGAAGAAGATATTAAGAAGAGGTGACAAGAATACACAGAAGAACTGTACAAAAACTATCTACATGACCCAGATAATCACGATGGTGTGATCACTCACCTAGAGCCAGACATCCTGGAATGTGAAGTCAAGTGGACCTTAGAAAGTATCACTATGAACAAAGCTAGTGGACGTGATGGAGTTCCAGTTGAGCTATTTCAAATCCTGAAAGATGATGCTGTGAAAGTGCTACACTCAATATGCCAGCAAATCTGGAAAACTCAGTAGTGACCACAGGACTGGAAAAGGTCAGTTTTCATTCCAGTCCCTAAGAAAGGCAATGCCAAAGAATGCTCAAACTACCACACAATTGCACTCATCTCACACGCTAGTAAAGTATTGCTCAAAATTCTCCAAGCCAGGCTTCAGCAATAGGTGAACCGTGAACTTCCAGATGTTCAAGCTGGTTTTAGAAAAGGCAGAGGAACCAGAGATCAAATTGCCAACATCCGCTGGATCATCAAAAAAGCAAGAGAGTTCCAGAAAAACATCTATTTCTGCTTTATTGACTATGCCAAAGTCTTTGACTGTGTGGATCACAATAAACTGTGGAAAATGCTGAAAGAGATGGGAATACCAGACCACCTGACCTGCCTCTTGAGAATCCTATATGCAGGTCAGGAAGCAACAGTTAGAACTGGACATGGACCAACAGACTGGTTCCAAATAGGAAAAGGAGTACTTCAAGGCTGTATATTGTCACCCTGCTTATTTATCTTATATGCAGAGTACATCATGAGAAACGCTGGGCTGGAAGAAGCACAAGCTGGAATCAAGATTGCTGGGAGAAATATCAATAACCTCAGATATGCAGATGACACCACCCTTATGGCAGAGAGTGAAGAGGAACTGAAAAGCCTCTTGATGAAAGTGAAAGATGAAAGAGGAGAGTGAAAAAGTTGGCTTAAAGCTCAACATTCAGAAAACTAAGATCATGGCATCTGGTCCCATCACTTCATGGGAAATAGATGGGGAAACAGTGGAAACAGTGGCCGGCTTTATTTTCTTGGGGCTTCAAAATCACTGCAGATCGTGATTGCCATGAAATTAAAAGACGCTTACTCCTTGGAAGGAAAGTTATGACCAACCTAGATAGCATATTAAAAAACAGAGACATTACTTTGCCTACAAAGGTCCGTCTAGTCAAGGCTATGGTTTTTCCAGTGGTCATGTGTGGATGTGAGAGTTGGACTGTCAAGAAAGCTGAGCACCGAAGAATTGATGCTTTTGAACTGTGGTTTTGGAGAAGACTCTTGAGAGTCCCTTGGGCTGAAAGGAGATCCAACCAGTCCATCCTAAAGGAGAACAGTCCTGGGTGTTCATTGGAAGGGCTGATGTTGAAGCTGAAACTCCAGTACTTTGGCCACCTGATGTGAAGAGTTGATTCATTGGAAAAGACCCTGATGCTGGGAGGGATTGGGGGCAGGAGGAGAAGGGGACAACAGAGGATGAGATGGCTGGATGGCATCACTGACTCGATGGGCATGAGTTTGAGTAACCTCCGGGAGTTGGTGATGGACAGGGAGGCCTAGTGTGCTGCGATTCATGGGGTCGCAAAGAGTTGGACACGACTAAGAAAAAGTTTACAGCCCCCACCTCCCCAATATAGAGAATATTTTTAGTCTACATACAGATATAGTTTAACTGTTCTGTTCAATAACTAAATTCTGTATTAAGGGAAAATTGCAAAGATAGGATCAGAGAAGAAATAATGATTTATATTTTAAAATTCATTAAAATCCTGCTTTTACTTTTTTTTTATTACAAAAGTACTATGTATACAGTGTATTATGAAAGCAAAAATACAAAAGCACTTAAAATAACTGCTGTCACTTGTTATTTTATATCTGCCATAAACATTAGTTATGACATTTTTCTATGCCATGCTGCATCGGTTGGAATGAAAGAATAAGGGGCTATAATAAAGAGACTCAAAATCCACTGGCTTGAAAAATCATCCCCTGGGGTATTCCTTGCTTGCATGCTCTAAACAGGGTTGCAGGTTTGCTCAGGTTTCACTTCCAGAAAGGAGATAGAGCATGGATGATAGACCTTTGTCCTTTTAAGGCTTGGAGTGGCATATATCACGTTTGTTCCTATTCCCTGGACACACATCTACATTCCCTTGGATATCTACATATAGTTACAGAGTTATACGGAGGCACGAAATTCATCTCTAGTTTGAGGGCCACATGTCTACTCCCAGCTAGGAGGAGAATGGGAGATTTTAGTGAACAGGTCATAGTCTCTATAATTTTCTTACAGAAGATGTATGTTTAAAAACAATTGAAGTATAGTTACGGTACAGTATTACATGTTACAGGTATATAATATGGTGACTGACCATTTTTGAGTTATACTCCAGTTACAGTTATTATAAAATATTGGCTATATCTCCTGTGTTGTATAATGTGTTTTTGTAGTTTATTTGATACATAATAGTTTATATCTCTTAATCTGCTACCCCTATATTGCCCCTTCCCACTTTCCTCTCCCACTGGTAACCACTAGTTCTCTATATCTGTGAGTCTTTTTTATATTTATTAGTTTGTTATATTTTTTTATATTTCACATATAAAGTGATACAGTATTTGTCTTTCTTAGTCTGACTTATTCCACTTAGCATAATACCCATCCAAGTCCATTTATGTTGTTGCAAATGGCAACAATTCATTCTTTTTTCTGGCTGAGTAGTAATTCCATTAAACACACACACACACACACACACACGGACATGGGTGCATGCCACATCTTCCTTACCCATTCATCTGTTAATTCTTTTTTCTGGCTGAGTAGTAATTCCATTAAACACACACACACACACACACACACACACACACACGGACATGGCTGAGTAGTAATTCCATTAAACACACACACACACACACACACACACACACACACGGACATGGCTGAGTAGTAATTCCATTAAACACACACACACACACACACACACACACACACACACACACGGACATGGCTGAGTAGTAATTCCATTAAACACACACACACACACACACACACACACACACGGACATGGCTGAGTAGTAATTCCATTACACACACACACACACACACACACACACACACACACACACACACACACACACACACACACACACACACACACACACACACACACACACACACACACACACACACACACACACACACACACACACACACACGGACATGGGTGCATGCCACATCTTCCTTACCCATTCATCTGTTGATGGCCACTTAGTTTGCTTCCCTAACTTGGCAATTGTAAATAATGCTGCTGTAAGTATTAGGGTGCATGTATCTTTATAATTAGTGTTTTTGGTATTTTTTTTTGGATATATACCCAGGAGTGGAATTTATGGGTCATAAAGTAGTTCTGTCTTTTTTTTATAATAAATTAATTTTTTATTGAAGAATAATTGCTTTACAGAATTTTTCTGTTTTCTGTCAAACTTCAGCATGAATCAGCCATAGGTATACATATATCCCCTCCCTTTTGAACCTCCCTCCCATCTCCCTCCCCATCCAACCTCTCTAGGTTGATACAGAGCCCCTGTTTGAGTTTTCCTGAGCCATCCCAGCAAATTCTTGTTGGCTATCTATTTTACATACGGTAATGTAAGTTTCCATGTTACTCTTTCCATACATCTCACCCTCTCTTGCCCTCTCTCCATGTCCATAAGTCTATTCTCTATGTCTGTTTCTCCATTGTTGCCCTGTAAATAAATTCTTCAGTGCCATTTTTCTAGATTCTGTGAGGTGTTAAAATATGATATTTATCTTTCTCTTTTTGACTCACTTCATTCTGTATAATAGGTTCTAGATTCATCCACCTCATCAGAACTGACTCAAATGTGTTCCTTTTTATGGCTGAATAATATTTCATTGTGTATATGTACCACAACTTCTTTATCCATTCATTTGTCAGTGGACATCTAGGTTGTTTCCATGTTCTGTCTGTTGTAAATAGTGCTGCAATGAACAATGGGATACATGTGTCTCTTTCAATTTTGGTTTCCTTAAGGTGTATGCCTAGGAGTGGGATTGCTGGGTCATATGGTGGTTTTATTCCTAGTTTTTTAAGGAATCTCCATACCGTCTTTCATACAGTTGTATCAATTTACATTCCCACCAACAGTGCAAGAGTGTTCCCTTTTCTCCACATCCTCTCCAGCATTTATTGTTTGTAGACTATTTGATGGATGGCCATTCTGACCGGTACAAGGTGATATCTCATTGTAGTTTCGATTTTCATTTCTCTAATAATGAGTGATTTGAGCATCTTTTCATGTGTTTGTGAGCCATCTGTATATTTTCTTTGGAGAAGTATCTGTTTAGGGCTTTTTCCCACTTTTTAGCTGGGTTGTTTGTTTTTCTGGTATTGAGTTGTATGAGCTGCTTCTATATTTTGGAAATTAATCCTTTGTCAGTTGTTTTATTTGCTACTATTTTCTCCCATTCTGAGGGTTGTCTTTTCACCTTGCTTATAGTTTCCTTTGCTTTGCAAAAGCTTTTAAGTTTAATAAGATCCTACTTGTTTACTTTTGTTTTTATTTCCACTACTCTAGGACGTGGGTCATAGAGGATCTTGCTTTCACTTATGTTGTCAAGTGTTCTGCCTATGTTTTCCTCTAAGAGTTTTGTAGTTTCTGGTCTTATGTTTTGGTCTTTAATCCATTTTAAGTTCATCTTTGTGTATGGTGTTAGGAAGTATTCTAATTTCATTCTTTTACATGTAGCTGTCCAGTTTTCTGAGCACTATTTATTGAAGAGGCTGTGTTTGGCCCATTGTATATTCTTGCCTCCTTTGTAAAAAATAAGGTACCCATAGGGGTATGGCTATATTTCTGGACTTTCTATCTTGTTCCATTGGTCTATATTTCTGTTTTTGTGCCAGTACCATACTGTCTTCATGACTGTAGCTTTGTAGTATAATCTGAAGTCAGGAACATTGATTCCTCCAGCTGCATTCTTCTTTCTCAAGACTGCTTTGGCTATTTGGGGTCTTTTGTGTTTCCATATGAATCGTGAAATTTTTTGTTCTAGTCCTATGAAAAGTGCAATTGGTAATTTGATAGGGATCTCACTGAATCAGTAGATTTTGTTGGGTAGTATAGTCATTTTTACAATATTGATTCTTCCTACCCAGCAACATGGAATATATCTCCATCTGTTTATGTCATCTTTGATTTCTTTCATTAGTGTCTTATACTTTTCTGTGTACAGTTTTTTGTCTCCTTAGGTAAGTTTATTCCTAGATATTTTATTCTTTTTGGTGCACTGGTGAATGGGATTGATTCCTTAATTTCTCTTTCTGATTTTTCACTGTTTTTATATAGAAATGCACATGATTTCTGTGTATTTATTTTGTATCCTGTGACTTTGCTAAATTAACTGATTAGCTCTTGTAATTTTCTGATACTATCTTTAGGGTTTTCTACGTACAGTATTATGTAATCTGAAAGCAGTGAGAGCTTTACTTCTTCTTTTTCGATCTGAATTCATTTTACTTCTTTTTCTTCTCTGATTGCTATAGTTAGGACTTCCAGAACTATGTTGAATAATAGTGGTTAAAGTGGACACCCTTGACTTGTTCCTGATCTTAGGTGGAATGCTTTCAGTTTTTCACCATTGAGAATAATGTTTGCTATACACTTATCATATATGGCCGTTACTGTGTTGAGCTAGGTTCCTTTTATGCACATTTTTTGAATGTGCATAAATTATTTTAATCATAAGGAATATTAATTTATTTTAATCATAAATGGGTGCTGAATTTTGTCAAAGCCTTTTTCTGCATCTATTGAGATTATCATCTGGTTTTGATCTTTAAGTTTGTTAATATGGTATATCACATTGATTGATTGGCATGTATTGAAGAGTCCTTGCATTCCTGGAATAAACCCAACTTGATCATGGTCTATGAGCTTTTAGATGTATTGCTGAATTCTGTTTGCTAAAATTTTGTTGAGGATTTTTGCATCTGGGTTCATCAGCGGTATTGGGCTGTAGTTTTCTCTGACTTAAATTCGAGAAAGTATGGAAAACCACTGGACCATTCAGGTATGACCTGAATCGAATCCCTTATGATTATACAGTGGAAGTGAGACATAGATTCAAGGGATTAGATCTGATAGACACAGTGACTGAAGAACTGTGGATGGAGATTTGTGACATTGTATAGGAGGCAGTGATCAAGACCATCCCCAAGAAAAAAGAGAGGGATGGGTAGAAAAGTGAAAAAATTGGCTTAAAACTCAACATTCAGAAAACTAAGATCATGGAATTAGTCCCACAACTTCATGACAAATAGATGGGGAAACAGTGGAAGCAATGACAGGCTTTATTTTTGGGGGCTTCAAAATCATTGCAGATGGTGACATCAGCCATGAAATTAAAAGATGCTTGCTCCTTGGAAGAATAGTAATGACCAACCTAGACAGCATATTAAAAACCAGAGACATTACTCTGCCAACAAAGGTCTGTCTAGTCAAAGCTATGGTTTTTCCAGTAGTCATGTATGGATGTGAGAGTTGGACCATAAAGAAAGCTGAGCACTGAAGAATTGATGCTTCTGAACTGTGGTGTTGGAGAAGACTCTTGAGAGTCCCTTGGCCTGCAAGGAGATTGAACCAGTCCATCCTAGAGGGAATCAGTCCTTAATTCATTGGAAGGACTGATGCTGAAGCTGAAACTCCAATACTTTGGCAACCTGATGGGAATAACTGACTCATTTGAAAGGACCCTGATTTGAAAGGACAACAGAGAGTGAGATGGTTGGATGGCATTACCAACTAAATGAACATGAATGTGAGTAAACTCAGGGAGGCCTGGCATGCTGCAGTCCATGGGCTTGCAAAGAGTTGGACACGATTGAGCAACTGAACTGAACTGAACTGAACTTCTCTAATTGTTTAATAGAATTCTCCTGTGAAGCCATCTGGTCATGGGTTTTTGTTTTTTGGGAGATTTTGATCACTGCTTCAATTTTAGTACTTGTAATTGGGTTGTTCATAATTTCTATTTCTTCCTGGTTCAATCTTGGAAGGTTGAAGTTTTCTAAGAATCTGTCGATTTCTTCCAGGTTATCCATTGTATTACTGTACAGTTGTTCATGCTGCTGCTGCTGCTAAGTCACTTCAGTCGTGTCCGACTCTGTGTGATCCCATAGATGGCAGCCCACCAGGCTCCCTGTGGTCTCTTATAATCCTTTGTATTTCTGCATTGTCTTTTGTAACCTCTCCTTTTTCATTTCTAATTTTCTTGAGTTTATTCTTCTTTCTTTTCTTGATTAGTCTGGCTGAAGGTTTGTCAATTTTGTTTATCTTCTGAAAGAACCAACTTTTAGTTTTATTTATCTTTACTGTTGTTTCTTTCATTTTCTTTTCATTTATTTCTGCTTGGATCTTTATGATTTCTTTCATTATACTATTTTTTGTGTTTTCTTTTCTTTTTTTTTTTTGTTCTTCTGTTTCCAGTTGTTTTAGGTGTGAAGTTAGGTTGTCTATTTGATGTTTTTCTTGTTTCTTGAGGTAGGATTGTATTGCTATAAACTTCCCTCTTAGGACTGCTTTTGCTGCATCTCATAGGTTTTTGAGTTGTCATGTTTTCATTGTCATTTGTTTCTAGGAATTTTTTTATTTCCCTTTTGGTTTCTTCAGTAACCTGTTTCTTATTTAGAAATGTGTTGTTTGATCTCACTGTGTTTGTGGTTTTTACATTTTTTTCTTGTAATTGATATCTAGTCTCATAGCATTCTGGTTGGAAAAGATGCTTGATACAATTTCAGTTTTCTTAAATATACTGAGGTTTTATTTGTGACCCAAGATGTAGTCTATCCTGGAGCATGTTCCATGTACACTTGAAAAGAAGGTGTATTCTTCTGCATTTGGGTGGAATGTCCTGAAAATATCAATGGGATCCATCTCATCTAATGTGTTGTTTAAGACTTGTGTTTCCATATTAATTTTCTGTTTTGATAATCTGTCCATTGGTGTGAGTGTGGTGTTAAAGTCTCCTACTCTTATTGTGTTACTGTCATTTTCTCTTTTTATGTCTGTTAATATTTGTCTTCTGTATTGTGGTGCTCCTATGTTGAGTATATAGATATTTACAATTGTTATGTCTTCTTCTTGGATTGATCCCTTGATCATTATGTAGTGTCCTTTCTTATCTCTTGTAATCTTCTTTATTTTAAGGTCTATTTTGTCTGATAGGAGGATTGCTACTCTAGGTTTCTTTTGCTTCCCATTTGCACCCATTCTCTCAATTTCAGTCTGTATGTGTCTTTGCGTCTGAAGTGGGTTTCTTATAGATAGCATATACATGGGTCTTGTTTTTGTATCCATTCAGCCAGTCTGTGTCTTTTGGTTGGAGCATTTAATCCACTTACATTTAAAGTAATTATTGACATTTATGTTCCTATTGCCATTTTCTCAATTGTTTGGGGTTGATCTTTCTCTTCTCTTGTGTTTCTTGACTATATAAGTCCCTTTAACATTTGTTGTAAAGCTGGTTTGGTGATACTGAATTCTCTTAACTTTTGCTTGTCTGAAAACCTTTTTATTTGTCCATCAATTTTGAATGAGATCCTTGCCAGGTACAGTAATCTTGGTTGTAGATTTTTCTCTTTCAGTACTTCAAATATATCCTGCTATTCCCTTCTGGCCTGCACAGTTTTTGCTGAAAGATCAGCTATTAAGTGTATGGGGTTTCTCTTGTATGTTACTTGCTGCTTCTCCCTTGCTGATTTTAGTATTCTTTCTTTGTGTTTAGTCTTTGTTAGTATGATTAGTATGTGTCTTGTCCTGTGTTTCCTTGGGTTTATCCTTGGGTTTAATGGGACTCTTTGTGCCTCTTGGATTTGATTAACTATTTCCTTTTCCATGTTGAGGAAATTTTCAGCTATAATCTCTTCAAAATTTTTCTCATACCTTTCTTTTTCTCTTCTCCTTCTGGGACCCCTATAATTTCCCCTATAGTTTGAGTGTCGGTGCATTTGATATTGTCCCAGAGGGCTCTGAGACTGTCCTCAGTTCTTTTCATTCTTTTTACTTGATTCTGCTCTTCTGAAGTTATTTCCAACATTTTATCTTCAAGCTCACTGAATCGTTCTTCTGCCTCAGATATTCTGCTATTGATTTCTTCTAGAGTATATTTAATTTCAGTAATTATATTGTTTGTCTCTGTATGTTTATTCTTTAATTCTTCTAGGTCTTTGTTAATTGCTGCATTTTCTCCATTTTGTTTTCAACGTTTTTTATCATCTTTACTATCATTATTCTGAATTCTTTTTCAGGTACTTTGCCTATTTCCTCTTCATTTATTTGGACTTCTCTGTTTCTAGTTTGTTCCTTCATTTGTGTTGTAGTTCTCTGCCTTTTCATTTTTTTTTACTTACTTTTTTTAGAGTTCTCCTTTCCCCAGGCTTCAAGGAAAGTTGAATTCTTTCCTTATAGGTTGAATTATTTCTTCCTTTTGGTTTCTGCCCTCCTAAGGTTGCTCCAGTGATTTGTGTAAACTTCCTATAGGGTCAGATTTGTGCTGAGTTTTTGATTTTTTGTTTGTTTATTTTTCCTCTGATGGGCAAGGCTGAGTGAGGTGGTAATCCTGTCTGCTGATAATTGGGTTTGTGTTTTTGTTTTGTTTGTTGTTTTGATGAAGAGTCCTATACAGGGTGATACTTGTAGTTGAGTGATGTATTCAAGTGGTTTCTCTTTTGTGAGTTCTCAGTATTTGATACTCCCTAACTAAGATCATGGCATCTGGTCCCATCACTTCATGGGAAATAGATGGGGAGACAGTGGAAACAGTGGCCGGCTTTATTTTCTTGGGCTCCAAAATCACTGCAGATGGTGATTGCAGCCATGAAATTAAAAGATGCTTACTCCTTGGAAGGAAAGTTATGACCAACCTAGATAGCATATTAAAAAGCAGAGACATTACTTTGCCGACAAAGGTCTGTCTGGTCAAGGCTGTGGTTTTTCCAGTGGTCATGTGTGGATGTGAGAGGTGAACTGTGAGGAAAGCTGAGCACCGAAGAATTGATGCTTTTGAACTATGGTGTTGGAGAGGACTCTTGAGAGTCCCTTGGACTGCAAGGAGATCCAACCAGTCCATCCTAAAGGAGATCAGTCCTGGGTGTTCATTGGAAGGACTGACGCTGAAACTGAAACTCCAGTGCTTTGGCCACCTCATGTGAAGAGTTGACTCATTGGAAAAGACCCTGATGCTGGGAGGGATTGGGGGCAGGAGGAGAAGGGGACAACAGAGGATGAGATGGCTAGATGGTATCACCGACTCGGTGGGCATGAGTTTGAGTAAACTCCGGGAGTTGGTGATGGACAGGGAGGCCTAGTGTGCTGCGATTCATGGGGTCGCAACGAGTTGGGCATGACTGAGCAACTGAACTGAACTGAACTGAGAGTTAGTTCTCTGGTAGTCTAGGGTCTTGGAGTCAGTGCTCCCCCTCCAAAGGCTCAGGGCTTGATCTCTGGTCAGGAACAAAGATTTCACAAGTGGTTTGTTATGGCATTAAGTGAGATTAAAATGAATATCTGAAAACAAGAAACCAGAGATGAACCCCAGATAAAATGGCAGATACAAAATCTGGCAAATAATAATTAAAGTAATTGAGTATACATATACACCCATGAGCAGTGTCAGAACAGTCCAACAAAAATAAAGTACAGTGGATTGACCTGGAGAACAAAGGAACAAAGGATATCAAAATTTTTCTTTACAAGTTAAGAAAAATACTAACAAAAACCCAAACTGGAAAACAAAACTAAGGCAAGATGCCAAGTGGGGAATTAAGTAATGAAAACGAAACTAATAAATACGTTGAGAGAGAAGGAAAGAAAGCAAAGAAGGAAAGAATAGATATGCAAAGTTTAATAGAGGTAGATGAAGAAGATTTATATACATTAAAGTTTAACTGTAAGTGGAAAAGAGAAATAGGAAAGGCAAACAAAGGAATGAATGTAGAAAAAATATAATAGGTTTAAAAAAATTAAAAATTAAAATGATAAAAAAGCAGAAAAAAAATGGAAGAAGAAAGAAAAAGGGGGAATAAGAAAGGAAAAACTCCACAGAACCGCAAAAGCCCCAACATAGAGGCAAAGGTTTACAACAACAATAAAAATTGTGATTGAACATACAGACATACATATACATGCATAAGCAAAATCAAAATAGTCCACAAAAAATAAAGTACAATAGATTGACCTGGTGAACAAAGGAAACCAGAAATTATATCTACCAGAACAAAACTAACTAAAGCAGAAACTGGAAAACAAAACTATAGCAAGGTGCCAATTGGAGAATAAAGCAATGAAAATAAAATTAACAAATGTAGTGAGAGAAAAGCAGAGAAAGGAAAAGAAAGAATAGATATGCAGTTAAATAGAGGTAGATAAAGAAGATTTATATATGTTAAAGATTAACTGCAAGGAGAAAAGAACAGTAGGAAAAGTAAACAAAGGAATGAATGTAGAAAAAATAATAATAGGTTTAAGAAATTAATATTAAAAAAAAGAGCAAAGAAATAAAAAAGGAAAACTCCACAGAACTGCAAAAGCCCAACGTTAGAGGCAGATGTTTATAAGAACAATAAAAATGTGACTGAAAAAAAATAACAAAGAAAAGCTTAGTTGGATTTCTTAGTGCCAATAAAATTGTCAACTATAACGGGGGGGGGGGGGCAGGGGAGAAAAAAGAAAAACATATCCAAAAGAATGTACAGAACAAGTTAAAACATAAGAATAATAAAAGTTTTTCTTAAGTCACTGCTGTCAGAGTCCTTTCCCTCACTGGGAGTCACAGTCCATCTGACCTCCGTAGGATGCCCTCCAACACTGTGCTGGTCTCTGGATCTGCTATGGGGGCAGCCCAGATTCTAATCTGGTCCTACTCCTGTGTATTTTGCCTCCAGTGTCCACAGTAATCAGAACCAGTGCATTTTCTTTTGTGGAAGCTTTCAATGTACTTTTATATATTCCATGGACACAGAGTCTGCCTAGTTGATTGTGTGGATTTAATCTGTAGCTTGTACAGCTGATGGGAAGGTTTTGGATCTTCCTTAGCCACACTGCCCTTTGGGTTCAATTGTAGTTTTATTTCCACCTCTTGGAGAAGGAAATGGCAACCCACTCCAGTATTCTTGCCTGAAGAATCCCACTCCAGTATTCTTGCCTGAAGAATCCCATGGACAGAGGAGTCTGGCGGGTACAGCCCATGGGGTTGCAAAGAGTTGGACATGACTGATCGACTTTCACTCACTTCACTTCCACCTCTACATCTGGGTCTCCCCTTGGGGTTTGCTCCTGAGGGTGCCCTGGAGGACTTGGGTTTGCCCTTGTGAGGGCCAAATGTGGAATTGGTACAGCTACTTGGGTCCCAGGGGTCTGGCAACATCAGGTACTCAGGGGTGTTGGCAGCTAGGAAAGCAGGAAATATAGTGCTCTAGAAGGGTATGACAACCAGTATTGGCCAGTACGCTCCAGTATTCTTGCCTGGAGGACTCCCCTCCCTGACAGAGAAACCTGGCAGGCCGTAGTCCACAGGGTCATGAAGAGTCAGATAAGACTGAAGCGACCCAGTGCACATACATACAAGACATTTTTTGCCTGTGGAAGTTTTGCCCCAGTGAGTTGAGCATGAAGGTGGCGCAGCTGCTTGGCTTGCAGGGACCCTGGTGGCACCAAGTGCGCAGGGATATGGACTGCCTCTGCCACAGGAGCTAAGGCCCTGTCAGAGTCTTTTTTAGAGCCTCTTGTAGCTGGTGATCAGAAGATTTCTTTGGCCATTTTCTCTGTAGCTCCGCCCATTCAGGCACTTAGATGGCTCCCTTGCCTGGGGTCCTTCTCAGTTGTGCCACGTGTCAGGCACAGAGAGGACCCCCCGGCTGGGGTCCTCCTCTGTAGATGGCACATCAGGGAATTGAAGGGTCACTCTTGGTGGGGTCCTCCTCTGTAGTTCGGGGTATCAGTCATTTAAGGGAGCACCCTGGGTGGGGTGCTGCTCTGTAGTTCAGTGGGTCAGGCGTTTGATGGGCCAGCCTCTCTATTGTTCAACTAGGATGCTGGCCTGTGGGGAGAGAAAGGCTATGGTGGTGACTCCACCCGCTACGCGTGACTCAGCAGTATCGCCTTGCTTCCATGGCTGCCTGTCTTTCCTCCACAGGCATTTCTCGCCACAATCTCCTTCACATTCCCTCAATCCCTCTGCAGTAAACAGCAACCTTCACCCTGGGATTGCTCCACAATTGCTAACTCCAGCTCCCAGCTGCTCTACCTTCCAGGGGACCCGTGTTCCTGTCCGGGGTGTATATTGCTGCGGCAGTGACACTCTTCATTCTCATTCCATTTAGGCTGCCAGAGATCAGCTGTTTCACTCTCAGCCTTAAATGTTTCTCCTCTGACTCAGACAGTTGCCTCACTGTGGGGATCAGACCCCTGCTTCAGTTTGCCCACATGCCAGGTGCAGGTCCAGTGCTACTAACACTCCTGTTTTTCCCCCTCTTTCCTTCATCCTACCGAGTTTAGCGTGGTTCTATATATTCTTTTCCATTGGTCGGGTAATCCTGTCTGCTCTCAGCTGGTGTTCTCCATGCACTTCTGTGTCTGAAGGTTTATTCCTGATATATCTGTGAAGAGAGATGTACTCCACGTCCACCTCCTCCTCCACCATCTTGTTCTCCATAGTTTTGTTTTTAATTTATTGAGAAACCTCCATAGTGTTTTCCGCAGTGGCTTGTACCAGTTTACATTCTCACCGACAGTGTATGAGGCTTCCTGTTTCTACACTTCCTCTCCATCATTTGTGTTCTTTTTGATGACAGTCATTCTGACAGGTATGAGGTGATATCTCATGCTGGTTTTGACTTGCATTTCTCTGATGATTAGGTAGGTTTACTCCTAGGTATTTTTTTTTTTTTTTATGTAATGGTAAATAGATTGCTTTTGAATTTCTCTTTCTGATAGTTCATTGTTAGTGTATAGAAATAGAGCAGATTTATGTTTATTAATTTTGAATTCTACAACTTTACCAAATTCATGGATGAACTCTAATAGTTTTCTGGTGGTGTCTTTAGGCTTTTCTGTTTCTAGTATTATGTAATCTGCAAACATATTACAGTGTTACTTCTTTTCTAATTTGAATTCCTTTTATTTCTTTCTATGTTTGAGTGTTATGGCTAGGACTCACAATACTATGTTGAAGAAAATGATGAAAGTAGACATACTTGTCTTGTTCTTGATCTTAGAAGAAATGCTTTCAGCTTTTCATTATTGAGTATGGATTTTAGGTGGGTTTGTTTTGTGTAGCCTTTATTATATGGAGATATGTTCCCTCCATGTTCACTTTCTGCAGGGTTTTCATTGAACATGGATGCTAAATTTTGTCAAAAGGTTTTTCTCCATTTACTGAGATGCTCATATGATTTTCAGTCTTCAATTTGTCAATGTGTGTATCACATTGGTTGATTTATGGATATTGAAAAATCTTTGCATCCTTGGGAAGATGTACTTTTTTATGTTTTTTACTTGAACAACATTTTAACTAGCCAAAAATACAATTTTCCAATTAATAGTAATGGGATATGTATTATTTTTTTCAATCAAACACTGTAATTTATGTTCAGTTCACTACTGCTGTATTTGAGACTGCTTCCAGTTTCCTATTATAAACAAAATGTAGGCATCTATATACATATAGCTTCTGGTTTTAAATATCTAATATTTTGGGGAAAAGGTAGTGTTCTAAATTTTTACCATGTTTGCAAAATCACCTTATGATCTTTTTCTTTCTCTCTAATTTAGTTTTATGATAAGGAATTAGGTAAGATTTTCTCTTTTTTGCAGGAAGATTTATGTAGTTAGCCAGCAGAATGAGTGACCCGATCTGATTATTTCATCCTGATGAACTGTTGAGTGGTATTGCTTTTCTAATCTTGATTATAGATTTTCTTACAGACAACAGCAGTCAAAAATGCACTTTGAGGTTTTTTATGTGTATGGATTTCATCCATGATTTTGTGAAGATCAACTTAGTACTTTAACCGCCTGCTACTGTTTACATTTATATACCATTTAAGTGATGATAGTTCTGAAATGACTCATTATAAATCCTAAGTACAACCTCTGTTGATTTATAAACTCTATCCAAGCATTATCCCTATCAACAGCAGCTAATCTCATTTAAAATAGTTCTTTCATTGCTCTTTTGTCATAAATTTTGCAGGCAGATTTTAAACCAAAGTTAACTTCTTCCAAATTGCGATTGAAGGAGCTGTATTTTTGTGTGTCAGTTATCTGTGTAAATAAATGTAAAATCTGTGGTTCTTTTTAGAAAGCTAAATATAGCTCTTGACATGTGAAATTTCAAGATATTAATGAGCTCTTGACATGTGAAATTTCAAGAATAGATGTTGTGATTTAGAAAAACAGTTTGCAGTTCAAAATGTGGAGATTGGCATTTACTTTAATCTTGAAGTTATTTGAAAGGGGTGCAAGAAGACCAAAAGTTTATACTTTAACAGAATCTATTTCTACCAATAATTGTTCATCTTCACAGCCTCAGTCTTTTTCTCTAATAGATATATCATTGTTTAGTTTTGTTTCCTATATATCTTTACTTTCTACTATAACTGCTTCGGACAAAAAGAAGATAAACAAAATAAATTGAAAATGATGATGTTACCTCACTGCATTAATTTAAATTCATGATTTCTTAGAATCTTTTTTATTTTTTATTTTTATTTTTTTAAATTAATTTATTTATTTTTTCAGTGGGTTTTGTCATACATTGACATGAATCAGCAATAGATTTACACGTATTCCCCATCCCGATACCCCCTCCCCCCTCCCTCTCCACCCGATTCCTCTGGGTCTTCCCAGTGCACCAGGTTCGAGCACTTGTCTCATGCATCCCACCTGGGCTGGTGACCTGTTTCACCATAGATAATATACATGCTGTTCTTTCACAACATCCCACCCTCACCTTCTCCCACAGAGTTCAAAAGTCTGTTCTGTACTTCTGTGTCTCTTTTTTGGTTTTGCATGTAGGGTTGTTGTTACCATCTTTCTAAATTCCATATATATGTGTTAGTATGCTGTAATGTTCTTTATCTTTCTGGCTTACTTCACTCTGTATAATGGGCTCCAGTTTCATCCATCTCATTAGAACTGGTTCAAATGAATTCTTTTTAACAGCTGAGTAATATTCCATGGTGTATATGTACCACAGCTTCTTTATCCATTCATCTGCTGATGGGCATCTAGGTTGCTTCCATGTCCTGGCTATTATAAACAGTGCTGCGATGAACATTGGGGTGCACGTGTCTCTTTCAGATCTGGTTTCCTCAGTGTGTATGCCCAGGAGTGGTATTGCTGGGTCATATGGCAGTTCTATTTCCAGTTTTGTAAGAAATCTCCACACTGTTCTCCATAGCGGCTGTACTAGTTTGCATTCCCACCAACAGTGTAAGAGGGTTCCCTTTTCTCCACACCCTCTCCAGCATTTATTGCTTGTAGACTTTTGGATAGCAGCCATCCTGACTGGCGTGTAATGGTACCTCATTGTGGTTTTGATTTGCATTTCTCTGATAATGAGTGATGTTGAGCATCTTTTCATGTGTTTGTTAGCCATCTGTATGTCTTCTTTGGAGAAATGTCTGTTTAGTTCTTTGGCCCATTTTTTGATTGGGTCATTTATTTTTCTGGAATTGAGCTTCAGGAGTTGCTTGTATATTTTTGAGATTAATCCTTTGTCTGTTTCTTCATTTGCTATTATTTTCTCCCAATCTGAGGGCTGTCTTTTCACCTTACTTATAGCTTCCTTTGTAGTGCAAAAGCTTTTAAGTTTCATTAGGTCCCATTTGTTTAGTTTTGCTTTTATTTCCAATATTCTAGGAGGTGGGTCATAGAGGAACTTGCTGTGATTTATGTCGGAGAGTGTTTTGCCTATGTTCTCCTCTAGGAGTTTTATAGTTTCTGGTCTTACATTTAGATCTTTAATCCATTTTGAGTTTATTTTTGTGTATGGTGTTAGAAAGTGTTCTAGTTTCATTCTTTTGCAAGTGGTTGACCAGTTTTCCCAGCACCACTTGTTAAAGAGGTTGTCTTTTTTCCATTGTGTATCCTTGCCTCCTTTGTCAAAGATAAGGTGTCCATAAGTTCGTGGATTTATCTTTGGGCTTTCAATTCTGTTCCATTGATCTATATTTCTGTCTTTGTGCCAGTACCATACTGTCTTGATGACTGTGGCTTTGTAGTATAGTCTGAAGTCAGGCAGGTTGATTCCTCCAGTTCCATTCTTCTTTCTCAAGATTACTTTGGCTATTTGAGGTTTTTTGTATTTCCATACAAATTGTGAAATTCTTTGGTCTAGTTCTGTGAAAAATACCGTTGGTAGCTTGATAGGGATTGCATTGAATCTATAGATTGCTTTGGGTAGAATAGCCATTTTGACAATATTGATTCTTCCAATCCATGAGCATGGTATGTTTCTCCATCTGTTTGTGTCCTCTGATTTCTTTCATCAGTGTTTTATAGTTTTCTATGTATAGGTCTTTTGTTTCTTTAGGTAGATATACTCCTAAGTATCTTATTCTTTTTGTTGCAATGGTGAATGGTATTGTTTCCTTAATTTCTGTTTTTTCATTGTTCGTATATAGGAATGCAAGGGATTTTTGTGTGTTAATTTTATATCCTGCAACTTTACTATATTCATTGATTAGCTCTAGTAATTTTCTGGGAGAGTCTTTAGGGTTTTCTATGTAGAGGATCATGTCGTCTGCAAACAGTGAGAGTTTCACTTCTTCTTTTCCTATCTGGATTCCTTTTACTTCTTTTTCTGCTCTGATTGCTGTGGCCAAAACTTCCAACACTATGTTGAATAGTAGTGGTGAGAGTGGGCACCCTTGTCTTGTTCCTGATTTCAGGGGAAATGCTTTCAATTTTTCACCATTGAGGGTGATGCTTGCTGTGGGTTTGTCATATATAGCTTTTATTATGTTGAGGTACGTTCCCTCTACTCCTGCTTTCTGGAGAGTTTTAATCATGAATGGGTGTTGAATTTTGTCAAAGGCTTTCTCTGCATCTATTGAGATAATCATATGGTTTTTATCTTTCAATTTGTTAATGTGGTGTATTACATTGATTGATTTGCAGATATTAAAGAATCCTTTCATTCTTGGGATAAAGCCCACTTGGTCGTGGTGTATGATTTTTTTAATATGTTGTTGGATTCTGTTTGCTAGAATTTTGTTAAGGATTTTTGCATCTATGTTCATCAGTGATATTGGCCTGTAGTTTTCTTTTTTTGTGGCATCTTTGTCTGGTTTTGGAATTAGGGTGATGGTGGCCTCATACAATGAGTTTGGAAGTTTACCTTCTTCTGCAATTTTCTGGAAGAGTTTGAGTAAGGTAGGTGTTAGCTCTTCTCTAAATTTTTGGTAGAATTCAGCTGTGAAGCCATCTGGTCCTGGGCTTTTGTTTGCTGGAAGATTTTTGATTACAGTTTTGATTTCCTTGCTTGTGATGGGTCTGTTAAGATCTTCTATTTCTTACTGGTTCAGTTTTGGAAGGTTATACTTTTCTGAGAATTTGTCCATTTCATCCAAGTTGTCCATTTTATTGGCATAGAGCTGCTGGTAGTAGTCTCTTATGATCCTTTGTATTTCAGTGTTGTCTGTTGTGATCTCTCCATTTTCATTTCTAATTTTGTTAATTTGGTTCTTCTCTCTTTGCTTCTTAATGAGTCTTTCTAATGGTTTGTCAATTTTGTTTATTTTTTCAAAAAACCAGCTTTTAACTTTGTTGATTTTTGCTATGGTCTCTTTAGTTTCTTTTGCATTTATTTCTGCCCTAATTTTTAGGATTTCTTTCCTTCTGCTAACCCTGGGGTTCTTCATTTCTTCCTTCTCTAATTTCTTTAGGTGTAGAGTTAGGTTATTTATTTGGCTTTTTTCTTGTTTCTTGATGTGAGCCTGTAATGCTATGAACCTTCCCCTTAGCACTGCTTTTACAGTATCCCATAGGTTTTGGGTTGTTGTGTTTTCATTTTCATTCATTTCTATGCATATTTTGATTTCTTTTTTGATTTCTTCTTTGATTTGTTGGTTATTCAGAAGCGTGTTATTTAGCCTCCATATGTTTGAAGTTTTAACAATTTTTTTCCTGTAATTGAGATCTAATCTTACTGCACTGTGGTCAGAAAAGATGACTGGAATGAGTTCAATTTTTTTGAATTTTCCAAGACCAGATTTATGGCCCAGGATGTGGTCTATTCTGGAGAAGGTTCCGTGTGCACTTGAGAAAAACGTGAAGTTGATTGTTTTGGGGTGAAATGTCCTATAGATATCAATCAGGTCTAGCTGGTCCATTGTGTCATTCAAGGTTTGTGTTTCCTTGTTAATTTTCTGTTTAGTTGCTCTATCCATAGTTGTGAGTGGGTATTAAAGTCTCCCACTATTATTGTGTTAGTATTAATTTCCTCTTTCATACTTGTTAGTGTTTGCCGCACATATTGTGGTGCTCCTATGTTGGGTGCATATATGTTTATAATTGTTATATCTTCTTCTTGCATTAATCCTTTGATCATTATGTAGTGTCCTTCTTTGTCTCTTTTCACATCCTTTATTTGAAAGTCTATTTTATCTGATATGAGTATTGCGACTCCTGCTTTCTTTTGGTCTCCGTTTGCATGAAATATTTTTTTCCAGCCCTTCACTTTTAGTCTGTATGTGTCTCTTGCTTTGAGGTGGGTCTCTTGTAGACAGCATATATAGGGGTCTTGTTTTTGTATCCATTCAGCCAATCTTTGTCTTTTGGTTGGGGCATTCAACCCATTTACATTTAAGGTAATTATTGATAGGTATGGTCCCGTTGCCATTTACTTTCTTGTTTTGGGTTCAAGTTTATACAACCTTTCTGCATTTCCTATCTAGAGAAGATCCTTTAGCATTTGTTGAAGAGCTGGTTTGGTGGTGCTGAATTCTCTCAGCCTTTGCTTGTCTGTAAAGCTTTTGAATTCTCCTTCATATCTGAATGAGATCCTTGCTGGATACAGTAATCTAGGTTGTAGGTTATTCTCTTTCATTACTTGAAGTATGTCTTGCCATTCCCTTCTGGCCTGGAGGGTTTCTATTGATAGATCAGCTGTTATCCTTATGGGAATCCCTTTGTGTGTTATTTGTTGTTTCTCCCTTGCTGCTTTTAATATTTGTTCTTTGTGTTTGATCTTTGTTAATTTGATTAATATGTGTCTTGGAATGTTTCGCCTTGGGTTTATCCTGTTTGGGACTCTCTGGGTTTCTTGGACTTGAGTGGCTATTTCCTTCCCCATTTTAGGGAAGTTTTCAGCTATTATCTCCTCGAGTATTTTCTCATGGCCTTTCTTTTTGTCGTCTTCTTCTGGGATTCCTATGATTCGAATGTTGGGGCGTTTCACAGTGTCCCAGAGGTCCCTGAGGTTGTCCTCATTTCTTTTGATCCTTTTTTCTTTTTTCCTCTCTGCTTCATTTATTTCCACCATTTTATCTTCTACCTCACTTATCCTATCTTCTGTCTCCGTTATTCTACTCTTGGTTCCCTCCAGAGTGTTTTTGATCTCATTCATTGCATTATTCATTTTTAATTGACTCTTTTTTATTTCTTCTAGGTCTTTATTAAACATTTCTTGCATCTTTTCAATCTTTGTCTCCAGGCTATTTATCTGTAACTCCATTTTGTTTTCAAGATTTTGGATCATTTTTATTATCATTATTCTAAATTCTTTTTCAGGTAGATTCCCTATCTCCTCCTCTTTTGCTTGACTTAGTGGGCATTTTTCATGTTCCTTTACCTGTTGGGTATTTCTTTGCCTTTTCTTCTTGTTTAGATTGCTGTGTCTGGAGTGGGCTTTCTGTATTCTGGAGGTCTGTGGTTCCTTTTTATTGTGGAGGATTTACCCAGTGGGTGGGGTTAGACTATTGGCTTGTCAAGGTTTCCTGGTTAGGAAAGTTTGCGTTGGTGTTCTGGTGCGTGGAACTTGATTTCTTCTCTCTGGAGAGCAATGGAGTGCTCAGTAATGTGTTTTGAGATGGGTCTATGTGTTAGGTGTCACCTTGGGCAGCCTGTATGTTGATGTTCAGGGCTATGTTCCTGCGTTGCTGGAGAATTTGCGTGGTATGTCTTGCTCTAAAACTTATTGGCTCTTGGGTGGTGGTTGGTTTCAGTGTAGGTATGGAGGCTTTTGCACAGTCACTTATTACTTAAAGTTCCATGTAGTCAGGAGTTTTCTGGTGTTCTCAGGTTTTGGGCTTAAGTCTCCTGCCTCTGGATTTCAGTTTTATTCTTCCTGTAGTCTCAGGACTTCTCCAACTACACAGCACTGATAATAAAACTTCTAGGTTAATGGCGAAAAGATTCTCCCCCGTTAGGGACACCCAGAGAGGTTCACAGAGTTACGTGAAGAAGAGGAGAGGGAGGAGGAAGATAGTGTTGAGCAGGAGGAGAAAAAGGGGGACTCAAGAGGAGAGAGACAGATCTACGCAGTTGTCTGTTCCCAGAATGTTCTCCGTAGCCCAGACACCCACCAGGATTCACAGAATTGGATTGGGAAGAAAAGGAGAAAGGAGGAAATAGAGGTGTTCTGAGGTAGAAAACAGAGAGTCAAGATTGGGAGAGAAAAATCAACACACTCCTGAATAAAAATGGGAACTGAATATTGGATTCTTAAATGTTCACAATTTATATCATATATTGAAAAACAAAAATTAAAAATCTAGAGTAGAGACTAGACTCTTAAAAATACTATATTAAAAACAAAAACCAAAACACACACACAAAAAATTTTTTAAAATATATATGAAGTTCAGTTTAAAAAATAGGGCTTCCCTTTTTTTTTTGGTAAGGTTATAGTGTATTGAAAATGAAAATTAAGGAGTAGTAGAGGAGTACTAGAGGACTTTAAAAGAAATAAGAGAAAAAGAAAAATAGAAAATAGAAGAGAAAAAGGAGAAAAAAAAGAAAAAAAAAGAATTTTCCCTAGTTAAAAAAATCGTAAAAATCTATGAAAATGAAAGTTAAGGAATGATGGGGGAGTAATAGGGAATTTTAAAGGAAAATAAAAGAGAAAAAATAAAAAAGAAAAAATTAAAAAAAAATTTTTTTTTTCTTATTAAAAAAAAAAAAAAAGTAAAAATATATCTAGGAATTTCTCTGGAGCTGTTGCGGTCAGTGTCGGTTCGGCTCAGTTTCAGATATCTCCTCGTTCCAGCTTACAGATCTCGATATCTACAGGCCTCTTCCGGTGTAATTGGTGTTTTCTACAGGGATTTTAATCTGTTGCACCGCTCTCTCCTGAAGCGGTTCCCTTTGTTTATTTGGCTTCTGTTTGCCAGTTTCTTCAGAGCCTCATTTCCGCCCTGACACAGGCGGGCGGAGGTGGACTCTTATTCAGGTAGCTAGTTCTGTCGTGCTGCTGGGAGGGGCTGACGCTGCGGGGATGGGCTGGCGCTGCCGGGAGAGGCTGGCGCTGGTTTCTCGGTCTGCGCTGCTCAGAATCCCGGCCGCTCCTCATGGAGCGCGCCACGCGCAGCTCCAGCTCTCGGGTGATCCACAAAAGCGCGGAACAAAAGGCTGAGTCCGCTCTTCTGCCTTCCCCGTCAGAGCGTTCCAGGCAGCCAGAAGCTTGACCGGCGCACTCTCTCTGGGTGCGGCGCACCCTCTGCCACGGTCCCAATCTCGGTTTCTGCCGGCGCCTGTCGGGTGTCTGCGCCTTCTGCCCTCTGCCCCCAGCCCGTCCCCGCCCGCGTCGATGGGGTGCCTGCGCACTGTGTCTCGCCGCGACCTGCTCCCGCCTCCAGCGGGTCCGGGCCTGCCCGCAGTCTGCGAGCCCCTCTCCGGACTCTCTCGGTCCCCCCGTTCCGCGAACGGCCGGCAGCGAGTTCGGGCCGGTCAATTTTCTCTCTCTTCCCTGCTCTCCCACAGTTCAAGCCGGCAACTCACAAAAGCTCCCTCCGATTGTCCTCAGGGCACTCAGGCCCGGACCCTGCCCCAAACAATGCCACCTGCTCCTCTCCGTGCCGCCCCCACTTGCTGGTGGCGGATGCGGGTGTCTGGGGCACTTTTCTGCTGAGAGTTGCTTTTAGGCACGTAATCTGTGGGTTTTATTTATTGTTTCCCTCCCAGTCAGGTTGCCCTCCTAGATGCAAACACTTTCCCCAGGCCCGCCAGTGCGAGGGTTTCCCGGTGTCTGGAAACGTCCTCTAAAGACTTGCTTCCCGGGATGGATCTCCGTCCTTAGCTCTTTTGTCTCACTTTTTATCTTTTATATTTTTTCCTACCTCCTTTCGAAGACAATGGGCTGCTTTTCTGGGCGCCTGATGACCTCAGCTAGCAATCAGAAGTTGTTTTGTGAAGTTTGCTCTGCGTTCAGATATTCTTTTGATGAATTTGTAGGAGAGAAAGTGGTCTCCCCTTCCTACTCCTCTGCCATCTTGGCTCCTCCCCCCAGAATCTTTTTTAAAAATGAGTAGTCATTGTCTTTATGCCTCATGCTATTATTTAGTGGATTTCTGATGTCAACCCAAATGAATGTCACAGACACAGCTATTGATGTTTTAGTCTTATGTAATGACCATATTCTTATTCCTGAAAGTTGAAAACATTGTTATACTTTACTAGTTCGACCACAGAAGTATGTTAATCTAAATAGTGTTACCTTGTGTAGTTAAAAACTGATGACACCATACATGTCTATCAGTTTGTGGGCTAGATTTGTCTTTGGCCTGACAAATGAAAATTTTTTTCTATTTAGAAACTGTCTAGTTAAGAATTATTTAGGAATTGTAATAAAGAGAAGTAAACAATTATTTTGTCCCTGGTTTAAATGTTTTTGTTTTGTTTGTTTGAAGAAACTTTTTGCCCTTAATCATAAAATTTTACATATGCTTGTCATAAAAATTCAAGCAATGTGTATGTCTGTATATTTCATGCACATATACATGAAAATATACATGTTGGTTTGCCCACATATCATTCCCAAGGGACCACGGTTGGTGTGTTACATTCTATCTGGTGGAATTAAAGATAGTTTTATGAGGATTAATGAATGCATGAGTGAAAGGATAAAATGAACTGAATTTGATGAGGTGAAAATATGTAGTAATAGTGTCTCATCATCATGTCTATCTATTTGCACATTCTTTTCTCATTTAAGGATATTTTTTAATAATATTATGTTGTAGTGGTAATAGTGGGAAAAAGCAATTAAAAAACAAGTTTTAAACAGATAAATAGTTGATCAAAACTAAATGAGATCACATAGGGTTGTACCAGGGCTTCCCTGATAGCTCAGTTGGTAAAGAATCCTTCTGTAGCACAGGAGACTCCAGTTTGATTCCTGGGTTGGGAAGATCTGCTGGAGAAAAGATATGCTACCCACTCCAGTATTCTTAGGCTTCCCTTGTGGCTCAGCTGGTAAAGTATCTGCCTGCAATGTGGGAGACCTGGGTACAGTCCCTGGGTTGGGAAGATCCCCTGAAGAAGGGAAAGGCTACCTACTGTGGTATTCTGGCCTAGAGAATTCCATAGACTATACCCATGGGGACGCAAAAGTCAGACATGACTGAGAGACTTTCACTTTCAGGAAAATTCATCCCAGTAAGTTTCTTGAGAGTTGCGCAGCTATGACTGACCATGATGTCAAAGGACACTTTCTATGTTCACTGTTTCTCCACCACTGACTTGACATTATTTTGACATCACCTTTTCCTGTATATCATTGTCCATCTTTATGTTTTGGCACTGAGGTGGGAGACACTAAAATTTGTCAAGAATTGTTACTTCTCAAGAAAACACCCTCTTCCAACAACACAAGAGAAGACTCTACACATAGACAACACCAGATGGTCAGTACCGAAATCAGATTAACTATATTCTTTGCAGCTGAAGATGGAGAAGCTCTGTATAGTCAACAAAAACAAGACTGGGAGCTCACTGTGGCTCAGATCATGAGGTCCTTATTGCCGAATTCTGACTTAAATTCAAGAAAGTAGGGAAAACCACTGGACCATTCAGGTATGACCTGAATCTAATCCCTTATGATTATACAGTGGAAGTGAGAAATAGATTCAAGGGATTAGATCTGATAGAGTGCCTGAAGAAGTATGGATGGAGGTTCATGACTTTGTACAGGAGGCAGGGATCAAAACCATCCCCAAAAAAATAAATGCAGAAAGGCAAAATGGCTGTCTGAGTAGGCCTTACAAATAGCTGTGAAAAGAAGAGAAGTGAAAGGCAAAGGAGAAAAGGAAAGATATACCTTTTTGAATGTGAAGTTCCTAAGAATAGCAAAGAGAAGTAAGAAAGCCTTCCTCAGTGGTCACTGCAAAGAAATAGAGGAAAACAATAGAATGGGAAAGACTAGAGATCTCTTCAAGAAAATGAGAGATACAAGGGAATATTTCATGCAAAGATGGGCATAATAAAGGACAGAAGTGGTATGGACCTAACAGAAGCAGAAGATCTTAAGAAGAGGAGGCAAGAGTACACAGAAGAACTATACAAAAAGATCTTTACAACCCAGATAATCATGATGGTATGATCACTCACATAGAGCCAGACATCCTGGACTGCAAAGTCAAGTGGACCTTAGGAAACATCACTACGAACAAAGCTTAGTGGAGGTGATGGAATTCCAGTTGAGCTATTTCAAATCTTAAAAGATAATGCTGTGAAAGTACTGCACTCAATATGCCAGCAAATTTGGAAAGCTCAGCTGTGACCACAGGACTGGAAAAGGTCAGTTTTCATTTCAATCCCAAAGAAAGGCGATGCCAAAGAATGCTCAAACTATCACACAGTTGCACTCATCTTACACACTAGCAAAGTAATGCTCAAAATTCTTGAAGCCAGGCTTCAACAGTACGTGAACCGTGAACTTCCAGATGTTCATGCTGGATTTAGAAAAGGCAGAGGAACCAGAGATCAAATTGCCAACATCTGTTGGATCATTGAAAAAGCAGAAGAGTTCCAGACAAAACATCTACTTCTGCTTTATTGATTATGTCAAAGCCTTTGACTGTGTGGTCACAATAAATTGTGGAAAATTCTTCAAGAGATGGGAATACCAGACCCTCTGACTTGCCTCTTGAGAAATCTGTATGCAAGTCAGGAAGCAACAGTTAGAACTGGACATGGAACAACAGACTGGTTCCAAATAGGGAAAGGAGTACGTCAAGGATGTATATTGTCACCCTGCTTATTTAACTTATATGCAGAGTACATCATATGAAATGCTGGGCTGGATGAAGCACAAGCTGGAATCAAGATTGCTGGCAGAGATATCAATAACATCTAATATGCAGATGACACCACCCTTTTGGCAGAAAGCAAAGAAGAACTAAAGAGCCTCTTGGTGAAAGTGGAAGAGGAAAGTGAAAGAGTTGGCTTAAAGCTCAACATTCAGAAAATTAAGATCATGGCATCTGGTCCCATCACTTCATGGCAAATAAATGGGGAAACAGTGGAAACAGTGGCAGGCTTTATTTTTTTGAGCTCCAAAATCACCGCAGATTGTGACTGCATCCATGAAATAAAAGACGCTTGTTCCTTGGAAGAAAACTCATGACCTACCTGGACAGTATATTAAAAAGCAGAGACACTACTTTGCCAACAAAGATCCGTCTAGTCAAGGCTATGGTTTTTCCAGTAGTCATTTATGGATGTGAGAGTTGGACTATAAAGAAAGCTGAGTGCTGAAGAATGGATGCTTTTGAACTGTGGTGTTGGAGAAGACTCCTGAGAGTCCCTTGGACTGTTAGGAGATCCAACCAGTCCATCCTAAAGGAAATCAGTCCTGAATATTCATTGCAAGGACTGATGTTGAAGCTGAAACTCCAATACTTTGGCCATCTCATGCGAAGAGCTGACTCATTTGAAAAGACCCTGATGCTGGGAACGATTGAAGGCGGGAGGAGAACGGGATGAAAGAGGATGAAATGGTTGGATGGCTGTCACCAACTCAATGGACATGAGTTTGAGTAAACTCTGGGAGTTGGTGATGGACAGGGAGGCCTGGCATGCTGCAGTCTATGGAGTTGCAAAGAGTCGAACACAACTGAGTGACAATTGAACTGAACCGAAGAAATACATTCATTACAATTAGAGACCAGTTATAAAACCAGATGAGATTATGGGTATTGTTGGTCCCAGAGTGTTGAGAGGTTAACAGCGAAACAGACTGATTCTTGCCTTCATGATAACCTGGAAACCTAGTAGGGGGAAATAAGCATTCAACATGCTTTGATTTTATAAACTGTGCTCATGAAGAAGAAAACGGTAGTGCTATAAGAGTAATGTGGATTACTTAGATTATTTAGATATGGTGATAGGAGGGTGGTTTACATGGAAGCGGTTATAATAACTTCTTAGATATTATACTGTGGATATGGAACTGTAAATATCTTTGAGAACCAATGTCATTTTTCTTTTAAAGAAAGAGTTAAATTGATTTCTTCTTAGAGGCTTTTTCTTTCTTTTCTTTTTTTTTTTTTCTGGTGTGTCTTAATAAAGCTGTACGTCATTGAGTTACCTCAGAAATTGCATCCGAAGTTGTGTGGCAAATCAATTTTATGATATTTTTCTGCCCTGGAAATTAACTTTACGTACATGGAATTGAGTGAAAAATTTGGTTCGATGCCTTGTTTCTGCAGTGGAAGAACAAAAATACTCTGTTCAGATGTTCAGTAATTGTGGCTCTTGACAAAGTAGAAACCAGTATTGATTAAGTAGCTACTCCTATTGTGAAGTTTCTCTTTAGTAGTTTTTGTTTGTGCTAATTCAGATCTGTTTATGTTTTGTTTAACACAAAAATATAACAACATAGCTCTTTCTTTTACACTGGAATACTTGCTCATATGTGAATAAGGTAGCTCAAAGATAAGTATTTGAAAGGTTTTAGGTTTAAGACTGCCATAAAGGGATAGGGAAATAAAAGAAAATGTAACCTAACTTAGAAGAACATTTTTATTTATTTTTACCTTCCAATATCCAGATGAAAGGAAGAAACCTTGTTCTGTCTCCTGTAGGATGGTAGGATGAGAAAAATGTATCAAAGAAGCAAGTGTTACCCTACCTTTCCCCCCTCTGCATTTCACCATGTTAAAGACATTTCATTAGGTTTACAGCACTAAATGAGTGAAAGTAGTAGTTTTCAGTTGCTTAAGATAGTCTAGTATTCAGGACAGTGTATGCTGTTACAAAGAGTGTAATGTAAACATATCTACCCTTTATTGAATATTTGCTCATTACTCTCTTAGATACGTTGGAAACATTAAGCTATTTAATTCCTATTCTATTTCTCTAAAAGAAATACAAATTCTCTCCTTTTGCAGATGAAGACATAAATTCAGAATTGAAATCACTTGTCAAACGTCACATGTCTATTCAAGGAATGAACCAAGGTTTATAGCCAGGTTCCTTTGACTGCAGAGCCTGTGTTCTTTCACTAAGATAAGCTGTGTGTAGGGTTGGAAGACAAAGAAATCCTGAGTTTGATGGTCAGGAGACCCAATTCACACTGTTACTCTGTCACTGATTAGTTATGTGACTTATATTGTTTTCTTCAAGTGTAAAATGGGCCTAGTGTACAACCTACCTTGAAGAATCCCTGTGTGGGACCAGTGAGATACATGTAAAATGTTGAGGTGTGGCCAGAAGATCTGACAGTTATGTAGCAGGTTCACTAAAAGGCTTTTACTTTGGAATCACTGGAAATACATTAAGCCTTTGTTTTGGAGGGCAGTGTGTGTGGGGGGAAACAAATCCTTGGAAGCAATTTGTGAATTTTTATGGGTTTGGAACAAAAATGTCATTTTGTCTTTAGGTCACTGAAATCTGTATGACAGGAGCTTCATTTGCAGATGACAATTCTTGCACAAGGAGGATTTTTGCCCATAGTGCTCAAACAGAGGCTAGATTGATTGAGACAGCTCCTTGCAGAAATCATGATATATCAGCATTTCTCTAGGTATGACTAACTTTGACTTCTTTTAGTCAGTGGGTTTGAATGAGGATAGCTTTCACACAAACCAGAAAAACTCCAAGCAAAGATAATTGAATGTACATATGCATTTTTCCACTGCATTTCCCTCCTCCCCTCACTTTCTTAGTCTTGAGCAATTTCTTTATCATTCTTCCTCCTCCAAAAGATTTCTCTCATATTTTCTTCCTCCTTGTTTTTTTTTTTTTTTGTGTGTGTGTGTGTGTGTGTGTGTTTTACTTTGAAATGGCAACTATCCTTACCAGCTCCTTGGCACTTTGAAGACTATGAATCAGCTTGATAGCTAGAATCAGAGTGATCGACAGCAACAAAACTTAAAGCTTTTTCCTGTCTCTCCAACTTCCCTTCTCCCACCCCCAAAATGAAACTGGAGTTTGATTTGCCTTTCCATGGGAAAGCAAGGGTTAAATTTTAGGAGCTGTGACTACTCTGAAGCAGAAGATAGGGGAAAAGGGAGAGGGAGTCAGCAATCCTCAGTCCTTTGATCTGTCAGTTTTGCTGTTCTCTCAGCAGCTTCTGCATTCTTGTCTCTCTTCTACCTTCGCAGGGTTGTCAGCGAACCTGGCTATTCCTGGCTGGCACTGGACTCTGGTAGTTGCCAATGAGAAGGGCACTGGGGACTCCTGTGGACGTGTTCTCCTGTGTCCACACTTGGCATAGAAGAGGGGAGGAGGATGATAACTTACTGTGTGCTAGCCATTGCTTTAAGTGCTTTCATTCCTGTTTTAATGATAAACTGAGGCTTGAAAGAATAACTGTAAGGTTATTGGCTGAGGTCGCATGGCTAGTAAGAGGCACAGCTGGAGTTTGAACCCAGGTCCATCTGATCCTGAAGCCTTTGGTTAATAGCAGTACATTTAATTCTCTTAGCATTAAAGGTTCCAAGGTGACCAAAACTGCTGCTGTTGCCCTTAAGTTTCTCCTGGTCTAGTCAGAGGAAACACTCATGCAATTTAATGACAAGACAGTATGATAGATAAAAATTGTATAATGATTCATTCATTAGTGTATAGGCTAGGCAGTGGTGAAGCAATTGTATTGATTATACTGGGCAATCATAAAGCGATCATATTGCTGCCTCTTTGTTATCAATGCATGAGTTATACCTGTAAATAAATGTGTGTTTTTTCCACATAAAAAAGACAATATGACAGTTCTTACAGAAGTATGTGCAGAACTCTTGCAACACAGAGATCAGTTCTGATTATATATTGGAGAGCTGAAGACTTCATAGGGAAAATGATACTGGATTTGAGACGCTGTAACTGGTTTGACTAGTACCGGTATGGGCTTCCCTGGTGGCTCAGACTGTAAAGAGTCTGCCTGCAGTGCTGGAGACCTGGGTTTGGGAAGATCCCCTGGAGAAGGAAATGGCAACCCACTCCAGTATTCTTGCCTGGAAAATCTCAGGGACAGCAGAGCCTGGCAGGCTACAGTCCATGGGGTTGCAAAGAGTCAGACACAACTGAGCAACTTCACACACAAAAAAGCATTGGGTATAGGGAATAATTTTAATAAAAGCAGAGAGACATGCAGACACTTGACTCACTCAGGCAATGTTGACTGCGTGGGTGTGGCTGATGCATAACAGAGAAGAATGATGTCCAGAGATAAAGCTGGAGAATTAAGTTGGAAGCAAGTTTTGACTTTGGCCACCTGATGTGAAGAGCTGACTCATTTGAAAAGACCCTGATGCTGGGAGAGGTTGAGGTCAGGAGGAGAAGGGGATGACAGAGGATGGGATTGTTGGATGGCATTACCGACTCAATGGACATGAGTCTGGGTAAACTCCGGGAGTTGGTGATGGACAGGGAGGCCTGGTGTGCTGCGGTTCATGGGGTTGCAAAGAGTCGAACACAACTAAGTGACTGAACTGAACTGAACTGAAGTTTTGAAGGGCCTTTTTGAGTGATGCTAAGGTTTTAGACAGTACTGTAGAGGCATTAGTAAGCCATTAAACATCTTTATGTGAGGGAATGACATAATGTGGTCTGCCAAGACCTGATCACAATGGCAATAATGTGGAGTTGAGGTTGGAAGGGGAGAAACTAGAGGCAGGGAAACCGTTGAGGAGGCTAATTAAAAAAAAAAACAAAACAATAAGAGAGAGGATGTGAAATAAGTTAGCATTGGTAAGGATGGCAAAGGTAGAAGGGGTTTGAGAAATTAACTAGAATTGAAAAATGAGAGAGAGATGATGAGAGAGTTCAGGGCTTTCTAGCATTGGCAGTTGTAAGAATGGTGTTGGTATTTAATGAAATGGGGAAACCAAGAGGGAAAACCAAATTGGGGGCTTGGGACAGATAATAAATTTGTCTTTTGGACATGTAGAGATTAAAGTTAATCTGAAATATTTAGTGGATGGAGATGTCCAATAAACTAAGTGGCTCATGATACCTATCTTCAGTATTGTATGAGTCTGGAGCTCTCTTCAGAGGGCCCAGATTTGAAAGAACAATTTCAGAGTCATTGGTAGAAGGTTAATAATTGAGTCAGTAGGAATAGATGATAGGACAACCTTTGTACATTACCCACTCATCTATTTGGCTTGGTTGTCAAAAATGGATTTGCATGGGTGGACTAATGTGGAATGACTAATAACTCTAAACATAGGAAGGTCTCTTCTCCAGCCCTAATGACTGGGAACACACCATGCCATTTCATTCTGGTAGATTGATCTGATTGCCAAAGGAACTTTCTGTAGCTATATAGGACTCTAAAAATCAAGTAAGGGCTTGGTCTTTCTCTCTCACATTAGAATTGCACCTGCATACTCTATCAAAGAGACTGACCTTCTTTGATCTTAGGATGAGGGTATAGTGAAAGGAGCTCAACTTTCTTGTGCATCAAATATGTGGTGTGTGCATCTGTGCTCAGTTGCTCAGTCGTATCTGACTCTTTGCAGCCCCATGGACTGTAGCCCATCAGGCTTCTCTGTCGATGGAATTTTCTAGGCAAGAAGACTGGAGTAGGTTGCCATTTCCTCCTCTAAGGGATCTTCCCAACCCAAGGATCGAACTTGAATAACCCAAGTCTCCTGCAATGCAGAGGGATTCTTCACCACTGAGCCACCAGCGAATCCCAATTCTGTCTTCTGTGTGTGTGCTCAGTCACTCAGTCATGTTCAACCCTTTGTGACTCCATAGAATGTAGCTTGCCAGGCTCCTCTGTCCATGGAATTTTCCAGGCAAGAATACTGGAGTAGGTTGCCATTTCCTCCTCCAGGGGATCTTGCTGACCCAGGAATTGAACCTGCATCTCCTGTGTCTCCTGCATTGGCAGGCAGATTCTTTACCCATTAGCTACCTGGAAAGCCCCATCAAGTATGTGGGGCTTTTAGTAAATGAGAGTTTGTATAGGGGTAAGTCTGTTATATTCCCTAGCCTGTTCTGTTATTTGTCAAGCAGGAAAACATAAAGATGTCATGGTTCTTTGTAATACTCCAGCCAAAATTAAATAGAATAGTGCCTCTTTCAGTGTGCAAATTGATGTAAGTAGACCTGCCACACTATTATTTTCCTACTCCTAGCATATAGAGAAAGGTATCTGTCCACATTAATATGTTGTTTGTTGTTGTTGTTCAGTTGCTCAGTCAGTCTGACTCTTTTTGACCCCATGGGCTGTAGGTCGCCAGGCTTCCCTGCCCTTCATATCTCCCGGCGTTTGCTCAAACTCATGTCCATTGAGTTGATGATGCCATCCAACCATCTCATCCTCTATCGCCCCCTTCTAACTTCTGCCTTCAATCTTTCCCAGCATCAGGGTCTTTTCCAGTGAGTCGGTTATTTGCATCAGGTGGCCAAAGTATTGGTGCTTCAATTTCAGCCTCAGTCCTTCCAGGGAACATTTAGGGTTGATTTCCTTTATGATTGACTAGTTTGATCTTGCTGTCCAAGGGACTCTCAAGTCTTCTCTAGCACCACAGTTCAGAAGCATCAGTTCTTCAGTGCTCAGCCTTCTTTATGGTCCAACTCTCACATCCGTACGTGACTACTGGAAAAACTATAGCTTTGACTATATGGACCTTTGTTAACATAGTGATGTCTCTGTTTAAATATGCTGTCTAGGTTTGTCATAGCTTTTCTTCAAAGGAGCAAGCATGTTTTAACTTTATATGTGCACATTCAATATGAGATATGTAATAAATTTGATTGTATTTTGGGTCCTAGAAATGAATAATCCTTCCAGGTTTGGCATTGGAATAGATGTAGTCATGAAATTATTATTCAATTTTCATTATCCAAATGAGTTGGAGAAGTGAAACAAAAATTAGACTTCATCCCATCTAGTGTCTGTAAATATATCCCATTGCCTTTACTTATAGTAAGTCAGATTTCAAGATTTGTATTATGTGCTTATGTTTATAACTTTAAATATTCCAATACTGTTTATTATAGCAGACAGTGTTATGACAATGGAAAGAGCATAGGCTTAGGCGCCTTAAGTGCTAGGCTTAATTAGGTGCAGGCTTTGCCATTTCCTAGCTATATGAGTAAAACAAGACACTGATCTTCATGGTTGTTATTATTTCCCTCTAATTTTAAAGTGGTGATAATTATAGCACCAGTCTGTCAGGATTCTTATGAAGATTAAATGAGATAGTGAATGGAAAATGAGAAGCTCAACATATAGAGTATCCTATTTTTCTTTTTCGCCTTAACATGATTTAAACCAGCATTTCTCAAACTATGTTCTGTTGAACCAAATGCTGTTTCAAAAAAATGCTCATTAGTTAAATGAAATTATTCCTTCTTGAAAAGAACAGGTGTTAACATATTTAATGGTGCTGAGGAGCTCTTTCTTAAACCATTTTCTGGTGGTTTTACTTCCTCACACCTAGCATTTTCTAAATTTATTGTGTCATTGCAACTTTTTGGTATGCCTGTTAACAGTAGATTTTATTGATGGGATATAGTTTGGAAAAGGTGAATTTAATAATTGGGTCCAGATGCTGTTTGATTTCTAAATGTTTGACTTCATTGAACCACAGCTACCATTGTAATATCCTATGTTCTCATTGATGCTAGGCCAGCTTAGAAGTTTGGGATTGTTTATGTCGCAGTGGACAGGATTAGGGTTTGGAAGGCCAAGTTTCAGTGGCAGTCCTGCCAGTGTAGTGGTATGGCCCTGAATGGACTTAATCTCTGCATAGATCGTTCTCAGGTTCTTCATCTATAAGATAGCACCTGATCTGCCTCACAAGATTGCTGGAAGAATCCATGTGAAAACAGTTTTGAAATTGAAAAATGCTGTCAGTGGAAGGTGGTGTTACTACTATCCCAGGAAAAAGAATTTAGGAGCAGTGAATAGAGAATAGGAGGTTTTTGAGATATGCTGCTTCTCTTTTGAGCAGGTTTGGACTCCATCTGCTACCTGCCTGAAAACATTTCAACCCCTCGGTTTCTTAATAATAAAAATGATTCCCAGATGAATATGCCTGTATATCAGTAACTCTATCTTTTGTCAGTGTTTTTGTACCTGTTTAGAGACACCATTTCCGAATACATGATGTAATTTAGCATCATGTAACTATGGCTGTTGCTAAGTATTCAATACTGACTTGTAATTATGATGCACAGGAGAAAAGATTGTTGGGATTTAATTAATATTCTCTAATTAATAGATTTAATCCTCAGCCTGCTATTACAGTTCAACTTTATTTACACCTGTAATATTTTTTTTCTGTTAGTAGACATTAAACAAAATAATGTTGCTTTAAACACTATGTAAATTAAGAAAAGTCTTATTATTAACTCTTTTTAATACTGTTTTTTTCTATTGCTTTATTGGTTGGTGTTAATGGAGACAGTTGTATAATTCATTTCCTTTCTGTGTCTGGAAAATCTTAGGTGGTACTTTGAGTAAGATTTGTGAACCTTTAGAATGATTCAAACATGTTTTCCATGATTGTAAAGTCAACATTTCACACAGTGCCAAGCTGTACCTCAGTATTGTGATAATTGGGCTTTTCTGTCTTTGAAAATAAAAATGTCCATTTGTGATTTTTACTATTCTAGCTGAAAATTGTAGGTCACTTTTCCTTCATGAGACTTCAGAGGGCTATTGATAATAGTTTTATATTTGCTGTCTAAATACTATAAATACTCTCCAGTTTCACAGAGACTCTAATTTTAAGGAATTCTTTTCATCATATAAAATAGTGTTCCTGGTAATAAAGATAAACATCATCCTTCATCATAAACTACTTTTTCCTTTACTTAATGTACAGAGACAGTTGTGACACAAGATTGGCAGAAAATGTTCCATTCCTCTTTTTTGTCAGTCGGGAGGTTCTCACTTTGTCCTTAAAATAAATTGTATCTGTGAGTTTTAAAAACAAAACCAGTAACCTAAACTTGTTATTCATTACAGAAACAGTTTTAAAGAGTATAGAAGTAGTATTTTATAAATTGAATTTCATTGTCAGAATTCTGAAGCTACATCTTTAAAAATAAGAAAGTATTTGGTAAGCTTTAATTATTACTATTTCTATTGCAGAATTTTTCTAGAGTGCATATTACAATGTATTGATTTTTTATTTTTCTTTTTGTCATTTTAATTTTGATACTTAAAGTCTTTGGCTTTCTCTTTAGGGTATTATAAACCATATTTAAAACCATGCAAACACCAAAATGAATTTAGTTAAAATCTGCTTTGGTTTTATAGTGAGTTTATTAATGTTACCTTCTTTTGTTAGCAAGACCCAGTAGTGAAGACCATATTTCACCTTTTACATGCATAATTGGATGATGTCACCAGATACTGATATTAAAGAGCACATCCACAGGAAAAGTTGAAAATAGGTGCTACATGGAAAAATACTAGAACCTCTGTCAAAAACCATATGACCAAATACAGGGGAAAAAATTAGATTTTGACTGTGAACTGACATCAGGTCATTTACTAGTGGAAAGAAACAGCAAGATAGCCCTTTTTTTTTTTTTTGACTTTTAATAATAGCAGAAGATATTTTGGAAATTGGCACATTATGGTCAGTGTTGGGTTATTTTTGTTTTTCTAAGATTTTATTATGATAATTTTCATACATAGAGAAGAGATGAAAAAATTGCACTGTGAATACCTGTGTATCCACTACCCAGATTCTACCCCTAACATTTTGCTGTATTTGCTTTATTATGTAACTATCCATATATTAATTTTTCTGTCTACTGTTGCATCTTATTGTTTTAGACATTTCACAGTAAGTTGTAATATGTCCAGTACCTTCAGTCTGAAACCCTTCAGCATGCATTATCATTAGCTAGTTATTTATAGTTCTTTTTTGAGATAAAATTACAGTAAAATGCACAGATCTTAAGTGTACCATTTAATAAGTTCTTAGCAAATGCATATACTTGTGTAACTAAGAACCTTATCAAGATATAGAATATTGCCATCACTCCAGAAAGTTCCCTCATGCCTCTTCAAAGTCAGTTGCTGCCATTACTCCCACCCTCAAAAGCAACCACTCTTATGATGTTTTTCACCATAGATCAATTGATTTTGCTTGTTCTAAAACTTCATATAAAAGGAGTCATGCTGAATGCACTCTTTCGGGGCAAAACTTCTTTCACTTATTGTAACGTTTTTTGAAATTCATTTATGTTGTTATATATCAGTAGTTTATTCCTTTAATTGGTGAATAGTATCTATCATATGGCTATACTGCAACTTATTTATCTAGTCTCCTATTGATGTATATTTGAGTTGTTACCAGTTTGAAGCTATTAACAAATGAAGATGCTATGAAAAAACTTGTACAAGTCTTCCGTGAACATGTGCTTTCCTGTGTGAAAATACCTAAGAATGGAATCACTGGATCATAGGATAGGTACACATTTTGTTTTATAAAAACGTTCCTTATAGTTTTCCAAGTTTTTGTACTATTATTTACTCCCACCAAAATGCCAGAGCGTTGTGCCCATCCATCCCCACACCTGGTTTTGTAAATCTTTTTTCCTTTTAACCATTCTAGTGTGTGTAGTGGTATTTCATCATGTTCAAATTTAATGTATACTTACCCAATGACTAATAATGTTCAGCATCTTTTCATGTGTTCATTAAGCACATCCATATTCCTTTGTGAAATGTCTGTTCAATCTCTTTACTCACTTTAAAATTTGAATATCTGTCTTATTTTTAAGTTGAGAGAATTCTTTTATACAACCTGGATACTAGTCCTTTGTCAGATATGTTTTGTGAATATTTCTCCTACTTTGTGCCTAGCTCATTCATTTTTTTAAAGTGACGTATTTTGTGGAGAAGTTTTTCACTTTGATGAATTCTAATTTATTGATAGTTTTTATTGCTTTCTATGCCCTTTCTGAAAAACCTTCTGTCTACCCTGATTGTCAAATTTCTGGTATATATTTATTACTTATAAATTGATGTAGCCATTTAAAAATTTACTTAGATCTTAAAGCTTTCACCCAGTAGCCAGAACTTCTCACTTAGGACATATGCTGGCTTAAAAGAAGTCTTTCCTATCAGGAAGCTTGCCAAAGCCTTTTCTTCATCCATCAGAGGGCAGACAGAAGAAGCAAAAACAACAGTCTCACAGCATTCAGAACAAAAACCACAATCACAGAAGCTAACCAAAATGATCTCATGGATCACAGCCTTGTATAACTAAATGAAGATATGAGGCATGCTGTGCAGGGCCACCCAAGATCAATGGGTCACGGTGGAGAGTTCGAACAAAATTGGTCCAGTGGAGGAGGAAATGGCAACCCACTGCAGTATTCTTGCCTTGGGAACCCCATGAACAGTATGAACAGGCAAAAAGAGATGACACCAGAAGATGAGCCCCCAGGTCTTTAGGTATCCAGTATGCTACTGAGGAAAAGCAGAGAAATACATCCAGAAAGAATGAAGAGGCTGGGCCAAAGAGGAAACAATGCTCAGTTGTGGATGTGTCTGGTGGTGAAAGTAAGTTCAGTTCAGTGCAGTCGCTCAGTCGTGTCCGAATCTTTGCAACCCCATGAACCACAGCACGCCAGGCCTCCGTGCCCGTCACCAACTCCTAGAGTTTACCCAAACTCATGTCCATTGAGTCGGTGATGCCATCCAACCATCCCATCCTCTGTCATCCCCTTCTCCTCCTGACCTCAGCCTTTCCCAGTATCAGGGTCTTTTCAGATGAGTCAGCTCTTGTATCAGGTGGCCAAAGTATTGGAGTTTCGGCTTCAACATCAGTCCCACCAATGAACACCCAGGACTGATCTCCTTTAGGATTGACTGGTTGGATCTCCTTGCAGTCCAAGGGACTCTCAGGAGTCTTCTCTAACACCACAGTTCAAAAGCATCAATTCTTCTGCACTCAGTTTTCTTTATAGTCCAACTCTCACATCCATACATGACCACTGGAAAAACCATAGCCTTGACTAGACGGACCTTTGTTGGCAAAGTAGTGTCTCTGTTTTTTAATATGCTGTCTAGGTTGGTCATAACTTTCCTTCCAAGGAGTAAGCGTCTTTTAATTTCATGGCTTCAATCATCATCTGCAGTGATTTTGGAGCCCCCCCCCAAAAAAAGTCAGCCACTGTTTCCACTGCTTCCCCATCTATTTGTCATGAAGTGATGGGACCAGATGCCATGATCTTAGTTTTCTGAATGTTGAGCTTTAAGCCAACTTTTTCACTCTCCTCTTTCACTTTCATCAAGAGGCTTTTTAGTTCCTCTTCACTTTGTGCCATAAGGGTGGTGTCACCTGCATATCTGAGGTTATTGATGTTTCTCCTGGCAATCTTGATTCCAGCTTGTGCTTCCTCCAGCCCAGCATTTCTCATGATGTACTCTGCATATAAGTTAAATAAATAGGGTGACAATATACAGCCTTGACTTACTCCTTTTCCTATTTGGAACCAGACTGTTGGTCCATGGTTCTAACTGTTGCTTCCTGACCTGCATATAGGTTTCTCAAGAGGCAGGTCAGGTCGTATGGTATTCCCATCTCTTTAAGTCTGATGCTATAAAGAACAATATTGCACATGAACTTGGAGTATCAGGTCCATGAATCAAGGTAAGTTGGAAGTGGTCAAACCAGAGATGGCAAGAGTGAACATCGACATTTTAGGAATCTGAACTAAAATGGACGGGAATGAACAAATTTAGTCCAGATGACTATTATGTCTACTACTGTGGGCAAGAATCCCTTAGAAGAAATGGAGTATCCCTCATAGTCAACAAAGGAGTCCAAATGCAGTATTTGGGTGCAGTCTCAAAAATGACAGAATGATCTTGGTTTGTTTCCAAGGCAAACTGTTCAACATCACAGTAATCCAAGTCTATGTCCCAACCACTAATTCCAAAGATACTGAAATTGAACAGTTCAATGAAGACCTATAAGACCTTCTTGAACTAACACAGAAAAAAAGATGTTCCTTTCATTATAGGGGATTGGAATGCAAAAGTAGGTTAAGAGATAACTGTAGTAAAGAGCAGGTTTGGCCTTGGCATATAAGATGAAGCAGGGCAAAGGCTAACAGTTTTGCCAAGAGAACACATTGATCATAGCAAACACCTTCTTCCAACAACACAAGAGATGACTCTGCACGTGAACATCACCAGATGGTCAGTAATGAAATCAGATTGATTATATTCTTTGCAGCTGAAGATAAACTCAGCTGAAGATAAACAAGACCTGGAGTTGACTTTGGCTCAGATCTTGAGCTCATTATTGCAAAGTTCAGGCTTAAATTACAGAAAGTAGGGAAAACCACTGGACCATTCAGGTATGCATGTGTACTCATTTGCTTTAGTCATGTCTAACTCTGTGCAACCCTGTGGACTCTAGCCCACCATGCCCCTCTATCCATGGGATTCTCCAGGCAAGAATACTGGATTGGGTTGCCATCCCCTCCTCCAGCGGATCTTCCCAACCCAGTTATCAAATACCCGTCTCCTACATTGCAGGCAGATTCTTTACAGTTGAGTCACTGAGGAAGCCCACACCATTCAGGTATGACCTAAATCAAATCCCTTATGATTATACAGTGGACATGATGAATAGATTGAAGGGATTAGATCTGGTAGACAGAGTGCCTAAAGTACTATGGGCCAAAGTTCACAATATTGTATAGGAGGCTGTGACCAAAACCTTCCCAAAGAAAAAGAAATGCAAGAAGGCAAAATGGTTGTCTGAGGAGGCCCTACAAATAGCTGAGAAGAGAAGTGAAAAGTAAAGGAGAAAGGGAAATATATACCCAACTGGATGCAGAGATCCAGAGACTAGCAAGGAGAGACAAGAAAGCCTTAAGTGAACAATGCAAAGAAATAGAGGGAAACAATAGAATGGGAAAGACTAGAGATATATCCAAGAAAATTAGAGATACTAAGGGAACATTTGATGCAAAGATGGACACAATAAAGGACAGAAATTGCAAGTACCTAACAGAAGCAGAGTAGATTAAGAAGAGGTGGCAAGAATACACGAAGGAGCTATACAAAAGTGGTCTTAATGACTGGGATAACCATAATGGTGTGGTCACTCACTTAGAGCCAGACATGCTGGAGTGAGAAGTCAAGTAGACCTTTGGATTACTATGAACAAAGCTAGTAGAAGTGATGGAATTCCAGCTGAGCTACTTCAAAAGATGAAAGATGATGCTGTTAAAGCACTGCACTCAATATTATAGCAAATTTGGAAAACTCAGTGGTCACAGGACTGGAAAAGGTCAGTTTTCATTCCAATCCCAAAGAAAGGCAATGCCAAAAAATGTTCAAACTACCATATAATTCCACTCATTTCACATACCAGCAAGATAATGCTTAAAATCCTTCAAGCTAGGCTTCAGCAATACGTGAACTGAGAACTTCCATATGTGCAGGGTGGATTAAGAAAAAGCAGAGAAACCAAGATCAAATTGCCAATATCCATCGGATCATAGAAAAAGCAGGGGAATTCCTGAAAAACGTCTACTTCTGCTTCATTGACTACACTAAAACCTCTGACTGCAATGTCACAACAACCTATGGAAAATTCTTAAAGAGATGGGAATATCTGCAGCCATGAAATTAAAAGATATTTGCTCCTTGGAAGAAAAGCTATGACCAACCTAGACAGCATATTAAAAAGCAGAGACATTACTTTGCCTACAGGTTCTGTTAGTCAGAGCTCTGGTTTTTTCAGTATCAGGTATGGATGTGAGAGTTGGACCATAAAGAAAGCTGAGCGCCGAAGAATTGGTGCATTTGAATTGTGGTGTTAGAGAAGACTCTTGACAGTCCTTTGGATTGCAAGGAGATCCAACCAGTCCATCCTAAATGAAATCAGCCATAAATATAATTGGAAGGACTGATGCTGAAGCTGAAGCTCCAATACTTTGGCCACCTGATACAGAGAGCCAACTCACTGGAAATGACCCCTATGCTTGAAAAGATTGAAGGCAGGAGGAAAAGGAGGTGACAGAGGGTGAGATGGTTAGATGGCACTACCGACTCAGTGGGCATGAGTTTGAGCAAACTCTGGGAGATAGTGAAGCATAGGGAAGCCTGGTGTGCTGTAGTCCATGGGGTCACAAAGAGTTGGGCACGACTTAGCAACTGAAGAATAACAATGAAAAGAAATCTAAATATCTCAGCAAAATATATAAAGATAGTAGGGCTTTTTTATCACTGCTTCAGGGTTTTTTTTTGTTTGTTTGTTTGTTTTAATACTTAGGGCATTTTATAATTTTGTTGAGTATTATATTGATGTTTAGATGATAGGAAGGGATGACAGAAGTGTATTATTATCAGGCAAGGGAGAAGAGAGTATAAAGTTGCTTTGGAAAATCTAACATCCTTCTCTTGCCCTCCTTCTCTTCTATACTGGCTATTGCCCACCTTTTTCTTCTCCTGTTGTCTCTGATCCAAGGTATCACTGCTTCTAGGCTTTCTTGATTCCAACTTCTAGAATTGAGAGTATAGCTGAAATTCTATCTAAATTTTGAAGCTTTCTCAGGATATGGACAGTGTATGAATTTGCATTATCCCCAAGAGAACTATCAGATTATAAGTAGTGATCTGTTATTAATAGGCCTACTTTCACAGTTGTTTTTTTTTAATCATTCTCTCTGTTAGAGCAAGCATTGATTTTTGGTAAAAAATTTGAGGGTAAAACTGATTGTTCTTAAGACCAATCAAGAGTTGATTGAAGAGAAACCTATACCGGTATTTTGAGAGGCTATTCAGTAGTATTATGGATGAATAATTTTAGATATCCTATTAGAGGTTTTAGTTTTTGTTTTAAAAAGGCCTTTTATAAATTCTTATTTCCTTAGAGCAAGATCCGGAGAAGCAAAAATGAAAACAAAACCAACAATGTCTCAGAACCAGAGTGAATATTATAGGTGGATTTTAGTGTACTTGGGGGCTCATCATACAAAGAATCAATGTAACATGATGAATTTTGTAAGGATATGGAAGCCCAGTATATAGTGCTGAGAGTTCTGGTTGCCAGAAGTCTGCTACTGTGTGTGTGTGTGTGTGTGTGTATGTGTGTGTGTGTGTGTTAGTCACTTAGTCGTGTCTGACTCTCTGCGACCCCATAGACTGTAGTCTGCCAGGGATTCTCCAGGCAAGAATACTGGAATGGATTGCCATTTCCTTCTCTAGAGGAAGTCTGTTACTATCAGAAGTTAAGTAGGAGTCCAGTGTCTACAGGGTTTATCAGATCCTAGAAGATCTCTGGGTTTTATAAAATGGAGTGATTTTCACAGTGCTGTGGAGTGAAGAATAGTTCAGTTATCAGTAGAAATATTGTTCTTCTTATACTTATTACAGAAGTCTTGTGAATAACTGTGTCTCAGGATTTACTTTTATTTTTGGCCCTGAAGGCTTAGAATGGCACAGGGCCTTCCACTAGAGTAGCCAGTAATATGTGTATGTATAAATAAATTTATTTATGTATTTATGCATGTGAGATGAGTTCTCTGGTGGTGCTGGCAGTGGATATTTACTGCTTGTGGAAAACTTAGCAGTTTTTTCCAGTGGCCTTCTTTGAGATCTACCAAGATTTTCTTCCCAGCCATTTTTATTAACTCAGAAGTAAAATTTGTTCATTATCACCTGCTCAGAGACACTTGATCAGTGCAGAAAGTTCCAAGGAAGCCAAAGAGATTTTTTAACTCCTTATATAATGAAAAGTTACCTTTGAGGCCTGAAAGTCCCACTTCCATTTATTTTGTTCTGTTACCTCCTCTGATTCTCCACATTGCAATTATGTGTGCTTTTGAACTCTGAGGTAGCAATGTTAAAAATGAAACGGGATGAAGATCTGTGATTAGATTTTTTTATACCCTTTCATTTACTCTTTTTTTTTTTTTTTTTTATTGTTACAGAAGAAGCTACTATGGAGGAAACTGGGCCAGTTTTAGCTTTTCAGGTCTGTTGTCCTGGCTAAAGGAACACCAGGTAAAATTCTTATCTTACTTTTTTTTTTAGTTAATTTATTTTTTAATTGAAGGATAATTGATTTACAGAATTTTGTTGTTTTCTGTCAAACCTCAACATGAATTAGTCATAGGTATACATATATCCTCTCCCTTTTGAACCTTCCTCCCATCTCCCTCTCCATCCCACAGAACCACAAAAGCCCAACAGGTAGAGATTTATAACAACAATAAAAAGTGTGACTGAATAAACACATATACATATACACACATAAGCATAATCAAAACAGTCCAACAAAAATAAAGTATAATAGATTGACATGGCGAACAAAGGAAACCAAAAATTATATCTTCCAGTTAAGAACAAAACTAACTAAAGCACAAATTGGAAAACAAAATTAAAGCAAGGTGCCAAGTGGGGAATAAAGCAATGTAAACATAACTAACAAATATGTTGAGAGGAAAGGAACAAAAGAAAGAATAGATATGCAAAGTTAAATAGAGGAAGATAAAGATTTATATACATTAAAGATTAACTGCAAGGGGAAAAGAACAGTAGGAAAAGTAAACAAAGGAATAAATGTAGAAAAAATAATAATAGGTTTTAAGAAATTAAAAATTAAAACTTAAAAAGGAGAGAAAAAAAAGGAAGACGAAAGAAAAAAACAAGGAAAATTCCACAGAACTGCAAAAGCCCAACATAGAGGCAGAGGTGTAAGATAACAATAAAAGTGTGACTGAGAAATAAAAAAGCTCAGAAACTTACTTAGATTTCATAGTGCCAGTAAAACCAACTACAACAGAGGGGGGAAAAAAGAAACCAAAAATAAAAAAGTAAAACATAAAAATCAGTAAGATTCTACAGAACAAGTCAAAACATAAGAATAATAAGTTTTTTATTGAGTCACTGCTGTCAGAGTCCTTTCCCTCTCTGGAAAAAGTCCACCTCACCTCCCTAGGATGCCCTCCAACACTGTGCTGACCTCTGAACCTGTTGTGGGGGCAGTTCAGATTCTAATCTGGTCCTACTTCTATGTGTTCTTGCCGCCAGTGTCCATAGTATCAGAACTAGTGTGTTTTCTTTTGTGGAAGCTCTCAATGTCCTTTTATATATTCCTGGACACAGAGTCTGCCTAGTTGATCATGTAGAGTTAATCTGCAGCTTGTACAGCCGGTGGGAAGGTTTTGCCTCTTCTACCTTAGCCACACTGCCCCTGGGTTTCAACTGGTTTTACTTCCACCTCTGCATGTGTGTCGTCCACTGGGGTTTGCTCCCGAGGCTGCCTTGGAGGACTTGGGTCTGCCCCAGTGAGGACCAGGTGTGGAGGTGGTGCAACTGCTTGGGTCACAGATACTGGCAGCACTAGGTACTCAGGGGAGTTGGCAGCTAGGGCAGCAGGAAATATAGTGCTCTAGAAGGGTGTGGCAACCAGTATTGCCCAATACGCCCCAGTATTCTTGCCTGGAGAACCCCCTCTCTGACAGAGAAGCCTGGCAGGCCACAGTCCACAGGATCGCAAAGAGTTAGACGTGACCAAAGTGACCCTGTGTGCATAGACGCAAGAGTTTTTTTTTTTTTTTTTTTGCCTGTGACAACTCTGCCCCAGTGCGAGTTATGTGTGAAAGTGGCACAGCTGATTGGCTTGTGGAGACCCTGGCAGTACCAAGTATTCAGGGACACGGACTGCCTCCACCACAGGAGTTATGGCCCTATCAGAGTCTTTTTCCGAGCCTCTTGTAGCTGGCAATCAGAAGGCCTCTTTGGCCAGTCTTTCTCCATATCTCTGACCGTTAAGGCACTTACAGGGCTCCCTTTCCTGGGGTCCTTCTCTGTTGATTGGTGTGTCAAGCACATAGAGGGGGCCCCCCTGGCTGGGGTCCTACTTTCTAGATCAGCCTGTCAGGCACTTAAAGGAGCACCCTGGGTGGGGTCCTACTCTGTAGTTCAGTGTGTTAGGCATTTGATGGGTCAGCCTCTGTATTGTTCAGCTGCTGGATCCTGGCATGGAGAGAGAGAGGCTTTGGTGATGGCTCCACCCCCTACGTGTGACTCAGCAATATTGCCTTGCTTCCATGGCTGCCTGGCTTTCCTCCACAAGCATTTCCCATCACAATCTCCTCCCTTACATCCCCTCAATCTGTTTTTCCACAGTCAACAGCAGCGCTAGACCTGGGGTTGCTCCACAATTCCTAAACTACAGCTCCCAGTGGCTGCACCTTCTAGGTGATCTGCATCCCTGTCTGGGGTATGTATGGCTGTGGCAGGGACTGTCTGATTCTCATTCCATTTAGGCTGCCACAGATCAGTTGTTTCACTCTCAGCCTTAAATGTTTCTCCTCTGACTCAGACAATTGCCCCAATGTGGGAATCGGACCCCTGCTTCAGTTCCCCCACCCACAGAGGGGAGGTTCAGTCCTACTAACACTCCTGTTTTTTCCCCTAGTTCCTTTCTCCTGCTGAGTTTTGCGTGGTTCTATATATTCTTTTCTGCTGGTCAGGTACTCCTGTCTACTCTCAGCTGGTGTTCTGAATGCACTTCCGTGTCTGAAGGTGTATTCATGAAGTATCCATGGAGAGAGATGTACTGCATGTCCACCTACTCCTCCGCCATCTTGTTCTCCCTTATCTTCTTTTTTAATTTACTAGATTGTATTTTCTGTCATATAATTACTCCATGTTGAAGAAGACATGAAGGTTCATCTGTATTATAGGGTTGATAATTTTTATTTACTTATTTAACAAAAATTCTGTAGTCACCTTTTTAGCTAATATTATCCCAATGCTACTAAAATATAGTAGCATCCCTTTTTAAGCATAAATAAATATGTTGACTGAAGAATAAATCATATATGTTTGATACCATGTTCTAATTACTCTGTATACCCAAATATCAGGCAAGTTTTTTTTCTCCAAAATATTCTTTCAAAAAAATATTTCTATCCTTAGAAAATCTCACATATTACTAGTTCTTTCAGTTAGTATGTTTTGGGAGAAAAACTAAATATTTTGGGGAGATACATTAATTTGAAATGATCTGTCATTGTTGGTTTTGCTTATATAGAAGTCACCTGACAGAATCATTAAAAACAAAAAACAACAAGAAATTTCATATATATTTAGTAATTCCCCACCCCCCAGAATAGAATTTCACCACTCCAATGTTAGACATTATTCTAAAGTAATTTTTATAATATCATTTACAGCATACATTTTACATGCAGAGTTGGTTATGTCTTGGAGTTTACCAATTTTTATGAGACATTAAAAACTGTCTTAATTTTCTATAAATGGTACATGTAGCTTGACATGGAATTCCTTCTGAGAGCATCATACATAGACTAAGAAACTGCTGTATCTCAAAAGGGTTTAGACTTTTGGGGAAGAAGGATGGTAGATTCTAGAACATTGTATTCAGTTACTTTCCATGTACCAAGTACCAAACTAAACATTTTAGTTTCCTTGATTGATTTAATAAGTGACTCAAAAAGTACCTGTAGTGATGATAAAGAAATTGACATTGAAGATGTACTGAAGGTTCAGTTTGAATGCAATTCAGTATGCAATTAGACTGTGGAAAAACAAGCAATATTTGTGAAGTGACATTTCATGTAATAATTCAGCTATGTATAAATCAAGAAAGTAAATGATATAAATAGATTCATTTAGCTATTTTTTATCAATATGCCTCAAATATTTTATGTTGATCAGGAACCATTTTTTGAATGTAATCCTTGGCAAGTGTGTGCGAGGGTCACCTTATATTGAAGCATATTCAGTCCTTCTATGAGAAAATTTAGCCTAGATTCTCAGAACAACAGCAACCTAAATATAAATATCTTAAATGTCTGAATGGAAAATTTTGGGTGAGTGAAGGGATTTTTTAAAAAATAAATTTTGAAAAAAAAAAAAAATAAATAAATAAAAATAAATAAATAAATAAAAAATAAATTTTGGTAATGGATTAGATTTATTAAAACAAGGTATTTTTGTAGACATTTATTTTAATGCTTCTTTTACTACTCCAGCATCTTGACTTTGTTATCTTATCCTTTTTCCCTTCACATACTTCTTTTTTTCAGGTTGGTAACCCTGTTCATAGCTCCTATACTTCACCCCCTGTCTATTTGTGTTGGGATGTTTAATGATTATCTAATAATTACACTTGATAATAAGAACTTTCTGTTGCTACTTTTTGTTGGTTTAAAATGTTAAATTCAAGACAGTGGAGCCTTTTAAAAATAATTATTGCCTACTTTGTGATCTGTAAGTTTTGAAATTTTCTGAGGTGAATTTACTTAAAACAAAGACTATTATAGTTATATCTCACTACTAGTTTATTGAGTATATATAATACATTAAATATTGTTTTTTCTCTGAGAGATGTGTATCAAGTAGAATAAAATTTTGAACAGATTAAAAATTGACCCTTGAGATTTGGAAAAGTATGTCTTGACAGCTTCAGAAATCCCCTGTATTTGAATATTGTATCATGTGATTTTCTCCATAGAATATAATTGGAAATTATGGAAAAATTTAAAAGGCCACTTTCAATCCTTAGTAAGAATTTGAAAGTGTGTTAGCTTCTCAGTTGTGTCCAACTCTTTGTGACCCCATGGACTGTAGTCTGCCAGGCTCCTCTGTCCATGGGATTTCCCAGGCAAGAATACTGGAGAGGGTTGCCATTTCCTTCTCCAGAAGATCTTCCCAACCCAAGTATTGAACCCAGGTCTTCCGCACTGCAGTCGATTCTTTACCATCTGAGCCACCAGGGAAGCCCTAGTAAGAGTTTATATACTTTATTATGTGTTCTTATTTTTAGTGTATTTCTAAATATAAAATTTTAGGTTCATTATTATAAAGTCTTTAGTTGTGCTGGGCTGAGTACTTTTCAAAAATACTTTTACGTATAATCAAGAATTGACACAGCTACTGACTAACCTTTAAAAATCTGAAATTAAGTAGAATGAAGTAATTTGGGGCCTGCTGTTTTGACAACAAAATTTTAAAGCTTTTTTAGTAACAAGTAATATGTGCACCAGTCTTCACAGTTAGTACTAGTGATAAAGAACCTGCCTTTCTATGCAGGAGACATAAAAGACATGAGTTTGATCCCTGAGTTGGGAAGATCCCCTGGAGGAGGGCATGGCAACCCACTCTAGTATTCTTGCCTGGAGAATTCCATGGACAGAGTAGCCTGGAGGGCTATGGTTCTTAGTGTCACAAATAATCAGACACAACTGAAGTGACTTAGCCCGCACAGTGTGCATCAGATATGGTTAAGTCTTAGCAGATGAAGGGTTTGTTGTCCTAGTTCTTAAGCAGTGTCACAACAGCCACATCCAAATGGCTGCATCAAAACGTCACATATCCTGATAGAAATTGGTAAACCAGAATTAGCTTTTGATAGGATAGATTTTTATACATTATTTTCCTTCCCTTCCTTTAAAGTTGCACACTATGCTGGAGTTGCTTCAATGACTCTGAAGTGATATCCTTTGAGTTTTGATGGATTGGAGGGAAAAGCATGAATTTAGACAGATATAAATTTTCTCAGAAAAGTAGAAGTTCAGATTACCCATTTTAATTAGAATTTCTTCTCTGTATTTTGTTTAGGAAAACAGTGATGTTGTGAATGAATGTCCAGCATGGCAAGAGAAGATCCTTGAAAATGAAGAAGCTATTGCTCTTAGCAGGACAGACAAAACCATTCAACATGTGGAAGTGTTTTGTTATGCAAGGTATGATAAGTATTTATTTACAATAAACAACATTAATGACTTCATATTCACATCTTTTCAGAAGAAGCCAACAGTAAGAATTTACATGGCATTGGTTGCTACAAGTCTCCTTGATATGCTGACTTGCCTTCTAAAACATATAACTTTCAGTTTTGTTAGGTTTGTTCATTTGTATTTTTTTTTTTTTAGATTTCACATGTAAGTGGTATATAGTATTTATCTTTCTCTGTCTGACTTAATTCATTTAGCATAATATCCTCTAGGTTCATCAGTATCATTGTAACTAAACTTCAAAAACAAGCAAACTCATAGAAAAGAGAAAAAGAAATCGTATTTGTGGTTACCAGTGACATTGTAGTAAGGGGTGGCAGCAGGATACAGGGAGGATTGCATGAAGACAATCAAAAGGTACAAACTTTCAGTTACAACTACTAGAGACATAATTTGCAACATGGTTAGTATAATAAACACTGCTTTGTATTATATATGAAAGTTGTTGAGAGAGTAAATCCCAAGAATTCTCAACACAAGAACAATTTTTTTTTCTATTTATTTTTAATTTTGTATCTGTATGAGATGATGAATGTTCACTAAACTTATTGTGATAGTCACTTCATGATGTATGTAGTACATTAATCATGCTGTGCACCTTAAACTTACACAGTGATGTATGTCAGTTATATTGCAGTAAAACTGGAAGAAAACACTAAAATGTAACTTTAAGTTTTCTTTGTTAAGATAATCTTACATTAATAATTTGTAATTTACCAAGCTCTTTAAATACATTTTCTTGTTTGATCCTTACAACAGTCCTATGCTAGTATAGAGCAAATAGTTAGATTTTTTAGAGTCCTCAGTGAAGCTCAAAGGGTTTAATTTGCTGAAGGTCATCTGGCTTGATAAATGTCAGATCCATATCTAAGCTAGTTAGTGGTGGCGTGCATACGTACTCAGTCGTGTCTGACTGTTTTGTGAGCCCACAGACTCTAGCCCAATGAGGCTCCTTTGTCCCTGAGATTTCCCAGGCAATAGTACTGGAGTGGGTTGCCATTTCCTTCTCTAGGGCATCTTCCCGACTCAGGGATTGAACCCACGTCTCCTGCATTGGCAGGTAGATTCTTTACCACTGAGCCACCAGGGAAGCCCTAAGTAGCAGTGGAGTTTTAGATTAAAACCCAGGGTTTTTTAATCCTAGTTCGATGTTCTTCTAACTCTTCTTAGATAATATTCAGTATAGCAAAATGCAAAATTATAATTTTGAATTAAAAAAATCAAATTCAGTGGTGGTGACATTTTGGGGCATATTTTTGTAAATCATGAGAGAATGGGGGAAGTAATGCTCTCAGTGTCTCATTCTAAGTGAAAGAATTCATTGTTTTAAAATAATTAGAATTTTTTTTTCAGATTACATGGTTAATGGGCTGAAAGTTAACCATCACGTAGTTCAGTGCAATTTTTGAAGTAGTAACAATTTTTAAAGTAGTTAGAAAGTCAAGGGATTTACAACATCAATGTCAAGCTCTATAATAGCAATTAAAACTTAAAATCCAAGATACTAGAGATTTTTTAGGATGTGTACTGTCATTATACATAGCCTTGTTGTGGCACAGTGGTAAGTATGACCTGAGCCCTTGAAAAGTTGGGGTACTTGTCATTGATTTCTTAACGTATATTCATATCTGTCAGGTAACTAGCATTTTCTGCCATTAATACACAGTTAATTTTCTATGATTTTATGTAAAAGGACAGTCTTTGAAATGTCAGGTACAGATTATAATTTGCATATGCTAAATGGCATTCAGTAAGAAAAGTATAACTCTGATACTCTTCAGAGCCAGTGTAGACTGATTTAGAACAAAAGATGATCTCAGCTATAAAGTCATATGCTTTAGCAAAAGCAGGAATAAATATTTGGTAATTTTATTGTGTGTCTATGAATACTACTTGACTAGAATATAGTGACCATCATACTCAGGCCCTTTGAGAGGTACTTTTGCTGTTTCAAGGTCTCTGATTTCTCTACTCTTCATGACAATTAGTGTTTATGATTTCTAATGACTGATATGATACATTTTGAATGTAGAGGAAATCATCTTGTTTTTGATTCCTGGTCTCTTCAGTTTCACTTTTGGAACTTCCCAAAGTGATTAGTTTGTGAAAAAGTAGTTGTAGTTTCAGACAGTGAATTTTAAATCATTGTAACTAGTATTAAACACATATCTTTATTTGGAGAAGGAAATGGCAACCCACTCCAGTATTCTCGCCTGGAGAATCCTGTGGACAGAGGAGCCTAGAGGGCTGCTGTCCATAGGGTTGCACAGAGTTGGACACGACTGAAGTGATTTAGCATGCATGCATGCACTGGAGAAGGCAATGGCAACCCACTCCAGTATTCTTGCCTGAAGTAATCCCAGGGACAAGGGAGCCTGGTGGGCTGCCGTCTGTGAGGTCACACAGAGTTAGACACGACTGAAGTGACTTAGCAGCAGTAGCAGCACATATCTTTATTAATCAAAATAGGAACAATTACCTTTCAACACATTTTTACCAACGAGAAATAAGTTTGTTTATTCCTATAGCATAAAAATCTATGCTTCAGGATTTGACAAACTCTTGGAAAGCATTTTCTACCTTCTGCTGGTTTTGGAAGCGTTTTCCCTGCAAAAAGTTGTCAAGATGTTTGAAGAAGTGGTAGTTGGTTGGCGAGAGGTCAGGTGAATATGGCAGATGAGGCAAAATTTTGTGGCCCAATTCATTCAACTTGTGAAGCATTGGTTGTGCGATGCCATGATCTTAGTATTTTGAATGTTGAGTTTTAAGCCAACTTTTTCACTCTCCTCTTTCACCTTCATCAAGAGGCTCTTTAGTTCCTTTTCACTATCTGCCATAACGGTGATATTATCTGCATATTTGAGGTGGTTGATATATCTCCTAACAGTCTTGATTCCAGCTTGTGATTCATCAAGTCTGGCATTTTGCATGATGTACTCTGCATAGAAGTTAAATAAACCAGTGACAATACACAGCCTTGTAGAACTCCTTTCCCAATTTTGAATCAGTCATTTTTTTCAAGTCCGGTTCTAACTGTTGCTTCTTGACCTGCATACAGGTTTCTCAAGAAACAGGTAAGGTGGTCTGGTATTTTCCATAGTTTGTTGTGATCCATATAGTCAAAGGCTTTAGCATAGTCAATGAAGCAGAAGTAGTTGTTTTTCTGTAATTTTTTTGCTTTTTCTATAATCCTACATATATTGGCAATTTGAGAAGCTGTACCATTTTACATTCCCCCTAGGCATGTGTGAGTGACTGTTTTTCCATATCTTCACCATCATCTGGTGGTATAACTTCTTCAGTGTAGCCAATGTTTATAGGTGTGTAGTAGTGATATCTCATTGCAGTTTTATTTTGCATTTCCCTGGTGCTTGATTTTCAGTATCTTTTCATGTGCTTGTTTGCCATCCATATATATATTTTTTGGTGAGATATCTGCTCTATCTTCTGCTCATTTTTTAATTGGGTGGATTTTTTTTTTCCTGTGGAAATTTAAGAGTTCTTTAGTTTGCAGATATTTCCCCCTAGTCTTTAGCTTGTCTTTCATCCTTTTTACACATGGTATTTTGTAGAACAAATGTTTTAACTCTTTTGACTCTTGGCTTAGGTATAGAGCCAGGAGATTTTTTTCTGTTTAAAAAAAAAGTTTCATAGATTTATGTTTTATATGTTAAGTACACGATCCACTTTAAATTTTTGTTTATGGTGTGAGGTTTAGATCCATGTTTGTTTTCCTTTATTGATATCCAGTTCCTTCAGTACTATTTGTTGAAAAGGCTATTTCTCCTTCATTGAGTTACTTTTGCAACTTTGTCAAAAATCAGTTGGCTATACTTGGATGGGTCTCTTTCTGGATTCTGTTTTCTTTTCCATTGATTTCTGTCTTTGCCCATACCAGTATCACACTGTCTTGATTACTGCAGCTGTAAGTTGGACTTAATATCTGTTAGAATGATTTCCCCAACCTTGTTTTTTTTTTATCAAGATTATTTTAGCTGTTCTGCAGTTTATGCCTTTCCATATAAATGTTTTAATAAGCTTAACCATGTCTAGAAAATGTTGCTGGATTTGATAGGAATTGCATTAAAGTTACTGATCAACTTGGGGTGAATTGACATCTTTTTATTTTGTGTTTCCCAATCTGTTGACAAGTTATGCCTCTCCATTAAGGGAGGTCATCTTGATTTCTCTCTATAGGATTGTGTAATTTTCAACATACCAGTCCTGTACATCTTTTTTTAATTGTGTACCTAAGTACACAGTTGTGTAGCATGTGTGGAGCAAGTACTATTGTAAGTAGTATTGCCTTTTTCATTTTGGTTTTCACATGTTCCTTATTAGTTTCTAGAAATATAGTTGGTTTTTATGCATTCATCTTGTATCCTTAAATCTTAATTAACTTGCTTATTCTAGGAATTTTTGTGTAGATTCCTTGGGATTTTTGCATAGACAGCTATGTTTTCTGCAAAGAGGAAGTTTTATGTCTTCCTTTCCATTGACTTTTTTTTAAGAGTCTGTTTTCTGTTTAGAGTCATGTGTTTTCTGTCCATAGCCATATACCACAAGTTAATTGTAATTTTCTACTTATCCTTAGGCTCACTTAATGAGCATTTTTTTTTCATAAAGGAAGTTATTATCACTTCTGAGTATCTTGTAATTATATGCAAATGCTGGGCAATCATTTAATTTGTTATTAATTATCTTGATCTTGTACACTACTCTCTCAGCATATGCAAGTCAAACTCACAGTCTGACCAAATGTCAAAATATTGAAAATCTTATACTTAAATGGTCACTGACACCAAGAGATTATTGTATTTAGCTACATGAAGCATAGAGAGAAGTCAAACCTCAATCCCTGGTATATTTCCTATGTAGAATATTGTTTTTACTATTTTGGTAAATTTCCAAAATACCATGTAAAGATAGCTTTGTAATGATATGAATGCAGAAGTGTTATTACTTCTGTTCCCATTTTAGACCAGATGAGTAGGCTTATGGAGTTGACGTTTATTAGGATAAAATCTGTGATTTGATTCTCATATATGTTGCTTGATATTTCATCAAGGAAGAACAGTGACTGTCTCTTGGCTACAAACAGTATTATAGCTATAACCAGTAGCCTTTTGATTTTTAATCTTTGATTACAGGGAGGATAGGGCAAGGAAGCAAGTAGATCAGTGCAAAATCATCACCACTTTTTGGAAAATACCTCAAAGTATTGATACATGGCAAGTCAGTAACACCATATTCTTTTTTATTTTTTTCTTTCATTTATTTATATTAGTTGGAGGCTAATTACTTTACAATATTGTAGTGTTTTTTGCCATACATTGATATGAATCAACCATGGATTTACATGTGTTCCCCATCCTGAACCCACCTCCTACCTCCCTCCCCATCCCATCCTTCTGGGTCATCCTGGTGTCCCAGCCCTGAGCACTTGTCTCATGCATCAAACCTGGACTGCCGATCTGTTTCACAACTGATAATATGCATGTTTCAATGCTATTCTCTCAGATCATCCCACCCTCGCCATCTCCCACAGAGTCCAAAAGTCTGTTCTATACATCTGTGACTCTTTTACTGTCCTGCATATAGGGTTACCTTTACCATCTTTCTAAATTCCATATATATGTGTTAGTATACTCTATTGGTATTTTCTTTCTGGCTTACTTCACTCTATAAAATGGGCTCCAGTTTCATCCACCTCATTAGAACTGATTCAAATGTATTCTTTTTAATGGCTGAGTAATATTCCACTGTGTATATGTACCACAGCTTTCTTATCCATTCATCTGCTGATGGGCATCTAGGTTGCTTCCATGTCCTGGCTATTGTAAACAGTGCTGCGATGAACACTGGGGTACACATGTCCCTTTCATTTCTGGTTTCCTCAGTGTGTATGCCCAGAAGTGGTATTGCTGGGTCATATGGCAGTTCTGTTTCCAGTTTTTTAAGAAATCTCCATACTGTTCTCCATAGTGGCTGTACTAGTTTGCATTCCCACCAACAGTGTAAGAGGGTTCCCTTTTCTCCACACCCTCTCCAGCATTTATTGCTTGTAGACTTTTGGATAGCAGCCATCCTGACTGGAGTGTAATGGTACCTCATTGTGGTTTTGATTTCCATTTCTCTAATAATGAGTGTTGTTGAGCATGTTTTCATGTCTTTGTTAGCCATCTGTATGTCTTCTTTGGAGAAATGTCTGTTTAGTTCTTTGGCCCATTTTTTGATTGGGTCATTTATTTTTCTGGAATTGAGCTTCAGGAGTTGCTTGTATATTTTTGAGATTAATCCTTTGTCTGTTGCTTCATTTGCTATTATTTTCTCCCAATCTGAGGGCTGTCTTTTCACCTTGCTTATAGTTTCCTTTGTAGTGCAAAAGCTTTTAAGTTTCATTAGGTACCATTTGTTTATTTTTGCTTTTATTTCCAATATTCTGGGAGGTGGGTCATAGAGGATCTTGCTGTGACTTATGTCGGAGAGTGTTTTGCCTATATTCTCCTCTAGGAGTTTTATAGTTTCTGGTCTTACATTTAGATCTTTAATCCATTTTGAGTTTATTTTTGTGTATGGTGTTAGAAAGTGTTCTAGTTTCATTCTTTTACAAGTGGTTGACGAGTTTTCCCAGAACCACTTGTTTAAGAGTTTGTCTTTTCTCCATTGTATATTCTTGCCTCCTTTGTCGAAGATAAGGTGTCCATAGGTACATGGATTAATCTCTGGGCTTTCTATTTTGTTCCATGGATCTATAGTTCTTTCTCTGTGCCAGTACCATACTGTCTTGATGACTGTGGCTTTGTAGTATAGTCTGAAGTCAGGCAGGTGGATTCCTCCAGTTCCATTCTTCTTTCTCAAGATTACTTTGGCTATTTGAGGTTTTTTGTATTTCCATACAAATTGTGAAATTATTTGTTCTAGTTCTGTGAAAAATACTGTTGGTAGCCTGATAGGCATTGCCTTGAATCTATAGATTGCTTTGGGTAGTATAGTCATTTTCACAATATTGATTCTTCCAATCCATGAACATGGTATATTTCTCCATCTATTTGTGTCCTCTTTGATTTCTTTCATCAGTGTTTTATAGTTTTCTATGTATAGGTCTTTGGTTTCATTAGGTAGATATATTCCTAAGTATTTTATTCTTTTCGTTGCAATGGTGACTGGTATTGTTTCCTTAATTTCTCTTTCTGTTTTCTCATTTTTAGTTTATAGGAATGAAAGGGATTTCTGTGTGTTGATTTTATAGCCTGCAAATTTACTATATTCATTGATTAGCTCTAGTAATTTTGTTAGAGTCTTTAGGGTTTTCTATGTAGAGGATCATGTCATCTGCAAACAGCGAGAGTTTCACTTCTTCTTTTCCTATCTGGATTCCTTTTATTCTTTTTCTGCTCTTATTGCTGTGGTTATAACTTCCCAAACTATGTTGAATAGTAGTGGTGAGAGTGGGCACCCTTGTCTTTTCCTTGATTTCAGGGGAAATGCTTTCAATTTTTCACCATTGAGGATAATGTTTGCTGTGGGCTTGTCATATATAGCTTTTAGTATGTTGAGGTATGTTCCTTCTATTCCTGCTTTCTGGGGAGTTTTTTTTATCATAAATGGATGTTGAATTTTGTCACAGGCTTTTCCTGCATCTATTGAGATAATCATATGGTTTTTATCTTTCGATTTGCTAATGTGGTGTATTACATTGATTGATTTGTGGATATTAAAGAATCCTTTCATTCCTGGGATAAAGCCCACTTGGTCATGATGTATGATCTTTTAAATACGTTGTTGGATTCTGTTTGCTAGAATTTTGTTAAGGATTTTTACATCTATGTTCATCAGTGATATTGGCCTGTAGTTTTCTTTTTTTGTGGCATCTTTGTCTGGTTTTGGTATTAGAGTGATGGCTGCCTCATAGAATGAGTTTGGAAGTTTACCTTCCTCTGCAATTTTCTGGAAGAGTTTGAGTAAGATAGGTGTTAGCTCTTCTCTAAATTTTTGGTAGAATTCAGCTGTGAAGCCATCTGGTACTGGGCTTTTGTTTGCTGGAAGATTTCTCATTAGAGTTTCGATTTCCGTGCTTGTGATTATCTGTTAAGATTTTCTGTTTCTTCCTGGTTTAGTTTTGGAAAGTTATACTTTTCTAAGAATTTGTCTATTTCTTCCAAGTTGTCCATTTTTTTAGCATATAGCTGCTGGGAGTAGTCTATTATGATCCTTTGTATTTCTCTGTTTTCTGTTGTGACCTCTCCATTTTCATTTCTAATTTTGTTGATTTGATCCTTCTCTCTTTGTTTCTTGATGAGTCTGGCTAACAGTTTGTCTATTTTATTTACCTTTTAAGGAACCAGCTTTTGGTTTTATTGATTTTTGCTATGTTCTTTTTTGTTTCTTTTGTATTTATTTCTGCCCTAATTTTTAAGCTTTCTTTCCTTCTCCTAACCCTGGGGTTCTTCATTTCTTCCTTCTCTAGTTGCTTTAGGTGTAGAGTTAGGTTATTTATTTGACTTTTTTCTTCTTTCTTGATGTAAGCCTGTATTGCTATGAACCTTCCCCTTAGTACTGCTGTTAAAGTTTCCCATAGGTTTTGGGTTGTTGTGTTTTCATTTTCATTCATTTCTATTCATATCTTGATTTGTTTTTTAATTTCTTCTATGATTTGTTGGTTATTCAGAAGTGTGTTATTTAGCCTGCATATATTGGAATTTTTAATACTTTTTTTTCCTGTAATTGAGATCTAATGTTACTGCACTGCGGTCAGAAAAGATGACTGGAATGATTTCTTGTTTTTTTGACAAGGGTAGACTTATGGCCCAGGATGTCATCTATTCTGGAGAAGGTTCCATGTGCATTTGAGAAAAAGGTGAAATTGATTGTTTTGGGGTGAAATGTCCTGTAGATATCATTTATATCATTTATGTCTAGCTGGTCCATTCTGTCATTTTAAGTTTGTGTTTCCTTGTTAATTTTCTATGTAGTTGATCTATTCATGGGTGTGAGTGGGATATTAAAGTCTCCCACTATTGTTGTGTTATTGTTAATTTCCCCTTTCATACTTCTTAGCATTTGCCTTACATATTGTGGTGCTCCTATGTTGGGTGCATATGTATTTATAATTGTTATATCTTCTTGGATTGATCCTTTGATCATTATGTAGTGTCCTTCTTTGTCTCTTTTCACAGCCTTTATTTGAAAGTCTATTTTATCTGATATGAGTATTGCGACTCCTGCTTTATTTTGTTCTCCGTTTGCGTGAAATATTTTTTCCAGCCCTTCACTTTTAGTCTGTATGTGTCTCTTGCTTTGAGGTGGGTCTCTTGTAGACAGCATATATAGGGGTCTTGTTTTTGTATCCATTCAGCCAATCTTTGTCTTTTGGTTGGGGCATTCAACCCATTTACATTTAAGATAATTATTGATAGGTGTGGTCCCGTTTCCATTTACTTTGTTGTTTTGGGTTCACGTTTATACAACCTTTCTGTGTTTCCTGTCTAGAGAAGATCCTTTAGAATTTGTTGAAGAGCTGGTTTGGTGGTGCTGAATTCTCTCAGCTTTTGCTTGTCTGTAAAGCTTTTGAATTCTCCTTCATATCTGAATGAGATCCTTGCTGGGTACAGTAATCTGGGCTCTAGGTTATTCTCTTTCATTACTTTAAGTATGTCCTGCCATTCCCTTCTGGCCGGAAGAGTTTCTATTGAAAGATCAGCTGTTATCTCTATGGGAATCCCTTTTTTGTGTTATTTGCTGTTTTTCCCTTGCTGCTTTTATTATTTGTTCTTTGTGTTTGACCTTTGTTAATTTGATTAATATGTGTCTTGGGGTGTTTCGCCTTGGGTTCATCCTGTTTGGGACTCTCTGGTTTTCTTGGACTTGTGTGACTATTTCCTTCAACATTTTAGGGAAGTTTTTAACTGTTATCTCCTCGAGTATTTTCTCATGGCCTATTTTTTTGTCTTCTTCTTCTGGGACTCCTGTGATTTGAATATTGGGGCAATTCACATTGTCCCAGAGGTCCTGAGGTTGTCCTCACTTCTTTTGATTCTTTTTTCTTTTTTCCTCTCTGCTTCATTTATTTCCACCATACTATCTTGTACCTCACTTATCCTATCTTCTGCCTCAGTTATTCTCCTGTTGGTTCCCTCCATAGTGTTTTTGATCTCATTTATTGCATTATTCATTATTAATTGATTCTTTTTTTATTTTTTCCAGGTCCTTGTTAAACATTTCTTGCATCTTCTCAATCCTTTTCTCAAGGTTATTTATCTCTAACTCCAGTTTGTTTTCAAGATTTTGGATCATTTTTATTATCATTATTCTAAATTCTTTTTTAGGTAACTTCCCTATCTCCTCCTCTTTTGTTTGGCTTGGTGGGCATTTTTCATGTTCCTTTTCCTGCTGAGTATTTCTCTGCCTTTTCATCTTGTTTAGATTGCTATGTTTGGAGTGGCCTTTCTGTATTCTGGTAATTTGTGATTCCTCATTATTGTGGAGGTTCCTCCCAGTGGGTGGGGTTTGACAATTGGCTTGTCAAGTTTTCCTCCTTAGGGAACTTGCACCAGTGTTCTGGTGGCTGGATCTGGATTTCTTCTCTCTGGAGTGCAATGGAGTGTCCAGTAGTGAGTTTTGATATGTCTATGGGTTTGGTATGACTTTTGGCAGTCTGCATATTGACGCTCAGGGCTGTGTTACTATGTTATTGGAGAATTTGCATGTTATGTCTTGCTCTGGTGACTCTTGGGTGGTGGTTTATTTCAGTATAGGTATGGAGGCTTTTGGATGATCCCTTATTAATTAATGATCCCTGGAGTCAGGAGTTCTCTGGTGTTCTCAGGTTTTGGGCTTAAGCCTCCTGCCTCTAGTTTTCAGTCTTATTCTTCCAGTAGCCTCAAGACTTCTCCATGCATACAGCACTGATAATAAAACTTCTAGGTTAATGGTTAAAAGATTCTCCACTGTGAGGGACACCCAGAGAGGTTCACAGATGAAGAAGAGGAGAGGGAGGAAAGAGATAGAGGTGAGCAGGAGGAGAAAAAAGGGGGAATCATGAGGAGAGAAACAGATGTAGGCAGTACTCTGTTCCCTAAGTGTTCTCCGCAGCCCAGAACACCCATGGAGATTCACAGAATTGGATTGAGAAGAGAAGGGGGAGGGAGGAAATAGAGATGATCTGGCGGAGAAAAAGGAGAGTCAAAAGGGGGAGACTGTCATCAATCCAGTAAGCACACTCCTGAGTAAAAATGGTTACTGAAGATTGGATTCTTAAATGTACAAAATTGATATCAAATACTAAAAAAAAAAAAAAGATTAAAAATCTAGTGAAAAGGTTAGACTCTTAAAATACATTATTAAAAAAACCAAAACACAAAAAGTATGAGCAATATATATGAAGTTTGCTTTAAAAATAGGGTCTTTCTTTTTTTTGCAAGGTAATAGTGGGTTATAAAAATGAAAATTAAAGGAGTAATAGAGAACTTAAGAAAGAAGAAGAAAAAATTTTTAATTAAAAAAAATAATAATATTAAAAATATATCTAGGAATTTCTCTGGAGCTGTTGTCGGCAGTGTGGGTTCAGTTCAGTTTCAGATAGTTCCTTGTTCCAGCTTATACTTCTCAATATCTATAGGCCCCTTCCAGTGTAGTTGGTATTAACTACAGGAATTTTAATCTGTTGCACCTGTCATTTCTAAAGCAGTTCCCTTTGCTTATTTGGCTTCTATTTGCTGATCTCTTCAGTGTCTAATTTCCGCCCTGACATAAGGGGTCGGAGGTGGTCTCTTGTTTAGGTTCACTTGTATTCAGTTGTGCTGTGTGGAGGGAGTAACACTGCAAACAAATATCACTGGTGTGTGTGGGGAGTACTCACAGTGTTTCAGCGATACTGGGTTTGCCCCTGTTCACGGTGTGTGTGCTTTCCCTGTCTACACTGCTCAGGCTTCAGGTTGCTCTACAGGGAGCGGGCCCTGAGTTGCGTGCACTTCTCAGGTCTAAGCCACTCAGGTTCAGGTTCTTGGGTACTCCACAAAGGTGCAGACTCGGTTGGGCCTGCGTTTTGTGCCTTACCTGATCCGAGCAGTTCAGGCAACCAGGTGCTTGACGAGCGCACTCTCTTCAGGTGCAGTGTGACTTATCCCCTCCCCAGTCCCAGCCTCAGTTTCCCTGTGCACCCGGCCTGGTGTGCCTTGTGTCTCTTCTGGGGAGCTGATCTCTGGCTGCGACCCTCCCGGTGGATGTCAACCATCCAGAATTTCAGGAAGTCTTTGCTTAGAAACTGGAAGCCTGTTTGCAGTGGTAGGGGATGCCCTCTCTGGGGCCGAGTTTGCCCCTTTCAGGCTCTAGTTGGCGCCTGCCTCCCCCCTGCCTCTGGCGGGGCATGGGCCCATCTGCAGCCAGCTAGCTCTTCTCTGGTAAAGCTCAGTCCTTTGTTCTGTGAACGGGCTGGCAGTGCCTTGGGTTAGGGCTTTTTGCAGGTTAATTCTCTCTCTCTCTCTCTTGCTATCCCACAGTTTAGGTTGCCCTAAGCAATGCCGCCCGCTCCTCTCCGTTCAGCCCCCACTTGCTGGTGGCGGATGCGAGCATCTGGGGTACTTTTCTGCTGGGAGTTGTCTTTAGGCATGTGATCTGTGGGTTTTATTTATTTATTTTTCCTCCCAGTTAGGTTGCCCTCTGGGATTCAAAAACTTCCCCCAGACCCTCTGGTGAGAGGGTTTCCTGGTGTTTGGAAACTTCCTGTAGTAAGACTCCCTTCCCAGGACGAATCTCCACCCCTAGCTCTTTTGTCTCTTTATCTTTTATATTTTGTCCTATCTCCTTTCGAAGACAATGGGCTGCATTTCTGGGTGCCTGATGTCCTCTGCCAGCATTCAGAAGTTGTTTTGTGGAGTTTGCTCAGCATTCAAATATTCTTTCAATGAATTTGTGGTGGAGAAAGTGGTCTCCCCGTCCTATTCCTCCGCCATCTTAGCTCCTCAGTAACACCATATTCTAATGTAAACATACTGGATAGCACATTGTTTGTCATTGCTGACTTTACTTATTTTCATAAGTAATTCTTAAGTATTCAGTCTAAGAGTTTTAGTGATCTTTTGACTATGAAAGTTAGTACTTTTTCGTTATTGCATAGTTGGGCTTCCCTGGTGGCTCAGCAGTAAAGAATCTGCCTGCCAATTCAGGAGACGCAGGTTTGATCCCTGGGTTAGGAAGATCGTCTGAAGTAGGAAATGGCAACGCACTCCAGTATTCTTGCCAGGAGAATCTCATAGACAGAGGAGCCTGGCAGACTACGGTCCATAGAGTCACCAAAGAGTTGGACATGACTTAGTGACTAAACAGCAATAATAACAACATAGTTAGGCTGAATATTAAAATAAAATAGCTTAAGTTCAATTCTCAGAAATTCTATAAAGAACTACCCAGATTGTTTTGCTTTATGAGTGCTTTTTTACCTTGGATGCTGCTAGTAATAAATTAGATAATCTGTAATTTGGGCTAGAAATTCTTTTGCTATTCATAGATTAATTTTTTTTGAAACAAATAATGTGATTATTACAATTGACTTATTGAAGGGAAGAGTAAAAGGACTATAGCATTTATTGGATATTATCTTTCTGACAACTGCTATAACTCAGTTCCTTACATTTTTTATTTCATTCAGTTTCACTTAATCTGTGCTACATCAGGGAGAGTCAGAGATACGACAGGCAGGATTTGAACCCACATCTATATAACTCAAAAGTTTGTGCTGTTTCCATTATATCAAAGTATATATCAGGCATCAGATAAATATATGTATGTGCATCAAGGGAACCATTAAACCAAGTGCATAAAGTATTTTCTTTGTGAAGACTAGCACGTAAAGAAGTACATTTACTTATTTAACTTGCTAGAATATTATTTAGTAGTGTAAAGTAGTTATATCTATAATGGGGAATTAAAGTGCCTAACTTCCAGTGTATAGAAGATGAGGGATAAATCCAATATCCTTTAGTTGTTGTGACTGTTGTTAGTACCCCACAGGATATTTTTGTAGTTTATGTGAGAGAATAAAAACAACTACTATTTCTGGTTTTAAACATTCAACAGACTATGAAAAAGCACAATACATTAATTCACACTTAATTCACAAAAACCCAGAGTTCTTAGGTGAAAGATATTGTTGTTCAGTCTCTCAGGTGTGTCCAACTCTTAGTGACCCCATGAATGCCAGGCTTCCCTGTCCTTCATCATATCCTGGAGTTTGCTCAGGGTGAAAGATGGTTGCTTATTAATTGCATAATGTCATATAGTTTCTTTAGTGAGAAGAGATTTTATGTTTCTAAAATATTCGGAAGAACTTGTGCTTTTTCTGCCCTGTTTCATTTTTGCATAATCCTGAACATCGTTTCCCCTTTTCTGATATGATAATATTAAAGCAGGATGAAAACTTGCTTGTTAGACTTATAAACGAACCAACTCTTTCATGGATTGATACTAAAATAAAGACATTGTGATGGTCATCGAAAATTCTACTTATTTTATTTTAGATTTAGAATTTTATAAATGTAGCATGAGCCTCTTTGACAAAAATATAATAATACCAGTAAGAAGAAAGAAATACAAAATTTTAAAAACTGAAAATCACTTGTAAGTTTTATTATTTACAGGAATCTATGGTTTACCACTGTGTAATAGCAAGTTTGTTTTAGACTACAAGTGACACAGTGTCCAATTAAAAGTGGTTTAAATGAGTAGATATATGGGTAGTTGGGACGGTAGGCTGGTAGGTGGGTTGGTTGATTGTTACATAATTTGCTAATTGAGAATCTTAATCACATCCATCTTGGGGTAGCTGCCCTGAACTTTTCTTAGCTTTCCGTCCAGAGTTACAAAATGATTGCCTTGATTCTGAACAGGTTTTCACACAACAGAAACCTCTAAATGTGAAACAAGGGGTGGGGGGAGTTTTTTTTCCTAACGTGTGTGTGTGTGTGTGTTGTTTTTTTTTTCTGTTATAATGTTATACTGGGGAGTCTTTACCAAAGCCCCAGGTTCACCCTTATCTCATTGGCTTAAACTGGATAACCTGCTCACTTTTAAATCAGTCACTAACAAAGGACAGTAAAATTACCAAAGTTGGTTTTAATCAGCCATGATCCATCCCCTAGTTCTGGGTGCCTAATATTGGATCAAAATTGCAACTCTTATGGTGCTGAGGAATAGGATATGGTTGTTAAAAAGACAGCCAACAGTATCTGCTCTACATCACCTTATATTTTTTCCTTGGAGAAATATGACAAGAGATTGACATTTCAGCTATATTCTACTGTGCTGTTAACATGTTAAGTTTTTTACAAATAAGGGAATAAATCTATCAGTATGTTGTATTGCATCAATTTAAAATTGATTACAGTGGGTTTTTTATATTCCTGGTTTTTGGAACAGCAACTTTTGAACAGTCTGATTTTTTGTAAATCTTATTCATAATCATTAAACATTTATTTGCAGAAATTAACAGATGGGTAACTGTGTAGCATATACTGTGCAAATCAAAAGTAAATGGCTTGGGATTTCCCTGACAGTCCAGTGGTTAAGACTCCATGCTTCCAGTGCAAAAGGCAGAAGTTGGATCCCTATCAGGGAACTGAGATTCCACATGCCATGTGATGTGGCCAAAAAATTAAAACAAGAAGAAAATGAATGACCTTACAATAAAGTGCATATATCAAAATAAAAAATATAATTTCTGTAACAAGCTGTACTGCAAGGAGGAAAGGTCCAAATAACTGAAAAATAAATAATGAACACCTGTGCTGAATACATTAACCAGTTGGTTGACAATTTTTCATTTGACTTATCTGAAAGTGTGACTGTTACCAAGGCATTAATAAGGCATATTCAGTTTGAGGCATTCCCTTGTTGCTACCATTAATTGGTAAAAACACTAGATGATATCAGAATTTATACCCCTAAGTCTCTCCTAAATTCAGATTGTTCCTAATGCGTTCATCTAAGCACTTATTCAGAGTTTAAATTAGGTAAAATTATCTCAAAAATATTGTTATACTTTATTGTAAATGTCCCTTGAAATTCAAATTATCAATATAAATGACATTGGATTTCATTTGTCAATTTATTTTCATATTGAAAATTTTCATAAGAACTAATGGTGCATATTTTTCCCATTTATATGTTAAAATCAGTAGTGTTTTAGAACTCAACATTTTTTTTTTGAGAATTTATAATCCAGCCACATTCATTTACAACTGGCAAATGTGTTTTTATACTTTTTAGGTACTTTAAAGTTAATATAATTGAGTTATTGTTTGGAAGTGTTCTTCAAAAGGTTGAATTACTTTATTTTTAATTTTTTAATTGGAGGCTAATTACAGTATTGTGGTGGTTTTTGCCATACATTCACATGAATCAGCCATGGGTGTACATGTGTCCCTCATCCTGAACCCCCCCATCCCATCCCTCAGCTTTGTTCCATTGCACTGGATTTGAGTGCCCTGTTTCATGTATAGAACTTGGACTGGTGGTCTCTTTCACATATGGCAGTATACATGTTTCAATGCTATTCTCTCAAATCATCCCACCCTCGTGTTGTCCCATAGAGTCCAAAAGTTTGTTCATTATATCTGTTGTCTCTTTTGCTATCTCGCATATAGGGTCATCGTTACCATCTTCCTAAATTCCATATATAAAAGTGTTAATATACTGTATTGCTCTTTTTCTTTATGACTTACTTCACTCTGTATAATAGGCTCCAGTTTCATCCACCTCATTAGAACTGAGTCAAATGAATTCTTTTTAATGGCTGAGTAATATTCCACTATGTGTATGTACTACAGCTTTCTTATCCATTCGTCTGCTGATGGGCATCTAGGTTACTTCCAAGTCCTGGCTGTTGTAAACAGTGCTGCAATGAACATTGGGGTACACATGTCTCTATCAATTCTGGTTTCCTTGGTGTGTATGCCCAGCACTGGGATTGCTGGGTTGCATGGCAGTTCTATTTCCAGTTTTTTAAGAAATCTCCACAGTGTTCTCCATAGGGGATGTACCAGTTTGCATTCCCACCAACAGTGTAAGAGGGTTCCCTTTTCTCCACACCCTCTCCAGCATTTATTGCTTGTAGACTTTTGGATAGCAGCCATCCTGACTGGCGTGCAATGGTACCTCACTGTGGTTTTGATTTGCATCTCTCTGATAATGAGTGATGTTGAGCATCTTTTCATGTGTTTGTTAGCCATCTGTATGTCTTCTTTGGAGAAATTTCTGTTTAGTTCTTTGGCCCACTTTTTGATTTGGTCGTTTCTTTTCCAGAATTGAGCTCCAGGAGCTGCTTGTATATTTTTGAGATTAATTCTTTGTCAGGTGCTTCGTTTGCTATTATGTTCTCCCATTCTGAAGGATGGCTTTTTACATTGCTTATAGTTTTCCTCTTTGTGGAAAAGCTTTTCAGTTTAATTAGATCCCATTTGTTTATTTTTGCTTCTGTTCCTATGACTCTGGGAGGTGACTCTAGAAGATCTTGCTGTGATTTATGTCAGAGTATTTTGCCTATGTTTTCCTCTAGGTGTTTTATAGTTTCCTGTCTTACATTTAGATCTTTAATCCATTTTGAGTTTTATTTTGTGTATGGTGTTAGAAGTATTCTAGTTTCATTCTTTTACAGGTGGTTGACCAGTTTTCCCAGCACCACTCGTTAAAGAGATTGTCTTTTCTCCATTGTATATTCTTGCCTCCTTTATCAAAGATAAAGTGTCCATAAGTGTGTGGGTTTATCTCTTGGCTTTGTATTATGTTCCATTGATCTATATTTTTGTCCTTGTGCCAATACCGTACTGTCTTGATGACTGAAGCTTTGTAGTATAGTGTGAAGTCAGGCAGGTTGATGTTGGTGCATTTGACATTGTCCCAGATGTCTCTGAGGTTGTTCTCATTTCTTTTAATTCTTTTTTCTTTTTTCCTCTCTGCTTCATTTATTTCCACGATTCTATCTTCCACCTCACTTATCTTCTCTCTCCCTAGTTATTCTACTGTTGGTTCCCTCCAGAGTCCTTTTGATCTCAGTTACTGCACTATTCATTATTGATTGCCTCCTTTTTATTTCTTCTAGGTCCTTGTTAAACATTTCTTGCATCTTTTCAATCCTTGTCTCTAGTGTGTTTATATGTAACTCCATTCTGTTTTCAATATTTTGAATCATCTTAGCTATCATTATTTTGAATTCTTTTTCAGATAGACTCCCTATCTCCTCCTCTTTTGTTTGTGTTTGTGGGCATTTATCATGTTCCTTTACCTGCTGAGTATTTCTCTGCCTTTTCATTTTGTTTCCATTGCTGTGTTTGGGGTGGCCTTTCTGTATACTGAAAGTTTGTGGTTCCTCTTTATTGTAGAGGTTGCTCCCTGTGGGTGGGGTTGGACGAGTGGCTTGTCAAGGTTTCCTGGTTAGGGGAGCTTGCATCTGTGTTCTGGTGGGTGGTGCTGGATCTCTTCTCTCTGGAGTGCAATGAAGGATCCAGTAGTAAGTTTTGGGGTGTCTATGGTTTTGGCATGCCTTTGGGCAGCCTGTACTTTAATGCTCAGGGCTGTGTTCCTGTGTTGCTGGAGAATTAGCCTGGTATGTCTTGCTGTGGAACTTGTTGGCTTTTGGGTGGAGCTTGGTTTCAGGGTAGGCATGGAGGCTTTTAGATGAGCTCTTTTCTCTTAATTTTCCCTGGAATCAGGAGTTCTCTGGTGTTCTTGAGTTTGGATTTTAGCCTCCTGCCTCTGGCTTTCAGTCTTATTTTTACAGTAGCCTCAAGACTTCTCCATCCATACAGCACATATGATAAAACATCTAGGTTATTGGTAAAAAAAATTCTCCACAGTGTGGGACATCCACAGAGGTTCACAGAATTACACGGAGAAGAGAAGAGGGAGGAGGGAGATAGAGGTGACCAGGAGGAGGAGAAGAGGGGAAGTAAAAAAAAGAGAGAGAGCAATTAAGCCAGTAATCACATCCATAAGTGAAAATGGATACTGAAGATTAGATTCTTAAAGGTACAAAATTGATAATAAATACCAAATACAAAGATTAAAAAATCTAGAGTAGAGGTTAGACTCTCAAAAATATAATATTAAAAGTACAAAACAAAATCAATCACAAAAATTATATATATATATATATATATATGAAATTTGTTTTAAAAATAGGGTCTTTTTTGCAAGGTAATAGCTTATAAAAATTAAATTAAAGGAGTAATAAATTATTTGTTCCAGCTTGTACTTGTTCTCAAGGTCTATAGGCCTCTTCCAATGCTTACTCAATGTTAACTACAGGGTTTTAATCTGTTGCACCTGTCACTTCCAGAGCTTTCCCCTGTTCTTTTTTTATTTTGGCTTCCTCTGTTTGCAAGTCACTTCAGTGACTAATTTCTGCCCTGATACAAGGGGGTGAAGGTGGTCATTTATTTAGGTTCAGTCATTCAGTTGTGTTGTGGGGAGGGAGGAACACAGTATTTGCAAACAAATATCGCTGGCATGTGTGGGGAGTGCTCGCAGTGTATGGGCCACACTGGGTTTGCCCCAGCTCACAGCGGCCTGTGCTTTCCGGGTCTACACAGCTCAGGCTCCAGGTTCTCTGTCGGGGTACTGTCCAAAGCGGACCCTGTGTTTCATGCATGTCTAAGCTGCTCAGCTGCAGGTTCTCGGGTACTCCGCAAGGGCACAGACTCGGCTCGGCATGCATTTTGTGCCCTTCCCATGTTCGAGCAGCTCAGGTGATCATGTGCTTGGTGAGCACACTATCCCAGGTGGACTGTGCATCTTAATTACCTCCCCTGTCCCAGCTGCTTGGTTTCCCAGGTTTGCTGCAAGAGCCCTGTCTCAGGCGTCCTGTGTGTCTCCTCTAGGGAGCTGATCTCAGGTTGTGACCCTCCTGGCAGATGTCAGCCATCCAGGATCCTAGGAAGATGTGGTTAGCAACTGGGAGCCTACTCATAGTTTGGTGGAGGATACAGGTCTCTGGGACTGAGATTGCCCCTTGCCTTCAGGCTCTGGCTGTGGCATGCCTGCCTCTCTGCCTCCTGCAGGGGGGAGAGGCCTGTACACAGCGGGCTAGCTCTCCTTTGGTATTCGCTCAATCCTTTGTTCTGTGAGTCTTTTGGGGAAAATTGTCTCTCTCTCTCTCTCTTTTTTTTTTTTTTTTCTCCAGCTATCCCACAGTTTGGGTTGCTTTCAGATGTTAGCTCCCTCAGATTGTCCTCAGGGCATTCAGGCCTGGTCCTTACCGTAAACATGCAGCCTGCATCTCCGTGTCCAAACCCCACTCACTGGTGGCAAACACAAGTATCTGGGCTGCTTCTCTGCTGGCAGTTGTGGTTAGGTGCATATTTTGTGTGTGTGTGTGTGTGTTTTCTCCTGGTTATGGTGCCCTCTGAGATTCCAAATCTCCCCACACACATGCTGGTGAGAGGGTTTCCTGATGTTTGGAAACTTCTCCTCCTTCATGCCTCCCTCCCCGTGATGGGTCTCCATCCTTAACTCTTTTGTCTCTCTTTTTGTCTTTTATATTTTCCCCTATCTCCTTTTGAAGAGAATGAACTGCCTTTCTGGGTGCCTGATGTCCTCTGCCAACAAGCAGAAGTTGTTTTGTGGAAGTTGCTCAGTATTCAAATGATCTTTTGATGAATTTGTGGGGGAGAAAGTGGTCTCTCTGTCCTATTCTTCTTCCATCTTGGGCGAAACCAAGGTTGAATTATTTTAAGAAAACTTTTTTTTAACCAAAGTACAAAGTTTTTAATTTGAGGGAAGCTAAGTCTTTTTGATGAATAGAATTTTGCATGATGAGAAATTAAGTGGAGTTTGGAGAGTTTTCTGGTGTCTTTATAACTTCTAGTTAGGTATTAAATTCAGTGTTGGCAGAACTCTAAAAATATTGTAGTTGTTGATGAAAAGTAGGTATGGTATTGTGTTTCTGTTGTATATGTTTTCCATAGTGCTAGGTATTTCACCAGATTATGATGTTCAGAATAGGAAAACTTAGTAACTTATGGATATAGAACATATTTACAAAGAATAACTCCTTTTCTTAAACTTATACCCTTAATTAAGTATTTGGACTTCTGTTTTCCAGATTGTCTAGTACTGGTTAATGCATTTCATTCACTCTAGAAAGCTCCCTTTCTAAGAATATAATAGAGAGCTACTGACCAGATCAATTGGTGTGCTCAATTTCCATGTTGTCATCATCATTCTGTCTTATCTCTAAGTATAATTAATTATCCTATCATTTTGTAGTTTAATGGTTAGGCATGCAACATTTTGCTGAAAGTTGTCACCTCATGCAACACACTTTGGTTTCCTGGTTTTCAAAATAATGAAAGTGAATACAAAGCATGAACAATTCTATGGAAAATACACAAATCCCATTTCATATTATCACTTTTCATTTTTAATGTTTCTTAATGGCAATTGTGCTGTTATGTGGTTATGTGGCCAAAGAGCTTTCAACATGTGATCTCAGAAAAACCTAAGGACACATGTTTTGAATTGCCTGTTGACCTCTGGGAAATTTAACAGTATCTTACATTTGCTTAATATCTTATGTTTGATTAACCTTTTAGAACTCATGGGGCTTCCCTACAGGCTCAGCTGGTAAAGAGTCCACCTACAATGTGGGAGACCTGGGTTCAGTCCCTGGGTTGGGAAGATCCTCTGGAGAAGGGAAAGGCTACCTGCTCCAGTATTCTGGCCTAGAGAATTCCATGGAGAGTCCATGGGGTCGCAAAGAGTCAGACACAACTGAGCGACATTCACTTTCACTTTAGCGCTCATGGAAAATACTCTTCAAATATTTTAGGTCATTAATCTTACACTAGCCTTATGAAAGTTAAGGTAAATGAATGATCTTCCATTTCATAGATGGGGAATCTCAGGGATTAAATGACTTGCCTGTTATCTACTAAGTAACAGATCCAGAACTACAACTTTACCCACTACAGTTTCCTAAATCTGAAAATCTTGACATTAATGATGTCATCCTTTTTTCATTATATTTAATTGAAGTTACTAGATTATAACAGTAAGGAGCGTGATATTTTATTTCTATTTTCTAAAATTAAATTTTTTTCTTTTTTCTTTTTTTTTACTTTACAATATTGTATTGGTTTTGCAATACATTGACATGAATCTACCACGGGTGTACATGTGTTCCGCACCCTGAACCCCCTTCCCACCTCCCTCCCCATCCCATCCCTCTGGGTCATCCCAGTGCACAAGCCCGAGGACCCTGTATCATGCATCGAACCTGGACTGGCAATTCATTTCATATATGATAATATACATGTTTCAGTGCCATTCTCCCAAACCATATCCCACCCTCGCCCTTTCCCACAGAGTCCAAAAGACTGTTCTATACATCTGTGTCTCTTTTGCTGTCTCACCTACAGGTTTATCATTATCATCTTTCTAAATTCCATCTATATGCATTAGTATACTGTATTGGTGTTTTTCTTTCTGGCTTACTTCACTCTGTATAATAGGCTCCAGTTTCATCCACCTCATTAGAACTGATTCAAATGAATTTTTTTTAATGGCTGAGTAAAGTTCCATTGTATATATGTAGCACAGCTTTCTTATCCATTCGTCTGCTGATGTAAGATATCTAGGTTTCTTCCATTTCCTGGCTATTATAAACAGTGCTGTGATGAACACTGGGGTACATGTGTCTCTTTCAGTGCTGGTTTTGTCAGTGGCATACCTTGTCGAAGATAAGGTGTCTATAGGTGTGTGAATTTGCCTCTGGGCTTTCTGTTTTGTTCCATTGATCTATATTTCTGTCTTTGTGCCAGTACCATACTGTCTTGATGACTGGTTTGTATTAGAGACTGAAGTCAGGCAGGTTGATTCCTCCATTTCCATTCTTCTTTCTCAAGATTGCTTTAGCCATTCGAGGTTTTATTTTGTGTTTCCATACAAATTGTGAAATTATTTGTTCTAGCTCTCTGAAAAGTACAGTTGGTAGCTTGATAGGGATTACAAGGAATCTGTAGATTGCTTTGGGTAATATACTCATTTTCACTCTATTGATTCTTCTGATCCATGAACACGGTATATTTCTCCATCTATTTGTGTCCTCTTTGATTTCTTTCACCAGTGTTTTATTATTTTCTATATATAGGTCTTTTGTTTCTTTAGGTAGATATATTCCTAAGTATTTTATTCTTTTCGTTGCAATCATGAATGGAATTGTTTCCTTAATTTATTTTTCTGTGTTCTCATTGTTAGTGTATAGGAATGCAAGGGATTTCTGTGTGTTGATTTTATATCCTGCAACTTTACTATATTCATTGATTAGCTCTAGTAATTTTCTGGTGGAGTCTTTAGGGTTTTCTATATAGAGGATCATGTCATCTGCAGACAGTGAGAGTTTTACTTCTTCTTTTCCAATCTGGATTCTTTTATTTCTTTTTCTGCTCTGATTGCTGTGGCCAACACTTCCAAAACAATGTTGAATAGTACTGGTGAGAGTGGACACCCTTGTCTTTTTCCTCACTTTAGGGGAAATGCTTTCAATTTTTCACCACTGAAGATAAAGTTTGTGGGTTTGTCTTATAGAGCTTTTATTAGGTCAAGGTATGTTCTTTCTATTCCTGCTTTCTGGAGGGTTTTTTTTTATCATACATTGATGTTGAATTTTGTCAAAGTCTTTCTCTATATCTATTGAAATAATTATATGGTTTTTATCTTTCAATTTGTTAATGTGGTGTATTACATTGATTGATTTGAGGATATTGAAGAATCCTTGCATTCCTGGGATAAAGCCCACTTGGTCATGATGTATGATCTTTTTAATGTGTTGTTGGATTCTGTTTGCTAGAATTTTGTTAAGGATTTTTGTATCTATGTTCATTAGTGATATTGGCCTGTAGTTTTCTTTGTTTTGTGGCATCTTTGTCTGGTTTTGGTATTAGGGTGATGGTGGTCTCATAGAATGAGTTTGGCAGTTTACCTTCCTCTGCACTTTTCTGGAAGAGTTTGAGTAGGATAGGTGTTAGCTCTTCTGTAAATTTTTGGTAGAATTCATTTGTGAAGCCGTCTGGTCCTGGGCTTTTGTTTGCTGGAAGTTTTCTGATTACAGTTTCAATTTTCATGCTTGTGATGGATCTGTTAAGATTTTCTGTTTCTTCCTGGTTTAGTTTTGGAAAGTTATACTTTTCTAAGAATTTGTCCATTTCTTCCAAGTTGTCCGTTTTATTGGCATATAGCTGCTGATAGTAATTTCTTACGATCTGTTGTATTTCTGTGTTGTCTGTGAAGTCTGTTGTGACTTCTCCATTTTCATTTCTTTTTTTGTTGATTTGATTCTTCTCTCTCTGTTTCTTGATGAGTCTGGCTAATGGTTTGTCAATTTTATTTACCTTTTTAAGGAACCAGCTTTTGGCTTTGTTGATTTTTGCTATGGTCTCTTTTGTTTCTTTTTCATTTATTTCTGCCCTAATTTTTGATATTTTATTTCTTGACATTTAAAATGTTATTCTTTACTTGTACCTTTCTTATTGTAGTGCTTAATGTGTCAATTTTAATGGGGCACTTTTTGTTCAATGAACCCAGGCTTTTTAAAAACTATTGTTCTTTCTTTGCCTCGTTGTTTGTGTTTTTTACAAATGTTTGTTTGGTTTATAAATTTTTTGATAATATATTTATACCTCCATTTTTTGCATGTGTTAAACATTTATTCATCATGTGTTTATTAAATATCACATTTATAGTGAAGTACAGTAGGTATTGTGAGAGGCACAGAAGAATATATGTTAGGCTCTTCCCTTAAGAAAATGAAAGTCTAGTTGAAGATAAAGTAAAAGTTGAAGATAAACCAAAGGACTGTTTGAAAGAAACTGATCAATAAATGCAAGGTAAACCACATGTGTGTACTGTGGTACATGGTGTAGCAGAATGATTGTGGTTGGATTAAGGAAGACTTCTTCAAAGTGAAATTTAAACATTTTCTTAATTGCTGCAGTATGTGATTATTTTTGGGAATGGGGGATTTGTGATATCATGGGAAGTGGGAAGAACAGACCAGAAGAAACAGTTTGGTTCATTCACTGAGACGTGTTCAACTCTGTGACCACGTGGACTGCAGCACACCAGGCTTCCATGTCCATCACAAACTCCTGGAGCTTGCTCAAATTCATGTCTCTTAAGTCGGTGATGCCATACAACCATCTCATCCTCTGTCTTCCCCTTCTCCTCTTGCCTTCAGTCTTTCCCAGCATAAGGTCGTTCCCACTGTGTCAATTCTTAGCATCAGATGGTGAAAGTATTGGAGCTTCAGCTCCAGCATCAGTCCTTCCAATGAATATTCAGGGCTGATTTCCTTTAGAATTGACTGGTTTGATCCCCTTGCAGTGCAAGGGACTCTCAAGACTTCTCCAACACTACAGTTCAAAAGCATAAATTCTTTGGCACTCAGCCTTCTTTGTGGTCCAGGTCTCACATCCATACATGACTACTGGAAATACCATAGCTTTGACTAGATGGACCTTTGTCGACAAAGGAATGTCTCTTCTTTTCAATATGCTGTCTAGGTTGGTCATAGGTCTTCTTCCAAGGAGCAAGTGTCTTAATTTCATGGCTGAAGTCACCATTTGCAGTGATTGTGGAGTGCAAGAAAATAGTCTCTCACTGTTTCCATTGTTTCCCCATCTATTTGCCACAAAGTGATGGGACCAGATGCCATGATCTTTGTTTTTTGAATGTTGAGTTTAAGCCAGCTTTTTTACTCTCCTCTTTCACTTTCATCAAGAGGATGTTTAGTTCCTGTTCACTTTGAGCCATAAAGGTGGTGTCATCTGCATACTGGAGGTTATTGATATTTCTCCCTGCAATCTTGAAGAAACAGTTAACATGAGCCTAGTTATGGAGACTTTGAGTTGACAAATTAGGATTTAAGAGATGCCATGTTGGAAAGTAGGTGACATGAGACAAAAGATAGTAACTAAAAAAGGTGATTTTGTTTAGAGACTGATAGAGGAAGATTTTATAGGGGTAGAGTTGAGATTTGATTTAAGAACTGCTGTTAGTTCTCAAGCAGTCAATTAGCAGATGTTTATTTCCCACAGCCTATCATGTAGAAGGCAAGTTTATTGTTGAACAGTAGGGCAACTCAATGAAAATGTAGGTTCTGTAGAGGATAAAGCACATCATGGAGAGATAATGATGCACACTGAACAGGAACCTTTTTTGTCAGTCAAGGCAATAATGAACTGAGAATGTTAACTCTAGTAGTAATATTGGAAGTGGGGCTTCCAGTAAAGTAATAGACATTAATTGAAAACAGCAAGAATCAATTCAGAAAGATCCTATTAGATACCACATTGTGATATGTCAACGTACACTTTTATAGCAGTTTTTTAGCTTTGTCACACTTCAGATAATGGTAATAATCTGTTGAGCATTTATGTGCCAGGCACTGTACCAGGTTCTTCACATGTGATACCTCATTTAATCTTCAAAACAACATGGTGAGGTAGTTGGTATTATCTCTACATTATAAATGGATAATTTGGGTCAGAGAGGATTAATAAATTTGTCTACATTCACAAAGTTATCTAGTCGTAGAGTCTGGGTTTGAACCTCAGTCTATTTATTCTGAAGGAAGCGCTTGTAAACACTGTGTTGATTTGTTTCTAAAGTTCAATTCCCCTGTCTGCCTTAACTTCTTAAAAAATATACATGTGATTAATATATACATACATACTGTATAGCACTCAGTATTCTGTAATATGGGGAAAAAATCTGAAAAAATGAATATATGTATATGTATAAGTGAATCACTTTGTTGTACACCTGAAATTGACACAATATTGTAAATCAACTATACCCCAAGATAAACAGAAATAAATAATAATAAGAATCTGCTTTTCAGATACACATACACATATGAGATGCCTGCTGATCCCTGAAATCTTTATGTATATTTTTTTAGATCTTAATATGTTTCATATTGTGTCAAAATCTAAACAGATGAATGTTTAATGTGTTTGTCACCTAAAGCAAGACATCCACTGAATTTGATATAATAAATGAGGTAAAGAAATAAAAATTGTCATTAAATGTTAAAATGATATAAAAATGTAGCCGAGTACAATTATCACTTTGATTATTGGTATGGATTATTATTATAATTTCTCATCAGTCAGGATTTGCATGAAGATGTTGAAGAAGCTGGTGCACTACAGAAAAATCACGCTTCTGTGACATCTGTGAACTCCACGAAAGCTGCAGATTCTGCCTGCCTGCCTACAGAAGATGAGTCATTAAGCACTACAAGCTGTGAAATACACACAGAACAAACTCCAAGCAGTGATCCAGAGAGACCCGTAGAAGTAAATGATGTTCAAGTGACAGGGGAAAAAGAAAACCACTGTGATGATAAAACTTGTGTGCCCTCAACTGCAGAAAAAGAAACAAGTGAAAATGTGCCTGTGGCTGAAGACATAGCAGAACAGCCAAAGAAAAATCGGATTACTTACTCTCAAATCATTAAAGAAGGCAGGAGGTTTAATATCGATTTGGTATCAAAGGTAAGTAACAGTTTTACCCATCTTATCATACAACAGTACTAATTTCTAATTGATTGAAAATAGCATCTGAGTCCATAAACCCAATTTTCATTATTTTATTCTCTGAAATGTAGAACATTTATTTTATAAAGACATAGTATCTGAAATTTATAGTTCTGTTAAAATATTCTTTAAACCTAGGTTAAAAACACAAGAATGCTCACTACTGTATCACAGGGTTACTTCTGTATTGGAGCATGTACTCCACCCAAATATTCTCCTGTTATGTGGACACTATGAATTCTATCAAGAAAAAAAGTCTAATGAATCTAATTACAGGTCTATGTTATTCTGGTCAATGTATTAAATAAACTTCTTTTTAGCCCTTATTTATATAGTAACTATTTTGGCATCTCTATAATGATGAACATTTTTAATAACCGATGCATTTCAAAAATCATTGGTTCAGATGTGAGGGCTTTGGAAGATAATTTAATAGTAATTAGGGCAGGGAGGTTGGGAAGGATGCTATTGTCTTCAGTTTCTTTTTTTTCCCATTCTTACCTCTAATGTTAGATCAACATGAATTCAGAGGTTGTCCCTGAGTCTTTGGAGCATACAATGTTGCACGGGGTTTATAGGAAGCAAGGCAAATTTAGTGCAAAAGAAGAGAAAACACTAGTAAGATAAAATATAATGGCCCCAAAAGGTTATGATACAGGACTAGATAAAACTAGAGAGACCAAATACCATGAGTTGAGGGCAAATGATGAGAAATTGGAAAGAAGTCGGAGAGGGTAGTGAATAACATCAGACTAGGATTTTTTATTTATTGTGCTCTCTTGAAGTTCCAAGTTATAAAGAGAGGAACTAATGCTCCTCACATTTTGCTGATCTAATCAAACATCCTCATCCTGCTGATCTCTTTGAACCAGATGCTTGAATATATGAATATCTTTTTACTACTCATTTCTTTCTGATGTAGGTCTCTGTGCCTGATTCTGCCTAGGTCTGAGTTGGCTACTGCCTTGGTCCTTCCTCATATTTCTGAACTATCTATTCCACCTAATTTGATCCTGCCACGCTTTGAAATTCACCATTCTTTCCATGTTACCTTGGCAGTTAAGTTTCTGGGTGGAAGTTTAATCATAGCTCACGCATAGTCTTCTTGTCCTCATGAGCAGGAAAGTTTTTTTTTTAAGAAGAACACTGAAGTAGTAAAGTAAGAAATAGGTTTTGTACTGAAAATTTCATTTTGAATTAGTTACTTGGATTTTAGAAATTAATACAGTATATATGCTGGCTGATACTTTACATATGATGTAATGTTCTTAGCAGAGTCTGAAGAGTTGCTTTATAATTAAACATATTAATATATATGGATATTCACATTAACTAGAACAAACAGGTGTAAGAGCCTTGTATCAGTTTGGGTCAGTTGTGGAGAAAACTTTGGATTCCAGAATTTGGATTTTGAATGTCAGATAATCAGTTGTGAACCTGTAATAAATTATATTATGTGTTATAATATTAACAGGTAGAATACTTTTTACAAATAATGTAAAATATAGCAAAATTATATATCTTTATTCTGTTTTTATCAATTTTTCCACTATTTTCACCTTTTGTTTCATTCTCTAAAATATTTTCTTTGTACAGCTATTGTATTCTCGAGGATTGCTGATTGATCTTCTAATCAAATCTAATGTTAGTCGATATGCAGAGTTCAAAAATATTACCAGGATTCTTGCCTTTCGAGAAGGAAGAGTGAAACAGGTACTGTGCTGAGCAAGGATTACAACTGAGTATGAGTTTAAGTTGCTATGTTTTGTTTGGGAAACTAGTAGTAAAAATGTTAGTTGCTTAGTAGTGTCCGACTCTTTGTGACGCCTTGAAGTGTAGCCTGCCAGGCTCCTCTGTCACGGGATTCTCTAGGCAAGAATACTGGAATGGGTAGCCATTCCCTTGTCTGGAGGATGTTCCCAACCCAGGGATCAAACTTGGGTCCTCCCACATTGCAGAAGTGTTCTTTACCTTCTGAGCCACAAAGGAAGCCCCATTTTGTTTGGGAAGGATAAGCAAATAAGATTGTTATTTTCTTGGTAAAGCAGCAAATTTGAATGCAGAGTTCCAAAGAATACCAAGGAGAGATAAGAAAGCCTTCCTCAGCAATCAGTGCAAAGAAATAGAGGAAAAGAATAGAATGGGAAAGACTAGAGATCTCTTCAAGAAAATTAGAGATACCAAGGGAACATTTCATTCAAAGATGGGCTCAATAAAGGACAGAAATGGTATGGACCTAATAGAAGCAGAAGATATTAAGAAGAGGTGGCAAGAATATACAGAAGAACTGTACCAAAAAGATCTTCATGACCCAGATAATCACGGTGTTGTGATCACTCACCTAGAGCCAGACATCCTGGAATGTCAAGTCAAGTGGGCCTTAGAAAGCATCACTACGAACAAAGCTAGTGGAGGTGATGGAATTCCAGTTGAACTATTTCAAATCCTAAAAGATGATGCTGTGAAAGTGCTGCACTTAATATGCGAGCAAATTTGGAAAACTCAGTAGTGGCCACAGGACTAGAAAAGGTCAGTTTTCATTCCAATCCCAAAGAAAGGCAATGCCAAAGAATGCTCAAACTACCACACAATTGCACTCATCTCACACGCTAGTAAGGTAATGCTTAAAATTCTCCAAGCCAGGCTTCAGCAATATGTGAACCATGAACTTCCAGATGTTGAAGCTGGTTTTAGAAAAGGCAGAGGAACCAGAGATCAAATTGCCAACATCTGCTGGATCATCAAAAAAGCAAAAGAGTTCCAGAAAAACATCTATTTCTGCTTTATTGACTGTACCAAAGCCTTTGACTGTGTGGATCACAATAAAGTGTGGAAAATTCTGAAAGAGATGGGAATACCAGACTACCTGACCTGCCTCTTGAGAAACCTGTATGCAGGTCAGGAAGCAACAGTTAGAACTGGACATGGAACAACAGACTGGTTCCAAATAGGAAAAGGAGTACACCAAGGTTGTATATTGTCACCCTGCTTATTTATCTTATATGCAGAGTACATCATGAGAAATGCTGGGCTGGAGGAAGCACAAGCTGGAATCAAGATTGGTGGGATAAATATCAATAACCTCAGCTATGCAGATGATACCACCCTTATGGCAGAAAGTGAAGAAGAACTAAAGAGCCTCTTGATGAAAGTGAAAGAGGACAGTGACAAAGTTGGCACAAAGCTCAACATTCAGAAAACTAAGATCATGGCATCCAGTCCTATCACTTCATGACAAATAGATGGGGAAACAGTGTCAGACTTTATTTTTTTGGGCTCCAAAATCACTGTAGATGGTGATTGCAGCCATGAAATTAAAAGATGCTTACTCCTTGGAAGGAAAGCTGTGATCAACCTAGACAGCATATTGAAAAGCAGAGACATGACTTTGTCAACAAAGTTCCATCTAGTCAAGGCTATGGTTTTTCCAGTGGTCATGTATGGATGTGAGAGTTGGACTATAAAGAAAGCTGAGTGCTGAAGTATTGATGCTTTGAACTGTGGTGTTGAAGAAGACTCTAATGTCTAATGTTAATTTTCTTATAATTTATTCTGTAGCTTGCTGCTCATGTTGAGAAAGTGTTAATTTCAGACAACATTGCTAGATTTGAGCTGTCATTTGTTCCCAGTTAGGGGTGCCATGCCGGTGGCCTTTTAATAGCATAAGGAGCAACTTGGCAGAATTAAGTAAGGGAACTCTCGAGTTAATTAGCTCTGAAGTCAACAGAGATGCCATTAGAACTGGTGGAAAGTAACATCAAACAGCCTGACTAGAAAGGAAATAATGATCTTGTTATACTTAAAGGGAAAAAAAAATGTCATTTGGAATACTAGTATCAGTAGGAAGCAGTTTCTTAACTTTTAAATCATATATTTTAGGTTCCTTGCTCCAGAGCAGATGTCTTTAATAGCAAACAACTTACTATGGTAGAAAAGCGAATGCTAATGAAGTTTCTCACATTTTGTATGGAGTATGAGGAACATCCTGATGAATATAAAGGTACTGTTTTTTAATAAATTTGTGTTCTCACATTATTTTAGATTCTTATTATTTTAATATGCTTTCTCTGATTTAGTGAGCCACTTGCTGTGCTTTTAAAATATTTTTATTTTGCATGATCCAGTAGGTTAGCCTCTAGCAACAAGTACCTGTTTAAATTTAAATTAATTAAAATTAAAATTTAGTTATAGTACCCACACATTCAAGTGTTCAGTGGCCACACGTGGCTAGTGGCTACTAATGGTACTATGCAGCTATGGGACATTTTCATCATGACAGCAGTCTATGATGTTAATTTTTATTCTTGCTAATTAAACATTGTTATCAACTGGTTCTTCATAGATAATACTCCTTTTTCTTTATCCGGTTTTTTAACCATTTTTTAAAAATAGAAGTATAGTTAATTTACAATGTGCTAGTTTCAGGTGTACAGCAAAGTGATTCAGTTTTATATATATATATATATATATATATATATATATATATATATATGTATAGACACACACACATATACATTTTCAGATTCTTTTCCATTATAGGTTATTAAAAGATATTGCATACATTTCCATGTACTATACAGTATATCCTTGTTGTTTATCTATTTTACATATAGTGGTACATATATCTTACTCTCTCTGACCCTCATCTATTTTATCTGTCATTTAAAGATTTGTATATTTTATTCATTTCTCAAGAATCACTTTTGCTTGGAATATTGAATTATATAATTTGACTGGTTAAAAGGAAGCTAGATGGTATGGGTGGGATCTCATGGATTAGGAGAAGATATGGTTTCTAATCTTGGCTTTGACCCATCTCTCTGTGTGATCTGGGGCCAGTTACTTCAAAGGTTGTTGAAAGTTGAATATACCACTTTAGTATCAAGAGTTTTGCACTTAAAAGTGCATTGAGCTGAAAAAGTTATCCAAAATAGGAATATAATGACAATTCACTTACAAAATTGAGAAATAGGACAATTTTTTTTTTTTTTTACTATATGGAATATTCAAAGTCTAACTCTTGTTCTTAAAGTTTCAAGTCCATTTGTTACTGCCAGATTTTTTTCTTCATAGTAGCATAAACTTATATTCTGTGTCAGTTTTTATAGTTTTTATTTGTTTATATTCTAAAAAGTTTTTCTCTTCCACTAACAACAGCTCAGTTACATTTTTTTCTGTTCTTGGTTTAAAGGAATAGTATTTAGGGGATCGTTATGTTTTGAGGTGAGATTATAAGGCAGTGGGATTGATACCACTAGCCATACAGAAATTAGTTTCTTTACTTTTTAGTCATAGTTCACTGTTCCAAGTTTTAGGAAACAAAAACAATTCAAAAAAATCAAGTACTACTATATCATTGTTTTCACCAAAAAGTTACCATTAGTCATATTTAATATTTCAAAGTGTAATCATTGACATTAGTCTGCAGTTGATAGTAAAGTAAGATTATTGCCAACCATGGAAAGCTATTGTGGTGCTTAATGAATTATTTAATGCTTTTCTAATTTTTTGAATCCATAAAATACTAACCACAGAATCATCATTTAAAGCTTAAAAATTGTGTCATCAATCCAGTTAGGGTAATGAGGCTGTTCCTAGTTTTTTCCCTCTAAAATCAATGGTCTCGGTCCAAAATGTAGTAATACTACCACCAACTATGTCCTTTGCTAAGTGTTTTAAGCAAACTTGATCTCATTTTTGTACAGTGCTTTTAAATGGAAGTTTGGTTCTGATTTTAACTGATAACTTTTCCTCTTTCTTTCCATAGACTTCGAGGAAATTACATTTTCTGAATATTTAAAAACTCAAAAATTAACCCCCAACCTCCAATATTTTGTCCTGCACTCAATTGCAATGACATCAGAGACAGGCAGCAGTACCATAGATGGTCTCAAAGCTACCAAAAACTTTCTTCACTGTCTTGGACGATATGGCAACACTCCATTTTTGTTTCCTTTATATGGTCAAGGAGAACTCCCTCAGTGTTTCTGCAGGTAAGACAGGCATTGGCTTTCTTATCTCTTCTTAAAATGATACTTGAATAACAGATGAAAATTAGAAAGACAAAAATGAAATTTAGTTAAGATATAGTATATTCAGACATACTATTTGTTATTCAACTCACCCCTCCCCTCTTTGGCCCTTGCTAATTCGTAGGCTGAAGCCTAATGAATTCATGTTCATCTTTTTTTTTATTATTTATTTTAATTGAAGGATAATTACCATACATTGACATGAATCAGCCATGGGTGTACATGTGTTCTGCATCCTGAACCCCCCTCCCACCTCCCTTCCCATCCCATCCCTCAGGGTCATCTTAGTGCACCGGCCCTGAGCACCCTCTCTCATGCATCGAACCTGGACTGGTGATCTATTTCACATATGGTAATATACATGTTTCAGTGCTATTCTCTCAAATCATCCCACCCTCGCCTTCTCCCACAGAGTCCAAAAGTCTGTTCTTTACATCTGTGTTTCCTTTGCTGTCTTGCATATAGGGTCATCATTATGGTCATTCTAAATTCCACATATATGTGTTAATATACTGTATTGGTGTTTTTCTTTAACTTACTTCAGTCTATATAATAGAATCCAGTTTCATCCACCTCATTAGAACTGAATCAAATGCATTCTTTTTAATAGCTGAGTAATATTCCATTGTGTATATGTACCACAGCTTCTTTATCCATTCGTCTGCTGATGACCAGCTAGGTTGCTTCCATGACCTCGCTATTATAAACAGTGCTGTGATGAACATTGGGGTACACGTGTCTCTTTCAATTCTGGTTTCTCCGGTTTATATGCCCAGCACTGGGATTGCTGGGTCGTATGGCAGTTATATTTCCAGTCTTTTAAGGAATCTCCACAATCTGGGAGTTTGTGATGGACAGGGAGGCCTGGCGTGCTGAGATTCATGGGGTCGCAAAGAGTCAAACACTACTGAGTAACTGAACTGAACTACACTCTACTGAACACTTCTCCATAGTGGGTGTGCTAGTTTGCATTCCCACCAACAGTGTAAGAGGGTTCCTTTTTCTCCACACCCTCTCCAGCATTTATTGTTTATAGACTTTATTTGATAGTAGCCATTCTGACCAGCGTGAGATCTGATTTGCATTTCTCTGATAATGAGTGATGTTGAACATCTTTTCATGTGTTTGTTAGCCATCTGTATGTCTTCTTTGGAGAAACGTCTGTTTAGATCTTTGGCCCACTTTTTGATTGGATCGTTTATTTTTCAAGAATTGAGCTGCAGGAGCTGCTTGTATATTTTTGAGATTAATTCATTGTCAGGTGCTTCGTTTGCTATTATTTTCTCCCATTCTGAAGGCTGTCTTTTCACCTTGCTTATAGTTTCCTTAGTTGTGCATAAACTTTTAAGTTTAATTAGGTCCCATTTGTTTATTTTTGCTTTTATTTCCACTACTCTGGGAGGTGGGTCATAGAGGATCCTGCTGTGATTCATCTCAGAGCATGTTCTGCCTAAATTTTCCTCTAAGAGTTTTATAGTTCTGGTCTTATATTTAGATCTTTAATCCATTTTGAGTTTATTTTTTTGTATAGTTTTAGAAAGTGTTTTAGTGACATTCTTTTACAAGTGGTTGTCCAATTTTCCCAACACCACTTGTTAAAGAGATTGTCTTTTCTCCATTGTATATTCTTGCCTCTTTTGTCAAAGATAAGGTGTCCATAGGGACGTAGATTTATCTCTGGCTTTGTATTTTGTTCCATTGATCTATATTTCTTTCTTTGTGCTAGTACCATACTGGCTTGATGACTGTAGCTTTGTAGTATAGTTTGAAGTCAGGCAGGTTGATTCCTCCAGTTCCATTCTTATTTCTCATGATTGCTTTGACTATTTGAGGTTTTTTATGTTTACATGCAAATTTGAAGTTATTTGTTTTAGTTCTGTGAAAAATACCTTTGTTAGCTTGATAGGGGTTGCATTAAATCTATAGATTGCTTTGGGCAGGATACTTATTTTCACCATATTTATTCTTCCAACTCACAAGCATGGTGTATTTCTCCATCTATTTGTGTCGTCTTTGATTTTTTTCATATGTGTTTTATAGTTCTGTATATACAGGTCTTTTGTTCTTTAGGTAAATTTTTTTCCTAAGTATTTCATTTTTTTTTGTTGCAATGGTGAATGGGATTGTTTCCTTAATTTCTCTTTCTCTTTTTTCACTATCATTGTATAGGAATGCAAGTGATTTCTCTGTGTTAATTTTACATCCTGCTACTTTACTATATTTGTTGATTAGCACTGGTAATTTTCTGGTGATATCATTAGGGTTTTCTCTGTAGAGGATCATGTCATCTGCAAACAGTGAGAGTTTTACTTCTTTTCCATTCTGGATTGCTTTGTTTCTTTTCCTTTTCTGATTGCTGTGACTGAGACTTCCAAAACTCTGTTGAAAAGTAGTAGTGAGAATGGGAACCGTTGTTTTGTTCCTGATTTTAAAGGAAATGCTTTCAGTTTTTCCCCATTGAGGATAATGTTTGCTATTGGTTTGTGATATATGGCTTTTATTATGTTAAGGTATGTGCCTTCTATGCCTGCTTTCTGGAGAGTTTTCATCACAAATGGGTGTTCAGTTTTGTTAAAGGCTTTGTCTGAATCTGTTCGATTTATCATATGGTTTGTATCTTTCAATATGTTAATATGGTGTAACACATTGATTGATTTGCAGATATTGATGAATCCTTGCATCCTTGGAATAAAGCTCACTTGATCATGATGTATGATCTTTTTAGTATGGTTTTGGATTCTGTAGGCTAGAATTTTGTTGAAGATTTTTGCATCCATGTTTATCAGTGATATTGGCTTTTAGTGTTCTTATTTGGTGTGTCTCTTGTGTCATGAGGTAGGCATGTATTGCTATGAACACCCCTGTTAGCACTGCTTTCACTGAATCCCTTAGAATTTTGGATTGTTGTGTTTTCATTTTCATTTGTTTCTATGTATATTTTGATTTTCAGTTTGGTTTATTTTGTGATCTGTTGGTTATTCAGAAGCGTGTTGTTTATCTTCCATATATTTTTATTTTTAGTAGTATTTTTCCTGTTGTTGACATCTAATCTTAACTGCATTGTGATCAGAAAAGATGCTTGAAATAATTTCCATTTTCAAATTTACCAATGCTAGATTTATGGTCCAGGATGTGCTCTATCCTGGAGAATGTCCCATGTGCACTTGAGAAAAAGGTGAGATCCATATTTTGGGGGTGAAATGTCCTGTATAAAATACACATAATTATATTTATTAATATATATTATATATATTAACATTGTATGTTAATATATTAATATTATATGTTAATAAATATTATTATATATAAATATCTATATTAAGTCTAACTGGTTCATTTTATCATTTAAAGCTTGTGTTTCCTTGCTAATTTTCTGTTTGGTTGATCTGTCCATAGGTGTGAGTGGGGTATTTAAGTTCTCCACTATTATCTTGTTATTATTCATTTCCCCTTTCATACTTGTTAAGTATCTGTCTTATGCATATTAAAAAGTAGAGACATTAATTTGCCAACAAAAGTCCATCTAGTCAAGGCTATGGTTTTTCCAGTGGTCATGTATAGATGTGAGAGTTGGACTGTGAAGAAAGCTGAGTGCCAAAATATCGAGGCTTTTGAACTGTGGTGTTGGCGAAGACTCTTGAGAGTCCCTTGGACTGCAAGGAGATCCAACCAGTCCATCCTAAAGGAGATCAGTCCTGGGTGTTCATTGGAAGGACTGATGTTGAAGCTGAAACTCCAATACTTTGGCCACCTCATGCGAAGTTGACTCATTGTAAAAGACCCTGATGCTGGGAGGGATTGAGGGCAGGAGGAGAAGGGGATGACAGAGGATGAGATGGCTGGATGGCATCACCAACTCGATGGGAATGAGTTTGAGTAAACTCTGGGAGTTGGTGATGGACAGGGAGACCTGATGTGCTGCGATTCATGGGGGGTTGCAAAGAGTTGGACACGACTGAGTGACTGAACTGAACTGAACTATGTGTTGTGCTGCTCCTATGTGGGGCGCACATATATTTATAATTGTTATATCTTCTTGCATTGATCCTTTGATCATTAGGTAGTGTCTTTCTTTGTCACTTATCATGGTCTTTATTTCAAAGTCTCTTTTATCTGATATGAGGATTGCTACTCCTGCTTCCCTTTGGTCTCCATTTGCATTAAATATCTTTCTTCAGCCCTTCCCTTTCAGTCTGTATGTGTCCCTAGGTTTGAGGTGCATCTCTTATAGACAGCATATATTAGGGTCTTATTTTTGTGTCCATTTGGCCAGTCTTTGTCTTTTGGTTGGAGCATTTAACCTATTTACATTTAAGGTAATCATTGATAAGTCTGATCCTGTTACCATTTACTTTGTTGTTTTGGGTTCATTTTTATAAACCTTTACTATGTTTCCTGTCTAGAAAATATCCTTTAGCATTTGTTGAAGAGCTGGATTGGTGGTCCTGAATTCTTATTTTTTGCTTGTCAGTAAAGGTTTTGATTTCTCCTTAGTATCTGAATGAGATCCTTGCTGGGTATAGTACTCTTGGTTGAAGATTTTTCTCTTTCATCACTTTAAGTATGTCCTGCCATTCCCTTCTGGCATGAAGAATTTCTGTTGAAAGATCAAGTGTTATCCTTATGAGGATCCCCTTCTATGTTATTTGTTGGTTTTCCCTTGTTGCTTTTATTATTTGCTCTTTGTGTTTGATCAGTGTTAATTTGATTAATATGTGTCTTTGGGTGTTTCACCTTGAGTTTATCCTGTTTGTGACTCTCTGAGTTTGTTGAACTTGGGTGGCTAGTTCCTTCCTCATTTTAGGGAAATTTTCAAATATTATCTCCTCAAGTATTTTCTCATGCCCTTTCTTTTTGTCTTCTTCTGGGAGACCTATCATTCGAATGTTGGGGTGTTTATCGTTGTCCCAGAGGTCTCTGAGGTTGTCCTCATTTCTTTTAATTCTTTTTTCCTCTCTGCTTCATTTATTTCTAACATTCTATCCTCCACCTCACTTATCCTCTCTTCTGCCTCAGTTCTTCTACTGTTGGTTTCCTGCACACTGTTTTTAATCTTAGTTATTGCATTGTTCATTATTAGTTGACTCTTCTTTATTTCTTCTACACCCTTCTTAAACATTTCTTATATCTTTCAATCCTTGTCTCTGGTCTATTTGTCTGTAACTCCATTTTGCTTTCAAAATTTTGAATCATCTTTACTATTATTATTCTGAATTTTTTTTCAGGTAGACTCTGTATCTCTTCTCTTTTGTTTATTATGGTAGGTTTTTATCATATTTGTCTGCCTTTTATGATATTCATGGGCATTTCTCTGCCTTTTCATTTTGTTTAGATTACTGTGTTCGGGGTGCCCTTTCTGCAGGCTGGAAGTTCATGGTTCCTCTAAACTCTGGAGTCTCCTCCCTGTGGGTAGGATTGGACTAATGGCTTGTCAGGGTTTCCTGGTTGGGTGAGCTTGTGTCTGTGTTCTGGTGGGTAGAGCTGGATCTCTTCTCTCTGTAGGGGGTTGAAATGTCCAGTAGTGAGTTTTGGGCTGTTCATGGGTTTGGCATGGCTTTGGGCAGCCAGTCTTTTAATGTTCAGGGTTGTGTTCCTGTTTTTCTGGAGAGTTAGCTTGCTGCATCTTTCACTGGAACTTGTTGGCTCTTGGGTGGAGCTTCATTTCAGTGTAGCGATGGATACTTTTGGGTGAGCTCTTGTCTTTTAATGTTCCCAGGAGTGGGGAGTTCTCTGGTGTTCTAAAGTTTTCGAATTAAGCCTCCTGTCTCTGGCTTTCTGTCTTATTCTTACAGTAGCCTCAAGACTTCTCCATCTATACAGTACAGGAGATAAAAGCTCTAGGTTACTGGTGAAAGAATTCTCCACATCCAGGAGCACTCAGAGAGATTCACAGAGTTGATAGAGAAGAGAAGATGGAGGAGTGAGATAGAGGTGTCTAGGAGGATAAAAGGGGGAGTCAAAAGGGGAGAGAGCAATGTAGACAGTAATCAGATCCTTAAGTACTGTCCACAGCCTGGAACACGCAGAGCGATTCACAGTTATGTAGAGAAGAGAAAAGGGAGGAAGGAGGTAGAGCTGACCTGGAGGAGAAAAGGGAGAGTCAAAAGGGGAGAGAGCAATGAAGCCAGTAATCCCTCTAAGTGAAAATGGATACTGAAGACTAGATTCTAAAAGGTACAAATTTGATAACAAATACAAAAAAGATTAAAAAACTAGAGTAGAGGTTAGACTCTCAAAAATACAGTATAAGAAATACAGAACAAAATCAGTCACAAAAATTAAGATATATATGGCTGCTGCTGCTGCTAAGTCGTTTCAGTCATGTCCGACTCTGTACGACCCCAGAGATGGCAGCCCACCAGGCTCCCCCGTCCCTGGGATTCTCCAGGCAAGAACACTGGAGTGGGTTGCCATTTCTTTCTTCAGTGCATGAACGTGAAAAGTGAAAGTGAAGTCGCTCAATCGTGTCTGACTCTTAGCAACCCCATGGACTGCAGCCTACCAGGCTCCTCTTTCCATGGGGTTTTCCAGGCAAGAGTACTGGAGTGGGCTGCCATTGCTTTCTCTGATATATATATATGGAATTTGTTTTAAAAGAAAATAAGGATTTTTTGAAAGGTAATAGTAGGCTATAATAATGAAAGTTAAGAGTAATAACCAGAATTTTTTAAAAAACTAAAAAATTATAATAGTTAAAATATATCTAGGAATTTCTCTGAAGCTGTTGTGGGCAGTGTTGGGTCAGTTCAGTGTCAGATAGTCCCTTGTTCTGGCTTGTACTTGTTCTCAAGGTCTATAGGCATACCCCAAATGCAGTCTCAGTATCAATTGCTGGGTTTCAATCTGTTACACCTGTCACTTCCAGAGCAATTCCCCCTTCTTTATTTTGGCTTCCTCTGTTTGCAAGTATCTTCAGTGTCTTATTTCTGCCCTGACACAAGGGAGCAAAGGTGGCCACTCAATTAGGCTTGCTTGTTCTTTTGTGTTGTGGATAGTGAGGGACACTGCAAACAAATATCGCTGGCATATGTGGTCAGTGCTTGCAGTGGATGGACTACACTGGGTTTGTCACAACTCAAGTCTGTGTGTACTTTCTGAATCCACACTGCTCAGGCTCCAGGGTGCTCTGCAAGGACACTGTCGCAAATGGGCCCTGCATTTTGTGCACTTCCCAGATTTAAGCCATTCAGGTTCTCGGGTGCTCTGCAGGGGCACAGACCCAGATGGGCTGTACATTTTGTGTCCGTCCCAGGTCTGAGTAGCTCAGGCGACCGGGTGCTTGGCAAGTGCATTGTCCCAGGGGGGCCATGATTCCTATTCACCTCCCCGGTCTTCGCCAGTTGGTTTCCTGGGTGAGCCGCAGGAGCACAGCCCAAGGTGTGCTGTGTGTCTCCTCTGGGGAGCTAATCTCAGGCTGTGACACTCCTGACAGATGTCAACTGTCCAGGATCCCTGGAAGACCTGGGTGGCAGCTGGGAGCCTGCTCACAGTTTGGTGGAAGGTGTAGTATCTGGGGTCTAGATTGCAGCAGCCCCTTGCCTTCCAGCTCTGGCTGTCACATGCCTGCTTCTCTGCCTCTGGGGAGGAAGGGCCCTATATGGCAGCTGGCTTGCTATCCTTTGGTATTTGCTCAATCCTTTGTTTTGTGAGAGTGACAGGGGTCACTGTGCAGCATTAGAACCGTTTGCGGGAAAGGTCTTTTTTTTTTTTTTTTTTTTTTTGTCTTTCTGGGATTGCAATGGCTTTTTTTGCTATCTCATGTTAGTTTCCTCAGATTGTTCTCAAAGCATTCAGGCCTGGTCCTTACCCCAAGGACTGCTGATGTAAGCCCACTCCTCCCTGTCCAACCCCCATTCACTGGTTCTGGATGCCAGCAACTGGGCCACTTCTCTGTCTCCACTTGTAGTTGCAGTTAGGTGTGTATTCTGTGGTTTTATTTTTTCCCTCCTCATTATGTTGCCCTCTGAGATTCCACATCTCCCCATAGACACATCTGTGAGAGGTTTTCCTACTGTGTGGAAACTCCTCCTCCTTCACAACTCCCTCCCCAGGACGGGTCTCCCTCCCTAAAACTTTTGACTGTTTTTTTGTCTTTTATATTTTGTCTTACTTCCTTTTGAAGAGATTGGGCTGCCTTTCTGGGTGCCTGGTGTCCTCCACCAGTATTCAGAAGTTGTCTTGTGGAAGTTGCCCAACATTCAAATGATCTTTTGGTGAATTTGTGTGGGAGAAAGTGGTCTCCCTGTCTTATTCCTCCAGCATCTTGGGACCGCCTCCTCATGTTCATTGTTTTAATTTTCTAATATAAGCATTAATATGGTAAAGTTCTAACTATTGTTTTGAATCTTTCACAGTTATTGCATATTATTTTGATTATTTTTTACTAACTAAGTCACTTCAGTCATGTCCGACTCTGTGCGACCCCATAGACAACAGCCCACCAGGCTCCCCTGTCCCTGGGATTCTCCAGGCAAGAACACTGGAGTGGGTTGCCATTTCCTTCTCCAATATGTGAAAGTGAAAGTGAAGTCGCTCAGTCATGTCCTACTCTTAGCGACCCCATGGACTGCAGCCTACCAGGCTCCTCCATCCATGGAATTTTCCAGGCAAGAGTACTGGAGTGGGGTGCCATGGCCTTCTCTGATAGTCCTAACTATCTTAATTTCCACTGTGTATTCTTCATTGACCCATGAGTTATGTGTTTTAAAATAGCTAATATGGTTGATTCTTCTGCTCTTACCATCTAATTTAATTCTATTGTGTTTAGAAAATATATATTTATGGTACTAACTCTTTGAATTTTATTTTATGACTTAATGCATCATGAATTTTTGTCATTTTTCCACAAGAAGAATGTGCTCAAGAAGAATGTGTTTATCTAGTTTTTAGGTACAGTTCAGTTCAGTCGCTCAGTCGTGTCCTACTCTTTGCAACCCCATGAACCACAGCACGTCAGTCTTCCCTGTCCATCACTAACTCCCAGAGTCCACCCAAATCCATGTCCATCGAGTTGGAGATGCCATCCAACCATCTCATCCTCTGTCATCCCCTTCTCCTCCTGCCCTCAATCTTTTCCAGCATCAGGGTCTTTTCAAATGAGTCAGCACTTCGCGTCAGGTGGCCAAAGTATTGGAGTTTCAGCTTCAACATCAGTCCTTCCACTGAACACCCAGGACTGATCTCCTTTAGGATGGACTGGTTGGATCTCCTTGCAGTCCAAGGGACTCTCAAGAGTCTTCTCCAACACTACAGTTCAAAAGCATCAAGTCTTCAGCTCTCAGCTTCCTTTATAGTCCAACTCTCACATCTATACAAGACCACTGGAAAAACCATAGCCTTGACTACACAGACCTTTGTTGACAAGAGTAATGTCTCTGCTTTTTAATATGCTGTCTACATTGGTTAGAACTTTCCTTCCAAGGAGTAAGCGTCTTTTAATTTCATGGCTGCAATCACCATCTGCAGTGATTTTGAAGCCCCCCAAAGTAAAGTCAGCCACTGTTTCTACTGTTTCCCCTTCTATTTCCCATGAAGTGATGGGACCAGTTGCCATGATCTTAGTTTTCTGAATGTTGAGCTTTTAAGCCAACTTTCCTCTCTCCTCTTTCACTTTCATCAAGGGCTCTTTAGTTATTCTTCATTTTCTGCCATAAGGGTGGTGTCATCTGCGTATCTGAGGTTATTGATATTTCTCCCGGCAATCTTGATTCCAGCTTGTGCTTCTTCCAGACCAGTGTTTCTCATGATGTACTCTGCATATAAGTTAAATAAGCAGGGTGACAATATACAGCCTTGACATACTCCTTTTCCTATTTGAACCAGTCTGTTGTTCCATGTCCAGTTCTAACTGTTGCTTTCTGACCTGCATATAGTTTTCTTAAGAGGCAGGTCAGGTGGTCTGGTTCCCATCTCTTTCAGAATTTTCCACACTTTATTGTGATCCTCAGAGTCAAAGGCTTTCATATAGTCAATAAAGCAGAAATAGATGTTTTTTCTGGAACTCTTTTCTTTTTCGATGATCCAGCGGATGTTGGCAATTTGATCTCTGGTTCCTCTGCCTTTTCTAAAACCAGCTTCAACATCTGGAAGTTCATGGTTCACGTATTGCTGAAGCCTGCCTTGGAGAATTTTAAGCATTACTTTACTAGTGTGTGAGATGAGTGAAACTGTGCAGTAGTTTGAGCATTCTTTGGCATTGCCTTTCTTTGGGATTGGAATGAAAACTGCCCTTTTCCAGTCCTGTGGCCACTGCTGAGTTTTCCAAATTTGCTGCCATATTGAGTGCAGCACTTTTCACAGCATCATCTTTCAGGATTTGAAATAGCTCAACTGGAATTCCATCACCTCCACCAACGTTGTTTGTAGTGATGCTTCCTAAGACCCATTTGACTTCACATTCCAGGATGTCTGGCTCTAGGTGAGTGATTGCACCATCGTGATTATCTGCACCGTGAAGATCTTTTTTGTACAGTTCTGTGTATTCTTTCCACCTCTTCTTAATATATTCTGTTCCAGTGTTCTCTAATTATTGGTTTTGAAGTCTGACAGGTAAAGCTTTGAGTTGTAATTTTCAAGCATTACTTGAAGAGTTTATCTTTGAGTGAAATATTTTGAGATCTCCCATTATGATTTTTGATTTGTCAGTTTCTCCCTATAATTCTGTCAGTTTTTATTTTATATTTATTTTGAGTCAATTTATTAAGATTGTATATGTTTCCAGTTGTTTAATATTTATGATGAATTTTATATTTTGCATAGTCTGCTTTCTCCATCCCTAATAGTACATTTTCCATTAAAGTCTATTTTGCCTAATATCAAGTAGCTACTCCAACTTTTTAGTATTTGCCTATTATATCTTTCTCCATCCCTTCATTTTTCAACTAAATTTAGAGCTCTTAATAGGAGACTATTAACATTGTTTTTAATTCCATCTGACAATCTCTGTCTTTTACCAAACAGGGTAAATGCGGTTAACAGGAGTGTGTTCCTTTCTTCTGAAGTGTACAATTTAAAAAATTTTTCTAGTTTATGCTCTGAGTAGTTAATGCTTTCTAGTTTGTGTGCACATGAAAATAACTTCTTTTTTTCCCCTTTTTGTCTTGAGTGAATATTTATTAGCTAAAGAGTTCTAGGTTGGCTCTCAGTACTTTAAAATTGGAATTCCATTTTTGCCATTGAGAAGTTTGATGTAGCCTAGTTGTCGTTTCTTTATAAGTGTTATCTATTTTCTCTTAGGTCAAACCATATGAAATTAACAATATTAAAACTTTTCAACCTATAATTCCACATGGCTCAAACAACTGCATTAATTTCCTCTGTCTGTGAATTGTCATTTATTATTGTAGAAAACTATCAGTCAGTATCTTGCAAATGTGTTTTTGTCCTCTGTCTCTATTCTCACCTTTTTGGAACCACAAATAGATATGTTTTAAAACCTAGCATTATCCCTTCCATATTTTTTAATCTTCCATATTTTCTATTTCCTTATCCTTCCTGCTACATTCTGAGTGCCTTATATGGGTCTGTTTTCCATTTTATTAGTTCTCTTCACTTGTAACTAATCTGCAGTTTAACTCTTTGTTTTTTTACTTCAGTATTTTTATCCTTCATTTTTAGAAGTTCTGTTTCTTCCCCCCGAAGTCTTTCTTGTCATTGTTTGATATTCTCTTTTGCTTGTTCATTTCTTTCATATACAGATATTTTATATTCTGCCATGTGTTGTTTCTGTTGATTTGTATTAATGATTTATTTACTTTTGTCATGCTTATTTTTGATTGATAATTTGTATTTGATTGATTTTAATCTGTGGAAATCTGGGGGCCCAAATTAAGTACGCTTTCCTTCAAGGATTATGTCTTTTGCTTCAGCCAGAAGGCAGTAAGACTTGAGACCATTCTGACTCCCTCCAAGGGGTCTTTGCTTAATAAAGGAACTGCAGATACAGCTCTCATACTGATACAGGCAATGTGACATTTTTTTTTTTTAATTGCAGTGTTTGTTGCTCAAAACTTTGAGTTCAGCTCAGGATTTATACTGTGCCTATGTATGTTTGGGGTTGGGGATTTCCTCTGGATATTTCTCTTATTTCCTTTACCCTCAGCAGTGCAATAAAAATTATATTTAATGTAAGAAATAGTCTTCTGTTAGTAATAAGGGTCCCTTTACAGTATCTAGTCAAATATACTACTGGAAGTAGGTATTCTCAAATCTGCATGTCTTAACTGTGTAATTTTGTTTATGGAGGTAAGAAGGTTATGAATTTGAAAGTAACTTCATTCTGAAAGATAGATCTGTGTATTTCCAGACAAGTTCTTCCTCCTCCAGTTGCTTGCCAAAGTAGGGATGAATGGGGAGTGTCTTGTCCCCTAGGACCAGAGTTGTTCCTATCAATTAAAACTAATAGGGGAGTTCTGTGGGTTTCTTGGGCTTCCCTTGTAGCTTAGCTGGTGAAGAATCCACCTGCTATGCAGGAGACCCCGGTTCTATTCCTGGGTCTGGAAGATCCTCTGGAGAAGAGATAGGCTACTCACTCCAGTATTCTTGGACTTCCCTGGTGGCTCAGATGATAAAGAATCTGCCTGCAATGTGGGAGACCTGGGTTTAATCCCTGGGTTGGGAAGATCCTCTCAAGGAGGGCATGGCAACCTACTCCAGTATTCTTGCCTGGAGAATCCCCATGGATAGAGGAGCCTGGCAATCTACAGTCCATGGGATCACAAAGAGTCAGACACGACTGAGCGACTAAGGATGGACACACGTGGGTTTCTTATTCTTTTCCTCTTCCTATGGCATTGCCTAATTCAAAAGGAGGCACAATACTTTCTCTTGTGTTCCCACTTGCCACTTACTCCTACACAACATTAGGATAAGGAATAGGGACAGAATGAACAGATCACTGGGAATGAGCAGAAGCTCACTGGCTTCCTTACCAGGACTTTATGGAAATAGAATATTTAACCTCATTCTTATTTTATCACAGAATCCCTAATTTCATTTCCTAATTTATACATTTGTAAGTCTATATGTAGTACTTGTTTACTTGTTTTTAAGGAGAAGGCGAGGGTGGGATGTTTCAAGAGATCAGCATCAAAACATGTATATTATCTAGGGTGAAACAGATCACCAGCCCAGGTTGGATGCATGAGACAAGTGCTCGGGCCTGGTGTACTGGGAAGACCCAGAGGGATCGGGTAGAGAGGGAGGTGGGAGGGGGGATCGGGATGGGGAATACATGTAACTCCATGGCTGATTCATGTCAATGTATGGCAAAAACCACTACAATATTATAGAGAAAAGACATTTAAATGTTTCATTTGTTTGTCCTATACTGATAAAAATTTGAATGAGATTCTTGTGTTGAATTCAAGGCAAAACATTTTTCCTCAAAGATGATTGTAATCTTCTCAATATATATTTTTTTCAGCCCTCTATATCTTTTTATCCTCTGCAGAGCCTAGCTCAGAATTTTGTATGTCGTTCATATTTAATGTTTGTTGTAAAAATTATATCTCACTCTCTCCAATTTGAAGTGAATTCAGATTTCAAAGAATGATATAATTAAATGTGTATGTACAGATAGACATTAACGACAACAACAAAAGACTTATGTTTGAAATAGTATATTAAACTTTTGGGTGATTCTGTAGTAATCAAGGCAGCTCTGAGTTCTTCTTACATATTATATATATGAATCTATGTGGTTATAAATTTAAAAAATGCATTTACTTGGCCTAGGGATATTAACTTTTAATTTTATATTTGATTCCTTGCATAATGCTTTATAATTTCATATAAATATTGTTCTGTTTATATCCTGAAGTACTAACACTATCACCATCTATACATCATAGTCAACACTTTTTATCACAAGGTTATCAGAATTAGGTGTCACCTGTTCTGTGATTTCTAACCACCATTCTGTATTCTGTTTTAATATAGCCCTCTTAAGCATTTCTCACAGCCAGTTACAGTGTGTTCTCATCAAGGCTACTGTTATAAATGACATACATGCATATTTATGTGGCGGATTCAAAGACTTTTGTAAGTCATATCCTTGCATTTTGAATGTATTCTGCATAAACATATAACATTTTAACTACTGGAGATAACTTTCATGAATAAACGCCCTTTGAGGTTTTTATCAATTTAAATCAGTAGTTTTTTTTTTTCTTTTCAGCAAAGAAAACTAAGCTTATTTATTGTACTATCTACTACCCATTAATTTGTCAAGATACATAAATTGGACCATACTAGAAGAAAAGTCATTGAAACCTATATATTTTTCTAGTCTAGCAAGCCATAGAATTTCCCCTACTGTATATTAGTTGGTTGATAATTTTTTTGGCACATTGTGCAGGATATGTATGCAGTATACAGTTTTTTAAACTCTCACACTATATCTGCCAGACAGAAGTCCTTTTTAAGCCCTAACCAACTAATTTATTTCTGTTATCTGTGTGGTTGGTAGCATAGTAGCCTTTAGAACTACTTTCTAGCTCAGAATAGACACATATACTGTGTCATGTTTTTATAGTGTAAGAAATAAAGCAGTATCTATGGGACCTAACAAACTCTACATTTTTTTCTTTTTTTTTTTTTTTTATAAATAAACCTAGACTGCCCGGAGATTGTTACTTGTTTTTTTTATAAAGAGAGAGTATTTAACTGATAGTTTACTGGGTAATTCAGCCTTCCGTTCTTCAGGTTTCAGCCTAGATTTTATTTTTTTATTTCTTTTTTCCCTTTAATGTAGTGAGATTATTAAAACATAAAGAATGAGTCCATTTTACTTTCAACACATAATATAAATTGTGTGTGTGTGTGTAAAATTAGGTGCCAGGTATTTGCATTCAAATGGCATTTTCCTGAATATTATATGTAGAAAATTGAATAGATGTGCCATTTATCTCAGGAAGTTTTCAGCACACCTTGATTAACTTATAGCTTTTTTTTAATAAAAAGAGAATGACAGAACGCCAGAGGTCTAAAACATAAGTAACTTGCTCAAGATTATAGGAATAGCACGGAATGCTGGAAAGGAAATCTCCCGTTTGATACATTCGGTCAGTAATGGCAGAAAGAATGATGCCCCAAATGGGCCACATAGATGCTACTATGATTTTCTTGTAAACATGGAATTTGCTTTGTCTCTTTCTTCTGCTTTAAGAAAATACCTTCTTTAGTCTAAAGTCAAAGATCAAAATGTACGCTTTACTGAATATCATATTGTTCCGTTTGGAGAACTCATAGTACAAAACATCTCTCAGACCAAAGTTAACCTGCTTATTTATTCTGTAATAAACAAATTTTTTTTTATTCAGAGAATTTTCAGAAATCTAAGAGATGTTTGCTAAACTGGGTCAACATATTTGAAAACTAAGAGAAGCCTTAAAATTGACCAAAGATTATACTGATGGAAAATTTTATGAGTTTATGACTTCAACTGCATGTTGTCAGAAAGAGCAACATTTGAGATGCTTTTTAAAGTGTCTGCTTTCAATGTTCTTTCCCCTTCACCCAAGTGTGGACTAGGTTATGGATCCAGGTTCTTTAACACTACATTTTTTCCTCCTAAACAGCATTCTCCTTAATCCATCTTGTAAAAACCTCCCTACTATTCTACTAGTGATGGAACAGAAAAAATTAAAGTTGGAAGAATGCTCTTAAATTGTTTTGACTGGTTGTCTAATTTTACAAATGAGGGAAGTTAACATAAAAAGAGGCTGAGGTTAGAATCCAAATTCCTGATATGCATTCTTCACAATTCTCTTCTTATATAGTGTTTCTTTAAACAACGTTTTCTGAAAAAAAAAAAAAAATTAAGAGAAAGTTAATACAAATATTGTTATTTGGGGGGATTTTTAAATATTCATTGTTTAACAAGTAGTAATTTGCTATGATTTCTCCTCTCACTGTCAGTACATAGTCACTGCCCCTTCAAAAAAAGGCAGAAGAGAATAACGGCTATTCTTATTGTTCGAGAAACATGTTCCAATTCTATGCCCAATAGGTAATACCAGTTTAGATGAATAAAGCAATTATTTCAACTTCCCAAATTTACCTAATTGATAAAGGAAAAACAGACCATGAACAAATCGATCTCACTCACACCCCTATAACTTGTATGCATGCATTTGATAAATGCTAATGCAGATAAACTGTGGAAAATTCTTAAGAGATGGGAATACCAGACCATCTGACCTGCCTCTTGAGAATCCTATATGCAGGTCAGGAAGCAACAGTTAGAACTGGACATGGAACAACAAACTGGTTCCAAATAGGAAAAGGGGTACGTCAAGGCTGTATATTGTCATGCTGCTTATTTAACTTATATGAAGAGTACATCATGAGAAACACTGGTCTGGAAGAAGCACAAGCTGGAATCAAGATTGCCGGGAGAAATATCAATAACCTCAAATATTCAGACGACACCACCCTTATGGCAGAAAGTGAAGAAGAACTAAAAAGCCTCTTGATGAAAGTGAAAGAGGAGAGTGAAAAGTTGGCTTAAAGCTCAACATTCAGAAAACTAAGATCATGGCATCTGGTCCCATCACTTCATGGGAAATAGATGGGGAAACATGGACACAGTGCCAGACTTTATTTTTGGGGGCTCCAAAATCACTGCAGATTGTGACTGCAGTCATGAAATTAAAAGACGCTTACTCCTTGGAAAGAAAGTTATGACCAACCTAGACAGCATATTTAAAAGCAGAGACATTACTTTGCCAACAAAGGTCCATCTAGTCAAGGCTATGGTTTTTCCAGTGGTCTTGTATGGATGTGAGAGCTGGACTGTGAAGAAAGCTGAGTGCCGAAGAATTGATGCTTTTGAACTATGGTGTTGGAGAAGACTCTTGAGAGTCCCTTGGACTGCAAGGAGATCCAACCAGCCCATCCTAAAGGAGATCAGTCCTGGGTGTCCATTGGAAGGACTGATGCTGAAGCTGAAACTCCAGTACTTTGGCCACCTAATGCGAAGTGTTGACTCATTGGAAAAGACCCTAATGATGGGAAGGATTGGGGGCAGGAAGAGAAGGGGATGACAGAGGATGAGATGGCTGGATGGCATCACCGACTCAATGGACATGGGTTTGGGTGGACTCCGGGAGTTGGTGATGGACAGGGAGGCCTGGCGTGCTGTGATTCATGGGGTTGCAAAGAGTCAGACACACCTGAGCGACTGAACTGAACTGAATGCAGATAAGCCTGGTAGCCATTATGTTTTACACATTTTTCAGACTAGTTAGCATTGATCTGTTTTATGCTCCAAATCCTGTTGATTTCCTCCCACAGTGTCATAAGTAGAACTCCATGATACAACTAGGTGCAAAATCTGGCCCTGTGTCTAATTGGTATGTTTGACAAATGGAGTGTGTGTGTGTGTGTGTGTTTGTGTAAAGCTTGATTATTGAATCAGGCCTTCAATATTTGAAATTAAATGTTCAAAAATTGCCAGAGTGAATTAAAAAGAAATGTACTAATTAATTGAACATTGAGTATATAGATCCTATGGTTAAGTAAGAAATATTTTCATAGTGGATCACTGCCCATTTTTCTTTTTGTAACACTGCAGCTGAATAGAACTGCATTGAAATATGATAAGGTTCTTATTAACCTAGGGTGCACTGAACTTTGGAATTTATACATAGCAGATTATACATATATCTTTATAAAATATAAAATATTCATAATTTCCTCAAATTTTCATAGACATCCATGACCTTAATAACAAGGGTTGAGAACCATTGTTTGGAGTTTTTTAGAAAAGATAGGTTGTTTTTTTTTTTTTACTCAGATACTCATTCCTTAAGAGCTTATAAAAGGAAGAGGCTCTAAAGAGTGAATAGCCAAGGTGCTTCTAAGCTCTAAAGACCAGAGAGAGATGGGAAAATTTGGAAAATACTGCTATTGGAACTGTTATTTACAGGTACTTCTTTGGGTAGATGAAAGCAGATATCTGTGTTCTAGTGGTGTGAAGGAGAGGTAAGTTTAGTGCACTGAATCAGAGTGTACATTTTAAAGCCAGACCAATGGGGCCAAATCCTGGTTTCACCATTTACTAGCTGTGTATAATTGGGAAAGTTCTTTAACCTCTCTGTGCTCCCATTTCTTCATTTTTTTCCCATAGGGATAATAATTATAGTATCTACTTCATAAGTTGTGAGGTTTAAAATGAATTAGTATCTAGAAAGTGCTTAAACTAGTCTTAGTAAATACTACGGAAGTGTTAGGTGTTATTACTCTTACTAAGATTGTGATAATTATCACTGCTATTGCTATTGCTGCTGTTTTAGAATGCCATGAGGGCAAATATGAAACCAAGTTAGGGACTGAGCCAGATTTGTGTTCTAATCCAGAGGGTCAGCAAACTTTTTCTGTAAAGGGTCAGATAGTAAATAGTTTAGGCTTTGCAAGCCATGTGGTTTTGGTTGAAACTGTTTGTGGTCTTAGACAATATGTAAAAGAATGGACATGGCTGTGTTCAAAAAAAAGTTTATTTACAGAAGTAGGTGGCAGGTTTTCTGACCCTAGTGTAATCAACTGGGTAGACTTGTGCCTACAAAAACATAATAATAATTTTTTTTAAAACCCTGATATTAGGAAGTTATACAAAATTGCCTCATTGCAATGCCTGATATGTATTAGTCATTCATTAAGTATTTGATGGATAAGTTGAGTGAATAGTTAATATATATGAATTGCTGTAAAAATTGCGTGTTAAACGACTCATAGAGCTGAGTTTCTCAAACTTTCACTTATGTCATAATTTAAAAGATTACTGTGTCTCATACCTAGAGTTTCCGACTTGCATATCTGAAGGGGGGCCTGGAAATTTGCATTCTAACATATATCCAGATGTTGATGCTGCTTGTTTAGGGAACACTGCTGAAGAGGAAGCAACTACGGGAATTGCTCTCTGTGCCTAATTCTAATCAATATGAAGGATTTAGTTAAAGTGACAGAAAGCTTGCGATGAAGCATGTGTCATTTGTTGTAAGTTTGATATTTTCATTTCTTCCCATTTAATTCAACAGCTAGTTTTAAGCATCTGTTCTCTGCTTAGTAATCTCCTAGGTATAGTGAATAGTGGATACATATGAAAAAGAATATGACATAGACTTTGATGGCAGTGTGTCAGTAGTGTTTACCGTAGTTGAGGAAAGAAAAGAAAATGCACCCTCATGGACCAGTTAAAGAATAAGAAAATATATTTCATCAGGTTCCAGAATGTGCAATGTAGGAATGAGTGCCATCAGTACCCAGAAATTATTTGAAGGAGCCTAAATAGATAAGATGTGAAATTAATTTAATCAAGGCACACAGATGACACTTAGGAAGTTACAGAAATCTCAGACTGCTCTGTTAACCCATCTAGAAAAGATCAAGAAGATTTGGCTTCAATCTGTGCCAAGAACCATTAGTGGTCTGACCCTACCCTGTCATTGAACAGGGTCCATTTCTGTGAGATGCGTAATTATTCCAGAGGCTGTTGGTTTAGGCCAGAGTTTCTTAATCAAAGTACTGTTGACGTTTTTGACAGGATAATTCTTGCTGTGATGTTGTAAGAGCTGACCTGTGCATTTTAGGATGTATAGCAGCGTCTCTGGCTTCTACACACTGGATGCCACCACCTTCACCTACCTACTTGTGACAGATGAAAATATCTCCAGACGTTGCCAAATGTCCCTGAGGGCAAAATAATGCCTATTTGAGAAGTACTGATTTAGTCCAACTCAGTATATAATTTGGTGTAGTCTACTCTAGCTAAATGTTGATAAGCAGGGAGAATAAATCTATCTTCTCAATTTTTGATTCTATGATCTGGAACTATGTAAAAATTCTTTAAAGAACAGAGCAGTTCAAAATCTCTTGGCATTTGGACCAATGGAGTAATTCATGTAGGTCATTTAGCAAAGTACCTGTCAGGAGATGTTAGGTATCTACTGAAAAGCAAATTCTGGGGTAACATATAACATTTTTAGTAGTTAGGGAAAAGAAGAAAATATTGAAAAAAAAGAAAGAAAACACATACACACTCACTTTTATAAAGAAATGGAAGTCCTTTTTCCTACCTTGAATTCCACCATTGTTAAGTTAGTTGCATATCTTCCCAGATGTCTATGTATGAACATGTATATATATGTATACTTAAAATGTAAGGGGCTGAATAGTTCTCTGGTATATGGACTTATGTGCCATAATTTATTTAACCATTCTCCTGTTGTTGGTGTCATCATATGTAATGAAATTATGTCTTTATTATTTAAAAAATATAATTTTATGTACAGAATTTTTGGAAAGCAGAAACAGAAGTATTACTATTTATTATTATAATTAACTAAATCCCATCATCTGTTAACAATAATCACACTGTATTTTCTTTCCCCTTTTTTCAATCTAACATTTAAAGACTACAAGTAATAACAATCCTTATTTTTTTTTATTTGGCCATCTTGAATTATAGCATAAGACAACTTATAGCCATCATCTTAAAAATACATATCTTAGCTTAAATAGACAGCAGTGGAAGGCTGGATCAAATAATAGGAGTTCTTCAAATTCATGGGTCCTTAACCTGGCACCCAGTGCCTGGAATAAATCACCTAGGTTTCAGGAATTTGGGAGTAAACACCCTGAAATTGCATGTCAAATTTTGTGTGTGTAATGTGCATAGCTTCATTTTTAGGGGATTCCTAGTTTCTTTCAGGGTCTCAAGGAGTGTATCACCCCTTAAAAAGGTTAGGAACCACTGAAATGTACAATTTCAGTTGAGAACTGCCCTTATTAGAATAGCATTGTGGAGTAGATTAACTAGACAAGAAAACTTGTCTCTATGAATTTTGAGAACTATTGTTTGAACAGAATTTTTATAAACTGTAAAATACTTAGTGAAGTTGCTCAGTCGTGTCCAACTCTTTGCGACCCCATGGACCATAGCTTACCAGGCTCCTATGTCCATGGGATTTTCCAGGCAAGAGTACTGGAATGGGTTGCCATTTCCTTCTCCAGGGGATCTTCCCAACCCATGGATCAAACCCAGGTCTCCTGCATTGCAGGCAGATGCTTTACTGTCTGAGCCACCGGGGAAGTAAAATACTAGAGGGTAAAATAAACAGTGACAAACCTCATTTTCTGAATCTTTTGTATGTGGTTTTCAGACAGTTTTCCCTCTAGTTAATAGTTGATACTGGCATGGAGATGATACATAAAGTAGAGTGTAAGCGTGATGATGGCTGTATGATCACCTGTTTGTTTTTCCCTTGAGGAGAGAATGTTGTGTGGGATAAACTGCAAGGTGATGATATAATCCATCATTTTGAAACCTGTTCTCTGGTGATGGATGGATAGATTGGTAAAATAACTCAATACTCTTCATTTTTTTCCAGGTTATTCACAGATCAGTGAGCATTGTTGTTAATAAAACAATGGAATGCTTTTGTGTCCTTGCCTGCATTATTCCTCAGGTTTTGAGAGGAAAACTCTTTTAATTTGAGATTAACCTCTTACTAAAACTTATATTACACTTAAGTGTGTGGTGCTAGAGGATTTATTGTCACTCTCATTAATATATTAGTATTACATTGGCTACCCAAATTATACAGTTGCTACTTTAATAATAGCACCCTTCCATGCTAACTATGGGCTTCCCTTGTGGCTCAGAGGGTAGAGCATCTGCCTGCAATGTAGGAGAACCACGTCCGATCCCTGGGTCAGAAAGATCCCCTGGAGAAGGAAATGGCAACCCACTCTAGTACTCTTGCCTAGAGAGTTCCATGGACGGAGGAGCCTGGTAAGCTACAGTCCACAGAATTGCAGAGTCGCACACGACTAGCACCTTCATTTCTTCCATGCTAACTAATTCAGATACTAGATTATCATCATAGGTAGGTACAGAAACTCACCCAATCATTTTCTCCTCAAGTAATTATTCCAGATCTATATGTACTATTCCAAGTCTTAGAGTAATTCTAATAACTTGTATTAGAGTGAAAGGTGACTGACTATGTAGAGGGCAAGAATGATATTTGAGTTAAGTCCAGTGATATTTGACATAAGTCCATGTTTAGAGCTGAAATTTTAGTTTGATTAAATGGAAAGGTAACACTGTGTGATTGTATAAACTAACTTTAAAGAGCATTCAAAATGATTCTTAACCCATCTCTTTGGAACCAATATATTAACATTGGTGAAAAAATAATTGCAATTTCCGACTGTGAATTTAAAGCCAGTTATAACTAGGCTCAAGCACATCTTTATTCATCAAAATAGGATCCATTACAATCAATACATTGTTGCAAATGAGAAATAAGTTTGTTTATTCCTGTAGTGTAAAAATATATGCTTCAGGATTCCACACACCGTTGGAAAGCATTTTCTGCCTCCTGCTGGTTATGGAAGCGTTTCCCCCAAAAAAGTTGTCGAGATGCTTGAAAAAGTAGTAGTCGGTTGGCGAGAGCTCAGGTGAATATGGCAGATGAGGCAAAACTTCATAGCCCAATTTGTTGACTTGTGAAGCATAGGGCGATGTCGTGAAGAATTGGGCCCTTTCTGTTCACCAATGCCTGCTGCAGGCGTTGCAGTTTTTGGTGCATCTCATTGATTTGCTGAGCATACTTCTCAGATGTAATGGTTTTGCTGGGATTCAGAAAGCTGTAGTGGATCAGACTGGCAGCGGACCACCACTGACCATGACCTTTTTTTGGTGGAAGGTTTGGCTGTGAGAAGTGTTTTGGAGTTTGATCTCTGTCCAGCCACTTAGCTGATCTTTGCTGTTTCTTGTATAAAACCCACTTTTTGTTGCACGGCACAATCCTATGGAGAAATGATTTGTTGTTGCATTGAATAAGAGACGACGACACTTCAAAGCAATTTTTTTTTTCAGTCAGCTCATGAGGCACTGGCTTATTGAGGTTTTTTACCTTTCCAATTTGCTTTAAATGCTAAATGACCATAGAATGGTCCATGTTGATTTCTTCAGCAACTCCTCATGCAGTTGTACGAGGATGACCAATGAGGCTCTCAGTTGGTCATTGTCAACTTCCAATGGCTGGCCACTGTGCTCCTCATCTTCAAGGCCCTCATCTCCTTTGCAAAACTTCTTGAACCACCACTGCGCTGTATGTTCATTAGCAGTTCCTGGGCCATATGTGTTGTTGATGTTGTGAGTTGTCTCTGCTGCTTTACTACCCATTTTGAACTTGAATAAGAAAAGAGGGAGGGGATATATGTACAGCTATTGCTGATTCATGTTGATGTTGTCAGAAAACAGCAAAATTCTGTCAAGCAATTATCTTTCAATTAAAAAATAAATACATTAAAAAAAGAAAATCACTCAAATTTGCTTTTTTCTAACATCATTTCCATATTCTAAAATACATATAAAATAAACAGCAAGTAATAAATCATTGGGCTTCCCTGATAGCTCAGTTGGTAAAGAAAAAAACCATAAAGCAGGAAATATGCCCTAAAATTATGTATAACATAAGCACATTTATTTAAGAATGTATTCCAGTATCAAACAGTAAAGTTCAACAATGCAAAACCACAGTTACTTTTGCACCAACCTTATATTATTATGCAACTGTAATAGATACAATATGTGAAATGTGTTTATTTTCAAGCCAGTTCAAAGAGCAAACCAGATTCTAAAGATCTAAGGCTTTATTTGCCAGCTACATTAGATAGCTGGATTTCCATGCATTTTCTACTCGTCTCTTGTTTAATTTGGTTTTGTTCCAGATTGATCTAATTAATGTGATTGTATACAGTTGTAACAAAGCTGTTCATTTCCAATTACTCATCAGTTTATATTCAACTTTGGCAATGAGTGCTCAAAAGCTAAGTGCTCAAAAATTGTTATTGTTTGCACAAACTTGGACCTGTCATTTAAATTCTCAGAGCCTCAATTGTTTTACCTGCATTATAGCTAATTAAATTTAATCGTAACTCCTGACCAGAGATATTGTGAGACTTAAATGTGATCATGTTAGGGAAAGTACATTGAAAATTGTCTAGCACCAATGTAGTGTATTATAACAAAAATAACTGAATGATTTCACAGTTTTGGTACTTAGAATGAATATAGAATGTTTTTGCAATTACTGAAATATTAATTTATATACTATAGACCATTCAGTTTATACAAACTAGATCTGGTATTTGGAATTTAATTATGTAATTAAATTACCTAATAATTGTGTCTGTTGATAGATAGATTTGTGGTATAAAACTGAGTCATCTTTATGTCTCCTGTAGTTACTAGCACATAAATAGGTACTCCATAATTTTTCTTTTTTTACTATTTGGTATATTTTTCTCATACATAGTTAACTGTTTAGAACTTTGGCACATAATAGGTGCTTAATAGATTAAATATTTTGAAAATGGAATTAGAAACTACAATGGAAAGAAATTAAATACTGCAGAATAGAAACTGTTCTTTCATGTACTAGAGAAATAACTTGTAAAAGAGAACTCTCTTGGGGCTGAAATAATTTAGTTTTTAACCATTCCTCCTTCTTATTTCTCTACTTATTCATGCCTCATCTTCTCCCCTCTCCCCAAATTAAACAATAGGTTCTTACTTGCCTGATATTTTGGCATAAAATGAAAGTTTTGCCAAAAAACACCCCACTTCCATATGGCAAAACTTCATCAATTTTAACCTCAACCACTTTAGCATTCACAACAATTTGAATGTTTTTACTTTATACACTGTATGTAAACAAAGTTTGCTAAACAAATGAGTAGCATAAACATAGCCTACTTAAGAAACCAAACTAGTTTCAACTAATTTTTTAATTACTCCTACAATTTTTAATTCATATACTTTGAATATCAGAAACCTGTAATTTATTTTTAGACTGGTATCCTTACTTTTTTTTTTTTCATTCAGATGCACATGTATTTGTAAGTAGTCATATTTTTCAAATTCCCAGCTGGAGTTTTTAAAAGAAAAATGGAATCACACTGTAGCTGTTTTTCTTAAGTAAATCTCTTTTGACTATATTAGACTTTGAAAATACTCATTTTTGAATGTACAATCTAATTGTGATCCTGTATGCATATGCATGGTCCCATATGCATGCTGCAGTCCATGGGGTCACAAAGAGTCAGACTCGGCTGAGTGACTGAACTGAACCATATGCATAGACCCATATTCTTCAGGTGCATTTACAAATAGAAGGATTTAACTATAAAATAAACCCTTTTAAATAATTCACATTTATTGAATGAACAATTAACTTTGATCCTGATCTTATGTTTTAACATATCATATTCCTAGAGTTGGCATAATATAGTATATAGTAGTTAAGAGTAGAGACCCTGATGCCAGACATTCTGAGTTTGAATCCTGCATCTGCCACTTACCTCCTCGTTAACCACTCTGTTTTTAGATTCCTCCTGGTGTAAAAATGAAATAACAATATAGGACTGTTACAAGGATTAAGGAAATCAATATTTGCAAAGCTCTTAGAACAGTCGCTCAGTTGTGTCCAACTCTGCAGCCTTACAGACTGCAGCCCACCAGATTCTTCTGTCCATGGGATTCTCCAGGCAAGAATGCTGGAGTGGGTTGCCATTTCCTTCTCCCGGTGATCTTTCCAACTCAGGGTTCGAACCCGCGTCTCCTGTGTCTCCTGCATTGCAAGCAGATTCTTTACCCGCTGAGCAGTCTGGGACACCTTGGAACAGTACCTGACACATAAGGAGCACTACACGAGCCTTTGTTATATAAAATAAAATAATTTCCAAGCTTTGTTAAGTTGTGCATATGTGATTTCAGGTTGTTAGGTATAGTGGAGGGGTTCCAAATGCTTAATGAATTGAGATCCAAATTTCTGACTGAAGTTTTCCACCTTCCATGATGTCTTCAAAATCAATACTTACCTGTCATCCTGTAGTGGTCTTAGGGTAGAGGTGGGTGTACCAAGATCAGAACCGCTGCTGTCTGAAATCTAGTGCAGTACTTCCCCCCATGCCTGGAAAGCACAAAAGCATAGCGAAAGGTACTTGTCCTTTTTTTTTTTTTTTTTTTTTGTGAGGTTAGACCTGACTTTCCTGCCTTGCAGTGGTGTATGTTATGATGTACTTCTTTCACAAACAGATCAATTGCAAACAAATGTTATTTTTCTTCGTATCCCTAAAGTAGAAGTAAAAACCACTATTGAACTTCTGTTTAGTACATGAATGTTTTAATACCTAAAATGGACTCTTTTAAGATCAGCAGAATAAGACAGTGTCTGTATGGTACAGATAAATCAAGTGTAAAGCAGAACCATTTGGTCACCTACTTTCAAATTTCAACTTAAATAATTCTGGCCATAATGAGATTGTATTACTTATCTCCAATAGTTTTTGCTTAATGATAATTAAATATCAAATATTATCAAACTTACATGAGAAAAGAAATACTGCTTTATTCCTGAATACTTCCTGGGGTAGAAAAGAATTTTGCTTGGAATGTAAACTTTGGAGCTGGTATTTTCAAGGCCCAGTAAACATACTGATGCTGTTGATATTCAGTCAGTTAAGCAGAATGAATGTTTTTGCTATTAATGATTCTTTATGGAGATGATCTTAGTCACAAAAATATACTAATAAAAATACTAATTAGTCAAAATACTAATATTTCTTAGTCACAGAAATATGCTAATAAATAAATAATAAAATATACTAATAAAGTCGGCCTGATCGTTGCATTTAGAAAGGTTTTTAAAAATATCCTCATATATGATACATAATTAGATTTAAAAAATGAATTTGTCAACCTTGCAGGTTAAACTTGAGCTTGTGTGCATTTTGTTCCCCCTGGAAGATGTCAGACCATGAGTAAAACCTCCCCATAAGTAGGAATGTTTTCTTTAGAAATACCAAGTTGAGTTTGTAAATCTATGTGAGTTTAATTCTTTAATGTCAATTTGGAACATGTAGTTAATACGTTGAAATGGTATAAGAAAAACACATAACGTCTATGGGAAATAAAAGCTAGATAGCAAAAAGAAGGATGCCAAGACAGCAAAGCACAAAAACATAGTGAAAGGTCCTTGGGCAGCTTTGAGGTTCTCTGTGTTGTGGGATGCCCTCTTGTTTTGTTAAGAATAGGATATTTAGAGAACCAGTAGTTCTCAACCCCTTTCTTTGTCAGCATACATTATGCATCCATCCTTTTGTATGTTTGACCCATTCCCAGGGACATACCCTGGGAATTTTTAAAGGCTTTGACATAGGTGAAAGTGAAAGTGTTAGTCACTCAGTCGTGTCTGACTGTTTGTGACCCCAAGGACTGTAGCCTGCCAGGTTCCTCTGTCCATGGGATTTTCCAGGCAAGAATACTGGAGTGGGTTGCCATTTCCTTCTCCAGGGGATCTTCCTGACCCAGGGGTTGAATCTGGGTCTCCTGCATTGCAGGCAGACTTTTCACCGACTGAGCTACCAGGGAAGATCTAGATAAGAGAGGCATAGTCTCTCTTGGCATATGTAAGAGAGGCTGTAGTCTCTGCATAGGTCCCACCGTAAACACCACCCTTTTTTTTTCTCCCACAAACTGAAGACACATAGTCTCACAGAACATTAAGATTGAGAACAGTTATGTTATTAAACATAATAACATGTTTTATATGAGTATAAAATTCATAAGAGATCTGGAATTCATCTATAAGTGATGACTTTTATCACTTTTATCTTGTTAAATGAAAGATAGCTTATTAACAGCCAATATGTATGTTTCCTTGTGTTTTAGGGAAAAGGGAAAACAATTCTTGTTCAGAAGAAAAAAATACTATATAAGATACATGAACTTTAGCTCTCTGTGATTCTAGATTTTAATGTATTTTTAATTTCATAAAGCCAATTGAACAGATGTATTTTCAGCAGTGCATGTATCAGTAAGCGTAGGATTCTGTTTACCCTTTTGATATTTTCTTTCCTAACTTTCTACTGTATACTTTCTGGTTATACCTTGCAGCACATTTACTTTTATTTTTTCCTAAAAGGAAATACTTTTTTTTCTCTTCCTGCTTATCAGAACAGCCATGCTTATGATAAGAAATGTAGACAGTACAGAAGATATGAAGAATGCAAAATTTAAATTGATTAGATAATCTTTTTAAATCAGAAACAGTTTGAATCCTTTTGTGACCCCATGCACAGTAGCTCCTCTGTCCATGGAATTCTCCAGGCCAGAATACTGAAGTGGGTAGCCGTTCCCTTCTCCAGGGGATCTTCCAACCCAGGACTCCCGCATCACAGGTGGATTCTTTACCGACTGAGCCACCAGGGAAGCCCTTGAATCCTTTTTGTTTGGTTTAAAAATGGCCTTCATAAGGTTTATCATCTGTATTTTGACCATCCAGTTAGTTACTTAGTATCCCAGCCTTAATTTATGCATAGTGTCAAAACTACTCTAATACTCGAAAACTAAAACAGCTCCTCCAGATTGCTCAATATGGTATCATTGTACAAACAAATTTGTTGCTGTTGTCTGAGAATCCCAAAGTTTTTTTTTCCCCTACCGCAGCTTCTAGTGTTGTAAGCACATTTTGCCTTTTTAAGTATTTGTATTGTTTATTGACAAAGGCAAAAGCTGATCCTTCTGTAAATAGCTTGAAAAAAATTGAATTTCCCATTAGAGTTTATATAAGAGATAAACTTGAGTCCATATATTGGGAATTGTGTTATGGAAAAAGATTACACACACCCTGTATTTTTTTAAATTGTTTTCATAAGTTTCCAGTGGGGATTGGGAAGAAGAGAGTATATTTCAGAGGTCAAATTACCAAAGTTGAAGTGTTTTTCCCCAGAATGTGGGAACAGTATAGAAACTAGTTCAGTGTTTATACGTTTATGTACTACCCTTTTACAAGATGAAAGAATACTAGTTGTTATGATTATTAAACTAGAAACTAGAAGTTTCACTAAACTAGTTTTTCTACATTAGAAAGTTTTATAAATAAACCAATAAAATACAAAAAGTTTCTGAGATCTTGGAGACTTAAACTGGTTCTGATTTCTTTTTTTTTTTTTTTTTCCCCTTTCCACTGAATATGTCCTCTTTGAAACGTATATCTTCCCTGGCCAAAGGTCGAGCCACTAAACCTGTCTTGCAAATGTATACTCTTGATCATAAGAAGAACCTAGTAAGAGTATTCATTATGTTTGTTACTATCAATACACTGGCAAGTTTTGTGCATTCTTTGATAGCCATATGCATTTTGTCTAAATATCCATGCACTCAAACGCAGTTACACACACACACACACACACACACACACACACACACACACACACACACTCACTCACTCACTCACTCACTCACTCACTCACTGACTGGATCACACTTACTGAGTTTTTTACCAGAGACCTAAAATGAATACGTTTTTATGTGAAAAGTTAGGAGAGCATTGACTATAAACTTGGGCTCTCTGTTTTATCATATGCATATTTAGAAGAAAAGTTAGAATTCATTTAATAAATACATGTATTGGATATATTATACTGGCTCTTCTGTGGGTGCTAGACATATATTGTTGAAAAGAGAGAAAGTCTCTGGTTGAGGCTTGGGGATGTTGAAGAGTGTTACAGATGGAGAGACAGTAGACAAAATTTAAGAGAATTATATGGCAATTGAGTGCTGCCAGAGATGGCACTGCTTAATCTTTTGATGATTTGAGCAAAGAGCCTAGGCAGCTGGAACTGTGTCAGGGGTCTAAGGTGGGATCTTTTGAAATATAGTAAGGTTAATATGAGTGGGACATTGTGAGCAAGTTAATCAGGAGTGGCAATTGTGACAGTACCCCATTGAGACCTTGATGAGCATACAAATGATTGCTACCTGCTCTTTGTAGCATCTCTGCATCCTAATAATTTTTTTTATGAAAACTTTCTATCTTTTGAAATATGATTTCCTTCTGAGGATTGCTTTTTTACTTCTGTGGAAAAAGTACATCATGTTTATTTTTCTTTATTAGTTTGATGTTCTTGTATGATTAAACAGCTTTGATGATAGGACCTCAGCTGAAGGTCTAGAAAACTTTTTAAAAAATAATAAAATGAAGAATTAAATCCAGGACACAGAATGTTCTGTGTGTAAAAATAGATTAAACAAGACTAATATATTAATTTGAACCCTTGCCATTTTCCTCCCTGATCTCCCTGCAAAGCTGTCTGAGCCTTATTTATCTTCAGAAGGCAGAGAAGGTCTCTTGTCACCTTCAGGAAAAACTGGTTAAAGCAAAGACCTACTGTTCATTTTTCATATATAGAATCCCACATGCATAATTTTAGAAATGAAAACATTGCCTTGTATTTTACATTTCAGAATTTGAGGAATATTTTCAGAGATTCACTTTTTTGTGTTTTGAAATTCTAAAGCAAATACAGTTCAGATTTTATTCTTGCAGTTTCAAAATTAGTACAAATGAATATGTTTAAAATAGTTCTTCCATTCTGAAAGTAAAGAAATTAGATGAAGAGATACTTTCTGTTCTGTTGGATTTGTCTTGGGAACATTATATCCACACAGTACATTTCTCTTATAGCAACAGATGCAGTAACCCTGAAGTCTGTTTTCTTTCTTGTTACATTAGTTTTTAATTAAACAAAACAACTAGTCAGAGGCAGTTACCGTCTATGAAGATTTATTTTGGAAGTGACCTTCACTTTATTAGCTGAAGCAGTAATCAGCAGAATTAATAGAATAATTAAATTATATACAAATTCATAAATCATGAATAGTGCTATCAAAAAGTTCACCTAAAATGGGTCCTGTTGTTTTACAGGTACATTAAAAAATATCACAACTGCTAATTCCAACCTACCTTGATAGGCGCTGAAATTGCTTTCTTAAAGACTGTGTAGGATATGGGCTACCAGCCTCAAATTTTAACAACTGTTAATTTATCTGTAATGCAACTCGTTGTCACCAGGGCAAAGTTGAAAGCGAGTACAGTGTTGGTATGTCCTCTTTCAGTAAAATCTGAATCATTTCTCTTACTTAGAATGTTAACACATTATACTTTGGTTATTTACTATTTAATAATATAGAGGTATTCCTAATACTTTTCAGATACTTAAATTATCACAATGAAAATATAAACTTGAAAAATAAGCAATGGTCATTCATGTGAAATTAATATCAGGTCTGTTTAATGACTGAGAGTAAAGACAAATTTTCCTCACTTATGAACTTGTCTTCCTTTTGTCAAATTTAGAGAAAAAAAAGACAATGTCACTTTCAAAGAAACAAAATAAAATAATTACAGTGCATACTGAATTTTAATTTAAAAAATGACAACTTGCTTTCTAAATTCACGAAGTCTTGGATTTTTTTCAAAGATAAATTTACTCTATTTTAATAGGCTCTGACAGATGTAATGCCTGACTGCATAAAGCTGCAGTTAAAATTTAGCTATCATCAGCTATAGGACATGAGTGATGGAGATCTACCATTCCCATACATGCAACTGTAAAAAAGTACAAAGCTCAGAAGCAAGAAATTTTCCATGTGTCCCACTGTAATTAAGTTAAAAAGAACATGCAAATCCAAGTAAAAAGTTTCTGAGAAATAAGCACTGAGTCCAATAACATATCTTTTTTTTTCAAATATTAAACTGCCACTTTTATTACTTCTTTATAACAAGCTCAAGTAAAATTCACAAAAGCAACATAATATCTATTTTATTTTTATTTTTTTATATTTATATTAAATTTTATTATTCAGATAATTGTGTATATTTGTAGTATAATCTAACTCTATGATGCCATTAACCCCAAACAATAGACATTTTAAACTGACAGAACTCAAATTAGTTGGGCTTCCCTGGTGGCTCAGAGGTTAAAGCGTCTGCCTGCAATGTGGGAGACCTGGGTTCGATCCCTGAGTTGGGAAGATCCCCTGGAGAAGGAAATGGCAACCCACTCCAGTATTCTTGCCTGGAGAATCTCGTGGACGGAGGAGCCTGGTAGGCTACAGTCCACAGGGGTCACAAAGAGTCGGACTCGACTGAGTGACTTAACTTTAACCATCTTTCTAAATTCCATATATAAGCGTTAATATACTGTATTGGTGTTTTTCTTTCTGACTTACTCTGTATAATAGGCTCGTTTCATTCACCTCATTAGAACTGATTCAAATGCATTTTTTTAATAGCTGAGTAATATTCCATTGTGTATATGTACCACAGCTTTCTTATCCATTCATCTGCTGCTGACCATCTAGGTTGCTTCCATGTCCTGGCTATTGTAAACAGTACTGCAATGAACATTGGGATTCACGTATATCTTTCAATTCTGGTCCTCGGTGTGTATGTCCAGCAGTGGGATTCCTGGGTCGTATGGCAGTTCTATTTCCAGTATTTTAAGGAATCTCCACACTGTTCTCCATAGAGGCTGTACCAGTTTGTATTCCCACCAACAGTGTGAGAGGTTTCCCTTTTCTCTGCACCCTCTCTAGTATTTATTATTTGTAGACTTTTTGATAGCAGCCATTCTGACTGGTGTAAGATGGTACCTCATTGTGGTTTTGATTTGCATTTCTCTGATAATGAGTGATGTTGAGCATCTTTTCATGTGTTTGTTAGCTATCTGTATGTCTTCTTTGGAGAAATGTCTGTTTAGTTCTTTGGCCCATTTTTTGATTGGGTCGTTTATTTTTCTGGAATTGAGCTGCAGGAGCTGCTTGTATATTTTTGAGATTAATTCTTTGTCAGGTGCTTCGTTTGCTATTATTTTCTCCCATTCTTAAGGCTGTCTTTGCACCTTGCTTATAGTTTCCTTCATTGTGCAAAAGCTTTTAAGTTTAATTAGGTCCCATTTGTTTATTTTTACTTTTATTTCCATTACTCTGGGGGGTGGGTCATAGAGAATCCTGGTGTGATTTATGTCAGAGTGTTTTGCCTGTGTTTTCCTCTAGGAGTTTTATAGTTTCTGGTCTTACATTTAGATCTTTAATTCATTTTGAGTTTATTTTTGTGTATGGTGTTAGAAAGTGTTCTAGTTTCATTCTTTTACAAGTGGTTGGCCAGTTTTCCCAGCACCACTTGTTAAAGAGATTCTCTTTTCTCCATTGTATATTCTTGCCTCCTTTGTCAAAGATAAGGTGTCCATAGGTGCGTGGATTTATCTCTGAGCTTTGTATTGTGTTCCATTGATCTATATTTCTGTCTTTGTGCCAGTACCATACTGTCTTGATGACTGTAGCTTTGTAGTATAGTCTGATGTCAGGCAGGTTGATTCTTCTAGTTCCATTCTTCTTTCTCAAGATTACTTTGGCTATTAGAGGTTTTTTGTATTTCCATATAAATTCTGAAATTATTTGTTCTAGTTCTCTGAAAAACACCTTTTGTAGCTTGATAGGCATTTCGTTAAATTTATTGATTGCTTTGGGTAGTATACTCAAGAAGATCCATATTTTAAATTGTAATGCACAACATCTTGAATAATAGTTGTTTAACATAGAGCGTTCATAACAAGGTAAATAAAAATTTCAAAAGAAGACTTAGTGAATAACTGAGGCATTGTATTGCAATGACAAATGTCTCCAGGGACCAGTCAAGTCATAGAAAGGAAGCGAACTAGGGGAGGAGATGGAGGGAATGGTAGCGATCACAGTGAACTCTTTAGCATAGGGCACATTTAGAGGAAGCAGCTGCTATACGACCATTAGTCTTAATTGCAAACCCATTGTTGTCAAATTTTCTCTTATGCAAAGATGCCAGAGGTCCAGATTGTGTATGCCAGGGGAATATTTTTTAATTGTGAGGTCATTCAAAACTTATCTATAGGCAGATTTATCCCATGGACTTCCAGTTGGCAACTCCTTGTTGTAGATAAATGACAATTTTTACATGTACATTTAAGAGGAGGATATTTTTCACCAAACTGAGTTTTTTAAAACTTATTATAGCCATTCCACAATTTTTCTTCATTGCATCAATTCATTCTTCATTGCATCATCTTTATTGCAATTTTTCACCACATCATCATAGTTAACAGCTGTGGTAGGTAGTGTATTTATACCATGCACATACCATTCCCTAAGTCTAGGCTTGGATTTTATTATGGCTGTTGTTTAGTCACTAAGTCATGTCCAGCTCTTTGCGACCCCAAGGGCTGCAGCACATCAGGCTTGCCTGGCATTCACTATCTCCTGTAGGTTGCTCAAGCTCATGTTCATTGAGTCAGAGTTGCCATCCAACAGTCTCATCCTCTGTATTTTGAGTTACTATATAAATTGAGCAGCCCTTAAGGAAACCACAAGTGTTCCAGTGGAATTTTTCTTGTCACAAATTGACAGCCTAGAAATATTGGGGTTAACCTTTGACTCTGTCCTAATTACTGTGTTATTTCTTCTCAATTTCTTGGAGATATGCTTTCCTCAGTTTGCACTGTTCTGTCCTGATCCAGGACTTATCACTTAACTGAATTCCTGCTGTAACCCCTGGCAGCTCTCCTGCTCCCAGTATCTACCACCTTCTTTGAGCTGACATGTCACTTCCAGTGGCATTCTGTTGTCTGCTACATCAAGTCCAAAAGCTTCTATTATCACATTCCATAATCATGTGATCATTCAACTCCTTCTTGTCTTTTCCAAATTTGTCTGTCCATTCAGTTATTGGGCTTCCCTGGTAGCTCAGCTAATAAAGAATCTGCCTTCAATGTAGGAAAACCCACTCAATTGGTGGGTCAGGAATTGAGATCCCCTGGAGAAGAAATAGACTACTCACTCCAGTATTCTTGGGCTTCCCTAGTCGCTCCGATGGTAAAGAATCTGTCTGTAATGCAGGAGACCTGGGTTCCATCCCTGGATTGGTAAGATCACCGGGCGAAGGGAATGCCTACACTCTTCTGTATTCTAGCCTAGAAAATTCCATGGACAGAGGAGCCTGGCCGGCTACAGTCCATGGGGTCACAATGAGTTGGAAATCCTGAGCAACTTTCACTTTACTTTCAGTTATTTAGATAGATATCTATGTGCATTCTCACCTTTCCTTATATTTTCTCATGTTTTAGAGAGAAACGTGCCCTCACCCTCAACAGCCTAACCTACTCCTCTTCAAGGCTTGATTCAGGGTTAGCCATCAGATCTCCCTCCACTACCTCTGGCTGCAAGAAGCACTGTGCTTTTCAGCAAGTAGTTTAACTTCTCTGATTCTATAACAGGGAATTGATCCAGCTCTTGTAAAGATTTTCTCTGGTTGTGACATTCTTTAACCCCATATCTTTAAACATATTGACTTTTTTCTTCTCTAAGCTCCTTTATAATGCTTTTAGTCTCTACCATATAATCTTCAGTTTTTCTCTCATTATTACACTTAATAATGTCATTTGTCTCACATGCTTAACAAAGGGCTGAGTCCGTACCTTATACTTTTGCATCTATTGTAAATTAATGCAGTGCAGGTGTCTAGCTGGTTAATTTGAGCACTCTCAGTCTTTTACACAGCCCGAGGTGAATCATGGCTGATAGCTCTACCTTCAGGTCCCAGCCAGTACTGTTAACCTTTGCACTGAAAAGGTTTGCAAGCCTTTTCTAGGATTTGTCTAACAGAAGTGACTATCCTTTGTTTTATTTTACTATATGAATTGCTATGTGCCAACAAAGGAAAAAGTGAGTATCTTGGATTGCAGAGACCTGGGTCACTTTTGTGTGTGAACTGTCTCAGTTTAAAATGTGAGAGACTTGAGCAGAGGTTTAGTTTGGGAAGGGCAGTTGAAGAAAATCAGTTGCCTTGGGGTATAGAGAAGGTGTAGAGGGTACATAGTTTAAAGAAGGAGCCCAAGGAACCACAGAGGAATAAGGCTAACTATTTGACCTGAGAGTTAATTTTGTGATAAATAGCTAAAGGGTGAAGTTATTGAACATATAACCCACAGGAGGAAAGAATACGGTTTTGTGAGGTAATTATACCTCATCATCTAACAGGGTTCTTTGAGAGGGGTAAAAAAAGTGTGTACAAGAAGAAGCCAGTGAACTTCAGATTTTCAAAAAGCCTTTGATAGATTTTGTACCAAAGACTGCTTTAAGAAATGTCCTCTCAAACCAGAATTGAAAGAGACACATGTACCCCATGTTCATTGCAGCACTGTTTACAATAGCGAGGACATGGAAGCAACCTAGGTGGTCATCAGCAGACAAATGGATAAGAAAGCTGTGGTACATATACACATTGGAATATTATTCAGTCATTAAAAAGAATGCATTTGAATCAGTTCTAATGAGGTGGATGAAACCGGGGCCTATTATACAGAGTGAAGTAAGTCAAAGAAAAACACCAATAGAGTATACTAACTAATGTGGAATTTAGAAAGATGGTAATGATGACCCTATATGCGAGACAGCAAAAGAGACACAGATATAAAGAACAGTCTCTGTGGGAGAAGGTGAGGGTGGGATGATTTGAGAGAATAGCATTGAAACATGTATATTATCATGTGTGAAACGGATCTCCAGTCCAGGTTCGATGCATGAGATAGGGTGCTCAGGGCTGGTGCACTTGAATGACCCTGAGGGATGGTATGGGGAGGAAGGTGGGAGGGGGGTTCAGGATGGGGAACACATGTACACCCATGGCTGATTCATGTCAATGTATGGCAAAAACCACTACAATATTGTAAAGTAATTAGCCTCCAATTAATAAAAAAAAAGAAATGTCCTCTCACCATGGGGTTGGGAATATTGTTTAGTCATGTGTAGAGATCTAGTTTTGGAGAAGGAAATGGCAGCCCACTCCAGTACTCTTGCCTGGAAAAATCCCATGGATGCAGGAGCCTGGTAGGCTGCAGTCCATGGGGTCGCTAAGAGTCGGCACGACTGAGCGACTTCACTTTCACTTTTCACTTTCATGCATTGGAGAAGGAAATGGCAACCCACTCCAGTGTTCTTGCCTGGAGAATCCCAGGGACAGGGGAGCCTGATGGGCTGCCGTCTATGGGGTCGCACAGAGTCGGACATGACTGAAGCAACTTAGCAGGAGCAGCAGCAGCAGCAGCAGAGATCTAGTTTAAATAGAAGGAAGGAACAAATGGGTAGTTTAAAATGAGCTCTTACCTTCATGGAGAGATTTTTACAGTAGGCTTTGTTTGTTTTTAGCATTTTTATAAATAATTGAAGAGTCAACATAGTAACTCCGGGTTGCTTCTCAATTTATAGTTGACATTGAGAGCTTGTAGATAGTAAAATATAATACTAAGCTGAAGAGTATTATCTGAAGGACTGTTTTAGAAGGCAGTATGAGAAGGCAGAAAAATGGAATGCAAGACTATATCTCTAAGAAGATGGCTGCACACATATATTTCGACTCATGGAAGAGATCCAGGAGTCATTATGTAGGGATCTCTGAAGATACTTGCCTTGGATATTCATGTATCTGCATTCAGAAGGACCTACATAATTCTGGATGTAATCATAAAAATCTGTTATTGCTGGATTGAAAATTGATGCCTCTTTACCCGTGTTATTTGTACAATTTGAGTTTTGAAGATTAGGTGGCAAATGGATCAAGGATTTGAATAAGGATTATTCAAATAAGAGATGAGTATATCATATCAAACCTAGCTCAGTTGCTCAGTCATGTCTGACTCTTTGCGACCCCATGGACCCCATAGAGTCCAGCCTGCCAAGCTCCTCTGTCCATGGGATTATCCTGGCAAGAATACTGGAGTGGGTTGTCATTTCCTCCTCCAGGGCATCTTCCTGACCTAGGGATCGAACCTGCTAACCCATGTCTCCTGCGTCTCCTGCAGAGGAGATTCTTTACCAGTGAGCCACCTAGAAAGCCCGAGTATATCAGCAGAGAAAGTCTGAGAAAGGAAATTAAAAGAAATCTCATGAAGAGCATAAGTTGGTTTACTGTAGACTTGTTTGCTACATCCCAAAAGTTTGAACAAAAGGCTTTCTTTTAAATTTGAAAGATCTGTTTTTAAATGAATTTGCTTTAGCAGACGTGTGGCAAATAAGAAACATGAGGCTATTAGTCTGAGTGTTCAGACTGAAAAGTTCTATTTTATCAACAACTTAGTTTAAATTATAATTTGTTTAAAGAGTAGTCAGTAAATACCAGTCAGTGCTTTCTCATCAAAAGCTCTGTGGATATCATTGTGATAGGCTATATTGAAGAATCATTGAATTGGCATAGTGATTCTGACCCTTATATAAACCAGGGAGCCATTTTATACAAGAACTGTAGATACAGAACCTAGGTTGTGACCCAAGCATGTAAATTGACCCCCAATACTTTGGGAAGACTTTATTTTTTAAAAATTGAATGATGACTTGTACTCTATAATTTGTGCTAATTTATTCTTGGCCCCTGGTGCAGTTATTAATACAGATCTGTTTCTGTCATCCAATACATAGTTTTATTGTGACTTTTCCTATAGAAGGTTAAATTTAAGGACAGGTGGAAAAGCTGGGGAAATAAAAGAGAATATATCATCCACAGAATGTCACCAAGAACAGAGAAAGCTAGATATATGGCTGAGATCTATAAAATAGGGACAGTTTCTGGGAGTGAGCTTTATGAAGGCGATGTATTGCTTTTTGACAGCTTTTTCTAAGTTAAGCATGATGATAATGCCTTCCCAGAGTGATACCAGTGCCTAAAGGGCAATCCATCTGCCCACAGCCTTTTCAGTGAGTGTGAAACTTGCATCAAAAGACCCACTGGACTCAGATACTTGTATCATATAATTTCTTGAATTATCAACAGTGCTATGCCCTTCCAAGTAAATGTTAACTCCTTGAAAGCACAGAAACTAATCTCTTCACTATGCCCTCCCATGCAGAAATTAGTATTAAATAGTAATTTTGAAGGATGCTCAGGAGTTGTGGTCACTGAGTTGGTAAGACTTAGCTGACCCTAATAACCACACACCAGGTGGAAGAAGAGCATTTCTGCAGAAGCCCTTCAAAGCACTTATTGTACAGCAATACTCTTATCAGACTTGAGCAGTAACATTTGATTGTCACACATTTCAGAGGGGAGACTGCTCTCATGGATAGGTATATTACCTTAAATTTGTCTTCAGGAAGACATATTCCTGCTACATCTAGTCCATCAGCAATTCTTGTCAGAGTTATGTCTTAAATATGTCCCCAGTCTCTCCACTTCATGTCTCTTGCCATGACCCTACTTCAGGCCAGCATCATCTCTCGCTGGTCTACTGCAGACATAACTGGCCTCCCCTTTTCTACTCTTGCCCCGTTGACAATTCTCTCAACAGCAGCCAGGCTCATCTTTTTTTTTTTTTTTTTTTTTTAATACAAATCTGATTATGTCACTGTCCTGCTCAAAATCTTCTGGTGGTTTCTCATTGTACTTAGAATAAAATTTAAAGTCTTCCCTCTAACCTTTGAAGCCCTGCATGGTCAAGCCCCTGACTATCTCTGTGACCCCATTTCATGTGATATTTCTCACTAGTCACTGTGTTCCAGCCCTGCTTGCTCTCTCTGTCTCTCTCCCTCAAATACACTGAGCTACTCTTCACTTCTACATTTTCAAATTTGCTGTTTCTTCTGCTAAGTATATTCTTCCTCCAGATCTTCACGTGGTTGATTTCTTCTGGTCACCTAGGTCTTAACTCAAATGTCAGTTCCTCAAAGAATTATCCTGTCTAATCCTTATTATCCTGTCTAATGTTCAAATCCCTGCATCACCCTCACATTATCCTGTTTTATTGTTTCAGAACACATCACTATCTTCTATTACCTTATTTCTTGTTTATTGTCTCTGTTGTACATTAGATAAGTTGTGTGTCAACAGGACAGCATTTGTCTTGTTGACTTTGTATCCGTGATATCCAGAACTATAGCTGATACATAGTAGGTCTAGTTTCATAAATATTTGGGAATGAAGAGGTAAATCTCAGTGCTTATCAGCATCAGCAGTTCACTTGCAACTGTCACAGTTTCCTCTGGGGAAGGTAGTTGACTTGACCAGGTACCCAAGTTGCTTAAATTGTATTAGAAGAAAATACAGGCCTTGAACACCTAGAGGCAGATTGTCATACTCAGTATCAACAACCTCAGATATGTAGATGATACCACCTCTAATGGTAGAAAGCAAAGAACTAAAGAGCTTCTTGATGAAGGTGAAAGAGGAGACTGATAAAGCTGGCTTAAAACTCAACATTCAGAAAACTAAGATCATGGCATCTGGTCACATCTCTTCATGGCAAATAGAAGGGGAAAAAGTGGAAACTGACAGATTTTATTTTCTTGGGCTCCAAAATCACTGTGGACAGTGACTGCAGCCACAAAATTAAAAGACGCTTGCTTCTTGAAAGGAAAGTTATGTCTAACTTGAGCAACCTATTAAAAAGTAGAGACGTCACTTTGCCAACATCACTTTGTCCATATAGTCAAAGCTGTGGTTTTTGCACTAGTTATGTACGGTTGTGAGAGTTGGACCATAAAGTATGCTGAGCATCGAAGAATTGATGCTTTCGAACTGTGATGCTGAAGAAGACTTTTGAGAGTCCCTTGGACAGCAAGGAGATCAAACCAGTAAATCCTAAAGAAAATCAATGCTGAATATTCATTGGAAGGACTGATGCTGAAGCTCCAATACTTTGGCCACCTGATGTGAAGAGCTGATTCATTGAAAAAGACCCTGCTGCTGGGAAAGATTGAGGGCAGGAGGAGAAAGGGGTAACAGAAGATGAGATGGTTGGATGGCATCACTGACTCAATGGACATGAGTTTGAGAAAACTCCAGGAGATAGTGAAGGATAGGGAGGCCTGGTGTGCTGCAGTCCATGCGGTTGAAGAGTTGGACACGACTTAGTGCCTGAACAACAACGTTCCAGCAATGTGAGAGATTAAGCCAACTGTACAGTTAGATGTTGTAGTCCTTGTAAGACCACCCGTACTTCTGACACAATCTACACATTTGGGGTATTCCCAAAACCAGTCTCAGTTTTGGTGGTTCATTAGAAGGACTCCCAGAACTCACTAAAAGCTGTTAACTCACAGTTATGCTTTATTGCAGGGAATGGGTATAAATTGAGATCAGTCAAGGGAAGAAGTGTGTAAGATAGAGTTCAGGGTGGCTCCACATGTAGAGCTTTCAGTTGTCTTCTCCCCATGGAGTCAGGACAGTGTTACTCTCCTGGCATTGTTGTATAGAAGTATTCACAAAGGATGGCTAAACAGGGAAGCTCAGCTGAGCTTCAACTGTCCAGAACTTTCATTGGAGCTCCATCACCCAAGTGTGACTGATTTACCCATGGAGCTGATCTCAGTCTCCAGCCCCACCAGAGGTTAACTGATATCACAGTTCCCAAAGTCTCCATCCTAAATCAAACTTCAGTCTTTCTTAGTCTTAGACTAGTCCCTACCCTAAGACTCTCTGGTATGGCCAGTCCCCACCGTCAGACATACTGTTAGACTGTCTGGTGACCCAAGGCCCACGGACAAACAAAGACATATCTTTCAGGCTTGACATTTCAAGGGCTTAGAGATCACTTCTGAGAGGCCAAAGACAAAGGCTAGATGTCTTTGTGGGCCAGGTTAAATTCTTTATCACACATATGAATGTACTATATTTTCTTTGTTTCATTGTCCTCTTGATGGATATTTCTGTTACATGTGATGTATATCAAATAGTACCTATTTCTTTAATGAATGAGTGCTTTATGTAATACTGTGTGCCAAGCCCTGTGTAACTTCTTTTCAAATAGTAACTCATTTAATTCCCAGAAGAATCCTATATGAGATAAATGCTATTATTCTCATTATACAGATGAAAATAGGATACTGAAAGGTCACATAACCGCTAGATGGACTAGCTGGGATATAAACTCAGGCAGTCAGAATCCTTCCTCATAACCACTATGATATGCTGTCTAAAAAACAATACAGCAAAAATATATTTATGCACATCTTTTGTATATATATATCTGAGAGTCTGTAAGATTTATGCCTAATAGTAAAATTGCTGCACTGTAGGCATATGCATCTTCAACTTTATTAGACATGGCCAAATTATTATCCAAACTGATAGTTTTAAAATAATTTGTAAGATATTTGTATATATCTTTCCTAGTCCATGGCTTTTCACTTTCTTTTATTGTCCAGATGTTTATCACTTAAAAATACTTTTTTCAACATTTTCTCTACGATTTAGCTTTTTGTATCTTATTTAAGAAATGTTTCTTTCCCCTGAACTCAAGTATATATCCTCATATATTCTAGAAGCTTTGTCTTTTATATTTATACTTTCATCTACCTGGGCTTGATTCTGTATATGGTATAAAACAATTGCCTCAAAACCACTTGTTCAGTGATCCATTCTTTCCCCACTGGTCTGTAATGCCACCTCTGTCATAATCATTTTCATATACTTATGGGTCTTATATTAGTTTGCTATCACTGCCGTAATAAATCACCACAAACTTATTAGCTTAAAACCATGCAAGTATGTTGTCTCACAGTCCTGGGTGTCAAAAGCCTAAAATGAATAGGCTGGGCTCCTTCTCTCTTGGGGCTGTAGGAGAGAATCTATTTCTTGTCTTTTTTTTTTTAATAGTTTTTTTTTTAATTTTTATTTATTTATTTTTTTGTCATACATTGATATGAATCAGCCATAGATTTACACGTATTCCCCATCCCGATCCCCCCTCCCACCTCCCACTCCACCCGATTCCTCTGGGTCTTCCCAGTGCACCAGGCCCGAGCATTTGTCTCATGCATCCCACCTGGGCTGGTGAACTGTTTCACCATAAATAGTATACATGCTGTTCTTTTGAAATATCCCACCCTCACATTCTCCCACAGAGTTCAAAAGTCTGTTCTGTATTTCTGTGTCTCTTTTTCCGTTTTGCATATAGGGTTATCGTTACCTTCTTTCTAAATTCCATATATATGTGTTAGTATGCTGTAATATTCTTTATCTTTCTGGCGTACTTCACTCTGTATAAGGGGCTCCAGTTTCATCCATCTCATTAGGACTGATTCAAATGAATTCTTTTTAATGGCTGAGTAAAATTCCATGGTGTATATGTACCACAGCTTCCTTATCCATTCATCTGCTGATGGGCATCTAGGTTGCTTCCATGTCCTGGCTATTATAAACAGTGCTGCGATGAACATTGGGGTGCACGTGTCTCTTTCAGATCTGGTTTCCTCAGTGTGTATGCCCAGAAGTGGGATTGCTGGGTCATATGGCAGTTCTATTTCCAGTTTTTTAAGAAATCTCCACACTGTTTTCCATAGCGGCTGTACTAGTTTGCATTCCCACCAACAGTGTAAGAGGGTTCCCTTTTCTCCACACCCTCTCCAGCATTTATTGCTTGTAGACTTTTGGATAGCAGCCATCCTGACTGGCGAGTAATGGTACCTCATTGTGGTTTTGATTTGCATGTCTCTGATAATGAGTGATGTTGAGCATCTTTTCATGTGTTTGTTAGCCATCTGTATGTCTTCTTTGGAGAAATGTCTGTTTAGTTCTTTGGCCCATTTTTTGATTGGGTCATTTATTTTTCTGGAATTGAGCTTCAGGAGTTGCTTGTATATTTTTGAGATTAATCCTTTGTCTGTTTCTTCATTTGCTATTATTTTCTCCCAATCTGAGGGCTGTCTTTTCACCTTACTTATGGTTTCCTTTGTAGTGCAAAAGCTTTTAAGTTTCATTAGGTCCCATTTGTTTAGTTTTGCTTTTATTTCCAATATTCTGGGAGGTGGGTCATAGAGGATCTTGCTGTGATTTATGTCGGAGAGTGTTTTGCCTATGTTCTCCTCTAGGAGTTTTATAGTTTCTGGTCTTACATTTAGATCTTTAATCCATTTTGAGTTTATTTTTGTGTATGGTGTTAGAAAGTGTTCTAGTTTCATTCTTTTACAAGTGGTTGACCAGTTATCCCAGCGCCACTTGTTAAAGAGGTTGTCTTTTTTCCATTGTATGTCCTTGCCTCCTTTGTCAAAGATAAGGTGTCCATAGGTTCGTGGATTTATCTCTGGGCTTTCTATTCTGTTCCATTGATCTATATTTCTGTCTTTGTGCCAGTACCATACTGTCTTGATGACTGTGGCTTTGTAGTAGAGCCTGAAGTCAGGCAGGTTGATTCCTCCAGTTCCATTCTTCTTTCTCAAGATTACTTTGGCTATTCGAGGTTTTTTGTATTTCCATACAAATTGTGAAATTCTTTGGTCTAGTTCTGTGAAAAATACCGTTGGTAACTTGATAGGGATTGCATTGAATCTATAGATTGCTTTAGGTAGAATAGTCATTTTGACAATATTGATTCTTCCAATCCATGAACACGGTATGTTTCTCCATCTGTTTGTGTCCTCTTTGATTTCTTTCATCAGTGTTTTATAGTTTTCTATGTATAGGTCTTTTGTTTCTTTAGGTAGATATACTCCTAAGTATTTTATTCTTTTTGTTGCAATGGTGAATGGTATTGTTTCTTCAATTTCTCTTTCTGTTTTTTCATTGTTAGTATATAGGAATGCAAGGGATTTCTGTGTGTTAATTTTATATCCTGCAACTTTACTATATTCATTGATTAGCTCTAGTAATTTTCTGGGAGAGTCTTTAGAGTTTTCTATGTAGAGGATCATGTCGTCTGCAAACAGTGAGAGTTTCACTTCTTCTTTTCCTATCTGGATTCCTTTTACTTCTTTTTCTGCTCTGATTGCTGTGGCCAAAACTTCCAACACTATGTTGAATAGTAGTGGTGAGAGTGGGCACCCTTGTCTTGTTCCTGATTTCAGGGGAAATGCTTTCAATTTTTCACCATTGAGGGTGATGCTTGCTGTGGGTTTGTCATATATAGCTTTTATTATGTTGAGGTATGTTCCTTCTGTTCCTGCTTTCTGGAGAGTTTTAATCATAAATGAGTGTTGAATTTTGTCAAAGGCTTTCTCTGCATCTATTGAGATAATCATATGATTTTTATCTTTCAATTTGTTAATCTGGTGTATTACATTGATTGATTTGCGGATATTAAAGAATCCTTGCATTCCTGGGATAAAGCCCACTTGGTCATGGTGTATGATTTTTTTAATATGTTGTTGGATTCTGTTTGCTAGAATTTTGTTAAGGATTTTTGCATCTATGTTCATCAGTGATATTGGCCTGTAGTTTTCTTTTTTTGTGGCATCTTTGTCTGGTTTTGGAATTAGGGTGATGGTGGCCTCATAGAATGAGTTTGGAAGCTTACCTTCATCTGCAATTTTCTGGAAGAGTTTGAGTAAGATAGGTGTTAGCTCTTCTCTAAATTTTTGGTAGAATTCAGCTGTGAAGCCATCTGGCCCTGGGCTTTTGTTTGCTGGGAGATTTTTGATTACAGTTTCGATTTCCTTGCTTGTGATGGGTCTGTTAAGATCTTCTTTTTCTTCCTGGTTTAGTTTTGGAAAGTTATACTTTTCTAAGAATTTGTCCATTTCATCCAAGTTGTCCATTTTATTGGCATAGAGCTGCTGGTAGTAGTCTCTTATGATCCTTTGTATTTGAGAGTTGTCTGTTGTGATCTCTCCATTTTCATTTCTAATTTTGTTAATTTGGTTCTTCCCTCTTTGTTTCTTAATGAGTCTTGCTAATGGCTTGTCAATTTTGTTTATTTTTTCAAAAAACCAGCTTTTAGCTTTGTTGATTTTTGCTATGGTCTCTTTAGTTTCTTTTGCATTTATTTCTGCCCTGATTTTTTAAGATTTCTTTCCTTCTGCTAACCCTGGGGTTCTTCATTTCTTCCTTTTCTAGTTGCTTTAGGTGTAGAGTTAGGTTATTTATTTGGCTTTTTTCTTGTTTCTTGATATAAGCCTGTAATGCTATGAACCTTCCCCTTAGCACTGCTTTTACGGTGTCCCATAGGTTTTGGGTTGTTGTGTTTTCATTTTCATTCATTTCTATACATATTTTGATTTCTTTTTTGATTTCTTCTATGATTTGTTGGTTATTCAGAAGCGTGTTATTTAGCCTCCATATGTTTGAATTGTTAACAATTTTTTTCCTGTAATTGAGATCTAATCTTACTGCACTGTGGTCAGAAAAGATGACTGGAATGATTTCAGTGTTTTTGAATTTTCCTAGACCAGATTTATGGCCCAGGATGTGATCTATTCTGGAGAAGGTTCCGTGTGCACTTGAGAAAAAGGTGAAGTTGATTGTTTTGGGGTGAAATGTCCTATAGATATCAATTAGGTCTAGCTGGTCCATTGTGTCATTTAAGGTTTGTGTTTCCTTGTTAATTTTCTGTTTAGTTGATCTATCCATAGTTGTGAGTGGGGTATTAAAGTCTCCCACTATTATTGTGTTACTATTAATTTCCTCTTTCATACTCGTTAGTGTTTGCCGTACATATTGCGGTGCTCCTATGTTGGGTGCATATATATTTATAATTGTTATATCTTCTTCTTGGATTGATCCTTTGATCATTATGTAGTGTCCTTCTTTGTCTCTTTTCACATCCTTTATTTGAAAGTCTATTTTATCTGATATGAGTATTGCGACTCCTGCTTTCTTTTGGTTTCCATTTGCATGAAATATTTTTTTCCAGCCCTTCACTTTTAGTCTGTATGTGTCTCTTGCTTTGAGGTGGGTCTCTTGTAGACAGCATATATAGGGGTCTTGTTTTTGTATCCATTCAGCCAATCTTTGTCTTTTGGTTGGGGCATTCAACCCATTTACATTTAAGGTAATTATTGATAGGTGTGGTCCCGTTGCCATTTACTTTGTTGTTTTGGGTTCACGTTTATACAACCTTTCTGCATTTCCTGTCTAGAGGAGATCCTTTAGCATTTGTTGAAGAGCTGGTTTGGTGGTGCTGAATTCTCTCAGCTTTTGCTTATCTGTAAAGCTTTTGAATTCTCCTTCATATCTGAATGAGATCCTTGCTGGATACAGTAATCTAGGTTGTAGGTTATTCTCTTTCATTACTTTCAGTACGTCCTGCCATTCCCTTCTGGCCTGGAGGGTTTCTATTGATAGATCAGCTGTTATCCTTATGGGGATCCCTTTGTGTGTTATTTGTTGTTTTTCCCTTGCTGCTTTTAATATTTGTTCTTTGTGTTTGATCTTTGTTAATTTGATTAATATGTGTCTTGGGGTGTTTCGCCTTGGGTTTATCCTGTTTGGGACTCTCTGGGCTTCTTGGACTTGGGTGGCTATTTCCTTCCCCATTTTAGGGAAGTTTTCAGCTATTATCTCCTCGAGTATTTTCTCATGGCCTTTCTTTTTGTCTTCTTCTTCTGGAACTCCTATGATTCGAATGTTGGGGCATTTCACATTGTCCCAGAGGTCCCTGAGGTTGTCCTCATTTCTTTTGATCCTTTTTTCTTTTTTCCTCTCTGCTTCATTTATTTCCACCATTTTATCTTCTATCTCACTTATCCTATCTTCTGCTTCCGTTAGTCTACTCTTGGTTCCCTCCAAAGTGTTTTTGATCTCATTCATTGCATTATTCATTTTTAATTGACTCTTTTTTATTTCTTCTAGGTCTTTATTAAACATTTCTTGTATCTTTTCAATCTTTGTCTCCAGGCTATTTATCTGTAGGCCCCCTGCATTCCTTGACTTGTGACCCCCTTTTAGCAGTGGCATCACTCTGACCTCTGCTTCCATCTGCAAATCTTCACTGACTTTGACCTTTCTGCTTCCTCTTTTAAGATACCTTTCTGATGACATTGCATCCACTGGGATAATCTAGGATAATTTCTCCATCTCATGATCTTTAATTTAATCACATCTTCAGAGTTCCTCTTGCTGTGTAAGAGAATGTAGCCACAGGTTCCAGGGATTAGGATGTGGACATCTGTGATGGGAGCATTATTCAGTCTACCACAGGCTTCTTCCTGGACGTTCCATCATTCTTAATGTTTTTAATCCATCCCTTTTTAGCATACTCATTTTAACTATCTGAATAAGGTTTTGTGGGAATCTAATCCTTCTGTTTGTTATGTCCATTAATTCTCACTCAGGATAAGACGTATTTCTTCATCTGTTGTGTTAGATTATAAGCTCATCATAAGGGAACTCTGTCTTTGATAATTTCATGTAGCCTGGATAGAGGTCATATTGTTCTAGAAAGTTTTAGCAGTTGCTTCCACAAAATTTCCCAGGGTACTACTGACCCAGGTGGGGCCAGTGGTAAAGAATCAGCCTGCCAGTGCAGAAGACACAAGAGACATGGGTTCTATCTCTGGGTCAGGAAGATCCCCTGGAGTACGAAGTAGCAACCCACTCAGTATTCTTGCCTGGAGAATTCCATGGACAGAGGAGCCTGGCAGGTTACAGTCTTTGGGGCTGCAAAGAGTCAGACACAGCTGAGCTATTGAGCGCACACACTGGCACAGAGCCATTTTTCATGATGTTTTATTGGTTAGTGAGTGAAGTTGCTCAGAGTTTCTCAAATCATCTCTAAAATTTCAGATTTCCAGTCTGTGTGAGAGAAGACCACTGGTTATAAATACAGAAGAATATACATCCTTGAAGGTGGATTCTTTACCATTGAGTCATTGTGGAAACCCACACAGGGCTTTAGATAAAACAATTTAATGTTTTCTCTCTCTTGTAGTCAATGGATTTTCTCCCTTGATCACCTTTTCACTCAAGTATAGTCCTTTATGGATCCAGATGTTACTAGAGACTATCTCATTCTCTACTCCCTGCCTTGTTTGAATCCTAAGGCCTCTCCTTTCCCTACATGGGCATTAAAACTCCAGCCCCTAGATTCTTGAGTTAGGCAAACTCATTAGAGCTTCTGTAGCATTAACTCCTGTGCTTATTGCTCTGGTTTTCAGTTCCTGATTTAATTTGTGCTTACTTTTATGGTAAGTAAAATTTCCAGAGCCTTCCCAGCTTGTTTTTTCCTTAGCATTTCTTTATGGTCACTTCTGTTGTGGGGGGGTCTCATCCATCACCTCCTGAGGCTATTTGTAGCCTATATACTTTAGGTAGTCAGTAGCTGGTTTGGGAGTCGGGGATAACTGAGTTTTGTTTAGGGATACTTTCAGGTTGGTCACAATTCTAGGTTTTCATGTTGTATTATTAGCACTAATACCTCTGCTGCATTAAAATATTAATCTTATCTCTGAGATATTCTTAATACCATGATAGAAAAGATAATAAATTATCAAAATCTTTTTTTCTCTAAGACCAGTTAAATTTATTAGATGTTAGATATTTTAAAAAACATTATTTTACCTTAATTTTCAACTCAAGAATTCTAATCCTCATTTTCCTATTCTCTTCCTAGAATGTGTGCAGTGTTTGGTGGAATCTATTGTCTTCGCCATTCAGTACAATGCCTTGTAGTGGACAAAGAATCTGGAAAGTAAGGATGATATAAGTTACCTTCCTATATTTACACCCCCAAGCACAAGTGAAAAATGCTAAAGTCGATTTTTTTAAAATGATTCTTCAAAGATCCTCCTTGGTGTTAATAACATATCAACCTTGATTAAAAGTAATTTGTGTTTAGATCCTCCAGAACAAGGAAAGTGAGTTCAGAATATAGAAACTAAATTAATTTCCCTGCAATATGGCTATAGCTCCTGATCATCCAAGCTCGGAAGACAAATCATTTCAGCTGCTGGGGGTGGGTGATGAGTGATGTTAGTTTTCCTTGTGGCCTTACCTCCTCTAATTGATTTTCATCAGATGACAACAAAGCCCTCTGTTATTGCATTTTTAAAAATGGATCTCACCTAAAGACTCATCAGATTAATCTCTGCTGATAATGCATGTCACTCCAAGAGAAAATACTTTAATGATTTTTAGGTAGATTGTTGTCATAAACTATGCTGCCCTGTTATCTGAGGATGAATTCCTTTACAACCGTATCAGGCTTGCAGGCTGGTTTAGGATTGAAATAAGAATGTACCTACTTTTAATGAAAGCTGAACATGATCGCTTTATCTGTTCATTTTTATATTTCAGTTATATTTTTCTAGGATTTATTATTCAGTTACTAAAATATGTTCTTGTCTAAATTACACTAAGTAGTATTTTTTTATTTCTGGGCTTTACATTTAAACATAAATGGGTTAACTGCATCAAATTTTAGGAGCTGTTTAAATTGCTATGTATTTTTCTTTTTTTAAGCATTTACTGACCTATATCTCTTGTATGACTGTTTTTAGGGATATATAAAGAAGTAGTATTGTTCAGGTCATAAAATATCTTAATATATGGAACTAGAAGCTTAAAAATATAAAATTTAAGCTGTTTTTTCATTTTATAATAATTTTGTATAGTCTAAGCAACATAAGGTGTTAATTTCTTATAGGCCAGTTATAGTGCAATAACTAATATTTTGAGATATGGTGGAGAACAAATTCAACTAGAATATATAATATTTAGACAAGGAAAGTAATTAGTATAAGATAAAATAGGCACATGGTTTAAAAGCATATAATTATCTTTAGCACTTTAACAGAAAGGTACTACATAAGTGAAACATTAATAATTTACAGTGAAAAATCTACCCCACAGGACCAAGATATATTGATACGTGAGGACTCTCTGGAGGTTCATGAAGGAATAGTTGTCTTTATGATTCTTAGAGTCATTTTCCCTTATGCATTCATTTTGAAGCATGAGTTACGTATCCATGATAGAAAGCTAGATAATGAATTGCTTGTTTGGTGCTTATTTACTTAGATTCTTTTACCTTTTGGAGGCCTCATTCCAGTCCCACATGTTACTCTTAGTGACATAAAGAATTTGCATGGCTCATGTTCTTTTTTGTTTTTCTTAAAGGATCTGTTAGTACAGTAAAAAGCATCTGTTGCACTAAAGGCTGCGTTTACCTTAACTTTGACTTAGTTTTTATTACAAACTCTAAAAAGAGGAATTTTTCTTTGTGGTCTGCTGCAGATTTTGGACTGCAACAGATAGCTGAGGGCCCAGGCTCTGAAGACCAAAGTTTGGTAGTTTTCAAATTTAAATGTGTCTGTAAATCACTAGGTAATAGGTAAACTTGTAAAACGAAATGCCCATTTCTGTGCCTCATGCTGGCAGAGTGAAATTGGATAATGTGCTTAGAGTGGAGCCAGGAAATTTGCAGTTTTAAGGAACACCTTCAGCTGAATATAATGTAGGTGCTCCTTAGATGAAACCAAGAAACACTGATCTGTAAGGTAAAGTTCAAGATTTAGCCAGTGGTACTATGTTCCATGATGGACTAGGGACTCTAGGTCTTAATTCATTTCTTTTGTATCTTTGTAGAAAGACCTTAAACATAATAATTATTCTTTAACAACTCTTAAGGCATGCAATGGTCAGGTAACCCTGGAGTAAAAGGAGACCTGGAACTCTGTCACTGCCATGAGGGACAGTGGGCAAGTCACTTGTCTCTGGGCCAGTTCCTTTGGCTATGAGTTAGATGGACTCTGTGGTAGTTTTCAGGTCTCCTCCCAGATATGACATGCTTTAGTTGAGTTACTGAAAGTACTTAGAAAGTACTTGGTTTTCCTTAGCACTTAGAAATAAATTATCTTAAAATGTTTTATATGCCCAAATATAGTCCATTCTCACATATTGGGTAACCTTCAGTCCAGTGAAAAATTTTAAAAAATGTTAGAACAGATTGTATGTGTCTACTTTAATGATTGTAAATGAAATAGCAAAATGGCTACTTAACGCTGTTTATTATTACTTTACTAGAATGTCAATTTTCCAATGAATATCTTTTTATTGTCCATCTTGGGTGTTTAAGATATAGCCATTTTGTATTCTGTGTATGACTCTCATATTGGAAAACTTATTCCAAGCCATAAGTATTTCCTTAATAGTGGGACAGTTAAAAATTTGACCTGCATTTATAATATTCATGATAGGTACAGTATTCTCACTATATTAAATTGTATAAGTGATCTTTAAAAAGTTTCTTTTAAGAGACAACCAATACTTCAAAACTGTAAATTCATATCTTCACTAAAAATCCATTTTATCAAGTCAAAGAGTCTCTATAAGCATCTAAAGCAAGCATTGACTGAAGTTGACTCAGGCTAATTTATCTTTCCCAAATACTATTACTTTGTCATTCAAAATCAAATAATTGAGAGACCTACCAGTAATAGATATTTTGTCAGGATTTGAATATAAAGTGAGGGATAATTTTTTGAGGGAAAAACCTTGAGTTTATATTTGGGCATATCCAGCATACATTTCTTTTTAAGCAATCCAGGTTGACTCAAACAATTGTTTATTCTAAGTTTTTTAGGCTTATTAATCAAGGAATTTGCAAATGTTTGCATTTGTCTCCTTGTGGTTTTAGATTGTCTTGTCTCCCCTGTTTTCCTGTATGGAACACTTGGCATCCTCTTTCCTCTTTGGTGTGTTAAGAGCTACCCATGCTTCAGGTGCTTAGACCTCATGCTTAGACCTCAGAGGTCTAAGTTTATTTCCTGATCCCACAGACTAGATCAGAACCCTCTGCCAACCCCACAACTAAGGTCCCCCCATATGATTGTAAATTCTCTGTAAGAAATGGCAGGATCTGACTGCTATAGTATCCCCAGAATCAAGGCAGGTTCCTATCATCCATTATATTCAATAGATTTAAGTTTAAAAAATGAATGAAGATTAAAAATTGATGATAGCTTTTTTGTGTTTTTCTTTTCATCTTTCATTGAGGAAAGCAAATAGAAGCATAAATGATCATAGCATTGAGTTTAGTGTGGTGATTATACATCAAAGTGTTGTACAAACTTTGAGAGGAGAAATATGGAATGTGTAACTAAATTCATACTTATTTTGAGCTATATCTTATTTTTCATTTTTGTTTAATGTACTCTCTTGAGATCCACTTTGTGCTCTCTTGGCTATGTTATCCTTGACTCTGCTTTCTTAATTTTCAGAGGACATATATATCAGGAGTTCTTTTCTATACACTCTCATTAAATTCTAATACTGAAGCCCTCTGTTGACTGTTTTTGGAAACACTGAATGCTGTTGTTGAGCAGCTTTCTTTTCCTTTGTAGGAATGCTGACCATGTAAAACACCTTAAATTTGATTTCACCATTTAGCAATGCTGTACTTGATATTAGCGTAGGGTATGGATGACCTTGGCCAGACATGTCTGTAACCAATAGTCTGAATCTAATTACTTCTGCTAGTGTTCTTCTGAACTTCAGCTATCTCACTTACTAGATTTCCTGCTATTACTATTTCATGGAGATATCTTTTTTTTTTCCTGATATCAGGAATAACTGTACGTTTCGCAGGTATTTGGAAGTTAGTAATGAATAGTATGTTAAACTCAGGGTGAGGTGACTGATTCTTAACACCATTTGTCATTAAATAAGAAAATCGCTGAATTTCATATTTTAGTATGTCCCATTTGCAAGATGGTAGTGGTAATATTCTAGATATTTAACCTCCACTAATCACATGCTAGTTGCTATGGGGATAAAGAGATGAATAAAACATGAATCTTGCCCTTGTATATAAAGATTACAGGCTCTAAAGTCATGTAGGCCTAGATCTGTGCCCTGGCTTCCCCACTTACTAGTTGAGTGAACTTTAGCAAGTTGTTTAACCTCTCTTTGCTTTAGTTTCTTTATCTTTAAAGTGGGACACAACAGCACCTATCTCATTTGGTTGTTATGAGTATTAATTGAACAGATAAAGTGTGTAGAATCCATATAGCAAGAGCTTAGTACCTGTTAGCTAATAGTAGTTATTAATGTAATTGGATACTTTAGAATCCCATAGAGGAGATATATTAGGAAGATCCTCTGTGTTATGCTAAGGAGTTCAGATTATAATTAATGGTAGTTCAGATTATAATGTAGTTTTTTACACTTGATCTTAGCCAAAAGGCCAAGAAGTGATTATAATGTAGTTTTTTTAATTTATTTTTTTATTGAAGAATAATTTCTTTACAGAATTTTGTTGTTTTCTATCAAACCTCAACATGAATCAACCATAGGTATACATATATCCCCTCCCTTTTGAATCTCCCTCCCCGTCCCACCCCTCTAGTTTGATACAGAGCAAACCAGAGTTTGTTTGAGTTTCCTGAGCCATAGAGCAAATTCCTGTTGGCTATCTGTTTTACATATGGTAGTGTAGTTATAAATGGGTGAATAACAAGATTAGATTTGTTATTTTTACATTCCATTTCTGTGATTAGAAGTGATTTGGAAAAAGCACTGAGATGGGAAGAGATTCTTTACCTGCTAAATCAGAGATTCTGTAATCTTTGTTTCTGTTTCTGCACTATTCACACACATTGAATTCTTCCATCATCCATCACTTATTCAGTCATCCATGCACAGTTGTCATCTGTGTGCCAGGCACTGGAGGTATAGCACAGTACAAGACAATCATGGTCTTTGTTCTCATAGAGCTTAGAGTCTACTGGGGTATCAATATGCAGATCTGGCTCTGTCCTTCCCTATGTAAAAAGTTTCAGTGACTTTATATCACTTCAGAATGAAGTCTAAGACCCTTTAACGTGACACGTGAGACTCTGGGGTCTGACCTTTGCCTGTCTCTCTCAGTTCATCTGTCTTCTCTCCGTATTTGGTCCCCTGTACTTCTCTTACTTGCCTCTGTTCCCCTGCAAGTGCTGAGCTTCTATTGAAATGTTATTTGCTTGCTTTAACTGGTTTTAACTGCTTTAAAAGCAGCTAATGTATCACTTCCTCCAAAGAACATTCCCTAATACTCTGCTGCTCCCCCCACCACCAAACTTTCACCTCTTAGAACAGTGCTTGGTACATGCTTGTTATGCCACACACTTATGTTTAACAAATGAACTACCAGTGTGCTAACAATCCATTCATTGTCTTATTAGATTTAACAAGAGTCTAGGGCAGTGTCAGTGGAGATGTTGAGGAGAGGCTAGTTTCAAGAAGTCTTTATAAGGTGAAATCAAAATTGAGTAGCAGATTAGATGTGGGAAAAGAGATTCTAAGCTAAGGAAACTCTGGTAACTGCTGGTCATGCCATTAACTGAGACTGGGATTCCAAGAAGGGAAGCAGGTGAGGAGCCATGAAGAATTCAGGTTTGGGGCATGCTAGGTTAAAAAGGCATTTGGAATCTATCCAGAAAAAAAGTAGATAATAGTTAAAGACGTGAATACAGAGCTTTGGATTGATTACAACAAAGAGCCATAGGTTTGGAGTTATAATCATGTTTGAGACTGTTGGAGTAGATATTTACCCAAGAAAAATGAGTAATAGGTGTTTTGGAATGGTTTCATCGAAAAGGTGGCATTTGAAATAATATGTTTGAGAAAGCTCAAAAGGGCATGGTGAGCAGGGGAGATTATTTTGTCTCCTTCAGTTACTGGGAATCTTCTAATTCCTTTAATTAATGTATTTTCCTTTTAATGATTTCACGTGTGATTTATGTATTCCTTATAAAAGTAATTGGGATATTAACCTGAAGATTATAGAGAATGGATACCTGTTTTAATATTATTTTTATCTCCTGGACCAAATTCCAGATAAAGAGTTTTCATCTTGCTGATTCCCTTCTTTCTTACCATAATTTTGCTATTTATGTCCTCGTGTTATTGAACCAAGAACTGTATAACTGTTGTGATTTGTTGATTTAGAAAGCTCAGCTCTAGAAATGTTCTGTCTGACTTCACTGATTCTTATGATCAGCTTGGTTGTTGCGCTCTGTAACTGAGAACTCCTATCATGTTCCTCCTCAATTTACTATTTATGGGGCTCAGCAAGGTCCTCACCTAAATCCAGAATGCTGTTAATCTTTAATGGCTTCCCCAAGTTCATGTTAGAGGGGTGAACAGAGTCTATTTTAATGTCTCATTTTGTTGTTTTCCATTACTTGAATGTCATTTTTTTATATTAATCTTTATATTGCAGAGTCTAAGTCTAGGTCCCAAATCTATTTTCTTCCTTCATTGTTCTCCCAATTAGGCCTAATATATGACAGTAAGTATGTGAGGGGAAAACAAATCTTATCACTTACTTAAATGTGTCTTGTTTTGAACAGCTTTACTCAGGCCTAGAGCCTTAGTACTTTAGCATGAGACTATCAGGTAAGTTGTGTTGTTATCATCTATGAAGCTGACTAGGCATATGTGACTGTCACCTCAATTTCTGTAGAAATCAGTATTTTTTTCTATAGCAATAATCTTGACTTTCTACCTAGGATAGCGTAAAGATACAACAGTAGCTGTGACACACTCCATGGTGATTCTTCCCTGGGATTTGGGAGTTTATCAGAATCTCCAGGGGTACTTATAATTTGAAAAAGTCCCCCAGGTGTGATTCTGATTTGCTTCCTTCTCCTTCTCCTCCTCCTGTGAGAATCACTTTTTAATCCAGAAGCTTCAGCATAGATAGGCACATTTACTGGCATATTATCCTTGCATAGTTGAGCTCCCCAGTCTCCATACCCATCCTTCCCTTCTGAGTGATCCCCAGTAGTGCTAATACCATAACTTCTGAAAACACTGTCTGCCTTTCACCAAAGCTGTAGCTATCACGAAAGCAGCCCGGTTAGTGTTTGGAAACCTACAAGCAAGGAGGTCTCCACAAGCTTCAGGGCCAGGTTTAATTATATGGTTTACTTAAATGGGAGCCCTTTGCAAAGACTTAGATTGGAGTCCAAGGTTTATACTAACATCACTCCCTCTTCCAATTTGATTCCAACATTTTATGGTGAAAATATTAAACTCTACAGCAACATGGAAAGAATTTCAGGGTGATCACCTGTGTATCCACAACCTAGATTCTACAATTAACATTTTAACACGCTTGCTTAATCATATGTCTACCCAAATATTTATCCTTCTGTTCATCTATTCACCGTTTTTTAAGCATTTCACAGTAAATTCCAAATAGCAGTATAATTTCCCCTAAATACTTCAGTATGCATATTATTAACTAGAGTTTAATATTTGTTATAGCTTTTTCTTCTGATGTAAAATTTACATGTGGTAAAGTGCCCAAATCTTAAGTGCTCATTATCTGAGTGTTGACAAATGATAAAATCTGTATAATCCAAATCCTTGTCAAAATACAGGAGGTTTTAACACCCTCTTTTTTTCTGCCCAGATTATTCCCTCTTGACTTTCTATAGTCTCTGAGTTAAAGGTAAGAAAGAGGCTTGTCAGTGTTTCCAGGACAAATAGGGATTGATGCTTCATGATGGATCGACAGATTTCTCTTTTCCCTTGCCAAAGTACCTTGTGTTTTAAATTGTGTATGAATGTTTTAAAACAGAAAACTTGAAGGAATTCTCTGTCAGTCCAGTGGTTAGGGCTTGGAGTTTTCACAGCAGGGGCCCTGGTTCGATCCCTGCTTGGGGAACTAAGATCTCACAAGCCACATGTCATGGCCCAGAAAAAGAAAAAAAATTTTTTTAATAAAAACATAAACCAGGAGACTAACTTGCCTTTCTGATTTTAAGTACTTATTTTTTAAAATAGATATAAATACTTTAGTGAATTAAGTATTTTATAAAGCAGGAGCTCCAGTTTGATGAAATGTGAGTCTATATGCATAAAAATATAACTGAGGAAGAGAAAGGAAGTAGAAGTGAGATGGGGAAAAAAATCACATAAATATTGATATATTTATTAATATGTAGTCAATTGATTAAAAATATGTGTATCTAACATCACAAGATATAGTTTAGCCTGATGGCAGTGTCATGCTATTTATTCAAGAATATCAGCATATCATAATCTGCCTTTAGGACAATACACATTAAATTCCTCTCACTATTGGTCTTGAGTATTTGTCATTTTACTGTTAATGCCTTTATGCCTGGCAAATAGCTCTTTTTTAAAAATAGCTCTTATTTAGGGTAGCATATTTTAATTTATGCTAATATATTTTAAATATGGCATCCATTTGATATTACTTGTTTGTATTTTATGAGGAGTAACACATAAGTGTTTTTCAAGTAAAATAATTCTAGTCTCAAAAGGAAAGCTATGACAAAGTAAATTGTGTTATTTCCATAATAAAAATATATAGGAAACATGCAGGCATTTGCATATAGTTCCTGAAATATTGCATACTGTCTTTGTCAGTGCTGGTAAATCCATTTCAAGGATGTTGCCCTTAGTCCATTAGTTTGGATAATGAGCCCTATAAAGTACATTTATAACTTGTGGCACTGCAAGGAGATGGATTCTAATTTTCATCCTTTTATCTAGACACACTGAGAGAAGGTCAATGGAGGGTACTATATGATTCATTGTCCCAACACATATCAGATGACAGAGACCTGATAATGTCCATGCATAAGTGTTTTCTTTATTTGGAAACAGCACTTGAAAGAAATCTTTCTATGATCATCCTCTGAAGTAAATTGAAAACAGATATTAAAAATGCTCTATCCCTCCCCCCGTGTTTTTTGGTTTAAAACATTATCACACTTGTTGCAAGATAGCTATTCTTGAACAAAAGAGAAAGCGACACTTAACAGAAAAATAAGCCTTTCGTGGCTTTTATAGGCTGTGAATGATATAACAAGATACTTAACTTTTCCTCCCCCTTTTCTTAGATCTGTTAAGAAAAAAAAAGAGCCTATTTTCTAAACAAAGAAAAATCTTCTATGTTCCTAAACATTAGAAAAGCTTATAGCATAATAGTTGTCCTAACTTTACTCTTACTATTAATAGCATTCAAAATAAATATTTAAGTTCTAGTCCACACTTAATAGTTTAAAATGCTTCAAAATAGTGACAAGAATATATATCCTGCAATTTAGTGTAAGTTTTGTGTCAAAAATGTGTACTTGTGGGCAATTTTAAAATCTTTTCACAAATTAGTTTTAGATTCAGGATTGGTAGCTAGCTGATTATGTTTGTTTTCTTTATTATGTAATCATCAATGAGAACTTTTTTCTGTGCTTATCTTCTTTGTAGATGTAAAGCAATCATAGATCAGTATGGTCAGAGAATAATCTCTAAGCATTTCCTTGTGGAAGACAGTTATTTATCTGAGAACACATGCTCACATGTGCAATACAGGTAAGGCACCCCTCCAGCCACTCTACAAGGGAAGGTGAAATTTAGGGAAATTCATCTGTGTGGTTACATTGACAATTCTGTATGGTTCTGTTCTTCAAGTAAGATGCAAATGTATACCAAACCAAAGATATATTCAGTTTGTTACCACTGTTCTCTTATAAGGTCTGGTTTGAGGGGAACCTAGCCTAATGTTGACTCCATTGCATCAGCTGGGGTCTGTCTGCGGGTCACATATTCTCCTTTCCTGAGCCAAGAAAAGATTAAAGCAGAACTTGATTTGGTTTGGGGAGGTGACGCTTTTATCATGACTTAAGTCTTTCAAACATACCTTATGGTGGTCATATAGCTATATAAATGAGATTTATCCATGGAATCTGAGTCACTGATTAACTTTTCTGCATTACAGGCAGATCTCCAGGGCAGTCTTGATTACAGATAGATCTGTTCTCAAAACAGATTCAGATCAACAGGTAATTATAGTCCTGTACTTGTTGGTAACATGTTGCTAACTTAATCTACATGGTAATATATTGTAAATTAATATAGGTGAAATAAAATATATTAAAAAATATGTTCTAGTAATATATTTAATACATTTTAAAAATACATAATGGCAATTATGTAATAATTTTGGTTTCTTAGAGATTTCCTTCCAGTGGAACAACTAATTGCATCTTATGTAACAGATTTATTCTAGGAATATTGAAATCATCCTAGTTTTGTTTTTTTTTTTTAACAACTATGGAATTGAAAATATATTATTATGGGAAGAAAAGCATTTAGAAACATTTAAAAATCTTGGATGAGATGAGGATGATATGGTTAGGTCGCATCACTGACTCAGTGAATGTGAATTTGACCAAACTCTGGGAGATAGTGAAGGACAGGGAAGCCTGACATGCTGCAGTCCATGGGGCTGCAAAGAGCTGGACACAACTTAGCAACTGAACAACAACAACAACAACAAAAATCTTGAAGGAAAAGGCTTAATGGTAACCAGTCTTATAGCAGTGGTGGTAAGTTCACTGTTAGAGGCCTAGTGTAAATGAGCATCAGCATACATTTTCAATTCAGGCTTTCCTCATCACCATGGTTCATTTTGGTACCCTCTTCCTCCTCATAACCACTGATTCTATCAGTGGAATCTTTATACCTGTGGTTTTTCCTTAATCTGAACACATAAATTCCAAAAGAATGCCCTCTTCTCCTTCTGACAACAGTTTACAGAACTGATAAAATGAGCTTACTCAATAAGCGTGAATGTCAGATCTAGCCTGTATGCTACTGCTTAAGATAGGTTCTGAAATTTCCTTAAGTTGGAAACTTTCTATTTTATTAAACAAATATGTTAGTTTTAAGTGTGAGAGCAAATTCTTTCATTTAATTGTTCAACAGAGAGTGAGTACATTTCACATGCCAGCCAGTGTGGTAGATTCTGAGGAGACAGTGCTGACCATGATAGCATCTGTCCCTTCATAGCTTGCAGTCTGTAGGATAGAGATTGTCTGTTGTTGTTTAGTTGCTAAGTCGTGTTTGAGTCTTTTTCGACCCCATGGACTATAGCCCACCAGGCTTCTCTGTCTATGGGATTCTCCAGGCAAGAATACTGCAGTGGGTTGCCATGCGCTCCTCCAGGGGATCTTCCTGACCCAAGGATCAAACCTGTGTCTCCTGCTTGGCAAGCAGATTCTTTGCCACTAATTACTCCTTAAGAATAAGGATGTAGACCCCTCAGGGGGAATGAGGCAGGCTGGGACCTGGGACCCTTTGCTACAGTGCTTGCACCTGGACACACCTCTCCTTGATCACCAAAATACAGAGAGACTATATGGGACTAAACTGTGTTCATACACAGTTGGGGCAAATTCTGGACCCCAAAAATACAAAGAAACCAAAAAACCCAACTGCCACTTTTGAAGAGCCTGGAGCAAACAAAGGGTGTTGGGAGCAAAAGCAGGGTACTGAGCATGCCCCCTGCACACAACGAAGCATAGGGATGGACAAGCAAAACACCTAAGCCACTTCTCTGGCCACGTCTCCTGCATTGCAGGTAGATTCGTTACCGCCGAACCACCAGGGAAGCCTGCGGATACAGATACAGGCAGATAAATAGGAAGGGCAGTTCAGGATGGCAAGTGTGAACAAGAAGTTGTAAAATCATAGCACTCATAACACTGTCCTGTAATTACCAGTTTACTTGTCTGTCTCCCAGTAAACCATAAGCTTTGTGAATGGGTTGAAGAGTGACAGAGGCAGAAAAGTGAAGAAAGCAAAGAACTTCTGAAGAAGCTAAGCTGGGAAGAGTAAGAGAGAGGACAGTGATCTCTGCTGAGGGATGTGGAAGTGAAGAAGGCATTTCTTTGAAGTGTTACAGTATATTTCAGCTGTTGAGAATGGGGCCAGCAGAGGACAGGTTGAAGATTCCCAGAAGAAAAGGAAGATAATTGATGTAGCAAGGTCCAGATAAAGGCTAGGGGGGGATGGGATTCAGAGAATTGGTGAGAAACATTGTCCTTAGATGGGATATATGACACTTTGAAATAAGAGGGTGAATCCATGAACACCTTGAGCTGCATGCAACAAATTCTGGTAATTTTTCATTTTTGTTCTGTTACAAATATTTTCTAATTTTCCTTTTTATGGCTTCTTAGATACACCCATCATTTAAAAAAATGGACATTTAATTTCCAAATACGTGTTTTTTAAATTTTATGTATTTATTCATTTATTTTTCGCTGTGCTGGGTCTTTGTTGCTGCATGTAGGCTTTCTCTAGTTGCGGTGAGTGAGGGCTACTCTCTAGTTGTGGTGCATGGGTTTCTCATTGCTGTGGCTTCTCTTGTTGTGGGCCATGGGTTCTAGGCTACAGGCTCAGTAGTTATGGTGCATGGGCTTAGTTATCCCGCAGCATGTGGAATCTTCCCAGACCAGGGATCAAACCTGTGTCCCCTGCATTGGGAGATGGATTCTTAACCACTGGACCACCAGGGAGGTCCTACATGGGGTTTTAAGTATCTTTGATATTAATTTCTCATTTATTCTCTGCTTTATTTCTGCTTTATTCTCTGCAATCACCGTGCGTGTTTTTTTCAGTCTTCTAACTTCACTGAGGCTTTCAATGGCTAAGTCAAAGATCTCTCTTGGTAAATGTCACATTGTGCTTAAAAATATGTGGCTTATTTCCAAATATCTTTTGATATTGATTTCTGGCCTGTTTTCACAGTGATAAAAGAACAGACTCTGTGTGATTTTAATACCTTTAAACTATAAAATTTTTGCACCTTGTTTTATGTCCCTGGATATGTTCCAGTGTCTCCTGGTTTATAGTCTGAGGGAACTTGAATAGAATTTGTATCTTGCTATTGTGTGAAAATTGTATAAATCTTAATTATGGTGAATTAGTTCATGGTGCTTTTCCTTCTACTTTTCTGTATATTCATTTTCTTAATTTTTAAGAGTTTGATATTGAAACTCCAACCAAAAATCTTAATTTATCTACTTAAATAGTTGTAATATAAAGTAGAACTGTATGTAACTTTGGATTTTCCATATCTCCTATAAATGTGTTATCATTCTTTCATAATTTAAAAAATAAAGAGAAAAAATCAAACTAACACAGAATAAAAAATTTTTTTAAAGGGAAAAAAAAAGAGTGAATCTGGGAACATTTGTAGACTTGGGAGTTCCCATCTGATGGGTTCTGTTTACTTTTTAAAATCACAAGGTGAGGTCATCTCCTGAGAATAGGGGTGTGGGAATGGGTCAGAGCTCAAGGAAAGGAGTAAAATAATCACTGTGGAAAGTGACCTGTCTCATGGTCAAATGACTGGGCAGTGTTGAGGGGTCCAGCTGAGTCTGGAGGTCGTGGGTTTATAGTAACATTAATCTGCTCGCATCCTTTCAGCTCTTTCATTCTGTTACCCCTTCCCAGCCTGCTCACTGACATGTTAAGAGAGACCTACAGTTCCTTGTTCCCTCTGCTTCCTCCCAGATTACCAGCTCCCTTCTGCACTCTTCCTTTTCCATGTCCTAGACCACATGGTAGATCTTACTAACTGCTCTTCCTTAAAAACCTTCAATTCCCATGTAATGTTCTTCTGTACCCACAGAGGAAAGTCCCATCCCTAGATGAAGCTTGGATCTGCACTTGGAGCACTAAGGGCTGATTGGGAAACTATACATCCAGATAGACTGGCACCACCACAGTGTTGGTGGCACCAACCTCATCTAGCAGAACCCTGAGTACCTACCAACAGTTAGCTCCTCACTGGCCTCAGGCAGCTCCCTCTCACCTCAGAGCTAGTCTTAAGTTTTCACTGTTTTTACCCACCCTTAGCCCTCTAACTTCTCCCCCATCACTTTACTAAGAAAAGTAAGGACACCTACAAAGCTCAGTGGCCCTTGATCTCCTGCCCCACCACCCACCACTTACATACATGAGCATAGAGACTAATGAGGGGGCTCCCCCTCCTTATCCAAGGCCAATCCCTTTTACAAGCACCTTTGACACACACATGTGCCCACACCACCCAATATGCCTGCTCTCTCTCCTACATCTTCAGCCTCTCCCAACTATTGGCACCTTCCCCTCAACCTGTACACATGTATTAGCATTTTCTGTTCCAAAAATTAAAATTAAAAAAAATGCTCTTTGAGTCTGTACCTATTTGCAGCTAGTATCCAATCTCTCCCCTGCCCTTATCAATATTTTTGAGATGGTATCTCTGCTTGCTGCCTCCAGCTCCTTACCTCTCATTACTTCTAGACCAGCCTGGCTTCTACTATCAAATTCCTACTACAGCTTCTCTTCATAAGTTTATTAATAACTTCATATTAGTCAGGACCACAGGACATTTTTGGGTTTTGTTTCCTAAGTATTTCTGGTATGTTTGGCAGTGTTGACAATTCCCTTTCTCTTGAAACTCTACTCCTTTGGCTACCATAACACTTTGTTCTCCTGGTTCTCCTCATAACTCTCTGGCTATTTCCTCTTGACTTCCTCTGTGGGCTCTATCCTCTTCCTAAATATCAGGCCACCTCAGGGTTCTGAGTATAGTCCACCATACCTCTTACTCTGCATGCTTGCCACTTGACTCCATGTACTTTTATGATTTCCAACTCTGCATAGCCTTCCTTGTCTATATCTCCTGGGACTGTTAGCCCAAAGGCCAAATTTCCTACTGTACATCTATCCCAAGGACCCCTCAAACTGAACATACTCAGGGCTGAACTCACCATCTTCCTTCTCAAAACTGCTCATCCAGTGCTTCCTACTTCCATGAAAGCACTGACGTCCTTCCAACATCTACTCCCATCTTGGACATGTCGTGAACCTCCAGGTCCTTGTCAGTATACTTCCTTGAAGTTGCACAAGTCTGCTTTCCTCTCAATCCTTCTTCTAACTGCTTTGGTTTCAGAGCTCATCACCTCTTCCATCTAACTGATCACCCTGCCTCTCATCTTGTCTCCTTTAAATCTGTCCTCTTACACAGCCATCAGAGATATCAGTCTAAAATGTATATCTGATGTGCTGTTTTTTGTTTCCTATATGTTTTCTTTTTTCTCTTTCTGAATTTTTGAATCATAAATAAATTGATGAGACTTAGAGGAAAGAGTGGTGTGATCATTCACCTAGAGCCAGACTTCCTAGAATATGAAGTCAAGTGGGCCTTAGGAAGCATCACTACAAACAAAGCTAGTGGAGGTGATGGAATTCCAGTTGAGCTATTTCAAATCCTAAAAGATGATGCTGTGAAAGTGCTGCACTCAATATGGCAGCAAATTTGGAAAACTCAGCAATGGCCACAGGACTGGAAAAGGTCAGTTTTCATTCCAGTCCCAAAGAAAGGCAATGCCAAAGAATGCTCAAACTGCCGCACAATTGCACTCATCTCACATGCTAGTAAAGTAATGCTCAAAATTCTCCAAGCCAGGCTTCAGTAATATGTGAACCGTGAGCTTCCAGATGTTCAGGCTGGTTTTAGAAAAGGCAGAGGAACCAGAGATCAAATTGCCAACATCTGCTGGATCATTGAAAAAGCAAGAGAGTTCCAGATAAACATTTCTGCTTTATTGACTATGCCAAAGCCTTTGACTGTGGGTCATAACAAACATTGGAAGAGACTTCAAGAGATGGGAATACCAGACGACCATACGTGCCTCCTGAGAAATCTGTATGCAGGTCAAGAAGCAACAGTTAGAACTGGACATGGAACAACAGACTGGTTCCAAATTGGGAAAGCAGTACTTCAAGGCTGTATATTGTCACCCTGCTTATTTAACTTATGTGTAGAATACATCATGTTAAATGCCAGGCTGGATGAAGCACAAGTTGGAATCAAGATTGCTGGGAGAAATATCAATAACCTCAGATATGCAGACCACCCTTATGGTAGAAAGCAAAGAAGAACTAAAGAGCCTCTTGATGAAAGTAAAAGAGGAGAGTGAAAAAGCTGGCTTAAAGCTCAGCATTCAGAATATGAATATCATGGCATCTGGTCCTATCACTTCATGACAAATAGATGGGGAAACAATGGTAATGGTGACAGACTTTATTTTTGGGGCTCCAAAATCACTGCAGATTGTGACTGCAGCCATTAAATTAAAAGACACTTGCTCCTTGGAAAAAAAACTATGACCAACCTAAACAGCAAATTAAAAAGGAGAGGCATCACTTTGCTGATAAAGTGATAAAGGTCCATATAGTAAAAGCTCTGGTTTTTCCAGTAGTCAGGTATGAATGTGAGAGTTGGACTATAAAGAAAGCTGAGTGCCTAAGAACTGATGCTTTTCAGTTGTGGTGTTGGAGAAGATTTGAGAGAGTCCCTTGGACGGGAAGGAGATCAAACTAGTCAATCCTGAAGGAAATCGGTCCTGAATATTCATTGGAAGGACTGATGCTGAAGGTGAAACTCCAATACTTTGGCCACTTGATGTGAGGAACTGACTCATTGGAAAAACACTGAGCATCCCAAAGAATGCTCAAATTACTGCACAATTGCACTCATCTCACACACTAGTAAAATAATGCTCAAAATTCTCCAAGCCAGACTTCAGCAATCCATGAACCATGAACTTCCAGATGTTCAGGCTGGTTTTAGAAAAGGCAGAGGAACCAGAGATCAAATTGCCAACATCTGCTGGATCGTTGAAAAAGCAAGAGAGTTCCAGAAAAATGTCTATTTCTGCTTTATTGAGTATGCCAAAGCCTTTGACTGTGTGGATCACAATAAACTCTGAAAAAATCTGAAAGGGGTGGGAATACCAGACCATCTGACCTGCCTCTTGAGAAACCTGTATGCAGGTCAGGAAGTAATAGTTAGAACTGGACATGGAACAACAACTGGAATCAAAATTGCCAGGAGAAATATCAGTAACCTCAGGTATGCAGATGACACCATCCTTATGGCAGAAAGTGAAGAGGAACTAAAAAGCCTCTTGATGAAAGTGAAAGGAGAGTGAAAAGTTGGCTTAAAGCTCAACATTCAGAAAACTAAGATCATGGCATCTGGTCCCATCACTTCGTGGGAAATAGATGGGGAAACAGTGGAAACAGTGTCAGACTTTATTTTGGGGGGCTCCAACATCACTGCAGATGGTGATTGCAGCCATGAAATTAAAAGATGTTTACACCTTGGAAGGAAAGTTATGACAAACCTGGACAGCATATTAAAAAGCAGAGACATTACTTTGCCAACAAAGATCCATCTAGTCAAGGCTATGTTTTTTCCAGTGGTCATGTATGGATGTGAGAGTTGGACTGTGAAGAAAGCTGAGTGCCGAAGAATTGATGCTTTTGAACTGTGGTGCTGGAGAAGACTCTTGAGAGTCCCTTGGGCTGAAAGGAGATCCAACCAGTCCATCCTAAAGGAGATCAGTCCTGGATGTTCACTAGAAGGACTGATGTTGAAACTGAAACTCCAATACTTTGGCCACCTGATGTGAAGAGTTGACTCATTGGAAAAGACCCTGGTGCTGGGAGGGATTGGGGGCAGGTGGAGAAGGGGACGACAGAGGATGAGATGGCTGGATGGCATCACAGAGTCGATGGACATGAATTTGAGTAAACTCCGGGAGTTGGTGATGGACAGGGAGGCCTGGCATGCTGCGCTTCATGGGGTTGCAAAGAGTCGGACACAACTGAGCAACTGAACTGACTGAACTGAACTGAGAGGAAAGAGTAGGTGTTTGTTTAGGTAAATTTTATGAAAGCGTTTTCAAGAATTGAAGGAATTACCTTTTGATGGCTTTTATAATCTCTCTGTGATATAAGATATTTACCTTTTCAAGAGTTGAGACAGAAGGCACTGTAGTAGGGGGCCACTGATTATACATGATAGTTGTCCTAAACAAAAGAAGTACTTAGATGTTGGTCCAATCCTTAAGATACTTTTTCAGTTATATACATGTTTTTAGTCTTAATTGTTTGATAATAATTGTGCAATGTTAGGGGCTTCCCACATGGCACAGTGGTAAAGAATCCTCCTGCAATGCAGGAGACAGAGGAGATGTGAGTTGGATCACTGGGTTGGGAAAATCCTGAAGGAGGAAATGGCAATACATTCCAGTATTCTTGCCTTGGAAATCCCAGGGACAGAGGAATCTGGTGGATTACAGTCCACAGATTCTTAGAGTTGGGCATTACTGAGCACACATGCACACATTTAATCCATGTTTTAGTGGCTCCTCTCTCTTTAATGCTTCAGTACAACATTTTTTATCATAGCAGCAAAAGGAGTTGAGGAATATGGAGAACACTGTTTTTGACACATTGTAAATCTCCAAATGTATATACAGGTAGTGATAGTAAGAAGGTCATGATTATCAAAAAAAATTTATTTTCAGAACATAAAAGCATTTCCTCTGTTGGCTATCAATATGATGTTGCCAGTTAAAATCTAAACATAACGCTCACAGGTAAAAGTACAAGTAGGGCTTTACTTTTTGGCAATATTTCCTATGCAAAACAATATATTTTCCTCAGATTGAAGATTAAACTGAGAATTGGTATTGATGCTTTTGGTTCTCTAGAGAAATATTTACCTGACGGTTATTTAAAGTTTTTAAATATAAAGCCATATAGCATATTAGTGGTGCCTAGCACAGCATACTGCATATTAATGGAGTCCTTAAATTAATTTGAAGCCATTCATTTTGAAATATTTTGGTATTTGTTTAGCTATACTTTAGTATATGTTGACATATGCTTTGCTTATTTCAGTATCTTTGCAATTTTTTTTTTTAGGTTACATTTCAAATTTTTAGTACTCTATAATTTCTATTTTTAGCCATCATGAATAATCAAAATTAATTAATGTGCTGTGATTGAAACAATGAAGTGCATACAATTCAGAAATAATGAATTGTGCCTTTATTGTGCCTTTGGTAGGGGGCACAATAAATTGTTTAAGCCTTTGGAACAAAATGAAGTAATTAATCACATCTTTTGAAAATATGTAGTAAGTGAAAGATTTAATTAATATTAAATATATTTGAAATATTTATTGTCCATGAGTTTTAGGACTGCAATATGTATCATATATAAATATATCAATAACTTGACACATGTGCATGCTTTATGTTTCAAATTTTGTTCTAAAATCAGTCCCACCAGCTAAAGTTTTTTCAAACATCAATGAGTGTTTGAAAAAAGACACTCAGTTTGTTCTAATGATAAAAGAATGAAAATGAGATCTAACAGCTATGTTTGATATTTTGTTTCTGCTTTTTAGATTTCCATTTTGACAGTGCCAGCAGAGGAACCAGGAACTTTTGCTGTTCGAGTCATTGAGTTATGTTCGTCAACAATGACATGCATGAAAGGCTCATGTAAGCACAATAGAGTCTGGTAGTTTGTCTTTTGTGTTTGTTTAGGAAGTAAAGGGCGGAGAAGGCAATGGCACCCCACTCCAGTACTCTTGCCTGGAAAATCCCGTGGACGGAGGAGCCTTGGTAGGCTGCGGTCCATGAGGTTGCTAAAAGTCGGACACAGCTGAGCGACTTCACTTTCACTTTTCACTTTCATGCACTGGAGAAGGAAATGGCAACCCACTCCAGTATTCTTGCCTGGAGAATCCCAGGGACGGGGGAGCTTGGTGGGCTGCCGTCTATGGGGTCATACAGAGTCCAGAGTCAGACACGGCTGAAGCGACTTAGCAGCAGCAGCAGCAGGAAGTAAAGAGGGACAGCAATTCTTACAGTTGTGAGGATTGTATTAATAGAGTTTTGCTACATATATATATTTTTTAATTCATAGTATTTGTTCACATCATGTAAGTCATACAATAAGTCATTTCATACCTTCCCCTTGCCTGTGAACATTTCTAAAGCTAAATCTTCACATGCACCATTGTTAAGCTATCTATCTGTTCTTCTACCTGTGTGTGTCAAAATTTCTGTCTCAGCACTGTCAGATATCATGCCGCCTACAACATATTTCTTAAAGATGTTTCAGTAAGTAAAATAAGCAAGTGTACATTGGCCGTCACTATGCCTAGACCTAAACTGTGTATTCATAGGGATTATTAAGAACAGCTGACATTCCCGATTTGAAGTATTCATAATCTTACTGCACATCCAGTGAAACAAGACAATATTAACTGAGTGCACTGTGTTCTGGTAGGCATATCAGGGTAGCTAAAGATGAATACAATATAGGGCCTGAACTTGGGGGACTCACAGTCTAGTGGGACAGATATGACAAATACAGAAGTAGCTGTAAGAGGCAGATTATTAAAATATCACAAGAGAGATACTAACAAATTAGACTCTAGATAGTCCTAGAAGGAAAACATAACAGTATCATCAGTTATGATTATTTTAAATTCTATAAACTTATATTGAGTTTTACTGCAACTGTTAACATGAATTATGAAAATCCGAAGACTAATCTGATTTGGCCTAGTCAAGGAATATTTGACTATGCTTACAAGTGTAGGACTGTTGCTTCCTAAAAAATGGTAAAAACATGGTCAAAGAGAAGTGGGAGTGTGATGCCAACAGGGAGAGGCAAGCAAACTTACCCAATATTGCTATAATCCTAAACTTCCATTTGAAAAAGTAGCTCAAGTTTTTCTCCTTTTATAGTGATATAGGTAAATGTTTACCATATTATTTCCCCCCTATTACTTTAGACAGTTTTTTTGTGTGTATCAGTTTAACTATGTTAGCATCTAAAATACAAAACTGCACTCATTTTGAATTTTCTAAATTGCATTTATTTTATGTTTGTGAATATTTTTTAAAATTTACTTTTATAGATTATTTTTCTATGTGAAATATTTTATATTCCCAGTCTTAATAATATATATTCACTGTTGACAATTTGGAAGATGTAAAAAAGAAAAGTAAAGTTAGTATATCCTTCTCCTTAGAAATGATAAACCCTTGATTATGTTTGTATTTTTTAGATGTGTATGCATATATATTTTCATTAGAATGCAATACTATTTATATACTGTTTATAACCTGCCTTTTAAAAAGACTTTAATACAGCAAAAATCTTTTTGTAATTCTATGATATAATTTTCAATGATTGTGGATATACCATTTTTATTTAATCCCATGATGTTGAGATTGTTTTGAAAAATTTTGCTTAATAGTCCTATAAAAACCAGCCATTTTTATAAGTAAATATTTATGAGCATCAGTTGTTTCTTGTAAGATTTTTTTGAGTGGAATTATTGGGTCAAAGTAGTTTTTTTTAATTTTAGAATAATTATGGATTCATAGAATTTGCAAAGATAGTACACAGAGGTCGCATGTATCCTTCATCTAATTTTTTCCGTTAGTTAAATTTTACCAAATTATAGTGCAATATCAAAACCAGGAATTTGACATTGGTACAATGTGTGTATGCTTTTGCCATATAGATAATGTTTTTTGGTTTTCTCTCAAGTCTACATTCAAGATTTTTCTCCTTAGTCTTCGAGTTATAGAATTTTGATTATGATGTCTCTTGGCATTTATTTCTTTGGATTTATTCTATTTGAAATTTATGCAGTTTCTTGAATCTGCAGGTTTATCTCTTTTTTTTCAAATTTGTGAAATTTTTGTCTTTTATTTCTTTGAGTATTTTTCAGCGAACATTCTTTCTCCATCTGGGACTTCTATGACGTGTCTATTAGATCTTTTTTTTAATTAATTAATGTATTTTATTGGAGGCTAATTACTTTACAGTATTGTAGTGGTTTTTGCCATACATTGGCATGAATCAGCCATGGGTGTACATGTGTTCCCCATCCTGAAGACCTTCCCACGTCCCTCCCCATCCCATCTCTCAGGGTCATCCCAATGCACCAGCCCTGAACACCCTGTTTCATGCATCGAACCTGGACTGGTAATCTATTTCACATATGATAATATACATGTTTCAATGCTATTCTTTCAAATCATCCCACCCTCGCCTTTTCCCAGAGTCCAAAAGTCTGTTATTTACATCTGTGTCTCTTTTGCTGTCTCGTATATAGGGTCATTGTACCATCTTTCTAAATTCCATATATATGCGTTAGTATCCTGTATTGGTGTTTTTCTTTCTGACTTACTTTACTCTGTATAATGGGCTCCAGTTTCATTCATCTCATTAGAACTGATTCAAATGCATTATTTTTAATAGCTGAGTAATATTCCATTGTGTATATGTACCACAGCTTTCTTATCCATTTGTATGCCGATGGACATCTAGGTTGCTTCCGTGTCCTGCTATTGTAAACAGTGCTGTGATGAACATTGGGGTACATTTGTCTCTTTCAATTCTGGTTTCCTCGGTGTGTATGCCTAGCAGTGGGATTGCTGGGTCGTATGGCAGTTCTATTTCCAGTTTTTTAAGGAATCTCCATACTGTTATCCATAGTGGCTATACCAGTTTGCATTCCCACCAACAGTATAAGAGGGTTTCCTTTTCTCCGCACCCTCTCCAGCATTTATTGTTTGCAGACTTTTTGATAGCAGCCATTCTGACCGGTGTGAGATGATACCTCATTGTGGTTTTGATTTGCATTTCTCTGATAATGAATGATGTTGAGCATCTTTTCATGTGTTTGTTAGCCATCTATATGTCTTCTTTGGAGAAATGTCTGTTTAGTTCTTTGGCCCATTTTTTGATTGGGTCTTTTATTTTTCTGGAATTGAGCTGCAGGAGCTACTTCTATATTTTTGAGATTAATTCTTTGTCAGTTGCTTCGTTTGCTATTATTTTGTCCCATTCTGAAGGCTGTGTTTTAACCTTTCTTATAGTTTCCTTTGTTGTGCAAAAGCTTTTAAGTTTAATTAGGTCCCATTTGTTTATTTTTGCTTTTATTTCCATTATTCTGGGAGGTGGGTCATAGAGGATCCTCCTTATGTCAGAGTGTTTTGCCTATGTTTTCCTCTAAGAGTTTTATAATTTCTGATCTTAACATTTATATCTTTAATCCATTTTCAGTTTATTTTTGCTTGTCAGTAAAGCTTTTGATTTTTCGAGTTTGGATTTTAGCCTCCTGCCTCTTGCTTTCAGTCTTACTCTTACAGTAGCCTCAGGACTTCTCCATCCATATAGCACAGATGATAAAACATCTAGGTTAATAGTGAAAAAATTCTCCACAGTGAGGGACACCCAAAGAGATTCACAGAGTTACATGGACAAGAGAAGAGGGAGGAGGGAGATAGAGGTCACCAGGAGGAAAAGAGGGGGTGTCAAAAGGAGAGAGAGCAGTCAAGCCAGTAATCACATCCATAAGTGATAATGGATACTGAAGATTAGATTCTTAAAGGTTCAGTTCAGTTCAGTCGCTCAGCGTGTCCAACTCTTTGCGACCCCATGAACCGCAGCACACCAGGCCTCCCTGTCCATCACTAACTCCCGGTGTCCACCAAAACCCATGTCCATTGAGTCAGTGATGCCATCCAACCATCTCATCCTCTGTCGTCCCCTTCTCCTCCTGCCCTCAATCTTTCCCAGTGAGTCAGCTCTTTGCATCAGGTGGCCAAAGTATTGGAGTTTCAGCTTCAGCATCAGTCCTTCCAGTGAACACCCAGGACTGATCTCCTTTAGGATGGACTGGTTGGATCTCCTTGCAGTCCAAGGGACTCTCAAGAGTCTTCTCCAACACCACCGTTCAAAAGCATCAATTCTTCAGTGCTCAGCTTTCTTTGTAGTCCAACTCTCACATCCATACATGACCACTGCAAAAACCATAACCTTGACTAGACAGACCATTGTTGGCAAAGTAATGTCTCTGCTTTTTAATATGCTGTCTAAGTTGGTTATAACTTTCCTCCGAAGGAGTAAGCGTCTTTTAATTTCTTGACTGTAGTCACCATCCACAGTGATTTTGGAGCCCAGAAAAATAAAGTCAGCCACTGTTTCCACTGTTTATGCATCTATTTGCCATGAAGTGATAGGACTGGATGCCATGATCTTAGTTTTCTAAATGTTGCACTTTAAGCCAACTTTCTCACTCTTCTCTTTAAAGGTACAAAATTGATAACAGATACCAAAAAGCAAAGATTAAAAATCTAGAGTAGAGGTTAGACTCTGAAAAATACAATATTAAAAATGCAAAGCAAAATCAATCAGAAAAAATGTAAAAAAAATATGAAATTTGCTTTAAAAATAAGGTATTTTTTTGCAATGTAATAATAGGTTATAAAAATGAAAATTAAAGGAGTAATAAAGAACTTAAAATTTAAGAAAAATTAAAAAATGATAATAATTAAAATATATCTAGGAATTTCTCTGGAGTTGTTGAGGGCAATGTGGGGTCAGTTCAGTTTCAGATAGTTCTTTGTTACAGCTTATACTTCTCAAGGTCTGTAGGTTCCTTCCAGTGCTTAGTCGATGCTAACTACAGGGTTTTTATCTGTTGCACCTGTCACTTCCAGAGCAGTTCCCTCTTCTTTGTTTATTTTGGCTTTGTCCGTTTGCAAGTCTCTTCAGTGTCTAATTTCTGCCCTGACGCAAGGGGGAGAGAAGATGGTCACTTATTTAGGCTTAGTTGTTCTGTTGTGTTGTGGGGAGGGAGGAAGCCTGCAAACATATATCACTGGCATGTTTGGGGAGTGCTCGCAATGTATGGGCCACACTGGGTTTGCCCCAGCGCACAGTGTGTGTGCTTTCCCGGTCTACACTGCTCAGCCTCCAGGTTACTCTGCAGAGGAGCTCTCCAAAGTGGGCCCTGGGTTGCATGCACTTCCCAGGTCTAAGCTGCTCAGGTTTAGGTTCTCGGATACTCCACAAAGGCACAGACTCAGTTAGGAATGCATTTTGTGCCCTTCCCTGGTCCGGGCAGCTCAGGTGACCAGGTGCTTGGCCAACTCACTGTCCCAGGTGGGCTGTGCATCTTAATCACCTCCCAGGTCCCAGCCCCTCCATTTCCTGGGTGCAGAGCAAGGGTGCTGTCTCAGGTGTGCCATGTGTCTCCTCTGGGGAGCTGATCTCTAGCTGTGACCCTCCTGGCAGATATCAACAGTCCAGGAGCCCAGGAAGACTTCGGAGCAACTGTGAGCAACTGGGAGCCTGCTCACAGTTTGGTGGAGGATGCTGTCTCTGGGGCCAAGATTGCCCCTTGCCTTCAGGCTCTAGCTGTAGCCTGCCTGCCTCTCTGCCTCTGTCAGGTGGGCGGGGCTGGTCTGCAGCTGGCTAGCTCTCCTTTGGTATTCGCTCAATCCTTTGTTCTGTGTGCAGGCCAGGCTGTGCCTTAGGTTAGAGCTTATCATAGGAAAGTGTTCTCTCTCTCTCTCTCTTTTTTTGTTTTTTTCTCTCTGACTATCCCACAGTTTGGGTTGCTATCTCCCGTTAGTTCCCTCAGATTGTCCTCAGGGCATTCAGGCTGGGTCCTAACCCTAAGCATGCAACTGGTGCCTCCCTGTTCAGCCCCTGCTCGCTGGTGGCAGGTGTGAGCATCTGGGCCATATCTCTGCTAGAAGTTGCCATTAGGCGCATATTCTGTGTTGTTTTTTTTTTTTTCCTCCCAATTATGTTGCCCTCTGAGATTCCAAAACTCCCCACAGACCCGCTGCTGAAATGCTTTCCTGGTGTTTGGAAACTTCTCCTCCTTCACGTCTCCCTCCCCGGGATGGGTGTCCATCTCTTAACTCTTGTCTCTCTTTTTGTCTTTTATATTATGTCTTACCTCCTTTCCAAGAGAATGGGCTGCCTTTCTGGCTGCCTGGTGTCGTCTGCCAGCATTCAGAAGTTGTTTTGTGGAAGTTGCTCAGCATTCAGATGATCTTTTGATGAATTTGTGGGGGAGAAAGTGATCTCCCCATCCTATTCATCTGCTATCTTAGGACTGCTCTTGTCTATTAGATCTTTTCTTTATACTTCCATATGTCTTTGAGGCTCTGTTCATTTTTTTAATTCAAAAATATTTTGATACCTATTGAGAGCAATGTACCCTGCTAGACACAGTGGATTATAGGAAGGAATATAGCCAAAGTGGTAGCAATACTAAGATAGTACAAGCAAGAAGAATGCAAAGTACATGTACTTCTGTTCATGTTCATATAGTCTGTTTTCTCTGTTTTGTTCATATTGTGCCATTTCTACAGTTCTACTTTTAAGTTCAATGATTCTTTCCTCTCTGTACATTCCATTCTGCTATTGAACCTATCCAGTATGTTTTAAAATTTTGATTATTATATTTTTTAGTTTAAAATTCTCTGTTTGATTCTTCTTTAAATCTACTTGGTGCTTGTGGAATGCATCAGGATTTTCAGAACTCTAATCAAGAAAGAGATACCAAGAGACTACTAATCCAAGATAGATAAAAACAAGAATTATCATTACCAAGATGAACTAATGAGTGATGGTTGTGACTTTTATTTTTGTTTTTTAGAATACTATTGATGTTTTAATGTTGTTTTTTTCTGGATTGAAGGAATCCTTTTTTCGTAAGCTACCTATAAATTATAATGATTATATACATTGTGCTTTTGTAAACAGATATGAACAATTTATCTTTTCTCAAGAAAAAAACTTTTTTACTTGTTTCCTAATGCTTTCTCTTTCTTTGCTGAGACTGTCATTTCATTTGTTTCCCACATGTTTGTAATCAATCACTGATGCATTTTTATGATGGTTACATTAAATCTTCAGACAAATACAGCAGCTGTGTTGTGCTGATTGTCTTTTCTTATTGACGTTGAGGTTGTCCTGGTTCTTGGTATAATGAATAATTTTTTATTGCTACCCAGGTATTTTTGTTATATAATGGGACTTAGATCTTATTCTTAGGCTTTCTCTGACACTGTTCTGGTAGTGAAAGTGAGTGTTCCCTTGTTACTGCTAGCTGGTAGTGGAAGTCCTGGTTCCCTGCTTGGCCCCTGCTGGCATGCAGAAATTGTAATACTTCCTTATTACTGCTCAGTGATTGTAATCTCCAGTAGGCCTCACTGTTTCCACCCTGGGTAGGAGGAGCAGCAGTGCCTCGATACTGCTCCACATGGCCTCAAAGACACCATGGGGACAGGATGTGGCTTCATTACTCAGGCATTGGTGGCCTCTTCTGACACCACCCCAGTGGAGCTGAGGAGCTGTCTTCTTTACTGCTGGATAGGGGGTGAAAATCCAGGATCCCATCCTGGTCTCTGCTGATATGGTAAAGGATGGGGGGACTGTTTCTCCTGGTAAATACTGGCTCCCTACTTGGCCTTTAACACCACCCTACCAGGGATGTTGGGACACCTCATTATAACCTGGTGAAGAATGGAAGTCTACATACACTCCCCATTCAGGCATTAATGAGTGTAGAGGTGGAGCCTTGTTTTTTTTCTGCGGTGCTCAGCTGGGATAGAACAATTGCTATCTAAAAGTTTTCTGTCTTGCTAAGTTTCCCCTTTCCTGATCTTTTGACTAGAGAAAAGCAGGCTTTTGTTGGGGCTTTGTTTGTCTGAGTCCACTGATGTTTCTGGGTTGCCAGGTTCTCTAGTAACTACTCTGGGATATATGAGGCAAAAAGAAAACTCAGGGAACTCTGCCATTTTGTTCCTTTGGTGTCAAGGTCCCTTGCTGGTCTGCTTTATTTCTTTACTTCAGAATTTTCTCATGTTCATTTTATATATTATATCGAAGATTTTTAACTCTACTTAGCAAGACCAATAGAGAAACGTACCTTTACTCCATCTTTCTATAAATGAATGTCCCAAAGTTTTTGAAAGTTTCTGGAGTTTTTAGGGCATTTGCCCCTCTTCCAAAGGTATATCAAATTACATATCCAATGGTAGTTTATAAGCAAACATGTCTGTTTCTCCAAACATACAAGAGCATTGCATATTATCTTAGCAAATCTCCATTGCCAGTTTGAAAGTAGAAAATGATATTTTGTTTAAATGTGTATTTAATAAATCATGAGGTTGACTGTCCTTTCATAGTGTTTACTGGGTATTTATCCTTTTACTGTGAATTAGTTATTCATTAATTTGTCTATTGTATTGGTTATTGTTTTCTTATCACCTTATAAAAACAATATAAACATGAAGGGTAAAAAAGAAGAATAATAAAAATAAACATGCATGAAAAGATGCTCAGCATTGCTAATTATTAAAAAAAAATGCAAAGCAAGACTACAATGAGGTATCACTTCACACTGGTCAGAATGGCTATCATCAAAAATCTACAAGCAGTAAGTGCTGGAGAGGGTATGGAGAAAAGGGGACCCTCTTATACTGTTGGTGGGAATGTAAACTAGTACAGCTACTATGAAGAGCAGTATGGAAGTTCCTTAAAAAACTAAAAATAGAGCAACTGTATAATCTAAGAATCCCACTCCTGGTCATACCTGGAGAAAACCACAGATTGAAAGGATAGATGTACCCCAGTGTTCATTGCACTGTTTACAAAAGCTAGAACATGGAAGCAACCTAAATGTCCATTGCTGGAGGAAGGGACAAAGAAGGTGTGGTACATATATACAATGGCATGTTACTCAACCATAAAAAAAGAATGAAATAATGTCATTTGAAGTGACATGGATGGACCTAGAGATTGTCATACTGAGTAAAGTAAGTCAGATAGAGGAAGACAAGTATCATACAGTATCACTTAAATGTGGAATGTAAAGAAATGGTACAGGTGAACCTATTTACAAAAGAGAAGTTAAGATATGAAAGGTTGTTGCTGAACCACAAAAGACGCTGGAATTCTTGGCCTCTGGAGGAGAAGAATTCAATCCGGGGCCAGAGACAAGGCTTGATCACTCAGAGCTTTTGTGTAATTCAGTTTTATTAAAGTATAAAAGAGAGAAAGCTTCTGACATATACATCAGAAGGGGGCAGAAAGAATACCCCCTTGCTAGGGTTAGCAATGGAGTTATATACCTTTTAATTAGTTATTGCAATGAATCAAAAGAATGTCTTCAAGTTTGTGAAAATTTTACCAGATCCACTCCCATAATATACATTCTGTGATATCAGGATTAGTCAAAAGGTTTTCAGAAAGGAGAAACTGTCCTCAAGCAGGATACATTGTTGGTGTATAATCCCTAGTACAGAGTTTAAACTGAGTTGTGTAACTGACTGAAACTAAAGTTGGCTTGGGGCTTCCCTTGTGGCTCAGCTGGTAAAGAATCTGCCTGCAATGCAGGAGACCTGGGTTCGATCCCTAGGTTGGGAAGATCCCCTAGAAAAGGGAAAGGCTCCACACTCCAGTATTCTGGCCTGTTGAATTCCATGGACTGTATAGTCCATGGGGTCGCTTGGCTTAAAGCTCAACATTGAGAAAACTAAGATCATGGTATCTGGTCCCATCACTTCATGGGAAATAGATGGGGAAACAGTGTCAGACTTTATTTTTGGGGGCTCCAAAATCACTGCAGATGGTGATTTCAGCCATGAAGTTAAAAGAGGCTTACTCCTTGGAAGGAAAGTTATGACCAACCTAGATAGCATATTAAAAAGTAGAGACATTACTTTGCCAACAAAGATCCGTCTAGTCAAGGCTATGGTTTTTCCAGTGGTCATGTATGGATGTGAGAGTTGGACTGTGAAGAAAGCTGAGCCCCAAAGAATTGATGTTTTTGAACGGTGGTGTTGGAGAAGACTCTTGAGAGTCCCTTGGACTGCAAGGAAATCCAACCAGTCCATCCCAAAGGAGATCAGTCCTGGGTGTTCATTGGAAGGACTGATGCTGAAGCTGAATCTCCAATACTTTGGCCAGCTGATGTGAAGAACTGACTCATTGGAAAAGACCCTGATGCTGGGAGGGATTGGGGGCAGGAGGAGAAGGGGACGACAGGATGAGATGGCTGGAGGGCATCACCGACTCAATGGACATGAGTTGGAGTAATCTCTGGGAGTTGGTGATGGACAGGGAGGCCTGGCATGCTGTGATTCATGGGGTCGCAAAGAGTCAGACACGACTGAGCGACTGAACTGAACTGAAGGAATGTAGGTCATACCTGAATGGTCTAGTGGTTTTCCCTACTTTCTTCCATTTAAGTCTGATTTTGGCCATAAGGAGTTCATGGTCTGAGCTAGTCAGTTCCCAGTCTTGTTTTTGCTGATTGTTATAGAGCTTCTCCATCTTTGGCTGCAAAGAATATAATCAGTCTGATTTTGGTGTTGACCATCTGTTGATGTTCATATGTAGAGTCTTCTCTTATGTTGTTGGAAGAGGGTATTTGCTATGACCAGTGCATTCTCTTGGCAAAACTCTATTAGCCTTTGCCTGCTTCATTCTGTACTCCAAGGCCAAATTTGCCTGTTACTCCAGGTGTTTCTTGACTTCCTATTTTTGCATTCCAGTCCCCTATAATGAAAAGGACATCTTTTTTGGGTGTTAGTCCTAAAAGGTCTTGTAGGTTTTCATAGAACCGTTCAACTTCAGCTTCTTCAGTATAACTGGTTGGGGCATAGGCTTGGATTACCATGATATTGAACGGTTTGCCTTGGAAATGAACAGAGATCATTTTGTCGTTTTTGAGATTGCATCCAAGTACTGCATTTCAGACTCTTTTGTTGACCATGATGGCTACTCCATTTCTTCTAAGGGATTCCTGCCCACAGTAGTAGATATAATGATCATCTGAGTTAAATTCACCCATTCCAGTCAATTTTAGTTCACTGATTCCTAGAATGTCAGCGTTCACTCTTGCCATCTCCTGTTTGACCACTTCCAATTTGCCTTGATTCATGGACCTCACATTCCAGGTTCCTATGCAACATTGCTCTTTACAACATCGAACCTTGCTTCTATCACCAGTCACATCCACAACTGAAAGAGATGGAAATACCAGGCCACCTGCCCTGCCTCTTGAGAAACCTGTATGTAGGTCAGGAAGCAACAGTTAGAACTGGACATGGAACAGACTGGTTCCAAATAAGAAAAGGAGTACGTCAAGGCTGTGTATTATCACCCTGCTGATTTAACTTACATGAAGAGTACATCATGAGAAATGCTGGACTGGAGGAAGCACAAGCTGCAATCAAGATTGCTGGGAGAAATATCAATAACTTCAGATACGCAGATGACACCACCCTTATGGCAGAAAGTGAAAAGGAACTAAAAAGCCTCTTGATGAAAGTGAAAGAGGAGAGTGAAAAGTTGGCTTAAAGCTCAGCATTCAGAAAACTAAGATCATGGCATCTGGTCCCATCACTTCATGGGAAATAGATGGGGAAACAGTGTCAGACTTTATTTTTGGGGGTCTCCAAAATCACTGCAGATGGTGATTGCAGCCATGAAATTAAAAGATGCTTACTCCTTGGAAGGAAAGTTATGACCAACCTAGATAGCATATTAAAAACAGAGACATTACTTTGCCAACAAAGATCCATCTAGTCAAGGCTATGGTTTTTCCAATGGTCGTGTATGGATGTGAATTGGACTGTGAAGAAAGCTGGGCGCCAAAGAATTGATGCTTTTGAACTGTGGTGCTGGAGAAGACTCTTGAGAGTCCCTTGGACTGCAAGGAGATCCAACCAGTCTATCCTAAAGGAGATCAGTCTTGGGTGTTCACTGGAAGGACTGATGCTGTAGCTGAAACTCCAATACCTTGGCCACCTAATGCGAAGAGTTGACTCATTGGAAAAAACCCTGGTGCTGGGAGGGATTGGGGGCAGGAGGAGAAGGGGACGACAGAGGATGAGATGGCTGGATGGCATCACCGACTCGATGGACATGAGTTTGGATAAACTCCAGGAGTTGTTGATGGACAGGGAGGCCTGGCGTGCTGCGATTCATGGGGTCACAAAGAGTCAGACACGACTGAGCAACTGAACTGAACTGAACTGAACTGAAGGAATGTAGACAAAAAAAGTTTGTCCTTTCCTCCTCCTCGAGAATTCCAGATCCCTATCTCCACTTTGAGAGCCCTCACCCCTTTCTCCTCCTTGATGACCCTGGAGTTCTTATCAATCTTCCTAGGAATTGACTCTCTGTCACAGATGTAGAAAACAAACGTGTCGGGGCAGTGGTGGAAGTTAAGGTTGCTCAGTCATGTCCAACCCTTTGTGACACTATGGACTATACAGTCCATGGAATTCTCCAGGCCAGAATACTGGAGTTGGTAACCTTTCCTTTCTCTAGGGAATCTTCACAACCCAGGGATTGGACCCCGGTCTCCCCCATTGCAGGCGGATTCTTTACCAGCTGAGCCACAAGGAAAGCCCAATGGGGCAGGGGGTGAAGGGAGAGAATAAATTGAGAGATTGAAAGTAACATATACATATTGCTATATATAGAATAAATAGCTAATAAGGACCTCTCTGTAGCACATATCAATACTCTGTTAATGCCCTATATGGGAGTAGAATTTATAAAAGAGTAGATATAGATGTATGTATAACTCACTTGGCTCTACTGCAGAAACTAACACAATGTTGTAAATCAACTGTACGCCAATAAGAAAATTAAGTTAAAAAATAAAAAGTAAGCCTGATAATTTCACCATAGGAAATTAAATAAATAAACATTAAGGGTATCAACCCTTTGTCTTATGTATTGCAAGTTTGTTTCTTGGTTCACTAAGCATTTTTTAAAACATAGGTTAAGTAGAGGGCATTACCCTAGGTCTTGGGAATAAGGCAGAAAATGATAAATAATTCATGATCTCCAAAAGCTTTGATTTTATGGGGGAAGAGCAAAGTAACAACAAATAAGCTAAAAATGAAAACAAAAACACAGTAAGCAAAGCATAGTAGGGTAAACTAAGGGTGCAAGCAATGAATATTAAAGGGAGAAGCCATTGTGGTCTAATATGATCTACAAGTTCTTCAAGAAAATTATGGAACATGATCCTTGCCTTAAAAATGGTATATAAGAAACTTTGTGGGGAAAAAAAAAAAGAAACTTTGTGGTTTCATGTTAAGTATAATGATAATATAAAGCTTGCTTATATAAGTTTTATGTTATCAGTAAATTTTTTGAACTAATTTTGTATTGTGAGGGATGAGCATATTTGTGTTTATATATACACATGCACACACATATGTGTGTATTTATAAGTACATCAGTGTATTTATAGGTAACAAATTCCAGAGAGTATATGCCAAATAATGGTTATCCACTACATGATGTTGAGTGAATGTTTAGTGGATAAGAGTGGTTATCCCTAAATGATGGGAAGACAGGTAAACTAACTTTTAGGGTTTTTTGGTTTATTTACCTTGATTTTCTGATTTTTCTACAGTATGAATTAAAAACAGATTTAACTGTTTATGCCACAAGGATAAAGGATCATATAATAGTATGACCAAAATTTAACATACTATACCAGATGTTCATTATAATTTTGACTGTGTACAGTTGAATCCACAGTTTGAAGTGTTTATTTCCAGTCTGCTACAATACAAATGGAACACCCTCAATGCTCCAGATTTTGTATGTATGTGAAAAAGCCGCCTGTAAGGTTTGGTGATTTATAGTTTAGTTTTTTAACAGTGAAATACTTTAAAGATACATTGTTGATGAGCAAATTAGCTTGTTTGTAAGACATACTTGTAAAAAAAATTATGGCTTCTAGAGAAAAAAATAGAAATTGTTTAGTTAAAATTTAAGTCTTTTTTAATTGAAATATAGTTGATTTGCAATGTTTCATAAGTTCAGCAAAGAGATTCAGTGATTCTTTTTCAGATTCTTTTCTAGTATGGGTTATTACAAGATATTGAATATAGTTCCCTGTATGATACAGTCAGTCATTGTTAAGTCTTTTTTACTTTAAATTTTGGGTTTCATTAAAGTCTAACTCTAGTATAATCAATTCTTCATTAGCCATTGCAATCTATATGTGAAGATTTATTTTCCTTTTAATGATGTTGTTGATTTCAAAAGTGTTTTTCTCCATTTAAGTAAACATGAGAAGACAAAGGAATTTAAATTTGTCACAGATACTGTGCTCTTAGCTAAGGAAGATTTTATGTTATTTGTGAGCACATACTAAGTACTTGTTGACTAATTCTGGTACTGAATTCATTGTTACCTCTGTTCAATATCTATTGATCAAACTCTCATTTTTTTTTTTTTAATTTTTTTATTAGTTGGAGGCTAATTGCTTCACAACATTTCAGTGGGTTTTGTCATACATTGATATGAATCAGCCATAGATTTACACTTATTCCCCATCCCGATCCCCCCTCCCATCTCCCTCTCCACCCGATTCCTCTGGGTCTTCCCAGTGCACCAGTCCGGAGCACTTGTCTCATGCATCCCACCTGGGCTGGTGATCTGTTTCACCATAGATAGTATACATGCTGTTCTTTTGAAACATCCCACCCTCACCTTCTCCCACAGAGTTCAAAAGTCTGTTCTGTATTTCTGTGTCTCTTTTTCTGTTTTGCATGTAGGGTTATCGTTACCATCTTTCTAAATTCCATATATATGTGTTAGTATGCTGTAATGTTCTTTATCTTTCTGGCTTACTTCACTCTGTATAAGGGGTTCCAGTTTCATCCATCTCATTAGGACTGGTTCAAATGAATTCTTTTTGACGGCTGAGTAAAATTCCATGGTGTATATGTAATCACTAAAATATTGTAAAGTAATTAGCCTCCAATTAAAATAATTAAATTAAAAAAAATCAAACTCTCATTCTTGAATTAGCACTAACTTTCACTTTCTTCCCGCTAAGAACGGGATAGACATTTTAGACCTTTTATAGTATAATTCACGGTTGACCAGTACTATGGTTTTCTGTTGTTTAGTTGCTTTGTACTTTATATTATTAGGTTGGTACAAAAGTAATTGCAGTTTTGCATTGTTGAACTTTGCCGTTTGAGTTTGGAATACATTCTTAAATAAGTGTGGTTATGTTATACATCATTTTAGTGTGCATTTCTTGCTTTATGTTTTTTTGCTAATGAATTACTACTTGCTGTGTGTTTTATATTTATTTTAGAATAGGGAAATGATGTTAGACAAAAAGCAAATTCAAATGATTTTCATATTCAAGTTCAAAATGGATTGTAAAGCAGCAGAGACAACTCACATCAACAATGCATTTGGCCCGGAAACTACTAACGAACATAAAGTGTGGTGGTGGTTCAGTAAGTTTTGCAAACAAAACAAGAGCCTTGAAGATGAGGAGCACAGTGGCTGGCCATTGGGAGTTGACAACAACCAACTGAGAGCAATCATCAAAGCTGATCCTCTTACAACTATACAAGAAATTGCCAAAGAACTCAGTGTCAACCATTCTACAATGGTTTGATATTTGAAGCAAATTGGAAAGGTGAAAAAGCTTGATACGTGGGCGCCTCATGAGCTGACTGATAATCAAAAAAATTGTCATTTTGAAGTGTTCTTTTATTCTATGCAACAATGAACCATTTCTTGATTGGATTGTGTCATGCAACAAAAACTGGATTTTATACAACCAGTGATGACCGGCTCAGTGGTTGGACTGAAAAGAAGCTCCAAAGCTCTTCCCAAAACCAAATTTGCACCAAAATAAAGTCATGGTCACTATTTGGTGGTCTGCTATCTGTCTGGTCCACTACAGCTTTCTGAATCCCAGCAAAACCATTACATCTGAGAAGTATGCTTAGCAAATCGATGAGATGCACCAAAAACTGCAGTGCCTGCAGCTGGCATTGGTCAACAGAAAGGGCCCAATTCTGCTCCATGACAGTGCCCGACTGCACGTTGCACAGCCAACGCTTTACCAGTTGAAAGAATTAGACTACAAAGTTTTGCCTCATCTGCCATTATGCACATGACCTCTCATCAACCAACTAACACTTCCTAAAGCATCTTGACAACTTTTTGCAGGGAAAATGCTTCCACAACCAGCAGGAGGCAGAAAATGTTTTCCAAGAGTTCGTCAAATCCTGAAGCATGGATTTTTACACTACAGAAAATAAAGAAACAAATGTGAAGATTGTAATGGTTCCTGATTTCATTAATAAAGATGTATTTGAATCTAGATCAGTTCAGTTCAGTTGCTCAGTTGTGTCTGACTCTTTGCGACCCCACAGACTGTAGCACATCAGGCCTCCTTGTCCATCACCAACTCCTGGAGTTTACTCAAACTTACTTGAGTCTAGTTATAATGATTGAAAATTCACAGTCCAGAACCACAATTACATTTGCACCAACCTAATAAATAGTATTCAATTGCTATATTGCATTCAGTGAAGTATACATAAAATTGATTTTGTTATCTTTGTTAAAGACAATCTTAATGTTTTAGGCATTGTGAAATAAGCTAGAATATATAATTTTCTCAGTGTTTTCAATTTGTGTTTTAATTTTTTATAAATCACATGCTTTAGACTTTTTAATTCTTCTTCTAATGCTGTGTCAGTACTGTAGCAGCACCATAGTCCTAAGTATGTGGCAAATACTTTAAATTCACTTTCACCTTTAGTCTCCTTAATTTAACATTTTTCATGGCTTATATTTGGCTTGATTTAGAATTTGTAAAACTGTAAGTGTGCAATTGAAATTAATCTTCATACGGTATGGGGATGGTGTTTATGAAAGGTAGTTGCAAGGCAACTAAATAGTTCAGTTAACAAGAAAGATGCATTCTAATGATACAGTATTATGTTGCAGTTAAAAACAATCTAGGTTTAAATCCCAAGTCTTTCTAGTTTGATTGACTTTAGGCAAGTTACTTAATCTTTACCAGAGCTTCCTTATCTATAAAATAGGGATGATGGAAGTACCTACCTCTGGATTGTTATCAGAATCAAATTCATGTGAATAGTGTATGGCACTTATAAGTGTTCAATATATACTACTTTTCACTTAAATACTGATCACCAGAGTTAGAGAGAACTCTAGGAATCATAGAGATGTGTTCCAAAAGTTGGACACATGTCTTGGTGAGCTGAGCCAGTGATTATCTTGTATTTATTTCAGAATAATTTCCTACTCGAGGCTTCCCAGGTGGCACTATTGTTTAAAAAAAACAAACAAAAAAAAAACACTACAATATTGTAAAGTAATTAGCCTCCAAGTAATAAAAATAAATGAAAAAAAAAATCCACCTGCCAATGCGGAAGACGTAAGAGATGAGGGTTCGATTCCTGGGTCAAGAAGATCTCCTGGAGAAGGAAATGGCAACCTCTTCCGGTATTCTTGCCTGGAGAATCCCATGGCCAGAGAAGCCTGGCGGGCTATAGTCCACAGGGTCGCAACAAGTTGGATATGACTGAAGTGACAGCATAATACAATATCCTAGTCAAAAAGTAGACTTCTGATCTATGTACAGACCAGAAATGGCTAGCAGAGATGCCGAAACTGGGGATACCTATTGTTCAAAATGAAAATACTTTAAGTGATTTGTTAAATGAATTTTCATTACAATGAAATTGATGCTAAACAGGAAAAGCTTGAGAGCCGGTTAGAAATACCCATTAGCTTGTAAATACTGGTCAATATTACATTGTTTATTTAGTACCCAGTAGGGTGCTGTAGTCTCCACAAATACTTTCTTTTGAAATGTATCCTTTTAGGATTGAAATTTATTAGGGTTGGAGTTTTTAAATAATTAACCTTCCTAGCGTGTTTCACACATTTCCTTCACCATACTATACTGAATATATGAAACATTTTAACCTTTTTCTTTTCTCTCTTTTGGTTTTCTGGTCCCAACTGTTTTCTTTTTTTAAGTTTTTATTGGAGTATAGTTAATTTACAATGTTGTGTTATTTTCAGTTGTACAGCAGAGTAAATCAGTTATGTGCATATATATATATACACACACACACACACACACACACACATATATATATACACACACACACATATTCACTCTTCTTTAGATTATTTTCCCATATAGGCCATTACAGAGTATTGAGTAGAGTTCTCTGCTATACAGTAAGTCCTTATTAGTTATCTATTTTATATATAGTTGACTTTTTTCTTATAATTTAGGAATATTATGAACATTATTTATTGTATTTCCTTGTAATCTAGCAATGCCCTTAAGGCCTGTTGAAGTGTTTAGGTCTACTTGTTCCTATGCTAAATGCCCCTGTTCTGTCAAGCATTTATCATTTCTTGCATCTACATTTTGTATGTCTTCCTCCAGCTGTTTTCATACAGCTGTCAGGATGTTCTTTCTGGCAGCTCTTTCCACTGACTTCCCTTCCCCCTTATTTCCTACTTGGAATCTGCAGAGGGCCAGAAAAGTTAGCCAAACTGGTCATGTTAGTCTGTGCATATTATAACATCTACCTTGGGTGCTGAAGCCTTTTTTTTTTTTTTTAGTGGGGGTGCACACTTCCTATTTCTTGATGGTAGATAAAAGACTTCTGAATAAATGAGGTATTACTGTATTTGTTATATAAACAGTGGTCAGTATTAGCTAAGTGTATTTGATACACTGATAGCAAATCTAGGTTAGTCTAGTTATTTTATCTTTTTAAAGTAGTAACATTACATTTTTCTAAAATCTATAAGTCAATTTAACTTCCCTTCCCTACAGATAATTTGGTTCAGGTTTTAAGTTTGTTGAATATTTGAAATTTACTTATTGTGTTTTCCAAAGGTAAAGTATATTTTTTGTATACATAATGCATCTTTCAGAACATACCTTACATCTTTATTTTCTACTCATCCTTCCTTATATCCTGCTGCTGCTGCTGCTGCTAAGTCACTTCAGTCATTTCCAACTCTGTGTGACCCCATAGACGGCAGCCCACCAGGCTCCCCCATCTCTGGGATTCTCTAGGCAAGAACAGTGGAGTGGGTTGCCATTTCCTTCTCCAATGCATGAAAGTGAGAAATGAAAGTGAAGTCGCTCAGTCGTGTTCGACTCTTTGGGACCCCATGGACTACAGCCCACGAGGCTCCTCCATCCATGGGATTTTCCAGGCAAGAGTACTGGAGTGGGGTGCCATTGCCTTCTCCACCTTATATCCTAAATTATTCTAATTGTTTTCTTTTAAAATAATTTGTAAATGTGCAAAGCATCATCTCTGTAGCCCTTCCATTTGACAGTTTCACACTCTTTACAGTGCTTATTCGTATCCTAAGCCACTTGAAATCTCTTTTTTATAAATAATCCATCAATAACAGCTGTCTTATTCTGAGATTTGATATTACAGGGTGTTGTTTATCTGTGACATTATTATATATTTATGAATACATAGTGTGAATATATCGGAGAAGGCAGTGTCACCCCACTCCATTACTCTTGCCTGGAAAATCCCACGGCCGGAGGAGCCTGGTGGGCTGCAGTCCATGGGGTCGCAAAGAGTCGGACATGACTGAGCTACTTCACTTTCACTTTTCACTTGCATGCATTGGAGAAGGAAATGGCAACCCACTCCAGTGTTCTTGCCTGGAGAATCCCAAGGATGGGGGAGCCTGGTGGGCTGCCGTCTATGGGATGGACACGACTGAAGTGACTTAGCAGCAGCAGCAGCAGTGTGAATATATATACATATATGTATTATATATATATATATATGTATATATATGTATACTTGATAATCAAGAATTTTATGTAGGTAGTTACTTGTTCAGTTGTGTTGGATCCTTTGCCATCTCATGGACTGTAGCCCGCCAGGCTCCTCTGGGATTCTCCAGGCAAGAATACTGGAGAGGGTTGCCATTCCCTTCTCCAGGGGATCTTCCCTACCCAGGGATGGAACCCAGGTCTCCTGCATTACAGGCAGATTCAATGTAACCTGAAACTTATTACTCACTTGACAATACTTCCCATGTAATTCTGCGTTCAAAATTAACCTAATTAGTGTAATATCTCTCTTTGGGATTTTTCAGGGGCCCTCTGAAGCAACCCAAAGTTAGCTAGAAGTCAAAAGTGCTTCATTAGAATGATTCACGAAATTTTTCAACAAATATCAAACAGATTTAGAACACTCAGTCAGATAGGATTATAGGTCATTGTGAAACAATAGCTATTCACTTAACCTAAGTAACAATAAAGGATTTCAGAACAGATCATTTAAGAGATAAAGAAACTTAAATTTATTATCAAAGGCAGTTCAACACATGAAGAAAAGATGTCTTCTTCACAGAGAGAAAAGCCAAATTCAAGTTTTTGCACCAGCTTAGGTTTAAGCTCATTTAAAGATAAACTTAATTAAATTTATTTTAAACTTAGTCAGTCCTGACCATGCACAAAACTTTTCTCAGGGTCTACTTTCCACAAACCTTCTTACCACTTTCTGTACCCATTACTTTGTTCTCCCATCCTGAAAGAGCTACCTGAGAGTCAGACCTACTTCCTTTTCCCCTCATAACATCCAATTCCATTCTTCATACCTTTTTTACTGAAAACATACATTCTATTTTCCTTAAGCAACCAAGAATTGACATTTATATTAGCATTCTGTAGATTGGTGCACATAAATACCAGTGATAATTTCTAAAAATATTTGCTTTCTTATAGAGAAAATCTCAAGATGGCACCAAACATTATTCATTAATAGTCCCAAATCTCTTTAGATTCTCTGTAAGAGAAAATTAATGTTTAGTAATAAATATTTCAAACTCTTATTTTATTTGGAAATGACCTAACTATTCAATAGACTTTTCATCACTTAGTTTACCACAACCCTTAGAAATTCAAGTTACCTCAATCTGGAGAGACTGTTTTAGACAGACATTCCTAAAGCATACTTATTTTTAATAGAGTTTATCTATCTAAAAGTTCATATCTTATTTGCATTTTTTAGAAGTTTCTGTACTTGAGGAACTTTCTTTGTTGACAGTCTTGTAACAGATATAATAATATTTAACTTATATTAAACCTAGGCACAATGAAAATATTCTGCCTAATGTTAATGATTCTTAGACATGTCTATATTATAGATCAACAAACAAACATTAATACCAAGTATTTAATACTGAATATTCCCTAGTTCACATGAACCTGAAATTCATTTAGGTTAATTTCTGTTGTGTTTAGAATTATTTGATTTAAAAGCACTTACTTTTCTTTAGGCCAGTTAGATTACAGCTCATTTACAAACTGATCTCAGCAATATTATCCAAAAACAAAGACACACACTGAAGCATACGTAATTACAGAGATCTCTTACTTTTCTGTTTGAGATTTAAAATGTCTCTCTACCCTCTCCCCACTTTTTTTTTTTTAGCTTGAATCTCTAATTTGCCCAAGAGTAAGGTCTCAGGCAAACTGGGCTGTGTATTTCAAGGACATGGCAAGGGTTAACTTCAAGCTTTTCCCTAGGCAGGCCTTTTAAACAAGCTAACTAATAATGAATGATGTTGAGCATCTTTTCATGTGTTTGTTAGCCATCTGTATGTCTTCTTTGGAGAAATGTCTGTTTAGTTCTTTGGCCTATTTTTTGATTGGGTCATTTGTTTTTCTGGAACTGAGCTGCAGGAGTTGCTTGTATATTTTTGAGATTAATCCTTTGTCTGTTGCTTCATTTGCTATTATTTTCTCCCAATTTGAGGGCTGTCTTTTCACCTTACTTATACTTTCCTTTGTAGTGCAAAAGCTTTTAAGTTTCATTAGGTCCCATTTGTTTAGTTTTGCTTTTATTTCCAGTATTCTGGGAGGTGGGTCATAGAGGATCCTGCTGTGATTCATGTCGGAGAGTGTTTTGCCTATGTTCTCCTCTAGGAGTTTTATAGTTTCTGGTCTTACATTTAGATCTTTAATCCATTTTGAGTTTATTTTTGTGTATGGTGTTAGAAAGTGTTCTAGTTTCATTCTTTTACAAGTGGTTGACCAGTTTTCCCAGCACCACTTGTTAAAGAGGTTGTCTTTTTCCATTGTATATCCTTGCCTCCTTTGTCAAAGATAAGGTGTCCATAGGTTCATGGATTTATCTCTGGGCTTTCTATTCTGTTCCATTGATCTATATTTCTGTCTTTGTGCCAGTACCATACTGTCTTGATGACTGTGGCTTTGAAGTAGAGTCTGAAGTCAGGCAGGTTGATTCCTCCAGTTCCATTCTTCTTTCTCAAGATTACTTTGGCTATTCGAGGTTTTTTGTATTTCCATACAAATTGTGAAATTATTTGTTCTAGTTCTGTAAAAATACCATTGGTAGCTTGATAGGGATTGCATTGAATCTATAGATTGCTTTGGGTAGAATAGCCATTTTGACAATATTGATTCTTCCAATCCATGAACAGGGTATGTTTCTCCATCTGTTTATGTCCTCTTTGATTTCTTTCATCAGTGTTTTATAGTTTTCTATGTATAGGTCTTTTGTTTCTTTAGGTAGATATACTCCTAAGTGTTTTATTCTTTTTGTTGCAATGGTGAATGGTATTGTTTCCTTAATTTCTCTTTCTGGTTTTTCATTGTTAGTATATAGGAATGCAAGGGATTTCTGTGTGTTAATTTTATATCCTACAAGTCTACAAGCAATAAATGCTGGAGAGGGTGTGGAGAAAAGGGAACCCTCTTACACTGTTGGTGGGAATGCAAACTAGTACAGCCACTATGGAGAACAGTGTGTAGATTCCTTAAAAAACTGGAAATAGAACTGCCATATGACCCAGCAATCCCACTTCTGGGCATACACACTGAGGAAACCAGATCTGAAAGAGACACCTGCACCCCAATGTTCATCGCAGCACTGTTTATAATAGCCAGGACATGGAAGCAAGCTAGATGCCCATCAGCAGATGAATGGATAAGGAAGCTGTGGTACATATACACCATGGAATATTACTCAGCCGTCAAAAAGAATTCATTTGAACCAGTCCTAATGAGATGGATGAAACTGGAGCCCATTATACAGAGTGAAGTAAGCCAGAAAGATAAAGAACATTACAGCATAAGACAAGTGCTCGGGCATGGTGCACTGGGAAGACCCAGAGGAATCGGGTGGAGAGGGAGGTGGGAGGGGGGATCGGGATGGGGAATACGTGTAACTCTATGGCTGATTCATATCAATGTATGACAAAACCCACTGAAATGTTGTGAAGTAATTAACCTCCAACTAATAAAAAAAATTTTTTTAAATAAAAATAAATAAAAACAAAAAAAATAAACAAGCTAACTATTTTTAATTACATATGCAATAAAGAACTGATTCTGCAGTTCCCAAGAAATAAAAAATTTCACTTTAATCAGTTTTCTCTGGAGTCTAATATCATGGTGATACTGTCTTTTTCTTTCTGTGGTCATGGTCTCGTCAGTCAGTTAAGTCGCTCAGCCATGTCTGACTCTTTGTGACCCCATGGACTGTAGCACACCAGACTTCCCTGTCCATCACTGACTCCCAGAGCTTGCTCAAATTCATGTCCTTCAAGTTGGTGATGCCATCCAACCATCTCATCCTCTGTCGTCCCCTTCTCCTGCCTTCAGTCTTTCCCAGCATCAGGGTTTCTTCCAATAAGTCAGTTCTTCGCATCAGGTGGCCAAAGTATTGGAGTTTCAGCTTCAGCATCAGTTCTTCCAATGAATATTCAGGACCTTTCCTTTAGGATGAACTGGTTAGATCTCCCTGCAGTCCAAGGGACTCTCAAGAGTCTTCTCCAACACCACAGTTCAAAAGCATCGATTCTTCGGCACTCCACTTTCTTTATAGTCCCAACTGTCACATCCGTGCATGACTACTGGAAAAACCGTAGCTTTAACTAGACAGGCCTTTGTTAGCAAAGTAATGTCTCTGCTTTTTAATATGCTGTCTAGATTGGTCATAGCTTTTCTTCCAGGGAGCAAGTGTCTTTTAATTTTATGGCTACAGTTACCATCTGCAGTGACTTTGGAGCCCAGGAAAATAAAGTCTGTCACTGTTTCCACTGTTTCCTCATCTATTTGCCATGAAGTGATGGGACTGGATGCCATGATACAAAGGGCAGAAGTAATACCAGACCTGCATAACCATCCTCTACTGTGTCACCCTGCTACTGTACATTACACTTGTCACTTTTAAGTGCATACATTTTTATTGATGTGCAAATTCTGAGTAGAAATCCCACTTCTCGTGTGTTTCAAAACAACAACTTGTAAGAAGGCAGTATCTTATGTGAGAAATGGGTATTCCAAACCCAATTTTAAAGTACCAAAAGTGTGTTGTTATTTCTACTTTTGTGTTGAGTAACATCTGACTTCAGTTTCAGATGCTCTTGTTTCAGTAGTGCTGGTTGTGACTGGCACTTGATTCGCTAAATTTTTCAGTTATTACCCTTATGAACTAAATGAATTAAAGCTTATTTTGCAGCTTCTTTTTTTGATTAAAGGATAGTTGGTTTATAATGTGTTCTTTACTGGGGTACAACAAAATGATTTAGTTTTAGATGTGTGTATACACACACACATATATATATACATACAAACACATATATACACCTTCTTTCTCAGATTCTTTTCCATTATAGGTTATTGCAAACTATTAAATATAGTTAACTATGCTATACAGGAAGACCTTGTCATTTATCTGTCTTATAATTCATAGTGTGTATCTGTTAATTCTAAGCTCCTAATTCATCCCTCCCCCACCATTCCCCTTTGGTTTGTTTAAGTTTGTTTTCCATGTTTTTGAGTCTGTTTCTGTTTTGTAAATGAGTTGTTTTTTGTCATTATTTAGATTCCTCTATAAAGTGATATCATATGGTATATATGTTTATTTGACATACTTCACTTAGAATGATCATCTCCCAAGAACATCCATGTTGTTGCAAATGGCATGGTTTCATTCTTTTTCGTGGCCAAGTAATATTCCATTGTGTATATATACCACAACCTCTTTATCCATTCATCTGCTGATTAAAATTTAGGTTGCTTCCATGTCCTGGCTATTGTAAATAGTGCTGTAGTGTATACATTGTGATGCATGCATCTTTTTGAATTACTGTTTTCTCCAAGTACATGCCCAGGAGTGGGATTCCTAGATCATTTGGTAGCTCTGTATTAGCTTTTTAACGATCCTCCATACTGTTCTCCATAGTGGCTATACCAATGTACATTCCCACCAACACTGTAGAATTCTCTCCAAAATTTGCTGTTTGTAGATTTTTTTGACGATAGCCATTCTGACCAGTGTGAGGTAGTATCTCATTGTAGTTTTGAGTTGCACTTCTGTCATAATTAGTGACATTGAGCATCTTTTCATGTACAGTTTGGCCGTCAGTATACCTTCTTTGGAGAAATGTCTGTTTATATATTCCATCCATTTTTGATTGGGTGTTTTGTTTGTTTCTTTTGTTATTTAGCTGCATGAGTTGTTTGTATATTTTGGAGGTTAATCCAAAATTGTCAGTTGCTTTGGAGGTTAATCCAAAATCGTCGGTTGCTTTATTTGGAAATATTTTCTCCCATTCTGAGGGTTGTCTTTTTGTCTTGTTTCTGGTTTCCTTTGCTGTGCAAAATCTTTTAAGTTTAATTAGGTCCCATTTGTTTGTTTTTGTGTTATGTTCATTACTCTGAAAGGTGAATCAAAAAAGATCTGCAATTTATGTCAGAGAGTGCCTATGTTTTCCTTTAAGAGTTGTGTAGTATTATGTATCATACATTTAGGTCTTTAACCCATTTTGAGTTTGTTTTTGTGTATAATGTTAGAGAATGTCCCTGTTTCATGTAGCTATTTAGTTTTTCCAGCACCACTTATTAAAAAGACTGTCTTTTCTCCATTGTATATTCTTGTTTTCTTTGTCATGGATTCGTTGACCATAGGTGCATGAGTTTATCTCTGGGCTTTCTTTTTTTTTTTTTAAGCTATTCAATATTATTTTTTTTCCATTTATTTTTATTAGTTGGAGGCTAATTACTTTACAGTATTATAGTGGTTTCTGCCATACATTGACATGAATCAGCCATGGATTTACATGTATTCCCCATCCTGATCCCCTTTCCCACCTCCCTCTCCACCCGATCCCTCTGGGTCTTCCCAGTGCTTTCTATGCTGTTCCATCGATCTATATTTCTGTTTTTGTGACAGTGCCATGCTGTTTTGTTGACTGTAGCTTTGCAGTATAGACTGAAGTCAGGGAGCCAGATTCCTCCCACCTCATTTTTCTTTCTCAAGATTGCATTAGCTATTCAGAGTCATTTGTGTTTCCTTACAAAATTCAATTTTTTTTGTTCTAGACATGCGAAAAATGTCAGTGGTAGTTTGATAGGAATTGCATTGAAACTGTAGATTGCTTGTGGTGGTATAGTCATTTTCACAATATTAATTCTCCAGTCCAGGACATAGTATATTTCTCCATCTGTTTGTGTCATTTTTTTATTTCATTCATCAGGTTCTTAGAGTTTTTGGAATGCAGTTCTTTTGTCTCTTTAGGTAGGTTTATTCCTAGATATTTTATTATTTTTGATGCAGTGATTAATGGGATTGTTTTCTTAATTTCTCTTTCTGATCATTCATTGTTAGTGTATAAGAATACAGGAGATTTCTGTGTATTCATTTTGTATCCTGCCATTTTACCAAATTTGTTGAGGAGCTCTCATAATTTTCTGGTAGCATCTTTAGGGTCTTCTATGTATAGTATTATGTCATATGAAAATAGTGACAATTTTACTTCTTTTTATGTTTGAATTCCTTTTATTTCTTTTTCTTCTCTGTTTGCTATGGCTAGGACTTCCAAAAATACATTGAATAAATTGATGAGTGTTGACTTCCTTGTCTTGTTCCTGATCTTAGAGGAAATGCTTTCATTTTTTCACCATTGAGTATGATGTTACCTGTAGGTTTGTCATGCTGCTGCTGCTGCTAAGTTGCTTCAGTCGTGTCCAACTCTGTGTGACCCCATAGACAGCAGCCCACCAGGCTCCTCTGTCCCTGGGATTCTCCAGGCAAGAATACTGGAGTGGGTTGCCATTTTCTTCTTCAAGGTCTGTCATATATCATCCTTATTATGTTGAGGCAGTTTCCCTCTATGCCAACTTTGTGGAGAGTTTGTCATAAATGAGTATTGAATTTTGTCAGAAGCTTTTTCTGCATCTATTGAGATGATCATATGATTTTTATTCTTCAGTTTGTTAATGTGGTATATCACATTGATTTGCATATATTGAAGAATCCCTTCATCCCTGGGATAAAGCCCACTTGATCATGGTGTGTGATCCTTTTAATATGTTGTTGGATTTGATCTGCTAGTATTTTTTTGAGAATTTTATGTCTGTGTTTATCAGTGATATTGGCCTGTAATTTTCTTTGTTTCTGATATCTTTGTCTGATTTTGTTACCAGCGTGATGGTGGCCTTGTAAAACGAGCTTAGGAGTTTTCCTTCTTCAGAAAATTTTTGGAAGAGTTTTAGAAGGATAGATGTTAAATTTTCTCTAAATATCTCATAGAAATCACCTGTGAAGCCATCTAGTCCTGAACTTTAGTTTGTTGGAAGTTTTTAAATCACAGTTTCAATTTCAGTGCTTATTGTTAGTCTGTTCATATTTTCTGTTTCTTCTTGGTTCAGACTTGGAAGATTGTACCTTTCTAAGAATTTGTCAGTTTTTTCTAGGTTATCCATTTTATTGACATAAAGTTGCTTGTAGTAGTCTCTTGTGATCCTTTGTATTTCTGTGGTGTCTTTTGTAACTTCTCCGTTTTTATTTTTAGTTTTATGGATTTTATCCCTTTCACTTTTTTCTTGAGGAGTCTGGCTAGAGGTTCATCAATTTTTTTTTTTTAATATTTTCAAAGAACCAGCTTTTACTTTTCATTGATCTTTTCTATTACTGTCATTGTCTCTATTTCTTTTATTTCTGCTCTGGTCATTATGATTTCTTTCCTTCTACTAATTTTGGATTTTTCTGGTTGCTTTAGGTATAAGGTTAGGTTGTTTTGAGGTTTTTTTGTTTGTTTCTTGAGGTTGTATTGCTGTAAACTTTACTCTTAGAACTGCTTTTGCTGCATCCCATAGGTTTTGGGTTATTGTGTTTTCATTGTCATTTGTCTCTAAGTATTTTTTATTTCCTCTTTGATTTTCAGTGATCCATTGGTTGTTTAGTCTCCACATGTATGTGTTTTTTACAGTTTATCTTTCCCTGTAATTTGTTTCTAATCTCAATGTTGTGGTCAGAAAAGATTCCTGATACAATCTTAATTTTCTTAAATTACTGCAGCTTGATTCGTGGCCTAGTGTGTGATACATTCTAGAGAAGTTCTATGTGCACTTGAAAAGTGTACTCTGCTGCTTGTGTATGAAATGACGTAAAAATATCAATTAATTCCATCTGATCTAATGCATCATTTAAAGCCAGTGTTTCGTTATTGATTTTCTGTCTGGGTGATCTGTCCATTGGTGTAAATGGGTCATTAAAAAGTCATCCACTATTGTGTTACTGTTGATTTTCCCTTTTATGGTTATTAACCTTTGGCTTATATATCAAGGTGATCCTCAATTTCCGTAAGTAGTGATGTTGAGAATTTTTTCATGTGCCTGTTGACCATTTGTATGTCTTCTGGAGAAATGTTTATTTAGGTCTGCCCATTTTTTATTGTTTGTTTGTTTGTTTGTTTTTGATATTGAGCTGTTTGAGCTTTTCATATGTTTTGGAAATTAAGCCCTTATTGGTCACATCATTTCAAATATTCTCCCATTCCATAGGTTGTCTTTTCAATTTGCTTGTGATTTTCTTTGCTGTGAAAAATTTCATAAATTTTATTAGGATATTTTGCAGTTTCTTTAATTCCAATACAAAGGTAAATATATTGCCAAGAGAGGAATTTGTGACAGAGAACACATTTTGTCATCTTTTATACCATTAAGCCTTTATTCCTATGCTGAGCTGTGTTCAGTCATGTCCTACTCTTTTGCGACCCCATGGACTGTAGCTGACCAGGCTCCTCTGTCCATGGGATTTTCCAGGCAAGAATACTAGAGTGGATTGCTGTTGCCTTCTCCAAGGGATCTTCCCGGCCCAGGGATCAAACCCAAGTCTCTTGTGTCTCCTGCAATGGCAGGTGGATTCTTCACCACTAAGCTACTTGGCCAATGAAAGTAAAAAGGAACTTAGTTTATAAAAGGTAGATTCAGGATTTAAACCAATTTTCAAGTCAATTATAATCTCACATGATACCAGTGGGCAACATTTCCAGTCCTATTGCATCTTCCAGAATCTTGTTATATTTATTAACTGGTACTAATGAATGTAATACTTTTAGGAAAACAGTTGGCCCACTGATCTAATTTGTGATCATTTTTAGCATTTATTCAGCAAGTTAGTTTGATAGAAAGGAATTAGAATTGGTCACAGAATAGGAAGGAGCATTTTACATAGAGATCCAAATTTTAATAGAAATATGACGTGTTCTGGGTATGGTTTTGTGATTATTCTAACCCCTTAAGGTCTTAAAGCCTTTTTGCTCATGTACCCCTCAAACACTTAGAAGTTGGCCTATATAATTTTTCATCATAAGATTCAAATAATTACCAAGAATATAGTTTCTAACAGTACAAATGTTGATGTGGCATAATAAAACAGTAACATCACCCCTTTAAATATATTCAATGGGATTTAAGTATCAGAAATATTTGATTGCCACTATCACCCATTTCAAATAATTAATGGAAATAGATTTTTAAAAAATTTCTTAAGACAGTAAGCTTCTCAGTATTAAAAAAAAAACTGTCTTCTGGATTCAGTAATTCCAATTATTATTTGTGTAAAATTAATCAAACTCTCATAAATACATTACAGTTTTGATAAATGATTAAACACAAATTAAATTTCTTGAAATACATTGCTTAATAAAGTGGAAGGAGAGGAAGTTGAGCATTTAGACAATGACTTTCTTTGAGTTATTTTTGTTGTTGTTGTTCAGTTACTCAGTTGTGTCCAACTCTTTGCGACCCCATAGACTACAGCACACCAGGCTTACCTGTCCTTCACCATCTCCTGGAGTTTCAAACTCATGTCCGTTGAGTCGGTGATGCCATCCAACCATCTCGTCCTCTGTCATCCCCTTCTCCTGTCTTCAGTCTTTCCCAGCATCAGGGTCTTTTCCAATGAGTCAGCTCTTTGTATCAGGTAGTCAAAGTATTGGAGCTTCAGCATCAGTCCTTCCAATGAATATTAAGGGTTGATTTTAGGATTGACTAGTTTGATCTCCTTGCAGCCCAAGGGACTCTCGAGTCTTCTCCAGCACCACAGGAGTTATTTTACCTTGTGAAAAGTCCTCTTGTATCTTTATACACATACCAGTTTAAAGATTGCTGCCTTAAGTTACTTGCAGCATCTTCTACAAGATATTATTACAATTACTCAACATCATTTAGTGACTGAGAGTGGGCAGACCATGTGGGCTTGAATTTCAGCTCTGAGCCTCAGCTCTTCCTTTTACTAATTGCAGACTTTGGGAGATCTGCTTAACTCCACTGTTAACTCTTACCTGTAAAATGAAAATAGTGATTGACTGTTGCATGGGTAAAATGAAATAATACATCAGACATGCTTAGGGTAGTGTCTGACATATGAAAGTTTGCTGTACAGTAAATTCTGATAATCTTTTCAATTCTTTTGAGAATTTCATGTAAGTATCTTAAAGCCTCTGTGAGCATTTCTCAGGCAGATTTAAATAATTTAAGGATTATCCACTAATACTCTCCTTACTTCTATCCTGATTGGTCAAATAATTTTTCACATTTTGTACAAGAAGCTAGTAAAGTTTTCCTATGCATGTATATGCATACATATATTTGTATGCACACATATGTCTTCTTAAGACTGTGAATACTTAATGTCTACTCATGGTAGGGAAGCAAATGTCTACTGATGGCAGGGAAGCAAATTGTCTTTACCCACAAATATTTGTTAAACACCCATTAGAAAAGTGAAAGTTATATTTAACAAAGAAGAGGAAAACTGACTCTAAAACTTGCCCTCACTAAAGACTTATGAGATGTATGAAGATTAATAAGCCAATTTTGAAAGTAATTTGAATTAAAAAAAGAAAATTGCAACCTCTCTGATTTGAAAAGAAGCAGTAAATTCAAAGTGACCCAAAGAAGAAAGTAATATAGATAACAGGAAAAGCAGGTAACAAGAAGCAGGAAGAAAAAACAGTTGTTCACACCTTAAAATTGTAAATCATTTATTAATAATAATGTAGCATCTAAGCAGAATCAAGGTATATATATTAGCATTCAAATTATGGGTGTCTAATTTTGTCTTCTAGAATTGTAATAAAACTTGTTAAGTACAGATGCTAATCTGACTTTATTGCTAGAAAATTTTGCTATCATTACATGAACTAAACTCTCTTACATTGTTAGGAAACATAAGGATTTAGTTACTTGGTGTATTTCTTTTATATATCCTGATTTACAAAACTAGTAGTTTACTATTAAGATATTTTGTAAATATACTTTTTAATTTATATTCATATTCACCTGCTTTTCCTCTAGTACACATTAATTGAATAGGAAAGAACTGGAAAATTGAGAACTTTGATGTGAATGTTAGTATTTTGTGAGACTGAGATGAGAGACAGGACAATTTCTGTTGAGTGTTACATCAGAGATTTCTACCTTTATAGTTATATATTCTGTTTAATTCAGAATTTATCTAGGGACTTTAAACTTCCCACCAAAGTTATATAACAGTTGAAAATTTTAATTTCATTAGGAATAATTTTGTTGTGAAGGTTGTTTACCTTTTTAAGTAATTAGTAGCATATATCTGTCAATATCCCAGAACCAATGGGAATCATTATTACATTCATATAGAAACATTGCTTAAATAGGATGGGTATTTTATTGGCCATACATAAAACAGGAACTTCCTTAGATTATCACTTTAATTGGTAAACCGGGAAAAAATACTACAAAATTTGATTTTAGCTCACATGGTTATTAAAAGTCCCTCTATGCTTAGATATATTTAAAGAGAATTCTATTCTGATGTTACACTTCTGTTGTAAACTTTGAACTATCTTCCTGAGGTTTAAAAAAGTCTACTAGCCTAAAGTAAACTTTTAGAAAAGAAGCACATGTACTTCTCTACTAGGGTTTTAGGAGCAGGAATGTCTCAGTTCTTATACTTTTCTCTAATATGTATTTTCTTCTTCCATAGTTCTTTTCTGCCCTAAGCCCTTTCCAGAACCAAAGAATTACTCTCATTTAGGGATCCCCTTAGTTCTTCCTTTCAGTACATAGACCCTTTTGTCCTTCCTTTACCCTATGTATTAATATGTAGGCCTTTAGGAATTCTAAGTGCCTTATGCTGCAGTATTTCACTTCTGTGAAGGGCCTTTTTGTACTTGATATTCTAACCCAAACATTCTTTGAGGTCTAGGCCTCATGAATCTGTAAATGCAAAACAAAATGATTTGGAAATCCTGAAAATATTACAGACTGTTTTGACTTGTGCCATATTATAGACTTTTAAGTATATGTATGATTTAAACTAAGCTAACAGTGTTCCCCAAAAGCTTTCTTAGAGAACCCTATAATGAATAGATGGTTTGTTCTTAACTTATCAGTAAAGTTTGCATAAATGGTCTTTTCAGTCTGAAGAATATGAAGTGTGTTCTCTAAAGTAAATAGATAGTCCACTTTTAGTCTTTTTTTTTATACAATATTTTGCTTAGCAATCCTTTATCCACCCTCGTTGGGACTGTTTTAAGGATAGCTTAAGCTCTTTCTATGAACATTTGGTTTCCTAAGCTTTTTTACTGTGCTGATTTGACAAAACCATCCACTGGTACTTCTTGAGTCTCAATATGCTCCCTCTTAGTTAACAAGTATTTTCGCTATACAGTTAACACACATAGCCTATTGCTTTGGTTTTTACATGTCCCCATCACTAGATTATAAACTTCTTAAAGGTAGGGGCCATGACTTACTTGACTCTCTTCCCCCATGGCACCAGCTTAGTGCCTTGAATATTAGTATACAGTGAAATTTGTGATATGCAGGAACTCAAAATATTTTTTTTTAAACAGATTTGGTTCATTTGACTTGTACATCTTCTAAAACAGCAAGAGAAGATTTAGAACCAGTTGTGCAGAAATTGTTTACTCCATATACCGAAACGGAGATAGGTAAGAACCATAATCAGTGATTCATGGTGGAAAGGTAATGTGACCACTTTACTCTTCTTAGAGATATCTTGAAGGTTTCTGTAGCCTGAACTGAAATATTTTGTATTCAGCACCAGTACTTACATGTTTTACTAGGATGATTAAGCATATTCTCTTCCTAAAAATGGGGTAGTGTCTGTAAGGATAAAGGAAAATATACATCTCACACACAATGTATATATTAAGTGCAAAATTATACATTTATATGTGTACATACTTGCATAGAAAAAGACTGTCAGGAAATCTGTCAATCTTGGTGAAATTATAGGTAATTATTTTTTAATTTTCTTTATTTTATAGATGTTGTACAGCAAGCATATATTCCTTTATCAGAACATGTTTTCTTAATTTATTAAGAAAAAAAACTTGGTTCGACTGAAAGATTAAACTCTTAATTGGCAAATGCAGGAATCCTTCCTGACCAATAATTGTCTTTTAATGTATTGTATGTTAATGATGTGATATTTAGCTTTCAAAATATATGTATATCACTTTGCTACTTACTCATGGTGGAAAAATGCTTTTCAGCCATAAATTTTGTAACTTTTCTCCCCACATCATAGGGTAGTTCTTATAGATATGAATGGAGCAAATTGTAGTGAATCTTGTGTATAATTGATCAAAACGTAGCCTAATGGATCTTACTCATTTATATGAAGTGATGGTGATTTTCTTTATAGGATTAGCATGTCCAGTTGAATTCTGGCCAGTTTCCTCATTGATTCATATGTCTTCATTTTCTTTGAATGCTGTGTTTGTTCAGGCAACAATTTATTTACTCCCTACTTATTGTGTTTCCTTTTAGTTCATCTCCTGTGTGTCTTGCTTGTTTTCTTTGCAGAGATAGTGCATAAAGGGGCATTTACATAGGAAAACAAACTGATCATTCTGAGGAGCTAATATCAATATAATTAATTTCATTTTGAGCTGCCTGAATCAAATCCTGCAACCTGAAAATTTATTTCACTTTAGTTTAGAATTTAATTTGTTCCATATTTACTTTCTTTAATTAAACATCTCATATAAATATTAGTATTATTGTTTAAAATTTTATTGCAGAGTTATGGTACACAATAATATTCTTAACTGTAATATGAAATCAGTTTTATCTTTGGCTTTAATTACCTTGCTTATAAAAACTCTGAATTCCTTTTTTCTGAGGTTTTTCATAATTTTTTTGTAATTCATTGTGTGGTGGTCTCAAATAATACACTAAATTTGAGTCTTGTGTCATTGCTCTTCATTTTATAAATGCATATAATTTTCTTTTTTAAAAGTCAAAATGGGGAAATTACATGTTCATTCCTTAGCATCTTCTAGCCATTTTAGATTTTTAAACATTAATCTTAATGGTTAATGTGATCCCATTTTGAAATGATGTATTGTTCAGAACCTGAGTGAAATTCTTCAGTAAGAACTATGTGCTCAGAGGGGTCGTCAGGTGCACTGAGGCACTGAAAAGCTAGTTTTCACTGACACATAGGCCTTTTTATCATCAGGATGAGGTAGTGGTCATATTTTAATTAAAATGTCAGAACAAATACTGTTGGAGTTATTGAAAATGAATCACCAGATAAAGTGAGCACTGGGCCATGGCAGGTCAAAGAGGCAAAGTCACCTGGAGAAGAGAACTCAATTCATTTTCCTGCCTAAATGAGGAAGAAGGAACTTTATGAACAATATGAACTTTTAATACATTAAAGCACATTATTCTCTGTAGCAAAAGCCCCTGTTTTCACAGATTGGTGGCTTGTATTGTTAATGTTTTAATTATCTGACAATGATATGAAACTTTATGCTTTGGAGCTTTATAAATATTGTGTCTTAAAATGCATGCCAGAAGAATAACATTATTTAAATTTATTTTCTTTTTATTTAAGTTCTATGTTCTGTGTAGTGTTGTGCTTCATAAGCTTCTGTGAAAGTCAGCCTAGTCACTTTAATGAAGTTTATTTATTGTAAAAGGTAATGTTCTCTTCTCAAACACAGTACTTCTTTTCCTTTGTATCTGAAAAATTCAATGTCCCTGTGAAGGTATGCCTTCTATTCTCTCTCCTTCTTCCTTGTTCATGTTTAAGGTTTCTGCTGGAGCTCTTATCATATGCTGTGCCTTAAAGAAGCAGTTGTAGTAATACTTCCAAGAGCCCTACTTCCCAGCCTCCTTTAAGAACATCAGAGATCTCTAAATTCTTCCCTGCTTCACAGCGTAAGGACATTTCAGATGTTTTATGCTTAATAAACCTGATTCTATGAGTGAGAAAATGAGGTGATTGCTCACCATTCATAGGTGCATTAATTCTTCAATAATCCATGCATGCGTGCATGCTCAGTCGCTCAGTTATGTCTGACTCTTTGCCGACCGCATGGTCTATAGCCCGCCTGGCTTCTCTGTCCATGGAATTTTCAGGCAAAAATACTGGAGTGGGTTGGCATTCTTCCCAACCCAGGGATCAAACCCATATCTTCTGCGTCTCCTGCATTGGCAGGCAGATTCTTTACCACTAGCACCACCTGGGAAGTCCCTAGATTCCATAATATCCTTCTAAGCACTAGTAGAATTTTCCTAAGTATTACTTATTTTACTCAGAAAATTAATACTTTTCCATACAAACTGAAGCAGGAATTTCATTAGTACAGTATCTTCAAATGTGTGCAATGTAGTATCATGACTTGTACCATCTTCTTTCTGTTTTTCCCTCCATTGGGCACAACATGTGGAGTTACCTCATTCCATCTCATTCAGTTCCTATCTCAAAAAGCAGCACTACCTAAAAACAGGAATTCCCCTTATAGATGTCATTTTGAAAAAGGTGATGAGGGTATTCAGAATTGCTGGACTGAGAAGTCAAATGCCTTATCTTAATTCCTTTTTGTATTTGCTGTGTTGAGTCTAGGTGGTATCTGTAGTAATCTCCTACTGTCTTGGTCTCATGTTAGCTATGTTGCTAAAGTAGTTCACTCTCTCCCTAAACATGACATGCAACTGTAGACTATTTGTTGCTTTTATTTGGTGTGCCATTGTTGATTTTTCTTTGGGCTACTTTGTTCTGTACTTGCCTCAGTTTAATTTGTGCAAGATTTTATTCTAAATTACCTATTCCTTGTTTAGTCTTTGTACAGTCTAATTGAATGAAATGAGCTTTTACAGAAAACCAATTCTATTTCTGGCCAAGTGATGTATTCCTATCCAAACCTTGGCAGCTTTAATATTTTTTGACAATTGTGCACTGCACAATTGCATGTTATTTTTCCAGCTCTCTGCCTTCAAGCTGGCCTCAAAGAAAGATGAAGCAATTATATGTTTCTTTCAGGCTTTTAAGGTCAAAGCCCAATAAGTCCCTTGTATCTAGATCATTTATCTTCAGCTTATGTTAACTTTTCATCTTCTTGGTTTCTTTTCAAAGCTTCAACCTCTATGAAATTTCTTTCCTAAATTGATTGGATTATTCATTTTCCCCAACTTGTATTCAGTGAAAGCCCTCCTCTGAGCTGGAACTTTCATAAAATATAAGATAAGCTCTCTTAGTATATGCTTAGAAATGGAATGAGCAATATTAAGGGACTTCCAGATCTTAGCCCACTTTTCTTCAATGCTCCTAGAGTCTGGTTTCACAAGTGATAGGCGCTATGTTTAATTATCTTCTGTAACATTTAATGAAACTAAACTCACCAATAAACTTACCAAGAGCCGTATGGTTTTAGCTGTGAAATATGAGTATCTTATGTTCCTTTATTTTGTTAGTAAGTAGTCTTTGCCATCTACTGTGTGCTTACACAAAGCTGGTGATACCTTAGACTCATAGATCTTGGCATTAAAAACGGACATCTTAAAGAATCAATTCATCCGGAGTTTCTGTGTCCTATCACATTAATAATTATGGATTATTCAGAATGAACAAGGAAAAGAACATATTTGGTATTCTTATAGTGGAGATATTTTGAGTTAAGTATAATAAATGCCTGTTTGTCCTGAATTGGGGGATGGGACATTCTTTTTAACTGAATACTACAATTAGCTAACTTTTCTACACTGATTATAAATTAACAAATAAGATTTAATTAACTAGATAATTATACCTTTAGAATTTTCTTTATGATTCCCATAGTGCCTCATGGTCTTGGATAATTGTCATGTATATCCATTATTACCATTATACAGAATTTGAGTTTTTCTTCAAATATGGGCTAAGAAAACACTGTAGTCAATAAATACATTAACAGTAATGTTTTCTGTTTTCAACCAAAGAAAATGTAATTATAACATTTCCAAGGAAGAGTGGCATAAACATAATTATTAAGATAGCAAAGAATGTTGTTGTTCTGTTACCAAGTCATATCTGACTTTTCGCAACCCCATAGACTGCAGCACACTAGGATTCCCTGTCCCTTACCATCTCCTAGAGTATGCGCAAGTTCATGTCCATTGATTCAGTGATGCCATCCAGCCATCTAATCTTCTGTCCCCTCTTCTCCTTCTGCCTTCAGTCTTGGATGGCATCAAGGTCTATTCCAATTAGTCATTTGTTCACATTAGGTGGCCAAGTATGGGAGCTTCAGAGCTTCACCTTCAGCATCAGTCCTTCGAAAGAGGATTCAGGGTTGATTTCCTTTAAGGTTGACTGGTTTGATCTCCTTGCTGTCCATGAACTCTCAAGAGTCTTCTCCAGCACCACAGTTTGGAAGCATCATTTCACAGTTTGAAAGCAAGGAATAGGCTTTAGTTATTGAGATTAATAACATTTAATAAAAATATCATACTATGATTGTACCTGAAAACAGAATTAAAATTAGTTCAAGAATTACTCATTAAAAAAAAAAAAGAATTACTCATTGAATATCTGTTGTATACTACACTCTGTATTCACTTCAGTTCAGTTCAGTCATTCAGTCGTGTCTGACTCTTTGCGACCCCATGAATCACAGCACGCCAGGCCTCCGTGTCCATCACCAACTCCCGGAGTTTACTCAAACGCATGTCCATCGAGTTGGTGATGCCATCCAGCCATCTCATCCTCTGTCGTCCCCTTCTCCTCCTGCCCCCAATCCCTCCCAGCATCAGGGTCTTTGCCAATGAGTCAGCTGTTCGCATGAGGTGGCCAAAGTACTGGAGCTTCAGCTTCAGCATCAGTCCTTCCAATAAACACTCAGGACTGATCTCCTTTAGGATGGACTGGTTGGATCTCCTTGCAGTCCAAGGGACTCTCAAGAGTCTTCCCCAACACCACAGTTCAAAAGCATCCATTTTTCGGCACTCAGCTTTCTTGACAGTCCAACTCTCACATCCATACATGACCACTGGAAAAACCATAGCCTTGACTAGTTGGACCTTTGTTAGCAAAGTAATGTCTCTGCTTTTTAATATGCTATCTAGGTTGGTCATAACTTTCCTTCCAAGCAGTAAGCGTCTTTTTAATTTCATGGCTGCAATCACCATCTGCAGTGATTTTGGAGCCCAAAAAAAAAAAGTCTGACACTGTTTCCACTGTTTCCCCATCTATTTCCCATGAAGTGATGGGACCAGATTCCATGATCTTAGTTTTCTGAATGTTGAGCTTTAAGCCAACTTTTTCACTCTCCTCTTTCACTTTCATCAAGAGGCTTTTTAGTTCCTCTTCACTTTCTGCCATAAGGGTGGTATCATCTGCATATCTGAGGTTATTGATATTTCTCCTGGTAATCTTAATTCCAGCTTGTGCTTCCTCCAGCTCAGCGTTTCTCATGATGTACTCTACATATAAGTTAAATAAGCAGGGTGACAATATACAGCCTTGACATACTCCTGTCCCGATTTGGAACCAGGCTGTCATTCCATGTCCAGTTCTAACTGTTGCTTCCTGACCTGCATACAGATTTCTCAAGAGGCAGGTCAGGTGGTCTGATATTCCTATCTCCTTCAGAATTTTCCACAGTTTACTGTGATCCACATAGTCAAAGGCTTTGGCATAGTCAATAAAGCAGAAATAAATATTTTTCTGGAACTCTCTTGCTTTTTTGATGACCCAACAGATGTTGACAATTTGATATCTGGTTCCTCTGCCTGTTCTAAAACCAGCTTGAACATCTGGAAGTTCATGGTTCATGTACCGCTAAAGTCTGGCTTGGAGAATTTTGAGCATTACTTTACTAGCGTGTGAGATGAGTGCAACTGTGCGGTAGTTTGAGCATTCTTTGGCATTGCCTTTCTTTGGGATTGGAATGAAAACTGACCTTTTCCAGTTCTGTGGCCACTGCTGAGTTTTCCAAATATGCTGACATATTGAGTGCAGCACTTTCACAGCATCATCTTTTAGGATTTGAAATAGCTCAACTGAATTCCATCACCTCCACTAGCTTTGTTCATAGTGATACTTCCTAAGGCCCATTTGACTTCACATTCCAGGATGTCTGGCTCTAGGTGAGTGTGAGTGATCACACTATTGTGATTATCTAGGTCATGAAGATTGTTTTTGTACAGTTTTTCTTTGTATTCTTGCCACCTCTTCTTAATATCTTTTGCTTCTTTTAGGTCCATACCATTTCTGTCCTTTATTGAGCCCATCTTTGCATGAAATGTTCCCTTGGTATCTCTAATTTTCTTGAAGAGATCTCTAGTCTTTCCCATTCTATTGTTTTCCTCTATTTCTTTGCATTGATCACTGAGGAAGGCTTTCTCATCTCTTCTTGCTATTCTTTGGAACTCTGCATTCAAATGGGTATATCTTTGCTTTTCTCCTTTACTTTTCACTTCTCTTCTTTTCACACATATTTGTAAGGCCTCCTAGACAGCCATTTTGCTGTTTTGCATTTCTTTTTCTTGGGGATGGTCTTGATTCCTGTCTCCTATACAATGCCTTTAACCTGTACTTTCTGTCAATTCCTCCCCAACTGAAGGTAACACTAATCTACTTCATTTGTTTTCTTTATTAGGTAAGTGGCATGCGCTTATGGGATCTTAATTCCCAAACTGGCGATTGAACCTGGGGCACAGCAGTGAAAGTACCGAGTCTTAACCACTGGACTGCCAGGGAATTTCCTTACTCCCTGTCTATAGATTTCTCTATTCTGATCATCTCATAATCCTATGTATAGTATTGACTTTATAATATTTTAAGTTGGTTTATCCATGTGAAACAAGAAAATCAGTTTATGTTAACTTCTCACTTCACTGGCATAATTTAAAGATGAATAGGATCATAAGCACTTTGATACTGGTGATGAGAAATAAGAAAAGTCCAAGGAAATGTGATTGGAGTTAAATCTAAGTAACTTACTGATAATCAAAATAAATTTTAAATCTAACTTGTCTTAGGTTGAAAAGCCATCATTGCTTGAAATATTGTATACATATATTAGAGTATGTGTATGCAGATATAGTTTTGTTAAAATACAAAGCACTGATTTACTACAATGTATAGTTACGGCTTTGTTAGTAATTGGCTACATATTATAGTAATTGAGAGGTATGCTGTGCTTTAGATATACATAAAATTTATGTTTACATTTAGAAAATGAAGAAGTTGAAAAGCCAAGACTTCTATGGGGTCTTTACTTCAATATGAGAGATTCTTCAGATGTCAGCAGGAACTCTTATAATGATTTACCATCCAACGTTTATGTCTGCTCTGGCCCAGACTGTGCTTTAGGAAATGATAATGCAGTCAAACAGGTAAGGCTGTTGGTCTTTCTCAGTTTTAGCTTAAGAAGTTGGTGTGGTAGGGAAAGTGAATTGTTTTTTCCTCTAAGAGGTGGGAAAAGAGACTAAAAAAGCATCTCTCTCATTTAATACCATCTCTGTAATTTGCTCCTAAACATTTTCTCTCTGAACAACAAAGCCACATTAAATATATTTTAAATGTAGTATCAAATATTGTCACAATCTTGAATATAATGATGAAATACAAGAGATTGTTTATGAGTTCCATTGTGGGAATAAGGATAGAAGATCTTAGAAATACATATCCAGAAAATGAATTTATAATGTCAATATTCTAAAGAGACATTGCTTCTAATTTAAATTGTGGTGTTTCAGTGTATTTTGAAATACATGAACTTTTTTCCTCTTTAAACTTGAGTCATTTCAAAAGCAGTGTAACTGGTAAGGCACACAAAATGTATTTTTTAAATGGCATTTTTAAGGTACATTCTTATCATGGAAAAGAACATACAGTTTTTCACAATGAACATGATTCCTTTAATGTTTTGACACAAGCTGGTGTCCCAAAGCTACTATAGTAACTGCTGAGGAGTATGTTAAATCAGGGTGGAATTTGTGAAAGCGCTCCTGAACAGGGCTATAGAGGTACAAGGTAGCTGACACAAAATGCCAAAAGTGAATTATGACTCTACAAATTGAAAATTCATATGCATGTACAAATATACTTTTCTGCACTTGACTGAAAAAGAAGAGCAGAAAATACTGTTTTTGAGGTGTAAGTCTAAACTTTTCACCAATATAGTTAGTGCATCTATCTATTGAATAAATAAATGGATAATTTAACATTGTTCTAAGACTACAGGTGGAAATTTCATTCCCACTAGTGGCAAGGATCCTGTAGAAACAAATGGCTTCTTTAAGCTTTTAATCTAATTTTTCAGCATAGCAGCAAGGCCGTGACCCATACATTTACAGTTTTTTGCCAGATTCTTTGTTTTTAATCCTCAGAGTCTAATGGTAATCCAGGATAATCAGATTTAGTCAATGATATCAAACAAAAACAGGAAGTCACATCTTTTGTTCTGTTAGTTTAATAGGAACCCAGAATAGTTCAATATCTACATTTATGGCTTAAAATGGCCAGATCATTTTTGCTTTGATGTTCCATTTTTTCCCAAGCAGAAATTGCCAACAAGTTATCAGCCAGATAACTTTATTTCTCAGTGAACTTTAATGTTTTTAACCAAAATGAAAGGCCTTAAATAAGAACTTAATATAGAAATGCTAATGTGATCTAAGCTGTAAGCTAGAAGATTATAATTAAAGGATAATTTTATCATGAGGTAATTTGCTTCCCAAGAAGATAGACTTGAGTACAATGTTACCACAGAAGAAAACAATAATAATGCTAGTTTGGGTGCTAATTATTATATGCTATTAATTATAAGTAGGCTTATATTTGTTATATAGCTTTTAACCTCAAATAAGTTTTAGGAGAAATATTATAATGCCTACATTAAAGGGCATCAATAATAACTTTTAAAAATAGCCAGTTTATTCAGAGAAACTGTGTTCTAATTTTAGTATATTACACCCGTGTTCATCCCAAATGCTAATTGATGACTTCTGTCTTCCAAATTGTCTATAAAACCCTCAGAATATCACCTAAGTTTTGCCCATGTAGGAACATAAGCACTTGGAGATTTCCTTTTTCCTTTTTTTTTAAGTAAAATGCTTCATTTTACTATTTGTCAAGTTTGCATCTGCTGTTCTTATTTGTAAATGTATAGATGTTGAATAACATAGACCTGTCTCCCTTGTGTTCATTTGAAGCTATGATTTGAAGACATTAAAAATAGGAAGTAATCTGTGTTTAATACTCACAAGTTAAAGTTGTATGCAGAAGCATACCAAGACATTCCCGATTATGTAATTCTCTGTGACTTGCTGGTTTTGTTGTCTATGTTCTATTTTATTTCTGAACCTCACGTAGATATTTCTTTTCTTATATGAGGAATACTGATAAGCAGACTGGTCTGTAGTCCCTACTGGTCTATACTCCCAAGGCAGTGATAACTCACTCCTCTTTCAGGAGTCCCCATTGCCTTGGAGCTGCCACTGCCTTAGGAACAAGAATAGTTAAGTAGTGCTGTACTCCGTATTATACTTCAGGTGTGAAATGGGTTAAATTGGCTGATACTGGACTGGCAGTATAACCACCATTAGAATGTTGTTTGTATGGAGAGATCAGCAAATTGCTTATGACTTTTGGTACATAATTTGTAAGTTGAAGATGAGCTTTCTTGGTTATAAGAACTGTCAAGTTGCTCACATAGTGCAGTAGCATTTACTTTCTCAAGCTATTGAGGGAGAGGGCAATTTTAGGTGTCATATTTCCTGAAGCCTCCATTGTTGTGCATTTTTTATATACCAAGCACTGTCCTAAGCATGTTATGTATATTATCTGATTTGGTCCTCACAACAACCCTATGAGGTAAGTATCTGTTGCATCCCCATTTTACAGATGAGGAAATTAAAGCCCAAAGGAGCTAAATAACTTGGCCAAAGATCATATAGCTGACAAATTTTGACCCAAGATTTAACCTCAGGTCTGTTGGACCCCACTGCTTGTACACACATGTAGTGTACAGTGCTTTCATCTTGTTAATGTAGATGCATCCTAAATACATTAAACTGCTAGATTGACAAAATATTTGTTTGTTTTTAGACTTCCTTGTAGCTCAAATGGTAAAGAATCTGCCTACAATGCAGGAGACCAAGGTTTGATCCCTGGGTCAGGAAGATCCCTTGGAGAAGGGAATGGCAATCCACTCCAGTATTCTTACCTGGAAAATCCCATAGACATAGAAGCCTGGTAGGCTACAGTCCATGGGGTCACAAAGAGTTGGACACGACTGACTAACACACACAATGTTAAGTAAACATTAGGAATATCTAAATTACTCAGCTTGTTTTCTCTGTACTTCCCAGTATAAGGAAACTAAGTCACAATATAATTAGCCCTTTTTAATTATTTTAACTACATGAAAGCATTACCCTTTAAGCTTACTCCTTGCTTTAAAAGGATGAGGAAGATTAAAAGTTGACAGTTAAGTACTCTGAACCAACTTCTTTGTATAACTCTCGGAATCGTGGCTTAGTTGGCAAATGAAATGAAGCACACCAAGAAGCTTCCAGAAAGACCTTCCAGAAAGTGACAGTTGGCCCTAAAATGTTCCAGCAGTTGGAAAGAGAGGAGAGACTTGGGAAAGGCCAGAGTTTGACCGTGGGAAATTGGCAACAGCAGGGGCCAGTGGCAGATGGGCTAAAGGGGGATTTCCACATCAGGTAGAGTACAAATAAGGGCAGGACAGCAAAACCTGTAGTTGCTTGGCAGTCTTAGGACACACGTTGTTCATGACAGGAATATACAGAAACAGATTGAGTGGGATCCAGCCACGGAAACTGGGGTTCAGGGGAATCTATCTTATAGAGAGGTGGCAAAAGGGAGACAAGGTGTAAGATACAGAGGAACTGGAGTAGAAGTAAAAGAAAGAGTAATAATAATTATAGTATTTATATTCAATATTTGCACAATATACAGTTTCTAAAATTCTTCCATTTATATATATACTTACATGTATAGCTACGTGTGTGTGTGTGTAAACTGTATTGTACAGATGTTGCATATAAATATTACAACATACATTACATATATGTACATACATATGCATACATCATATATATATACAGAGGGAGATTCTATTCCATGCCTGGCACTAAGGATTCAGAGTTAATTAAAACCTAGTCATCATTCCTGGGTGAATCACTGTCTGGTAAAGGAGAAAAACATATAAACAAATGACATTGCAATGTGGTATATGCAGTAAGAGAATGATACTGAGGGACTTCTCTGATGGTCCAGTGGTTAAGACTGCATTTCCAATGCAGGGAGTGCAGGTTCAGTCTCTGGTTGGGGAACTAATATCCCACATGCTGCATGGCAAGGCCGTAAACAAATAAAACAAACAAAAGAATAGATTTTTTTTAAAAAAAGGAATGATATTGAAAGTACAAAGGTAATATAGAGGAGCCACAAGTTCTATCTAGGAGTCAGAGAACCTTACACAGAAGGATATAAAAGATGAGTAGCAATTCTTCATCCAAATGGAAGACAGTCAAATTGAAACATTCCATACATTATAGCATTTGCACCAGCCTAGGATATAAACATAGTATGCTTAAGAAGTCAGTCAGTCAATTCAGTCACTCTGTTGTGTCCTACTCTTTCTGACCCCATGGACTGCAGCACGCCAGGCCTCCCTGTCCATCACCAACTCCCGGAATTTACTCAAACTCATGTCCATTGAGTCGGTGATGCCATCCAACCATTTCATCCTCTGTCATCCCCTTCTCCTCCTGCCTTCAATCCTTCCCAGCATCAGGGTCTTTTCCAGTGAGTCAGTTCTTCATATCAGGTGGCCAATTCTCATGATGTACTCTGCATATAAGTTAAATAAGCAGGGTGACAATATACAGCCTTGATGTACTCCTTTCCCAATTTGGAACCAGGCTGTCAGTCCATGTCCAGTTCTAACTGTTGCTTCCTGACCTGCATACAGATTTCTCAGGAGGCAGGTCAGGTGGTCTGGTATTCCCATCTCTTGAAGAATTTTCCATAGTTTGTTGTGATCCACACAGTCAAAGGCTTTGGCATAGTCAATAAAGCAGAAGTAGATGTTTTTCTGGAACTCTCTTGCTTTTTTGATGATCCAGCAGATGTTGGCAATTTGATCTCTGGTTCCTCTGCCTTTTCTAAATCCAGCTTGAACATCTGGAAGTTGACAGTACACGTACTGTTGAAGCTTCCAACAAACAGGTAATAGTGTGTAGCAAAAAATCTGAGAGGCAGAGATGGGGTGAAGTAGAAGATGATGAGACCAGAGAAGATAGGCCTGAAGAGTTTTGTTCACCATAATCATCCTGGATTTTTATCCTATTAGAAGACTTTTAAGCCAGAACACGATGGCTTAGCAGGTAAAGAATCTGCCTGCAATGCAGGAGACAAAGGAGACATGAGTTGGATCCCTGGGTTGGGAAGATCCCCTGGAGGAGGGCATGGCAACCTATTCCAGTATTCTTGCCTGGAAGTTCCCATATCAGAGAAGCCTGGCGGGGCACAGTCCATGGGGTTGCAAAGAGTTGGACACTACTGAGTGACTAAGCACAAGGCATAAACAGAATTTCATTTTCCATTGACCCCTCTGAGGGCAGCATAAAGATGGGTTACACAGGAAAATCCTAGAGGCAAAGTGACTAGTCCAGTTCTGAGATGTTGCAGGCGTCCCAGGGAAAGATGGTGCATGTCTGGGCTGTGTCTCTAGGAAAAGAACAGATGGAGTCAAGAACTAAGAGATAAAATCAATAGGATTTGGTGATTACATCCAGAGACTAAAGGGGAAGAAGAACTTCTTCAGGTAGACTAGATAGAGATAAAAGACAAAATGACTATTAGAGTAACTAAAGTGTGAGATAGAGGCTCTGTCTGACACCAGTCCTCCTGTTTCTAGAGACTGAGTGTCTCCAGCAAAGGTGTGATCCCTGGGTGGAAGCAAGCAAAGCAGGCATTTCAAATATTTAATTTGAAAATAACCATAGTTAAATGGCAGGTCCAAAAATATACCCTTGAATTATACTTAAGAAGGAAAGAAACTGTTCTATTTACTGGATGCAGGAGTATGTAATTATAGATGGCCAGCTAGCAAATAGTTTTGATTTTGCAACCCATATAGTGTATTTTGCAGCTGCTTGACTCCACCATTGCAGTGCAAACGGAGCTATAGATAGATAAAGGAGAGTGACTGTGTTCCAATAAAGCTTTATTTATGAAAACAGACAACAGGCTGGATCTGGCCTGTGGGCCGTAGTTGTCAACTCCTGGCCTAATGGATGACCTTGTGTGTACATTGGGACGGAGAGTTAAAGTGGTACAGACAGACATTGTAAACTTTAAAGCAAAACAAGCATATATCTTTAAACCCTTTAATGACTTTCTTTTACCAATAGGGTTGCATGCAAGCTACCTAACCTGGCAGGGACCCCTATCTAACAAATAAGTGTATTCATCTAAATAAAACTAGGAATATGTTTAGAATAGAATAGCAATGCTACTTGCCACATTTACTTTCTTGTATGTGTGTATCTATTTGTTGCTGTTAATTAAGATCACGTTTACTTTCTTACTCTCTTACCCTGCCAGACTAAGCTCAGCTTATATCTCGACATTTTAATTTGTTATTATTAATAACAGTGATAACAGTTACCATATAAAGAAGCTTACTCTCTTCTATGCTGTAGACAAAGAGAGCAAGGCTCAGATGCTAATTAAACATTAGCTAGATCACATCACTACTGCATTTGTCATGGTTTTCTATTCAGAGTCCATAGTCTTGGATTATGTAATACTCCTCAAAGCACAGAGGGAAGAAAACTAGAAAAGCAAATAGTTGAACAATGAAGAATGTTCTTGATTTGAACAGTTGTTAAAATTGGTATATGCTAAATTAGACTATAGATATCACAAATAATCTCTATTAAGAAATTATATAAAGAATATTAAAGGAAATTTTATTTCTATTGACACATAGAATAAATGACCTTAAAGTCTTGGCTGGGCACCTGATCAAGTACTGATATATTTGAAGGGTGGGTCTGAATGAATGTATTTGAGTTCTGAAAGCAGATTTTAGAAGGTTATGCTTCTGTGTGAAGTTCTGTAACTTAATGATTATAAGGATGATACTTCATTTTTTAAACTGTTCCAAAAAGGTTCATACATTTTAAGTTAGCATTCAAAAACTATTGTGCGCTTTCTTCCCTGGCCAGGCTGAAGCACTTTTCCAACAAATCTGCCCCAATGAAGACTTCTGTCCACCCCCACCGAATCCTGAAGACATTATCCTTGATGGAGACAGTTTACAACCAGAGGCTTCAGAATCCAGTGCCTTACCAGAGGCCAACTCAGAGACTCCCAAAGAAAGCTCAAATCTGAGAAACCCAGAGGAGCCCTCTGAATAACCAGTATATACCAAACTGGATACCACACTGTGGAAAATCCTCCTAGCCTGAGAGTCTTCTTGATGGAAGAACTGTTTGAAAAATGTTACACAACAGCAGCCAGTTAACATGCGGAATTACCAAGAAAAACAATAAAAGAGATCCAAAAGGGGATTTTCCTTAAAGAGGACATTCTAAGACCACAAAATACTTTGTAAAGCACATTGACTTGCCTGCTTTAAGATACCAAACCTGTGGAATTAGCAGATAAAAATTATAAAGTGGATTGATTTCCAGAAATACAGCTATGTTTATGAAAGTGATCCTATGCATTGTTAGTAATTCTGTGGTATTAGGACAGGTTTTGCCTGCCACTTTGCTTGAAAGCCACATATTTGGAATTGGCTCACAAATTTCCTTTGATTGTTTGAGTTATATTTTCTCTATGGGTGTGAGCATCGTGACACAAATGATGAAAGTATATGTAGATATAGTTGAAAAAAATTAAAATGTCATAATCCAAGCAGGAGCCTATGTTTGAAATAGAGGTTTGTTTTGTTCTCTATCTTGAGGAGAATTGAAGATACTATATTAAAGTAGACACTTTTACAAACAAGTCATGAGTCTATTACTCAGTGTTTTTTTTTTTAAGTGTTAATAGTATTTGTATTTGAGTCCTGAACATTCTACGAAAGCTCAGTACTGGAGAAATGGAAGGAAAGATTTAAATAGGCTCCTTTGGTGTTTGGAAATTCTTTCTAGTTGAGTACCTGGAGCACTAACCTGATTGTCTATGGACCTAATTTCATCCTAGCTATGCTGATATTAGGCAAATGTGATGATGATATTTGCAAACTGATGATATTTGCAAATTGCCTAATATTAGGCAAATTATTTACTTTCTGCACCTCAGTTTCTCTACATGTCTACTGAGTGAGAATGATTTTGAAGATATATGCAGTACTATCCTTAGAATGATTTTTCTGGAATAAAAGTTCTTTCAGAATTTTCTCATTGACTTGGGGGTGAATATCAGATCTCATGCAGCGAATAATTGTTTGCTGTCACTTCCCCCAACAATAAATCATAGTGTTTTTATTGCATTAAGCTTTTAAAATAAAAATCTATTTCTTAAATTAGTATTTAATAGTCTTATAGAAAAGTAAACAAAGTAACATATAGAATTATGGTTTTAAATCTTAATAAGGAAAACACTCTATAAACTCTTCATATTCCTTTTCTAGTAGTTGGACCTGAAACCACCAAGGACTCTAAACAGAATATGACAATTGATAAACCCTAATATGCACTTAGCATAAAAATATAAGGGCTGTGAATAGACGGCAAATCTAGGTACAGTGAGTGCCTATATTAAAATTTTTCCAAATGCTGAGCTCTGATGGTTTACCTTCTTTGAGCAATAGTTTGGACTTAACAACTTATTTTGAATAAATAAATTCATTAAAAGTGGATTGTCATGCAGTCTGGCCTGTATTGCTGATCAGAGAGCCATGGCTACAGTGGAAAGCACATAGTTCTTACATTCTTCAGCTGCAGCAGGGCTTTGACCTCTCCAGATTTCAGCGATCTCAAAGGAAGCCGGCTCTTTCAGGTCACAGACTCATGAGAAACGGAAAGAATGTAGCTCTTGCCTCACCTTTTAAACCCCCAGCAGGGTTTAAATTCAGCAGATACAGCTGAATCCAGAGGAAAACCTCCCAAGCCTCTCAGGCTACTCCTAACCCCTCTCCCCATTGCACAGCCTTTCCCTGATCTCTTTAATCCCCTCTATCCCTCTCTTCCCTTTTTATAATGTTATACAAATCAGGGACAATAAAATTACATTATAACCTACTTCGTTATGTGAATTCAGATCTGTCTTAAATTATATTTCCTGAAACCCAACTATGGCATGCGCTAAATGCACAATACACACCTATAAGCACTGGGTATTGGCCCTGCCCTGCAGTACCAGCAATATAAAAGTTTCCACTATATGAGAGCATTGAGTTTGAATACAAATGCAGTAAGCTGCACCAATTAAAATATTGTACTTTGTTATAGTCTTAGAGTTAAGACCTCTTGATAAATCATGCACACTTATGTAAACAGCCAATCAGGGTAGACCCAGAATAACTAGGAAAATTCTGATAGCTTTACTATAGTTCTCTGAACAATGAAGGAGATACTCTGTGGTCTTGTGGCCCAATCTATACAGTACCCTATTTCATCCATTAGCCAGTATCAGAATTTCTCTTCTGGATTGTTTATTAATACTGTTGAAATGTTTAAAAGCTCCTGAACATCATTAGTGATGATTAAGATAATATACAGCTGTTTAAAACTTTGTGTTAAATAACTTTAGATACTTCCTCTTGCCTCAGAATGTAATAGAAATTATTCTAAGAACATTCTTTTCAGCTGTCTTACTGCAAATACTTGTTTTCATAGCTTTAAAGAAAAGCCTTTTGGTTTTATTGTAAAACTGTAAGCCTGAAGTCATATTAATAAAATTTAGATGTTTGTACATGATGCAGAAATTTCATTAGCTAATTTTAAATTTTGAAAATTGCTATTATCAAAGAATTGTTATTCCTGTGTTTAAAATGTTGTGTTATGCATGCTTATTAGCCAAGAGTAATAATATCATTCAGTTTAGTCATCAATATGAAAACAGATTACTAACCCTATGTTGCTACTGTATTTTTGTCTAGTTGGTATGCCTGCCCAGAAAAACATACATACATACATACATATATATATATAAAATAAACATATATTTTTCTACAGGAAAACTGAGTTATAATTTCCCTATCTACTATTATACTTAGCTGCTTATAGAAAAATGGTCATGTTAATGGTTAACTTCTGGAATCATAATTTCTGAGATTGGCAGCCCTCTGCCCAAAATAATGGCCATGCTAATGATTAATTTCTGTTACAGCTATAGTTCTGGAGAAAGCAAAGTATGTCTAAAGTCCTAAAAACCTCAAAAAAAATTTTTGTTGAAATTATTGCTAAATAGTAATGATCCTTCAAAGCAATTATCTTTTTTTCTTTAAAAATATTTAATATGGTTGAAAAATAGCAACATACATTTACTGCTATTAGGATAATTTCTCTCAACTCTTGATTGGTTTTCTAAAGTGCATTTCAGAAAGCATGAATATATGGTTATTCATTAATTTGCACACTGTAACAGTAAGTTTTCAGAGGAAATAAAGTCTGTTTTAATGCCTTTCAGGTGTGGTATCCTATTTTTTAATATTAAAATTTTGTATATTTGCCAATAAATTAAAGATTGTCTTGAAATTAATTTATTTGTTGATATTGGTCTACTATTTAACCTCTCAGTTAATTTTCCAGCTATATATTTGATTTTATTTCTAGGCATCTGCCGACTGTGTCAGGCTTTTGAAAAAGGCAATCAGATGATACATGGGTATGATTTACTTAGCAAACTGTTCTAGATGCCAGCATCAAAATTCATTCTGTTTGAAATCAGTGTTCTGAGGCATGGGGTATGGCTTTACAATACACTACCTGCAAACTGTTTCCCCATCTCACTTAGTGTATGAGACTCTGAAATGTTTTTCTTATTTACTTCATGAATGAGAATCTGAAATGTTTTTCTTTGTGCTGGTTGAGTCCCCAGTAGCTTACTTACAACAGATAAGAGACTGTTGATGTTCTTTTCATGCAGAAATCATTCACTGAACTGATTTGTTCTTGAATCAAATAATTTAAGCAGAGTGACAATTTCTGTGAATTCCAGGTAGTTTCTAAAGCTTTTCAGATAGGATGTATTCAAAAGATAACATCAGTATTTCAAAACTGGCAATTTATCTGTGATTATTAATAAATCAAGTTTTAAAAAGGTAAGGTTAATTGAATTTTTAAACAAGTAGCTATATTATCCTTCAAGCATGTTGAAACTCAAGAGTATTCACACTTTTTTAAACAAGTGCTTTGATATGTTTGAATTCTTTAATGATGCCTTTTTTTAAATGCAAAAGGTTTAACCGTTAACATCCCAGGTCACACTTTGAAAACCACTTTTTTTCTTCTATTATAGTTTAGCTATGGGGCTGCAATGAGATGCCCTTCCCATACAAGTTGCCACATCTGCTGTTTGTGGTGATGATGACTCTTAGGACCATTTGACAGATAATCAATAGAACTTGAATTCTAGTAGACTGGAGGGTCTTATCGCCTATCACTACAGGGCGATTTATGTTGGTAACACCTATTAATGTTAATAGGACTTGCATGTGTAAATCCTCTTCCTGTCAGTGAGACAGTTGACCCATGAAAGAAATATTCTTTAGAGATGGACAGTTTTACTCTAGAAACATTAGTGAACTGTCCTATTCAAATTGTTCATGTGTGGAAAAAAATAGCAATTCAGCAGAGAATTTGTAGAGCTTGAAAAGATGAAATACTAGCTTATATTTTCTATTCACAGTCTAATATATATTAGACACTATTACTCTTCATCTTATCAACATAGCATTTTTCTCTTATTTTCACTTATTTTTATTTTGTAATTGAAGTATAGTTGACATCCAGCACTATGTTAGCTCCAGGTATGCAACATGTGATTTGATATTTCTATATAATGCAAAATGATTACTGTAGTAAGTCATTATCAACTGTCACCATACAAAATTATTACATTATTGACTATATTCCCCATGCTATACATCTCATCCCCATGATTTATTTTTTTACTGTTTTTATTATTTATTTGTACCTCTTAATCTCCCTCACTGATTTCACTCATCCTCCCCACACTCCTCTCTGGCAATCTCCTATTTTTTCTCTGTATCAACAAACCTATTTGTTATCTTTGTTCATTTGATTTGTTTTTTAGATTCCACATATAAGTGAAATAAAATAGTATTTGTATTTCCCACCTTTATTCCTGCTTTATTTCATTGAGTGTCATACCCTGTAGGTGCAATCCCTTTCAAACCACCAATAGCATTTTTCATAGAACTAGAACAAATAATACAAAACTTTGTATGGAAACACAAAAGACCCCAAAAAGTCAAGACAGTCTTGAGAAGGAAAAACAAAGCTAGAAGTATCACACACCCTGGTTTCAAACTATATTACCAAGCTACTGTAAACAAAACAACACAGTGGCACAGAAACATAGATCAATGGAACAGAATAGAGAGCCTGGAGATAAGTCCACACTTACATGGTCAATTAATCTATGACAAAGGAGGCAAGAATATACAATGGGAGAAAGAGAGCCTCTGACAAATGATATTGGGAAAATTGGGCAGCATTCTCACACTATATACAAAAATAAACTACAACTGGATTAAGGACTTAAATGTAAGACCTAAAAATATAAAACCCTTAGAAGACAACATAAGTAAAAACACACTTTGACATCAGTCTTAGCAATATTTCTTTGGATCTGTCTCAAGCAAGAAAAACAAACAAATGAGATATCAAACAAAAAAGCTGCACATCTAAGGAAACCATTGACAAAATGAAAAGACAACCTATGGAATGGGAGAAAATATGTGCAAATAATATGACCAAGAGGTTAATATTCAAAATACATATATAGACTATAAAGCATAAGTATTAAAAAAAAATAATTTATAAGTGGGAAGAAGTTCTGAATTGATATTTTTCCAAGAAGGATATGCAAATGGCCAACAGGCACACACACACACAAATGCTCAACATCACCAATCATCAGAGAAATGCAAATCAAAACAACAGTGAGATTATCACCTCACACCAGTCAAAATGGCTATCATCAAAAAGTCTACTAATAAATGTTGACGAGGATGTGGAGAAAAGAGAATTCTAGTACATTGTTAGTAGGACTGTAAATTGGTGCAGCCATTATGGAAAGCAATATGGAGGTTCCTCAAAAAAGCAAAATAGAAGGATCATATGATCCAGCAATTTCACTACAGGGTATTAATATATATCCAAAGAAAATGAAAATGCTAGTTCAAAAATATGCATGCATCACAATGTTCATAGCAGAATTATTTATTTCAATATATTTCAATACAGTAGTCAAGACATGCAAGCAACCTAATCCATCAATAGATGAATGGATAAAGAAGATGTGGTATATATAGATATACATACACAATGAAATATTACTGAGTCATAAAAATGAATGAAATTCTGCCATTTGCAACAACATGGCTGGACCTAGAGGGTATTATGCTTAGTGAAATAAGACAAAGAAAGGAATGTGGGGCTCCCCTGGTGGTCCAATGGTTAAGAATCCACCTGCTAATGCAGGGGATACGGGTTTGATCCCTGGTCCAGGAAGACCCCACATGCCACAGAGCAACTAAGCCTGTGTGCCACAACTACTGAGCCAAAGTGCTGTAACTACTGAAGCCTGCATGCTTAGAGCCCATGCTCTGCAACAAGAGAAGCCACCATGAGAAGCCCAGGCAACGCAATAAAAAGTAACCCTTACTTGCCACAACTAGAGAAAACCCACACACATCAATGAAAACCCAGTGCAGACAAATATAAAATAAATAATTGTTGAAAAAAAGAAGAAATGAAGGTATACAATGAAAGAGAAACAGGCTCTTGGGTATAGAAAACGAACTATTGGTTACCAGTGGAGAGAGGGATCAGGCGTGGAGCAAGATAGAAATATGGAACAAACTACTATGTATAAAATAGATAAGCAACAAGGATATATTGTGTGGCACAGGGAAATACACCCATCATTTTGTAATGATTTCAAATAGACTCATTATTCCTCTGTAAAAATATTGAATCACTATATAGTACACTTGAAACTGTTTCAGTATTGCAAATCAACTATACTTCAATTAAAAAAAAAAAAAAAACTAATGAGTGGAGATCATGCCAGTGGTTTTTATCCAAATAGAGCTACTGATGGAACAAATGAGTATGTAAATTGAAATGTGGACTTATTTTTTAATTGAAGAATTAAAAGATAGAATCAATAGATTCAAAAGATCTATTCGCTTTGAATACACACATATTAAATTACAACTCCTCACTTCCTCAACTCCCTCATTCAGTTGAGCATATCTTATTGATCTTATCTCAGAACATCTTCCCAGGTGGCGTTAGTGGTGAACCTACCTGCCAATGCAGCAGACATGAGACACAGGTTCGATCCCTGGATTGGGAAGATCCCCTGGAGGAGGGCATGGCAACCCACTCCAGTATTCTTGCCTGGAGAATCCCATGGACAGAGGAGCCTGGCGGGCTACACTCCATAGGGTCACAAAGAGTCAGACACCACTGAAGCTACATTTTACCGATCATAGCCTCCTCTCTATTTCTACAACCCTCTATTCTCATTCTCTTTCAGATTGTTATAATCGGTCTTTCTGACACCAGGCTCCTCATTCTATTTCAACTACCCACTGAGGCAGAAACCACTGCATGGATTCCTTCTCCTGCTTAAATATCATGAGAAGGGACCCATTTAGCACAATAACACACCAAAGTTAAGGAAGAATAAAGCCCTTGAGGGGGCATTCATTCCCAACCTACACCAAATGTGTCAGGGTGTAGCTTGGGCAGAGAGAAGAGTAGAAAACAAACTGACAGGTAACATGTGTAGTGCCTATTACGTACCAGGAACTATTCAATTATTAACAAAACTTTAAACCTGTGAGTACTATTATCATTCTCCATTTTACAGTTAAGAACTTGTCAAGAAAACCGAAGCACAGAGATAAAATTACTTGCCAAATACTGCACAGTTAGAAAGGCTGTGATTGTTTCTCCTAATTCAGTATGCACTGAAACATGTTTGTGATCTACTAATAGTAAGATTATATTCTATCTCATCATAATGAGCTGTATCTGCTTGCTCTACTAGTGGTAGAGTTTCACCTAAAAAATAAATACACATAAAATCCCTGATCTTGTATTTTTATCCTTAAAATTTTTTTCCATATTAAATACAGTCTGATCTCTTTAGTATACAATATGAAACCACACCATTCGAAACCAAAATATTCCTCTTCAGTTTAATCTATCATTCTACCTCCCTCCCCAACTCACACGATGAACTTCTTAGTATCTTCAAACTCTTTGACCGCTTGAACATATCACTTCTTTTTGGAATTTCCAGGCCTCTCTGTGCTACCGCCACACCCCTTTTGCCTTACCCTTCTTTTCATACTTTTAAACCCAGTTCTAATGTTGCTTCAATTGCTAATACTTGGGCAGCTCCATGAGGCAAAGTTACTTTTTTTTTTTTTATTAGATGGAGGCTAATTACTTCACAACATTTCAGTGGGTTTTGTCATACATTGATATGAATCACCCATAGATTTACACGTATTCCCCATCCCGATCCCCCCTCCCATCTCCCTCTCCACCCGATTCCTCTGGGTCTTCCCAGTGCACCCGGCCCGAGCACTTGTCTCTTGCATCCCACCTGGGCTGGTGATCTGTTTCATCATAAATAATATACATGCTGTTCTTTCGAAACATCCCACCCTCACCTTCTCCCACAGAGTTCAAAAGTCTGTTCTGTACTTCTGTGTCTCTTTTTCTGTTTTGCATAAAGGGTTATCATTACCATCTTTCTAAATTCCATATATATATGTGTTAGTATGCTGTAATGTTCTTTATCTTTCTGGCTTACTTCACTCTGTATAAGGGGCTCCAGTTTCATCCATCTCATTAGAACTGATTCAAATGACTTCTTTTTAACGGCTGAGTAATATTCCATGGTGTATATGTACCACAGCTTCCTTATCCATTCGTCTGCTGATGGGCACCTAGGTTGCTTACATGTCCTGGCTATTATAAACAGTGCTGCGATGAACATTGGGGTGCACGTGTCTCTTTCAGATCTGGTTTCCTCAGTGTGTATGCCCAGAAGTGGGATTGCTGGGTCATATGGCAGTTCTATTTCCAGGTTTTTAAGGAATCTCCACACTGTTCTCCATAGTGGCTGTACTAGTTTGCATTCCCACCAACAGTGTAAGAGGGTTCCCTTTTCTCCACAGCCTCTCCAGCATTTATTGCTTGTAGACTTCTGGATAGCAGCCATCCTGACTGGTGTGTAATGGTACCTCAGTGTGGTTTTGATTTGCATTTCTCTAATAATGAGTGATGTTGAGCATATTTTCATGTGTTTGTTAGCCATCTGTATGTCTTCTTTGGAGAAATGTCTGTTTAATTCTTTGGCCCATTTTTTGATAGGGTCATTTATTTTTCTGGAATTGAGCTGCAGGAGTTGCTTTTATATTTTTGAGATTAATCCTTTGTCTGTTTCTTCATTTGCTATTATTTTCTCCCAATCTGACGGCTGTCTTTTCACCTTACTTATGGTTTCCTTTGTAGTGCAAAAGCTTTTAAGTTTCATTAGGTCCCATTTGTTTAGTTTTGCTTTTATTTCCAATATTCTGGGAGGTGGGTCATAGAGGATCCTGCTGTGATTTATGTCGGAGAGTGTTTTGCCTATGTTCTCCTCTAGGAGTTTTATAGTTTCTGGTCTTACATTTAGATCTTTAATCCATTTTGAGTTTATTTTTGTGTATGGTGTTAGACAGTGTTCTAGTTTCATTCTTTACAAGTGGCTGACCAGTTTTCCCAGCACCACTTGTTAAAGAGGTTGTCTTTTTTCCATTGTATATCCTTGCCTTCTTTGTCAAAGATAAGGTGTCCATAGGTTCGTGGATTTATCTCTGGGCTTTCTATTCTGTTCCATTGATGTATATTTCTGTCTTTGTGCCAGTACCATACTGTCTTGATGACTGTGGCTTTGTAGTAGAGTCTGGAGTCAGGAAGGAAATTAATAGTAACACAATAATAGTGGGAGACTTTAATACCCCACTCACAACTATGGATAGATCAACTAAACAGAAAATTAACAAGGAAACACAAACCTTAAATGACACAATGGACCAGCTAGACCTAATTGATATCTATAGGACATTTCACCCCAAAACAATCAACTTCACCTTTTTCTCAAGTGCACACGGAACCTTCTCCAGAATAGATCACATCCTGGGCGATAAATCTGGTCTTGGAAAATTCAAAAAAATTGAAATCATTCCAGCCATCTTTTCTGACCACAGTGCCGTAAGATTAGATCTCAATTACAGGAAAAAAAGTTGTTAAAAATTCAAACATATGGAGGCTAAATAACACGCTTCTGAATAACCAACAAATCATAGAAGAAATCAAAAAAGAAATCAAAATATGTATAGAAATGAATGAAAATGAAAACACAATAACCCAAAACCTATGGGACACTGTAAAAGCAGTGCTAAGGGGAAGGTTCATAGCATTACAGGCTTACATCAAGAAACAAGAAAAAAGCCAAATAAATAACCTAACTCTACACCTAAAGCAATTAGAGAAGGAAGAAATGAAGAACCCCAGGGTTAGCAGAAGGAAAGAAATCTTAAAAATTAGGGCAGAAATAAATGCAAAAGAAACTAAAGAGACCATAGCAAAAATCAACAAAGCTAAAAGCTGGCTTTTTGAAAAAATAAACAAAATTGACAAAGCATTAGCAAGACTCATTAAGAAACAAAGAGAGAAGAACCAAATTAACAAAATTAGAAATGAAAATGGAGAGATCACAACAGACAACACTGAAATACAAAGGATCATAAGAGACTACTACCAGCAGCTCTATGCCAATAAAATGGACAACTTGGATGAAATGGACAAATTCTTAGAAAAGTATAACTTTCCAAAACTGAACCAGGAAGAAATAGAAGATCTTAACAGAGCCATCACAAGCAAGGAAATCGAAATTGTAATCAAAAATCTTCCAGCAAACTAAAGCCCAGGACCAGATGGCTTCACAGCTGAATTCTACCAAAAATTTAGAGAAGAGCTAACACCTATCTTACTCAAACTCTTCCAGAAAATTGCAGAGGAAGGTAAACTTTCAAACTCATTCTATGAGGCCACCATCACCCTAATTCCAAAACCAGACAAAGATGCCACAAAAAAGGAAAACTACAGGCCAATATCACTGATGAACATAGATGCAAAAATCCTTAACAAAATTCTCGCAAACAGAATCCAACAACATATTTAAAAAATCATACACCATTACGAAGTGGGCTTTATCCCAAGAATGCAAGGATTCTTTAATATCGGCAAATCAATCAATGTAATACACCACATTAACAAATTGAAAGATAAAAATCATATGATTATCTCAATAGATGCAGAGAAAGCCTTTGACAAAATTCAACACTCACTTATGATTAAAACTCTCCAGAAAGCAGGAATAGAAGGAACATACCTCAACATAATAAAAGCTATATACGACCAACCCACAGTAAGCATCACCCTCAATGGTGAAAAATTGAAAGCATTTCCCCTGAAATCAGGAACAAGACAAGGGTGCCCACTCTCACCACTACTATTCAACATAGTGTTGGAAGTTTTGGCCACGGCAATCAGAGCAGAGAAAGAAGTAAAAGGAATCCAGATAGGAAAAGAAGAAGTGAAACTCTCACTGTTTGCAGATGACATGATCCTCTACATAGAAAACCCTCAAGACTCTACCAGAAAATTACTAGAGCTAATCAACGAATATAGGAAAGTTTCAGGATATAAAATTAACACACAGAAATTCCTTGCATTCCTATATACTAACAATGAAAAAACAGAAAGAGAAATTAAGGAAACAATACCATTCACCATTGCAACAAAAAGAATAAAATACTTAGGAGTATATCTACCTAAAGAAACAAAAGACCTATACATAGAAAACTATAAAACACTGATGAAAGAAATCAAAGAGGACACAAACAGATGGAGAAACATACCGTGTTCATGGATTGGAAGAATCAATATTGTCAAAATGGCTATTCTACCCAAAGCAATCTATAGATTCAATGCAATCCCTATCAAGCTACCAACGGTATTTTTCACAGAACTAGACCAAAGAATTTCACAATTTGTATGAAAATACAAAAAACCTCGAATAGCCAAAGTAATCTTGAAAAAGAAGAATGGAACTGGAGGAATCAACCTGCCTGACTTCAGACTCTACTACAAAGCCACAGTCATCAAGACAGTGTGGTACTGGCACAAAGACAGAAATATAGACCAATGGAACAGAATAGAAAGCCCAGAGATAAATCCACGAACCTATGGACACCTTATCTTTGACAAAGGAGGCAAGGATATACAATGGAAAAAAGACAACCTCTTTAACAAGTGGTGCTGGGAAAACTGGTCAACCACTTGCAAAAGAATGAAACTAGAAGACTTTCTAACACCATACACAAAAATAAACTCAAAATGGATTAAAGATCTAAATGTAAGACCAGAAACTATAAAACTCCTAGAGGAGAACATAGGCAAAACACTCTCCGACATAAATCACAGCAAGATCCTCTATGACCCACCTCCCAGAATATTGGAAATAAAAGCAAAACTAAACAAATGGGATCTAATGAAACTTAAAAGCTTTTGCACTACAAAAGAAACTATAAGTAAGGTGAAAAGACAGCCGTCAGATTGGGAGAAAATAATAGCAAATGAAGAAACAGACAAAGGATTAATCTCAAAAATATACAAGCAACTCCTGCAGCTCAATTCCAGAAAAATAAATGACCCAATCAAAAAATGGGCCAGAGAACTAAACAGACATTTCTCCAAAGAAGACATACAGATGGCTAACAAACACATGAAAAGGTGCTCAACATCACTCATTATTAGAGAAATGCAAATCAAAACCACAATGAGGTACCATTACACACCAGTCAGGATGGCTGCTATCCAAAAGTCTACAAGCAATAAATGCTGGAGAGGGTGTGGAGAAAAGGGAACCCTCTTACACTGTTGGTGGGAATGCAAACTAGTACAGCCACTATGGAGAACAGTGTGGAGATTCCTTAAAAAACTGGAAATAGAACTGCCATATGACCCAGCAATCCCACTTCTGGGCATACACACTGAGGAAACCAGATCTGAAAGAGACACATGCACCCCAATGTTCATTGCAGCACTGTTTATAATAGCCAGGACATGGAAGCAACCTAGATGCCCATCAGCAGATGAATGGATAAGGAAGTTGTGGTACATATACACCATGGAATTTTACTCAGCCGTCAAAAAGAATTCATTTGAACCAGTCCTAATGAGATGGATGAAACTGGAGCCCCTTATACAGAGTGAAGTAAGCCAGAAAGATAAAGAACATTACAGCATACTAACACATATATATGGAATTTAGAAAGATGGTAACGATAACCCTATATGCAAAACAGAAAAAGAGACACAGAAATACAGAACAGATTTTTGAACTCTGTGGGAGAAGGTGAGGGTGGGATGTTTCAAAAGAACAGCATGTATACTATCTATGGTGAAACAGATCACCAGCCCAGGTGGGATGCATGAGACAAGTGCTCGGGCCTGGTGCACTGGGAAGACCCAGAGGAATCGGGTGGAAAGGGAGATGGGAGGGGGGATCGGGATGGGGAATACGTGTAAACCTATGGCTGATTCATATCAATGTATGACAAAACCCACTGAAATGTTGTGAAGTAATTAGCCTCCAACTAATAAAAAAATAAAAAAAAAATAAAAAAAAATTAACACAAAGAAATCCCTTGCATTCCTATATACTAACAATGAGAAAACAGAAAGAGAAATTAAGGAAACAATACCATTCACCATTGCAACAAAAAGAATAAAATACTTAGGAGTATATCTACCTAAAGAAACAAAAGACCTATACATAGAAAACTATAAAACACTGATGAAAGAAATCAAAGAGGACACAAACAGACGGAGAAACATACCGTGTTCATGGATTGGAAGAATCAATATTGTCAAAATGGCTATTCTACCCAAAGCAATCTGTAGATTCAATGCAATCCCTATCAAGCTACCAACGGTATTGTTCACAGAACTAGAACAAATAATTTCACAATTTGTATGGAAATACAGAAAACCTCGAATAGCCAAAGTAATCTTGAGAAAGAAGAATGGAACTGGACGAGTCAAAGTTACTTTTTCCTTTGTGCTCCCCACCCAGAACTGATTATAAAGCCCTTATCTCATAGGAATCCAATTTTTTTTTTTTTAATTTTGTTTCTGTCTCCTAGATAGTAAGCAACTTGAGGGCAGGTGCCCTCCTTGCATCTATACCACCTAACAACACCTGGCTCTGGCCATTCATCTCCTGCATAACCCTGCTTCTATGACTACAGTGGTTTCTATTTTGGGTAAACTGACTCATAAAGAGCTTGACTTTCTGAGTGGCTGACCCATAACACAAAATCTCTTCAGCTCTTTGCTGTTGTTTAGTCGCTAAGTCATTTCCAACTCTTTGCCACCCCATGGACTGTAGCCCTCCAGGCTCCTCTGTCCATGGGATTTTCCCGGCAAGAATACTGGAGCGAGTTGCCATTTCCTTCTCCAAGGGATCTTCCTGACCCAGGGATCGAACCCATGTCTCCTGCATTTGCAGGCAGATTCTTTACCACTGAACCACCTGAGAAGCCCTCTGTTTAGCTCTCAGTTCAGGTCAGTTGCTTAGTCATATGCGACTCTTTGTGACACCATGGACTGTAGCACGCCAGGCTTCCCTGTCTATCATCAACTCCCGGAGTTTCCTCAAGCTTATGTCCATTGAGTTGGTGATGCCATCCAACCATCTCATTCTCTGCCATCCCCTTCTCCTCCTGCCTTCAATCTTTCCCAGCATCAGGGTCTTTTCCAGTGAGTCAGTTCTTCGCATCAGGTGGCCAAAGTGTTGGAGCTTCAGCTTTAGCATCAGTCCTTCCAATGAATATTCAGGAATGATTTCCTTCAGGATTGACTCATTTGATCTCCTTGCAGTCCAAGGGACCCTCAAGAGTCTTCTCCAACACCACAGTTCAAAAGCATCAGTTCTTCAGTGCTCAGCTTTCTTTATGGTCCACAGCCTTGTCTGACTCAATGAAACTATGAGCTATGCTGTGTAGGGACACCCAAGACAGACGGCTCATGGTGGAGAGTTCTGACAAAACGTGGTCCACTGGAAAAGGAAATGGCAAACCACTCCAGTATTCTTGCCTTGAGAACCTCATGAACAATATGAAAAGGCAATATATATATATATATATATATATATATATATATATATATATATATATATATATATGACACTGTTTAGCTATGGAGAGCTACATATTCTACTGTGTGGCTAGGAAAGCCAAGACAGTTTGCAAAGAAAGAAGCAGTGATGAGACACAGAACTGACAGATGAACCTAAAATTGGTTTCTGAGAGCTTTCTAAATCCACAATCAGGTCCTCCCTGAGGCCCAGTATCATTCTTGCCATTGCGTTTTTTTTTTTTTTTTTTTTTTGAGACATTCCTTTCTTATAATCAGATTTCTTTTGATGTTCAAGATATACATGTTGAATTCTGATACTTACAAAAACTAAATTTTAAATCTTTATTTAAATAAATACACCTGGGAAATGTCATTATCAGAGCCTTCCAAACTACCTCTATCTCTGTAATTCTGTGTATAGGTTTGTGAATGCATTTGTGTACCATGGGAATTTAGATTTTTACTGATTAGGAAATGTCATAAAATGTTCAGGTCCAAAGCTCTACACAGAAAGGAGAGTAAATTAAAGAAGAAAGAAAATGTTATCTACACTTGGGAACTTCAGCAAAGGATTATCTTGGTAACTTCTAACCACTTCTAACCACTATTTTTATTCTGAGAAAAACCATAGGTGAGGCAATACTCACTAACAAGTATGTGCTGTAAAAAGAAACTGTTGTTATGATGGAAGTCAACTTTGGAAACCTAAACCTTTAGTACATGTGATGTGAAGTTATCTTTTTTATTTGGATTTATCTTAGAAACATATTTCCAAAATAATACTTTGAAATAAGAGTCTTAAGTTCAAATATGGTCTACAGTTTCACAGAAGTTCACCTTTGTTTGATATGGAAGCTATTTGCATAATATATAAACATTTAAGTTTTACAGATAGTTAAATTTGCAAAGTATTAAATATAAGCTATACCCTAAGGAGCTTAGAATTTTTAAGTCAGAAATGGGCAAAGTACCAGAAAGTGATTTCCTTTGGTTGAGCTTATGTAATAGCAAAAAAAAGATTTGTGCAGGACTTAAAACTTATTTCGATATATCTTTGTTATGACTGGAACAAACTGCCTACAGGAAGTGTTTTTCCTTTTCTTAATCTTGATTTGAAAATTATAGGGACAGATAAACTGAACCTTGAATATCATTTGTCTTTCAGATATTCTGAAAGTAATTTTTGACTGCTAAATTTGAGATGCTAACACGTGGTGCTGGTGGTAAAAAACTGTCCTGCCAATTCAGGAGACATAAGAGATGTGGGTTCAATCCCTGGGTCGGGAAGAGGAAGATACCGTGGAGGAGGGCACAGCAACCCACTCCAGTATTCTTGCCTGGAGAATTCCAAGGACAGAGGAGCCTGGTGGGCTATGGTCCATAGGGTAGCAAAGAGTCAGACACAACTGAAGTGATTTTAGCATACAATCCATATTCAGATACATCCTGTTTTGAAAGAAGAGTCTATAAGAATATCTAGATTTATAATGCACATTTTGGAGGGTGACTGTGCCCATTACAAAGTAGTTCTTTGTTTTACCAAAGAATTCAAGCTGCTTTTAAGTAGGAGTTCCTAGCAGTTCCCTGATGGTATATATCAACACTGCATATTCTATTAACTTCTAGACAGAAAGAAGTAGGTGTGGTAGGTAGAACCACTGCCAACTGAAGATCAAACTGAGAATAAAGCAATTCTAAAATGATTGTGGAAGTAAAGGCGAAGATATGGACTGACAGAAATCTGGTTTGAGAACAACTTTGCAGAATTACATGTGTGGTATAACATGTGTTGCACTTAAAGTGAAGATTATTTGGGGACTACAGTTCCCCAAATAGTAGATGGGTTCCTAATAGTAGAACCCATCAATCAGTTTGCCCCCAGTAAGTCTACATGAAACTGCCATTCAAAAATACCCCTTATACTTGGTTCATATATTTCATTAATACCGCATGGCCAAAATCTTCTTGACCAAAAGATTATATGGTGAATAGTTTTTCCTCTCATTTTCTTAGATGTCTAAGAGTAATTTGTAAAGCCATGGAATTTGCAATATGGTTCAGGCCTTATAAATAAGCAAATGTTGATCTTCTTCAGTAAAACCTGGGAAGTCTGCCTGTGTAAGCCTACTTCACAAATGGAAAAGGGAATACTATCCTCTGTAAATGTGAAATATAATGTGTTCAGTATATACTTAAGATTGAGGGGGCCAAGCAGAGCTGGGGGTAGGATCTTAAAGTTATGGTTCAGGCCATATGATTCTAAGTAGCCACTCTTGATGGAGTATTGGGGTGGCTTCTGCTGCCCCTGCCATATCCCTTCTTTTTTCACCTTCACCCTTCGGGTGATAAGTAGTATGAGGGTGCAATGGCAGGAACACCTTGGCAGTATCAATGAAAAAAATGTTGCCTGCCATATCAGTAAGCAAAGGATGTTGTAGCCATCAAGCCACCATATTACAGCTGCCTTGAGAGTGAGCCCTGAGGGAACCTGGGATAGAAACAGGATGCCCACTATCAAGCAGTCAATTGAGGCATCCACCCCCTAGACAGTGCACCCTGAGGAGACTCAGGATGAGAAGTCAGATACTGGCCCCTGGTAGCTGACATGCATATCAAAGGAATGATTTCAATGAGCTGTGACTTTTGCAACCACTGGCTCAGCAGTAAAGAATTGACTGCAATGTAGGAGACCCAGGTTAGATCCCTGGGTCAGGAAGATCCCCTGGAGGAGGGCATGGCAACCCACTCCAGTATTCTTGCCTGTAGAATTCAATGGACAGAGGAACCTGGTAGGCTACAGTCCATGGGGTCACAAAGAGTTTGACACGATTGAGCGACTAACACTTTCACTTCACTTTTTTCTCCACTTATTAGTTGTAACACTTGGCAAACTATTCTTACCTCTCTGGTTATCCATTTCCTTGTTTGTTCATTGATAATGACGATAGTACCTACTGCATAGGCTTTTTGTAAGAATGAATATGAGAAAAATCATGTAAGCACTCAACAAAGTGCCTGGCAATTAGAAAAGCCCCCAATAAGCGGTAGCATTGTTGTTGTGTGATTAATGAGAGTCAGGTTTAGGACCCAGGTTTCCTAAATGCCACTGTTCTCTTCACCATGACTGCAACAGCATAACAGCTAGAGAATCTTTAGTAAACTTGAACATATATTTTATAGTTGTACCCCATTAATCAGGCCAGAGTTCCTCTCATTACCAGTTAGTGGATTTAGATATTTTCACCTACAAGATATAAAGTGACATCTATAATTCCATTAAAAGAGACAATTAAATCTAAATATTCAGTTTCAATCCCAGGAGAAACAGCACAATATACTCTCCAAGTTGCACTTTATAAACTAAACTGCTTCTGAATACCTAAAATTTAGTCATGAGACACAGGAAACTCAGGGAGAATGCAACATTCAAGCTTTTGTTGTTGGAAAAGCATTTGTTATGGATTCCATCACTAGCTTTATTTACAGGCCTTTTACCCATATTCTAATAGTGATTGGTGCATCACCAGCTGAAAAGGAAATTTCATGGAAATACTGTAAATCTCAGCAGCAATTGGGACTTAGAACTTGACAAGGAAGATCCAAACAGATGCAGTGGCTGTCTGCATAGGAGGTCTGATCAAAGGGAACTGGAATAGAAAGCACTACATGTGCCATAACTTGGACAGACAATAAATATTCGACTAACAACACCATTTGTGGTAAGAATATCTACTTGGATGCATATCAAGAATGTGGTATATATTTAAATAAAGTTTTGTAACAAAAGTCATTGACTTGTTTTTCTGCTCATGTTGCAGTCCAGACCAAAAAAACATTTTACAGCTATTTTCTATAAAAACTTCAACCTCTGCATAGAAAGTTCTTTGAAAAATATCTCAGTTTGAGCACACTAATGAGCACTCTTTCCCTCCTGCTTCTCCAAATATCACAATACTTGTCTGAATGAGCAATGTTGATATTGTATACACAAAAGTTAATGCTTCTTCAACAATAAAAATAATGTCTTAAAAGAACATTAAAAGAATATAGATGTATATATAAGCAAGCAATCTGGAAAGTTATTGAAATGTAGTAATCCCTCTAAATGTTTTATAAATAAATAGGTAATTAATGTCATGGGGAAAATCCACAATATATGGTTAAACAACAACAAAAAAAGAAAGCAAGTTACAGCTATACATCTGGAACTAACTCAACAATGTTAAACTATATTTCAATTTTTTAATTTTAAAATTAAAAAAGCAGGTTACAGAAATAGAATGTATAGCACATCTCATTTTGTGTAAAGAATAGAGAGCAGTCTACATGCATATGTGTATGTTTGTGTGAACTCTAGAAGAATGCACACAAAAAGGTGACATTAGTTATTTTTGAATTGTACAAATATATTAATAATGTTTGCCCTTTATAATTTTTGAATTTTCTACATTTTCGACATATTCATTCATCAGCACTTCTAATATCACTCCTCACCAGATGTGTAACTCTGTTCTTTCAGATATTTTTCTGTGCACACACACATGCACACACTGACTGACACACTCAGTATAGGGTACACAACCTTTGTAAAAAAATTTTAAAATAAATTGGCTTATATCATAGTTCTGTAATAGTTTTTTTACAAAACAATGTATCTTGGACACCATAAAATCCAATAAATAAAAAATTGCTTACCCCTTTTTCATTGCTGCTTAGTGTTCCATGGTATGAAATTCATTTAACCAGTCATTATTATTGAACATTTAGGTGTTTCTAGTTTTATTGCTACTGCAAGCAGTGATTCAATGAACATTTCATATGCATATTTCTGTTCACATGCATATTTCTGATGAGTGAATTCTTAGAGATTTAATTCCTGGGTTAAAAAATATGTACATTTAAAACTTTGATAGAAATGGACAAATGGTAGTCCAAAAAGACTTTATCAATTTGCACTCTCATTTGTACTAGATGTTATTATTCCTTTACTATCTGCCAATCAGATGGGCAAAGACATGGCATTATATTTTTATGCTTTGCATTTCTCTGATTACTTTTACATCTGAGCATATGTTTATTGGTGATTTTGAATCACCTCCTCTGTGATTTACCAATCCATGCCCTTGCTGCTTTTATAATTTGTTAACAGTTCTTTTTATATTCTGTGTACTTACTTTTGTTATATATATATTGTAAATATTCCCCTCCAATTCTGGATTTTAAAATTGCTTATGGGGTGATTTGTTACATAGAAACTTTAAATTTTGATGTAGTCAAATCACTCAGTATTTACTCTTATGACCTCTGGGCTTTGCATCTTGTTTAGGAAAGTCTTCCCCAATTTGATGTCATGAAAATAAGTCCTATATGTTGTTTAAATACTGTTATGATATTGTTTAACCTTTAGCTCTTTGTATGTGTGCCCAGTCACTCAGTCATGTCCAATCCTTTGCATCCCTATGGACGGTATGGCCTTTCAGGCTTCTCTGTCCATGGGATTCTCCAGGCAAGAATACTGGAGTGGGTTTCCATGCCCTCCTCCAGAGGATCTTCCCACCCAAGGGATTGAACCCAGGTCTCCCGCATGGCAGTCAGATTTACACACTGAGCCACCAGGGAAGCCCAAGAATACTAGAGGAGGTAGCCTATCCCTTCTCCAGGAAATCTTCCTGACCCAGAAATCAAACTGGGGTCTCCTGCATTGCAGACAGATCCTTTACCAGTTGAGCTATCAGGGAAGCCTGGTAACCACAAATCTGATCCCTTTTTCTACAAGTTTGTTAATTGTCCTACAACACTATGTTAGTTCCTGGTGTACAAAATCATGATTCATTATTTCTATACATTCTAAAATGTTCACCACAATAACTCTAATTTACTTTATATTACATTATTATTGATTGTATTCCCCATTCTGTACATTTCATACCCATGACTCGTTTACTTTGTAACTGGAAGTTTGTACCCCTAATCTCCCTCACCTATTTTTCTCCTCCTCTTACCCCCACTTCCCTCTGGCAGCCATCTGTTTGTTTCCTGTATCTATGACTATTTTTCATTTGTTTATTTGTTTTGGTTTTTTAGATTCCATATATAAGTGAAATCATATGGTATTTGTCTTTCTATGTCTGAATTATTTCACTTAGCATAATACCCTGTAGGTTTATCCATGTTGGTGCAAATGGCAGAATTTCCTTCTTTTTAAATATTATATTATTATAATGGAATATTATTTACTCCACACATCTTCTTTATCCACTCACCTATCCATGGACACGTGGGCTTCCTAGGTGGCAAGAATCTGCTTGCCACTGCAGGAGACATAAGGGACATGGGTTCAATCACTGTGTCAGGAAGATCACCTGGAGGAGGGCATGGCAACTCACTTCAGCTTTCTTGCCTGGAGAATCCCACAGACAAAGGAGCCTAGCAGACCACAGTCCATAGAGTTGCACAGAGTTGGATATGGCTGTAGCGATATAGCACACATGCATCCACGGTCACTTAGGTTTATTCCCTATCTTGGATATTGTAAATAATGCTGCAGTGAAGATAAGGTTGCATATACGTTTTCAAATTAGTGTTTTCATTTTCTTCAGATAAATATCCAGAAGTAGAATTGCTGTATTATTTGGTAGTTCTCTATCTGATTTTTTTGAGGAACGTCCATACTGTCTTCTATAGTGGCTGCACCAATTTACGTTCCCACCAAAAATGCATGAGGGTTCCCTTTTCTTCATGCCAACAATTGTTATTTATAATCTTTTTTTTATTGAATATATTTGATTTACAATATTATGTTAGTTTCAAGTGTACAGTGTAGTGATTTGGTATTTTTTGTACATACTTCATTATAGCTTATTTCAAGATAATGGGTCAAATTTCCTGTGTTATATAGTATATCCTTGTTACTTATTTATTTTATATATAGTAGTTTGTATCTGTTACTCTCATACCCCTAGTTTGTCCCTCTCCCCTTCTCTCTCTGTTAACCACAAGTTTGTTTTCATATCTGAGAGTCTGTTTCTGTTTTGCATTATACATTCATTTGTATTATTTTTAGATTCTGCATGTAAGTGATACCATGCAGTATTTGTTTTTGTCTGGCTTAATAAACTAAGCACAACATTCTCAAGGTCCATCCATGGTGCTGCAAGGGGCATTATATCATTCTTTTTTATAGCTGAGTAATATTCCATGGTTATATACACCACATCTTCTTAATCCAATCATCTGTTGATGGGCACTTGGATTGCTTCCATGTTATGGCTATTGTAAATAGTGCTGCTATGAAAATTGGGGCGTGTATCTTTTCAAATTAGGGTTTTGATTTTTTCCAGATATAACTGGAGTTATTGGATGATATGGTAGTTCTACCTTTAGTTTTTGAGGAACCTCCATGCTGTTTTCTATAGCGGCTGCACCAATTTATATTTCTACCAACAATATGCAAGTATTCATTTGCCCCACACCTCACCAACAATTTTTATTTATTGTCTTTTTGATAATAGCCATTCTGACAGGTGTGAGGTGATATCTCATTGTGGTTTTGATTTACATTTCTCTGTTGAATAATAATAAGCATCTTTTCATGTGTCTGTTGGCCATCTGTATGTCTTCTTTGATGTCTATTCAGATCTTTTGCCCATTTTTCAATTGAGTTTTTTTATGTTGAATTTTATGAATTTTTGTATTTTGGATATTAACCTTTTATCAGGTATATCATTTTAAAATATCTTCTCCCATTCAGTAATCTGCCTTTTTATTTTGTTGACAGTTTCCTTTGCTGTGCAAAACATTTTCATTTGATAACTACCATTTGTTGATTTTTGCTTCTGTTTCCATTGCCTGAGGAGGCATATCCAAAAAACATTTCTGAGAGTTATTGCAAGACTGTACTGCCTATGTTTTCAAGTTAAATTGGGTCAGTGAGCTGAGGGCAGTTCAGTTCAGTTCAGTCGCTTAGTTGTGTCAGACTCTGTAACCCATGGACTGCAGCACATCAGGCTTCCCTGTCCATCACCAACTCCCATACTTTACTCAAACTCATGTCCATTGAGTCAGAGATGCCATTCAACAATCTCATCCCCTGTTGTCCCCTTTTCCTCTCACCTTCAATCTTTCCGAGCAGCAGGGCCTTTTCAAATAAGTCAGCTCTTCACATCAGGTGGCCAAGGCATTGGAGTTTCAGCTTCAACATCAGTCCTTTAAATGAACATTCAGGACTGATATCCTTTAGGATGGACTGGTTGGATCTCCTTGCAGTCCAAGGGACTCTTGAGTCTTCTCCAACACCACAGTCCAAAAGCATCAATTCTTCAGTGCTCAGCTTTCTTTAGAGTCCCAACTCTCACATCCATACATGACTACTGGAAAAACTATAGCCTTGACTAGACAGACCTTTGTTAGCAAAGTAATGTCTCTGCTTTTTAATATGCTGTCTAGGATGTTCATAACTTTTCTTCCAAGGAATAATCATCTTTTAATTCCATGGCTTCAGTCACCATCTGCAGTGATTTTGGAGCTCAAAAAAATAAAGTCTGCCACTGTTTCCCCTGTTTCTCCATCTATTTGCCATGAAGTGATGGGACTGGATGCCATGATCTTAGTTTTCTGAATGTTGAGCTTTAAGCCAACTTTTTCACTCTCCTCTTTCACTTTCATCAAGAGACTCTTTAGTTCTTCTTCACTTTCTGCCATAAGGGTGGTGTCATCTGCATATGTGAGGTTATTGATATTTCTCCCAGCAATCTTGATTCCAGCTTGTGCTTCATCCAGCCCAGCATTTCTCATGATGTATTCTGCACGTAAGTTAAATAAACAGGGTGACAATATACATCCTTCACGTACTCCTTTTCATATTTGGAACCAGTCTGTTGTTCCATGTCCAGTTCTAACTGTTGCTTCCTGACCTGCATACAGATTTCTCAAGAGGCAAGTCAGGTGGTCTGGTATTCCCATCTCTTGAAGAATTTTCCACAGTTTGTGGTGATGCACACAGTCAAAGACTTTGGCATAGTCAATAAAGCAGAAATAAATATTTTTCTGGAACTCTCTTGCTTCTTCGATGATCCAGAGGACGTTGGCAATTTGATCTCTGGTTCCTCTGCCTTATCTAAAACCAACATGAACTACTGGAAGTTTGCAGTTCAGGTATTGTTGAAGCCTGGCTTGGAGAATTTTAAGCATTACTTTACTAGCGTGTGAGATGAGTGCAATTGTGCGGTAGTTTGAGCATTCTTTGGCATTGCCTTTCTTAGGGATTGGAATGAAAACTGACCTTTTCCAGTCCTGTGGCCACTGCTGAGTTTTCCAAATATGCTGACATATTGAGCGCAGCACTTTCACAGCATCATCTTTTAGGATTTGAAATAGCTCAACTGGAATTCCATCACCTCCACTGGCTTTGTTCGTAGTGATGCTTCCTAAGGCCCACTTGACTTCACATTCCAGGATGTCTGGCTCTAGGTGAGTGATCACACCATCGTGATTATCTGGGTCATGAAGATCTTTTTTGTACAGTTCTTCTGTGTATTATTGCCACCTCTTCTTAATTTCTGTTTCTGTTAGGTCCCTACCATTTCTGTCCTTTATTGAGCCCACCTTTTCATGAAGTGTTCCCTTGGTATCTCTAATTTTCTTGAAGGGATCTCTAGTCTTTTTCATTCTAAGGTTTTCCTCTATTTCTTTGCACTGATCCCCGAGGAAGGCCGTCTTATCTCTCTTTGCTATTCTTTGGAACGCTGCATTCTAATGAGTATATCTTTCCTTTTCTCCTTTGCTTTTTGATTCTCTTCTTTTCACAGCTATTTGCAAGATCTCTTCAGACAGCCATTTTGCTTTTTTGCATTTCTTTTTCTTGGGGATGGTCTTAATCACTGTCTCCTGTACAGTGTCATGAACCTCCGTCCATAGTTCATCAGACACTCTTTCTATCAGATCTAGTCCCTTAAATCTATTTCTCACTTCCACTGTATAATCATTAGGGGTTTGATTTAGGTCATACCTGAATGGTCTAATGGTTTCCCCTACTTTCTTCAATTTCAGCCTGAATTTGGCAATAAGGAGTTCATGATCTGAGCCACAGTCAGCTCCTGGTCTTATTTTTGCTGACTATATAGAGCTTCTCCATCTTTGGCTGCAAAGAATATAATCAATTTGATTTCAGTATTAACCATCTGGTGATGTCCATGTGTAGAGTCTTCTCTTGTGTTGTTCGAAGAGGGTGTTTGCTATGAGCATTGCATTCTCTTGGCAGAACTCTATTAGCCTTTGCCCTGCTTCATTCTGTACTCCAAGGCCAACTTTGCCTGTTACTCCAGGTGTTTCTTGACTTCCTACTTTTGCAATCCAGTCCCCTAGAATGAAAAGGACGTCTTTTTGGGGTATTTGTTCTAGAAGGTCTTGTAAGTGTTCATAGAACCGTCCAGCGTCAGCTTCTTCAGCTTTACTGGTCAAGGCATAGACTTTGATTACCGTGATATTGAATGGTTTGCCTTGGAAACAAAGATCATTCTGTCGTTTTTGAGACTCAGCATCCAAGTACTGAGGTCAGTATGTTACAAATGCTGCTCTCTTTTTGCTTGAGCATGCTGAGAGATATCTATGATATGCCTGCTAAAGTGGATTTTGATTTCTATTTCTGGGGAATCTCAACATGATGGCAGGAGAAAGGTCAGAGAAAATGTAAATAAATGAGGTCAAAGGAAAAACACAACAAGCAAAGCAATCTTCTCTTTAGAATGAAAAATGTGCTTTTAAAGCCAAGTTTAACTTTTATTAATTAGATTTTACAATACTAAAACTAATAGATAGCTATTAGCTAACCCATAGCACATACACTGTAACAGGCATTTTTTAGGTGTTTCATACACATTAATACAAATCAATGGACACTACTATTATTATCCCCATTTTTATAGATGAGGAAACTGAGACACAGACAGATTAAATAACTTGCCCGATATCAACACAACTAAATGGAAAAGCCACAGTTTGAACCCAGACAATCTGATTCCAAAGCCAAGACAATGATAACACATGTGTAAATATGGTAATTTGGATTTTTAGGGGTAATTTGGATTTTATAAAAGCAACAGATAAATCTAAATGCAGAGTATGCACATTCCCTGCCCCCTTTCCCCTACCACCCTGGTATTGTCTCCTTCATTTGGTGGTAGCTCAGGGAGTTAAACTAAAAAGAGAGCACTATTTAAATGCTTGAATTTGATGCAAATCTCTTTCACTTATTTAAACACATCATACTGGACAATTTTAGTAGCCCAATTTCTGTAGAATTTTTTACCCAACAACTTAAGATTAGAAATGTCACAATAGCCATCTATAGCCTCACAGTGGCAGAGTTCTCTTATTTGACCTCCATTAAGAGAATGTAACATATATCATATTTAGAATCTTTCAGTCTAGTAATGTAGGCTGCTGAGAAAGAAATGTAGGCTTATGGGTATAGTTTTCACTAGCACAGACTAGTAGAGTATACCACACCATCAAATAAATGCATGCTCAGTCTAAAATTTCAACAGCATTAAATGAGTCCCATCTTAAGTGGGCCATCGTGCTCATGAAAACTGGACCCCTGACAGGAAAACTGAATCAATTAGGCCCCGTTTGCCTGCTAAGAGGGCTGGATTATATCCAGGAATTGAGAGACACATCATATCCCTCTTCACTTAATGCAAGATATATGGCCCTGTTCAATTCTTTAAAAACACTGAGAGGTGTTACTATTAATTTCCTCTTTCATACTCGTTAGCGTTTGCCTTACATATTGCGGTGCTCTTATGTTGGGTGCATATATATTTATAATTGTTATATCTTCTTCTTGGATTGATCATTATGTAGTGTCCTTCTTTGTCTCTTTTCACAGCCTTTATTTGAAAGTCTATTTTATCTGATATGAGTATTGCGACTCCTGCTTTCTTTTGTTCTCCGTTTGCGTGAAATATTTTTTTCCAGCCCTTCACTTTTAGTCTGTATGTGTCCCTTGTTTTGAGGTGGGTCTCTTGTAGACAGCATATATAGGGGTCTTGTTTTTGTATCCATTCAGCCAGTCTTTGTCTTTTGGTTGGGGCATTCAACCCATTTACATTTAAGGTAATTATTGATAGGTATGGTCCTGTTGCCATTTACTTTGTTGTTTTGGGTTCATGTTTATACAACCTTTCTGCATTTCCTGTCTAGAGAAGATCCTTTAGCATTTGTTGAAGAGCTGGTTTGGTGGTGCTGAATTCTCTCAGCTTTTGCTTGTCTGTAAAGCTTTTGAATTCTCCTTCATATCTGAATGAGATCCTTGCTGGGTACAGTAATCTAGGTTGTAGGTTATTCTCTTTCATTACTTGAAGTATGTCCTGCCATTCCCTTCTGGCCTGAAGGGTTTCTATTGATAGATCAGCTGTTATCCTTATGGAAATCCCTTTGTGTGTTATTTGTTGTTTCTCCCTTGCTGCTTTAAATATTTGTTCTTTGTGTTTGATCTTTGTTAATTTGATTAATATGTGTCTTGGGGTGTTTCGCCTTGGGTTTATCATGTTTGGGACTCTCTGGGTTTCTTGGACTGGGCATACACACCAAGGAAACCAGATCTGACAGAGACACATGCACCCCAATGTTCATCACAGCACTGTTTATAATAGCCAGGACATGGAAGCAACCTAGATGTCCATCAGCAGACGAATGGATAAGGAAGATGTGGTACAAATACACCATGGACTATTACTCAGCCATTAAAAAGAATTCATTTGAATCAGTTCTAATGAGATGGATGAAACTGGAGCCCATTATACAGAGTGAAGTAAGCCAGAAAGATAAAGACCATTACAGTATACTAACACATATATATGGAATTTAGAAAGATGGTAATGATAACCCTATATGCAAAACTGAAAAAGAGACACAGATGTACAGAACAAACTTTTGGACTCTGTGGGAGAAGGCGAGGGTGGGATGTTTCGAGAGAACAGCATCGAAACATATATATTATCTATGGTGAAACAGATCACCAGCCCAGGTTGGATGCATGAGACAAGTGCTCGGGCCTGGTGCACTGGGAAGACCCAGAGGGATTGGGTAGAAAGGGAGATGGGAGGGGCGATCGGGATGGGGAATACATGTAAATCCATGGCTGATTCATGTCAGTGTATGACAAAAACCACTACAATATTGTAAAGCAATTAGCCTCCAACTAATAAAAATAAATGAAAAAAAAAAACACTGAGAGGTGAGAAAAAGATGAGATTTGAGCTAAGTGACATTTTCATTATTGTTGCTGTTTAGTTGCTCAGTTCTGTCCATTTCTGATTCTTTGCAACCCCATGGACTGTAGCCCATCAGGCTCTTCTGTCCATGGGGTTTCCCAGGCAAGAATGCTAGAGTGGGTTTCCATTTCCTTCTCTAGGGGATCTTCCTGGCCCAGGGGTTGAACCCATGTCTCTTGCTGGGCAGGTGGATTCTTTACCCCTGAGCCACCTGGGAAGTCCAAGTGGCACTACTTGATCTTAATTGGAGATGTCAAAACAAGCATATGAAGATTATATTTCCCAAAGGCTCTTTAATCTGTTATAATGTGATAATAGAACACAACCAATGGTACCAGTGTATTCTTGAGAGTGTATGCTCTCACTATGCAACTCAAACTATTTCTTCCGCCTGGTTTATTTATACAGCATGGTTTACAATACTCAGTGCAAACAGTGTATCCTAATGCCTTCTGAAGAGAATACCTGAGTCTGGACACCTAAATGCTGCCAGAATAATGATAAATGGCTAAATCATCTTCTTCTGACATGAATAGCAGCACTGATTCAACAGTGTGAAGTGTTGTTTAGCAGAGGAAACAGAGAATGTTAACGATATGCTGTAAATATGTCCTGGAAAAAATACTGATGACAGGTGCAAACAATTTTCTGTGTGGAAATTCAGATACAGCTGTAGTGATATGTGATAGAACAGCAGATGTTTCCCAGAACAAGTACCACTTCCATCACTAATGCTTTCCTTATTTTTAGGCCACTTTCACTGACTCACAGAAACATTGATTTGTTTAGGGTTTAAAAGACAGAAGTAATTAAAATGCAATGCAAAATGATCTTTTATTGAAATATGTTTAATTTCTGCACATGATTTGCTAGCAAAGGGAAAACTGCTTTATTCTTTAATTAGGTCCAAATGCTAATGTCATTATACTCTCGCTTGGTAAAGCTTTGAGCTTTCTTGTTTTTGAACAAATGATTAAAAATGTTATATCATTCTTATACTACAATAGTTATGACTATGAAAATTAGATTTTTTAAAATATTCACTTTATATTTGAAATGAACTGACATTTTTATGAGAATTAATGCCATTGAGCCTCATATATTTTTCTATTATTAGAACCATGCAAAAGAGTTCGGTTCACAGACATCCTTATTTATAGACCTTTGTATGTATAAGAAGGGATGGGGGAAGATTTTCCAGTTTCTGGGACTAGGAAGGAGTCATGTCTTTTTAAAGAAGAAATAATACAGAAAGAAATAAATTACAACTTGACTGCTTTTCCTCCTCCAGAGTTCAGGTACTGTGAATAAGATAGTGTCAAGTAATTTGAGGAGCTCAGACTATAGATGAAGATGTGCCAGAATACAGAAAGATATCCTCAGGTTTTGAAACAGAGGGGAGAAAAAAAAACATTTTACAAAGTGAAAAAAGTCAGGATACTAAGAACAGCATAAGGTGGTGAGGAAGCTGAAACAAGTGTATTCTTAAATCTTTAGTTAGTTTTAAAGGAAATTTGTTTATTTATTTTTTCCCCATTTATTTTTTATTAGTTGTGCACTGGGAAATTTATTTTTAATTGGAGGATAATTTCCTTACAATGTTGTGTTTGTTTCTGCCAAATATCAACATGAATCAGCCATAGGTATACATATATCCCCTCCCTTATGAAACTCACTCCCACCTCCCACCCCTCTCGATTGTCATAGAGCACCAGGTTTGAGTTCCCTGCATCATACAGCAAATTCCCACTGGATATCTATTTTACATATGGTAATGTGTAGGTTTCAATTTTACTCTTTCAGTTCGTCCCTCACTCTCCTTTGCTGTGTGCACAAGTCTGTTCTCTATGTCTGCATCTCCATTGCTGCCCTGCAAATAGGTTCATCAGTATCATCTTTCCAGATTCCATATATATGTGTTAATATATGATATTTGTTTTTCTCTTTCTGATTTACTTTGGTCTGTATAATAGGATCTAGGTTCATCCACCTCATTAGAATGGACTCAAATGCTTTCCTTTTTATAACTAATATTCCACTGTATATCTGAACCACAACTTCTCTATCCATTCATCTGTTGATGGATATCCAGGTTGCTTCCATGTCCTAGCTATTGTAAATAGTACTGCAATGAACATTGTGGTACACGTATAATGTTCAGTTATGTTTTCCTCTGGGTATATGCCCAGTAGTTGGATTGTTGGGTCATATAGTAGTTTTATTCCCAGTTTTTTAAGGAATCTCCATGATGTTCTCCACAGTGGTTGTATCAAGTTACATTCACACCAACAGTGCAAGAGGGATCCCTTTTCTCTACATCCTCTCCAACATTTATTGTTTGTAGATTTTTATTTTTGACTAGTGTGAGATGATACATCATTGTAGATTTGATTTGCATTTCTCTAGTAATGAGTGATGTTGAGCATCTTTTCATGTGTTTATTAGACATCTGTATATATTCCTTGGAGAAATATCTGTTTATGATTGGGTTGTTTGTGCTTCTGTTATCGAGCTGTGTGAGCTGCTTGTATATTTTGGAGATTCATCTTTTGTCAGCTGTTTCATTTGCTATTATTTTCTCCCATTCTGAGGGTTATCTTTTCACCTTGGTTATAGTTTCCTTTGCTGTGCAAAAGATTTTAAGTTAATTAGGTCCCATTTGTTTATTTTTTTCCCACTTGTTTATTTTTGTTTTTATTTCTATTATTCTAAGAGGTGGGTCATAGAGGATCTTGCTGTGATTTATGTCAGGAGTGTTCTACCTATATTTTTCTCTAGGAGCTTTATACTTTACAGCCTTTATTTGAGTCTTTATTTCATTTTGAGTTTGTTTTTGTGTATGGTGTTAGGAAACAGTTCTAACTTTATTCTTTTATGTGTAGCTGTTCAGCTTTCTCAGTACCACTTATGGAAGAGGCTGTCTTTTCACCGGTGTATATTTTTGCCTCCTTTGTCAAATGTAAGGTGCCCATAGGTGTATGGGTTTATCTCTGGGCTTTCTGTCTTGTTCCTTTGGTCTATATTTCTGTTTTTGTGCCAGTACCATGCTGTCTTGATGACTGTAACTTTTTAATACAGCCTGAATTCAGGGAGGTTGATTCTTCCAGCTCCATTTTTCTTTCTCAAGATTGCTTTGGCTATTTGGGATCTTTTTGTTTCCATACAAATTGTGAAATTTTTTGCTCTAGTTCTCTAAAAAAAAAATCATTGGTAATTTGATAGGGATTGCATTGACTCTGTAGATTGCTTTGGGTAGTATAGTCATTTTCACTCTATTGCTTTTTCCAGTCGAAGAACATGGTAAATATATATATATATATATATATATATATATATATATATATATATATATATATATATATCCATCTGTTTTGTGTCCTCTTTGATTTCTTTCATTTATGTCTTATAGTTTTCTCCATGCAGATCTTTCATCTCTTTTGGTAGGTTTATTCCTAGATATTTTATTCTTTTTGTTGCAATGGTGAATGGGATTGTTTCCTTAATTTCTCTTTCTGATTTTTAACTGTTAGTATATAGGAATGCAAGGGATTTCTGTGTATTAACTTTATATCCTGCAACTTTACTATATTCATTGATTAGTTCTACTAATTTTCTGGTGGCATTATTAGGGTTTTCTAGTATAGTATCATGTCATCTGCAAACAGTGAGAGTTTTACTTCTTTTCCAGTCTGGAGTCATTTTTATTACTTTTACTGCTCTGACTGCTGTGTTTAGGACTTCCAACGCTATGTTGAATAACAGTGGTAAGAGTGAGCACCTTGTCTTGTTCCTGATCTTAGGAGAAATGCTTACTCTTTTTCATCATTGAAACTAATGTTTGCTGTAAGTTTGTCAAATATGGCCTTTATTACATTTAGCTATGTTCTTCTATGCCTACTCTCTGGAGAGTTTTTATCATAAATGGATGTTGAGTTTTGTCAAAAGCTTCCTCTGTATCTATAGAGATGATTGTATGGTTTTTATATTTCAATTTGTTAATATGGTGTATCACATTGACTGATTTGTGTATATTGATGAATCCTTGCATCCTTGGGGGAAAGCCCACTTGATCATGATGCATAATCCTTTTAATGTGTTGTTGAGTTCTGTTTCCTAGAACTTTGTTGAGGATTTTTGCATCTAAGTTCATCAGTGATATTGGCCTGTAATTTTCCTTTTTTTGTGGCATCTTTGTCAGGTTTTAGTATCAGGGTGATGGTGGCCTTGTAGAATGAATTAATGAGTTTTCATTTGAAATTTTCTAGGAGACTTTGAGCAGGATCAGAGTTTTCCCTTCCCTAAAGGGAAGGGTGGAAGTCACATATGAAACCATCTGGCCATGGGCTTTTGTTTGCTGGAAGATTTTTTTATTACAGTTTTGACTTTTGTGATTCATCTCTTTAAATTTTCTATTTCTTCCAGGTTCAGTTTTGGAAGGTTATACTTTTCTAAGAATTGATCCATTTCTTCCAAATTGTTCATTTTGTTGACAAATAGTTGTTCATAGTGGTTTCTTATGACTTTTTGTATTTCTGTGTTGTCTGTTGTAACTTCTGCTTTTTTATTTCTAATTTTATTGACTTGAATCATCTCCCTTTCTCTCTTGATGAGTCTGGCTAATGGTTTGTCAATTTTATCTTCTTAAAGAAACAGCTTTTAGTTTTATTGATCTTTACTATTGTCTCCATTTCTTTTTCATTTATTTCTGCTCTGATCTTTATGATTTCTTTCCTTCTACTAACTTTGGGGGTTTTGTTCTTCTTTTTCTAGTGGCTTTAGGTGTAAGGTTAGATTATTTATTTGATATTTTTCTTGTTTCTTGAGGTAGGCTTGTATTGCTATAAACTTCCCTCTTAGCACTGCTTTTAGTGCATCCCACAAGTTTTGAGTTGTCTTGTTTTCACTATCATTTGCTTCTAGGTATTTTTAATTTCCTCTTTGATTTCTTCAGTGAACTATTGATTTTTCAAAAGCATATTGTTTAGCCTCCATGTGTTTGTGTTTTTTAATAGTTTTTCCCCCCATACCTGATATTTAATCTTACAGCATCATGGTTAGAAAAGATGCTTGAAATGATTTCAAAATTTACCAATATTTGAAAACTTACCAAGGCTTGATGTGTGACCTAAGATGTGATCTATCATGGAGAGTGTTTCATGTGCACTTCAAAAACAGCTGAAATCTATCATTTTTCCATGAAATGCCCTGTAAATATCAATTAGGTCTTACATCCCCAATGTATCATTTTGAGCTTGTGTTTCTTTATTAATTTTCTGTCTGGATAATCTGTCTATTGGTGTGAGTAGGTTACTAAAGACCACCGCCCCCACTATTATTGTGTTCCTGTAGATTTTCCCTTGAATTGTCATTAACATTTGCCTTATGTATTGAGGTGCTGTTATGTTGGGTGCATATATATCTATAATTATTATATCTTCTTGGATTTATCCCTTGATCATTATGTAGTGTCCTTCCTTGTCTCTTGTAAAGGTCTTAGCTTTAAAGTCTATTTTATCTGATATGAGTTTTAACACTACTGCTTTCTTTTGATTTCTATTTAAGTGGAATATCTTTTTCTAGCCCCTCACTTTCAGTTTGTATGTGTCTCTAGGTCTGAGGTGTGTCTCATGTAGAAAGTATATATATGGTCTTGTTTTTGTATCTATTCATCCAGTCTGTCTTTTGGTTGGAGCATTTGATTCATTTATACATTTGATTCATTTATATTTAAGGTAACTATTGGCATGTATGATCCTATTACTATTTCCTTTATTCTTTTGAGTTTGTTTTTGTAGACCTTTTCTTTCTCATGTGTTTCTGTCTAGAGAAGTTCCTTTAGTATTTGTTGTAAAGCTAGTTTGGTATTGCTCTATTGTCTATATTTTTCTTGTCTATAAAGCTTTTGATTTCTCCCTCAAATCTGAATGATATCCTTGCTGGATAGAGTAATCTTGGTTGTGGGTTTTTTCCTTTCATTACTTTAAGTATATCCTGGCACTCCTTTCTGGCCTCCAGAATTTCTCTTGAAAGATCAGCTGGTAGCCTTATGGGGATCCATATGGTATGCTATTTGTTTCTTTTCCCTTGCTGCTTTTAATGTTTGTACTTTGTGTTTAATTAGTTTAATTAATATGTGTCTTTACATGTTTCTCCTAGGGTTTATCCTATTTAGGACTCTGGGATTCCTGGACTTGGGTGGCTAGTTGTTTCCCATGTTAGGGAATTTTTTTGGCTATAGTCTCCCCAAATATTTTTTCATACCCTTTCTTTTTCTCTTTTTCTTTGGGGACCCCTATAATTTGAATATTGGTGAGCTTAATGTTGTCCCAGAGGTCTCCGAGACTGTCCCTGTTTTTTTTTTACTCTTTTTTCTTTATTCTGCTCTGCTTCAGTTATTTCCACCATTCTGTTCTCCAGCTCACTTATCCATTCTTCTGCCTCAGTTACTCTGCTATTGGTTCCTTCAAGTTTGGCACCCCACTCCAGTAGTCTTGCCTGGAAAATCCCATGGATGGAGGAGCCTGGTAGGCTGCGGTCCATGGGGTCGCTAAGAGTCGGACACGACTAAGCAACTTCACTTTAATTCTCACTTTCACACATTGGAGAAGGAAACGGCAACCCACTCCAGTGTTCTTGCCTGGAGAATCCCAGGGATGGGGGAGCCTGGTGGGCTGCCATCTATGGGATCACACAGAGTTGGACACGACTGAAGTGACTTAGCAGCTTAGCAGCGGTATATTTTTAATCTCAGTTTTTATGTTGTTCATTGCTGATTGTCTATTCTTTATTTTTTCTGGGTCGTTGTTAAACATTTCTTAAATCTTCTCAATCTGGGCCTCCAGTCTATTTATCTGTGCCTGCATTTTATTTTAAAGATTTTGTATTATATTTATTATCAATACTTTGATTTCTTTTTCAGGTAGATTGCCTATTTTCTTTTCTTTTCTTTCTTCTTCTTCTTCTTCTTTTTTTTTTTTTTTTTTTTGGTCTTGTGGGTTTTTACCATGTTCCTTCATCTGCTGCATGTTTCTCTGTCTTTTCATTTTGGTTAATTTACTGTGTTTGTAGTTTCCTTTCTGCAGGCTGGTGGGCCATAGTTACTCTTAATTGTGAAGTCTCACCCCCCTGAGTGGAGTTGGGCCAGTGCCTTGTGAAGATTTCCTGGTTGAGAGACTCGTGCCTGTGTTCTGATAGATGGAGATGTATTTTTTCTCTCTGAAGGACAGTGCCATATTCAGTAGTGTGTTTTGGGGTGTCTATGGGTTTGGTATGGCTTTAGGCAGCTTGTATGCTAATATGCAATGTTATGTTCCTGTTTTGCTGAAGGATTGGCAAAGGGCATCTGGCACTGGAGCTTGCTGGCCTTTAGGTAGGGCTTGGTCTTAGTGTTGAGATGGAGGCCTTTGGGAGAGCTCCTGCTGATTAATATTCCATGGGGTTGGGATTTCTCTGGTCCAAAGTCCTCAATTCAGGCCTCTCACCTTAGAGCTTCAGGCCCAACCCTTTACTGTAGTACCAAGACTTCTTTGGCTACACAGCACAGAAGACAAAACCCCAGGATGATTGGTGAAAGCAACACTCAATAGCCTAGAATACCCAAGAAACTCAGACTCTCAAAGATAAAAGAAGAAAGATGATAAAAACAGGAGCCAAAAATGAAGAGAGCAATCAAACCAATAAACAAACCCATACATAAAAATGAATACTAAAAACTAGACTTTCAAAAACACACAATTTAGAAAATAGAAAAAATGCAATATAGTTAAAGGGTACTATATAAGAGGTAAATAATATAAAATGAGTTTATTTAAACTAAAATGCTTTAAAAAAGGAAAAAGTAGGTTATAAAAATAAAAATTAAGGGAATAATATAGAAAGAACAACCTTAGAACAATATGAAAAAGAAAAAAGGGGGAAAATTATATAGAGAGTGGTGGTAAGAAGGTCCTCATGATTCCTCTTTTTTTCCACTCCACACAGTGTGTTCCAGTCACTCTGCCTACTCAGAAAGTCCTCCAATATTTCTAGGAAGGTCTCTGGACTTGTTGTGGGCAATGTGGGGTTCACTCAGTCTCAGATCTGGCCTTACTCCAGCTTGTACTTGCTCCCAAAGTCCATAGTTGTCCCCAAAGTCCATAGCCTCAAGGTAATAGTGGGGATTTAATCCACTGCACCTGTGGCTGCAGGTGCTAATACCCTTTCTCTTCTTGGGTCACACAGCCCCTGGTGTTGCACTTTGGTTTTGGACCCAGCTCTGCTTGTAGGCTGCCCTCTGCTGTCTGCTCCCCGTCCAGGCAAGAGGGGGCAAAAGGCTGAGACTTATTAGGGCTCACTTGCTCAGTTGGGCTGGGGAGAGGGAAGGGTATGGCAGCCACAACTGGGATGTAACAGGGAGTGCCTAAGGCAATAGAAACCCGCTGAATGTTGTTATAGTCAGGTGGGTTGTGTACTCTCCCAGAAGAATTGGCCCCAGATCATGGGTCCCTAGAAAGGGCCAAGTTGCTTAGGCTCACAGCCTAAGCAGTGACCTGTGCCTGCTCACAGCCTGGTGGTAGCTGCTTTGGCAGTGGCTAATGGCTTACGTTTCCTCCTCTGGGATCATAAACTGCAGTCGTGTCCAATTCTGCTGGTAGTGCTCCTACCAGTTTTGCTGGTTTTGGTGGCCGCTGGTGAAGTCAGAGTGTCCTGGTGATTACAATCTCCTGCCTCTCTGAGATGCCCCATCCCCACCCTAGACTCCCTCAGCTGCATCTCACCAGCCCCCTCAGAGTATCCTTGCGGCACCCAACCTAGGTCCTCTCCCTGGGGTAAGATACCTGAACCTGACTGAGCCTCAGCACCCTGCCCCTACTCTCTGCTGCTGGTGCAGGCGTGTGAGCCACTTCTCTTCTGGGAAGTGCTGTTTGGCAATGATCTCTGTGGTGAATTCTCCCCATTTTGTCTTCTGAGCATTTGTTGCTGAACTGCCCTCTGAAGTTCCAAAGCTCCCTCCTGCCTCCAACCATGAGGGTGTTTCTGAGTGTGTGGAAACTTTTACTCCTTCACAACTCCCTTGCTGAAGTGCAGGTTCCCGTCCTGAAATCCTTCTCTTTTTTTATCTTCATCTTTTGACTTACCTTCTTCTAAGGAGATTGGCTTGCCTTTTTGAAAGTCTGGGATCTTCTGCCAGCTTTCAGAAGATGTTCTGTAGGAGTTGTTCCATATGGAGATGAATTTCTGATGTATTTGTAGGGAGGGAGGTAATCTCCCCATCCTATTTCTCCACCATCTTGGATGCCTCCACCTTTTCATTTATTAAGGATGAAATATTTAGCATTAAAGAGAGTAGAGTTTTGGCTAAATTGGGGAATTAAAATCTTTTATATATCTATGGCCATTAGTTATTAGTATTTATTTTTATCAAAATTATATCTTGGTAAACTTGTATTAAGATCTGAGAAACAGAGATCTGGTATGTCTTTAATATGGAAACTAGTCCCAGAACTTCTGACAAAGGGAGAATAGGTATGTATGTGTATCTGTGTGTGATCAGAAGCAGGGAATTGATGGTATAATTGGAGAAATTCTACTCAAAGGCAAGTTTTGTTTTCACAATTTCAGTTTCAGGTGAAGGATATCTCAACTCAAACTAGTTCAAACAAGAGAGAAATCTATTGGTTTGTACAAACAGAAGTCTGAAAGTCCAGATCTTTAGGCAGATCTGGTTCCAGACACTGAAAGGATGGCTCTCACTTTCCCTCTTTGACTCTGATTTCCTCTGTGTGTGTATGTTATCTTTTGGAAAATCTCCTATGGTAGCAACAAGTATAGGTTTCTACCATATTTATATCTCTCAATTGCAGAGATAGAATTTCTTACTCAAGTTCCAGTAAAAGTTCTAGAACTTTTCCTCAGTGACTGGCTAAGATCACTTGCCCATTCCTGAACTAAACATTTGGGTCAAGGGGATGAAATACTATTGGAAATGCCCATTGTCTTACCACTCCTGTGGTCAGTTAGAGGAGTCAACTTGACCCCCCAAAAACGTTCTAATACTAGAGGAGGAATGAGGTGGGAGAAAGTCATATTGGGCAGACAAAACCATAGCTAACACAATATACTACCAGCAGTATGATCAAACTGTTGATGTGATAAGGGCACATATGATATGAGTGTAGCAAAAAGCAAAGAAAAATACTTCAGTCTCAATTACCTGGATATATTAATAAAATATAGGAAGAATATATGCCCACTTTTTATTCAGGTATGATTCTTAATTAGTATTTCTCAAGTACAGTCCTTGGACCAATTGAACCAGAATTATTTTGTAATCTTGTTTAAAATATAGCTTCCTGAGTTCTATCCTAAATCTGCTAAATATGAACCTACAAATAAATTCCTGTTGGCCAGGAATCTACATTTTTAGCAGGTGATCTGGGTGATTCTTAAGAACATTAAAGCTCCAGAACCATGATTCTATTTTATTTGGACACATTGAATTGTAATACTAGGAGAAGTTATTGTGTTTGGGCTTGTAATTAGGGATGTAAATCTAGTCAAGCCCATTGTTGGTGCTCAACAAATATTTGATGCATTGAAATCTTACTAGTATCTTACTAGTTCAGACTAATTAGGTAGAAGCCATCTGAACTAATGAAAGCTCAAAACCACAGGTTATTTTAAAAAGGAAACATGGGGACTTCTGGCTATGGTGTAGTGGTGAAGACAACAAAATTCCTTTGCCCCAAAACAACTGTAAAACTCAACAACATTGTTCAAAAAACCAGTCATTGAAGTGCACTTCTTGGTCCTTCAGATCTGTCTCTTGCTTCAATAGTGCTTGGACAGAACAGACCAAGGGATGCCCCTTGTTCCAGCAGCGGACCAGCCTTCAACCTTTTTTCCAGTTGCAAACTTCAGAATCAGCCACTCAGCTGTCCGTGATCACCAGGGCCAGCCATCACTTTTTGAGTTTAACTGCTTATTACCATGAGCTCCAAGATTCATCAGAATTATTCCACCGAGGTAGAGGCTGCCATCAACCGCCTGCTCAACATGCACCTGCAGGCTTCCTATACCTACATTTCTCTGGGTTTCTATTTTGACCGTGACAATGTTGCTCTGGAGGGTGTGGGCCACTTTTTTTTTTCACGAATTGGCCAAGGAGAAGTGTGAGGGTGTAGAACGGTCTCTTGGAAATGCAAAACCAGAGCGGTGGCCTCGCCCCCTTCCTGGATGTACAGAAGTCATCCCAAGATGAATGGGGTAAAACCCAGGGTGCTATGGAAGCCTCCCTTCTCATAGAGAAGAGGCTGAACCAGGCCCTTTTGGATCTGCATGGCCTGGGTTCTGCCCTTGCAGACCCCCACATCTGTGACTTCCTGGAGAACCACTTCCTAGATGAGGAGGTGAAACTCATCAAGAAGATGGAGCCCTTTCTCAAGTCTCAAACACAATGGAAACAATAAAGTTTTTTGCAGCAAAAAAAAAAATAAATAAAAAGCAATCACCATTTCAGAGCTTGAACAGAAGCAAGAAGAAAAAAAAGAAAGAAATATTTATTCATGAAAAACTGAATTTCAGGTATGAACAGTGAAAGTCTATGGTGTTCTTTTCTGGAACTACTCCCATCCTACGCCCATATCAGGTGAGGTAGGTGAGGTTGTTCTACCACAGTGGGGCTGGCAGTGAAAAATCAGCAGATTTGCTGGTAGAAGGGATTAACTTGGTTTGGAATAGATGATGAAAAAAACTGTCCAATGGTATTGTTGATAAAGTACCAAATTTGGCAGGAATGAGCAAGGAAAACCAGGAACAATGCTAGCCTCAGGGTGAAGTCCTGGTTGGAGTCAGTGGCAGATGAACTAATAAGCTGAGATTTAATAGGGAAATTCCGGTTATGAGAGAAGCACAGAGGAACTATCCTTGGCTGTCCAGGAGGCTGAATGAATGCATGGGGAGACCTGAGAAGATCTGATAAAAATTAATAGCTGAAAATGTCCTGAATTTGTACATATACTTAAAATCACATGCAAATCCATCAGCAGTGGGTGGATACCTTACTGACTCAACTTAGTTGAGCACAGCTTCTAACCATTAAAATAAGAAAACACAGAGGTGACTCCTAGGAAGCCAAACTCAAAAGGAAAAATGAAATTAAAAAAAAATAAGCAGAACAGTTAGATACCAGAAAGCAGGAGGAGACAAATTCCACAGATTAAGCCTAGGACGGCTACAAATAAATGAAACAAACAAAATGAGCAACACCCTCAGAGGAATAAAGAATCCAGAACTCCTACAATACATTGTGTAAAATGTCTAGTTTTCAAAGATAAAATGACAAGACATGAAATGGGAAAGAGTGACCCAAACTCAGGGGAAAAGTCAATAGAAACTGCCTGAGTGAGCCCAGATGTTGGATTTAGTAGACAAGGACTTCAAAACACTGATAAATATGTTCAAAGAATTAAAGGAACCATTATTTATGAATTAAGGGAAAATGTGATGACAATAGCTGCCTCATTGGAAAAATTCTGGATGCTGGGAAAGATTGAGGGCAGAAGGAGAAGGGGGTGTCAGAGGATGAAATGGATGGCTTCACTGATGTAATGAACATGAACTTGGGCAAACTTCGGAGGTGGTGAGGGACAGAAAGGCCTGGCATGCTGCAATCCATGGGGTTGCAAACAGTCAGACACGACTGGGCAACTGAACAACAACAACAACAACATGATGACAATGGGGCTTCCCCAATGGCTCAGCAGGTAAAGAATCCACCTACAATGCAGGAGACACAGGTTCTATCCCTGATTCGGGAAAATCCCTTGGAGAAGGAAATGGCAACCCACTACAGTATTCTTGCCTGAAAAAAATCCCATTCCATGGACGGAGGAGCCTGACTGGCTACAGTCCACAGGGTCACAAAGAGTCAGACCCAACTGAGTGCCTAAGTAGAAACACATGATGACAATGATACAAAAAAAAAAAAAAAAAAGAGCAAGTCTCAATTTAAAAAAGGAAACTTAGAAAGAATCAAATGGAAACTGCTCAGTTGAAATTACAGTAACTGATATGAAAGTTTACTATATTTACTCAAACATCATATTTGAAATGGCCGAGAGAAGAGTCATCCAGTATAAAAAACAAAGAGAAAAAAACTGAAGAAAATGAACAGAACCTTAGTGACCTGTGACTACTTCTAGCATGCCAACTTACATGTAATAGGAATCTAAGATTAGGAGACAAGAAAGAAAAAATATTTGAAGAAATACTCAAAAACTTTCCAAGTTTGGTGAAAAATATTAATTGGCAGGTCAGTGAAGCTCAATCCCAAGTAGGATAAACACAAAGGGATGCATGTGTAATCATATCATAGTTAAACTTTTGAAAGCCAAGAACAAAATCTTGAACAAAAGACAAATGACTCCTCATATACAGAGAAACGATATGTTTACCCTATGGCTAACATTATACTTAATGATCAAAGACTGAATGATTCCCCCTTAAATCAGGAACGAGGAAAAGATCCACATTCTCACCACTTCTATTCAATATTTGCTGGATATTCTAGCTAGAGCAATAAGGGCAGGAAATTAAGTAACAGGCATCTAAATTTGAAAAGAAGTGAAACTAACTCTATTTATAGGTGGCAAGATCTTACATGTAGTCTACCAAAAAAATTAGAACTAATAGCATACAAAATGATCATAGGATACAAGATACAAAATTCAATTGTGTTTCTATACATGAGCAGTGAACATTTGAAAATGAAAGTAAGATGTAATTCTATTCATTATAACATCAAAAAGAATAAACTAGAAATAACTAACAAAAGAAGTATATGACATATATACATTGAAAATGACACAATATTACAAAGAAAACTTTAAGACTTACATCCCCCATTGACCTATATATTCAACACAATTCCTATCAAAATCTTAGCAGGTTTTTTCTTTTTTTTTTTTTTTAAGGAAATTGATGACCTGATCCAAAATTTTATATGAGAACACAAAGTACCCAGACCCAGAAATCCAAGCAATCTTGGAAAGGAGAGGAGTTGGAGGACTTAAGGTACCCAACTTCAACTTACTATAAAACTACTGTAATGAAGACAGTGTGGTATTGGCCTAAAAATAAATATATAGATTAATGGAACAAAAATAGAGTCCAGAAATAAACCCTTAACTTTATGGTCAATTGAATTTTTTCAAAGGTTGCAAGGCAAGTAAATGAGGAAAAAGATAATTTTTTTAGCAAATGATTCTGGATATCCACATCCAAAAAATTAACTTCTACCTTTATCTCATGTCATACACAAAAATTAAACTGTAAATGGATCATAGACCTAAATGTAGTAGCTAAAACTATTAAAAGTTTGAAGAAAATATTAGGACAATTTTTAATTCTCTCTCTCTATATATATCTCAATAAAGTTGTTAGAAAAATATCATTTTATGATTGTTTTTCTATGACTGCATGGAAAATCATCCCCAAACAATTTGTACAGATTATTTTGCTCATGGATTCTATGTAACATGGCATTCAGCATACAGAGGAGATGGTTTGTTTCTGTTCCACAGTTCCTAGAACCTCAGCTGAAATTCTAGAATTCTGGAGGTTGGAATCATTGCAAAGCTTGTTTACTCTCATGTCTGATGGTTAATGCTGACCATCAGTCAATACCTTAATTAAGACTGTCAGCTTAAATATGCACATGTGGTCTCTGCTTTGGTATGGGATGCCTTACAACATGGTGTGTTTGTCTGATGTTTTTCTCATGATTAGACTGGGTTTATAGTTTTGGGGAGGATGATCACAGAGGTGAAGTGACATTCTCATCACATCATATCAAAGGTATACATTTATCTATTACTTATTACTGATGATGTTAATTATCTGGCCAAGGTTGTGTTTGTCAGAGTTCTCCACTGTAAGGTTACTTTCTCTCCTCTCCCTTTTTAATACTCTACTTTTTGGAAGCAAGTCACAATAACAACCTCCTTAAGAAGTGAAGAGTTATGCTTCATCTCCTCGAAGACAGTATATAAGTCATTTAGAATTCTTATACAGAAGAGATTTGTCTTTTCTTTACTTATTCAATCATTCATTTATATCAGTATGGATTCATGGATATTTATTTTGTAGTTTGGGTTATAATCCAATACTACTTTCTTTTATTGTTCATATATTTCAAGTTTTGGCCATTGGAAGCTGTTTCAGTTGGCCCCACTACCCCTTTGTGAGTGTGTTGAGAACTTCCTTACTTTATGGTATTACAAAATGCTTCAGGCTTATCTTGTATATTCCCTACTTCAGCCTATGAATCAGTCAGTCATTTTTTTCAAAGACTCACGGTTCTTTTCATTGAAGAATGATATTAACTTCTAGACACTAAGTTTGTTAATTGGGGTGTCATTGCTTCTAGGCACTCTCAGCTATCAGAGCAAGAAAATATATGTGTATGTACTAGCCCAGTTATACATGCAGATCTATAAATATGCATATATGCATCCATATGTATCTATTAAGAAAAGCATGAGTTCATACTGAGATCTCTAACTCTAATCCAATAGCCTGGAGCTTCCCAGGTGGCTTGGTGGGTAAAGAATCTGCCTGCAATGCAGGAGACATGGGTTTGATCTCTGGGTCAGGAAGATCCCCTGGAGGAGGGCCTGGAAACCCACTCCAGTATTCTTGCCTGGATAATCCCATGGACAGAGGAGCTTGGTGGGCTATGATCCATGGGGTCACAAAGAGTCAGACATGACTGAAGTGACTTAGCATTCATGCATGCACAATCCAATAGCACATGGATCACTCTGGGCTTCTCCCTTTGTTTCCTTTTAAAACCCCTTTTCAACAGTGGGAAACCTAACTCTCACTATTCATCATTCATTTATGCTTATTTGTTCAATCACAGTATACATCTAAAGCAGTTTCAGAGTTGTTATCTGTTTGTTTTTTTATAGCATATGTCCATTTTCCATTTTCAGCTCAGCAGTGGAACTGTATCCACAAATGCCAAGGTACAATGAAATAAATTCATTAGGAATCAGCATTTTATTATTATTATTATTAGCCTCATGGAATGGCATGCAGGATCTTAGTTCCTCCACCAGGGACTGAATTTCTGCTCCCTGGAATGGAAGCATGGAGTCCTAACCACTAGACTACCAGGGAACTTCTGAAATCAGCATTTTAGATATTTTAACTTTTATACCACAAAACATCAAAGCCAAACACCATAGACTGCTTAAGAGAAAAGAAAAAGAAGTATAATTTAAAAATAATTCTTTTCCCTTTAAAAATTATTCTTTTTTACTGTGGTAAAAAAATATGCAATATGTACCATTTTAACTATTTTTAGTGTGTAATTTCGTGGCACTAGGTACATTAATAATATATACGACCATCACTAGTATCCATTTCCAGAATTTTCGTCATGCCTTACTGGAATTCTGTACACATTAAACAAGAAGTCCTCACTTCCTGTCCTTTCTCTTCTGATAACCTCTGTTCCACTTTCTGTCTCTATGAATTTGCCCATTCTACGTAATTGCTATAAGTGGAATCATAAAATAGTTGTCTTTTTGTATCTGCTTCTTTCACTTAACATAATGCTTTCAATGCTCAGCCTTGTTGCACCATATATTAGAACATCCTTCCATTTTAAGCCTGAATAATATTTCATTATATGTTTATACCACATTTTATTTAATCCATTCATCTTTTGGTGGACATTTTGCTGTTTCGGCATTTTGTCTATTGTGAACAATGCTGTTAGGAACATGGATGTTCATGTATCTGAGTCGCTGTGTTCAATTCTTTGTATTTATATTTAGAAATGGAACTGATGGGTCATATGGTAATTCTATGTTTATTTTTTTTTGAAGCAACCAAACTGTTTATCACAACAGCTATGCAATTTTACATTTTCAACAGCAATGCATGAGGCCTCTAATTTCCCCACATCTTCACCAACACTGGTTATTGTCCTATTTTCTTAAATAATAGTGACCTAAATGGGTAGTGTCTTAGTCTAATCAGGCTGCTATAACAAAATTACATAGAAGTGACATCAGCAAAATGGCTGGACAAGATGTTCCTTGCAAGTATCTACCCCTCAACAACAAAATTTGGCATCCACCCACAAGCAAAAGTACCTTTGAGGGAGCTGTGGGATCTAGTACCATACATAAGGAGCATGGAAGGATTCTTGCTTACCTACACATTAGGTAATAGGTATGCAGACCGTGGTGCCAGATGTGGACCCTAAAGTGGTCCATGAACCAACTCCAGCCCCTCTTAGCCATGATCTAGGAACCTCCAGAGGACTCTAATTTAGACAATAAACCACAAATGAGAGGACATTTGTGGAAATCTAGGAGTCCAGTGGAGAAGTTCCAGCATACCACAGGAGTAAAATAAAAATCCAAGATGTGACACATTGGAGATAGTAAAAGGAATATTTTGATCTTACCTTCATTACCCTTCCCCCAGGCTGGCACACCTCAGTGAAAGAGAGCGTTTGTTGGCTTGTAATTTCTTCTAGAGGGGAATATGAGAGCATGGGAATGAGTACTTGGCTACTTCAGCCATGTGGAATGCTGCCAAAGGGACCCATTTCTCTCTTGCCCTTCCAGAGTACTGAGTCATGAGCTGTGTGACTTGGGGGCAGTGAGAAGCTGGGAGAACAGAAGCCAGTGCTCTGAATGAAACATCTGTATCAAAGGGACATGGATCCTACTAGCCATATCACAGCCTCCATTGAGAGCCTCCCAAAAGCCACTCAGGTCATCTCACCTGCAAATCTCGCCCCCTCCTCCAACTGGTCTACAGGCAATCCCAAGACCCTGTTAGGCTCACCCCTACATATCCCCCAACCTGTGATCTGACCTCTGTGTGCACTCTTGATGGAAATAAGATTGAGCTTTTTTCAGACAACAAATATTGCACATGCAGATATCAGGTCTGGATCTGGGGGACAGAGAGAGATCACAAACTTGAGCATTTAACATCAACCTTGGGAGAACAGAAGGGAGGCAATCAGTGCTTAGGCTTGGCTTTGCAGGTTCAAGAAAAGGTACACAAGCTTAAGAATTCTGCCACAGGAGGGAGCCAAGAGTGTGGAGCAGGCCTACCCACAGAAGGTCTGAGAAAGCCTGAGAATCCTTAGCAGAGCTGATGAAAGGCATTTCTCTCTTGAAATCAGTCAGTTAGGACTAGAGGAGGTGATTGCTACATCAAATGAGAAGACAACAAGGTAAGACTTCAAAGAACATGAAAAATCAAGAAAATAGGACACAACCAATGAAACACAATGAATTTCCAGTACTGACTCCAAAGATATAAAGTACTAAAAATAACTATAGCTAAAATAATTAGTTAATGGAGGCAATATACTGAAAGAATAGATTGTAATATCAAAAACATAAAAGGGGTAGTAAAAGGGCAGAGATTTTGTATGCAATTGAAATTATTATTATCATTATTATTATTACTTTGGTTATGCCACATGGCTTGCATGATCTTAGTTTGCCAGCCAGGGGTTGAACAGGCTCCATGCAGTGGAAGTGTGGAATCCTAACCACTGGACCACCAGGAAATTCTCAAAATTAAGTTTCAATCAGCCAAAAATTAGACTGTTAGATGTAAAAGATGCTTTATATGAGTCTTGTGCTAACCACAAAACAAAAACCTACAGTAGATACACAAAAGATAGAGAGAAGGGAATCAAAGCATACCACTATGAAAAACAAATTCACAAAAGAAGGCAGAAAGAGAGGAAGAAGACAAGGGAAAAAGAAAACAGTCAGAAAACAATAAAATGGCATTAGTAACTTCCCACCTATCAATAATTACTGTAAATATAAATGGATTCAATATTCCAATTAAAAGGCATAGAATGGCTGAGTGGATAGAAAAATGAGACCCAACTCTATGCTGCCTATAAGAGACTCACATGGGCTCAAAATGAATTGAAAGACATACCAAAAGAAAGAAAATATAACAATACTTATATAAGACACAATAGACTTCACCTCAAAAGCTGTAACAAGTGACTAAGAAGGTTATTATATGATAAAATAGTCAATTCATCAAGTGGATAATAATAATTGTAAAAAGAAAATATAACAATACTTATATAAGACACAATAGACTTCACCTCAAAAGCTGTAACAAGTGACTAAGAAGGTTATTATATGATAAAATAGTCAATTCATCAAGTGGATAATAATAATTGTAAATACATGTATACCCAAAATAATAGCACCTAGATATTAAGAAAATACTAAGACATATGAAGGGAGAAATAGACAATAATACAATAATAAAAGGGCACTTCAATACTTCACTTTCAACAATGGATAGGTTATCAATTCAGAAAATCAATTAGGAAAAACTAGAGTTGAGCTGTACTTAGAGCAAATGGCCTTAACAGTTATATACAGAACTTTCCACTTATCAACAATAGAATACACATTTTTCTTGAGTACTCATGGAAGATTCTCCAAGATATACCATAAGTTAGGTCACAAAACAAGTCCTAACAAATTTAGGAAGATTGAAAATATACCAACTATCTTCCTGACCACAATGGTATGAAACTAGAAATTGATAATGGGAGAAAAACTGGAAAATTCACAAATATACAAAAATTAAACAGCAAAATCTTGAACGACTAATGGGCCAAAAGAGAAATCAAAAGTGAAATTGAAAAACATCTTGAAACAAATGAAAATGGAAACACAACATACCAAAACTTATAGGATACAGCAAAAACAGTTCTCAGAGGGAGTTTATAGCAAGAAATGCCTACAGTAGGATAAAAGAAAGCTCTCAAATAAACTTAACACTACCACTAGAAAAAGGACAAAGAAAACCCAAAGTTAGAAAAAAAGAAAAATAACAAATATCAAAGAATAAATAAATGGAATAGAGGCCAGAAAAACACTATAGAAGATCAATGAAACTGAGAACTTAAAAAAAAAAAAAAAGAACGAAATTGTATAACCTTTTAGCTAGACTAAGGAAAATGACAGAACACTCAAACAAAATCAGAAATGAATGAAGAGTCATTACAACAGACAGCACAGAAATAAAAAGTATTATAAGAGACTGCTATGAACAATTATATGCCAATAAATGGGATAACTTAGAAAAATGGATACACTCTAGAAACATATAACCTACCAAGATGAATCATAAACAAAGAGAAAATCTGAACAGACCAATAATGAGCAAGGAAATAGTAAAAAACCACCCAACAAAATAAAGAGCAAGACCAGATAGTTTCACTGGTAAATTACACCAAACATTTAAATAACAATTAGTGCAAATTCTCCTTAAACTCTTCCAAAATACTGAAGATGAGAGAACATTCCCATATTCATTTTTAAGACCAGAATTCTACCCTGATACCAGAGCCAGATAAGGACACTATATCCTTGATGAATATAAATGCAAAAATTCTCAACCAAATATTAGCAAACTAATCAAAATCACATTAAAGTAATTATTCATAGCAGCCACTGAGATTTATCCTTGGAATGCAAGGAAACGTCAACATATGTAAGTCAATAAATGTGATACACCACAGCACATTAATATAATGAAATATTAAAATCATATGATCATTTCAGTAGATGCAGAAATAGAATTTGACAAAATACAACAGCCTTTCATGGCAAAAACTAACAGTATAGAGAGAATGTACATTAAAATAATAAAATATATATATGACAAACCCATAGCTAACATCATACTCCACAGTGACATGTTAAATTTTTTCTTCTAAGATTGGGAATAGACAAGGATGCCCACTCTAACCACTGCTATCCAAAAGAGTACTGGAAGTCCTAGTCAGAGAAATTAGCATGAAAAAGAAAGATGTCAAAGTTGAGAAATAAGAAGCAAAATTTCTCTGTTTGAAGACGAACATATATAAAGTCTCCACTAAAAAAAAACTGCTAGAACTTGTTAGCAAATTTAAACTTCTGGATTCAAAATCAGGATTCAGAAATCAGTTGCATTTCTATACACTAAACAAAATGTCTGAAAAAGAAATAAAAAGAACAATCTCATTTAAAGTAACATCAAAACTGAACTGAACTGAAAATTAATAAAATACAAGGATTAAAATTAACCTTGAGGATTGACTAGTTTGAGTTTGCTGTCCAAGGAACTCTCAAGAGTCTTCTCTAACACCACGGTTCAAAGTATTAGTTCTTTGGTGCTCAGTCTTCTTTATGGTCGAACACTCATATCCATACATGACTACTGGAAAAACCATAGCTTTGACTAGACAAACGTTTGTTGGCAAGTGATGTCTCTGATTGTTAATACACTGTCTAGGTTTGTCATAGCTTTCCTTCCAAGGAGCAAGCGTCTTTTAACTTCATAGCTGAAGTCACCATCTGCAGTGACTTTAGAGCCCAAGAAAATAAAGTCTGTCTCTGTTTCCATTGTTTCCCTATTTGCCATGAAGTAATTTTGAACTGTGGTGTTGGAGAAGACTCTTGAGAGTCCCTTGGACTGCAAGGAGATCCAACCAGTCCATCCTAAAGGAGATCAATCCTGGGTGTTCATTGGAAGGACTGATGCTGAAGCTGAAACTCCAGTACTTTGGCCACCTCATGGGAAAAGTTGACTCACTGGAAATGATCCTGTTGCTGGGAGGGATTGAGGGCAGGAGGAGAAGGGGATGACAGAGGATGAGATGGCTGGATGGCATCACTGACTCCATGGACAGGAGTTTGAGTAAACTCTGGGAGTTGGTGATGGACAGGGGGGCCTGGTGTGCTGTGATTCATGGGGTCACAAAGAGTCAGACACGACTGAGCGACTGGACTGAACTGAACTGAACTGAACTGAACTGAATGGGACTGGATGCCATGATCTTAGTTTTTTGAATGTTGAGCTTTAAGCCAGCTTTTTCACTCTTCTCTTTCACTTTCATCAAGAGGCTGTTTAGTTCCTCTTCACTTTCTGCCATAAGGGTGGTGTCATCTGCATATCTGAGGTTATTGATATTTTTCCTGGCAATCTTGATTCCAGCTTGTGCTTTATCCAGCCTGGCATTTCCCATGATGTACTCTGTTGGTGGGAATGTAAATTGATACAGCTACTATGGAAGATGGTATGGAGATTGCTTAAAATCTAGGAATAAAACCACCATATGACCCAGCAATCCAACTCCTAGGCATATACCCTGAGGGAACCAAAATTGAAAAATACACATGTATCCCATTGTTCTTTGCAGCACTATTTACATCAGTTAGAATATGGAAGCAACCTAGATGTCCATCGACAGATGAATGGATAAAGAAGTTGTGGTACATATACACAATGGAATATTACTCATTCATAAAAAGGAACACATTTGAGTCCGTTCTGACGAGGTGAACGAACCTAGAACCTATTATACAGAGTGAAGTGAGTCAGAAAGAGAGAGATAACTATCATATTCTGAAGCATATATACAGAATCTAGAAAAATGGTACTGAAAAATTTATTCACATGGCAGCAGTGGAGAAACAGACATAGAGAATAGACTTATGGACATGGGGAGAGGGTGAGATGTATAGAAAGAGTAACATGGAAGCTTACATTATCATATGTAAAATAGATAGCCAATGACAATTTGCTGTATGGCTTAGGAAACTCAAATAGGGGCTCTGTATCAACCTAGAGGGGTGGAATGGGGAGGGAGATGGGAGGGAGTTTCAAAAGGGAGGAAAGATATGTATACATATGGCTGATACATGTTGAGGTTTGATAGAAAACAGAAAAAATCTGTAAAGCAATTATCTTTCAATAAAAAAAATAATTAAAAAAATACACTGGAGGGAACAAACAGTAAAGTAACTGAGCAGAATAATGGATAAGCTAGCTGGAAGATAAAATGGTGGAAATAAATGAAGTGGAACACAACAAAGGGAAAAAGAATAAAAAGTAATAAGAACAGTCTCAGAGACCTCTAGGACAACATTTGGTGTAACAATATTCAAATCATAAGGGTCTCAGAAGAAGAAGAAAAAAGGAAAGGGCATGAGAAAATATTTGAGATTATAATTGAAAACATCCCTAAAATGGAAAAGGAAATAGCTACCCAAGTCCCAATAAGCCCAGAGCGTTCCATACAAGATAAATGCAAGGAGAAACACACCAAGAGACATGCTAATCAAACTAACAAAAGTTAAACACTAAGAGCATGAGACAAGTGCTTGGGGCTGGTGCACTGGGATGACCCAGAGGGATGGGATGGGGAGGGAGGTGGGAGGGGGATTCAGGATGGGGAACACATGTAAATCCATGGCTGATTCATGTCAATGTATGGCAAAAACCACTACAGTATTGTAAAATAATTAGCCCCCAACTAATAAAAATAAATGGAAAAAAAGGTAAAAGAAAAAAAAGCAACAAGGGAAGAGCAACAAATAACATACAAAATGATCCCCATAAGGTTACCAGCAGATCTTTCAAGAGAAACTCTGCCTGCCAGAAGAGAATGACAGGATATACTTAAAGTGATGAAAGGGAAAAATGTACAACTGAGATTACTCTATCCAAAGGATCTCATTCAGATTCAAAGGAAAAAGCAAAACCTTTACAAACAAGCAGAAGTTAAGAGAATTCAGCACTGTCAAACCACCTTTACAATAAATGCTAAAGAATTTCTCTAAATAGGAAAAAAGGCATACAAAGAAAACCCAAAACAATAAAATAAATGGTAATAGGTTCATATATATCAATAATTACCATACATGTAGATGGGCTAAATGTTTCCACCAAAGGACACAGATTAGCTGAATAGATACAAAAACAAGACCCCTATATATGCTGTCTACAAGAGACCTACTTCAGACCTAGGGATACATACAGACCCAAAGTGAGGGGCTGGAAAAAGATATTCCATGAAAACATAAATCAAAAGAAAGTGGCTGTAGTGATACTCATATCACATAAAATAAGACTTTAAAATAAAGACCATTACAAGAGACAAGAAGGACACTACATAACAACCAAGGAATTAATCCAAGAAAAAAGATACAACAATTGTAAATATATATGAATCAAACATAGGCGCATCTCAATACATAAGGCAAATGCTAACATCCACTAAAGGGAAATTGACGGTAATACAATAATAGTGGGGGACTTCAGTAACCTATTCACACCAATAGACAGATCATCCAGACAGAAAATTAAGAAGGAAGCACAAGCTTTAAATGATACATTGGACAAGTTGTACTTAATTGATATCTACAGAGCATTTCATCCAGAAGCAACAGTTTACTTTTTTTTCCCTCAGTGCACATGGAACACTTTCCATGATAGAGCACATCTTGGGCCACAAATCAAGCTTTGGTAAATTTTTAAAAGCTGAAAACATTTCAAACATCTTTTCTGACCACAATGCTGTAAGATATAAGCTACAGGAAAACAAAAAAACCTATATAAAAAACACAAACATATGGAGGTTAAACAATATGCTTCTGAATAACCAACAGACCACTGAAAAAAATCATAAAGGAAATTAAAATATGCCTAGAAAAAAATGACAGTGAAAACATGACAACTCAAAGCCTGTTGGATTCAGCAAAAGCAATGCTAAGAGGGAAGTTTATAGCAATACAAGCCTACCTCAAGAAACAAGAAAAAATCAAATAAACAACCTAACTTTACATCTAAAGCAATTAGAAAAAGAAGAGTAGAAAAACCTCAAAGTTAGAAGGAAAGAAATCATATGAATCAGGCCAGAAACAAATGAAAAAGAAATGAAGGAGACAATAGCAAAGATCAATAAAATTAAAAAGCTGACTCTTTGAGAAGATAAAATTGACAAACTGTTAGCCAGACTAATCGAGAGAAAAAGGGAGAAGGCTCAAATCAATAAAATTAAGAAATAAAAAAGCAGAAATTACAACAGACAACACAGAAATACAAACGATCATAAGAGACTACTATGAGCAACTATATGCCAATAAAATGGACAACCTGAAAGAAATGAAAAAATTCTTAGAAAAGTATAACCTTCCAAAACTCAACCAGGAAGAAATAAAAAATATGAACAGACCAGTGACAAACACAGAGATGGAAACTGTAACCAAAATATTCCAACAACAACAACAACAAAAATCCAGAGCCAGATGTCTTCACAGGAGAATTCTACCAAAAGTTCAGAGAAGAGCAAACACTGATCCTGCTCAAACTCTTCCAGAAAATTGCAGAGGAAGGAAAACTCAAAAAGTCATTCTACAAAGCTACCATCCCTCTGATACCAAAACTAGACAAAGATGTTACCAAAAAAAAGAAAGTTACAAGCCAATATCACCAATATTACTGATGTACCTAGATGCAAAAGTCCTCAACAAAATTTTAGCAAACAAAATCCAACAACACATTTAAGATCATACACGATGATCAAGTGGGCTTTTATTGCAGGGATGCAGGATTGTTCAATATTAGCAAATCAATCAATGCGATACATCATATTAACAAATTGAGAGATAAAAACCATATGATTATTTCAATAGATGCAGAGAAAGCCTTTGACAAAATTCAACAGCCATTTATGATTTTAAAAAATATCCAGAAAGTAGGCATAGAAAGAACATACCTCAACATAATAAAGCCACAGCAAATATCATTCTCATATCAAATATCATATCATATCAAATATAATTCTCAGTGTTGAAACACTGAAACCATTTCCTCTGAAATCAGAAACAAGATAAGTGTACTCACTCTCACTACTCTTATTCAGCATAGTTTTGGAAGCCCCAGCCACAGCAAACAGAGAAGAAAAAGAAATAAAAAGAATACAGATTGGAAAAGAAGAAATAAAGCTCTCACTGTTTGCAAATGACATAATTCTCTACATAGAAAACCCTAGAGATGTCACCAGAAAATTAGCAAAGCCAATCAGTGAATATAGTAAAGTTGCAGGGTGTAAAATTGATACACAGAAATCCCTTACAATCCTATACATTAAGAATGAAAATCAGAAAGAGGAATTAAGAAAACAATCCCATTCATCATTGCAAAAAGAATAAAATATGCAGTAATAAATTTACCTAAAGAGACAAAAGACCTCTATGTAGAAAACTATAAGTCACTGATGAAAGATATCAAAGACAATACAAACAAATGAAGATATAAATTATGTTCTTGGATTGGAAGAATCAGTAGAGTGAAAATGACTACACTATCCAAAGAAATCTATAGATTTTTGCAATCCTTATCAAACTACCAATGGTATTTTTCACAGAACTAGAACTTATAATTTCACAGTTTGTATGGAAACACAAAAGACCCTGAATGGCCAAAGCAATCTTAAAAAAGAAAAATGGAGCTGGAAGAATCAACCTTCCTGACTTCAGACTATACTATAAAGCTATGGTCACCAAGACAGTATGGTACTGGCACAGAAACAGAAATATATGCCAATGTAACCAGAGAGAAAATACAGAGATAAATCCATGCACTTATGGGCACCTTACCTTTGACAAAGGAGGCAAAAATATAGAATGGAAAAAAGACAATCTCTTCAATAAATGATGCTGGAAAAACTGGTCAGCTATGTGTAGAAGTATGAAATTAGAACACTTCCTAACACCATATACAAAAATAACCTCAAACTGTATTAAAGACCAAGTGTAGCACCAGAAACTATAAAATTCTTAGAGGAAATTATAGGCAGAACACTCTTTAACATAAATCACAGCAAGATTCTCTATGGCCTACCTCCTAGAGTAATTGAAATAAAAACTAAAAATTAAAAAATGGGACCTAATGAAATTCAAAAGCTTTTGCACAACGAAGGAATCTATAAGCAAGGTGAAAAAACAACCCTCTCAATAATAACAAAATAATAGAAAATGAAACAACTAACAGGATTAATCTCTAAAATATACAAGCAGCTTTTGCAATTCAATACCGGAAGAACAAATAACCCAAACAAAAAGTGGGCAGAAGACCTAAACAGACATTTCTCCAAAGAAGACATACAGATGACTAATAAACACATGAAAAGATGCTCAGCATCACTCATTATTAAAGAAATGCAAATCAAAACTACAATGAGATATCATCTCACACTGGTCAGAATGGCCATCATCAAAGAATCTGCAAACAATAAATGTGGGAGAGGGTGTGGTGCAAAGGTGTGGTGTACTGTTGGTGGGAATGCAAACTGATGGAGCCATTCTGGAGAACAGTGTGGAGATCTCTTAAAATCTAGGAATATAACTACCATATGACTTAGCAATGCCACTACTGGATATATAGCTTGAGGAAACTATAACTGCAAAAGACACATGTACCCCAATGTTCATTACAGGACTATTTACAATAGCCAGGATGTGGGAGCAATCTAGATGTCCATTGACAGATGAATGGATAAAGAAGTTGTGGTATACAATGGAATATTACTCAGCTATAAAAAGGAATGCATTTGAGTCAGTTCTAATGAAGTGGATGAACCTAGATACTATTATACAGAGTGAAGTAAGTCAGAAGGAGAAAGACAAATATGGTATATTAATGCATATATATATAATTTAGAAAGATAGTACTGATGATCCTACTTGCAGGGCAACAAAGGAGACTGGACATAAAGAAAAGACTTTTGGACACAGTGGGAGAGGAAAAGGTGGGACAAATTTAGAGAATAGCATTTGAAACATATACATTACCATATGTAAAATAAATAGCCAGTGAAAATTTGCTGTATGATGCAGAGAATGTAAAGCTAGCGCTTTGTGACAACCTAGAGGGACGGGATGTGGAGGGAGGGAGGTTCAAAAGGGATGGGACATACGTATGCCTATGGCCGATTCATGTTGATGTATGGTAGAAGTCATCACAATATTGTATAGGAATTATTCTCTAATTAAAAATAAATATTAAAAAAATAAAATGGTTATTATATCAGGTGATGAAAATGTTAACTAACTGTACTGTGGTAATCATTTCACAAAATATGCTTGTATTACATCATCCCATTGTACACCTTAAATAATGTTATGTGTCAAATATGTCTCAATAAAGCTGGGAAAAAATAAAGAACAGTAAAGTGTGTGGGTTATAACAACAGAAATTTTCTTCTCATAGTTCTGTAGGTTGAAAAGTCCTAGATCAAGGCACTGATACATTCAGGGTCTGGTGAGAGCCCACTTCCTGATTCATAGATGGTTGTCTTTTCATTGTAACCTTACCTGGTAGAAAGGTGAGAGAACTCTTTCAAAAGAGAGGCAGGCCTCTTTTATAAGGGCACTAATCACACTTATGAGGGTTCCACTTCATGACCTAATCACTTCCCAGAGAACCCACTTCCAAATACCACCACATTGGTGGTTAATACTTCAACATTTGTATTGTGGAGGGAGGCATAAACAGTCTGTCCTTCACAAATTTGAAGTGATATCTCTCTCTCTGTAGTTTTGATTTGCATTTCTTCCTGTTCCTATTAGTTACTTGTGTATCTTCTTTGGAGATACATCCCTTCAAGCCTTTTGAAATTCAGTTGTTTGCTTGTTATTGTAGAGATGTAAGAGTTTTTTTTTTTTTTTTTTTTTTTTTTATGTTCTGGATATTAATCCCTAATCAGATATATGCTTTGCAAACATTTTCTTCCATTTTGTGGTTTAATTTTGGTGAAGTCAAATTTTTTTCTTTCTGCCCATGCTTTTGTTGTCATAGTCGAGAAACTCACTGCCAAATTCAATGGTGTGAATATTTTCCCCTATTATTCTAAGAATTTTACAGTTTTAGCTTTGAAATTTATGTCCCTTCCCTTTGTAAAATGAATAAAGGAAAGGAAACATATTATTAGGCATATAACCCATATTTTAAAACATAATCCTAGGAATTGCTCAATTGCATTAATTTATTTCTCTATTGGTTTTCTTATTTATATATTTACCAAAATTTCTATTATATTTTGTGTGCACCCATGACTAATTTTTTTCTTGTTTTTTAAAATTTTTATTTATTTATTTTTTATTTTTTAATTTATTTTTATTAGTTGGAGGCTAATTACTTTACAATATTGTAGTGGTTTTTGCCATACATTGACATGAATCAGCCATGGATTTACATGTGTTCCCCATCCCGATCCTCCCTCCTGCCTCCCTCCCCATCCCCATCCGTCTGGGTCTTCCCAGTGCACCAACCCTGAGCACTTGTCTCATGCATCCAACTTGGGCTGGTGATCTGTTTCACCCTTGATAGTATACTTGTTTCAATGCTATTCTCTCAGAACATCCCACCCTCGCCTTCTCCCACAGAATCCAAAAGTCTGTTCTGTACATCCGTGTCTCTTTTTCTGTTTTGTATATAGGGTTATTGACTAATTTGAAGTTACTATATTGCTACTCCTTTTATTTCCTAGCACTTACCAAATACTATTATAACTATCCTATATGTGCTTATATCCCTTGTTCCTGAGGAATTATCTTTGTAGAGTATTGCTTATGTAGGTATATTCTGCTCCCCCCTCTCATCATTCCTGAGAATGTTCAAAATATAAGTCAGGCTTTGGCAGAAGCACCCTTTTGTTAGTATATTTGCCAAAAGTTTATCAGAAATATATGGAATTATTTTAAAATACATGTAATAAACATTGTCAGTAAACAGCACATCAAGGCTGAAATTTTGAATGCTGACTTATTTTAAGGTTACTTATCTCTCTCGATGGAGGAGTAAATAGCAACCCACTCCAGTATTCTTGCCTGGGAAACCCCATGGACAAAGGAGTCTGGCGGGCTACAGTCCATAGGGTTGCAATGAGTCAACCCTATGACTGAGCAACTAAGCATACATGCATGTACGTGTCTGTTAAATAGAATGGATAAGCAACAAGGTCTTTCTGTAGAGCATAGAGAGCTATATTCAATATCCTATGATAAACCATAAGGAAAAATTTTTCTAAAGAATGTGTGTTTTTATACATATATATAACCAAATCACTTTGCAGTACAGCAGAAATTACCACAACCTTGCAAATCAACTATACTTCAAATCAGTAAATAAAACTGTTACCAGCGATGCACCCTCAGGTCTCCAAATAAAACCAACTTGATTTTTTTTTTACCTAAAAAAAAACAAAAACAAAAACAAAAAAAAAGCTAAGATGGAATGTCATTTCTGCTTTTGCCTCTGAGAAGATTTTAGTATTTTTAAAAAGTAACACAAAGTTAAATAACCAAATAGTAGGAAAGACTATATTGAAAATTAAGAACTGCCAGATAGGCCCCTCTCACTTCTACTCTTGCTCCCAGATGCCAACACTTTTAATCATTTTTGTTTTTATTTCTTTAGAATTTACCTCCATGTTTGAATTATATGGTTTTGCCTCTACAATGTGTTTTGTTTTGACTTTCTCTTCTCCTAGATGAGGCTATAAAGCTCACTTGTACTATTCCAACATCTACCTTCCATCTGACTTCCCAATACCATTATAATAATATTGTCAATTAGAAATGAGATAAAAAGCCTTTGTTCCAATGAAGACTTTAAAGGAGTTATGGAGTCTTGCATGTGTGAAAAAAGGAAAGTGGGAATGAACTTCTGGTCTGACAAAAATTCTTATAAATATTCATGCCTTTTAGGAATATTGACATCATAATTAAAAAACTTTTACTATGGCAAAAAAAATCAAGAAACCCATCAACCACTTCCAAGAAAAGTTTACTGTTAGCAGGCTCCTGTTTGTTTTCAGCCTAGTCAGGTTCTGCTAATATTCTTTTAGCTAAATTTCAAAAATTTCCTTGGTGGATTTGTATTTTGCAGGATATAATAGTCACATCTCTGTATTCCATGTAATAGTCCCCTCCCATTTTAAGAGTCTCATGCTGCCAAAGAATAGGATATAATATAAGTGAAATTGACTCTACTAGGTGTTGATGATATTGACCAGGGTTCTTGGCCTTCCACAAACAATAGAAATTGACTAGAGGTCAGATAAGAAATTCAGGCAAGGCTTTATTTAGGCTTCTTCAGAAGGGAGAAAAAAACAAATAACATGTTTCCTTGTTTGCTCCCTGAGAGGAGGGTAGGTAGTTCCTTAGATGGAGAGAGGGTAGAAGTGTGTCCAGGGATCAGGCTGGAGAGGTGGCTTAGATGGTTTTCCCACTCCTCTGTGGAGTTGAGTGCAGGGGCATGTGAGCTGTACCCTGCTTTTGCTCCCAAAACCTTGTTTTTGCTCCTAGCTCTTCAGAAGTGACAGTTGGGCTTTTTGTTTCTGTATATTTTGGTGCAAAATTTTCCTCAAGTGCATGTACACAGTTATTTTTAACTACACATATAGTTTCTTTGTGTCTTGTAGCTCAAGAAGAGGTGTGTCTAGGTGCTAACTTTGCAGCACTGCAGCAAAGGGTCCCAGGTTAAAGGCCCGCCTCATCCCCCCAAAAGACTCTACACCCTTATTCTTTTTTTATTATTATAACTGTTTCATTTTTAAATTTTTTAAAAATTAATCTATTTATTTTAATTGGAAACTAATTACTTTAAAATATTGTGATGGTTTTTGTCATATATTGACATGAATCAGCCATGGGTGTACATGTGCTCCCCATCGTGAAACCCCCTCCCCATCCCATCCCTCAGGGTCATCCTAGTGCACCAGCCCTGAGCATCCTGTCTCATGCATCAAACCTGGACTGGCAATCTATGTCACAGATGATAATATACATGTTTCAATGCTATTCTCTCAAATTATCCCACCCTTGCCTTCTCCCACAGTCCAAAAGTCTGTTCTTTACACCTGTGTCTCTTTTGCTGTCTTGAATAGAGGGTCACTGTTACCATCTTTCTAAATTCCATATAATGTGTTAATATACTGTATTGGTGTTTTTCTTTCTGACTTACTTCACTCTGTATAATAGGCTCCAGTTTCATCCACCTCATTAGAACTGATTCAAATGTATTCTTTTTAATGGCTGAGTAATATTGCATTGTGTATATGTACCACAGTTTTCTTATCCATTCGTCTGCCAGTGGGCATCTAGGTTGCTTCCATGTCCTGGCTATTTTAAAAAGTGCTGTGATGAACATCGGGGTTCACGTGTCATATATATATATATATGTGTGTGTGTGTGTGTGTGTATATATATATATATATATATATATATATATGTCTCATATATATATGTCTCATATATATATGAGACATGGAGAAATGTCTGTTTAGTTCTTTGACCCATTTGTTGATTGGGCCATTTATTTTTCTGGAATTGAGCTGAAGGAGCTGCTTGCATATTTTTGAGATTAATTATTTGTCAGTTGCTTCATTTGCTATTATTTTCTACCATTCTGAAGGCTGCCTTTGCACCTTGCTTATAGTTTCCTTTGTTGTGCAAGAGCTTTTAAGTTTAATTAGGTCACATGTGTTTATTTTGGCTTTTATTTCCATTACTCTGGGAGGTGGGTCATAGAAGATCCTGCTGTGGTTTTTGTCTATGGAGAACATATGTGGTTTATGTGTTTATGTGGTTTATGGTCTATGGAGAACAGTGTGGAGATTCCTTAAAAACTGGAAATAGAACTGACATACGACCCAGCAATCTCACTGCTAGGCATACACACCAAGGAAACCACACACACACACACACACACACACACACACACACACACACATATATATATAGTGTATATATAGACTGTAGCTTTTTAGTAGAGACTGAAGTCAGGCAGGTTGATTCCTCCAGTTCCATTCTTCTTTCTCAAGATTGCCTTGGCTATTTGAAGTTTTTTTGTATTTCCATACAAATTGTGAAATTATTTGTTCTAGTTCTCTGAAAAATATCATTGGTAGCCTGATAGGGATTGCATTGAATGTATAGATTGCTTTGAGTAGTATACTCATTTTCACTATATTGATTCTTTAAATCCATGAACATAGTATATTTCTCCATCTGTTTGTGTCCTCTTTGATTTCTTTCATCAGTGTTTTATAGTTTTCTATGTATAGGTCTTTTGTTTCTTTAGGTAGATTTATTCCTATGTATTTTATTCTTTTTGTTATAATGGTGAATGGAATTATTTCCTTAATTTCTCTTTCTGTTTTCTCATTGTTAGTGTATAAGAATTCAAGGGATTTCTGTGTGTTAATTTTATATCCTGAAACTTTATTATATTCATTGATTAGCTCTAGTAATTTTCTGGTGGATTCTTTAGGGTTTTCTATGTAGAGGATCATGTCATCTACAAACAGTGAGAGTTTTACTTTTTCTTTTCCTATCTGGATTCCTTTTATTTCTTTTTCGTCTCTGATTGCTGTGGCTAAAATTTCCAAAACTATGTTGAATAGTAGTGGTGAGAGTGGGCACCCTTGTCTTGTTCCTGACTTTAGGGGAAATGCTTTCAATTTTTCACCATTGAGGATAGTGTTTGCTGTGGGTTTATCATATATGGGTTTTTATTATGTTGAGGTATGTTCCTTCTATGCCTGCTTTATGGAGTGTTTTTACCATAAATGGATGTTGAATTTTGTCAAAGACTTTCTCTGCATCTAATGAGATAATCATATTGTTTTTATCTTTCAATTTGTTAATATGGTGTATCACATTGATTGATTTGCAAATATGGAATCTTTGCATCCCTGGGATAAAGCCCATTTGGTCACAATGTATGATTTTTTTAATATGTTCTTGGATTCTGTTTGCTAGAATTTAAGGATTTTTGCATTTATGTTCATCAGTGATATTGGCTTGTAGTTTTATTTTTTTGTGGCATCTTTGTCTGGTTTTGGCATTAGGGTGATGATGGTCTCATAGAATGAGTTTGGCAGTTTACCATCCTCTGCAATTTTCTGGAAGACTTTGAGTAGCATAGGTGTTAGCTCTTCTCTATATTTTTGGTAGCATTCAGCTGTGAAGCCGTCTGGTCTTGGACTTGTGTTTGTTGGAACATTTCTGTTTACAGTTTCAATCTCCAAGCTTGTGATGGATCTGTTAAGATTTTCTATTTCTTCCTGGTTCAGTTTTGGAAAGTTATACTTTGCTATGAATTTGTCCATTTCTTCCAAGTTGTCCATTTTATTGGCATATAGTTGCTGATAGTAGTCTCTTAAGATCCTTTGTATTTCTGTGTTGTCTGTTGTGATTTCTCCATTTTCATTTCTAATTTTGTTGATTTGATTCTTCTCCCTTTGTTTATTGATGAGTCTGGCTAATGGTTTGTCTATTTTATTTACCTTCTCAAAGAACCAGCTTTTAGCTTTGTTGATTTTGGCTATGGTCTCCTTTGTTTCTTTTTCATTTATTTCTGCCCTAATTTTTATGATCTCTTTCCTTCTACTAACTCTGTGATTCTTCATTTCTCATTTTTCTAGTTGCTTTAGGTGTAAAGTTAGGTTATTTATTTGATTTTTCTCTTGTTTCTTAAGGTAAGCTTGTATTGCTATGAACCCTTAGTGCTAACCCTTAGCACTGCTTTTACTGAATCTCATAGGTTTTGGGTTGTGATTTCATTTTCTTTCATTTCTATGAATATTTTGAACTGTTTTTTGATTTCTTCTGCGATTTGTTGGTTATTCTGAACCGTGTTGTTTAGCCTCCATATGTTTGTATTTTTCATAGTTTTGTTTCCTGTAGTTGACATTTAATCTTACCACATTGTGGTCAGAAAAGAGATTTGAAATGACTTCATTTTTTTTTTTTAAATTTACCAAGACTAGATTTATGGCCCAGCATGTGATCTATCCTGCACAATGTTGCGTGTGCACTTGAGCTGCTGCTGCTGCTAAGTCACTTCAGTCGTGTCCAACTCTGTGTGACCCCATAGACAGCAGCCCACTTGAGAAAAAGGTGAAATTCATTCTTTTGGGGTGAACTATCTTATCAATATCAATTAGATCTAACTGGTCCATTGTATCATTTAAAGTTTGTATTTCCTTGCTAAATTTCTGTTTAGTTGATATATCCATAGGTGTGAGTAGGGTATTAAAGTCTCCCACTATTATTGTGTTACTGTTAATTTCCCCTTTGATACTTGTTAGCATTTGCCTTACACATTGTGATTCTCCTATGTTGGGTGCATATATATTTATAATTGTTATATATTCTTCTTGGATTGATCCTTTGATCATTATATAGTGTCTTTCTTTGTCTCTTTTCAAGACCTTTATTTCAAAGTCTATTTTATCTGATATGAGTATTGATACTTCTGCTTTCTTTTGGTCTCCATTTGCATGAAATATCTTTTTCCAGCCCTTCTCTTTCAGTTTGTATGTACATCCTTGTTCTTAAGGGATAAGGGGACTGACGGTCTCTTTTTCTGAAATTTCTTCCTGTTGTACAGGGGCTGCAGACCCTAGCCCATCCTAGAGCTGTAAAAGTCCCTCACTGTTTTAAGGACCTGTAGGGACCTGGGCCACTCTCTGATGGAATGGGTTGAACTCCTTGGACCATCATGAACCTCACTTCAAAGTGTTGGAGCCTAGAAGACACAAACTTAACCAAATGTTAAACAAACAAGCGCTAAAAATGAGAACAACAGTAGCTGTTAAAGGACCTAGAAAGGGAAGGAATCAGGTTAACCTTGGGAGGGTTTCCTTAACTCTTGACCAGCTGGTGGAGGGAACGGCACCTCTGCCAACAAGCCATTCTGCTTGGATATATATTTTTATTAATCTCAGGGTTAAAGTCTAACATGTTTCTCTATTTTAAGAATGGTAGATTTAGATCTGTTGGTTCTAGGTCTCCTTTTGGATCAAAAAATCTTAGTCACAGGTTTAAAACTGTAGTGAAGACAACAGAGCACTACACAAAATATGGCATAAGTCAGTATGACTGAAAAGAAGTGAGTTATAAGAAAATGAAAACCTCTAGCCAGAAAGTTTTTTATATTTTCTGGGACCCAAGAGAACTGACTAGTAAACCAGTTTTCAGTTTTCCTGCCCATATTGGATAGTGAGGATTGGTGGTTAATTATCTATTGAAGTCAAGCAGCTTGTTGTTGAATTTTCTCATTATTTGTTTCTACCTGGTATGGACACAGGGCTGTTTCCTTTGCCTCCTGATCTGCCTTGTTGTTTCCTTGGGTAATTTGATAATTTTCCTTTTGGTGCACACAATAGTGAATGACTGCCACTTCTATGAGAAATAAAATCTCAGCCACATATTTTACAGGGAATTTGTTTTGCATTCAAAAATACTCTTTCTTTCCATATAGCTACAAGGGCATGTTAAACAATGGAGGCATATTTTGAGTCTGTATATATATTTATAATCTTTCCTTTCCCAAGGTTAAGGCTCGAGTTAGGTCTATTAGCTCAGCCCTCAGGGCTGAAGTGTTGAGTGGCAACTGTTTTGCTTCTATCATACTGTAGACATTCACAATAGCTTTCAAAATCCTGCCACATCTAAGAAAATATGAAGGTTTTTTCCCCCTTTGTCGTACTTTGGCCTAATATAGCTTGTTTTCTATTTGACAATAGCTGTCTACTTCCAGAGTTTGTAATACATCCCAGATATTTAAGGGGCTTCCAAGGTGGCACTAGTGATAAAGAACCTGCCTGCCAATGCAGGAGACATAAGAGCCATGGGTTTGATTCCTGTGTCAGAAAGATTTCCTGGAAGAGGGCATGGCAATCCACTCCAGTATTCTTGCCTTGAGAATGCTATGGACAGAGGAACCTGGTGGGCTATAGTCCATGTGGTCACATAGAGTCAGACATGACTGAAGCAACTTAGCATGCACACACAGATATTTAACTTGTTCTTTTGAGATTCGTGTTCTCCCCCCCCCCCCGGGAGATCCTGTAGTCTCAGGCCCCAAGGAATTAAGAACTTTAGTGGTATTCTGATCTGAGGCCTCCATAGTGGGACTACATATTAATATGTCATCAACACACTGTAGAATATCACCTACTTTTAGGTATATTTCCATTAGTTATTTTCCTATGGTCTGGGTGAACAAGTGTGGGCTGTTCTGAAATCCCTGAAGCAATACTGTCCAAGCGTATTGTTGCATTTAGTCCAACTGGGGGTTAGTCCACTCGAAGGCAAACAGATACTGAGATGGGGGACGAACTGGGATGCAAAGGAAGGCATCCTTGAGATCAAGAACAGTAAACCATTTGGCATCTCTGGGAACTTGAACTAATATAAGGATTGGCCACAAGGGGATGTATAGGGACCACTGCATCATTTAGTGCTCCAAGGTCTTGTATCATCCTATATTCCTCATTTAGTTCAACAATTGGCAGAATAGGAGTATTGGAGACTGATGGCACTAAGACCCTATGTTTTAATAATTTACCTATGAGGGGTTGCAAACCTTTTTTTTTTTTTTTTTTTTGCTTCCAAGTTTGTGGGGTACTGTATCTTGTTAGGATAAGCAACTTCTGGATCAAGGCTATTTTCTTTTTCATTTCCTTTTTTTCTTTTTTTTTTTTTTTAATTTTAGTTGGAGGCTAATTACTTTACAATATTGTGGTGTTTTTTTTTGCCATACATTCACATGAATCAGCCATGATTGTAAATGTGTTCCCAATCCTGACCCTCCCTCCCCATCCCATCCCTCAGGGTCATCCCAGTGCACCAGCCCTGAGCACCCTGCTTCATGCATCGAACCTGGACTGGCAAAGGCTATTTTCTTTACAGGTTGGACATTAATAGCCTTCCCAGGGATTCCTCTGTCCCAAACTGCATGCAGAATGACTGGGAATAGGACCTTGTTCTTCCAGCTGACTTGTCTTAGTCCGAGTCAAGAAGAGGGGATGGTTTGGGCCTCCTAACCAGAGCATGGCTACAGGGGGAGCCCAGAAAGTCTCTTCCCAGTAGTAGGGTAGGAAACTCAGGCACAACTAAGACCTATGATATCAAACACTGTTCAAACTGGCAACTGAGAGGCCCAGTGAAGAAATGGGTATGAGGCTTTCTGTCAACACCAGTCACAGTAGAGTTTTTGAAAGAAAAGACCCAGTATGAGAAATCAGGACAGAGGAAGTGGCTCCTGTACCCATTAACAAATTGATTTTCCTACCAACTATGTCAAGGACCAACCAGAGCTCCTCAGTGGAGATAGACATCTCATTGGGGGAGCCACCAGAATCCCTGAGTTGCCTTAATCATTCAGCATGGCCATCTTAGGAGTAGGAGCCACCCCCTGACTTCCCTTTGGGAATGGGGACAGTCCCACTTCTAATGACATGTTTGTTTGCAGACTTGGCATGGACCAGGGGTTCCTTTTGTCAGTCTGGGGCTCAGTGGCTGGTTGACTTATATTTAAAGCATTCCACCTTGCTTGTTTTGTCTCCAGGTGGATGGTTAAACTTCCTTGGTCCCCTTGGGTTGTCCTGAGGTTGTAAGACATGGCTGACAGTTATGGCCACCAGTTTAGCATGAACCCTGGCCTGCCTGCTTTTACATCAGGTTCTCTCTTCTTCCTTGGCTTGATCTCAATTATCAAATATCCGAAAGGCCACCTCTAGGAGATGGGGCATTGGGGTTTGTGGGCCTAATTGTAACTTTTGGAGTTTCCTCCTAGTATCAGGGACTAACCTTCAGGAATGGAAAGATCAATGTTAGTAACTTTTCTAAAAGTCTCCACAAGCCATCGCTGAAAGAGGGTTGGATTTTCTTTTTCATCCTGGTTCATTCATTTAACCTCCTCATAGTTAACTGGCTTTTAGATACACTCTCAATCCCTTCTAATACACATTGATTTGATCATGTACTTCCTGGATTCTGTTCCCTTCCAGGAAATAGAATTCTAATGGGACTCCTGATTTGGAACTGTGTCTCCACCCACAAAATGTTCAGGTTAGTCTCTGGCAAGCTGGTCACCATGCCCCTGGGCTGCTGTTTTGAGCCTTTGTTTTTTCCCAGGATTACATCAAGTAGATATGACTACTAAAACATTCAAGTTAAATCAAATGCCAGAATTGGGACTGAAGCCATTTCAACAAACTTACTAGGGTCTTCAGAAAATCAACACAATCTCTGTTTGCATTGGGTTAAATCAGTTAAAGAGAAAGGCACATGTTCTCTGATTGTTGCTTCACCAGGGCATATTTTTCCTGATCCTGGGTGATAGGAAGTTCCACTAAGTTACTTCGCAAGGACTAGTCGCTCCCTCCTGGGGGTAATGAAGGGTATAAACGGATATAGGGAGTGGAGTTTGGGATTGGTCAGAGGGATCTGGAGAAATAGGTGCCTCCAGAGAAGTAGGTGGCTCTGGAGAAGCAGGGGAAACTTGGTTTCCTGCTCCCCCCTGAGAATTGGGGAAGATTGGGAAGGTATCATCTAAAATGTTGGGAGTGCTTTCTGATTCCCCAGGCTTTTGATTACAAGAGCGTCGTAGAGCAGGGTTTTGGTAAAGGACCATGAAGGCTTGGAATATGAACCCCAGTCCAATTCTCCATTTTGTGACAGTAAAGATCAAATCGTAAGATAGTATTGTAATTTAGAGACCCATTTTCAGGCCAGTTTTCTCCATCCCCCCAAACCTATATGAAGGCCTGACAATAAAGTAAAGTTTTTCCCTTTCAGCCAATTTATTTTTTAATTTTCTTCCAGTTTTTAAGGATACACTCCAGAGGTGTTTCATCTGGCTTAGAAGAAGATCCTCTCATGTTGAGTAACTTAGTATAGAGACATAGCACTCCTAGAAATGAAATCCATCATCCTGGAGACATTTTACCAGGGGGCTTTTTTTCAGAAGGGAGTTGGAGTGTCCTCTGATTTCCCTTCTCACCCAGTGGGATTTTGAGCATTTCCCACTCTCCCATGACCTAACCAGATATTTCTGGTCATCCTCATCTCTTGCACAAGGGGTCATCAATAGGGACATTTGAACCAGTGTCAGTGTGTTGCCAGGACTCTCCTTGAGGGAGATCTGTTGTCTATATAATGCTTATGTCCTGTAACAATTTCCCCAAAGTTGGGTTGTAGACCTCAAGATTGAACACCTGTAAAGCCTAGGATGTGGACTGCTTTGAATCAGACAATCCAATAGGTAGTCTGTAAAAAGGTATGGGCTGTCAAGGCCTGGCACAGAAGGAGGTCCTTTATTTCAGGTGCAAAAGGAACTCCTGTAGGAATTGGAGTTAGGCATAATGGAAAATGCCATGGGTTTCAGAACCTGAAGGTCTAGAGATGGGAGTATTCCCATAGGGAATTTTTTGGACATAGAGTAAGGTGAGAAACTAGACAGCAGATGATTCAAGCTGACACAGACAACAGCGAGTTTGGATAGTGCTTCCCATATAATTTAACATACCAACCCAATTAATTTAGGATGTCTGTTTGAGATGCTCCAGGGGCCCTTTGGAGTACTTCAAAGTTAGCTGGAGGTCAAAAGAAATTTTATTAGAATTTGGTACCTGGGAAGTATGTCAAAAATTAAAAAAATATTTTAAACACCTAGTCAAATAGAATCATAGGTTGCTGTGAAACAATTATTCCTTGAAGTAAGGTGAAAAAAAGATTTCAAAAGTAAATACAGATCCCTTAAAAGTATAGAAACACACAGTGAAGTGAAAGTTGCTCAGTCATGTAAGACTCTTTGTGACCCCATGCTCTGTCCATGGAATTCTCCAGGCCAGAATACTGGAGTGGGTAGCCTTTCCCTTCTCCAGGGGATCTTCCCAACCCAGAGATCAAACCCAGGTCTCCCACATTGCAAGCGGATTCTTTACCAGCTAAGCCACAAGGGAAGCCCAAGAATACTGGAGTGGGTAGCCTATCCATTCTCCAGGAGATTGTCCCGACCCAGGAATCAAACCAGGGTCTTCTGCATTGCAGATGGATTCTTTACCAACTGAGCTATGAGGGAAGCCCAGAATCTGTTATCAGAAGGAACATTCCAGGAAAACTTTGTTCTCTTATGAGAGAGAAACCAAATCCAGTCCTGCATCAGCCTATCTTAATAAAATCCATTTACCTAAATAAATTAAATAAAATCCATTTACCTAAATCTAACCTCAGAAAATCCTGACCACATAAAAAATTATTTTCTCAGTGTCCCACTTCCACAAACCTTCTGCCACTTTCTGTGGCCATACTTTATCTCTTATTCTTTCCATTTAGAAATAACCAGCTTTAGGATAGAATCAACTCTTTTTCCTTTAACAAAATATATTTCCATTCCTCACACCTCTTTTTCTAAAACCACACATCCTACTCTACTCAAGCAACCAGGAACTGTCCTTTACATTAGCATTCTATAGATTGGTAGAGAACATCTCAAGGTGGCACCAAACAGCTTTAGTTTCTCTCTCACAAAAAGACAAAAGTAAGTAAATTTAGACCTACTTAGCAATTAATGTTCCCAATATTTTTTTCTTATTTGAAATGGTCTGTATATTCACTCACCTTAATTTAGTTTTGTTACCAAAATTTGGAGAGGCCATTTCAGATGCATGTTTTCTAAACATAATTATTCCTGTAGAATTTACCAAAACACCATTATCCCAGTTACATTTACTTAAAAGTTTAATCACATCAGATTATTTTCCCTGTTGACAGATTTCATAACAAAAACAATATGCACTTATTGACTTTCGATAACCCTAGTTACAATGAAAGTATTACACTTAATGTTGATGACTCTAAAGGCAGGTCTGTGTTAGTTAAGTCCACAAGCTTAAGCCAGACAAGCAAATTTCTGTAGAACCAGAGATCTCATAGCTTTCCTGCTTGAAATTAAAATGGTCCCCCTTTCCCCCCTCAGCCTAGAGGACTACAGAGGAACCAAGCAGTTTCCGAGAGCCCAGACAGAATAGTTACATTGCAAAAGTAGAAGAGAGCTTTTGTAAGCTCCTCCAGCTCAGGTAGAATAGTTATATTGCAAAGGCATAGGAGGCAGAAATGCAAACTTTCTTTTCTTCTGTTCTTTAAAATCCTACCAAGAAACCAAGGCTGGAGTCTCAGGCAATGTGGGTTGCATTTGTATTTCAAACTTTAAATGGTCCACTGTGCCCACAGTTTTGGCAGTCTTGCAGGAGCAGTTGGACAGACAATACATAAGACAGACACCAATGACAAAAACATAGACACAAACACTGTTTAGTGGGGGAAGGAGAAGGTAGGGCAAACTGAAAAAGTAGCATTGACATGTATACACTATCATGTGTAAAATAAATAACTAGCTGAAAACTGCTTTAAGCACAGGGAGCCCAGCCCAGCATTCGCTGATGACCTAGAGGGGTGGAATGGGGGAAGGAGGATATATATATGCATCTTTATGACTGATTCATGTTGATGCACTGCAGAGACAACACAGCATTGTAAAACAATTATCCTCCAATAAAAATTAAAAAGGCACAAAAAAGTTTTCAGAATAAAGGAGATATGAGTGCAGGTATAAGGATCAAGGGAAAGGTACAAGGAAGAGGGACAAAAAAGACTGAAAAAGAGAAAGACACAGCAGTGAAATAAAGTAAGACTACTGGGCTTCCCTGATATCTCAGTTGGTAAAGAATCCACCTGCAATGCAGGATACCCTGATTTGATTCCTGGGTCGGGACAATCTCCTGGAGAATGGATAGGCTACCCACTGTAGTATTCTTGGGCTTCCTTTATGACTCAGCTGGTAAAGAATCTGCATGCCATGTGGGAGACCTGGGTTCAATCCCTGGCTTGGGAAGATCCCCTGGAGAAGGGAAAGGCTACCCACTCCAATATTCTGGTCTGAAAGTTTCCACGGACTGTATAGTCCATGGGGTTGCAAAGAGTTGGACACGACTGAAAGACTTTCACTTTTCACTGGGTCAATAATACTTTCAGCTACTACATGATATGAAGTTTAAACCTCTAATGCTTTCATAAATCTCCTGCTGGACCAGGGTCTGCACACTTTTATCTCTGCTTGTTGCCCATCAAGGTGAGCCATTGCCAACCAAGGGGAGCATGGTCTCACAAACTGAGAAGACTGACGCTTGACATCCACTCTTTTGGAAGGAGAGGATAGATATAAAAGAGGACAAAGAGAGGAGAAGTAGAGAGATATTAGGAGAGGGAAAAGGACAAAGGGGAGGGGAAAACATTGCCTAAACAAGGGTCTTGAGGCCCCAAGAGGTGAAGAAAGAAGACGTAACAGATTCAGTAACACTGAAACAAGAGGTGGAGGTGGTCATCCATGAGGAAGCTGTGCTCGATGGTCCTGGAGGTGCCCAGATCCTCTCCCCAGAAGGGGACAACTGCCCGCCCCATGTTGGGCATCACTGAGTGTGATAATGACAAGGATTCTTGGCCTTCTCAAATCAATAGAAATTGACTAGAGGACAGACAAGAAATTTGGGCAAGGCTTTATTGAGGCTCTTGCACCAGCTTCAGGAGCGAAAACAAGTAACAGGTTCCGTTACTCATTCCCAAAGCCAGATGGGAGAGAGCTAGTTCCTTATATGGAGTGAGGGTAGGGGTGTGTCCAGGGGTCGAGCTGGAGGTGTGGCTTAGGTGGTTTGCCCACCCCTGTGTGGTGTCGAGTGCCAGTGGGCATGCATAGTATCCTCTTTTTGCTCCTGGCTCTTCAGAAGCAGAAGTTGGGCTCTATGTCATTGTATCTTTTTGGTCAAGAATTTGCCCCAACCTCACATGTGCAGTTATTTTTGTCCCATATAGTTTTTTTGTATCTTTTATCTCTAGGAGAGGTGTGTTCAAGTGCCAAATTTTTGGCACTGAAGCAAAAGGTTACAGATCTTAAGCCTGTCTCATTGCCCTACAGCCCACCAGGCTATTTTATAATAATGTATTGATTAAGCACAGGGAACCATGGAGTCAGACAGATCTGACTTAGAATCCTAGATGCTCCATGTAGTAGCAAGCTATGTAATTGATCTGTGGCCTCAGTTTCTTCAACTGGAAAATGGGAACAAGTACCTATTTCATAGTGTGATGTTACGCAAAAGAATAAGATAATTTATTTATCATTATTGAGTGATAATGTGTGGAAATGATTAGGGTATACAATTTATGTCTAGCTTGCCATTGCCACTCCAACAGAGTTATAATTTGCTTCCACTTATTGTATTGGCAAAATAAAATGAGTTACTCAAACATCAAGATACATTTTTTATTTATTTATTTTATGTTTTTCATTTATTTTTATTCATTGGAGGCTAATTAATTCACAACATTGCAGTGGGTTTTGTCATACATTGACATGAATCAGCCATGGAGTTACCTGTATTCCCCATCCCGATCCCCCCTCCCACCTCCCTCTCCACCCGATTCCTCTGGGTCTTCCCAGTGCATCAGGCCCGAGCACTAGTCTCATGCATCCCACCTGGGCTGGTGATCTGTTTCACTATAGATAATATACATGCTATTCTCTTGAAACATCCCACCCTCGCCTTCACCCACAGAGTCCAAAAGTTTGTTCTGTACATCTGTGTCTCTTTTTCAGTTTTGCCTATAGGGTTATCATTACTATCTTTCTAAATTCCATATATATGTGTTAGTATGCTGTATTGGTCTTTATCTTTCTGGCTTACTTCACTCGTATAGTGGGCTCCAGTTTCATCCATCTCATTAGAACTGATTCAAATGAATTCTTTTTAACGGCTGAGTAATATTCCATGGTGTATATGTACCACAGCTTCCTTATCCATTCATCTGCTGATGGGCATCTAGGTTGCTTCCATGTCCTGGCTATTATAAACAGTGCTGCGATGAACATTGGGGTGCACATGTCTCTTTCAGATCTGGTTTCCTCAGTGTGTATGCCCAGAAGTGGGATTGCTGGGTCATATGGCAGTTCTATTTCCAGTATTTTAAGAAATCTCCACACTGTTCTCCATAGTGGCTGTACTAGTTTGCATTCCCACCAACAGTGTAAGAGGGTTCCCTTTTCTCCACACCCTCTCCAGAATTTATTGCTTGTAGACTTTTGGATAGCAGCCATCCTGACTGGCGTGTAATGGTACCTCATTGTGGTTTTGATTTGCATGTCTCTGATGATGAGTGATGTTGAGCATCTTTTCATGTGTTTGTTAGCCATCTGTATGTCTTCTTTGGAGAAATGTCTGTTTAGTTCTTTGGCCCATTTTTTGATTGGGTCATTTATTTTTCTGGAATTGAGCTGCAGGAGTTGCTTGTATATTTTTGAGATTAATCCTTTATCTGTTGCTTCATTTGCTATTATTTTCTCCCAATCTGAAGGCTGTCTTTTCACGTTGCTTATAGTTTCCTTTGTTGTGCAAAAGCTTTTAAGTTTCATTAGGTCCCATTTGTTTATTTTTGCTTTTATTTCCAATATTCTGGGAGGTGGGTCATAGAGGATCCTGCTGTGATTTATGTCGGAGAGTGTTTTGCCTGTGTTTTCCTCTAGGAGTTTTTTAGTTTCTGGTCTTACATTTAGATCTTTAATCCATTTTGAGTTTATTTTTGTGTATGGTGTTAGAAAGTGTTCTAGTTTCATTCTTTTACAAGTGGCTGACCAGTTTTCCCAGCACCACTTGTTAAAGAGGTTGTCTTTTTTCCATTGTATATTCTTGCCTCCTTTGTCGAAGATAAGGTGTCCATAGGTTCGTGGATTTATCTCTGGGCTTTCTATTCTGTTCCATTGGTCTATATTTCTGTCTTTGTGCCAGTACCACACTGTCTTGATGACTGTGGCTTTGTAGTAGAGTCTGAAGTCAGGCAGGTTGATTCCTCCAGTTCCATTCTTCTTTCTCAAGATTACTTTGGCTATTTGAGGTTTTTTTGTATTTCCATACAAATTGTGAAATTATTTGTTCTAGTTCTGTGAAAAATACCGTTGGTAGCTTGATAGGGATTGCGTTGAATCTATAGATTGCTTTGGGTAGAATAGCCATTTTGACAATATTGATTCTTCCAATCCATGAACACGGTATATTTTTCCATCTGTTTGTGTCCTCTTTGATTTCTTTCATCAGTGTTTTATAGTTTTCTATGTATAGGTCTTTTGTTTCTTTAGGTAGATATACTCCTAAGTATTTTATTCTTTTTGTTGCAATGGTAAATGGTATTGTTTCCTTAATTTCTCTTTCTGTTTTCTCATTGTTAGTGTATAGGAATGCAAGGGATTTCTGTGTGTTAATTTTATATCCTGAAACTTTATTATATTCATTGATTAGCTCTAGTAATTTTCTGGTAGAGTTTTCTATGTAGAGGATCATGTCATCTGCAAACAGTGAGAGTTTCACTTCTTCTTTTCCTATCTGGATTCCTTTTACTTCTTTTTCTGCTCTGATTGATGTGGCCAAAACTTCCAAAACTATGTTGAATAGTAGTGGTGAGAGTGGGCACCCTTGTCTTGTTCCTGATTTCAGGGGAAATGCTTTCAGTTTTTCACCATTGAGGGTGATGCTTGTTGTAGATTTGTCATATATAGCTTTTATTATGTTGAGGTATGTTCCTTCTATTCCTGCTTTCTGGAGAGTTTTAATCATAAATGAGTGTTGAAGTTTGTCAAAGGCTTTCTCTGCATCTATTGAGATAATCATATGGTTTTTACAAGATACATTTAACACAAAGCCAACTGTAATCTTTATGGCAGTGAGATACAGTAAACTCACCAACATACCAGGACTAGTTCTCTTAGACAGAGTTCACAAAACTTATAGGGGCCAGGCTGGTGACCCAAATGAATAAAGAGGATCTAGAGTAGACTATGGACAATTGGAAAGCACAGCTTCTAAATTAAGTATAATCTATTCAACGACTCCTACTTGTGGCAATATGGATATTCCCATGCAGGGAGGCAAGCTAACAGTTGATAAATTCTCTGAATTTGCAAGAGTAGTTAGAAATCTAAATTTTAATACAAAACCTCCTGACAAACTTCTGGCAACTATAGTAATCCAGTTTAAAAAAAAAATACTATGTGAACAAAACACCATCCATCTCTGGGCTTCCAGGTTGCCAGTTCTATATAACAATTCCTTTCATATCAGAATGCAGTTATCTTCAATATACAGAGTTCATGAAAACATATATCTTAAGTTAATTGACTAGGTCTCAAAATTAGTATCCAATTTTAGCTAAAAATGTAATACATTTTATTTCCCATCTATGTAAAAAATGCTTCTTACCAGAGTGCAACATGTATGTAGATTTTTACCAAAGCAGTTTGGTTGGATTTTATCAGATATATCTTAAAAAGAAATTTTATGTTATACCTCTCTTTGTTGGTTCTCCTGAAAATCAAGTGATAGTCTTATAATGTAATGATATTTAACTCTAAAATGTAATGGAAATGTCAATGTAGCAAGTTGCTTATTGGTAAGGGCAGAAGGGTAGGAGGTAGATTTGGGGAAGAACCAACTGAATTCCATTTTTGCTGTGAAGAGCTTTTAGGAAAAGTCTGGAATGTCTATTTTTCTATGAATCTTTCAAATCAGTTTGGACTTTGCACCTAATGTAAATAATCCTTGGAAGAAAAGCAATAACAAACCTAGATAGTGTATTAAAAAGCAGAGACATTACTTTGCCTGCAAAGGTCCATATAGTCAAAACTATGGTTTTTCCATTAGTCATGTATGAATGTGAGAGCTGGACAATAAAAAGACTGAGTGCCGAAGAAATGATGCCTTCAAACTTTGGTGTTGGAGAAGAGTTGAGAGTCCCTCAGACATCAAGGAGATCAAATAAGTCAATTCTAAAGGAAATCAACCATGAATATTCACTACAAGGACTGATGCTGAAACTGAACCTACAATTCTTTGGCCACCTGATGTGAAGAGCTGACTCATTAGAAAAGACCCTGATTCTGGGAAATACTGAAGGCAGGAAGAGAAGGGGACAACAGAGGATGATATGGTTGGATGGCATCACTGACACAAGAGACATGAATTTGAGCAAATTCCAGGAGATGGTGAAGGACAGGGAAGCCTGGTGTGCTGCAGTCCATGGGATCACAAAGAGTTGGACATGACTGAGCAACTGAACAACAATGAATTTTGAATGTTATTTTTAGAAAGATTACTTTGAATATCTTTTATATTTTGGATATGCATTTAATAAATTGCATTCCTGAAAAATAGATATTCCTTAGTTTCTTTATAGGAAATTACTCAGAATACCATACATCTGAATATTATCCAAACAAGGAACTTGGAAATTCAATCATTCATACTTACAGCAATTTATATCCATGTTTGATACATAACTGCTTGGATGTCATACACTCTTTTGTGTGATTTGTTATGTTGCTCTCATAGTCTTTTCTTTAATGGAGAAGAAACCTGTTTGTCCCATTGAATATTTTTTTTTCCAATTTCCTTTTATTTTATACTGGAGTAGAGTTGATTAACACTGTTGTGTTCATTTCAGGTGTACAGAAAAGTGATTCAGTTATACATATACATATATCCATTATTTTACATACTTTTCTTCCCATATAGATTATTACAAAGTATCAAGTGAGTTCCCTGTGCTATGTAGTAAGGCCTTGTTGGTTATGTATTTTATATATAGTATTGTGTATATGTTAATTTGAAACTCCTAATTTATCTCTCCTCTTTGGTAACCATTAGTTTGTTGTCAAAGTCTTTGAGTCTCTTTCTGTTGTGTAAATAAGCTCTGTTGTATCATCTTTTAAAATTTCACATGTAAATGATATATGCTGAATAAAAGTAATGAGAGTGGACGCCCTTAATCAATCAATAGAGCAGAAGTAGCTGTTTTTCTGGAACTCTCTTGCTTTTTCTATGATCCAACAGATGTTGACAATTTGATATCTGGTTGCTCTGCCTTTTCTAAATCCAGCTTGAACATCTGGACATTCACAGTACACGTACTGTTGAAGCCTGGCTTGGAGAATTTTGTGCATTACTTTGCTAGCATGTGAGATGAGTGCAATTGTGTGGTAGTTTGAACATTCTTTGGCATTTCCCTTTTTTGGGTTTGGAATGAAAACTGACCTTTTCCAGTCCTGTGGCCACTGCTGAGTTTTCCAAATTTGCTGGCATATTGAGTGCAGCACTTTCAGGAATCATCTCTGAGGGTTTGAAATAGTTCAGCTGGAATTCCATCACCTCCACTAGCTTTGTTTGTAGTGATGCTTCCTAAAGCCCACTTGACTTCATATTCCAGGATTTCTGATTCTAGGTGAGTGATAACACCATTGTGATTATCTGCATCATGGAGGTCTTTTTTGTATGTAGTTCTTCTGTGTATTCTTGACACCTCTTCTTAATATCTTCTGTTTCTGTTAGATCCATACCATTTCTGTCCTTTATTGTGCCCATCTTGCCATAGAATGTTCCCTTGATAGCTCTAATTTTCTTGAAGAGATCTCTAGTCTTTCCCATCCTATTTTTTTCCTCTTTTTTTTGTTTGCAATGACCACTTAGGAAGGCTTTCTTATCTCTCTTTGCTATTCTTTGGAACTCTGCATTCAAATGGGTATATCTTTCCTTTCCTCCTTTGCCTTTCACTTCTCTTCTTTTCTCAGTTATTTGTAAGCCCTCCTCAGACAACCATTTTGCCTTTTTGCATTTCTTTTTCTTGGCGATGGTCCTGATCACTAACTCCTGTACAATGCTATGAACCTCCATCCGTAGTTCTTCAGGCACTCGACATCAGATCTAATCCTTTGAATCTGGTTGCAAATCGGGAAAGGAGTATGTCAAGGCTGTATACTGTCACCCTGCATACTTAACTTATAGGAGAGTTCCAGAAAAACATCTACTTCTGCTTTATTGACTATGCCAAAGCCTTTGACTGTGTGGATCACAACAAACTGAGGAAAATTTTGAAAGAGATGGGAATATCAGACCACCTGACCTGCCTCCTGAGAAACCTGTATGCAGGTCAGGAAGCAACAGTTAGAACTGGACATGAACCAACAGACTGGTTCCAAATAGGAAAAGGAGTACATCAAGATTGTATATTGTCACTCTGCTTATTTAACTTATATGCAGAGCACATCATGAGAAATGCTGAACTGGATGAAGCACAAGTGGGAATCAAGATTGCCGGGAGAAATATCAGTAACCTCAGATATGCAGATGACACTACCCTTATGGCAGAAAGTGAAGAGGAACTAAGAAGACTCTTGACGAAAGTGAAAGAGGAGAGTGAGAAAGCATCTGGTCCCATCACTTCATGGCAAATAGGTGGGGAAACAGTGGCAGACTTTATTTTGGGAGGCTCCAAAATCACTGCAGATGGTGACTGCAGCCATGAAATTAAAAGATGCTTACTCCTTGGAAGGAAAGTTTTGACCAACCTAGACAGCATGTTAAAAAGCAGAGGCATTACTTTGCCAACAAAGGTCTGTCTAGTCAAAGCTATGGTTTTCCAGTAGTCATGTATGGATGTGAGAGTTGGACTATAAAGAAAGCTGAGCACCAAAGAATTGATGCTTTTGAACTGTGGTGTTGGAGAAGACTCTTGAGAGTGCCTTGGACTGCAAGGAGATCCAATCAGTCCATCCTAAAGGAAATCAGTCCTGAATATTCATTGGAAGGGCTGATATTGAAGCTGAAACTCCAATTCTTTGGCCACCTGATGTTAAGAACTGACTCATTTGAAAAGACCCTGATGCTGGGAAAGATTGAAGGCAGGAGGAGAAGGGGGAGACAGACGGTGAGATAGCTGGATGGCATCACTGACTCAATGGACATGAGTTTGGGTAAACTCCAGGAGTTGGTGATGGACAGGGAGGCCTGGCGTGCTGCAGTCCATGGGGTTGCAAAGAGTCAGACATGACTGAACGACTGAACTGAACTGAACTACTGATGGTGTGTCCAGGAGTCTCTGGCAGAGGTGTGGGTTGGCAGTGGTCTGCTGCAGGATCAGGGACTAAGTGTGGCAGTGCATGCACAGGACCTTTTGAAGGAAGTCCCCATTATCTTCATTACCTCAACCATAGTCTGGTCTCAGGCCAAACAACAAGGAGGGAACACAGCCCCACCAATCAACAGAAAATTGGATTAAAGATATACTGAGCATGGCCCCATCAGAATAAGACAGTTTCCCCCACAGTCAGTCTCTCCCATTAGGAAGGGTCCATAATCCTCTTATCCTTATCCATCAGAGGGTGGACAGAATAAAAACGGCAGTCACCAAAAACTAATCAAACTGATCACAGACTTGTCTAACTCAATGAAACTATGAGCCATGCCTTGTAGGGCTACTCAAGATGGACGGGTCATGCTGAAGTGTTCTGACAAAACGTGGTCCATTGGAGAAGGGAATGGCAAACCACTTTAGTATTCTTGCTTTGAGAATCCCATGAACAGTATGAAAAGGTAAAATGATATGACCCTGAAAGATGAACTCTCCAGGTTAGTAGGTGCCCAATATGCTACTGGAGAAGAGTGGAGAAATAACTCCAGAAAGAATGAAGAGACAGAGCCACAGCAAAAACAATGCCCAGTTGTGGATATGACTGGTGATGGATGTAAAGTCCGATGCTGTAAGTACAATACTGCATAGGAACCTGGAATCCTAGGTCCATAAATCAAGGTAAATTGGAAGTGGTCAAACAGGAGATGGCAAGTGTGAACATCGACATTTTAGGCATCAGTGAACTAAAATGGACAGGAATGGGCAAATTTAATTCACATGACAATTGTAACTATTACTGTGGGCAAGAATGCCTTCGAAGAGATAGAGTAGCCCTCATAGTCAACAAGAGTCCGAAATGCAGTTCAGTTCAGTAGCTTAGTCTTGTCCGACTCTTTACGACCCCATGGACTGCAGCACGTCAGGCCTCCCAGTCCATCACCAACCTCCAGAGACTACCCAAACTCATGTCCATGGAATTGGTGATGCCATCCAGCCATCTCACCCTCTGTCGTCCCATTCTCCTGCCTTCAATCTTTCCCAGCATCAGGGGATTTTCAGATGAGTCAGTTCTTCACATCAGGTGGCCAAAGTATTGGAGATTCAGCTTCAGCATCAGTCCTTCCAATGAACATCCAGGACTGATATCCTTTAGGATGGACTTGTTGGATCTCCTTGCAGTCCAAGGCACTCTCAAGAGTCTTCCCCAACACCACAGTTCAAAAGCATCAATTCTTTGGCGCTCAGCTTTCTTCACAGTCCAACTCTCACATCCATACATGACTACTGCAAAAACCATAGCCTTGACTAGATGGACCTTTGTTGGCAAAGTAATGTCTCTGCTTTTTAATATGCTGTCTAGGTTGGTCAAAACTTTCCTTCCAAGGAGTAAGCGTCTTTTAATTTCATGGCTGCAGTCACCATCTGCAGTGATTTTGGAGCCCCCCAAAATAAAGTCTGCTACTGTTTCCACTTTTCCCCCATGTATTTGCCATGAAGTGATGGGACCAGATGCCATGGTCTTAGATTTCTGAATGTTGAGCTTTAAGCCAACTTCTTCACTCTCCTCTTTCACTTTCATCAAGAGGCTCTTTAGTTCTTCTTCACTTTCTGCCATAAGGTTGGTGTCATCTGCGTAACTGAGGTTACTGATATTTCTCCCGGCAATCTTGATTCCAGCTTGTGCTTCATCCAGCCCAGCGTTTCTCATGATATATTCTGCATATAAGTTAAATAGGTAGGGTGACAATATACAGTCTTGACGTACTCCTTTCTGTATTTGGAACCAGTCTGTCCCATGTCCGGTTTGAACTGTTGCTTCCTGACCTGCATACAGGTTTCTCAAGAGGCAGGTGAGGTGATCTAGTATTCCCATCTCTTGAGGAATTTTCCAAAGTTTGTTGTGATCCACACAGTGAAAGGCGTTGGCATAATCAGTAAAGCAGCAATTGATGTTTTTATGCAACTCTCTTCTTTTTTGTTGATCCAGAGGATGTTGGCAATTTGATCTCTGGTTTCTCTGCCTTTTCTAAACCAGCTTGAACATCTGGAAGTTCATGGTTCACGTACTGTTGAAGCCTGGCTTGGAGAATTTTGAGCATTACTTTACTAGTGTGTGAGATGAATGCAATTGTGTGGTACTTTGAACATTCTTTGGCATTGCTTTTCTTTGAGATTGGAATGAAAACTGACCTTTTCCAGTCCTGTAGCCACTGCTGAGTTTTCCAAATTTGCTGGCATACCGAAATGCAGTACTTGGGTGAAATTTCAAAAATGACAAGAATGATTTCTGTCGTTTCCAAGGCAAACTACTTAATGTCACAGTAATCCAAGTCTATGCCCCAACCAGTAATGTTGAAGCAGCTGAAGTTGAACGATTCTATGAACACCTACAAGACCTGCTAGAAGTAACACCGAAAAAGATGTCCTTTTCATCATGGGGACTGGAACGCAAAAGTAGGAAGCCAAGAGATACCTGAAGTAACATGCAAATTTTGTCTTGGAATACAAAATGAAGCAGGGCAAAGGCTAACAGAGTTTTGCCAAGAGATTATGTTGTAGGATCCTTTAATGTGTTGTAGGATTGTGTTTGGTAGGATTTTGTTGAAGATATTTTTGTCTATGTACATCAGTGATATTGGCCTGTGATTTTCTTTGTGTGTGTTTAATATCTTTGTCTAGTTTTGGTATCAGGGTGATGATAGCCTCATAGAATGAGTTAGGGAGTGTTCCTTACTTTGCAGTCTTTTGAAATAGTTTCAGAAGTGTAGGTGTTAACTCTTCCCTAAATGTTTGATAGAATTCACCTGTGAAGCCATCTGGTCCTGAACTTTTGTTTGCTGGAAGTTTTTAAATCAAATGGAATTTAGAAAGATGGTAATGATAACCCTATATGCAAAACAGAAAAAGAGACACAAATGTACAGAACAGACCTTTGGACTCTGTGGGAGAAGTTGAGGGTGGGATGTTTCATGAGAACATCATCAAAACATGTATATTATCTAGGGTGAAACAGATCACCAGCCCAGGTTGGATGCATGAGACATGTGCTCGGGGCTGGTGCACTGGGAAGACCCAGAGGAATTGGGTGGAGAGGGAGGTGGGAGGGGGGATCGGGATGGGGAATACATGTAAATCCATGACTGATTCATGTCAATGTATGACAAAAACCAATTGTAAAGTAATTAGCCTCCAACTAATAAAAATAAATGGAAAAATAAAAAAATAAAATAAAATAGAATAAAGAAAAAGTTTCAAGTTCAGTACATGTGATTTTGTGTGCACCACGCCAGGCTTCCCTGTCCTTCACTATCTCTTGGAGTTTGGTCAAACTCCTATCCATTGACTCAATGATGCCATCCAACCGTCTCATCCTCTGTACCCCCTTTCTCCTCATGCCCTTAACTTTTCCTGGTATCAGGGTCTTCTACAATGAGTCAGCTCTTTGCATCAGGTGGCCAAACTATTGGAGTTTCAGCTTTAGCATCAGTCCTTCCAACCCAAATATTCAAGTTTGATTTTCTTTTGAATTGACTGGTTTTGTCTCCTTGCTGTCCAAGGGACACTCAAGAACACTTCTGTGGTATAATCATAAGGGATTTGATTTAGTTCATAACTGAATGGCCTGGTAATTTTCTCTACTTTCTTCAGTGTAAGTCTGAATTTTGCAATAAGGAGTTCATGATCTACTTTTTTTTTTCATTTATTTTTATTAGTTGGAGGCTAATTACTTTACAATATTGTAGTGGTTTTTGCCATACGTTGACATAAATCAGCCATGGATTTACATGTGTTCCCCATCCTGAACCCCCCTCCCACCTCCCTCCCCATCCAATCCCTCTGGGTCATCCCAGTGCACCAGCCCTGAGCACTTGTCTCATGCATCCAGCCTGGACTGGCGATCTGTTTCACACTTGATAATATACATGTTTCGATGCTGTTCTCTCAGATCATCCCACCCTCGCCTTCTCCCATAGAGTCCAAAAATCTGTTCTATGCATCTGTGTCTCTTTTTCTGTCTTGCATATAGGGTTATCATTACCATTTTTCTAAATTCCATATATATGCATTAGTATACTCTATTGCTATTTATCTTTCTGGCTTACTTCACTCTGTATAATGGGCTCCAGTTTTATCCATCTAATTAGAACTGATTCGAAACTACTTTTGTATTCCAATCCCTTCTGATGAAAAGGACATTTTTTTTTTTTTTTTTGGTGTTAGTTCTAGAAGATCTTGTAGGTCTTCATAGAACCATTCAACTTCATCTTCTCTGGCATTAGTTGTTGGGGCATAGACTTGGATTATTATGATATTGAATGGTTTGCCTTGGAAATGAACCGAGATCATTTTGCTTTTGAGCTTGCACGCAAGTACTGCATTTTAGACTCTTCTGTTGACTATGAGGACTACTCCATTTCTTCTAAGGGATTCTTGCCCACAGTAGTAGATATAACGGTCATCTGAACTAATTCACCCATTCCCATCCATTTTATTTATTTATTTACTTTCATTTAAACTTAGACCAATTTATCTTTGGTAGTGAACATATAGGTATAATAATATAAATATTCTTTTAATGTCTACATATAAATTTTTAATATTAAAAATTGGAAAGCTAATTTTACTGGCATTGATCTCATGAATTTTCATTAAAAATATATATTTAGACATATTTTATTCATTTTCTTAGAAATTTTTCTTTTCTGGGGACTTTTCTTCACCTGCATTGTGATAATGAGTTATAGATATAAGGCAGAGATTTTGTTCATATAGACTTTTGTGCAGTAGAGATTTTTGAATGGGATGAATATATGATCAAAGGGTATTACCTGTCATTTCAGACTTGAGTATAATTAAAGCTGTGCTGCCTACAATTGATGCACTTCTGAGATGTGAAGAAAGAGATCTTAAGTTCATTGATTCTTAAAATGATGATGTTCACTCTTGCCATCTCCTGTTTGACCTCCAATTTACCTTGGTTCATGGACCTAACATTATAGGTTCCTATGCAATATATAGGTTTGTTCATATTTTCTATTTATTCCAGGTTCAGTCTTAGAAGATTGTACCTTTCTAATAATTTGTACATTTGTTCTAGGTTGTCCATCTTGTTGGCATAGAGTCTCTTATGATCCTTTGCATTTCTGTGGTGTTCATGATAACTTTCTCATTTCTGAGATGTCACAGCAGTGGAGCCTGAAAGCTCTTGCTTGGGGCTAGGTCTCAGTGCCAAAATGGAAACCTCTGGGTGGTCTCACAGCAATGAATATCTCCTGGAGTCTCTGCCACCAGTGTCCTTGCCCCCAGAGTGACCCACATCTGATCCCTGCTTCTCTAAGAGACCCTTAGGCTCTAAGAGACCCTACCTCAAGATATGCAGGGAGGCCTGGCCCAGGCTTCTATGAAGTTGCTGCTTTGCCTTGGGTTCCAGTACATAGGAAACCTGGTGTGCACACCCCAAGAGTGGAATCTCTGTTTCCCCCAATCTTGTGGATCTCCTGCACTTTGAAGTTCACTGATCTTCAAAGTCAAATATTCTGGGGATTCTCTTCTTGATGCTAGACCCCCAGGCTGAGAATCCCAATGCAGAACTTAGAACTCTTACTTATGTGGGAGAATCCCTGTGATATACTTTTTTTTTTTTTTCCAGTTTGGGGTTGCCCACCAAGTGAGTATGGAATTTGATTATATCATGAGGGTGCCCCTCCTACCATCTCCTTGTGGCTTTTTCTTTGCCTTTGGATGTAGAATATCTCTTTTGTAGGTTCCAATCTCTTTTTTTATGGTTGTTCAGCAGGTATGTTTGATTTTTATGTTTTTGTGAGAGGAAGTGAACTCAAGTCATCCTACTTCACTATCCTGTCTCCTCCCTCCAATGGATTCTTCCCAGGTGCATTACTTGGCTTTTGAGTTTAAAATTACTATTTTGTAAAGATGTTCATCTTTATCTTAAAATGCACTTAATCATTTTTAAATAAGATTTTAAATAAATAATTATTAATAGTATTAGCATTTAATTTAATTATAGATCTTGGGAGCAACTTGTCACAGCCTAAACTTGGAGAAGCAGAGAGGTGGACATAACTCAAAATAAATACCACCTAGAGTTTTGTGATTTGGCTTATTCTACATGAAGGATAACTGAAATGATATTAATTTTTTTTATCATAATCCTTCTTTCATATTCTTAATTATGTGACTGTTGATCTTATTTTAATGATCCGAACTGTGTCTCTGTCATTTGTAACAAAGTCTAGTATTCTTTGAAAGCATGCATGAGGACCTTAAGCCCAGACTTTCCACTTTTTTTCACAGTCATTTCAGAAAGTTCCCTTCAGTGCATATGGCAAGATCTTAACTCTAGAGTTTGCCATTGATCTTCAGCCCACAATATCTGAAAGTATACCATGTCTATTAGCTTGATAGATTTTTCAAGATCTACAAGTAATTCAATGTTTCTTTGAGGCTCTCTTAATACCATTTTTAGATGTTCAAGGCTAACTTAGCAACCGTATGAGCATCAATTTATCACTTTCATCACTTTATGATTTCTCACCTTGTGATATTTATTATACAAGCTAAACTTTTAACTTTTCTTTCAGGAAGTCAAAGAGGACACAGATGGAGAAATATACCGTGTTCCTGGATTGGAAGAATCAATATAGTGAAAATGAGTACACTACCCAAAGCAATCTATACATTCAATGCAAGCCCTATCAAGCTACCAATGGTATTTTTCAGAGAACTAGAACAAATAAATTCACAATTTGTATGGAAATACAAAAAACCTCAAATAGCTAAAGCAATCTTGAGAAAGAAGACTGGAACTGGAGGAATTAACCTGCCTGACTTCAGTCTCTACTTCAAAGCCACAGTCATCAAGACAGTGTGGTACTGGCACAAAAACAGAAACATAGATCAATGGAACAAAAGAGAAAGTCCAGAGATAAATCCACATCCATATGGACAACTTATCTTTGGCAAAGGAGGCAAGAATATACAGTGGAGAAAACACAATCTCTTTAACAAGTGGTGCTGAGAAAACTGGTCAACCACTTGTAAAAGAATGAAACTAGAACACTTTCTAACACCATACACAAAAATAAACTCAAAATGGATTAAAGATCTAAATGTAAGACCAGAAACTAAAAAACTCCTAGAGGAAAACACAGGCAAAACACTCTCCGACATAAATCACAGCAGGATCCTCTATGACCCACCTCCCAGAATATTGGAAATAAAAGCAAAAATAAACAAATGGGACCTAATGAAACTTAAAAGCTTTTGCACAACAAAGGAAACTATAAGCAACGTGAAAAGACAGCCTTCAGATTGGGAGAAAATAATAGCAAATGAAGAAACAGACAAAGAATTAATCTCAAAAATATACAAGCAACTCCTGCAGCTCGATTCCAGAAAAATAAATGACCCAATCAAAAACTGGGCCAAAGATCTAAACAGACATTTCTCCAAAGAAGACATACAGATGGCTAACAAACACATGAAAAGATGCTCAACATCACTCATTATAAGAGAAATGCAAATCAAAACCACAATGAGTTACCATTACACACCGGTCAGAATGGCTGCTATCCAAAAGTCTACAAGCAATAAATGCTGGAGAGGGTGTGGAGAAAAGGGAACCCTCTTACACTGTTGGTGGGAATGCAAACTAGTACAGCCGCTATGGAGAACAGTGTGGAGATTCCTTAAAAAACTGGAACTAGAACTGCCATATGACCCAGCAATCCCTCTGCTGGACATACACACTGAGGAAGTGTCACTGAGGTGACACTTGTACCCCAATGTTCATCGCAGCTGCTGGACATACACACTGAGGAAGTGTCACTGAGGTGACACTTGTACCCCAATGTTCATCGCAGCACTGTTTATAATAGCCAGGACATGGAAACAACCTAGATGTCCACCAGCAGATGAATGGATAAGAATGCTGTGGTACATATACACAATGGAATATTACTCAGCCATTAAAAATAATACATTTGAATCAGTTCTAATGAGATGGATGAAACTGGAGCCTATTATACAGAGTGAAGTAAGTCAAAAAGAAAAACACCAATACAGTATACTAACGCATATATATGGAATTTAGAAAGATGGTAATGATAACCCTATATGCGAGACAGCAAGAGAGACACAGATGTATTGAACAGTCTTTTGGACTCTGTGGGAGAGGGCGAGGGTGGGATGATTTGGGAGAATGGCACTGAAACGTGTTAATTATCATATTTGAAACGAATCACCAGTCCAGGTTCGATGCATGATACAGGATGCTCTGGGCTGGGGCACTGGGATGACCCAGAGGGATGGGATGGGGAGGGAGGTGGGAGGGGGGTTCGGGATGGGGAGCACATGTACACCCATGGTGGATTCAAGTCAATGTATGGCAAAACCAATACAATGTTGTAAAGCAAAATTAATTAATTAATTTAAAAAAGGGGGGGAACTTGAAAACTTTTCTTTCAGGGTTCCATTTTCAATAGATATCCTTTATTTTTTTTCCCTTCATCAATCACTTTTTTGTCTTCTGAGAAGTTATGTATCTTTAATATTTAGAGGAAGGAGATTTTTGCAACTTCATTTAGTTTCCTACTGCTGGACATTTCTGTCTTTTTTACATTTGTGATGATGTTTTCAAACAAAGGAAAATTTTAATTCTTGTATTGTTCAGGGATTATGTGACATACAAGCAACAGATACACATCTGTGTTAATGAAGCAAGGATGTGACTGTGGAAATTTCCATCTTTTTTTTTGTTCCAAATAAATAGACCAATATAAAGGTTGCTCTCTCATTCCTAACCAAATAACAGCTGGTCCAGCAGTAGTTGGCATGGATTGGTATCTTTGTTGACATTTTTAGAGGCATAACCAAATGATAAACAAACCTACAATTTAGCCTAGACTATTTCCACAACAGGTGTGCTTACAAAAGAAGTTCATGATCCACTTTAAAGATTTGTGTAGGAAATACAACATAGCTGTTGAGACCTGTTAGTCCTGAAAAAATGTTCTTCTCTTTCCAAGATAGTTAATTTAATCCTTTTCTTCAGGGTCACAGTCTACATTGCATGAACAATAGGTTCTTTCTGAGAGAGATTAAAATATAATTCAATCAAAAAGCTAGTGTTGCTACTACAAAATAGAAAGGCTCTTCCTTTGTGGTAAGGTGAATTACCATGCTATACTTGTACCAAGCATATTAATAGAACAATTCATATATATAAAGATAGCTTTCAAACATGAGGCTCTCCTGTGAAAAGGATATCATTTTTAAAGTATAAGCAGGAAGGATTTTTCAATGATGAGTCTTTTTCCCAGAATAATGTTGCATACAGACTGAAGATTGCCTCTTCTATTGAATTGTGTAATGAAAAATCAATCAGTTTAATGGTTGACAAACTTTGATACTCAAATAAAAATGTTGCTAATATTTCCATAAGGGCCTGTTGACAAAATGAGACTCCATGAGCTTGATTTATGCAACAGTAAATGTCTGCCAAAACGTTGTACAAATGACTGTATAATGAGGCAATAATAACTAAAAGAATCAAGGCAAAGGAAACAGAAGCCAAACTTTCCCACTTTTGCAGAAACAGAATATGTATTCACAAAACCTAGTAAGCTTGCAGTCTCATTACACCAATAGGTTTTGTTAGGGTGAAAGACTTCTAAATCATTTGCTATGTTGCTTTAACATCATTGCCTTTTTCCCCAAAAATAAAATGTAAGACTTCCTCATTTTTTTAATCCTGTATTTTAGGTGATTTCATATGTGATCTTTATAAACCAAGCTTCAAGGTAAAAAAGACAACATAAAAACCTTAATTAATAATGCTAATTGTGCTGAGATAAAACCAGTTGCTTTGATACAGTATGAGCAATCTCAGTCTATGATTTATGGGTAGTCTGAATGAGATCTTTCCTATTTTGTGATGTTGTTTAGTCACTCAGTCGTGTCTAACTCTCTATGACCCCATGGAGTGCAACACGGCAGGCTTCCCTGTCCTTCACTATCTCCTGGAATCTGCTCAAACTCATGTCCATTGAGTCGATGATGCCATCCACCATCTCATTCCCTGTCCCCTTATCCTCAAACCCTCAATCTTTCCCAGCATCAGGATCTTTTCCAATGAGTCGGTTCTTTTCATCAGGTGGCCAAAGTATTGGAGCTTCAGAATCAGTCCTTCCAATGAATATTCAGGGTTGATTTCACCTCCTACTTTACCCAGGTGCTACATCGAGGTTAAAAATGTTTACAAAGGCTAGACTATAGAGATGGCAGTGAATGTAAGTAAGTTGGGTGAGTAAGGATGAATAGACTTGGGGAGTGATAAGGGGTAAAACAAAGATAAGATGCTAAAGATTGAAATAAATGAGGCAAGGTGAATGTTTTAGTATTGATATTTGCAAATCATGTATTTATAAGGGATTAATATCCAAAATATATTAAAGAACGCCTACAACTCAACAACAAAAAAACAAATAACTGATTTAAAAATAGAATACTTTAATAGACATATTCTACCAGGTTCCTCTGTCCATGGGATTCCCCAGGAAAGAATACTGGAGTGGGTTTCCATGCCCTCCTCCAGGGGACCTTCCCGACCCAGGAATCGAACCCACATCTCTTACATCTACCTGCATTGGCAAGTGGATTCTTTACTGCTAGCACCACCTGGAAAGCCCCAAAGAAGATATACAAATAGCCAATAAGCACATGAAAAGATGCTCAATATCACTAATCATTGTGTGTTTTCTCAGTTACTAAGTCATGCCTAACTTTGTGACTCCATGGACTATAGCCCAACAGGCTCCTCTATCCAGGATTTCCCAGGCAAGAATACTGGAGTGGGTTGCCATTTCCTTCTCCAGGGAATCTTCACAACTCAGGGATTGAACCCAGGTTGGGATCGAACCCAGGTCTCCTGCATTGGCAGGCAAGTTCACTGAGTCACCAAGGAAGCCCATTCACTAACCATTTGTTGTTGTTGCTCAGTCACCCAGTCTTGTCTGACTCCTTGTGACCCCATGGACTGCAGTATGCCAGGCCTCCCTGTCTCTGTCACTAATCATTAGGGAAATACAAGTCAAATCCGTACTGAGATTAACCTCACGTCCATTAGGATAACCAGTACAAAAACAACCCAGAACATAATGTAAGTGTTTTTAAGGATATGGAGAAGTTGGAACGCTGTGCATTGCTAAGGGAATGTAAAATGGTACACCACTGTGGAAAATAGCACAAGGTTTCCCCAAAAAATTAAATTTAGGATTAACATATGATCCAGCAATTCTACTTATAGGTATATAGTCAAAAGATTTGAAAACAAGGGCTTGAGTAGGCATTGTATACCATTGTTCATAGCAGCATTAGTCACAATAGCCAAACTTGTAGATAACCTAAATGTACATAACAGATGAATGGATATACAAAGTGTGATATATACATGAAATGGAAAAAGATTCTGATAGCTATTATAACAAGAATAAATCTTGAAAACATTGTAAATGAAATAAACTATACACAAAAGGTCAAATATAATATGTGTCCAGTCATATGGGATATTTAGAATAATCAAATTCACAGAGACACATTGTATATTACAGGTTACCAGGGACTAGGGAAGGGCAAAAGGGGACATACTGCTTATTGGATACAGAATTTTAGTTGAGAAGATGAAAATTATGGATATGGATGGTGGTGATTTTATGGTGATGGTTATACAACAAATATGCATGTACTTCAGTTCAGTTCAGTTCAGTCACTCAGTCATGTCCGACTCTTTGTGACCCCATGTACTGCAGCACGCCAGGCTTCGCTGTCCATCACAAACTCCTGGAGCTTACTCAAAGTCATGTCCATCAAGCCGGTGATGTCATCCAACAATCTCATCCTCCCACCTTTAAATTTTTCCCAGTATCAGGGTCTTTTCCAATGAGTAGTCAGTTCCTCACATCAGGTGGCCAAAGTATTGGAGTTTCAGCTTCAGCATCAGTCCTGCAGTGAATATTTGGGACTGATTTCCTTTAGGATTGACTAGTTGGATCTCTTTGTAGTCCAAGGGACTCTCAAGAGTTTTCTCCAATACCACAGTTCAAAAGCATCAATTCTTTGGCGTTCAGCTTTTTTTTTTTAATTTATTTTTATTAGTTATAGGTTAATTACTTTACAATATTGTAATGGTTTTTGCCATACATTGACATGAATCAGCCATGGATTTACATGTCTTCCCCATCCCGATCCCCCCTCCTGCCTTCTTTATAGTCCAACTCTCACATCCATATGTGACTACTGGAAAAACCAGAGCTTTGACTAGATGGACCTTTGTCAGCAAAGTAATGTCTCTGCTTTTTATATGCTGTCCAGGTTGGTCATAGCTTTTCTTCCAAGGAGTAAGAGTCTTTTAATTTCATGGCTGCAGTCACCATCTGCAGTGATTTTGGAGCCCAAGAAAATAAGTTCCATTACTGTTTCCATTGTTTCCCCATCTATTTGCCATGAAGTGATAGGACCAGATGCCATGATCTTAGTTTTCTGAATGTTGAGTTTCAAGCCAACTTTTTCACTTTCCTCTTTCACTTTCATCAAGAGGCTCTTTAGTTCTTTGCTTTCTGCCATAAGGGTGGTATCATTTGCATATCTGAGGTTATTGATATTTCTCCTGGCAATCTTGATTCCAGCTTGTGCTTCATCCAGCCCGGCATTTTGCATGATGTACTCTGCATAAGTTAAATAAGCAGGGAGACAATATACAGCCTTGATGTACACCTTTCCCAATTTGGAACCAGTCTATTGTTCCATGTCCAGTTCTAACTGTTGCTTCTTGACCTGCATACAGATTTCTCAGGAGACAGGTAAGGTGGTCTGGTATTCCCATCTCTTTATACTTAGTGCTGCTGAATTATACCATTACAATGATTAAAATGGTAAATTTCATGTTACATATATTTTACCACAATAAAAAGCAAGAAATAAAATTTTGAGGACAAAATGTTTTTATTTTAAAAGTTTAAATGATAGTTTGTGAGTTGCTGGATGATATGGTAAGTGGATTCAGTGTGGGAAGAAGCAGTGTGATACTGGTACAAACTAGGAGATGTAGAAAACAGGATGGAGGCAAGAGGTAAATAGTTATGAAATGACCTAGGAACCTACCTCTCCTATGGTAATTGAGGTAAAGAAAGATGTAGGTAGCTCTAAGTAGTGAGATTATCTAGAGGAAGGGTGCAAACGTCTTGGGATGTCTGTTTTTCATTGAATCATGATAGTTCAGTGAAGGCAATGTAGAAAAAATGTTGCCATCATGGAGTTTTGCTTCTAACAAAACTAGATTTAGATCATGTTTCTGCTACTTACCATCTATATAGTACTTCCATTAAATTTTTGAAACTCAGTTTTCTCAACTATAAAATAACACTGATAAGACTTACCTGAAAGGACTATATGGGTCCAAAAACAGTTACATAGTTAATGTGCTTAATACATTGTCAGTACTAGATAAAATTCTAATTTTGCTTTGATTGCTACTGCAATTATTATTGCATTCATCAACATTATCATTATCATCATACTCTTTTACAGAAGAAATACAACATGGTAGTATAGAAGGCCTGGGAATATTGAAGGGAAAGAAAGGGAGTAGAAAAAAAGTTGCTAGTGGTTAAACTAAATCCACTTCCCCATTTTGATCTGAGCTGGATTAATTCATCTGATAGAGAAACAAGGTCAGGAGGTTTAGAAATATTAATGGAAGAAATATGAAAGTCGAAGGTTTGTAACTCCATACCGTTGAAGATTCTATTGTAATGCAACTGAATATTGTAAAACTTTTTTTCTTGTATCATAAGAACTGAATTTTCACTACTGAAAGTTATAAATTTCAAGAAACATAAAGACAAAATTAAGAACGACACGTGATCCTAAAACCCAGAGATAACCACCATTACGTTTCAATGCATAAGCTTCTGGGTTTTTTTCAATTCACATGTAAATCTTTTAAAAAAATTATTTTATTGGAGTATAGTTCATTTGGGCTTCCCTAGTAACTCAACTGGTAAAGAATCCACCTGCAATGCAGGAGACCTCGGTTTGATTCCTGGGTCAGGAAGATCCCCTGGAGAAGGGATAGGCTACACACTCCAGTATTCTCAGACTTCCCTGGTGGCTCATACAGTAACTACTTAAGTCTTGGCTGAAGTGAAAGTGTCTGTCACGCAGTTGTGTCTGACTCTTTGTGACCCCACGGACTACAGCTTGCCAGGCTTCTCTGTCCACAGAATTTTCCAGGCAAGAATACTGCAGTGTGGAGCCATACCCTTCTCCAGGGGATCTTTCTGACCCAGGAATCAAACCCAGGACTTTTCTATGTTTCTGCAAGTACAACTGTGGTCAAAATATTGTCTTGTTTGGGGTTTCAATCAGGCTGGAGAAATACAACTGTACAAGGGGTTCTAATATTCAAGCCCCATCTTGGACTGTGAGTTCAGAAAAATAAAAAATTAATTGATCTTCAAAAAAAAAAAAAAAAAAAAAAAAAAAGAATCTGCCTGCAATGCAGGAGACTTGGGTCTGATCCCTGGGTTGGGAAGATCACATGGAGGAGGGCATGGCAACCCACTCCAGTAATCTTGCCTGGAGAATCCCTGTAGACAAAGAAGCCTGGCGGGCTACAGTCCATGGGGTTGCTAAGAGTCAGATGCAACTGAGTGACTAAATACACATAGTTCCTTTAAAATGTTGTCATATGTAAACTTTTTAATAAAATTAAGATCCAACTTCATACTCTGATTTAAACTTGAATTTTTCACTTAATGCAACATTTTGAACATCTCATGTCAATAAATATAGGATTACATTATTACTTCTAAGTTATATAGTATTACATTGTATGAAAGTGCCATAATTTATTTAACCTTCTCATTGTAGTACATTTATTTTTATTTTTTCGCTATCAAAGACAACTCTGTACTGAACATCTTCTTAAGTAAATCTATCTATCCATCTTGTCATTTCCTTTATAAAAATTGTTAGAGAAATACTTCTGAATCAAAAGCTATGTACTATGTTAAGGTGTATACATATGTAAGGATAAAAAAAAAAAAGAGTGACACTGTGGTGCTTAGAGTCAGAAAGGCATGAGTTAGAATTCTAGCACCTAAACTTACCATCTGTGTGACCTTTAGGTTTCTCAACTTGGTGTGCTTCCGTTCCGTCAACTATAACAACAGGAATAAATAACTGCCAGCCACATAAGTGGATGTGAGAAAATGCATATGAAGTACTCAGTACAGTGCAGGCATACAGAAGGTCTTTGCTGAAATATATATTAAATATTTTAAATGTATATACGCTTAGGTATAAAGTAACATACATACTACAATGCAAGTGGTCTTGGGAGTATCAGTGAGGCCCCTTCACAATTGTAACTTACACTAAATAAAGGCAACCCACAATGGATGAGCTGTTATACACAAATATCATGAAAGAAAGAGTGTCTTTCAGGACAAAATATAGAAGCAAGCACTAGATTGCAGCCTAATCAATGGTATTGACTAACCTAAAGATTCTGATGATAGAAACAGAGTGGTTGATTTTGAAATAGCTTTGTTGGAAAAGATTATTATGGAGGCACAATCCAGGAGAAGAGGTCTTAGTGAACTGACATCAACATTTCCTCAGCAATGTGACCCCTTCTGTGAAGATGAGTAGTACATTATTCTCCCGGCTGGTTGATAGCAGCCATGAAAATAAACCAGTTCACTCTCCAGGTGTATTAAATCACGTGGTTATAATCTGATTATCATCCCATGTAAACTTTACAATAGAGAAGAGAATGTACTGACTGAACCTGAGTATTCCAGCCCATGTAGCAGTTATATTTTAAAAGTAAAATTTTAAATTGTTATTCTGTTTTGTGTCTCAGATTTGGTGTATTTTAGTGAATTTGGGAAATATAAGCTATTCTCCAAGATCTAGTTATCTTCTAGGCAGAATCACTACTGAGTTTCTGGCCTTGCAAACCTGGACTGAGTAAAATCATTAAGTTACATATTAATACCAGCATCCCTTTTCTACCCCTTTACCCCAAATCACTTATAAATCTTGGTAGGCCAAGGCAGAGTGGTTAGAAATATGGTTTAGATTATTATCACCCATCTATGCTCTATCCACTGGGACACATATAATTTTCTCTTATCCTTGGTAGTCAGTCCTCACTGGTCATGCTGCTCTTTCCCTTGCTTCTTATAACAATGTCTCTTTAGGTTTGGCTTTCCCTCAGATAACATCTGCAGCCCTATGGAATGTTCCAGAAATTGTTTTCTGCTTCTGTGTCATGGTAGGGTGCAGGTCAGGCTGTGAGATTCTCTATAGGCCTCTCTGACAAAGTACATCACATCCATTTTCACTCTACCATTTCTGTACCATGTTGAGCACAGGATAACTCTGCCAGTCCATTATCTCATCTGTGTCAAGATGGGCTAGGTAATTGGTTTTGCTTTATGCCTCCCATGTCATCCATGAGGGACTTCTCCTTTGGAAAATGGCACAGGGATTAAATCAACCAAACCTATATAGACATCTTATTATCTCTATTTCTTGGGACTTGAACCAGGGTTAAGAGCACAGAGCTTCTTCTCAGAGACCTGTCAGTTTCTAACTCTCTTCTTCCTCTCTCTGAATCTCTTCTTCCCCTAGTCAGTGGACTTCTTAACCCCTCTAAAATAGGACAAAATGGTTCTAGCTCATCATGCAGTCTTCTGAAATTATTTTGTATGACAAAACCCTGTGCTCTAAGTTCTAGGCTTACAAAACCTCAAATTTTTTATCTCAAATTATTTGTAATTGACCTAAGTTTTAAAAGTCTATATTAAAACGGGAAAGCCAATGGTTGTCTTTTTGCCCTCCAGTTTTGTTGTAATAATACTTTCTTGTTAAGTCTGTAATTCCAGAATCTTTCCAAACAAAGGCCATCGTATCCTGGAAAATGACAGTGTATAGCATCTGAGAGGCTGGATGTAGCACAGGCAAGAATAGGGTACTCTCTGTTGACCTTCAATATTGCCCCAGATTATTGAAAGCATTCCTGTTTTTCATATAATACATGATGGCTTTGGTGACCTTTGTATGACACTCTGGTAATTCTTTCACCCTGCACCATACTTTCTGTCCTCCCTTGTATTTCATTTTGATCTTTCACTATTGTCCATTATCTAAGTGCCTTTCTATTGAGATAAAGATGGGTAAGTACCAGCTTCTCCTATGGACCAATTGGACTTATTTGAAAGTTCTAGCACAGGAGTACAGCTATTTTGATACCTTTGATAGTTATTCTGTCTGGAAAAATCATACTCTTTGGCTGAAAGCAACTTTGGGAGCAGACAGGGCTGATGGAGATGGGTTTGCTAAATTGATCATACTGATCAATGGGATGACAAATGTGACAACAAACTTATCCTTCCATTCAAGTACAATGTTACTAATGGAAAAAAAATAGCAGAGATATAGACCTACTCACAGAGAGTGAATAATATCTTCTTCCTACTCAAAACAACTGGGCCCATCCCTGGTATACATTTTTAAAGTTTTACTGAGTTATAAATGAAAAATAAATCTGTAGTATATTTAAAGAGTATAATGTGATGGTATATGTATAAATTGTAAAAGAATTCTCAAAATCATGTTAATTTATACTTTCATCACCTCACATAGTTACCTTTTTTGTTTCTTTGTTTTTGGTGAGAATGCTTAAGATCTACTCTCAACAATTTCAAGTATACAATGCAGTACAATTAAATGGAATGCATTTCTAAAAACTAAATGTGATGAATTTTTCAAAATAGGTAATACATATACAAGGTAAAAAATCCAAAACTGGCAAATGGATATATAGTTAAAATTAAGTCTCCCTTTTACCCAGACATCCAGTTTCCTTCTTCAGAGGTAACTGTTGCTAAAGTTTCTTGAAAATATTTATTGGCATTTTATATACATAGTTATATTGTTTTTTTAAATGAATTTCAAGATAATATAATGCATTGCTCCTTTACTTAAAACCAACATAAGGATTATTAATATAAGTAGAGAGCTGTGTCAACTTTTTGATGGCTACATGATATTCCCTTGTATGGATATATCACAATTCATTTAACCATCCCTCTGATAGTGGATATCTAAATTTCATTCAAAGCAGTCATGTTGCACCACTGAGAACTTCTTTTTCTGCCTCCCTCTTCCTTGCCCCAAAGGTATTTAGTACCTTCTTGCTGCTCTCTGGATGCTCTATTTGCTTCCCCAAATAGGTCCATCATCAATGGAAACATCTTTCCTCTCCTGATTTTACAATTACTATTCATAGCATAGTATCTTTCACAATATGCTCCATAAATATTAGATTTATTTCCTCAGATTGGCTTTATTAATTGATATGTTCTAGGAGAAAAATAATTTGATTAATCAAATCATCCAAATATGTCAAGAATCAATAATACATCCTCTTATAGTCCATCTAGATGTGTTATATTTTAAAAGAAGACTTAAATGAATCAGAGATGAATCTCCAAGTATTTAAATGGAAAATTTACATAAGTAAATCAAGCAATGTGGAATAAGTACACATATCCTAGGGGTCACCTTCTCTACATATCCTAAATGTCATTAGACTAGACATTATTCTATTTATTGGTAACACTTTTCCTTCAAAGTCTGGCTTTTCATTAGATGATCTCTAAGGTATCACACAGTTCTAACATTCTCTGATTCCTAATTTAATTATAGAAAACCACATTCATAAAAAAGATTTTAACATAAAGGGTTAAGGTAATTGCAATCCTAGTTGATTTTTGCCAGTTTTGTAACAATTTAAACATATTTCAATAAAACTACCTTTAAAATATATCAAAGTTCTATATTATCAATATATTATTAATTAATTGAATTGAAATTAGCACTCTGCTAAGTGAGACAATGGAGTGTCCTCAACAGGCTCTCTATTTAACAACAGAAGTACTGCAATACGTGAACACCATGAGAATAACTGCTTGTTTAAATTTTCTGCCCATGCTTGACTCACCCAAGTAACAAACTGGTCTTGGCCGAGAGGTAAGCTTAGTCCTAAGAAATAAAAGGAGACCTTCCTTTCACCTAAGTTTTAGGTTTGTGATTCTCAACCCATGTGTGCATCAGGATCACTGGATGGTGCAATGAAACAAATTTCTGGACCTCAGCTCAAGTTTTTGATTAATTTTAGGGTGGAGTCTGAATTTTAGTATTTCTACAAATTCTGATGATACCAACGATGCTTGTGCTCAGGTGGACTGTTAGGGATGCACACTTTGAGAACTACTGTCCAAATGGCAAATGCCTAAATGTTCTCTGCAACTTCATGCTTTAAAATTTATAGGTGCAGGCTCTGTCTCTGCTGGAGGAAGTTTGCCTCAGTCTGTTTCTATTGGTGACTGGGTTGCTAATTTTATTTCAAAGATGAGTATTAGGAAGCCACTTGCCCACAGATATAATTCACATATCCCATTTTCAGCTTTATCAGTGGTACAAGCAATAATTCAATATTTTAGACTCCCAGCTTCTAACTCTTATGTTTCAACAGGTTCGGGACACCTGTGGGAAAGTGTTTTTTTTTTTTTTTTGCTAGCTCTTCCCTCAAGACCCTAACATACATCAACACAGTATCAAACATATGAATCTTTTCAAGAACACCTCTACTATATCTAAATGGATATTTTCCATAATTTGAAAATATACTCAGAAGTATGTAGGTGAGGAAATCTGGTAATGTAAGTATAAGATTACTCTGTCAACAAAAGCAATTTTTGCTATATTAAGTATTTATTCATACATTTACTTGGTGTTCAGTCTGTCTTTTTATCAACAACACAAATTAAGTATATTATACATTCCAGAACCTTTATGTGTTGAGGAAAAGTGTTTTTAAAAAATAGATGATGTCCCTACTCTTGTGGAACTTACACTGAACACTGATATAAATACATATATAAGTGAGCAACAATGTATAAAGCGGCAAAAGGTGCTATGATAAAATAAAAGAGAAAGTGATTGGCAAGACATGTCAAGTCAAGCAAAACACTCACTAAATGATAGATGAGAAAGAGGCAATTAGGCAAAGATCTGAGAAAATCAAATCAGGAAAACGATTTAGATTATTGAAGTAGTCCAATGAGAAATGCTGTCAACTAGGACTTTGAAAGGAGGGTAAAGGAAAGGGGACACCTTCAAGAAATATTTCAGAAGCAAAACCCATGTTGGATTGAATATAAGGAGTAACAGGGTTGGGAATGCCAATCTACTTACTTTCTGGCTTTAGTGACTGGGCTGTTAGTGGCGTCATATTCTAAGACAAGGAAAAGTAGCAGAGAAGCTGTTTCAGAGAAAATGATGATGTCAGTTTTGAGTGAATTTGAGATGTGAACATTTATCTGAAGATGTTCAACCTACTGTTGGAGATATACATATGGATTTAGAGTTCAAAAGAAAGGTCTGAGCTAGAACTACAATTTATCAACATGGTAGACAGTCATTTAAACTATGGGTGTGCATAAGATACCTCCCTCCATCATAGCTCAGCTGGTAAAGTATCCGCCTGTGATGCAGGAGACCCTATTCTGATTCCTGGGTAGGAAAGATCCTCTCGAGAAGGGGTAGTATTCTTGGTCTTCCCTTGTGGCTCAGCTGGTAAAGAATCTGGCTGCAATGTCAGAGACCTGGATTCGATCACTGGGTTGGGAAGATCCCCTGGGGAAGGGAAAAGCTACCCACTCCAGTATTCTGGCCTGGAGAATTCCATGGAGTAAGTCCACGGGGTTGCAAAGAATCTGACACGACTGAGCGACTTTCACTTTCACTCCAGAGGAGGGGAAAAGGCCCAGCGCACAACTTGCACACTTTACACAGAAAGTGGTTAAGGAGTGTATCTCAAATACCATCTAATTATATAAATGTTAATACTCTTCAGTTATAAGATTGTCTTAAAGTAATACCATATAAAGCAGAAAAGAAACATTATACTTAAACATTCCAAAGACTACTTAAAATCTGATGCAGTTATCATTTTTCCTCCAAAATCATCATAGATATGTATTTATGTGTATATAGTTGGCTATTTGGCTATATGATTTTGTATTAGTTTTTAGTCATCCTATTAACCAGACAATTCCTTCAAGCTATGTGATGTATTCTGGTACCACTATTTGCCTCATGTGTTAGTTCATATATGTTCAAAAGCTGATACTATAATAAGATTAGATGGACAAGAAATTTACTGGGAACAGGAGGAGGGGAGAGGCTTCAGATCACAATCCATGTCTGACACTTGTGAAAGAATAGAAATAAGGAAAGGAGATTGGGTGAGAAGAGTCTTCAGCTATAGCATAGTTGTTACAGCAGTTCAGCTAGGCCAATGAGGAATCATCAAGCCAATGTCTCCATTGAAGAAGCCCTGTGCTTCTCAAGAATCTTGCTTTAAGTATGCCCATAATACTTAGTCACTTGTTGAAAGCAGCTCACAGGAAAAGCACTGCCCCATCATAAATGCACTGGTGAACCCAGAAGGATCACAGTTGGAGCCATCAATCATTATGCTCCTTGTAGCATGAAATCTGAGTGGCATATTTACATGGCTATCACACCTTAATAATACTTGAGTCAGTCCAGTTGCTCCGTTGTGTCTGACTCCTTGCAACCCTGTGGACTGCAGCACACCAGGCTTCTCTGTCCATCACCGACTTCTGGAGTTCTTGCTCAAACTCATGCCCATAGAGTCAGTGATGCCATCCAGCCATCTTATCCTTTGTCATCCCCTTCTCCTCCTGCCTTCAATCTTTCCCGGCATCAGGGTCTTCTCCAATGAGTCAGTTCTTTACATCAGGTAGCCAAAGTATTGGAGTTGCAGCTTCAGCATCAGTCCTTCCAATGAATATTCAGGACTGACTTCCTTTAGGATCGACTGATTTGATCTCCTTACAGTCCAAGGGACTCTCAAGAGTCTTCTCCAACACCACAGTTCAAAAGCACCAATTCTTCCACATTCAACTCAGTAATAATACTTAGTATTGCATCATTGACAGATGCTGTCAACAATGGACTATCATTTCATATTCTAGCTGAACCTAGCATTATATGATCTTGAAAAACTATAAAAACTTTCTGGTCCTCAGTTTCACTTTTGGTAAAATGTGAAAGATAGTATCTGCCCTACTTGCTTTAATGGGCTGCTTCCCTGGTGGCTCAGCAGTGAAGAATTCATCTGCCAATGCAGGAAATATGGGTTCAATCCCTGGGTTGAGAAGATCCCCTGGAGGAGGGCATGGCAACCCACTCCAGTATTCTTGCCTGGGAAATCCCATAGACAGAGGAGTCTGGCAGGCTACACAGTCCATAGAGTCACAAAGAGTCGGACACAACTTAGCCACTAAACAACAATAACTTGCTTTAATAGATTTGTAAGGATCAAATGAGGTCATAAATAGGACATTACCATGATGTTCTATACTGTATAGTCCAGTATTGCTGCCACTTGTGGCTACTGCAATCCTGAAATGTATAGTTGTGTCTAAGTGTAAAATACATAACAGAGTTTGAAAACTTATTGCAAGACAAGTGCTCGGGGCTGGTGCACTGGGAAGACCCAGAGGGATTGGGTGGAGAGGGACGTGGGAGGGGGGATCGGGATGGGGAACACATGTAAATCTATGGCTGATTCATGTCAGAGTATGGCAAAAACCACTATGATATCGTAAAGTAATTAGCCTCCAACTAATAAAAATAAATGGGAAAAAAAATAGAAATAAAATATTCCATTAATATTCTTTATATTGATCATGTGTTGAAATGATAACATTTTTGATATATTGGATTAAACAGAATATACTATTAAAATACTTTTAATTGATTTTAAAAAGTTTTTTGAATATAACTATTGGGAAATTTTAAATTACCTATGTTGTTTACATTGCATTTCTACTGGACTGTGCTGTTGACTGTGCCTTAAGCATGAATGACTATGAAAAATTCCAATTCTAAGGCCACACTAAAAATCTGTGTGAATCATAGAGGAACATTATATAAATAGCTATAAATAATATAAGGATTAGATTCAACTACGGTTGATGAAAGATGAAAGACATTAGACTGTTGACATTTTAAAACTTGCACTGAAATATCTATTTTATGCAGTATAACTGACATACAATATCATAATGGTTTGAGGTGTACATCATAGTGATTTATTTATATCCATTTTGAAATGATCACCTCAACAAGTCTAGTTCTCTGTTACCATAAAAATTATTAAAATATTATTGACTATATTCCCTATGCTGTACATTACATTGTCATGACTTATTTGTTTTATATCTGGAAGTTTGTACCTCTTAATCCTCTTCACCTGTTTCACTCACCAAACCCCCTCCCCTCTGACAACCACCAGCTTGTTTTCTGTATCTATGAGTTTCTTTTTGTCTTGTTTTTTAAATTCCACATAAGGGAAATCACGAGGTAATAGTGTTTCTGTCTTATTTCACTTAGCATAACATCCATTAGGTCCATCCATGTTGTTGTAAGTGGCAAGTTTCATTACCTTTTATAGCTAACTAATATCCCATTACCTATAAATCAATCAATCTATCTACCTATCCGGCAACTTCTTTCTTCATTCATTCATCAGTGGCCACTCTTGCCTTGTGATGTAGGTAAGAGTGCTCTTTTCAACATTTACTGTAAGTCTAGTTTTGATGAACTCCCTCAGCTTTTGCTTGTTTGTAAAAGTTTTATTTGTTCTTCATATCTGAATGATAACTTTCCTGGATAGAGTTTCTGCTGAGAAATCTGTTACTAGTCTAGTAGGAGTTCCTTTGTAGGTTACCACTTCTTTTTTCTTCCCTAGTGCCTTTAAGATTGTTTCTTTGTCATTGACTTTTGGCAGTTTTAGTGTGTCTTGAAGAAGATCATTTTGCATTGATGTAATTAGGTGTTTTCTTAGCCTCATGGACTTGTATATTCAGTTTCTTCCCCAGGCTTGGGAAGTTTTCAGCTATTTTTTGTTTTAATAAGCTCTCTGCTCTGTTCTCCCTCTCTCATTCAAGAATACCAATTACCCTAATGTTGCCCTTCGTAAAAGAATCAGAGAAAAAAAAAATAGTCAGAGAAACTTTTCCCTCATTTTTAAAATATCTTATTCCTCTTTCCTCTTCTACTTGTATCATTTCTAGATTTCTGTCTTTGAGCTCACTAATTCTCTCTTCCATATTGTCTGTTCTATTTCCATTGCTTTCTAATGCATTCTTTATCTCATTTATTGAGAATTTCTGCTTGGTTCCTTTTTAGAGTTTCAATCTTCTTGGTAAAGTATCCATTCTGTTCATCATTTTTATTTCTGGGTTCATTCAATTACCTTTCTGAATTTTCTTGTAGCTCACTGAGTTTCTTCATAACAGCTATTTTGAGTTCTTTATCATTAAATAGCAGTATTTATTTTTCTGGGCTCCAAAATCACTGCAGATGGTGATTGCAGCCATGAAATTAAAAGATGCTTACCCCTTGGAAGGAAAATTATGACCAACCTAGACAGGATATTAAAAAGCAGAGACATTACTTTGCCAACAAAGGTCCATCTAGTCAAGGCTATGGTTTTTCCAGTGGTCATGTATGGATGTGAGAGTTGGACTATAAAGAAAGCTGAGCACAGAAGAATTGATGCTTTTGAACTGTGGTGTTGGAGAAGACTCTTGAGAGTCCCTTAGACTGCAAGAAGATCCAACCAGTCCACCCTAAAGGAGATCAGTCCTGGGTGTTCATTGGAAGGACTGGTGCTGAAGCTGAAACTCCAATACTTTGGCCACCTGATGGGAAGAGTTGACTCACTGGAAAAGACCCTGATGCTGGGAAAGATTGAGGGAAGGAGGAGAAGGGGACGACAGAGGATGAGATGATTGGATGGCATCACCGACTCAATGGACATGGGTATGGGTGGGCTCTGGGAGTTGGTGATGGACAGGGAGGCCTGGAGTGCTGCGGTTCATGGGGTCGAAAAGAGTTGGACATGACTGAGCGACTGAACTGAACTGACTGAAATAGCAATATTCTATAATTTTAAGTTTGTTTTTTAGAGAATTGCCATTTTCTTTTGCTGATACCATGTCAACATGGTTCTTCATGGTACTTGATGAATTCCTCTGCCATTGCTTTTGTAGTAACAACTGCCTTTCTTCTTTAGGTAAAGTTTTTTGTTTTCTTTAAAATTTCATTCTAACAATTCAACTGATTAGTAATTAGAGATCTTTCTTTTTTTTTCCAGTAGGTGGCATTATAAAACAAGTTTTGGTTTCTCTTACTTGATCAGCCTCTGGTTATATTTGAGAATGGGCATTTTCCACCCTTCACCTTTCACTTCCATTCTTCACCTTTGTTACAGGTGTCACCTTATGACTTTGTTGCCACTGCTTGTGCCTCTTGGGTTGGTGCCTTTTTGTTGCTGGTGTTGGTGGCATCACAGCTTAGAGCATCACAATGGTGGGACCACATCTGGGGTCTCCTGGCTCTGCTGCTGCAAGAGTAGGGAGAGGGGAAGCCAGGTCACAGTGCCTCTGCTGTGACCAGGATTGTCAGGACCCTAAGTACCACTACTGCAGGCAGTGATGAGGGTGGTTCTGGCCAGAGTCACATGTGTCTCTGTGGCTGAAGGGACAGGATTGCAGACCCTGCTGCTGCTGTCTGGTTCCCTGTGGTCATAGTCTCTGCTGTAATCAGGAGGCCACGGTTATCTGCACTACCTCCCATGATGCTAAAAGGTTATCTGGGGCTGTGGACCATGGCCAAGGGTCCAGAAATGCTGGCACTCCCTCCTCTGTTCCCTTAGTCCTGCCTCCTTTATGTGTTCCAGTCCACCCAACTTTAGATGTACAAATGAGTGGAATCCTTCAGCATACTGATGTGTTGGGCTGAGGCACCTTTGTTTACTGGTTATAGATTGAGGGAAAGAGACAAAAGGAGACTCTCATGTGACTATGACACTGATGTCACTTTCAGGATTGCCTGACTTATTCTTGATATGCTCTTGTTGAGGATGTGCTAAGACCTGTCAGGGTTCCAAGAGGAGGAATCTCATTTAGCATTTAGTTTTAGGTTGATTGGATGCCAGACTCTCAGGCAGCAGCCTTTAAAGTACATAGATATATATAGTCCTATGGGGTTTCAACTGTATACCTGCTGGTTTCCAAACCAAGAGACCTAGAGGTATCCCCTGGGTGATAGTTACAAATCACTGAGGCTCCTACTGAGTGTGACAGTCCTTTTATGGGGAATCTTGTTGAGCCATACCGAGGCCAAGGGAGTGTGCAAGTATGGTGTCTCCCGGCTTGCCTTCTTAGCTGCTAGATGTGTGGAAAGTGTGAAGCCTGTCCCCAAATGTGAAGCACCAGGCTAATTAAATAGGCCTTTTTTCACAAGAAAACTGACTTGTATTTCAGTCTGCTGTCTATGCAGCGCATTGGGTGGGGGCAGGGGGTGGCTTGCCAAGAATTGACTTTCACTGTTACAGTTCCATGGAGTCCTGGAATTCTAGCCCTTTGGCCACCAGTGCCAGGTAATCAAGGGGTATCCTCTGTGGATTGCACACCTCAATTGTCTTTAGGTAGGCAGCTGGAGAGTGTCGGAGTAGGGCTTGTTCTCTTGTTTAAGGAAGGCAGCAGGAAAATGGCTTGAACGTGTATGCCTCTGAGCTCAGCAGTACAACATGAGAGATGCCTTGTCCATGCACATGCATCAGCTTTAGGCCTGGAGTGAGAGACTGCTGAGACTGCACCTGCTATCAACCTCAGTCAAGGGAAAGGGCAGTGCTGAGCTGGTTTTAGGCTGGGAAACAGATAAGACAGCTTACACTTGCCAGTCCCAGCCAGGGACTGAGGGAGTGCTGCATTTGCTGGAGCTCTTCAGCTTCAGCACTGCAGTAGGATGGTGCCACAATTGCTTGCCTCCATGTCCAAGCCCTCCAGCTCATGCCTTTAGATTCACAAATGACTCTCCTTCACACAAAGTCTAAGCACTTTCCAAATTGCTGTTATTTCACTGGGTCTTGGGGTGAATGACCACATGTCCTTTAAGAAAGGAATATCAATTTCCTATAGCACTTTGGGACCCTTGAATGTCAGCCCTATTGGTTTCTTAAGTCAGACTTTTGTGGCAGTGTTCTCTATGATATAGATTTCAGGGGCTGGGGTGCCTGATGTGGAGCATCCACCCCTGCTTCTCCTGAAGAAACACCCATCTGGTGTAATCCTATCCTATGGTGTGAGATGATACCTCATTGTAGCTTTGATTTGCATTTCTCTAGTATTGAGCAAAGTTCAACATCTTTTCCTGTGTTTATTAGCCATTGGTATGTCTTCATTGGAAAAATGTCTGTTTCGGTCTTCTGCTGATTTTATATTGAGTTGTTTGTTCTTATGGTATTCAGTTGCATGAGCTATTTGTATATTTTGGAAATTAATCCTCTGTCAGTTGTTTCATTCACTATTATTTTCTCCCATTCTGAGGGCTGTCTTTCACCTTGCTTGTAGTTTCCTTTGCTGTGCAAAAGCTTTTAAGTTTTATTAGGTCCCACTTGATTATTATTATGTTTTTTCCATTACTCTAGGAGGTGGGTCTAGGAGCAAGATCTAGAGGATCTTGCAGTGATTTATGTAAAAGAGTGTTCTTCCTATGTTTTCCTCTAAGGCTTTTAGAGTTTCTGGTCTTACATTTAGGTTTTTAATCCATTTTGAGTTTATATTTATGTATGGTGTTAGTTATATTTGTGTATGAAGTGTTCTAATTTCATTCTTTTACAAGTGGCTGTCCAGTTTTCCCAGCAACACTTATTGATGAGACTGTCTTTGCCCCATTGTATATTCTTGCCCCATGTCAAAAAGAAGATGCCCATAGGTGTGTTGATTTATCTCTGGGCCTTGTATCTTGTTCCATTGGTTTATATTTCTGTTTTTGTGCTGGTAACATATTGTCTTGATGACTGTAACTTTGTGATATAGTTTGAAGTCAGGAAGGTTTAGGATGATCCTTCTGGCTCCATTCTTCTTTCTCAAGATTGCTTTGGCTATTCAAAGTCTTTTGTGTTTCCATACAAACTGTGAAATTTTTTGTTCTAGTTCAGTGAAAGAGGTCATTGGTAATTTGATAGGGATTGCATTGAATCTGTAGATTGCATTTGGTAATATAGTAATTTTCACAATATTGAGTCTTCCAACCAAGGAACATGGAACAGCTCTCCATCTGTTTATGTCGTCTTTGATTTTTTTCATTAGTGTCTTATAGTTTTCTGTGTAGAGGTCTTTTGTCTCTAGGTTTATTCCTAGGTATTTTATTCTTTTTCTTGTAGTGGTAGATGAGGTTGATTCCTTAACTTCTGTTTCTGATTTTTCATTGTTAGTGTATAAGAATGCAACTGATTTCTGTGTATTGATTTTGTATTCTGTGACTTTGCTAAATTCACTGATTAGCTCCAGTAATTTTCTGATATTACCTTTAGGGTTTTGTATGTATAGTATCATGTCTGCAAACAGTGAGAGTTTTACTTCTTGTTTTTCAATCTGGATTCTTTTTCTTCTCTGATTGCCATAGCCAGAACCTCCAAAACTATATTGAATAATAGTAGAGAGTGGATTTATCATATATGGCCTTTATTATGTTGAAGTAGACTCCTTCTATTGCTCAGTTGTGTCTGACTCTTTGTGACCCCATGGACTGTAGCCTGCCAGGCTTCTATGTCCATGGGATTTTCCAGACAAGAATACTGGAGTGGATTGCCATTCCTTTCTTCAGAGGATCTTCACGACCCAAGGATCAAATTCCTGGTTTCCTGCATCATAGGCAGATTCTTTACCTTTTGGTCTACAGGGAAGTCTATCATATATGACCTTTATTATGTTGAGGTAGATTCCTTCTATGCCCATTGTTTGAAGAATTTTCATCACAAATGGGTGCTGAAATTTTCTTTATTTTTTTATTGAAGGATAATTGCTTTACATAATTTTGTTGTTTTCTGCCAAACCTCAACATAAATCAGCCATAGGTATACATATATCCCCTCCCTTTTGAAACTCCCTCCTATCTCCCTCTGCATCCCACCCCTCTAGGTTGATACAGAGCCCCTGTTTGAGTTTCATGAGCCATACAGCAAATGGTGCTGAATTTTGTCAAAAGCTTTCTCTGCATCCATTGAGATTATCATATGGGTTTTCGCTTTCAATTTTTTAAATATTGTGTATCATATTGATTGTTTTGCACATATTGAAGAATCTTTGCATCCCTGGTACAAACCTGACTTGATTATGATGTATGATCTTTTTAATGTGTTGTTGAATTCTGTTTGCTAGAGTTTTATTGGGCATTTTTGAATCTATGTTCATCAGTGATATTGGCCTATGATTTTCTTTTTTTGATGTCCTTATCTGCTTTTGGTATCAGAGTAATGGTGGACCTGAAGAGTGAGTTCAGAAGTGTTCCTTCTTCTACAGTGTTTTGGAAGAGCTTCAGAAGTATATGAATTAGCTCTTCATTAAATGTTTCATAGAATTCACCTGTGAAGCCATCTGGCCCTGGGCTTTAGTTTTTTGGAAAATTTTTGATCACAGTTTCGATTTCGGTACTTATGATGGTCTTGTTCATAATTTTTATTTCTTCCTGGTTCAGTCTTGGAAGGTTGAAATTTTCTAAGAATCTGTCCATTTCTTTTAGGTTGTCCACTTTATTAGCATATAGTTTCTTTACTAGTCTCTTATGATCCTTTGTATTTCTGCATTATCTGTTGTAACCTCTCCTTTTTAATTTCTAATTTTGTTGATGATTCTTCTCCCTTTTTTTCTTGGTGAGTCTGGCTAATGTTTTGTGAACTTTGTTTATCTTTTCAAAGAACCAGCTTTTAGTTTTGTTAATGTTTATTTATTGTTTCCTTCATTTCTCTTTTATTTATTTCTGCATTGAACTTTATGATTTGTTTCCTTCTATTAACTTTGGGATTTTTGTTCTTCTTTTTTCCAGTTGTTTTAGGTGTAAAGTTAGGTTGTTTATTTGATGTTTTCCTTTTTTCTTGAGGTAGGGTAGTATTGCTATAAACTTCCCTCTTAGAACTGCTTTTGCTGCATCTCATAGGGTTTGTATCAAAATGTTTTCATTGTAATTTGTTTCTAGAAAATTTTATTTCCCTATTTAGTTCTTCAGTAACCTTTTATTTAGAAATGCATTGTTTAATCTCCCTGTGTTTTTAAATTTTTGCCTTTTTTTCCAACCTGTAATTGATATCTCCTCTCATAGTGTTGTGGGCAGAAAAGATGCTATTTCAATTTTCTTAAATTTGCTGAGGCTTGATTTGTGGTCCAAGATGTGGCCTATCCTGGGGAATGCTCCATGTACACTTGAGAAGAAAGTGTATTCTTCTGCATTGGATGGAATGTTTTAAAGATATGAATTAGATACATCTGATCAGTACATCTGATCTAATATAATCATATAAGGCTTGTGTTTCCTTATTAATTTTCTTTTTAAAAAACTTATGTATGTACTTTATTTTTTAAATTATTTGCATTAATTGGAAGCTAATTATGTTACAATATTGTGATGGTGGTTTTTGCCATATATCAACATGAATCAGCCACAGGTGCACATGTGTCCTCCTATTCTGAACCCCCATCCCAATTCCCTCCCCACACCATCCCTCTGGGTTGTCCCAGAGCACCAGCTTTGAGTGCCCTGCTTCATGCATTGAACTTTCACTGGTCATCTATTTCGGATATAGTAATATACACATTTTAATGCTATTCTCTCAAATCATTATACCCTTGCCTTCTCCCACATAGTCCATAAGTTTGTTTTTATATCTGTGTCTCTTTTGCTGTCTTGCATAGAGGGTCATCGTTACCATCTTTCTAAATTCCATATATATGCATTAATATACTGTATTGATATTTCTCTTTCTGACATAATTCACTCTGTATAATAGGCTCCAGTTTCATCCACCTCATCACAACTGACTCAAATGTGTTCTTTCGTATAGCTGAGTAATATTCCATTGTGTTTATGTACCACAACTTCCTTATCCATTTGTCTGCCAACGGACATCTAGGTTGCTTCCATGTCCTAGATACTGTAAACAGTGCTGCAATGAACATTGTGGTACATGTGTCTCTTTCAATTCTGGTTTCTTCAGTGTGTATGCACATCAGTGGGATTGCTGGGTCATATGGCAGTTCTATTTCCAGTTTTTTTTTTTTTAAAGAGTCTCCACACTGTTCCCCACAGTGGCTGTACCAGTTTGCATTCCCATGAACAGTGTAAGAGGGTTCCCTTTTCTCCACACCCTCTCCAGCATTTATTGTTTGTAGACTTTTTGATGGCAGCCATTCTAATAGGCGTGAGTGAGATGATACTTCATTGTGATTTTGATTTACATTTCCCTGATAATGAGTGATGTTGAGCATCTTTTCATGTGTTTGTTAGCCATCTGTATGTCTTCTTTGGAGAAATGTCTGTTTAGTTCTTTAGCCCAGTTTTTGATTGGGTCATTTATTTTTCTGGAATTGAGCTGTATGACCTGCTTGTATATTTTGGAGATTAATTCTTTGTCAGTTGCTTCATTTGCTATTATTTTCTCCCATTCTGAAGGCTGCCTTTTCATCTTGCTTATAGTTTCCTTCACTGTGCAAATGCTTTTAAGCTTAATTAGGAGCCATTTATTTTTGTTTTTATTTCCATTACTCTGAGAGGTGGGTCATAGAGGATCTTGCTGTGATTTATATCAGAAAGTGTTCTGCCTATGTTTTCTGCTAACGGTTTTATAGCTTCTGGTCTTACATTTATATCTTTAATCCATTTTAAGTTTATTTTTGTGTACAGTGTTAGGAAGTGTTCTAGTTTCACTCTTTTGCAGGTTGTTGACCAGTTTTCCCAGCACTACTTGGTAAAGAGATTGTCTTTTCTCCATTGTATATTCTTGCTTCTTTTGTCACAGATAAGGTGTCCATAGCTGCCTGGGTTTATCTCTGGGATTTCTATTTTGTTCCATTGATCTATATGTCTGTCTTTGTGCCAGTACCATACTTTCTTGATGACTGTAGCTTTGTAGTATAGTCTGAAGTCAAGCAGGTTGATTCCTCCACTTCTGTTCTTTTTTCTCCCGATTGCTTGGCTATTTGAGGTTGTTTTGCATTTTGATTACAAATTGTGAAATTAGTTGTTCTAGTTCTGTGAGAAATACTATTGGTAGCTTGAAAGGGATTGCATTGAATCTATAGATTGCTTTGGTTAGTATACTCATTTTCATTATCTTGATTCCATCAATCCATGAACATGGTATATTTTTCTATTTGTTGATCTTTGATTTCTTTCATCAGTGTTTTATAGCTTTCTATATATAAGTCTTTTGTTTCTTTAGGTAAATTTATTCCTAAGTATTTTATTCTTTTCAATGCAATGGTGAATGGGATTGTTTCCTTAACTTCTATTTCTGTTTTCTCATTGTTAGTGTATAGGAATGCAAGGGATTTCTTTGTATTAATTTTATATCCTGCAACTTACTATATTCTTTGATTAGCTCTAGTAATTTTCTGGTGGTGTCATTAGGTTTTTCTATGTAGACAATCAAGTCATCTGTAAACAGTGAGAGTTTTACTTCTTTTCCAATCTGGATACTTTTTTTTTTCTTTTGTTCTCTGATTTCTGTGGTTAGGACTTCCAAAACTATGTTGAATAGTAGTGGTGAGGTGGGCACCCTTGTCTTATTCCTGATTTTAAAGGAAATGCTTTCAATTTTTTTTGCCATTGGGATAATGTTTGTGTGGGTTTGTTGTATATGACTTTTTTTTTTCTTTTTATTTATTTATTTATTTTATTATTATTATTATTATTTTTTCCAGTGGGTTTTGTCATACATTGATATGAATCAGCCATGGATTTACATGTATTCCCAATCCCGATCCCCCCTCCCACCTCCCTCTCCACCCGATTCCTCTGGGTCTTCCCATGTAAAGGTATGTTCCTTCTGTGCCTGCTTTTTGGAGAGTTTTGATCAGATGTTGGTGTTGAATTTTGTCAAAGACTTTTTCTGCATCTATTGAGATAATCATATGGTTTTTATCTTTCAGTTTGTTAATGTGGTGTATCCCATTGATTGATTTGCAAATATTGGAGAATCTTTGCATCTCTGGGATAAAACACATTTGTTCATGATGTATGATCTTTTTAATATGTTGTTGGATTCTGTTTGCTAGAATTTTCTTGAGGATATTTGCATCTATGTTCATCAGTGATACTGGCCTGTTTTCTTTATTTGTGGCATCTTTTTCTGGTTTTGGTATTAAGGTGATGGTGGCCTCATAGAAAGAGTTTGGCAATTTACCTTTCTCTGCAATTTTCTGGAAGAATTTGAGTAGGATAGGTGTTAGCTCTTCTCTAATTTTTGGGTAGAATTCACCTGTGAAGCCATATGGTCTTGGGCTTTTGTTTGTTGGAAGATTTTTCATCACAGTTTTGATTTACATGCTTGTGATGGGTCTGTTGAAATGTACTATTTCTCCTTGGTTCAGTTTTGGAAGGTTATACTTTTCTAACCATTTGCCATTTCTTTCAAGTTGTCAATTATATTGGCATATATTTAGTTGCTCATAGTAGTCTCTTATGATCTTTTTTATTTGTGTTATCTATTATGATTTCTTCATTTTCATTGCTAATTTTATTGATTTGATTCTTCTCTCTTCTTTTCTTGATGAGTCTGGCTAATAGATTGTCTATTTTATTTATCTTCTCAAAGAACCAATTTTTAGTTTTGTTTATCTTTGGTATCGTCTCCTTAGTTTCTTTTTCATTTATTTCTGCTCTGATTTTTATTATTTCTTTCCTTCGACTAACTTTGAGGTTCTTCTTTTCTTCTTTTTCTAGTCGCTTTAGGTATAAAGTTAGGTTTTTTATTTGATGCTTCCCTTGTTTCTTGACGTAGGCTTGTATTACTACGAATTGCCCTCTTAACACTGCCTTTACTGAATCTGATAGCCTTTGGGTTGTCCTGTTTTCATTTTCATTTGTTTATATGCATATTTTGATTTCCATTTTTATTTCTTCCTTGATCTGTTGATTATACAGAAGTGTGTTGTTGAGCCTCTACATGTTTGTATTTTTAATAGCTTATTTTCTGTAATTGACATCTAATCTACTGTGTTTTGGTCCAAAAAGATGCTTTAAATAATTTCATGCTTTTAAAATTACAAAGGCTAGATTTATGGCCCAGGATGTGATCTATCCTGTATAATGTACCTTTTGACTTTAGAAAAAAGGTGAAATTCATTGTTTTGGGGTGAAATGACACATAGATACCTATTATGTCTAACTGATCCTTTGTTTTTTTGTGTTTTTTTTTGTCATTTAATTTTATTAGTTGGAGGCTAATTACTTTACAATATTGTAGTAGTTTTTGTCATACATTGAAATGAATCAGCCATGGATTTACATGTATTCCCCATCCCAAAGGCCCCTCCCACCTCTCTCTCTACCCGATCCCTCTGGGTCTTCCCAGTGCACTAGGACTGAGCACTTGTCTCATGCATCCAACCTGGGCTGGTGATCTGTTTCACCCTAGATAATATACATGTTTCGATGCTGTTCTCTCGAAACATCCCACCCTCGCCTTCACCCACAGAGTCCAAAATACTGTTCTGTACATCTGTGTCTCTTTTTCTGTTTTGCATATAGGGTTATCATTACCATCTTTCTAAATTCCATATATATGCATTAGTATACTGTATTGGTCTTTATCTTTCTGGCTTACTTCACTCTGTATAATGGGCTCCAGTTTCATCCATCTCATTAGAACTGATTCAAATGAATTCTTTTTAATGGCTGAGTAATATTCCATGGTGTATATGTACCACAGCTTCCTTATCTATTAGTCTGCTGATGGGCATCTAGGTTGCTTCCATGTCCTGGCTATTATAAACGATGAACATTGGGGTGCACGTGTCTCTTTCAGATCTGGTTTCCTCAGTGTGTATGCCCAGGAGTGGGATTGCTGAGTCATATGGCAGTTCTATTTCCAGTTTTTTAAGAAATCTCCACACTGTTCTCCATAGTGGCTGTACTAGTTTGCATTCCCACCAACAGTGTAAGAGGGTTCCCTTTTCTCCACACCCTCTCCAGCATTTATTTTTTGTAGACTTTTGGATAGCAGCCATCCTGACTGGTGTGTAATGGTACCTCATTGTGGTTTTGATTTGCATTTCTCTTATAATGAGTGATGTTGAGCATCTTTTCGTGTGATTGTTAGCCATCTGTATGTCTTCTTTGGAGAAATGTCTGTTTAGTTCTTTGGCCCATTTTTTTGATTGGGTCATTTATTTTTCTGGAATTGAGCTTCAGGAGTTGCTTGTATATTTTTGAGATTAATCATTTGTCTGTTGCTTTGTTTGCTATTATTTTCTCCCAATCTGAGGGCTGTCTCTTCACCTTACTTATAGTTTCCTTTGTTGCGCAAAAGCTTTTAAGTTTAATTAGGTACCATTTGTTTATTTTTGCTTTTATTTCCAATATTCTGGGAGGTGGGTCATAGAGGATCCTGCTGTGATTTATGTCAGAGAGTGTTCTGCCTATGTTCTCCTCTAGGAGTTTTATAATTTCTGGACTTACATTTAGATCTTTAATCCATTTTGAGTTTATTTTTGTGTATGGTGTTAGAAAGTGTTCTAGTTTCATTCTTTTACAAGTGGCTGACCAGTTTTCCCAGCACCACTTGTTAAAGAGGTTGTCTTTTTTCCATTGTATATCCTCGCCTCCTTTGTCAAAGATAAGGTGTCCATAGGTTCGTGGATTTATCTCTGGGCTTTCTATTCTGTTCCATTGATCTATATTTCTGACTTTGTGCCAGTGCCATAGTGTCTTGATGACTGTGGCTTTGTAGTAGAGCCTGAAGTCAGGCAGGTTGATTCCTCCAGTTCCATTCTTCTTTCTCAAGATTACTTTGGCTATTCGAGGTTTTTTGTATTTCCATACAAATTGTGAAATTATTTGTTCTAGTTCTGTGAAGAATACCGTTGGTAGCTTGATAGGGATTGCATTGAATCTATAGATTGCTTTGGGTAGAATAGCCATTTTGACAATATTGATTCTTCCAATCCATGAACACGGTATGTTTCTCCATCTGTTTGTGTCCTCTTTGATTTCTTTCATCAGTGTTTTATAGTTTTCTATGTATAGGTCTTTTGTTTCTTTAGGTAGATATACTCCTAAGTATTTTATTCTTTTTGTTGCAATGGTGAATGGTATTGTTTCCTTAATTTCTCTTTCTGTTTTCTCATTGTTAGTGTATAGGAATGCAAGGGATTTCTGTGTGCTAATTTTATATCCTGCAACTTTACTATATTCATTGATTAGCTCTAGTAATTTTCTGGTAGAGTCTTTAGGGTTTTGTATGTAGAGGATCATGTCATATGCAAACAGCGAGAGTTTCACTTCTTTTCCTATCTGGATTCCTTTTACTTCTTTTTCTGCTCTGATTGCTGTGACCAACACTTCCAAAACTATGTTGAATAGTAGTGGTGAGAGTGGGCACCCTTGTCTTGTTCCTGATTTTAGGGGAAATGCTTTTAATTTTTCACCATTTTTTTACCCATTGAGGGTAATGCTTGCTGTGGGTTTGTCATATATAGCTTTTATTATGTTGAGATATGTTCCTTCTATTCCTGCTTTCTGGAGAGTTTTAATCATAAATGAGTGTTGAATTTTGTCAAAGGCTTTTTCTGCATTTATTGAGATAATCATAAGGTTTTTTCTTCCAATTTGTTAATGTGGTGTATTACATTGATTGATTTGCTGATATTAAAAATCCTTGCATTCCTGGGATAAAGCCCACTTGGTCATGGTTTATGATTTTTTTTAATATGTTGTTGGATTCTGTTTGCCAGAATTTTGTTAAGGATTTTTGCATCTGTATTCATCAGTGATATTGGCCTGTAGTTTTCTTTTTTTTGTGGCTTCTTTGTCTGGTTTTGGTATTAGGGTGATGGTGGCCTCATAGAATGAGTTTGAAAGTTTACCTTCCTCTGCAATTTTCTGGAAGAGTTTGAGTAAGATAGGTGTTAGCTCTTCTCTAAATTTTTGGTAGAATTCAGCTGTGAAGCCATCTGGTCCTGGGCTTTTGTTTGCTGGAAGATTTCTGATTACAGTTTCGATTTCCTTGCTTGTGATGGGTCTGTTAAGATCTTTTATTTCTTCCTGGTTCAGTTTTGAAAAGTTATACTTTTCTAAGAATTTCTCCATTTCTTCCAAGTTGTCCATTTTATTGGCATAGAGCTGCTGGTAGTAGTCTCTTATGATCCTTTGTATTTGAGAGTTGTCTGTTGTGATCTCTCCATTTTCATTTCTAATTTTGTTAATTTGGTTCTTCTCTCTTTTTTTCTTAATGAGTGTTGCTAATGGATTGTCAATTTTGTTCATTTTTTCCAAAAAACCAGCTTTTAGCTTTGTTGATTTTTTCTATGGTCTCTTTAGTTTCTTTTGCATTTATTTCTGCCCTGATTTTTAAGATTTCTTTCCTTCTACTAACCCTGGGGTTCTTCATTTCTTCCTTCCCTAGTTGCTTTAGGTGTAGAGTTAGGTTATTTATTTGACTTTTGTCTTGTTTCTTGAGTTAAGCCCGTAATGCTATGAACCTTCCCCTTAGCACTGCTTTTACAGTGTCCCATAGGTTTTGGGTTGTTGTGTTTTCATTTTCATTCATTTCTATGCATATTTTGATTTCTTTTTTGATTTCTTCTATGATTTGTTGGTTATTCAAAAGCGTGTTACTTAGCCTCCATATGTTTGAATTTTTAATAATTTTTTTTCCTGTAATTGAGATCTAATCCTACTGTACTGTGGTCAGAAAAGATGGCTGGAATGATTTCATTTTTTTTGAATTTACCAAAACCAGATTTATGGCCCAGGATGTGATCTATTCTGAAGAAGGTTCTGTGTGCACTTGAGAAAAAGGTGAAGTTGATTGTTTTGGGGTGAAATGTCCTGTAGATATCAAGTAGGTCTAGCTGGTCCATTGTGTCATTTAAAGTTTGTGTTTCCTTGTTAATTTTCTGTTTAGTTGATCTATCCATAGTTGTGAGTGGGGTATTAAAGTCTCCCACTATTATTGTGTAACTATTAATTTCCTCTTTCATACTCGTTAGCGTTTGCCTTACATATTGTGGTGCTCCTATCTTGGATGCATATATACTTATAATTGTTATATCTTCTTCTTGGATTGATCCTTTGATCATTATGTAGTGTCCTTCTTTGTCTCTTTTCACATCATTTATTTGAAAGTCTATTTTATCTGATATGAGTATTGCAACTCCTGCTTTCTTTTGGTCTCCATTTGCATGAAATATTTTTTTCCAGCCCTTCACTTTTAGTGTGTATGTGTCCCTTGTTTTGAGGTGGGTCTCTTGTAGACAGCATATATAGGGGTCTTGTTTTTGTATCCATCCAGCCAGTCTTTGTCTTTTGGTTGGGGCAGTCAACCCATTTACTTTTAAGGTAATTATTGATAGGTATGGTCCCGTTGCCATTTACTTTGTTGTTTTGGGTTCACGTTTATCCAACCTTTCTGTGTTTCCTGTCTAGAGAAGATCCTTTAGCATTTGTTGAAGAGCTGGTTTGGTGGTGCTGAATTCTCTCAGCTTTTGCTGTTTGTAAAGTTTTTGAATTCTCCTTCATATCTGAATGAGATCCTTTTGGGTACAGTAATCTAGGTTGTAGGTTATTCTCTTTCATTACTTCAAGTGTGTCTTGCCATTCCCTTTGGCCTGAAGGGTTTCTATTGATAGATCAGCTGTTATCCTTATGGGAATCCCTTTGTGTGTTATTTGTTGTTTTTCCCTTGCTGCTTTAAATATTTGTTCTTTGTGTTTGATCTTTGTTAATTTGATTAATATGTGTCTTGGGGTGTTTCGCCTTGGGTTTATCCTGTTTGGGACTCTCTGGGTTTCTTGGACTTGGGTGGCTATTTCCTTCCCCATTTTAGGGAAGTTTTCAGCTTTTATCTCCTCAAGTATTTTCTCATGGCCTTTCTTTTTGTCTTCTTCTTCTGAGACTCCTATGATTCCAATGTTGGGGCGTTTCACATTGTCCCAGAGGTCCCTGAGGTTGTCCTCATTTCTTTTGAATTTTTTTTTCCTCTCTGCTTCATTTATTTCCACCATTTTATCTTCTACCTCACTTATCCTATCTTCTGCCTCCGTTATTCTACTCTTGGTTCTTTCCAGATTGTTTTTGATCTCATTTATTGCATTATTCATTTTTAATTGACTCTTTTTTATTTCTTCTAGGTCCTTGTTAAACATTTCTCACATCTTCTCAATCTTTGTCTCCAGGCCATTTATCTGTAACTCCATTTTGTTTTCAAGATTTTGGATCATTTTTATTATCATTATTCTAAATCCTTTTTCAGGTAGGTTCCCTATCTCCTCCTCTTTTTTTTTGACTTGGTGGACATTTTTCATGTTCCTGCTGGGTTTTTCCTACCCAGAAATACCTGCTGGGTATTTCTCTGCCTTTTCATCTTGTTTAGATTGCTGTGTCTGGAGTGGGCTTTCTGTATTCTGGTGGTCTGTGGTTCCTTTTTATTGTGGAGGTTTCACATAGTGGGTGGGGTTGGATGATCGACTTGTCAAGGTTTCCTGGTTAGGGAAGCTTGCATCGGTGTTCTGGTCCGTGGAACTGGATTTCTTCTCTCTGGAGTGCAATAGAATGTCCAGTAATGAGTTTTGAGATGGGTCTATGTGTTAGGTGTGACTTTGGGCAGCCTGTATGTTGATGCTCAGGACTATATTCCTGCGTTGCTGGAGAATTTGTGTGGTATGTCTTACTCTGGAACTTATTGGCTCTTGGGTGTTGGTTGGTTTCAGTGTATGTATGGAGGCTTTTGGATGGTCTCTTTTTGCTTAATGTTCCATGTAGTCATGAGTTTTCTCGTGTTCTCAGGTTTTGGGCTTAAGTCTCCTGCCTCTGGATTTCAGTTTTTTTTCTTCCAGTAGTCTCAAGACTTTTCCAACTATACAGCACTGATAATAAAACTTCTAGGTTAATGGTGAAAAGATTCTCCACCATGAGGGACACCCAGAGAGGTCCACAGAGTTACATGAAGAGAAGGACAGAAAGGAGGGAGATAGAGATGAGCAGGAGGAGAAAAAGGAGGACTCAAGAGGAGAGAGACAGCTCTACTTAGTTCTCTGTTCCCAAAGTGTTCTCGGCAGCCCAGACACCCACAAAGATTCACAAAACTGGATTGAGAAGAGAAAGGGAAAGGAGGAAATAGAGGTGTTCTGAGGTAGAAAATGGAGAGTCAAAAGTGGGAGAGAGTAATCAACACACTCCTGAATAAAAGTGGGAACTGAATATTGGATTCTTAAATGTCCAAAATTTATATCACATACTGAAAAACAAAGATTAAAAATCTAGAGTAGAGGTTAGACTCTTAAAAATACAACATAAAAAACAAATAAAACACAAAAATTTTAGAAATATATATGAAGTTCTCTTTAAAAAAATAGGGCTTCTCTTTTTTTTTTTTTGCAAGATTTTAGTGAAATGAAAATGAAAATTAAGGAATAATAGAGGAGTAATAGAGGACTTTAAAAGAAAATAAGAGAAAAAACAAGAAAAAAAACAAGAAAAAAAATTTTTTTCCTAATTAAAAAAATTGTAAAAATATATGAAAATGAAAGTTAAGGAATAATGTGGGAGTAATAGGGAATTTTAAAAGAAAATAAAAAATAAAAAAGAAAAAAATTTTTTAAAAAAGGTAAAAATATATCTAGGAATTTATCTGAAGCTGTTGTGGTCAGTGTGGGTTCAGTTCAGTTTCAGATAACTCCTCGTTCCAGCTTACACTTCTCAATATCTATAGGCCCCTTCTGGTGTAGTCGGTGTTACCTACAGGGATTTTAGTCTGTTGCACTGGTCCCTTCTGAAGCGGTTCCCTTTGTTTATTTGGCTTCTGTTTGCCGGTCTCTTCAGTGTCTACTTTCCTCCCTGACACTGGCGGGCGGAGGTGGTCTCTTGTTTAGGTTCGCTATTGCTAGTTCAGTCCTGCCGCGGGGAGGGAGGGGTGCTGCAGAAAGGTATCACTGTGTCTGGGTAGCACTCACAGTGTTCCGGCCACACTGGGTTTGCCCCCGCTCATGGGTGTGTGTGCTTTCCCTGTCTACACTGCTCAGGCTCTTGGCTGCTCTATATGGAGCATGCCCTGTGTTGCATGCGGTTCCAGTTTTCGGGTATTCCACAAAAGCGCGGACTCGGTTGTGCCTGCGTTTTGTGCCTTCCCCGGCCCAGGCAGCTCAGGCAGCCAGGAGCTTGATGGGCACACTCTCCCCGGTGCGGTGCACCTTCTCCCCTCCACAGTCCCAGCCTCAGTTTCCACCCGCGCCAGTCGGGTGCGTGTGCCTTGTGTTTAGCCACGACCCTCTCGGTGGATGTCGACCATCCAGAATCTCAGGAAGTCTTTGGTTAGAAACTGGAGGCCTGTTTGCAGTGTGTTAGAGAATGCCCTCTCTGGGGCCGAGTTTGCCCCTTTCCCCTCCCCCCTGCCTCCTGTCTCCAGCGGGGATGGGCCGGTTCTCCACTGGCTAGCTTTTCTCTGGAATTGCTTAGTCCCTTTGTTCTGCGAACAGCCTGCAGTGTGTTCGGGCCGGTTAATTTTCTCTCTCTTACTATCCCACAGTTTAAGTTGCTATCTCAAGAAAGCTCCCTCTGATTGCTCTCAGGGCCTTCATGCCCGGTCCTTACCCTAAGCAATGCCACCCACTCCTCTCCGTTCCGTCCCCACTTGCTGTTGGTGGATGCAGGCGTGTGGGGTACTTTTCTGCTGGGAGTTGCTTCTAGGCATGTAATCTGTGGGTTTTATTTATTTTTCCTCCCAGTTAGGTTGCCCTCCGAGATTTGAAAACTTCCCCCAGACCTGCCAGTGCGAGGGTTTCCTGGTGTTTGGAAACTTCCTTTATTAAGACTCCCTTCCTGGGATGGGTCTCCATCCCTAGCTCTTTTGTCTCTCTTTTTATCTTTTATATTTTGTCCTACCTCCTTTCGAAGACAATGGTCTGCTTTTCTGGGCGCCTGATGTCCTCTGCTAGTGATCAGAAGTTGTTTTGTGAAGTTTGCTCAGCGTTCAATTGTTCTTTTGATGAATTTGTAGGGGAGAAAGTGGTCTCCCCATCCTATTACTCAGCCATCTTTGCTCCACCCCCCTAGCTGATCCTTTGTATCATTTAGAACTTGTGTTTCCTTGCTAATTTTCTATTTGGTTGATCATAGGTGTGAGTGAGGTATAAAAGTTCCACTCTACTACTGCGTTACTATTAATTTCCCCTTTCATACTTGTTTGCATTTGCCTTACATATTGAGATGCTCCTATGCTGGGTGCATATATATTTATGTATTTTCTAAGATTGATCATTTGATCATTAAGTAGTGTTTGTTTGTCTCTTTTCACTGTCTATTTCAAAGTCTATTTTATCTTATATGAGTATTGCTTTTCTTGCTTTATTTTGGTCTCCATTTGAATAAAATATCTTTTTCCAGCCTCTCACTTTCAGTCTGCATGTGTCTTTAGGTTTGGGTCTCTTGTAAACACTATATATAGAGGTCTTGTTTTGTATCCATTCAGCCAGTTTTTGTTTTATGGTTGGGGCATTTAATCTATTTACATATAAAGTAAGTTATGATCCTGTTACCATTTACTTTGTGTTTTGAGTTTGTTTTTATACATTTTCTGTGTTTCCTGTCTAGAGAAGATCCTTTAGCTCTTGCTGAAGAGCTGGATTGGTGGTGCTGAATTCTCTTTTTTGTTTTTTCTTGTTTGTAAAGCTTTTGATTTCTCCTTCATATCTGAATGAGATCCTTGCTTGGTAGAGTAATCTTTGGTTGTAGGTTTTTCTTTTTCATCACTCAATGTATGTCCTGTCATTCCCTTCTGGTCTGAAGAGTTTCTATTGAAAGATCAGCTGTTATCCTTCTTGGGATCCCCTTGTGTGTTATTTGTTGCTTTGCCCTTGCTGTTTTTAATATTTGCTCTTTGCATTTGTTCTTTGTTAGTTTGATTAATAAATGTCTTGGGGTGTTTTGCCTTGGGTTTTTCCTGTTTGTGACTCTGTGTTTCTTGGACTTGGTGGTTATTTCATTCCCCATTTTAGGGAACTTTTTGACTATTGCCTCCTCAAGTATTTTCTCATGGCCTTTCCTTTTGTCTTCTTTTTCTGGGACACCTATCATTCGAATGTTGGGCATTTAACATTATCCCAGAGGTGTTTGAGGTTGTCCTTATTTCTTTTGATTCCTTTTTCCTGCCTGCTTCATTAATTTCCATCGTTTTATCTTCTACCTCACTTATCCTCTCTTCTGCCTCAGTTATTCTATTGTTGGTTCCCTCCGGAGTGCTTTTAATCTCAGTTACTGCATTTTTCATTACTGATTGACTCTTCTTTATTTCCTCTAAGTCCTTGTTAAACATTTCTTGTGTCTTTTCAATCCTTGTCTCTAGTCTGTTTATCTGTAACTCCTTTTGTTTTCAAGATTTTGGATCATCTTTACTATCATTATTCTGAATTATTTTTCAGGTAGACTCCCTATCTTCTCCTATTTTGTTTGGTTTAGTGGGGTTTTATCATGTTTCTTCAGCTGCTGGATATTTCTCTGCATTTTAATCTTGTTTAGATTGCTGTGTTTGGGGTGCCCTTTCTGCAGGCTGGCAATTCATGGTTCCTCTTAATTGTGGAATCTTCTCCCTGTGAGTGTAGTTGGACCAGTGGCTTGTCAAGTTTTCCTGGTTGGAGGAGCTTGTGTCTGTGTTACAGTTGATGGAACTTGTGTCTGTGTTCTCTCTTCTCTCTAGAGTGTGATCAAGTGTCCAATAGTCAGTTTAGGGGTGTCTATGTATTTAGCATGGCTTTGAGTAGCCTGTCTTTTAATGTTCAATGGTGTGTTCCTGTTTAGCTGGAGAATTAGTATGGTATGTCTTGTACTGGAAATTTTGGGTCTTGGGTGGATCTTGGTTTCAGTGTAGATATGGAGACTTTTAGATGAACTCTTGTCTATTAATGTTCCCTGGAGTCAGGAGTTCTTTGATGTTCTAAAGTTCTGGAGTTAAGCCTACTGCCTCTGTTTTTTTTTTTTTTTTTTTCTTCTCTTATGATAGCCTAAAGACTTCTCCAGTACTCTTGCCTGGAAAATCCCATGGACAGAGGAGCCTGGTAGGCTGCAGTCCATGGTGTCGCTAAGAGTCAGACACGACTGAGCGACTTCACTTTCATTTTTCACTTTCATGCTTTGGAGAAGGAAATGGCAACCCACTCCAGTATTCTTGCCTGGAGAACCTGAGGGACAGGGGAGCCTGGTGGGCTGCCATCAATGGGGTCTCACAGAGTCAGACACGACTGAAGTGACTTAGCAGCAGCAGCAGCAAAGTCTTCTCCAACCATACAGCACAGAAGATGAAACCCTTAGTTTAATGGTGAAAAAATTCTCCACAGCCAGGAGCACCCAGAGAGATTTACAGAGTTATATAGAGAAGAGAAGAGGGAGGAGGGAGATAGATGTAACCAGGAGGGGAAAAGGGGGAATCAAAAGGGGATAGAGCAATCAAGTCAGTAATCAAATCCTTAAGTGAAAATGGATTCTGAAGATTAGATTCTTAGCAGTACAAAATTGATAACAAATATAAAAAAAGAAAGATTAATAACCTAGAATAGAGGTTAGACTCTCAAAAATACAATATAAAAATACAAAACAAAATCATTCACAAAAATTTAAAAAAATATATATATATGTGGAATTTGTTTGTAAAAAATAGGGATATTTTGAAAGGTAATACTAGGCTATAAAAATGAAAGCTAAAGGAGTAATAAAGAACTAATTTTTTTAAAAAAATTAAAAAATGATCGGGTGGAGAGGGAGGTGGGAGGGGGGATCGGGATGGGGAATACTTGTAAATCCATGGCTGATTCATGTCGATGTATGACAAAAACCACTAAAATACTGTAAAGTAATTAGCCTCCAACTAATAAAAATAAATGAAAAAAATGATAATAGTAAAAATATATCTAGGAATTTCTCTGGAGCTGTTGTGGGCAGAATGGGGTCAGTTCAGTGTAAGATAATCCCTTGTTCTGGCCATACTTGTTCTCAAGATCTATATAGCTCCCCTTCAAATGCACAGTTTCAGCTTTAACTGCTGGGTTTTAATAGTTGCAACTGTCACTTCCAGAGTGTTTCTCCCTTCTTTGTTTATTTTGGCTTCCTCTGTTTGCAAATCTCTTCAGTGTCTGATTTCTTCCTTGACACAAGGGGGCAAAGGTGGTCACATATTTAGGCTCACTTGTTCAGTTGTGTTGTGGGGAGGGAGGGACACTGCAAATAAATATTGCTGGCATGTGTGAGGAGTGCTCGCATGGTATGTGTGAGGAGTGCTTGCAGTGGATCGACCACACTGGGTTTGCCACAGCCCAAGGCCGCATGTACTTCCTGGGTCCACACAGCTCAGGTCCCAGTCTGTTCTGCAAGGGCACTGTCCCAGGTGAGCCCTGCGTTTCATGCACTTCCAAGATCTAAGCTGCTCACGTTCTCAGGTGCTCCATAGGGGCACAGACTCGGCTAGACTGTGCGTTTTGTGCCCTTTCCAGGTCCGAGCCACTCAAGTGATCAGGTGCTTGGCAAGTGCACTGTCCCAGGTGGGTCGTGCACCTTATGTACCTCCCTGGTCCTGGACACTCGGTTTCCTGGGTGCACCATGAGAGCACAGTCCCAGGTGTGCCGTGTGTCTCCTCTGGGGTGCTGATGTCAGGCTGTGACATTCCTGGCAGATGTGATTCATCCAGGATCCCTGTAAAACGTGGTTAGCATCTGGGAGCCTGCTCACAGTTTGGTGGAAGATGCGGTCTCTGGGGCCGAGGTTGCAGCAGTCCTTTGCCTTCTGGCTCTGGCTGTTGCACATCTGCCTCTCTGCCTCCAGGGAGGGAAGGCCCTATACAGCAGCCGACTTGCTCTTCTTTGGTATTTGCTCAATCCTTTGTTCTGTTGTCAGTAGTCACTGTGTGGTGTTAGAGCCTTTTGCGGGAAAGGTTTTTTTTTTTTTTTTTTTTTTTTTTTGTCTTTCTGGTGATCCCACAGTTTGGGTTGCTATCTCAAATTAGTTCCCTCAGATTTTCTTCAGGGCATTCAGGCCTGGTCCTTACCCTAAGGATTGATGATGCAGCCCATGCCTTTCTGCTCAGCCCCCACTCACTCGTGGCAGATGCAAGCCTCTGTGCCACTTCTCTGTCTTTGCTTGTAGTTGTGGTTAGGTGCATTTTCTGTGGGTTTTGTTTTTCTCTCAGTTATGCTGCCCTCTGAAATTCCAAAAATTCCCACAGACACGCCTGTGAGAGGGTTTCCTACTGTGTGGAAACTTCTCTTCCTTCAGGACTCCCTCCCCAGGATGGGTATCCATCCCTAAGTCTTTTGTCTCTGTTTTTGTTTTTTTTATATTTTGTCCTACCTCCTTTCAAAGAGATCGGGCTGCCTTTCTGGGTGCCTGGTGTCCTCCACCAGCATTTAGAAGTTGTTTTGTGAAAGTTGCTCAACTTTCCAATGATGTTTTGATGAATTTTTGGGGAGAAAGTGGTCTCCCCTTCCTATTTCTCCATCATCTTAGAACTGCCCCCTCCTTATTTATTCTGTTTTGATTATCTGTCCATTGGTGCAAGTGGGGTATTAAAGTTCCCTACTACTATTGTCTTACAGTATATCCTCTGTCCCAGTGAGGACTGAGCAAGGATGTAATGCAGCTGCTTGGATTGCAGGAATCCTTGTGGTGCCAAGTGTTCAGGGATCTGGTGGCCTCAGGTGCAGGAGTTGTGGCACTATTAGAGGTTTGTTCTAATCTCTGGCAGCTGGTGTTCAAAGGGCCTCCCTGGCTGGTCTTTCTCTGTTGCTTGGCGTGGCAGGTGCCCAGAGGTCCCCCTTGGCTGGAGTTCTCTATTGCTTGATGCATCAGGCACTTAAAGGGCCACCCTCTCTAGGGTCTTTCTCTAATGGTCAGCTGCCAGTGCTGCCATGTTGGAGAGAAAGAGGCTACAGTGATGGCTCCAACTCTTATATGTGACTCAGTAGTGTCACCTTGCCTCCATAGCTGCCCAGCTTTCCTCCAAAGGCAGTCCCCACTCTGTTCTCCTCCTTCACATCCTCTCAGGTCATCTCCTCACAGTCAACAGCACACCTCATCCTAGGATTGCTCTCCTTACACTCCAGCTCCCAGCCATAGCACATTCCAGGGGACTTGCATCCCTGCCTAAAGTATGTAAGGCTGTAGCAAGGATTGTCTGTGTGGTAATCACTCCATTCAGACTATGACAGATCACCTGCTGCACTCCCCCACAGCCTCAGATGCTTCCTCTCTGTCCCAAATAATTGCCCCAATGTGGGGATCTGACCCCTGCTTCAGTTCCCCCACACCCTAGGTGAGGGTCCAGTCCTGTTCACTCTCCACTTTTTCACTTTCTTCCTTTATCCTACTGAGTTTTGCATGTATCTACATATTTCCTTCTGGTGGTCAGGGACTCCAGCCTGCCCTCAGATGGTATTCTGCAAGATCTTCTGCAACTGAAGGTGTATTCCTGATGCATTCATGGAGAGAGATGTACTCCGTGTCCACCTACTCCTCTGCTATCTTGTTTCCTTGACATTATCTTTTTATAATGAAAAATTAGTGAGTCATAGAGCTTTTAAAAATTGAGCCAAAGCTGGAACAATTTGAGTAGTAATGTAAGTAAAATGGTATTGGATTATAACCCAAAGTATAAAATAATATGAGTTTATTCTGAAATAAATAAGTGATTGATTGAATAAATAAATAAATGAGAAAGGAGAGAAAAATTCCTCATGCAGCAGAATTCCAAATTATTTATTTAGATAATCTGCCCTCACAGAGTTGAACACAACTCCCCACTCTTTGCATGTGGACTCCACATAATAACTTCCTTCCAAACAGTACATTATGGAAAGGAGAGAAAACGAGTTAGCTTTACAGTAGAGAAACCTAAGAAACTTTACCTCAGCTAAGTGTTCAAGGTCAGAATCAGCAACAAAAAGACATGTTGATTTGTGAACTCTTGATCTGATATAATCAAAATGACACATTATCTGTATGGTCTTTTTCTTCCAAACCCATAGCCACAGTCCAAACATGAGAAAAATATTTCACAACTCCCAGTAGAGGGACATTCTATGAGATACCTTACCTGTACTCCTTAGAACTGTTAAACTCATCAAAAACAAGGAAATTCTGAAAAACTATCACAGCCAAATTGAATCAAAGCTATAACAACCAAATGTAATGTGATTCCAAGATGGGACCCTGAAAAAGAAAATGAGTCCTAGGCAAAAATTAGTGAAACCTGAATAAAATATGAGAATATCTTATTCTTATATTCAGAATATAAATATGAATAAAATATGAAATCAGTTAATAATAGTGTATTCATTATCAGCTCTTTAATTGTAATATATCATGCAATGCTAACTGTTGATAATAGGGGAATTGAGTCTAGGATATAGGGAAACTGTATTATCTTTGTAAATTTTTCTGTAAATCTAAAACTATTCTAAAATTTGGAGACTAATCCCTTGTAAGTCACATCATTTGCAAATATTTTCTCCTTATCTGTGGGTTGTTTTTTCATGTTTCAAAAATTGCTTCCTTTACTTTTGAGTTTAAATAGGTCTCATTTGTTTATTTCTGTTTTTATTTCCATTATTCTGAGAGATTGAAAAAGATATTGCTGTGATTTAGTTAGAGATTGTTCTGCCTGTGTTTTCCTCTAGGAGTTTTATAGTGTCTGGTCTCACATTTAAGTCTTGAATCCATTTTGAGGTTATTTTTGTGTATGGTTTTAAAGAATTATCTAATTTCATTTTTTATATGTAGTTATCCAGTTTTCTCAGCACCACTTTTTGAAAAGACTGTCTTTCCAACATTGTGTAGTCTTGCCTCCTTTGTCATAGATTAATTGACCATAGGTGTGTGGGTTTATTTCTGGGCTTTCTATCTTGCTCCACTGATCTATATTTCTATTTTTTGTGTCAGTTCCATACTCTTTTGAGGACTGTAGCTTTGTAGTATATATAGTCTAAAGTCAGGGAGCCAGATTCCTCCAGTTCCATTTTCCTTTCTTAAGATTACTTTGGCTATTTGGGGTCTTTTGTGTCTCCAAACAAATTTTAAGTATTTTTTGTTCTGGTTCTGTGAAAAGTGCCATTGGTAATTTGATAGAGATTGCACTGGATCTGTAGATTGCTTTGAATAGTATAATCATTCTGACAATATTGTCTTTTCAAATCCAGGAACATGGTATATCTTTCCATCTATGTCTTCTTTGATTTCTTTCATCAGCATCTTATAGTTTTTTGAAGTACTGGTCTTTTGACTCCTTAGGTAGGTTTATTCCTAGGTATTTTATTCTTTTTGATGTGATGGCAGATGAAATTATTCTTTGCCTTTATTGTTCTGATCTTTTGTTGTTAGTGTATAGAAATGAAACATATTTCTGCCTGTTAATTTTGTAACCTGCAACTTTACCAAATTCGCTGATGAACTCCAGTAGTTTTCTGATAGACTCTTTAGGATCTTCTATGTATAGTATCATGTGATCTGCAAGCAGTGACAGTTATAATTTTACTTGTTCTGACGGTTCATTCTTATATTTAGTTTTATAATCTACTTTGAGTTATTTTTTGCTTGCATATGGAGTAACATAGGGGTTCAAATTCAGTATTTTGCATGTGGATATTCACTTTTCCTAGCACCATTCTTTGAAAACTGTATTATTTCCCTATTGTATGATCTTTACATTTTTATTGAAATCAGCTAACAATTGATATGTGGGTTTATTTCTGGATTCTCAGTTATAGTCCACTGACCTATATGTATATCCTTATTCCAATACCATACTTTCTTGATTTCTTCCTCTAACTCTGTTTTTCTTTGGCATGATTCAGTTGCCTATTCTAGCATATTCATATAAATGTTCAGATCAGTTTATCAATTTTTACAAAGAAGCCAGCCAGGATCCTGATTGGGATTGCACTATGTCTTAATTTATTTATATCTTCTTTAAATTTTGCAAAATTTTCTAGTTTTCATTGTACAAATCATGTAGTTCATTTGCTAAATATATTCCTAAGTATCTAATTCTTTTTGATGTTATTATGTGTTTATTTAATTTAATTTTCAGATTGTTCATTGGGAGTATATGAAAATACAGTTGATTTTTTTTTATTTTATTTTTTTTAATTTTTTTATTAGTTGGAGGCTAATTACTTCACAACATTTCAGTGGGTTTTGTCATACATTGATATGAATCAGCCATAGATTTACACTTATTCCCCATCCCGATCCCCCCTCCCACCTCCCTCTTCACCCGACTCCTCTGGGTCTTCCCAGTGCACCAGGCCCGAGCACTTGTCTCATGCATCCCACCTGGGCTGGTGATCTGTTTCACCATAGATAGTATACATGCTGTTCTTTTGAAACATCCCACCCTCACCTTCTCCCACAGAGTTCAAAAGTCTGTTCTGTATTTCTGTGTCTCTTTTTCTGTTTTGCATATAGGGTTATCATTACCATCTTTCTAAATTCCATATATGTGTGTTAGTATGCTGTAATGTTCTTTATCTTTCTGGCTTACTTCACTCTGTATAATGGGCTCCAGTTTCATCCATCTCATTAGGACTGATTCAAATGAATTCTTTTTGACAGCTGAGTAATATTCCATGGTGTATATGTACCACAGCTTCCTTATCCATTCATCTGCTGATGGGCATCTAGGTTGCTTCCATGTCCTGGCTATTATAAACAGTGCTGCAATGAACATTGGGGTGCACGTGTCTCTTTCAGATCTGGTTTCCTCAGTGTGTATGCCCAAAAGTGGGATTGCTGGGTCATATGGCAGTTCTATTTCCAGTTTTTTAAGGAATCTCCACACTGTTTTCCATAGTGGCTGTACTAGTTTGCATTCCCACCAACAGTGTAAGAGGGTTCCCTTTTCTCCACACCCTCTCCAGCATTTATTGCTTGTAGTCTTTTGGATAGCAGCCATCCTGACTGGCGTGTCATGGTACCTCATTGTGGTTTTGATTTGCATTTCTCTAATAATGAGTGATGTTGATCACCTTTTCATGTGTTTGTTAGCCATCTGTATGTCTTCTTTGGAGAAATGTCTGTTTAGTTCTTTGGCCCATTTTTTGATTGGGTCATTTATTTTTCTGGAATTGAGCTTCAGGAGTTGCTTGTATATTTTTGAGATTAATCCTTTGTCTGTTTCTTCATTTGCTATTATTTTCTCCCAATCTGACGGCTGTCTTTTCACCTTACTTATAGTTTCCTTTGTAGTGCAAAAGCTTTTAAGTTTCATTAGATCCCATTTGTTTAGTTTTGCTTTTATTTCCAATATTCTGGGAGGTGGGTCATAGAGGATCTTGCTGTGATTTATGTCAGAGAGTGTTTTGCCTATGTTCTCCTCTAGGAGTTTTATAGTTTCTGGTATTACATTTAGATCTTTAATCCATTTTGAGTTTATTTTTGTGTATGGTGTTAGAAAGTGTTCTAGTTTCATTCTTTTACAAGTGGTTGACCAGTTTTCCCAGCACCACTTGTTAAAGAGGTTGTCTTTTTTCCATTGTATATCCTTGCCTCCTTTGTCAAAGATAAGGTGTCCATAGGTTCGTGGATTTATCTCTGGGCTTTCTATTCTGTTCCATTGATCTATATTTCTGTCTTTGTGCCAGTACCATACTGTCTTGATGACTGTGGCTTTGTAGTAGAGTCTGAAGTCAGGCAGGTTGATTCCTCCAGTTCCATTCTTCTTTCTCAAGATTACTTTGGCTATTCGAGGTTTTTTGTATTTCCATACAAATTGTGAAATTCTTTGGTCTAGTTCTGTGAAAAATACCGTTGGTAGCTTGATAGGGATTGCATTGAATCTATAGATTGCTTTGGGTAGAATAGCCATTTTGACAATATTGATTCTTCCAATCCATAGTGTTGGAAGTTTTGGCCACAGCAATCAGAGCAGAAAAAGAAGTAAAAGGAATCCAGATAGGAAAAGAAGAAGTGAAACTCTCACTGTTTGCAGATGACATGATCCTCTACATAGAAAACCCTAAAGACTCTACCAGAAAATTACTAGAACTAATCAATGAATATAGTAAAGTTGCAGGATATAAAATTAACACACAGAAATCCCTTGCATTCCTATATACTAACAATGAAAAAACAGAAAGAGAAATTAAGGAAACAATACCATTCACCATTGCAACAAAAAGAATAAAATACTTAGGAGTATATCTACCTAAAGAAACAAAAGACCTATACATAGAAAACTATAAAACACTGATGAAAGAAATCAAAGAGGACACAAACAGATGGAGAAACATACAGTTGATTTTTGAATATTGATCTTGTATCTTGCAAACTTTCTGAACTCATATATTAATTCTTAATAATATTAGTATATTAGTATGTTAAAGATTTTTCAGTGGATTACTTGGATTTATCTATGTATAAGGGCTTTCCTGGTGGCTCAGAGTTAAGTAATCCACCTGCAATACAGGAGACAGTTTCAATCCCTGGGTTGGGAAGATCCCCTGGATTTGAAATGGCAACTCACTCCAGTATTCTTGCCTGGGAAATTCCATGGACAGAGGAGCCTGGCAGTATACAGTCCATGGGGTTGCAAAGAGTTGGACATGACTTAGCACACATTTTCCTCTAAGCTCTCCTTTAGTTGTTTCATGAATTTAGTATATTGTATTTTGCTGTCATTAATGCTAAAGTATTTTCTAATTTACTTTGTGATTTCTTCCTTCACATATTGATTATTTAGGATGATTAATTTTCACTTATTTGTCAATTCTCCAAATTTCCATCTGTTATTAATTTCTAATTTAATTTATTTGTAGTCAGAGAACATACTTTACATTAAATACTTTTCAATTTTATTAAGGCTTATTTTATTTCCTATCAGACAATATTGTCTATCCTGGAGAATGTCATGTGAACTTCACAAAAAATGTGTATTCTGCTGTTGTTGAGTGGAGTGTTCTATAAATATATTAGGTTAAGTTTGTTAATAGTATTGCTTATATCTTCTATAACCTTGTTGATCTTCTGCTTAACTTTTCTATCCACTATCGAAAATGGGTATACTGAGTTGAATAGTGTTTTTTCAAAATTCATACCTATCCAAAACCTGTGAATACGACCTTATTGGAAAGAGCATCTTTGTAAATATAATCACATAAAGATGAGATCATACTGGATTAAGGTGGGTTCTAAATCCAGTTTTTGACTGATGTCCTTGTAAGAAGATAGATATTTAAACATAGAGACACAGAGGAGAAATTCATGTGAAGATGGAGGCAAAATTGGGCTGATATGCTAAAGTCAAAGAATGTCAAGGATTGCTGGCAGCCACCAGAAGCTAGGAGAGAGGCAAGGAAGAGATTATCTCTCAGAGCCTCCAGAAGGAACCAAACTTGTCAACACCTTGATTTCTAACTTCTAGTCTATAAAACTATGAGAGAATAAATTTTCATTGTTCTAAGACACAAAGTTTGTAGTATTTTGTTACAGCAGCTCTAGGAAACTAATAAAGTGGGTGCTGAAGTCCCAAGTATTACTGTTGATTTATTCAGTTCTCTCTTCAATTCTGTCAGTTTTTGTTTCATGCATTTTGGAACTATATTTAATTACATGCATATGCTTGTGAGTGTTAAATCATTTTAAAGGTCACTCTTTGTCTCTAGTAATAGCTGTTTCTTTAATGTCTATTTGGTTTGATATTATTACAGCCACACCAGCTCTCTTATGGTTGTTTTCTATCTTTTACTTTTCTGTCTTTTTGCTTTCAATCTACTTATGTCTTTGAGTATACTATGTGTTTCCTATGTTTCCTATAGACAATGTACAGTAGGATCATGATTGTTGTTTTTTTAATCCATGGATTTTGATTGGAATGTTTAATCAATTCACGTTTAAGGTCATTATTAATATGATTGGATTCATTTCTACCATTTTGTTTTTTGTTTGTATATGTCTCATGTATTTTCACTTTAAAAATGTCCTACTGCCTCCATCTGTTTCTGTTGAGGAGTCAGCTGTTCATCTTATTGGAGTTCTCTTGTATGAAATGTCATTTTCCTCTTATTCTTTTCAAAATATTTACTTTGTTTTTCAAAAATTTCATAATTGTGTCTCTGGTTGAATATCTTGAATTTATTCTACATAAGTTCATAGAAGTTTTAAGACATGTATATTAGTGTTTTCATCAATTTAGGAAGTTTTCCACCATTACTTCTTTTAAAGACATATATACTTAATGATGTCTCACACATCTCTAGGTCTTTGTTCATTTTTAAATTTTTTTATTCCCTGTTCTTCAGATTTCATAATCTCTATTGATTTATTTTAAAGGTCACTGATTCTTTCTTTTGTCAGCTCAAATCTACTTACTAACAAGGTCCTTTAGTGAATTTTTTATTTTGATAATTTTTTTTGCTTCAATTTCAAATTTCCACTTCATTGTTTTTTATGTTTTTTCAATGATATTCTCTATCACTGTCACCATACTTTCCTTTAATTATACAACCATGGCTTAGTTTAGCTTTTAGATTTAATTAGGTGCCATTTGTTTATTTCTGTTTTTATTTCCATGACTTTAGGAGATAGATACAAAAAAATATTGCTGCAACTTATATCAAAGAGTGTTCTGCCTATGTTTCCTCTAGGAGTTTTATGATTTCTGGCCTGACCTTTAAGTCTTTAACCCATTTTGGGTTTATTTTTGTGTATGGTGTTAGAAAATGCTCTAATTTCATTCTTTTACATGAACTGTCATTTTTCCAGAACCATTTGTTAAAGACACTGTCTTTTTTCCATTGTTTATTCATGCCTCCTTTGTCATTAGCTCAGATGGTTAGATAGCATCACCAACTCAATGGACATGAATCTGAGCAAACTCTTGGAGATAGTGAAGAACAGGGAAGCCTGGCATGCTGCAGCCCATGGGATGACAAAGAGTCAGACATGACTTAGCGACTGAACAACAACAATTTACCATAAGTATGTGACTTTATTTCTGGGCTTTCTAGTCTGTTCTACTGATCTATATGTCTGTTTTTGTGCCAATACTGTATGATGTTTGATGACTGTAGCTTTGTAGTATAGTCTGAAGTCAGGGAGCCAGATTTCTTCAGTATCACTTTTCTTTCTTAAGATTGCTTTGGCTCTTTGAGGTCTTTTGTATTCCCCCCCAAAATTGTGATTTTTTTTTGGTTCTAGTTCTGTGAAAAATGCCATTGGTAATTTGACAGGGATTGCACTGAATCTAAAGGTGTTCTTGGGTGGTATGGTCATTTTAACAATGTTGATTCTAACACAGTATTATCTTTCCCTTTGTTTGTGCCATCTTCAGTTTTGTTCACTAATGTCTTATAGTTTTCTCTGTACATGTCTTTTACTCCTTAGTTAGACTTATTCCTTGGTACTTTATTCTTTTATGCTACTATAAATGGTATTGTTTTCTTGATTTCTTTTTGTGATAGTTCATTGTTAGTGTTCAGAAATGCAACAGATTTCTGTATGTTAATTTTGAATCCTGTAACTTTACTGAATTCATTGATGAGGTCTAATAGCTTTCTGGTAGCATCCTTAGGATTTTCTATGTACAGTATCATGTCATCTGCAAATAGTGACAGTTTTCCTTCTTCTTTTCCAATTTGGATTCATATTATTTCTTTTTCTTCTCTGACTGTTATGGTTATGACTTCCAAAACTATTTTGAATAAAAGTGGCAAGAATGATCATCCTTATCTGAACATTGAACTTTTCAGATAATATATTGCATTGATTCTGTATAAGGATCCCCCAAAAGGGTTGTTGTTTTTCACTTGATTGTTTGCTTATTTGTTTAGTGACTTGGCTGAACTAACTCTGCAAGGTCTAGAGGAGATAGTAGGTGTCACTCACCTGATGAGCCCAGTGTAGCAGCTCTCCTATGACACAAAGGTAAAAGGAAACACATTCTACACCAGTTATCCCACTGGGAGCCTCTTTATATAGTGGAATTTGAAGGTGAGAGGATGGGCATTGTGTGGATGCCACCATCTGTTGGATGTTGACCTTCTATACTACAAAGGTGTAAACAATGGAATCTTCTATTATTCACTAGCTTTGGAAACTATTCAGAATATCTCTTCCATTCGAGAAATCTGGGAGAGATAGGAATTTATATTCTGTTTCCAAGTTCTCTTAAATAATTCTTCTACAGGGTAGAGTTGTGGAGGAACAGGTGAAGTCTCTCAAATGCCACAACCTCAAACTATTCTTGAAACATTCCATAGATTTTGTTGAATACATGTTTTTCAATGTTTTGTAAGTCTTTGGTCATTCTTCAGAGATTATAAATGATTTTCTTTACTAATTTTGACTGACTTAATATGTTATTCTCCAGAACATAGTTTTCCTCAAGCTTCTCATGCCACCATTTGTGGAGTCCCAATTCTGTATATACTTTCCAAAAGTAAAACTTTGTTGAAAAACTTCACCAGATTTGGGAAGTTCTCAGACATTAATTCTTTAAATAAACTTTCTGCCTCCTTCATCCTCTTTCTCTTCTCCTCTGCGACACAATTAATCTGCAGATTGTTTCTTTTTATGGTATGCCATAATTCCCATAGGCTTTCTTCATCTTTTCTCATTCTTTTCTTTGTTTTCTCCTGGGTAAGTTCAAAAGTCTTGTCTTCTACTTCATAGCTTCTTCAGCTTGATCCATTCTCAATGTTGATGCTTTCTATTGTATTTTACACATCATTAATTGTATTCTTTATCTCCAAAATTTCAGTTTTTATAATGATTTATATCTATTTCTGAAGCTTCATATTTTCTTCATGTATAGTTCTTCTGATTTTGTTCAATTATCTTTCTCTATTTCTTTTAGGTTATTGGACTTGCTTAGAATAGCTATTTTTTTCATTGAGTAAATCATAAATCTTTATATTTTGGGGTCTGGTTAACAGAAAATTATTGTGTTCTTTTGGTGGTATCAGGTTTCCTTCATTTTTTAATGTTCCTTGAGTTCTTGCCTTGCTGCCTTTGTACCTGAAGTAGCAGTCACCTTCTCCAGTCTTTACTTGCTGACTTCCAGGAGAGAAATACCTTTCATCAGCTCTTCTAGGGATTCTCAGATCGTTTCTCTGGATATATCTCCTCCACACAGCTTGCTTCTTCTTGCAGCAGAATTCTTAAGGTTGTATGCCTCCTTTTCATCCTGCAAAGCCAACCAAAGCTCTGACAGCCTCCTTTTAGCTCTACTGAGGATGGTGCTAAATACTCAAATTTTTGCTCTCTCCCAGGATCACAGATTTGGGCAGAATTTCTGTATGTATTCACTGCCCATCTGCAAAAGCTCACTCTCACTGCTGAAGGACTTGTCCAGGGAGTTTTCCATGGATTTTAGAGTGTGTGGGTGAGACACATGTAGCTCTTGTGGTGTCCATGGAACACTTGTCAGAATCCACAAGTGAGGCATTCCCCAGTCCCTCAATGGGAGGTCTTCCAACAGAGCCCATGATGTGTTTAGTAGAAGTCAGTGTCCCCTTGAAATGTTCCATTCTGAACCCTGACTGCTCTTCTCCCTACTACTCAATATCCCCTAGTCATTCAGTCCATGACTTATTAGTTTAGATGGGGCATGAGAGAAATGGACTTCTCTGACAGAACACAGAGCTTCCACAGAGCTGAGGAAACCAGGTACCCACTCACATTCTCTCACGTTTTCCTACAGGAGAAATAATAGGCTAAGATTAGTGCTCTTGGCACTGAGCTGTATTGCCTTGGGGGAGGGGTAATACTGTAAAACTGTTTCTCTAATCCTCTCCAATGTACCTTATCTCCATTTTTATGCACCTATGATGTGTTTTAACTTCTCTGCTGGATTCTTGAACTTCCACAAAAGCTCTTTCACCCATGGGCAATTGTCTTAATCAGAGTTCTCTTAAAGAGATATCTATTCTCCTATCTTTATTGCTGCATTATTCTTAGTAGCTGGAACATGGAAACAATCAAATAATCTAATTGACCATCAGTGGATGGATGGACAAAGATACACACACACACACACACACACACACACGTTGAGCTTAGTCACTCAGTCATGTCTGACTCTTTACAACCTCATGGACTGTAGCCCACCAGGCTTCTCTGTCAATGGGATGTCCCAGGCAAGAATACTGGATTGGGCTTCCATTTTCTTCTCCATATATATATATATATACATATATATTACACATATATTACACACACAATGGACTTCCCAAGTGGCTCAGTGGAAAAGAATCTGCTTGCCAATGTAGAAGTAGTAGGAGATGCAAGTTCAAATATAAAGACAAATATTATATTATCTCTTATATGTGGAATCTAAAATAGTCCAACTCACAGAAGCAGAGAATAGAATGGTTGTTGCCAGGGGCTAGGAGGTAGAGAAAATGGGGAAATGCTGGTCAAGGGGTACAAAGTTTCAATTATGTAAGAAAAAATAAATTGTAGACATCTAGAATACAGCACTGTGGCTATAGTTAACAATACTGTTTTGTATATTTGTAATTTTCCAAGAGGGTAGACCTCAAGTGTTTTCATCACACACACACAATAGTAATTATGTAAAGTGATGGGTATGTTAATTAGCTTGACTATGGTGGTTATTTCACCATATATCGAATCATCAAGTAATATACATTAAGTGTATTCAATTAAACCTCAGTAAAGCTGGGGAGGGGGATTGATACTACAAAAAGTACAGACTCTGAAATCAAATGGTATGTCTGCTTAAATCCTAGTTTCACCACATCCTGGCTATGTGACCTTAAGCAAGTCACTCAATTTCTTTGTGCTCATGTCTTCACATGTAAAAGTGGAGACAATAATGGTATCTATTTCACAGAGTAGTTACAAGAAAGTTAATGAGAAAACACATAGCATGGTGTTTCATATGTGGTTAAAAAAACCCTAATACACATTATTAGCTATTCTATATATTAATAAAGGTTAGTAACCAGAGTTTCAAGCATTTTCTTCTCCCACCTTTATACTCAATTTAGAGATCAAAATCAATGTAAAGGGAGAGAAAATTCAACAAAGGAATGAAATAAATTTCACATTACCCACATTTCACTAATTGGGTTTCCATTCAATTGTTTCCCAGACCACCTTGCCTTAGTTTGTGCATTAACTACATACCATAGTATGTGCCATAGTGTGTACTACATACCATAAATAGGTCAATATCCTTGTACCCTTCCCTTTCCTTTGAAGGCAGATTGTGTTCTCAGCAGCAAAATGGAAACTGCTTCTTACACTTCAATACTATGTCAGCAGCAAAATTGAAAGTATTTTTTGTCACCTGCACTGCTGTCAGAAGAAAAAAAAAAAAACAGAAAGTGAGGAACATAATTTTAGTACTAACACAAGTATCAGAATGATTTACCTGTCTGTTCTGCTTCACTTTCATCTCAGCTCTCAGAGCTTCATTCATCAATATTTTATTTACACATGCATATCTCATTTTTACACTATTTATATCCTCACTGCCAGATGGCTGTGCTGTTTGCATAGTGTTCATCAAGGAGAATGAGAAAGATACATAAACAGCTATGTAATATTGGCATTTGAGTGGGGCTCAGATAACCACATTTTCTACTGTGAATTTCCCATGAATAATGGGTCAGACTGAAGCAAACATTTGTTCCCCTTGGAAGAAATACTGGGCAATGACTAAACAAATGAGCAACTTGATTCAAAAACTTGTGGACAAGGTTTCAAGTTATTCTATTAAAAATTTTTAAACTTTCAATTCTTTGCTGATGTGAAGGTTTTTTCAAATGACACATATTCCAGTGCTCTATATTGTCCACTTTAAATGACCAAAGGCATGAAGTTGCTACCACTTCTAACAAGAGTTTAAAAGATCTCCCGACTAGGGCATTATTCTTAATATTCATTCTAGATGTGTCTTACAGGAGAAAAACACATGGTAATTTTGAATAAATTTAGCTATTTCATTTTTAGCCATAATGAATTTGTTTTAAAATGTTATTTTAGATTGTCACAGAGCACCTGATTTGAACTCCCTGCATCATACAGGAAACTCTTATTGGCTATCTAATTTTACATATCATAATGTATGTGTTTCAATGCTACTCACTCAATTCATTCCACCCTCTCCTTCCCCCACTGTGTCCACAAACCTGTTCTCTATGTCTCTGTCTCCACTGCTGCCCCGGAAATAGGTTCATCAATATCCTCCAATTAAAAACAAATAAATTAAAAAAAAATGTTATATTAGAAAAACTGGATAGCAGCAGGTAAGATCTGCAAACAAGAAGGCCTGGGTTAGAATCTCAGCTCTGCCACCTACCAGTTGTGAAACCTTGGGCAAGTAATTTAACTTTTCTAAGGCTCATTTTGCTCAGTTGTAAGTGGGAACAATAACTACAACAGTGATGAACACACTGCATATTTTGAAGATATTCATTAGGAGAATTAAACAAAACATAGAATTCATTATCAGTATAATGTCTAGCATAAAGACTAAATAAATGGCAGTTTTTTTGTGATAGGATCAAATTCTGAGATAACTAAGGTTTTTCCTTTATTGTAATTTTCTGCTTTCATGAGACCCTTTACCTACTGAATTGTTGGTTTTCAAGGGAACAATAACTACAACAGTGATGAACACATTGAATATTTTGAAGATATTCATTAGGAGAATTAAACAAAACATAGAATTCATTATCAGTATAATGTCTAGCATAAAGACTAAATAAATGGTAGTTTTTTTGTGATAGGATCAAATTCTGAGATAACTAAGGTTTTTCCTTCACTGCATTTTTCTGCTTTCATGAGACCCTTTACCTACTGAATTGTTGGTTTTCAAAGCATCTGGAGACATTTTTCACCTAAAAGAATGAGAACACAGGAGAGGAGCTAAGATGGTGGAGGAATAGGACAGGGAGACCACTTTCCCCCCCCCCACAAATTCATTGAAAGAACATTTGAATGTTGAGAAAACTCCACAAAACAACTTCTGATCGCTAGCAGAGAACATCAGGTACCCAGAAAAGCAGCCCATTGTCTTCGAAAGGAGGTAGGACAAAATATAAAAGATAAAAAGAGAGACAAAAGAGTTAGGGACAGAGATCCGTCCCAGGAAAGGAGTCTTAATAGAGGAAGTTTCCAAACACCAGGAGACCCTCTCACTGGAGGATCTGGGGGAAGTTTTTGAATCTCGGAGGGCAACCTAATAGGGAGGGAAAATAAATAAAACCCACAGATTACAAGTCTAAAAGCAACACCCAGCAGAACAGTACCACAGACACCCATATCCACCACCAGTGGGGGCTGAACAGAGAGGAGCTAGCGGCATTGCTTAGGGTAAGAACTGGACCTGAATGTCCTGAGGGCAATCTGAGGGAGTTAACGTGAGATAGCAACTTAAACTGTGGGATAGCAAGAGAGAGAGAGAATTAACCTGTGAAAAGCCCTAACCTAAGGCACAGCCAGCCCATTCACAGAACAAAGGACAGAGAAGAGCTAGCCAGCTGTGGACCAGCCCATCTCCCAAAGGAGGTAGGGGGGAGGTGGGCGCCAGGCTGGAAAGGGGCAAACTCGGCCCCAGAGAGGGCATTCCCTACCAAACTGCAAACAGGCTTCCAGTTTCTAACCAAAGACTTCCTGAGATTCTGGATGGTTGACATCTGCCTGGAGGGTTGCAGTCAGAGATCAGCTCCCCAGAAGACACACAAGGTGCACCAGACCAGGTGCGCCTGGAAACTGAGGCTGGGATGGGGAGGGGATAAGGCGCACTGCACCTGGGGAGAGTGGGCTCATCAAGCTCCTGGTTGCCTGAGCTGCTCGGATGGGGAAAGCACAAAATGCAGGCCCAACCAAGTCTGCACCTTTGTGGAGTACCCAAGAACCTGAACCTGAGCGGTTTAGGCCTGGCTTTATCCCAGAAATGCAAGGATTCTTTAATATCCACAAATCAATCAATGTAATACACCACATTAACAAATTGAAAGATAAAAACCACATGATTATCTCAATAGATGCAGAAAAAACCTTTGAAAAAATTCAACATCCATTTATGATAAAAACTCTCCAGAAAGCAGGAATAGAAGGAACATGCCTCAACATAATAAAAGCTATATATGACAAACCCACAGCAAACACTATCCTCAAAGGTGAAAAATTGAAAGCATTTCCATTAAAGTCAGGAACAAGACAAGGGTGCCCACTCTCACCACTACTATTCAACATAGTTTTGGATGTTTTGGCCACAGCAATCAGAGCAGAAAAAGAAATAAATGGAATCTAAATAGAAAAGAAGAAAAACTCTCACTGTTTGCAGATGATATGATCCTCTACATAGAAAACCCTAAAGACTCTACCAGAAAATTACTAGAGCTAATCAATGAATATAGTAAAGTTGCAGGATATAAAATTAACACACAGAAATCCCTTGCATTCCTACACACTAACAATGAGATAAAAGAAAGAGAAATTAAGGAAACAATCCCCATTCACCATTGCAACAAAAGAATAAAATGTTTAGGAGTATATCTATCTAAAGAAACGAAAGACCTATATATAGAAAACTATAAAACACTGATGAAAGAAATCAAAGAGGACACAAATAGATGGAGAAACATACCGTGTTCATGGATCAGAAGGATCAGTATTGTGAAAATGACTATACTACCCAAGGCAATCTATAGATTCAATGCAATCCCTATCAAGCTACCAATGGTATTCTTCACAGAACTAGAACAAATAATTTCACAATTTGTATGGAAATACAAAAAAACCTCGAATAGCCAAAGCAATCCTGAGAGAGAAGAATGGAAATAGAGGAATCAACCTGCCTGACTTCAGGCTCTATTACAAAGCCACGTCATCAAGACAGTATGGTCCTGGCACAAAGACAGAAATATAGATCAATGGAACAGAATAGAAAGCTCAGAGATAAATCCGTGTACCTATGGACACCTTATCCTCTACAAAGGAGGCAAGAATATACAATGGAAAAAAGACAGCCTCTTTAACAAGTGGTGCTGGGAAAACTGGTCAACCACTTGTAAAAGAACGAAACTAGAACACTTTCTAACACCATACACACAAATAAACTCAAAATGGATTAAAGATCTAAGTATAAGACCAGAAACTATAAAACTCCTAGAGGAGAACATTGGCAAAACACTGTCCAACATAAGTCACAGCAGGATCCTCTATGATCCACCTCCCAGAATATTGGAAATAAAAGCAAAAATAAATAAATGGGACCTAATGAAACTTAAAAGCTTTTGCACAACAAAGGAAACTATAAGCAAGGTGAAAAGACAGCCCTCAGAATGGGAGAAAATAATAGCAAATGAAGAAACAGACAAAGGATTAATCTCAAAAATATACAAGCAACTCCTGAAGCTCAATTCCAGAAAAATAAATGACCCAATCAAAAACTGGGCCAAAGAGCTAAACAGACATTTCTCCAAAGAAGACATACAGATGGCTAACAAACACATGAAAAGATGCTCAACATCACTCATTATTAGAGAAATGCAAATCAAAACCACAATGAGGTACCATTACACGCCAGTCAGGATGGCTGCTATCCAAAAGTCAACAAGCAATAAATGCTGGAGAGGGTGTGGAGAAAAGGGAACCCTCTTACACTGTTGGTGGGAATGCAAACTAGTACAGCCACTATGGAAAACAGTGTGGAGATTCCTTAAAAAACTGGAAATAAAACTGCCATATGACCCAGCAATCCCACTCCTGGGCATACACACTGAGGAAACCAGATCTGAAAGAGACACGTGCACTCCAATGTTCATTGCAGCACTGTTCATAATAGCCAGGACATGGATGCACCCTAGATACCCATCAGCAGATGAATGGATAAGAAAGCTGTGGTACATATACACAATAGACTATTACTCAGCCATTAAAAAGAATTCATTTGAATCAGTTCTGATGAGATGGATGAAACTGGAGCCCATTATACAGAGTGAAGTAGACCAGAAAGATAAAGACCAATACAATATACGAACACATATATATGGAATTTAGAAAGATGGTAATGATAACCCTATATGCAAGACAGAAAAAGAGACACAGATATATAGAACAGCATTTTGGACTCTATGGGAGAAGGCGAGGGTGGGATGATCTGAGAGAATAGCATTGTAACATATATATTATCAATTGTGAAACAGATCACCAGCCCAGGTTCAATGCATGAGACAAGTGCTCAGGGTTGGTACACTGAGATGACCCGGAGGGATGTGGAACATATGTAAATCCATGGCTGATTCATGTCAATGTATGGCAAAAACCACTACAATATTGTAAAGTAATTAGCCTCCAACTAATAAAAATAAATGAAAAAAAAAAAAAATTAGAGACAGGTATGGACACTTCACCAAAGAAGATATAAGAATGGCGAACAAGTTCATGAAAAGATGTCCACATCATGAGTCACTAGACAAATGCAAATTAAAACTACAATGATACACCACTGCACACTTATTAGAGTGGGATAAATGCAAAAGACTGAACATACCAAATGCTAGTGAAGACATGAAGCCACTGGACCCCTCAAGCTTTGCTGGGGAGGGTGTAAAATGGTGCAACCACTTTAGAAAATTTCAAAGATAGACAAACACCTACCATATGATCCAACCATATCACTCCTAGGTATCTCCCCAAAAGAAATGAAAGCTTGTGTCCATCCAAAGATTTATTTTCAAATGTTCACAGCAGTTTTATTTTTAATATCCTCAAAGTGGAAACTGCCTAAGTGTCCATCAACCAGTTTATGGGTAAACAAACTGTAGTGTGTCCATTCAGTGAAATACTACTCAGCAATAAAAAATAGTGAACTATTGGTATCTGCAACAACATGGAGAAATCTCAGAATAATTACACTGCATGAAAAAAGACAAAAAAATAAAGACTACATACTGTGTAGTTCCATCTATAAAATTCTAGAAAATACAAGCTAATCTATAGTGACAGAAAGCAGATCAGTGGTGGCCTATGAATGGGGTGGAGTGGGTGGGGAGGAAGGTAGGAGGATTCACAGGGCTGCACCAGGAAACTTCTGAGGGAGTGGGTTGTTCACTATCCTGACTGTGATGATGGTTTCATAGGTGTCTCCATATGTTGGAACTCACCAAATTATACAGTTTAAATATATGCAATTTGTTGTATGTCCCTTATACCTCAATAAAGTGGTATTTAAAAGTGAAAAAAAAAAGAGTGAGAACACAAAAGAACTCCAAGAGAAAAAGTCATTTCAGTTTCTAAATAGACTTTTTTTTTTTTTAATTCATGGGAGAGATAATAGCTTTGAAATCAAGGCACTTTTCAATCACAAAAGTTTAGCTTTCTGAGAAGGAAGAGCTATTTATTTTGTTTGTTTTAGTCTCAAAAGCTTAATTTTGAATCGAGAAGCTAAGAGTTTTTGCAGCCTAAAGGGCTATTGTAAATGTTTATTCTAAACTATGTGTTTATACAATAATATATTAAAGTATATAGCTATGGTTCTCAAGAAGTACAAAGCCTTGGGCCTCAACTCACACTGACTGAATCAGAAACTCTGTGATGAGGCACAACACTGTGTTTTAAAAAGCTCTCTAAGTGATTCCTATGCATGCTCAAGTTTGAGATACACTGGCATATAGTAATAACACAGATTGGGAGAACATCCATGATGAAGTTGTAACTAGTTTTCCCACTTAAAAATAACCAAAGGCAACTGCAAGAAGCAAAGAGAGAATTGGAATGCTGTAATAAAATATCACGGACTGTGTGGCTTAAACAAAAGACATTCATTTTCTCATAATTCTAGAAGCTGGAAAGTCTAAAATCTAGGTTTCAGCAAGGTTCGGTTTCTGATGAGGACCATCTGCCAGGTTTGTAGACAGCTGTGCTGTTCTCACATGGTCTTCCCTCTAGTTGCAATAGAGGGGAAAATGTGAACTCTCTGGTATCTCTTCTTATGGTGACACTAATTTTGTTGGATCAGGGCCTCAGCATCATGCCCTCATTTAATCTTAATTATCTCCATAAAAGCTCCATCCTCAAATAAAATCACATCAAGGGTTGGAGCTTCAACATATGAACTGGTAATGGGGACACAAATATCCATCCGTAACAGTTGAGTTCGGTCGCTCAGTCTTGTCCAACTCTTTGTGACCCAATGGACCACAGCATGCCAGGATTCCCTGTCCATCATCAAATCCCGAAGCTTGCTCAAACTCATGTCCATTTAGTCAGTGATGCCATCCAACCACCTCATCCTCTGTCATCCCCTTCTCCTGCCTTCAATCTTTCCCAGCATCAGGGTCTTTTCCAGCGAGTTAGTTTTTTGCTTCAGGTGGCCAAAGTATTGGAGTTTCAGCTTCAGCATCAGTCCTTGCAATGAATATTCAGGATTGATTTCGTTTAGGACTGGCAGGTTTGATCTCCTTGCAGTTCAAGGGACTCTCAAGCATCTTCTCCAACACCACAGTTCAAAAGCATCAATTCTTGGGTGCTCAGTTTTCTATAGTTGAACTATAAGTCCAACTCTCATATCCATACATGACTACTAGAGAAAACAGAGCTTTGACTAGACAGACTTTTGTCTGAAAAGTAATGTTTCTGCTTTTTAATATGCTGTCTAGGTTGGTCATAGCTTTTCTTCCAAGGAGCAAGACTTTTATTCATTATGTTTTTAAAAAAGATTTTTTTTAAGAGTCTTAATTTCATGGCTTCCGTCACCATCTGCAGAGATTTTGGAGCAAAAAAAAAAAAAAATGTAGTCTGTGTATTCTAGACCATTCAGGTATGACCTAAATCAAATCCATTACGATTATACAGTGGAAGTGACAGATTCAAGGGGTTAGATCTGATAGACACAGTGCCTGAAGAACTATGGACAAAGGTTCGTGACATTGTACAGGAGGCAGGGATCAAAACCACCCCCAAGAAAAAGAAATGCAAAAAGGCAAAATGGTTGTCTGAGATGGCCTTACAAATAGCTGTGAAAAGAAGAGAAGCAAAAGACAAAGGAGAAAAGGAAAGATATACCCATTTGAATGCAGAGTTCCAAAGAATAGCAAGGAGAGATAAGAATGCCTTCCTCAGTGATCATTGCAAAGAAATAGAGGAAAACAATAGAATGGGAAAGACTAGAGATCTCTTCAAGAAAATTAGAGATACCAAGGGAACATTTCATGCAAAGATGGGCACAATAAAGGAAAGAAATGGTATGGACCTAACAGAAACAGAAGATATTAAGAAGAGGTGGCAAGAATACACACGCCTGAATATATGGTTGAAAATCATCAACTAGTAGACTAGTTTTGTTATTAGTAATAGTACTAGCAGCAGCAAGAGTAGTCCCCTCAACATAAAGATGAAAAGTACTGGGCTTCACAAGCAACTGAAATACATGCCACATGAATATACAGTGGCAATCAATGATCATTTTTGTCAAGAGGGTAACACAATTTGAACATGCTATTATGCTATTAAAAATGTTTTCTCTCAGTTTTGCTTCCATCTAGAATGTTATCAGCAAGTTCAGTGTTACACTTCAGTTTTTTTAAGGCTGTCAGGCACTACCAGATGCATATACCTGATATTACAAACACACTTATGACTTGCAGTTCATATTTTTATGTGTATACATATATACACAGATAAATAATTTATGTGCACGTGAGTGTTCAGTTGCTCAGTCGTGTCTGACTCTTTGCAACCCCATGGGCTATAGCCCGCTATGCTCCTCTGTACATGGGCTTTTCCAGGAAAAAATACTGGAGTGGGTTGCCATTTCCTCCTCCAGGGAATATTCCTGGTTCAGGAATTGAACCCACATCTCCTGTGTCTCCTGCCTTGGCAGGCAGATTCTTTACTAATGAACCACCTGGAAATTCCCCCAAAGTTCTCCCTGACCAGGAATTGAACCTGGGCCATGGCAGTAAAAGCACGGAATCCTAGTCATTAGATCACCAAAGAAAGTCATATAATGCAATGATTTCTAAACAATGCTTTGTCACTAATAACAATAGGTTTGAGTTTTCCCATAATACAAAATCCATCCACATTCTTTAGGCTTGACCTGTCTCCTTCTAAGGTCTTCTGAAACTTACCAGTCCTTTGCAACTTCGGGTTTGATGTTATGTTCAACTTAACTTTAGGCCACAGTTCCAAGTCACTACAGACTTGATTGGCCTCTACCCACCTATACCTTATTGGCAAACCAATAATCAAGTTGGGAGGGAAAATTCAATTAGCATACTGGATTTTCATATTAAGAACCAATTCTTAAAAATTTATTTGGAAATTAATTCATACTTAAAGATAAGCAAAAAATAAAACAAAGAAACCTGGACACACTTTAATCAGATGTATCTATTGTTAATATTTTATCCCTTTTGGTTTGTATTTGTGTCCTCTTCCAATAGGGAGAGAGAGAGAATTAATAGATATTGATATACACACAGATAATTTCATAATATTTTTTAAACTATGCAAGGGCAAGTTATATTCATCTTGGTCCTAAAATATGATACACACTTTTATCTAGTGTATCTTTCATATTCCACTCTTGTCAGTTGGTCCAAATGTATCCTTTAGAGAACATTGTTCTCCTACAACTGAGGAGGATCTAGATTAGTATGTAGTATCACATACTGTTGTCATGTCTTGTTAGGTTTCTGTAATCTAGAACAGTTTCATAGCCTTTCTTTGCCCTTTACTCATTGAATCAAGTAAGATGTTGCCTGATTTTTCCCTGGTATAATTACTGTTTTTTTCTCCTTTTCAACTATTGAGCAGTCTATGAAGAGTCACTTTGTGCTATCCTGTGCTTAGTTGCTCAGTAGTGTCTGATTCTTTGCGACCCTATGGACTGCAGCCTACCAGGCTCCTCTATCCATGGGGATTCTCCAGGCAAGAATACTGGAGTGGGTTGTTATGCCCTCCTCCAGGGGATCTTCCCTACCCAGGGATAAAACACAGGTCTCCCACATTGCAGACAGATTTTTTATGGTCTGAGCCACCAGAGAAGGCCAAGAATACTGGACTGGGTAGCCTATCCCTTCTCCAGGGGATCTTCCAAACCCAGGAATCAAACTGGGGTCTCCTACATTGCAAGCAGATTCTTTACCAGCTGAGTTACCAGGGAAGCCCAAAGAGTCACTTTAAGACCATGCAAATATCCTGCTCCTTATTATAATTCCTCTCAAGATCCAGCCTCCACTGATGATTCCTGCATAAGCCAAACTTTACTATGATTGTTATAAAATGATTTTTCAACTCCAATACTCCTTCTTACAGTTACCAGCTAACCCTCAGAATTCTACATTAAGAAAGAGCCTTTATCCCACTTTAATTTATATATTTATCTATTATCATCAATGTGGACTATGAATTTTTATTTTTTATCAATGGTTTACTTAATTATTTTGGTGCTCATATTGTCTCAGATTCGGCCAGGGGAAGCCTTTTCAAGCATCCTTGTGACATACTCCAATAAAATAAAAACATTATTATTACATTTTTGGTATAATGAGATGTTTCAGGTTTGTCTCGTGTCTACCTTATCATAGCCCTGAGATTAGGCATTCCTCCAAATATTTCTGAGAAAGTTTTTTGTTGTTGTTGTTGTTGTTGCTGTTGTAGTTATTGTGTTGCATGTTTTGAGAAAGTTAAGGTCTCAGGATTTAGAAATTATATTGTCAATCTGTTTTTTCCCATCTTTTAACATTTTAATAACTTCAAGAAGAATGAGTTGCTCTAACTTGGAAATTCCCTGCTAAGAACTCTTCTTGCTATCTTACATAAACCTGAATTAACATCACCTCTAATTTGTGGGGACAAGGTTGTGTGTGTCAAAACAGACAAAGTATCTATTTCATTTTAAAATTTGAGTACCTGTAAAGTTTTGAGTATGCATGCCTACTGAATATATTTAAGCACATATATATTCACCAACATATAATGCAAGAATACAGAAGCTAAATTAGGCTATTTCCTGTTTTCTCCAAATTGTGAGGGATGAATTTTATTTAAATCCTTAGGAGAAAAGACAAGACAAAGGCAAGTGAAAGAGTGTAATTTTCAATGTTCAAAAATCTTTTTTGGTGCAATCTTACATAAAGAGATAAAGGAAAAGCTAGATGTTTTGTGGTGTTGGCTGTGGCTCCAGATGTGTTGTGAATCACCATACTGGAAGAGAAAGACTAGCTACAGGCCAAAGGTCTAGACAAATAAAAATTCTGTATGAAGCGATTTAGTTATAGCAAACTCTTTCCTGAAGCAATCTAATAGAAGGTGAGGACGGCTGCATATCACTTATGGAAAGGCAGAACAACTGTGATTTGGTTGATGAAGTGCCCTAACCATAGCATTTCTGGCTCCAAGAATAGTCCATGCTAACTATAGCTATCTTTTCTGAAGCTGTGAGAGGCTGAGAAAATGAATATGAGCTCTTTGCGGCATAGAGATGAGGAAGTTCCATTTCCAGGGAATCATTTTTCTCTGTCTTGGAAGAGAATAGCCAGGCTATTCAGAAAGCAATGAAAAACAGGAGGTTTGAAAGTTGCGTGCACACTGATGTGTGCTCTGCCTGCAGCCAGCCCTCCCTAATCTCAGGGGGGAGTGCAGTGTCATTCACAGGAAATTAAAATATCAAAGGATGAATTTAGCTATGTAGTAGAGAATACGCTTCGATCAAAAGAAAGTTGCCATCTGGCTAAGAATATCTTCATTATTAATTCACCCCGCCCCCTCCTTTCTCTTGCTTTTTGGAAAATGACTTTTTATGTAAAACAATGCAAGATGATCTTCACAGGAAAAAAACATACAACATTTGATAGTGTTATTTCTTCTGGTCCCAGCAACTGCCTTTGACCTATGAGAGACAGTAATATCTCTCAAAACAATTTCAAACCCAAGAAGTTATATCTTGTGCAAACCAAATCTAAGAAATAACTTCAGCATTTGCTAGATCACATTGTGGCTTTGCAATCATGGAAATGTAGCTGGTTCTCTTGCAGTTCTACATGAGAAGCATGTTCTCTGTTAACTTGCAGAATAAATCTTTTTGTTCTGAACAACAAATCTTCACCTTTATCATTGTCTTCCTCTCAGCATTAAGCAACCATGTCCTATCTAGGATTTACTCTAAGAACTGACTTAGTAGAAAGCAAGTCCTTCATAGTAGGATTTATGGACACCTATCATAGGAACTGACATTTTATAACTACAGGCTGTGCTTCTTGGCCCTATATATGGTATTTCCAACTACTTGCTGAACACTTCCATTTGGATGTTCCTCATATATGTCCTCATTAGCCACCTGATGCAAAGAGCCAACTCATTGGAAAAGACCCTGATGCTGGGAAAGATTGGAGGCAGGAGGAGAAGGGGGCAACAGAGGATGAGTTGGTTGGATGGCATCATCTGTTCAATGGACGTGAGTTTGAGCAAACTCTAGGAGATAGTGAAGGACAGGGAAGCCTGGTGTACTACACTCCATGGGGCCACAAAGAGTCAGACACGGCTTAGCTACTGTACAACAACAACAACAAACATGTCATCTGCAAACAGAGTTTTACTTCTTTTTCAATCTGGATTTCTTTTATTTCTTTTTCTTCTCTGATTGCCGTGACTAGGGCTTCCAAAATTATGTTGAATAATAGTGGTGAGAGTGGGCACCTTTGTCTTGTTCCTGATTTTAGAGAAAGATTGTTTTAGTCTTTCACCACTGAAAATAAGTTTTAACATAAAGTCTGGTTCAAAACTGGGAAGGCTGTATATCATCACTCTGCTTATTTAACTTATATGCAGAGTACATCATGCAAAGTGTGGGGCTGGATGAATCACAAGCTGGAATCAAGATTGCTGGGAGAAATATCAATAACCTCAGATATGCAGATGTTACCACTCTAATGGCAGAAAGAGAAGAGGAACTAAATAGTTTCTTGACAAGGGTGAAAGAGGAATGTGAAAAATCTATCTTAAAACTCAATATTCAAAAAATGGAATTGGAAGACTGATGCTAATGCTGAAGTTCCAATGCTTTGGCCACCTTATGCAAGAAGCCAACTCATTGGAAAAAACCCTGATGCTGGGAAAGATTGAAGGCAAAAGGAAAAGGGGGCAGCAGAGGATGAGATGGTTAGATAGCATTACTAATTCAATGGCCATGAGTTTGAGAAAACTCTGGGAGATGATGAAGGACAAGGAATTCTAGCATGCTACAGTCCATGGGGTCCCAAAGATTCGGACAAGACTGAGTGACTGAACAACAGCAACAAGATATATTTCACATTAAGTTTAAAAATGAGCTAGTTTTCCTTGTAGACAAAGCTTAATTATCCTTCTGACTTCCTCCTGGGCTTGCAAGCTTCAATATCTTTGTCATTGTTGATTCTTTAAACCTCAAACTGAGTGCACACTTTATGGGGATTCTTTTACAGTGTCTCTAGCACTCATCTCTTGTTTTCAGTCTTTGTTGCCATCAACTTGGCTCAGGCATTGCCATTCCTCTGTAAATAAACACTCCATTCCTTTCTCCAGGGGATCTTCCCAACCCAGGGATCGAACCTGGGTCTCCTGCATTGCAGGTGGATTCTTTACCATCTGAGCCACTAGGGAAGCCCCTATGAATAACTTCTGTTTAAAAATGTATATTTCATAGCCATCTACTCTTGTGTCCTAAGAAGAAGGTTCTTGAGCTGATACTCCCTGTCTTTATCTCCCACCAAACTCACAGGAGGCTAAAATATGAAAGTGGGCAGGATTGGAGCACAGGTGATCCTGGAGCTGATGCCCACTCACCAGTGAGTGAGGTCAAGTACTGGGGTTGCTGCCTGCCCATTGGTGAGTAGGGCAAAGTCCTTGGCCCTCTGGTATTTGGGGCTGGGTTCCGGGGTGAAAGAAAGTGAAAGTGAAAGTTGCTCAGTCATGTCTGACTCTTTATGACCCCATGGACTGTCCTTGGAATTCTCCAGGCCAGAATACTGGAATGGGTAGCCTTTCCATTCTCCAGGGTATCTTCCTAACCCAAGGATTGAACCTAGGTCTCCTGCATTGCAAGTGGATTCTTTGCCAGCTGAGCCACAAGGGAAGCTCAAGAACACTGGAGTGGGTAGCCTATCCCTTCTCCAGGGGATCTTCCCGACCCAGGAATCAAACCAGGGTCTCCTGCATTGCAGGAGGATTCCTTACCAACTGAACTATCAGGGAAGCCCTACTATTGGGGGTGACTGTGGGCTAAAAAACAGATGGCCTGCTAATGGGGGTGGACCATGTCTCTGCCAGCTAGCTGTTTGGCTTGGGGCATCTCAGGACTGGTGCTGATTGGTTGGTGGGTGGGACAGGGTCCTAACACTAATAAACTAGAAAGAGAATTCCAAAATTGTTCTTATCAGTACCAGTGCCCTTGTGGTGAGGTGAGCTCCCAAATGACTGCTGCCAGTGTCTATGCCACCAGGGTGAGTTTCAGTTGTCTCCTACCTCTCCAGGAGGCTCTCAAAGATCAGCAAGTGGGTATGATTCAGGTAAATTATTGTTTCTATCCTGGATCTCAGAGTGTGTGAGATTTTATGTGCACCCTTTAAGAATGGAGTCTATTTCTCACAGCTCTCCGGCTGTTCCAAAAGTAAGCTCCACTGGCCTTTAAAACCAAATGCTCTGGGGGGTTGTCTTTCCAGTTCAGAACTCCTAGGCTGGGGAGCTTGATGTAGCCCTCATTCTTTGGGAAAATTTCAGCAATTGTAATTGTGGGTCACCTAACTAGGGATATGGGTCTTGACTATAATATGTTTCCACCTCTCTTACCTGTCTCATTGTGATTCCTTCTTTATCTTTAGCTATAGATCTTTTCTACTAGTCTTCAGGTCACTGTCATGCATAGTTGCTCTGTAAACAGTTGCAATTTTGGTGTGTTTGTGGGAGGAGGTGAGTTCAGGGTCTTCCCACTCTATCATTTTGGTCACTTTTCCAAGAGCCAATATTTTAGTTTGAGTTTGAAGGCAGGAAAAATAATGCTGTCCCAGATCAAAGGGAATCAGGCAGGAGGAGTTCCTTCTTTCTCAGCCTCTTTGTGCTATTCAAACCTTCAACTGATTGAGTGAAGCCCACTTATATTGGGGGGAGGCAATCTACTCTACTCAGTCTAATAGTTCAAATGTTATTCTCATCCACAAATACCCTCACAAAACACACCCAGAATAATGTTTGACAAAATATCTGGGCACCCCATGGTGCAGTAAAGTTGACACATAAAATTAACACTCATATTACTGAAAGCAATCTATATTCAATGCAGTCTCTATCAAAATTCCAATGTCATTTTCTGCAGAAATAGAAAAAAATTCTACAGATCATATGGAATCTCAAGGGACTCCATACAGCCAAAAAATCTTGAAGAAGAAAGTTTGAGGACTCACAATTCTTGATTTCAAAATTCACTACAAAGCTACAGTAACCAAAACAGCATTGTATCGGCATAAAGTCTGAGAAATACACCAATGAAACAGAATAAAGAGCCCAGAAATTAACATTCACGTATGTGGTCAAATGGTCTTTCACAAGGATGCCAATATACAACAGGGTCCCCACAAATGGTGTTAAAAAATGGATATCTACATCTAAAAGAAACAAACATTTACCTTACATCATAAGCAAAAATTAACTCAAAATATCTTAAAGACCTAAATATAAGACCTAAAATTATAAAACTCCTAAAAGAAAACATAAGAGGAAAACTTTAAGACATTGTATTTGGGAATTATTTTTCGGATATGACACCGAAGCCTAGGCAACAGTGACAACAAAAAAATAGACAGATAGAACTACATCAAATTTAAAAAAAAAAAAACTGCTTTACAAAGGAAACAACAAAATGAAAAGGCAAATTATGAAATGGGAGAAAATATTTGTGTATAGAACTCTGTGGGAGAAGGTGAGGGTGGGATGTTTCGAAAGAACAGCACGTATACTATCTATGGTGAAACAGATCACCAGCCCAGGTGGAATGCATGAGACAAGTGCTTGGGCCTGGTGCACTGGGAAGACCCAGAGGAATCGGGTGGAGAGGGAGGTGAGGGGGGATCGAGATGGGGAATACTTGTAAATCTATGGCTGATTCATATCAATGTATGACAAAACCCACTGAAATGTTGTGAAGTAATTAGCCTCCAACTAATAAAAAAAAAATTAAAAAATAAAAATAAAAGTTCTCTTCTATGCTCACCAACCTTAACCTCAAAATAAGCTGAATACAAAATATTTATAATCAGATATGTATCCATTTTCAGTAGCAATAGTGAAAGCTAGAAGACAATAGAGTAATAATTGTAATAACAATAATAATAATAATCTGAGTGCAAATGTTTTCAACCTGGAATTTTATAAATGGACTCAAAAAAACATGGGAGTGTTTTAAAAAATATGTTCAGCTACTCAAGGACTTAAAAAACTATCTCTCATCGTGTCTTCTCTAGGAATCCACTCTAGGATCTATTCCACAAAAATAAGAACAAATTGAGAGATTTTTTCCTTCTATCTAGGTTAGTAGACCAGTGACTTTCAAACAGAGGAAGCCAAAATAAAGAAGGGAAATGGCCCTGGAAGTGACAGGTGAAACAGATTAAAACCCTACATTTAATGCTGGAGAATGTGCATTTGAGAGGCACCTATACTCTGAGAACAAGTACAAGTTGGAACAAAGAACTATCTGACACTGAACTGACCTCACATTGCCCACAACAGCTCCAGAAAAACTCCTACATATATTTATACTATTATCACCTTTTAATTTTTAATTAGTTTTTTATTACTCCTTTAACTTTCATTTTTATAGCCTACCTCTCAAAAATTTTTTTAAAACAAATTCCATATTTTTAAAAATTTGTGTGATTGATTACATTTTGTATTTTTTATATTGTACTTTTGAGAATCTAACCTCTATCCTGGGCTTTTAATCTTTGCTTTTTGATATTTGGTATCAGTTTTGTATTTCTAAGAATGTAATCTTCAATATCCATTCTCACTTAGGGATTTGATTACTGGCTTGATTGATTTCTCACCTTTTGACTCTCCATTTTCTCCTCCAGGTCACCTCTATCTCCTTCCTCCCTCTTCTCTTTGTATAACTATGTGAATCTTTCTGGGTGTTTCTGAATGTGGAGAATTGCTTCACTAATAACCTAGGGGTGTTATCTTCTATGATGTATGGATAGAGAAGTCTTGAGGCTACTGTAAGAGAAGGACCAAAAGCCAGAAGCAGGAGGCTCAAGTCCAAAACTTTAGAACATCAAAGAATTCCCAACTCCAGGGAACGTTAAGAGACAAGGGCTCGCCCAAAAGTCTCCACAGCTACACTGAAACCAAGTTCCACCCAAGAGCCAACAAGATCCAGTGCAAGACACACCACACTTATTCTCCAGCAAAACAGGGCCACAATCCTGAACATGAAAAGATGGGCTTCCCAGGAGCACCACAATATGTAAGGCAAATGCTAACGAGAATGAAAGGGGAAATTAACAATAAAACAATAATAGTGGGAGACTTTAATACCCAACTCACACCTATGGATAAATCAACTAAACAGAAAATTAACAAGGAAACACACACTTTAAATGACACAATGGTCCAGCTAGACCTAATTGATATCTATAGGACATTTCACCCCAAAACAATCAATTTCACCTTTTTCTCAAGAGCACATGGAACCTTCTCCAGAATAGATCACATCCTAGGCCATAAATCTAGGCTTGGTAAGTTCAAAAAAATTGAAATCATTCCAGTCATCTTTTCTGACCACAATGCAGTAAGATTAGATCTCAATTACAGGAAAAAAAAACTATTAAAAATTCCAACATATGGAGGCTAAATAACAAGTTCTGAATAACCAACAAATCATAGAAGAAATCAAAAAAGAAATCAAAACATGCATAGAAACAAATGAAAATTAAAACACAACAACCCCAAACCTATGGGACGCTGTAAAAGCAGTGCTAAGGGGAAGGTTCATAGCAATACACGCTTACCTCAAGAAACAAGAAAAAAGTCAAATAACTAACCTAACTCTACACCTAAAGCAACTAGAGAAGGAAGAAATGAAGAACACCAGGGTTAGTAGAAGGAAAGAAATCTTAAAAATTTGGACAGAAATAAATGAAAAAGAAACAAAATAGACCATAGCAAAAATCAACAAAGTTAAAAGCTGGTTATTTGAAAAGGTAAATGAAATTGACAAACCATTAACCAGACCCATCAAGAAACAAAGGGAGAAGGATCAAATCAACAAAATTAGAAATGAAAATGGAGAGATCACAACAGACAACACTGAAATACAAAGGATCATAAGAGACTATTACCAGCAGCTATATGCCAGTAAAATGAACAACTTGGAAGAAAAGGACAAATTCTTAGAAAAGTGTAACTTTCCAAAACTGAATCAGGAAGAAATAGAAGATCTTAACAGAACCATCACAAGCACAGATATCGAAACTGTAATCAGAAATCTTCCAGCAAACAAAAGCCCAGGACGAGATGGATTCACAGTTGAATTCTACCAAAAATTTAGAGAAGAGCTAACATCTATCTTACTCAAACTCTTCCAGAAAATTGCAGAAGAAGGTAAACTCCCAAACACATTCTATGAGGCGACCATTACCCTAATACCAAAATAAGAAAAAACTGCCACAAAAAAGAAAACTACAGGCCAATATCACTGATGAACATAAATGCAAAGATCCTTAACAAAATTCTAGCAAACAGAATCTAATGACATATTAAAAAGATCATACACCATGACCAAGGGGGGTTTATCCCAGGAATGCAAGAATCTTTAATATCCACAAATCAATCAATGTAATATACCACATTAACAAATTGAAAGAAAAAAACCATATGATTATCTCAATAGATGCAGAAAAAGCCTTTGAAAAAATTCAACATCCATTTATGATTAAAACTCTCCAGAAAGCAGGAATAGAAGGAACATACCTCAACATAATAAAAGCTATATATGACAAACCCACAGCAAACATTATCCTCAATGGTGAAAAATTGAAAGCATTTCCCTTAAAGTCAGGAACAAGACAAGGGTGCCCACTCTCACCACTACTATTCAACATAGTTTGGGAAGTCTTGGCCACCACAATTAGAGCAGAAAAAGAAATAAAAGGAATCCAGATAGGAAAAGAAGAAGTAAAACTCTCACTGTTTGCAGATGACATGATCCTCTACATAGAAAACCCTAGACTCTACCAGAAAATTACTAGAGTTAATCAATGAATACAGTAATATTGCAGGATATAAAATTAACACACAGAAATCCCTTGTATTCTTATAAACAATGAGAAAACAGAAAGAGAAATTAAGGAAACAATACCATTCACCATTGCAACAAAAAGAATAAAATATTTAGGAGTATATCTATCTAGAGAAACAAAAGACCTATATATAGAAAACTATAAAACACTTTCTTTGATGAAAGAAATCAAAGCAGACACAAATAGATGGAGAAATATACCGTGTTCATGGATCGGAAGAATCAATATTGTGAAAATGATTATACTACCCAGGGCAATTTATAGATTCAATGCAATCCCTATCAAGCTACCAACGGTATTCTTCACAGAACTAGAACAAATAATTTCATAATTTGTATGGAAATACAAAAAACCTCGAATAGCCAAAGTAATCTTGAGAAAGAAGAAAGGAACTGGAGGAATCAACCTGCCTGACTCCAGACTCTACTACAAAGCCACAGTCATCAAGACACTATGGCACTGGCACAAAGACAGAAATATAGATCAATGGAACAGAATAGAAAGCCCAGAGATAAATCCAAGAACCTATGGACACCTTATCTTTGACAAAGGAGGCAAGGATATACAATGGAAAAAAGACAACCTCTTTAACAAGTGGTGCTGGGAAAAATGGTCAACCACTTGTAAAAGAATGAAACTAGAACACTGTCTAACACCATACATAAAAATAAACTCAAAATGGATTAAAGATCTAAATGTAAGACCAGAAACTATAAAACTCCTAGAGGAGAACATAGGCAAAACACTCCGACATGAATCACAGCAGAATCCTCTTTGATCCACCTCTCAGAATATTGGAAATAAAAGCAAAAATAAACAAATGGGACCTAATTAAAATTAAAAGCTTTTGCACAACAAAGGAAACTCTATGCAAGGTGAAAAGACAGCCTTCAGAATGGAAGAAAATAATAGCAAATGAAGCAACAGACAAAGGATTAATCTCAAAAATATACAAGCAACTCCTGAAGCTCAATTCCAGAAAAATAAATGACCCAATCAAAAAATGGGCCAAAGAACTAAACAGACATTTCTCCAAAGAAGACATACAGATGGCTAAAAAATACACAAAAAAAGATGTTCAACATCACTCATTATCAGAGAAATGCAAATCAAAACCACAATGAAGTACCATTACACGCCAGTCAGAATGGCTGCTATCCAAAAGTCTATGAGCAATAAATGCTGGAGAGGGTGTGGAGAAAAGGGAACCCTCTTACACTGTTGGTGGGAATGCAAACTAGTACATCCACTATGGAGAATAGTATGGAGATTCCTTAAAAAACTGGAAATAGAACTGCCATATGACCCAGCAATCCCACTTCTGGGCATACACACCGAGGAAATCAGATCTGAAAGAGACATGTGCACCCCAATGTTCATTGCAGCACTGTTTATAATAACCAGGATATGGAAGCAACCTAGATGCCCATCAGCAGATGAATGGATAAGGAAGCTATGGTATATATACACAATGGAATATTACTTAGCCATTAAAAAGAATTCATTTGAATCAGTTCTAATGAGATGGATGAAACTGGAGCCCATTATACAGAGTGAAACATGCCAGAAAGAAAAACACCAATACAGTATACTAATGCATATATATGGAATTTTAAAAGATGGTAACGATAACCCTACATGCAAAACAGAAAGAGACATAGATGTACAGAACAGACTTTTGGACTCTGTGGGAGAAGGCGAGAGTGGCATGTTCTGAGAGAATAGAATTGAAACAAGTATACTATCAAGGGTGAAACAGTTCACCAGCCCAGGTTGGATGCGTGAGACAAGTGCTCAGGACTGGTGCACTGGGAAGATCCAGAGGGATGGGATGGGGAGGGAGTCGGGAGGGGGGATTGGGATGGGGAACACATGTAAATCCATGGCTGATTCATATCTATGTATTGCAAAAATCACTACAATTTTGTAAAGTAATTAGCCTCCAACTAATAAAAATAAATGAAAAAAAAATATAAGATGGGTTTCCTAAAGCCATGCCAGACCCATAGACACCCCTACACCCTCTACTGGACACTTCACTGCACTCCAGAGAGAAAAGATCCAGCTCCACCCACCAGAACCCAGACACAAGCTCCCCCACCAGGAATACTGACAAATCATTAGTCAAACCCCACCCACAGGGAGTAGACTTCACAATTTAGAGGAACCATGAACTTCCAGCCTGCAGAAAGGGCACCCCAAACACAACAATCTAAACAAAATGAAAACACATAAAACTATTCAGCAGGTGAAGGAACATGATAAAAACACCCCAAACCAAACAAAAGAGGAACATATCGGGAGTCTACCCTGGAAAAGAATTCAGAAGAATGATAGTAAAGATGATCTAAAATTTTGAAAGCAAATGGAATTACAGACAAATAGACTAGAGACAAGGATTGAGAAGATGCAAAAATGCTTCACAAGGACCTAGAAGAAATAATGAAGAATCGATCAATAATGAATAATGCAATAACTGATATCAAAAGCACTCAGGAGGGAACGAACAGTAGAATAACTGAGCCAGAAGAGAGGATAAGTTAGGTAGAAGATAGAATGGTGGAATAAATGAAGCAGACAGGAAAAAAGAAAAAAAATGAATTAAAATAAATGAGGACAACCCCAGAGATCTCTTCAGCAATGTTAAACACCCCAACATTTCAATGATGGGTGTCCCAGAAGAAGAAGACAAAAAGAAAGGCCATGAGAAAATACTTGAGGAGATAATAGTTGAAAGCTTCCTTTGGAAGAATCAGTATAGAGAAAATGAGTACACTACCCAAAGCAATCTATAAATTCAATACAATTCTTATCAAGCTACCAACGGTATTTTTCACAGAACTAGATCAACTAATTTCACAAGTTGTATGGAAACACAAAAATTGCAAATAGCCAAAGAAATCTTGAGAAAGAAGAATGGAAATGGAGGAATCAACCTGCCTGACTTCAGACTATACTATAAAGCTTTAGTCATCAAGACAGTATGGTACTGGCACAAAGACAGACATACAGATCAATGGAACAAAATAGAAAGCCCAGAGATAAACCCACACACCTATGGACACCTTATCTGTGACAAAGGAGGCAAGAATATACAATGGAGAAAACACAATCTCTTTAACAAGTGGTGCTTGGAAAACTGGTCAACCACCTGCAAAAGAATGAAACTAGAACACGTTCTAACACCATACACAAAAATAAACTCAAAATGGATTAAAGATCTAAATGTAAGACCAGAAACTATAAAACTCTTAGCAGAAAATACAGGCAGAACACTTTCTGATATAAATCACAGCAAGATCCTCTATGATCCACCTCTCAGAGTAATGGAAATAAAAACAAAAATAAATGGCTCCTAATTAAACTTAAAAGCTTTTGCACAATGAAGGAAACTATAAGCAAGGTGAAAAGACAGCCTTCAAAATGGAAGAAAATAATAGCAGATGAAGCAAGGGACAAAGAATTAATCTCCAAAATATACAAGCAGGTCATGTAGCTCAATGCCAGAAAAATAAATGACCCAATCAAAAAATGTGCCAAAGAACTAAACAGACATTTCTTCGAAGAAGACATACAGATGGCTAACAAACACATGAAAAAACGCTCAACATCACTCATTATCAGAGAAATGTAAAGCAAAACCACAATGAAGCACCATCTCACGCTGGTCAGAATGGCTGCCATCAAAAAGTCTACAAACGATAAATGCTGGAGAGGGTGTGGAGAAAAGGGAACCCTCTTACACTATTGGTGGGAATGCAAACTAATACAGCCACTATGGAGAACAGTGTGGAAATTCCTTAAAAACCTGGAAATAGAACTGCCATATGACCTAGCAATCCCACTGCTGGGCATACACACCAAGGAAATGAAAAAGAAATGAGAAAGAAAGAGACACATGTGCCCCAATGTTCATCCCAGCACTGTTTACAATAACTAGGACATGGAAGCAACCTAAATGTCCATTGGCAGATGAATGGATAAGGAAGCTGTGGTACATATACATAATGGAATATTACTCAGCTATAATAAGAATGCATTTGAGTCTGTTCTAATGAGGTGGATGAAACTGGAGTCTATTACACATAGTGAAATAAGCCAGAAAGAGAAACACCAATAAAATATATCATTGCATATATATGGAATTTAGAAAGACAATAATGAAGACCATATATGCAAGACAGCAAAAGAGACACAAATGTAAAGAACAGACTTTGGACTATGTGGGAGAAGATGAGGGCAGGATGAGAATGGCATTGAAACTTGTATATTACCAAATTTAAAATAGATGGCCAGTGCAAGTTTGATGCATGGAGCAGGGCATTCAAAACTGGTGCTCTGGCAAAACCTGGAGGGATGGGGTAGGGATGGATTTGGGAGGGTAGTTTGGGATGATGGGACACATGTACACCCATGGCTGATTCATGCCAGTGTGTGGCAAAAACCACCACAATATTGTAAAGATTTTAGCCTCCAATTAAAATAAAGTAAGTAATTAAAAAAGAAAAAAGAAAAATGAGCTGAAGACTTAAACAGACATTTCTTCAAAGAAGACATACAGATAGCTACAAGCATAGGAAAAGATGCTCATCATTACTATTTATAAGAAAAATGTAAATCAAAACTACAATAAGGTACCACCTCATGCAAGTCAGAATGGCTATCATTAAAAATCTGCAAATAACAAAAGCTGGAGAGGGAGAAAATAAAACTCTCCTACACTGTTAGTGTTAATGCAAACTGGAAAACAGTATGGAGTTTCCTCAAAAAACTAAAAATAGAGTTGCCATATGATCCAACAATCCCACTCCTGGGCATATATCCAAACAAAACTGTAATCCATAAAGATACATGCCCCTCTATGTTCATAGAACACTATTGACCATAGCCAAGACATGGAAACAACCTAAATGTCCATTGACAGATGAATGAATAAAGATGTGGTGCATATATATAATGGAATACTACACAACCATAACAAAGAATGAAACATGTATATGTATAGTATATAGTATATGTATATGTATAGTCCCTTCACTGTTCACCCGAGACTACCACAACATTGTTAATCATCCATATCCCGATACAAAATAAAAAGTTTAAATCTTGGAAAAAAAGAATGAAATACTATTTGCAGGAACACAGATGGACCTAGAGATTATCATATTAAGTGAAATAAGTCAGAAAAAGAAAGGCAAACACCATGTGATATTACTTATGTGTGGAATCTAAAATATGACACAAATTAACAGAAACAGACTCACAGACATAGAGAATAGACTCACGGTTGCCAAGAGAGTAGTGTGAGAGGGGGATGAATTGGGAGTTTGGGATTGGCAGATGTAAACTACTATATATAGAATAGATAAACAATAAAGATCTACTGTATAGAACACAGAATTTTATTCAATACCCTGTAATAAACCATAATGGAAAAAATGTGAAAAAGAATGTGTGTATACATATACACACATATGTATAACTGAATGATTTTGCTGTAAAGCAGAAATTAACACAGCAGTATAAATCAACTATACTGGAATAAAACAAAATTTTTAGAAGTTTTCTGGTCTCACTCAGTCCCACAATGAGGAACTGGACCTGAGTTGGCCATGACTAGAGAAAAGACAACTGTGAGATGCAGTGGCAACCCTCCTGGTGCAGAAATCTACGTGAGGTAGCCATGATCATTGTTGGCACTTACTCAAGCAGTACCCCATAAGCAGCCCAGAAATCTGATGCAGCTACTCCATCACAGCTCACCTCTTAATACACTCAGAGAGACCACATGCAGGTCCCACCTGGCCTGAGAATTTGATCCACAACAGGATGAGAATGGTGGAAGCTTAACTGAATGATCAGTAGTGAGAGACAATGGGACTTGCTTGCGAGGCAGTGTGGAGAGAGGTCTGCACTAGAGACAGCCTGTTTTCCCACCACCACATAGTCACTTCCCAACCTGAGCTGAGTGAACACTCTGGCCCCTCTCATTCCATGCCAAAGCATGGCACTAGATTTGGCACAGCCACAGCCAGGGAAAAAATCTCATACATGGGATGCATTGGTGACCCACTCCCAGAGTAGAGTCCAGGTGGGCAGCATGGCCACTGTTGGCTGTTACTCCCGCAGCACCCAGAAGCAACTCAGATCTCTCATGGTGACCACTCCACCATAGCTCACCTTCTAGTATATGCCAAGAGTCAAGGCAGGCACCACCAACCCTGTGGATACTACAACAAGGCAGGGGCATCAGAAGCTAGGGGCAGTAATCAGCTGTGAGGGATAAAGGGGACTTGCACATAAGAGTGCATCAGAATGGACCCATGGGCACCTGCATAGGCAGCATGTTGGAACTCTGTGCATGGGTCCCACTTGTTTCAGCACTCCCATCCTCTAGGACAGGGGTCCCACTGTAGGGAGAGGAAAAATTACACTTAAAGGGAATAGAGTCAGCTCAGGCCCAAACTTCAGGGCTTCTGCTCCAGCTACATGGTATTGAACCTTGCCTTGAACAAGGCAGTAAGGGCCACTGGGCAGAGAAGAAGTCCTGTCTCCCACCAAACACCATCTCTAGCCACTCTACCTCTAGTTACACGCCCTACTAAAGTGATAGCTGACAGAACACCTTGAGGAAAGAAGTGAATGACATCCACATTAAAACCAGCCTTTCCCCCAAAGGCACTGGACACTCTTAGTCTACATAGAGTGCATGCAGACTCCCTCAGGGCCCTAGCACCTGCATCTCAGAAGTAAGGCAGACCCCAATCAGATTAGAGAGGAGAGAAGATGGCTCCCCTCTAGCCCATGCTCAGGTTCCTGTCCCATCCTGTCCCTGCCTCCTCAGCCTGAGCAAACAGTGCTTCAGGTCAGTTTCTGCTGCCAAATAACACCCTTATTCAAGACCATAATAGGTAACTATTTCATCTAATTATTACAGAAATGAAAATCAAAACAACAATGAGATATCACCTTACTGCTGTCAAAATGACCATCAACAAAATTTCTACAATGTTGGAGAGGATGTGAAAAAATGGAATCTTCCTGCATCATTGTTGGGAATATAAATTGGTACAGCCACTATGAAAAACAACATGAAGCTTCCTCAAAAAACTAAAAACAGAACTACAATATGATCCAGGAATCCAATTTATGGGTATAGATCTGGAAAAAATGAAAACATTAATTTGAAATGATATGTTCAAAACAGAAACAGATTCACAGCCACAGAATACACACTAATAGTTACCAAAGGGGAGAGTAAGAGAGGGAGGGATAAGTTAGGAGTATGGCCAAAAGTGAAGAGGAACTAAAGAGCCTCTTGATGAAGGTGAAAGAGGAGAGAAAAAAAGCTAGCTTAAAACTCAACATTCAAAAAACTAAGATAATGGCATCTGGTCCAATCACTTCATGGCAAAAATGGCAAATAGATGGGGAAACATGGAAACAGTGGCAGATTTTATCTTCTTGGGCTCCAAAATCACTGCAGACAGTGACTGCAGCCATGAAATTAAAACACGCTTGCTTCTTGGAAGAAAAACTATGAAAACCCTGGACAGTGTATTAAGAAGCAGAGACATCACTTTGCAGACAAAGGTCTGTATAGTCAAAGCTATGGTTTTTCTAGTAGTCATCTACGGATGTGAGAGTTGGACCATGAAGAAGGCTGAACACTGAAGAACTGATGCTTTCAAACTGTTGAGCTGGAGAAGACTCTTGAGAGTCTCTTGGACTGCAGCGAGATCAAACCAGTCAATCCTAAAAGAAATCAACTCTGAATTTTCATTGGAAGAACTGATGCTGAATCTGAAGCTCCAGTACTTTGGCCACCTGATGGGAAGAGGCGACTCATTGGGAAAGATCCTGATGCTGGAAAAGGTTGAATTCAGGAGGAGAATGGGGCAACAGAGGAAGAGATGGTTGGATGGCATCACCAACTCGATGGACCTGAGTTTGAGCAAACTCCAGGAGATGGTGAAGGACAGGGAAGACTGTGGGGTTGCAAAGAATCAGACACGATTTAGTGACTGAACAACAACAATGAGATTAATAGATACAAATTACTACACATAAAAAAAGAATGAAATTATGCCATTTGCAGCAATTTAGTTGAAACTAAAGTACATTATGATCAGTGAAATAAGTCAACTGGTTTCTGTTCTTTTGAAAAATATCTATACAGATTCTCTGCCAATTTTTAATCAGATTGCTTTTTGCCTATTGAGTTATGTGTTCTTCATATATTTGGGGTACTAATCCCTCATCATCCATATGATTTATAAATTTATAAATATCTTCTCCTACTAACTAGGTTGCCTTTTCATTTTATTGATGACGTTCGTCTCTGTGCAGAAGTTTTTTTTTTGTTTTGTTTTTTAATTTTGGTGTAGTCACATTTGTTTATTCTTGCTTTTGTTTCCCTTGCCTTTAGAATCAGAGGCACAAAACATTGCCAAGACCAATGTCAGTGAGATTACTGCCTATGTTTTCTTCTAGGAATTTTATGGTCTTGGGTTTTACACTCAAATTGTTATTCCATTATGAGCTAATTTTTGTGTGTTGTGTATGTTAGTAGTCTATGTTTTTCTTTTGCATGTGACTTTCCAGTTGTCTCAGCACCTTTATTAAAGAGCCTCCTCTTTCTCTATTGTAAGTTCTTTACTTCATTGTCATAGATCAATTAATTGTCCATATATATGTGGATTTATTTCTGGGCTCTTAATTTGGCTCCATTGATGTATGTGCACTTTTAATGCCAGCACCACATTGTCCTGATTACTACACCCAGAGGAATCGGGTGGAGAGGGAGGTGGGAGGGGGGATCGGGATGGGGAATGCATGTAACTCTATGGCTGATTCATATCAATCTGTGACAAAACCAAAAAAAAATAAAATAAAATAATAATATAGTTTGAAATGAGGGGTCGTGGTGCATCCAGCTTTGTCCTTTCTCAACATGGCTTTGGGCATTCTGGGACTGTTGTGTTTCCATATAGATTTTAGTATTGTTTGTTCTATTTCTGTGAAAAATGGCATTGGGATCTTGATAGGTATTGTGTTGAATCTGTAGACTGCTTTGAATAGTAAGGACACATTAGTAATATTGATCCTTACAAAATATGAATACAGAGTATTTTTCCATTTACTGGGGTCTTCTTCAGTTTCTTTCATCAATGTCTTATAGTTTTCTGTGTGCAGATCTTTCAGCTCTCTGGTCAAATTTATACTTAGGTATTTTATTCTTTTCAATACAATTCATGGGAGATTGCTTTCTTAATTCTCTTTCAGAGAATTTCTTATTCGCATATAGAAATGCTACAAATTTCTGTATATTGATTTTCTATCCTGTCACATTCCTTAATTCATTTATTAATTATAACAGGTTTTTTTTGGTGGACCCTTTAGGGAAATAGATGGGGAGACAGTGGAAATAGTGTCAGACTTTATTTTGGGGGGCTCCAAGATCACTGTGGATAGTGACTGCAGCCATGAAATTAACGATGCTTACTCCTTGGAAGGAAAGTTATGACCAACCTAGATAGCATATTAAAAAACAGAGACATTACTTTGCCAACAAAGGTCCATCTAGTCAAGGCTATGGTTTTTCCATATGGAAAACCATATGTATGGATGTGAGGGTTGGACTGTGAAGAAAACTGAGCACCGAAAAATTGATGCTTTTGAACTGTGGTGTTGGAGAAGACACTTGAGAGTCCTTTGGACTGCAAGGAGATCAAACCAGTCAATCCTAAGGGAAATCAGTCATGAATATTCATTGGAATGGCTGATGCTGAAGCTGAAACCAATACTTTGGTCACCTGATGTGAAGAACTGACTCACTGGAAAGGACCCTGATGCTGGGAAATATTGAAGGCAGGAGAAGAAGGGGATGACACAGGATAAGATGGTCGGATGGCATCACCGACTCAATGGACATGAGTTTGAGCAAGCTTCAGGAGTTGATGATGGACAGGGAAGCCTGGCGTGCTCCAGTCCATGAGGTTCCAAAGAGTTGGACACGATTGAGTGACTGAATTGAACTGTCTGGTTTTGGCATCAGAGTAATGCTGGCCTTGTAAAATGAGTTTGGAAGTGTTTCCTCCTCTTCTGTTTCTTTCTTTGTTTTTGAAAGATTTCAAGAAGGATTGGCAGTTGGTATTAATCCATGAATGTTTGCTAAAATTCACCAGTGATACTGTCTCCCCTTAAACTTTTATTTGTTGGGAAGTTTTTGATTATCAACTCAATCTGTTACTAGTAATCCATCTGTTCAGATTTTCTATTCTTTCATAACTTGTTGTTAAAATGTTGTATGTTAATATTAATTTATTCACTTCTTCTACATTGTCCAATATCTTGGGATAAAATTGTAGTTGTTGCTTTATATTTCTTTTGTATCACTTATAGCTTGTATTTTATTTCTGATTTTGTTTGAGTCATCTCTCTGTTTTTCTTCATTATTCTAGTCAAACGGTTCTTAATTTCGTGTGTTTTCAAAGAACCAGGTCTTCTTTTTATTATCTTTTTATTGGCCTTTTAGTTTCTGTTTTATTTATTTCTGCTATGATCTTCATTTCCCTCCTTCTACTTACTTTGCTTTTTGTTTGTTCTTTCTTTTTATAATTTCTCAAATTGTAAAGTCAGGTTGTTTATTTTGTATTTTTTCTTGTTTCTTGAGGTAGGCATTTACTACTGTTAACTTTCCTCTTATACCTGCTTTTGCTGCATACCATTAGGTTTTTTGTTGTTGTTGTTGTTGTTGTTATGTTGCATTTCCATTTTTATTTGTCTCTAGGTATTTTTAAATTCGCTCTTGATTTCTTTAGTTGACTTATTGGTTGTGCCACGTTGTTTAATCTTCACGTATTTATGAATTTTCAGTTTTCTACTTGTAATTTATTTCTAGTTTTATGCATTGTGATTGAAAATAATGCTTGATATAATTTCAATCTGCTCAAATTTAAGACTTGTTTTAGGCCCTAACATATATCCTAAAGAAGGTTTCATGTGCACTTTAGAAGAATGTGTATGCTGTTGCTTTTGGATAGACTGTTCTGTGTATATATTAACTTCTTTTGATCTAACATGTTGTTTAAAGCCTATATTTCCTTATTGGTTTTCTGTGTGAATGATCTATTGATGAAAGTGGGGTATTAAAGACTCCTATTATTACTGTATTGGTGTTTATAGCTATTTTTATTAATATTCACTTTATATATTTAGATTATCCTATATTATGCACATAAATATTTACAAATATCATATCCTCTTATTGGTTTAATCCCTTTATCATTCTGTAATGATATCCTCTGCTTTTTATTACATTCTTTGTTTTAAAGTTGATTTTGTCTAGTATAAGGATCTCTACCCCAGATTTCTCTTGATTTCCATTTGACAGCATATTATTTCCCATCCCCTAACTTTCAGTTTGTATGTGTTCTTCTGTCTGAAGTGAGTCTCTTGTTAGCAGCACATATATGAGTCTTGTTTTGTTCATCCATTCAATCACTGTATAACTTTAGGTTGGTGAATTTATTGCATTTGGCACTTGAAGTACTTATTGATAGATATATATTTATTGACATTTTGTTAATTGTTTCCTGGATGTTTTATAATATTTCTGTCCCTCTCATTTTCTCTTGTCTTTCCATTTGCTCTTTGATGACTTTCTTTAGTGGTATGCTTAGATTCCTTTTCCTTATATTTTTTATATCTACTATAGGTTTTTGCTTTGTGATTACCATGAGGCTTATGTGTAACAAGTTATATTTATAAAGTGGGCTCAATAGGGAATTGACAATCTAATCCTAAAATTTATATGGAGTTGTAGAGGATTTATAATTGACAAGTAATTTTGAAGAACATGTTTATTATAAAATTATAAAAAATCAAGAGGATGTGATATTGGAGCAAAGATAAACCAATTGTACAGCAAAGAGATTCCAAACATGGATCTACATATGTGTCGTTTCCTGATATGACAAATCTCTACTGCAATTCAGTGCAGTAAAGAATGACCTTTATAATAAATGTTGAGGAATCAACTGCATACCCATAGGGGGAAAGTGAGCCTTGACACCCTACCTCACATCAGAAACAATAATTAATTCAAAATGGATCATAGTTATAACTGTGAAAATGAAATCTTTTATTTTTTTCCTTTATTTTTATTAGTTGGAGGCTAATTACTTCACAACATTGCAGTGGGTTTTGTCATACATTGACATGAATCAGCCATGGAGTTACATGTATTCCCCATCCCGATCCTCCCTCTAGATGAAACCATAGTGAAATATTTTCATGACCTTGAGTCAGGCAAAAACTTGTTAAACTTGAAAAAATAGAATTAATCATAACAGAAATTAGTCAATAAAAATTAAGAACTTCTGTTAATAAAAAGACACTCTTATGAGAGTGAAGAGGCAACCAAAGGATGGAGGAAAACGAAATACAGAAAATCTTCTAAAGAATTCAAAATCAGAATATATAAATAATCATATAGATCAATAAGAAAGAGCATCATTAATAAAAAAAAAAACTATTCACAAACTTCTAAATAACCACAAATTTCTAAAGAGAGTATTCTCAATATCATCAGTTAGAAGAGAGAGGCAAATGAAAACCACATTGTAACAGTTCCAATTTTGATTTTGGTTACACAAATATATACATGGGATAAAATTGCATAGAACTACACATAGTCACAAATAAGCGAATTTAAAATTTAATGAAATTTGAGTAAAGTTTCTAGTTAATCATATTGTACCAATGTTAATTTTCTGTTCACAAAACACTTGTGTAATAGCAATTCTATCCATTTTGCCTTAGATGAGCATCAGCTGGAATGTACATCAACAGAAGGTTGGTTAAATAAATATTCTATAGTCATACAATATAATGTTACTTAACAATGAAAAGGATGGCTGATGGTAAGGATGAACCCCAAAATCATGTTTAGCGAAAGAATACTTTTGCTAAGTATAAAATAATATATAAAAGAGTATTTTATATATATATATATATATATATAATACCAGATATAAAAGAATATAAAATACCATATATAAAAGACTCCATTTACATAGAGTCCTAGAACAGGGAAAACAAATCTATAGTGATAGAAATCATAAGAGTTGTCTCTGACATGGAGAGAATTTACTTGAGAGGAGTATATAAGAAATTTCTGAGGATGATTAAAATGCCCTTTATCTTGGTTTAAATGGTAAGTAAATATGTGTGTATAGTTGTCAAAACTTATCAAATTGTACATCTAAGATATATGCATCTTGTTGTATATAAATTACACATCACTTTTAGGAAAAAAAAAAATACATCAAGAAAGAGGAAGACATAAGGAAGAGAAAACAAGATGGTGGAGGACTAGGTGGACCTGAAGTACATCTCTCTCCACAGATACATCAGAAATACACCCTCAGACACAGAAGTGCATGCAGAACACCAGCTGAGATTGGACAGGAGTACCTGACCAGCAGAAAAGAATATATAGACCCACGCAAAACTCGGTAGGATGAAGGAACTAGGGGGAGAAACAGGAGTGTTAGTACGACTGGACCTGCCCTCAGTGCATTGGGGAACTGAAGCAGGGGTCTGATTCCCACAGTAGGGCAATTGTTTGAGTCAGAGGAGAAACATTTAAGGCTGAGAGTGAAACAGCTGATCTCTGCAGTCTAAATAGAATGAGAATCAGACAGTCCTTGCCACAGCCATAGATACTCTGGACAGGGACGCAGCTCCCCTGGAAAGATCAGCAGCTGGGAGCTGAAATTCAGGGATCGTGGAGCAACCCCAGGGTGAGGGCTGCTGTTGATTATGGAGAGATGAATCAAGGGGAGGTGAGGGAGGAGATTGTGGTGGGAAATGCCTGTGAAGAAAAGCTAGGCAGCCACGGAAGCAAGATGTTACTGCTGAGTTATGTGTAGGGGGAGGAGCCATCACCATAGCCTCTCTCCCTACACACCAGCATCACAGCTGAACAAAAGAGAGGCTGGCCCCTCAAACACCTGATACACTGAACTACAGAGTAGGACCCCACCCAGGGTGCCCCTTTAAGTGTCTGACACCAGATCTACAGAGTAGGACCCCAGCCAGGCTGCCACTCTACGTGCCTGATGTGCCAAGCAACAGAGAAGGACCCCAGGAAAGTTAGTCTTCTTAGTGTCTGAACAGGTGGGGCTATGGAGAAAGACTGGCCAAAGAGGCCTTCTGATTGCCAGCTACAAGAGGCTCCAAAAAAGACTATGATAGGGCCATAATTCCTGGGGCAGAGGCAGTCCATGTCCCTGCACACTTGGCAGCACTAGGGTCAACACAAGCCAAGCAGCTGTGCCACCTTCATGCTCAACTCTCACTGGGGCAGAGCTGCCACAAGCAAAAAAAGTCTTGTGTCTATGCACGCAAGGTCACTTCCATTGTGTCTAACTCTTTGCAACCCTGTAGACTGTGGCCTGCCAGGCTTCTCTATCAGGGAGGTTCTACAGGCAAGAATACTGGAGCATATTGGCCAATACTGGTTTTCATACCCTTCTAGGGCGCTATATTTCCTGTTGCCTTAGCTGCCAACTCCCCTGAGTACCTGGTGCTGCCAGAATCCCTGCGACTCAAGCAGCTACACCACCTTCACACCTGGTCCTCACTGGGACAGACCCAAGTCCTCCAGGGCAGCCTCAGGAGCAAACCACAGTGGACGACCCACATGCAGAGGTGGAAATAAAACCACAATTGAAACCCAGGGTCAGTGTGGCTAAGGAAGAAGAACCAACATCTACCACCAGCTGTAAAAGCTGCAGATTAAATCCACAGGATCAACTAGGCAGACTCTATGTCTATGGAATATATAAAAGGACACTGAGAGCTCCCACAAAAGAAAACGGACTAGTTCTGATAGCTGTGGACATTGGAGGCAAGAACACACAGGAGTAGTACCAGATTAGAATGTGAGTTGCCCCTAGAGCAGGTCCAGAGATCAGCACAGTGTTGGAGGGCATTCTAGGGAGGTGAGGTGGACTGTGACTCCCAGCAAGGGAAAGGACTCTGACAGCAGGGACTCAAGAAAAACATTTATTATTCTTATGTTTTGGCTTGTCCTGTAGATTCTTTTGGATCTTTTTTCTTTTTCCCTTTATCCCCCCTCCTCTGTTTTAGTTGTCTATTTTGTTGGCACTAAGAAATCTAATTAAGCTTTTGAGTTTTATTTTTTTTCCCCTCAGTCACATTTTTTATTGTTATAAACCTCTACCTCTATATTGGACTTTTGCAGTTCTGTGGAGTTTTCCTTTTTATTTTCTTTTCTCTTTTTAAAATTTTAATTTATTTAACCTATTATTTTTTTCTACATTTATTCCTTTGTTTGATATTCCTACTGTTCTTTTCCCCTTGCCGTTAATCTTTAATGTATATAAATCTTCTTTATCTACCTCTGTTTAACTTTGCATATCTATTCTGTCTTTCTTTTCTTTCTTTCCTTTCCTCTCAACATATTTGTTAGTTTTGTTTTCATTGCACTATTCCCTAATTGTCACCTTGCTTTAGTTTTGTTTTCCAGTTTCTGCTTTAGTTAAATTTGTTCTTAACTGGTAGATATAATTTGTTATTTGCTTTTGTCTCTAGGTCAATCTATTGTACTTTATTTTTATTGGACTCTTGATTTTGCTTATGGGTGTGTGTGTATATGTGCATATTCATTCACACTTTTTATTGTTGTTACAAAGCTCTGCCCCTATGTTGGGCTTTTGCAGTTTTGTGGAGTTTTCCATTTTTATTTTTTTAAATCTTTCTTCTTCTATTTTTTTTTCTTTTCTCCTTTTATACTTTTAATTTTTAACTTTTTAAATTTATTATATTATTTCTACATTTATTCTTTTGTTTGCCTTTCCCACTGTACTTTTCCCCTTACAGTTAATCTTTAATGTATATAAATCTTCTTCATCTACTTCTATTTAACTTTGCATATCTAGTCTTTCTTTTTTTTTCTTTCTTTTCTTTCCTCTAAACATATTTGTTAGTTTTGTTTTCATTGCTTTATTCACCACTTGGCACCTTGTTTTAGTTCTGTTTTCCAGTTTGTGCTTTAGGTAGTTTTGTTCTTAACTGATAAATATAATTTTTGATGTCCTTTGTTTGCCGAATCAATCTACTGTACTTTACTTTTGTTGGACTGTTTTGACTTTGCTTATGCATATATATGTATATATGTGTATATTCCATTATTTTAATTATTATTTGCTGACTTTGTAACTGCCATTTGTCTGGGGTTCCTCTTTGCTTTCTCATTTTTAGGTATTGTTTTAATCGCGCTTAATGTGCTATAACAAACCACTTGTGAAATCTTTACTCCTGACCAGAGATCCACCCCTAACCCTTTGGAGTGAAAGCACGGATTCCAAGACTCTAGCTTACCAGAGCCTTAACCCTAGGGAGTAACAAATAGTGAGAACTCACACAAACGAAACCACTTGAATAAAAGACCCAGCATCATACCACCACAAGTAGCATCCTATGCTGGCTGCCTCAAGAAAACAACAAACAAAGCAAAAATACAAACCAAATAATCAGCAGACAGGATTATCACCTCAGCCTTGCCCATCAGAGGAAAAACAAGCAAACAAACAAACAACAACAACAAATATCTCAGCACAAACTCACCCAATACAAAGTTTACAGAAACAACTGGACCAAACTTAGGAGGGCAGAAACCAAAAGGAAGAAAGAATTCAAACTTGAAGCCTGGGGAAAAAGAGACCCCAAACACAATAAGTTAAAAAAATAATGAAAATGTCGAGAAACACTACACAAATGAAGGAACAAACTCGAAAGACAGAAGTCCAAATGAATGAAGAGGAAATAGGCAAAATACCTGAAAAAGAATTCAGAATAATGATAATAAAGATGATTAAAAACCTTGAAAACAAATTTGAGAAAATGCAAGAATCAACTAGCAAAGGCCTAAAAGTATTAAAGAATAAACATACGAGACAAACGACACAATTAATGAAATTAAAAATACTCTAGAAGGAATCAATAGCAGAATATCTAAAGCTGAAGAATGAATCAGTGAGCTGGAAGATAAAATGGTGGAAATAACTTCTGAAGATCAGAATAAAGTTAAAAGAATGAAAAGGACTGAGGATAGTCTCAGAGACCTTTGGGATCATATCAAATTCACCAACATTTGAATTATAGGGGTCCCAGAAGATGAAGAAAAAAAGAAAGGGTATGAGAAAATTTTTGAAGAGATTATAGTTGAAAATTTCCCCAACATGCAAAAGGAAATAGTCAATCAAGTCCAAGAGGCACAAAGAGTCCCATACACGATGAACTCAAGGAGAAACATGCCAAGACACATACTAATCAAACTAAAAAGGCTAAACACAAAGAAAGAATATTAAAAGTAGCAAGGGAAAAGGAACAAGTTACATACAAGGGAAAACCCATACGTTTAAAAGCTGATCTTTCAGCAAAACCTCTGCAGGCCAGAGGGAATGGCAGGATACATATATTTTAAAGTGCTGAAAGGGAAAAATCTACAACCAAGATTACTGTACCCAACAAGGATCTCATTCAAGATTGATGGAGAAATAAAAAGCTTTTCAGACAAGCAAAAGTTAAGAGAATTCAGTACCACCAGACCAGCTTTACAACAAATGTTAAAGGGACTTATATAGTCAAGAAATATAAGAGAATAAAAAAAGATCTACAAAATCAACCCCAAACAATTAAGAAAATGGCAATAGAAACATATATATCAATAATTATTTTAAATGTAAATGGATTAAATGCTCCAACTAAAAGACAAAGACTGGCTGAATGGGGACAAAAACAAGACCTATATATATGCTGTCTACAAGAAACCCACTTCAGACCTAAAGACACATATAGACTGAAAGTGAGAAGATGGAAAAATACATTCCATGCAAATGGGAAGCAAAAGAAAGTTGGAGTAGCGATCCTCATATCAGACAAAATAGACCTTAAAATAAAAAATATCATAAGAGGTAAGGAATACACTACATAATGATCAAGGGATGAATCCAAGTGTAAGACATAACAATTGTAAGTATCTATGCACCCAACATGAGAGCACCTCAATACACAAGACAAACACTAACAGATATAAAAGGAGAAGTTAACACTAACACAATAGTAGTAGGACACTTTAACATCCCACTCACACCAATGGACAGATCATTAAAATAGAAAATTAATAAGAAAACACGTCTTAAATGATACATTAGATGAAATGAATCTCATTGATATCTTCAGGACATTCCATCCAAATGCAAAAGAATACCCCTTCTTCTCAAGTGCACATGGAACATTCTCCAGGATAGACCACATCTTGGGTCACAAAACAAACCTCAGTAAATTTAATAAAATTGAAATCATATCAGGCATATTCTCTGACCACAGTGCTATGAGACTCTTTGAAAAAAATTTTTTTTTTTAGTCAGAGGCTAATTACTTTACAATATTGTAGTGGCTTCTGCCATACATTGATATGAATCAGCCATGGGTGTACATGTGTTCCCCATCCTGAACCCCCTCCCCATCCCATCCCTCAGGGTCATCCCAGTGCACCAGCCCTCAACACCCTGTCTCATGAATCGAACCTGGACTGGAGATCTGTTTCACATATGATAATGTACATGTTTCAATGCTATTCTCTGAGATCATCCCACCTTTGCCTTCTCCCACAGAGTCCAAAAGACTGTTCTATACATCTGTATCTCTTTTGCTGTGTCACATATAGGGTTATTATTACCATCTTTCTAAATTCCATATATATGCATTAGTATACTGCATTGGTGTTTTTCTTTCTGGCTTACTTCACTCTGTATAATAGGCTCCAGTTTAATCCACCTCATTAGAACTGATTCAAATGTATTCTTTTTAATGGCTGACTAATAGTCCATTATGTATATGTACCACAGCTTTCTTATCCATTCCTCTGATGATGGACATCTAGGTTGCTTCCATGTCCTGGTTATTATAAACAGTGCTGCAATGAACATTGGGGTACACGTGTCTCTTTCAATTCTGGTTTCCTAAGTGTGTATGCCCAGCAGTGGGATTATATGCTGGGCCTATAATGGCCAGTGGGATTATACTGCTGGGTCATATGGCAGTCCAATTTACAGTTTTTTAAAGAATCTCCACACTGTTCTCCATAGTGGCTATACTAGTTTGACAATGCTATGAGACTAGATATCAATTACATGAAAAAAAAAATGTAAGAAACACAAACACATGGAGATTAAACAGTATGTTTCTAAATAGCCAACAGGTTACTGAAGAACTCTAAAAGGAAATAAAAACAATTATGGAAACAAATGACAATTAAAACATGACAACTCAAAACCTTTGGGATGCAGCAAAAGCAGTTCTAAGAGGGAAGCTTATAGCAATGCAATCCTACCTCAAGAAACAAGAAAAACATTGAATAGAAACCCTAACTTAACATCTAAAACAACTGGAGACAGAAAAACAAAATCCCAAAATTAGTAGAAGGAAAAAAAAAATCATAAAGATCCAAGCAGAAATAAATGAAACAGAAATGAAAGAAACAATAGTAAAGATTAATAAAACTAACAGCTGGTTCTTTGAGAAGATAAACAATATTGACAAGCTTTTAGCCAGACTCATCGAGAGAAAAAGAGAGAAGAATCAAATCAACACAATTAGAAATGAAAAAGGAGAGGTTACAACAGAATGCCAAAACACAAATTATTATAAGAGACTATTATGAACTACTATATGGCAATACAATGGATAACCTGGAAGAAATGGACAGATTCTTAGAAAAGTTCAATCTCTCAAGACTGAACCAGGAAGAAATAGAAATTATGAACATCCCAATAGCAAGCACTGAAACTGAAGCTGTGATCAAAAATCTCCCGAAAAACAAAAGCTCAGGACCAGATGGCTTCACAGAATTCTATCAAACATTTAGAGAAGAGCTAATGCCTATCCTTCTAAAATTCTTTGAAAAAATGGCAAGAGGAAGGAATCCTTCCAAATTCATTATACAAGGTCACCACCACCCTGATACCAAAACCAGACAAACAAAACACACACACACACACACACACAAAAAAAAAAAAAAAAAAAAAAACTACAGGCCAATATCACTGAGGAACATAGATGCAAAAATCTCAACAAAATTTTAGAGAACAGAATTCAGTCTCACATCAAAAAGCTCACCATGATCCAGCTGGGTTTGTTCCAAGAATGCAAGGATTCTTCAAAATATGCAAATCAATCAATGTGATGCACAATATTAACAAGTTACAAGATCAAAACCACATGATAATCTCAATAGATGCAGAAAAAGCCTTTGACAAGATTCAGCACCCATTTATGATTAAAACTCTTCAAAAAAATGGGCATAGGAGGAACCTACCTCAACATAGTAAAGGCCATATATGATAAGCCTACAGCAAACATTATTCTCAATGGTGAAAAACTGAAAGCATTCCCCCTAAGATCAGGAACAAGACAAGGGTTTCCATTGTCACCACTATTATTCAACATAGTTCTGGAAATCCTAGATACATCAATCAGAGAAGAAAAAGAAATAAAAGGAATCTAGATAAGAAAAGAAGAAGTAAAGTTCTCACTGTTTGCAGATGACATGATACTGTACATAGAAAACCCTAAAGATATCATCAGAAAATGACTACAGCTAAACGGTGAATTTAGCAAAGTTGCAGGATACAAAATCAATACACAGAAATCACTTGCATTTCTATATAGTAACAATGAAAAATCAGAAAGAGAAATGAAGGTATCAATCCCATTCACCATTGCAACAAAAAGAATGAAATATCTAGGAATAAACTTACCTAAGGAGACAGAAGAACTGTGCACAGAAAATTATGACACTGATGAAGGAAATAAAAAACGACATAAACAGATGGAGAGATAGTCCATGTTCCTGGATAGGAAGAAGCAATGTTGTGAAAATGACTATTCTATGAAACACAATCTACAGATTCAAAGCGATCCCTATCAAACTACCAATGTCATTTTTTCACAGAACTAGAGCAACAAATTTCACAATTCAAATGGAAACACAAAAGACCCTGAATAGCCAAAGCAGTCTTGAGAAAGAAGAATGGAACTGGAGGACTTCCTGACTTCAGATTATACTTCAAAACCACATTCATCAAGACAGCATGGTACTGGCACAAAAACAAAAATATAGACCAATGGAACAAGACAGAAAGCCCAGGAATAAATCTATTCACCTATGGGTACCTTATTTTTGACAAAGGTGGCAAAAATATACAATGGTTCAAAGACAGCCTCTTCAGTAAATAGTACTGGGAAAACTGGACAACTACATGTAAAAGCATGAAATTAGAACACTTCCTAACACCATACACAAAGATAAACTCAAAACGCATTAAAAACATAAATGTAGGACCAGAAACTCTTAGAGGAGAACATAGGCAGAACACTCTATGATATAAATCAAAGCAAAATCCTCTATGATCCACCTCCTAGAGTAATGGAAATAAAAACAGAAGTAAACAAGTGGGACCTGTTTAAACTTAAAAGCTTTTGCAAAGCAAAGGAAACTATAAGCAAGGTGAAAAGACATCCCTCAGAATGGGAGAAAATAATAGCAAATGAAACAGGCAAAGGATTAATTTCCAAAATATACAAGCAGCTCATACCACTCAATATCAGAAAAACTAAGAACTCAATTGAAAAGTGGGGAAAAGGCCTAAATAGACATTTCTCCAAAGAAGACATACAGATGGCTCACAAACACATGAAAAGATGCTCATCACTGCTCATTGTTAGAGAAACGCAAATCAAAACCACAATGAGATATCACCTCACACCAGTCAGAATGGCCATTATCAGAAAGTCTACAAAGAATAAATGCTGGAGAGTTTGTGGAGAAAAGGGAACACCCTTGCACTGATGGTGGGAATGTAAATTGATACAGCCACTATGGAAGATGGTATGGAGATTCCTTAAAAAAAAAAAAAAAAAAAAAAAAAACTAGGAATAAAACCACCATATGACCCAGCAATCCCACTCCTAGGCATATACCCTGAGGAAACCAAAATTGAAAAAGACACTTGTATCCTATTGTTAATTACAGCACTATTTACAATAGCTATGACATGGAAGCAACCTAGATGCCCATCAACAGATGAATGGATCAAGAAGTTGTGGTAAATATACATAATGGAATATTACTCAGTTATATAAAATAATTCATTTGAGTCAGTTTTAATGAGGCGGATGAACCTAGAACCTATTATATAGAGTGAAGTAAGTCAGAAAGAGAAAGATAAATATCATATTTTAACACATATATACGGAATCTAGAAAAATGGTACTTTATTTACAGGGAAGCAATGGAGAAACAGACATAGAGAATAGACTTATGGACATGGGGTGAGGGGAGGAGAGGGTGATAAGTATGGAAAGAGTATCAGGGATACTTACATTACCACATGTAAAATAGGTAGCCAATCTGGAAATTCAAACAGGGGCTGTGTATCAACCTAGAGGGATTGGATAGGGAGGGAGATGGGAGGGTGGTTCAAGATGGAGGGGATATATGTATACCTATGGCTAATTAATGTTAAGGTTTGACAGAAAACAACAAAGTTCTGTAAAGCAATTATATATATATATATATATATATATATATATATATATATATATATATATATATATAAATTAGAAACAAAAAAAAAGAATAAATCCTAAAAAAGAAAAGAAAGAGGAAGATATAAGGCCCAAGAAATAAGCGATCTAATATAACCCATAGAAGTGTGAATTTCTAGCATAATGTTAAAAAGAACTTTCAAACTGATCACTGAGCAATGAACCCAGAGAAAAGTCAGTCCAGATTGAACTGGAAGGACAGTGACCTCTAGAAGAGAGTATTCCCAGAAAACTGGAAATGGTCTATTGCCCAATGTATTTGACCACTTGGAAAATGATACTAATGTGTAACAGACCTGACAGAACATGAAGAAATAATTAACAATAGGCACACAGATCAACTCCAGTACTCTTGCCTGGAAAATCCCATGGACAAGGAGCCTAGTAGGCTGCAGTCCATGGGGTCGCTGAGTCGGACATGATTGAGCAAATTCACTTTCACTTTTCACTTTCAGGCATTGGAAAATGAAATAGCAACCCACTCCAGTATTCTTGCCTGGAGAATCCCAGGAAAGGCTGAGCCTGGTAGGCTGCCGTCTATGGGGTCGCACAGAGTCGGACAGGACTGACGCGACTTAGCAGCAGCAGCACACAGATCAAGAACAGTTGAAAATGTTGGACAATTACTCTCTCTAGAAGGAGATTATAAAAGACAGGAAACATAATCATGGTATATTACCTATCTCCACAGATAATGCTTATATAGTCACAAAAATGTGAAGACTGGTTATTGGTTTTTGAAATACAACCCAGCTATATTGGGAGGATGAGAGCAAGAGTATTGTGTGTTGAAAGAGATCTAAATCTCATCGACTATATTCAGAAATCAATAGTTATTTAAGTGAAAGTTTAGGTAGTATATTATCTAGAAAGATGAAGTTATAACCCACAAAAACACCTAAAATAGTTGAAAATTGTTGCCTTAAGGATTAAGAATTTGGGCAGTAGCCTTTTTTTATTATAAATAATTTAACAATTATTATGAATATATTTTAGGTTGAAATTCAAATTGACCTTAAAAGAAAAGTGACTGTTGTAGGTAGAGTGATGTCTATGTCTTAATCCCCCAAAGCTGTGAATATATTATGCTAAGTGGTAAAGAGGAGTTATGGTTGTAGATGGAATTAAGGTTGCTAATCAGCTGACCTTAAAATAAGGAGATTGTTCTAGACTATCTGGGCAGACACATCATAATCACAAAGTTCCTTAAAAGTCGAAGTGGAGAGCAGGAGAGAGGTCAGAGTAATGTGAGGATGTGAGAAGAACTTAATTATTATTCTTGACTTTTAAGACAGAAGAAGGGGCCACCAGTGAAGAAATGCAGTGGCCTTTGCAAGCTATAAAAGTCAAAGACATGGAGTCATTCCTAGAGCCTCCAGATGAGAACACAACCCTGACAACATCTTGATCTTAGGAGTGAGACCCATGTCAGATAGATTTATAGAACTGTAAGACAGTTATTTTGTATTGGTTTAAGTCACTATGTTTGTGACAGTTTTTTTGCAGGACCAATAAAAAATTAACAAAGTGACTAGGCAAAATAAAAAAAAAACAGAACAAATATCAGCATATTTATATGTATATTTTCTCTTTTATGTTAAATGATCTTGTTTTTTTCTTGTGTGTTTAAGATTATCTCCCAAAGAGTATAATACACAAATGCCATTAATAAGAACAATGCTGACCAAAGCTATTAAGACAGTCATATCTGTTTCATAATGACAGTAATATTCTACTCCATAGAAGTAATCAACTATGGCATAAAATTATTGAAAATAGATTCACAGGCAACATTATCCATAATTAATAAATTCTAATTTATTTACACACCCATAAACTAGTATAATAATTCACTAGTGGTTAAGCCATTATACCATTATATATGGCTATAGTGGTTATACCATTATAATGGATTTATTAATATTATGAAAGAAATTACTTCTACATGATTAGCAAATAAATGTGTTATGATCACTTTTTTGCATTAATTTTTAGTGCAGTGTCACCAACATATTATTAAAGAAGGTAATTAAAGACTTTTCTGCACTTCAGTATCAAAAATAACTGAATGAATCTTATACTTATATAAGAAACCCCATAAGGAAGCTTCCATAAGCCTCTTAACCTTTTTCGTCAAAGGGTAGACAGAATGAAAACCACAATCACAGAAAACTAATCAAAGTGATCACATGGACCACAGCCTTGTCTAACTCAATGAAACTATGAGCCATGCAGTGTAGGACCACCCAAGATGGACGAGTCATGGTGGAGAGTTCTGACAAAACGTGGTCCATTGGAGAAGGGAATGGCAAACCACTTCAGTATTCTTGCCTTGAGAACCCCACGAACAGTATGAAAAGGCAAAATGATATGACACTGAAAGATGAATTCCCCAGGTTGGTAGGTGCCCAATATGCTACCAGAGAAGAGTGGATAAATAACTCCAAAAAGAATGAAGAGATGGAGCCAAAGCAAAAGCAATGCCCAGCTGTGGATGTGACTGTGATGGAAGTAAAGTCCAATGCTGTAAAGAACAATATTGCATAGGAACCTGGAATGTTAGTTCCATGAATCAAGGTAAATTGGAAGTGGTCAAACAGGAGGTGGCAAGAGTGAATATTGACATTTTTGGCATCAGTGAACTAAAATGGACTGGAACGGGTGAATTTAATTCAGATGACCATTATATCTACTACTGTTGGCAAGAATCCTTTAGAATAAATGGAGTACCACTCATAGTCAAAAAAAGAGTCTGGAATGCAGTACTTGGGTGCAATCTCAAAAATGACAGAATGATGTTTGTTCGTTTCCAAGGCATACCATTCAATATCACAGAAATCCAAGTCTATGCCCCAACCACTAATGCCAAAGAAGTTGGATGGTTCTATGAAGACTTACCAGACCTTCTAGAACTAACACCAAAAAAGAAAAAAAAAAAATGTCCTTTTCATCACAGGGAACTGGAATGCAAAAGTAGGAAGTCAAGAGATACCTGGAGTAACAGACAAGTTTGGCCATGGTGTACAAAATAAAGTATGGCAAAAGCTAACAGAGTTTTGCCAAGGGAACCCACTGGTCATAGCAAACACCCTCTTCCAACAACACAAGAGACTATGCTACACATGGACATCACCAGATGGTCAATACTGAAGACTGATTATATTCTTTGTAGCCAAAGATGGAAATGCTCTATACAGTCAGCAAAAACAAGACCAGGAGCTGACTGTGGCTCAGATCGTGAACTCCTTATTGCAAAATTCAGACTTAAATTGAAGAAAGTAGGGAAAACCACTAGACCATTCAGGTATGACCCAAATCAAATCCTTTACAAATTACACAGTGGAAGTGACAAATAGATTCAAGGGATTAGATCTGATAGACAGAGTGCTTGAAGAACTATGGATGGAGGTTTGTAACATTGTACAGGAGGCAGTCATCAAGACCATACCCAAGAAAAAGAAATGTAAAAGGCAAAATGGTTGTCCAAGGAGGCCTTACAAATAGCTGAGAAAACGAGAGAAGCTAAAGGCAAAGGAGAAAAGGAAAGATATACTCATCTGAATGCAGAGATCCAAAGAATAGCAAGGAGAGATAAGAAAGCCTTCCTCAATGATCAATACAAGGAAACAGAGGAAAACAATAGAATGGGCAAGACTAGAGATCTCTTCAAGAAAATTAGAGATACCAAGGTAATATTCCATGGAGAGATGGGCACAATAAAGGTCAGAAACTGTATGGACCTAACAGAAGCAGAAGACATTAAGAAAAGGTGGCCAGAATACACAGAAGAACTCTACAAAAGAGATCTTCATGACCCAGATAACCATAATGGTGTGATCACTCACCTAGAGCCAGACATCCTGGACTGTGAAGTCAAGTCGGCCTTAGGAAGCATCATAATGATCAAAGCCAGTGGAGGTTATGGAATTCCAGTTGAGCTATTTCAAATCCTAAAACATGATGCTGTGAAAGTGCTGCACTCAATACACCAGCAAATTTGGAGAATGCAGCAGTGGTCATGGGACTGGAAATGGTCAGTTTTCATTCCAATCCCAAAGAAAGGCAATGCCAAAGAATGCTCAAACTACCATACAATTGCAGTCATCTTACACACTAACAAAGTAATGCTCAAAATTCTCCAAGTGAGGTTTCAACAGAACGTGAACTGAGAACTTCCAGATGTTCAAGCTGGATTTAGAAAAGACAGAGGAATGAGAGATCAAATTGCCAACATCCACTGGATCATAGAAAAGCAAGAGAGTTCCAGAAAAACATCTATTTCTGCTTTATTGACTATGCCAAAACCTTTGACTGTGTGTATCACAACAAACTTTGGAAAATTCTCCAAGAGATGGGAATACCAGACAACCTTACCTGCCTCCTGAGAAATCTGTATGTAGGTCAAGAAGCAACATCCAGAACTGGACACAGAACAATGGACTGGTTCCAAATTGGAAAAGAGGTACTTCAAGACTGTATATTATCACCCTGCTTGTTTAACTTATATGCAGAACACATCATGTAAAATGCCAGGCTGGATGAAGCACAAGGTGGAATTAAGATTGCTGAGACAAATATCAATAAAGTCAGATTTGCGTATGACACCATCCCTATGGCAGAAAGCGAAGAGAAACTGAAGAGCCTATTGGTGAAAGTAAAAGAGGAGAGTGAAAAAGCTGGCTTAAATCTCATCATTCCTAAAACTAAGATCATGGCATCTGGTCCCATCTCTTCATGGCAAATAGATGGAGAAACAATGGAACCAGTGACAGATTTTATTTTCTTGGGCTTCAAAATCACTGCACATGCTGACTGCAGCCATGAAATTAAAAGACTCTTGCATCTTGGAAGAAAAGCTATGACCAATCTAGACAGGATATTAAAAAGCAGAGACATTACTTTGCCAACCAAGTTCCATCTAGTCAAAGATAGGGTTTTTCCAGTAGCCACATATAGATATGAGAATTAAACCATAGAGAAACCTGAGCACTGAAGAATTGATGTTTTTGAACTTTGGTGCTTGAGAAGACTCTTGAGAGTCCCTTGGACTGTGAAGAGACCAAACCAGTGACTCCTAAAGGAAATCAATCCTGAATATTTATTGGAAGGACTGAGGATGAAGCTGAAGCTTTAACACTTTGGTCACCTTATGTGAAGAACTGACACATTGGAAAAGACCCTGATGCTGGGAAAGTTTGAAGATAGGAGGAGAAGGGGATGACAGAAGATGAGATGTTTGGATGGCTTCACCACCTCGATGGATGTGAGTTTGAGCAAGCTCTAGAAGTTGGCGATGGACAGGGAAGCCAGGTGTGCTGCAGTCCATGGGGTTGCAAAGAGTCAGACATGACTGAGTGAATTGACTCACTGAAGAAATCTTCTCTCTTTCTCCTATGTAAGAGTTTTCCTTTTCAAATCTTTTGTAATTCAAAGGCTAGAGAAATACATAAAAGGAGCTGTCTAGAAATTTTATATCTATTAAAGTAGATGAGAATGATTAAAACTTTTAGTATGTTTGTGTTAAAGTATGAAATATGAATGATGACATGATTATTCAGAGTTTTAATTCTAGTAGCTAAAATTCAATTAATTTGTAGTGTCTATATACATGTACATACATATGTATGCTTTGATGGTTAAATCAATATATACACATGGGCTGTTTGTCATTATGACTAGGGGAGAATTCTAGCAGTGGCTTGCATAATGTGATGAGGAATGTCTCCTGGAAAGCAGAGTAATTGTCTCAAAGAAGACCTTTTATCTTGACATCCCTATTTTTAGAAATGTCGAGTGGGTCATATAATTATTATAGAATAATATAGTTATTATAAATGCAGAATATGGTTATGATGTCATTAACACTGCAAAAGATCTTAGAGATCACATAGCTCATTGTAAGATGAGAGTACTGAGGTTTCAAGTTTCCAGAAAAAATTTGAGCAGACATTTTTGGCATTTATTCAGGATCTCTGACTGGTTCCTAAAGGATTTTCTTAGAGTAGGTCTCCAAGTCTCAAATCATTCAGGATTCTAATGGTCTTGCACAGATTTGGAAACTTAGAATTCATTCTAGATTCTAGCAGTGTAGACTGGAGAGACACTAGCATAAGTATATCCAGGGTTTACAGCATGCCCACTAGCCTCATGCTGTTTGATGGCAAGGATTTATAAACTCCAATGTTGGTACACCCCCAGGAGGATTAAAAGTATTTCATTTTTTTCTTTTTTTATGTCATTGTAGCAGGGGATACAGAGAAGGCAATGGCAAACCACTGCAGTACTCTTGCCTGGAAAATCCCATGGATGGAAGAGCCTGGTGGGCTGCTGTCTATGGGGTCGCACAGAGTCGGAAACGACTGAAGTGACTTAGCAGCAGCAGCAGGGGATAATAAGATCCTATGTTAACCGAGAAAAAATGTTGTTGTTCAGTCACCAAGCTTTGTCCAAATCTTTGAGACCCCATGGACTGCAGCCTGCCAGGCTTCCTTGTCTTTCACTATTTCCCAGAGTTTGCTCAAACTCATATTCATTGAGTCAGTGATACCATCCAATCATCTGATCCTCTGTTGCTCCCTTCTTTTCCTGTCTTCAATCTTTACCAGTATCAGGATCATTTCTAATTCGTCAGCTCTTCACATCAGGTTTCCAAAGTATTGGAACTTCAGCTTCAGCATCACTCCTTCCAATGAATATTCAGGATTCATTTCCTTTTGGATTGACTGGTTTGATCTTTTTGCTGTCCAACGGACTCTCAAGAGTCTTCTCCAGCACCACAATTTGAAAGCGTCAGTTATTTGGTGCTCAGTCTTCTTTATAGTTCAACTCTCACATCCATACATGACCACTGGAAAAACCACAACTTTGATTATATGGATCTTTGTCTGCAAAGTGATGTTCAGTTCACTTCAGTCACTCAGTTGTCTCCAACTCTTTGTGACCCCATGGACCTCAGCATGCCAGGCTTCCCTGTCCATCACCAACACATGGAGCTTGCTCAGACTCATGTCCATTGAGTCAGTGAAGCCATCCAACCATCTCATCCTCTGTCGTTCACTTCTCCCCCTGCCTTCAATCTTTCCCAGCATCAGGGTCTTTTCTAATGAGTGAGTTCTTTGCATCAGGTGACCAAAGTAATGGAGCTTCACCTTCAGCATCAGTCCTTCCAATGCATATTCAAGACTGATTTCCTTTAGGAAAGTGATGTCTCTGCTTTTTAATACACTGTCTAGGTTTGTCATAGCTTTCCTCCAAGGAGCAATTATCCTTTAATTTCATTGCTGAATTCAGCATCTGCAGTGATTTTGGAGCCCAAGAAATAAAACATGTCATTCACTGTTTCCACATTTTCCCTATGTGGTGGAACTGGATGCCATGATCTTAGTTTTCCGAGTGTTGAGGTTTAAGCTGGCTTTTTCACATTCCTCTTTCACCCTCATCAAGAGGCTCTTTAGTTCCTCTTCTCCTTCTACCATTAGAGTGGTAGCATCTGCATATCTGAGGTTGTTGATATTTCTCCTGGCATTATTGATTCCAGCTTGTGATTCATCCAGCCCTGCATTTTGTATGATGTACTGTGCATATAAGTTAAATTACTGGTGACGGTATACAACTTTGACCTACTCTTTTCCCAGTTTGGAACCAGTCCTTTGTTCCATGCCTGGTTCTAACTGTTGCTTCTTGACCTGCACACAGGTTCCTCAGGAGGTGGGTAGGATGGTCTGATATTCCTATCTCTTTAGGGATTTTCCGCAGTTTGTGTAATCCACACAGTCAAAGGCTCTAGCACAGTCAATGAGGCAGATGTAGATGTTTTTCTGGAACTCTCTTGCTTTTTCTATGATTCAGCAGATGTTGGCAATTTGATCTCTGGGACCTCTGCCTTTTCCAAACCCAGCTTGTACATCTGAAAGTTCTCAGTTCACATATTGCTGAAGTGTAGCTTAAAGGATTTTGAGCGTTACCTTGCTATCATGCAAACCACCATCCATAGTTCTTCAAGCACTCTATCTAGTAGATCTAATCCCTTGAATCTATTCATCATCTCCACTGCATAATCATAATGGATTTGATTTAGGTCTACCTGGCCTAGTGGTTTTCCCTATTTTCTTCAATTTAAGCATGAAGTTTTCAGTAAAGTGTTCATGATCTGAGTCACAGTCAGCTCCAGGTCTTGTTTTTGCTGACTGTATAGAGCTCTATCTTCAACTGCAAAGAATATAATCAATCTGATTTTGGTATTGATCATCTGATGATGTGCATGTGTAGAGTCATCTCTTTTGTTGTTGGAAGAGGGTGTTTGCTATGACCAGTGTGTTCTGTTGACAAAACTCTGTTAGCCTTTGCCCTGCTTCATTTTGTACTCCAAGAGAACTGGGCCAAAATGGAAACAATGCTTAGTTGTAGATGTGTCTGGTGGTGAAAGTAAAGTCCAATGTTGTAAAAAGCAAAATTGCACAGGAATCTGGAATGTTAGGTCCATGAGTCCAGGTAAATTTGATGTGGTCGATCAGGCGATGACAAGATTGAACATTGACATCTTAGGAATCAGTGAACTAAAATGGATGGAAATGGGCAAATTTAATTCAGATGACCATTATATCTACTACTATGGGCAAGAATCCCTTAAAAGAAATGGAGTATCCCTCATAGTCAACAAGAGTCCAAAATGCAGTACTTGGGTGCAATCTTAAGAAATACTAGGCCTCTGCATTTCCAGCCCTGAACATGAGAGTAATCCTGAAAAGTATAGCTTTTTGGCTTCCCCAATGAATCATTTGCCAGTGCACAAATAATATTCCACTAAGAGTTAGGTTTCTCAGGATGAATCGTCTCCATTTTAAACATTAGGAATCCATACCTCTGAGCCTCCCCTGGGTAGCATACTAGAAGTCAGCTTTAAAAAGATGAGTTAAGGATTTCTCTTTCTTTCAATTTTGTCTAACTGTTGTTCTGTGTCCTTTCAAAAGACAGGATACCATTTTAAGTAGCTAGAAAATGGCAGGGACATATGTTCATTCCACAGCTCACACAAACATGAAACTACACTTTACAGGTATATTTAAATCCATACCAAAATGCACAAAAGGGTTCATTCTTTATTTGACAGTTATCTTTGGAAACGCTGCCTCTTTAGGAACCATCACTGTAATTAATATTCAGGTGTGTATATCAGTTTGAACAGATCAGGAAATAACTCATACTTTACAAGATAGTTAGTAAGACTACTGCAAGTTAGCTGTAGTGTAAATATATGAAATTGCATGTATTTCTAGTGGATTCATTAGATTCCAAAGTAGAAAATATAATCGTGTCAATGACAATGCACGAGAAAAGTTATGTATTTGATTACTCTGGAGACAAAGATTATTCAATAATGCTTCATTTTATGCCATATATACCTTCTGCAAAAATGTATCAATTGTGTCTTTAATTTGGACACATTTTTGGCATAAAAATTAATGTGATTTCAATGCAACCCAGACTGAACATACCATTTCAAGATTATTGCGATGTGAGGTTCTTCAGGGCTTGAATAAATTCAGAAATATGGAAAAAAATTTCAGGCCACTATTATGCAAACAAAAGTTGATGATATGGTGACCATAATGTCAACAAATTTTAAAAAATTTAAATCAATTGTATTTTATGTAGACACATAAGTGTGTCATTTGACTAACTTTCTTATTCCAAATTAATGTAATTCAACATAAATTTATTGCATATAATGTTTTCTGTATCTTTTTCTCTCAATTCCAAATAAATTGATCCTATTTCTTCTTGCATCCAGAGCCCTATTACCTTTTAGGTAAAATAAAAAAAAAAATCTTCCATAAAGTTTCCCTTTCTACTAGTACATCTGTTCTAAAATAGCTATACTTTAGTCCAGAGTGGGCCAGGCTATGAAGATAAAGCAGGCAAAGAACCAAGGTGAGATAAGAAATAAAATGAATTTCCTGAAAGCTCTTAGAAGGAAAGGGCTGTTTCATATGTCAGTACTTGATTATAGTCTGAAAAGGGTTCCCTTGTGGCTCAGTGGTAAAGAATTTGCCTGACAATGCAGGAATAACAGGAGACACAGGTTCCATCTCTGGATTGGAAAGAGCCCCTGGAGGAGAAAATGGCAACCCACTCCAGTATTCTTGCCGGAATAATCCCATGGATAGAAGAACCTGGCTGGCTATAGTAGGGGATCACAAAGAGTCAAGACTGAGCAGCAATCAGATCAGATAGTCAGAAAGCAAGTGATCAGTAACTGTGATTGCATTATTATAATATTTAATTTTCCTATGAGGTGAAAATATGATTTACCCTTAATATACTCAGCTAACAGATAATGAAACTTTGGTTGTTCCCAGACACTCGTTCATACAAATATTAAAACTCATTTAGTTCCTTTCCAAGGAAAGCCACATTCAGGTTATGATTGGAACTCAGTCTAAAAGTTATTGACTTATTATTGGTAGTATAGGAATAAAAGTACCATTACATAGATATGCATATATCAGGATATAATATGCAACAGCCTGACTTTTGATAGTACAAAGATTGGAACTGATCTAAATAAACATCCAATAGTGGAATACATTGTAGTGTATCTAAACTAGAGACTTTGAGGCTCTAGAAAAAAGAGTGCATTCTATCTCTATATCTTGACCTGGATGGGTGTAAAATATACCTTATTAAGTGAAAATGTAATTTTAAAAGTAATGTGTATAATATAAACCCATGTTTGTAAGAGAAAGTTATAGAAAAGCACACGCCAGACTGAGGACATTGGTTCAGTTCAGTTCAGTTCAGTTGCTCAGTCATGTCTGACTCTTTGCAACCCCATGGACTGCAGCACGCCAGGCCTCCTTGTCCATAACCAACTCCTAGAGTTTACTCAAACTCATGTCCTTTGAGTCAGTGATGCCATCCAACCATCTCATCCTCTAGAGTCATCCCCTTCTCCTCCTGTCTTCAATCTTTTCCAGTGAGTCAGTTCTTCGCTTCAAGTGGCCAAAGTATTGGAGTTCCAGCTTCAGCATCATTCCTTCCAATGAATATTCAGAACTGATTTCTTTAGGATGGACTGGTTGGGTCTCCTTGCTGTCCAAGGGATTCTCAAGAGTCTTCTCCAACACCACAGTTCAAAAGTGTCAATTCTTCTGCACTCAACTTGCTTTATAGTCAAACTCTCACATCCATACATGACTACTGGAAAAACCATAGCTTTGACTAGATGGGCCTTTGTTGGCAAAGTAATGTCTCTGCTTTTTAATATGCTGTCTAGGTTGGTCATAACTTTTTCCATGGGACAAGTGTCTTTTAATTTCATGGCTGCAGTCACCATCTGCAGTGATGTTGGACATTAGTTATGTCAGTGGAATCCATATGGAGAGGAGTTGGGGAAATAGTAGTGTTTATTTTTTATATTTCTTTTATATATATATTACAATGATCATATATTACTTTTATAATTAAAAAGGAGTAAATCATAATGTCTTACAAAAACCAAAAACAAACAGAAAGGTATTATAGTGATTTTTCTCTAAGTGATGGATTATGGTTGCTTATATTATTCACATTGTTTTACTGTTGTAGCATGAATAAAAGTTATTTTATTTAATAAATACTAGTTGCCTCACAGGGTTGTTGTAAAGATCAAAAGAATTATTAAAATGAAGTCCCTGCCAGATAGAATACCCAATGATAACAGCCACCCTGGTCATAGTGGTAGTAGGTCAGAAGATAAATAATTTGTATTTATTTGCAGAGATAAGGAGGAAGGTAGTATTTGAGATGGATTTTGAAGAAGGAGTAGGATTTCCATATATGAATATGGGGTGATGGGGAAGGAGATGACAAACACAGAATATGTTCAAGGAAACTGATTATAAGAAATGTGTTTTTAAAAACTGACAAAAGAAAAGAAAAGAGGGTGATGGTGCTTTGAAAGAATTATCAAATTCAAGAAATGTGTTTTAAGATAAGGAGAAACCTGGGAATGTTTGCAAGTAGAAGACAAACAGAATGAAGATCGAATTTGAGAATCAATTAAGCCCACATGACTATGCATTCCAGCTTGTCTGGCTCTAGGTGAGTGATCACACTATCGTGATTATCTAGATCATGAAGATCTTTTCTGTATAGTCCTTCTGTGTATTCTGGCCACCTTTTCTTAGTGTCTTTTGCTTCTGTTAGGTCCATACCATTTCTGTCGTTTATTGTGCCCATCTCTCCATGGAATGTTCCCTTGGTATCTCTAATTTTCTTGAAGAGATCTCTAGTCTTGCCCATTCTATTGTTTTCCTCTGTTTTTTGTATTGATCATTGAGGAAGGCTTTCTTATCTCTCCTTGCTATTCTTTGGATCTCTGCATTCAGATGAGTAAATCTTTCCTTTTCTCCTTTGCCTTTAGCTTCTCTTGTTTTCTCAGCTATTTGTAAGGCCTCCTTGGACAACCATTTTGCCTTTTACATTTCTTTTTCTTGGGTATGGTCTTGATGACTGCCTCCTGTACAATGTTACAAACCTCCATCCATAGTTCTTCAAGCACTCTGTCTATCAGATCTAATCCCTTGAATCTATTTGTCACTTCCACTGTATAATTTGTAAGGGATTTGATTTGGGTCATACCTGAATGGTCTAGTGGTTTTCCCTACTTTCTTCAATTTAAGTCTGAATTTTGCAATAAGGAGTTCACGATCTGAGCCACAGTCAGCTCCTGGTCTTGTTTTTGCTGACTGTATAGAGCATTTCCATCTTTGACTGCAAAGAAGATAATCAATCTGATTTCAGTATTGACCATCTGGTGATGTCCATGTGTAGCATAGTCTCCTGTGTTGTTGGAAGAGGGTGTTAGCTATGACCAGTGTGTTCTCTTGGCAAAACTCTGTTAGCCTTTGCCCTGCTTCATTTTGTACTCCATGGCCAAACTTGTCTGTTACTCCAGGTGTCTTTTGACCTCCTACTTTTGCATTACAGTCCCCTATGATGACACATGCGAAAGTCACTCAGTCATGTCCAACTCTTTGCGACCCCATGGACTATATAATCCATGGTATTCTCCAGGCCAGAATACTGGAGTGGGTAGCCTTTCCCTTCTCCAGGGGATCTTCCCAACCCACGGATTGAACCGAGGTCTCCTGCATTGCAGGTGGATTCTTTACCAATTGAGCTATCAGGGAAGCCCCTATGATGAAAAGGGCATCTTTTTGGTGTTAGTTCTATTGATCTATCAGGAAAGACACTATGATGAGAAGGACATTTTTTTTTTTTTTTTGGTGTTAGTTCTATAAGGTCTTGTAGGTCTTCATAGAACCATTCAACTTCAGCTTCTTCAGCATTAGTAGTTGGGGCATAGACTTGGATTACTGTGATATTGAATGTTATGCTTGGAAATGAACAGATATCATTCTGTCATTATTGAAATTGTACCCAAATTCTGCATTTCAGATTCTTTTGTTGACTATGAGGGCTACTCCATTTCTTCTAAGAGATTCTTGCCCACAGTAGTAGATATAATGGTTGTCTGAATTAAATTCACCTGTTCCAGTCCATTTTTGTTCACTGATGCTAAAAATGTTGATGTTCACTCTTGCCACCTCCTGTTTGACCACTTCCAATTTACCTTGATGCATTGAACTAACATTCCAGGTTCCTATACAATATTATTCTTAACAATATTGAACTTTACTTCCATCACCAGTCACATTCACAACTGGGCATTGCTTTCACTTTGGATCTGTCTTTTCACTCTTTCTAGAGTTATTTCTCCACTCTTCTCCAGGATCATATTGGGCATCTACTGACCTGGGGAGTTGATCTTTCAGTGTCATATCGTTTTGACTTTTCATACTGTTCATGGGGTTCTCAATGCAAGACTATTGAAGTGGCTTGTTATTCCCTTCTCCAGCAGACCACGTTTTGTCATAACTTTCTACCCTGACCTGTCTGTCTTGGGTGGTCCTACACAGCATGCTCAAAGTTTCACTGTTAGACAAGGCTGAGGTCCATGTGATCAGTTTGATTAGTTTTCAGTGTGGTATTCATTCTGTCTGCCCTCTGATAGATAAGGATAAATGGCTCATGGAGGCTTCCAGATGTGAGAGACTGACTGTGGAGGAGTTCAGTTCAGTCCAGCCACTCAGTCATGTCCAACTCTTTGCAACCCCATGGACTGCAGCACGCCAGGCCTCCCTGTCCATCACCAACTCCTAGAGCTTTCTCAAACTCATGTCCATCGAGCCGATGAAGCCATCCAACCATCTCATCCTCTGTTGTCCCCTTCTCCTCCTGCCTTCAGTCTTTCCCAGCATCAGGGTCTTTTCAAATGAGTCAGTTCTTTGCATCAGGTGACCAAAGTATTGCAGTTTCAGCTTCAACATCAGTCCTTCCAATGAATATTCAGGACTGATTTCCTTTAGGATAGAGTGGTTGGAAACTGGGTCTTATTCTGATGGGCCGGGCTATGCTCAGTAAACCTTTAATCCAATTTTCTGTTGAATGGGTGGGGCTGTTGTTTGACCTGAGACCAAACTATGGTAAGGGTAATAAAGATAATGGCGACCTCCTTCAAAAGCACTTGGGCACCCACTGTTGTATTCAGTGCCCCTGACCCGGCAGGAGGCCACTGTTGTCCCATGCCTTCACCGGAGACTCCTGGACACTCACAGGCAAGTCTGGGTCAGTCTCTTGCAGGGTCACTGCTCCTTTCTCCTGGGTTCTGGTGCACACAAGGTTTTGTTTATGCCCTCCAAGAGTCTGTTTCCCCAGTCCTGTGTAAGTCCTGTTATCAAATCCCAGTGACCTCCAAAGTCAAATTCCCTGGGCGTTCTCAGTATGCCAGCAAATTTGGAAAAATCAGCAGTGGCCACAGGACTAGAAAAGGTCAGTTTTCATTCCAATCTCAAAGAAAGACAATGCCAAAGAATGTTCAAACTATTTCACAATTGCAGTCATCTCACACACTAGCAAAGTAATGCTCAAAATTCTCCAAGCCGGGCCTCAACAGTGCATGACCTGAGAACTGCCAGATGTTCAAGCTGGATTAGAAAAGGCAGAGGAACAAGAGATAAAATTGCCAACATCATCTAGATCATTGAAAAAGCAAGAGAGTTCCAGAAAACATCTACTTCTGCTTTATTGACTATGCCAAAATCTTTGACTGTTTGAATTCTGAAAGAGATGGGAATACCAGACCACCTTACCTGCCTCTTGAGAAATCTGTATGCAGGTCAAGAAGCAATAGTTAGAACTGGACATGGAACAACAGACTGGTTCCAAATTGGGAAAGGAGTACATCAAGGCTGTGTATTGTAACCCTGCTTATTTAATTTAAATGCAGAGTACATCATGTGAAATGCCTGGCTGGATGTAGCACAAGCTGGAATCAAGGTTGCAAGGAGAAATATCAGTAACCTCAGATATGCAGATGACACCACTCTTATGGCAGAAAGTGAAGAAGTAAAGAGCCTCTTGGTGAAAGTGAGAGAGGAGAGTGAAAAAGTTGGCCTAAAACTCAACATTCCAAAAACTAAGATCATGGCATTGGGTCCCATCACTTCATGGTAAATAGACAGGGAAACAATGGAAGCAGTTAGAGACTTTATTTTCTTGGGCTCCAAAATCACTGCACATGCTGACTGAAGCCATGAAATTAAAAGACACTTGCTCCTTGGAAGAAAAGCTATGACCAACCTAGATAGCATATTAGAAATCAGAGACAATACTTTGTGGACAAAGTCCATCTAGTCAAAGCTATGGTTTTTCCAGTAGTCATGTATGGATGTGAGAGTTGGACCATAATGAAAGCTGAGTGCTGAAAAATTGATGTTTTTGAACTGTGGTGTTGGAGAAGGCTCTTGAGAGTCCCTTGGAGTGTGAGATCAAAGCAGTCAATCCAAAAGGAAATCAATCCTGAATATTCATTGAAAGGACAGATGCTGAAACTGAAACCCCAATACTTTGGCCGCCTGATGAGAAGAACTGACTCATTGGAAAAGACCCTGATGCTGGGGAAGATTGAAGGCAGGAGGAGAAGGAGACAGCAGAAGATGAGATGTCTGGATGGCTTCACCAGTTTGATGAACATGAGTTTGAGCAAGCTCTGGGAGTCGGTGATGGACAGGGAAGCCTGGCATGCTGCAGTCCATGGGGTCACAAAGAGTCAGACACGACTGAGAGACTGAACCGATAGAAGAAAGTGTAGAGAACGCAGGTAGCTATGAAATCAGGACATGAGTAGAGCTGTGGCTTTGGCAAAGTGAGGTATACTTTATTAAAGAAAGAATTTAAAAGGGCAATAACAAGTGATTTTTAAGATGAGTAGAAAGAAAATTGAGAGAAATTTCGTGTTGAAAATCTTTAAAAAAATAAAGAGTTTACAAAGATGGTAACAATAACCCTATATGCAAGACAGAAAAAGAGACACAGATGTATAGAACAGACCTTTGGACTCTGTGTGAGAAGGTGAGGGTGGGATGATCTGAGAGAATAGCATTAAAACATGTATATTATCAAGTGTGAAACAGATCGCCAGCCCAGGTTGGATGCTTGAGACAAGTACTCTGGGCTGGTGCACTGGGAAAACCCAAAGGGAAGGGATGAGGAGGGAGGTGGTAGAGGGGGATCAGGATGGGGAACACATGTAAATCCATGGCTGATTCATGTCAGTGTATGGCAAAAACCACTACAATGTTGTAAAATAGTCTACAACTAATAAAAATAAATGAAAGAAAAAAATAAAAAATAAAGAGTCTATAAAATAGTAAGAAGGCTAAGGTGAGGTTGAGTACTTTGAAGAAAGCTTGGAACAGTTACAATGGAGAAGGCCAAAGGAGTGTTATTAAGAATATTTAAAGGGATTAGTAACCAACAGCAAAATCCTAACTCAGATCAAAGCACATAATCATCATAGTTTTGCAACTTTTTTACTAAAGCCCTATGCTGAAGCAGTGAGAGTGAATGACAACCATCACCCACAGCTGGAAATTAGTGTAGCAGGGACTACTGGTGTTCCCCAAATATCTACTCTACTCTTTTTCTACAGTAATAGAATCTGCTTTTAGCTGGACACATGAATACCCAGAATAAGTCTAAATTTCCTAGTTTCATTTCCAATTAGTTGTTGCCATGTGACTCAACTCTGACTAAGATAGGGGCAGAAGCAATGCGCACAAATTCCAGGTTGTCTCTAAATAGAAAATGTGCCACTTGTCCTCTTTTTTTACCCCTTCAAGCAGGTACTAGATGGAGTACAGATGTAGGATGGGTCATTTTGGACTATGTGGATGATCATCCTAAAGATGGATCATGAAAATGGAGATAATTTGAACTTATCATAGAGTTCATGAATTCACAGAGTAAGACATACTAATTTAAGGGGAGTGATATCACGAAGATGGTGGCACAAGTCATTCATGACCTTGCTCCTCCTCTCAAGTGCAACTAACAGCTATTCGAGCAGAGAGACAGGAAGAAGACACCGCTGAGCAAATTCTAGAACACAGAGGTGAGGCTGAAGCACCTCCCTGCACCAGAGATCAAGACAGACTATAATAGAAGGTTAAGAGGTGCAACTACACATTTCCTGCACTGTCCCTCCCACAGGCAAGTGGGGCACCACATGGAAAGGTCACCTCTGAGCCTCTGATTCCTTCAGTGGGGAAAGAGACTCCAGGGGAAAACAACTGTCCCCCCATTGCTGGAGCTTTTTGGGCCACTTTGTGGAAGTCCCTACACTGATCTTGCCTCACAAGGATTGCAAGGGAATCTGTGGGGCTCAAACACTTGGAATCTGATGGTGATGGATAAAGGGGGGCTTGCAACAACCAGTACACAGATCTTTGCAGACCAAGTTCATGCCTGCAGTGTCCAAGAGGTAATCCCAACTTGTAGCTTTGCTAATTTGAAAAACTAAGTTGGTGGTGCACTCTGATCAGGGATCTTGGTAGGGTGCAGAGCTGCCTGATTCAGATCCTTAAATAAGGAGTTTTGCCAGCCCTGGAGCCTAGTTTGCCTACACTCAGGCAAGGAACTGAGTCACAACCCCACCTGCTGTGGAGAGTATCTCCCAGCCAAATGTGATCAAGGGGATAATGGAAACATTTGGAAGATGTTACATCCCAGTAAATCTCGAGCTGAGAGACAAGTAGGTAGGCAGGTCTGATTGTCTTCAGAGCACGGCCAGTACTAGGCATGTAGAGTTCCCCTGCTATACCTAGGCAGGGGAATTGATTTATAGCCATGACTGAGGGTAGCTCCTAGACCCTCCCAACTAGACTCTGGGAAACTGAGAGTTGCTTGGAGCAGTCCCTCCCCTTCCTGCCCAGGCAAAGAAGCTGACACACAGCTCTACCTGCTTTGGTTCCTAGTTTCATCTGATAAGAAGGGTTGGCTAGAATGCCCAAAACCTATATGGCACAGTGGCAGTTGAGCTGAGAGAAGGGCAGGCAGAGCTGAGAGTTTATAGATAAAAACCAGTGAGCCTGTTTGGCCAGGGAACTTGGGGCATAGGTCAGCTTGAGTTAAGACAAAAAATAGTCTTACCAAATTTTACAAATAAAAAGTTGCTTCTCCCACTGCACCTAGGCAAAGAAACTAATTCATAGTCCTGCTCATTGATGAATACAGCCTATTGGACCAAGGAATGCAATCAGAGCATGCAGGAAGATGTGTAGCTTATCCAACTGTCTTACTTATGGTGGCAGTTGAACAAAGAGCACAGCCCATGACTTTCCCTGTCTGTAGAGCAAAACTGGTGGCCTCACCTGACCAGGGAATTCAGTGCACTCTTGCCTAATTTGGATCCTCAAATAATAAATTATATAGGTCCTAGTTCCTGTCATGGTGCCTGGCCAGAGCAGGGAAACTAACTCATAGCCCCATCTACTGCTGAATATAATACCCAGTCCATCTAGAAAGTCTGACCAAGAGAATCCAGACAAAAGCCTATCCTACAGCTTCACTTGGTTAGGAAACCATGCCAGCATTCCTAGCCAGCTGTTCTCAGTCAATGGCACACATCCTGATCCCAATCCTCAGAGCTTGAACAGTTGTCTCACCGCAAAATAGAAAATAAATACCAGGTTCCATCTGTCCAAGGGCATTTCTAGCAGACACACCCAGAAACCTGAACTGAACTGATGGGTGAAAATCTGTCTCTGCCAAAGCAAAGCCTGTAAAGTCTGGAAGAGGCTCCCAATTACTCAGATGTGCAGATACCAACCTAAGGAGTCAAGGATAATGAAAGACTAGGTAAATATGACACCATCAAAGGCAACTAATAAAGTCTAACAACATAAAGAAATGGAGATCTGTGCACTGTCAGACAAAGAATTCCACTTTAGGAAGTTTAAGAAAATGCAAGAAGACTCAGGTGACTAAACAAAATTAGAAAGACAATGTAAGAGCAAAATGAGAAGTTTTTCAGAGGTATAGGAACCATCAACAACAACAATTACAACAAATTTGAACAGAAATCCTAGAGTTGTAAAATACAGTAACTGAATTGAAGAATTCAATAGCAAGTTTCAAAAGCAGACTTAACCATGCAGAAGAAAGAATCATCCACTTGGAAGATAGCACATTAAAAATTATCCAGTCAGAGGAGCAAAAAGAAAAAAAAAGAATGAAAAAAAGTGATGAAAGCCTATGGGATTTATGGGACACAATGAAAATGGACAATGTTCGAAATATGGGAATTCCAGAAGGAGAGAAAGAGAAAAGGACAGAAAGTATATTTAAAGCAATAATGACTGAAAACTTCTCAAATCTGGGAAGAGAAAGGCACATCCAGATTCATAAGGTCCAAAGGACCCCAATAGGTTGAACCTGAATAGTCCTCAACTGAGACATTATAATTAAATTGTCAAAAGTCAAAGAGAAAGAAAGAATTTTAAAAACAGCAAGAGAAGAGACACAAGTTGCATATATAGAAACCCCCAAAAGATTATCAGCAGATTTCTCAATAAAAATATTTCAGGTCAGGAGAGAATGGGATACATTCAAATTATTGGAAGAAAAAAAAATGACAAAAAATACTATACTCAGCAAAGCTAGACTTCAGAGCTGAAGGAAGAATAAAAACTTTACCAAACAAATAAAAGCTGAGGGAGTTCATTACTATTGTATCTGCCTTACAAGAAGTGCTAATGGGAGTTTTGAGTGGAAGTAAAAAGACACTAGTTAACATCATAAAAACATAAAAAGATAGTGAAATACACACTACTAATGGTAAGTACATAGTCACAATTCGGTTCAGGTCGCTTCAGTCGTCCAGTTGTGTCCGACTCTTTGCGACCCCATGAATTGCAGCACGCCAGGCCTCCCTGTCCATCACCAACTCCCGGAGTTTACTCAAACCCATGTCCATCGAGTCAGTGATGCCATCCAACCATCTCATCTTCTGTTGTCCCCTTCTCCTCCTGCTCCCAATCCCTCCCAGCATCAGGGTCTTTTCCAATGAGTCAACTCGTCGCATGAGGTGGCCAAAGTATTAGAGTTTCAGCTTCAGCATCAGTCCTTCCAATGAACACCCAGGACTGATCTCCTTTAGGATGGACTGGTTGGATCTCCTTGCAGTCCAAGGGACTCTCAAGAGTCTTCTCCAACACCACAGTTCAAAAGCATCGATTTTTAAGTGCTCAGCTTTCTTCACAGTCCAAATCTCACATCCATACATGACCACTGGAAAAACCACAGCCTTGACCAGACGGACCTTTGTTGGCATAGTAATGTCTCTGCTTTTTAATATGCTATCTAAGTTGGTCATAACTTTCCTTCCAAGGAGTAAGAGTCTTTTAATTTCATGGCTGCAATCACCATCTACAGTGATTTTGGAGCCCAAATAAAGTCTGACACTGTTTCCACTGTCTCCCCATCTATTTTCCATGAAGTGATGGGACCAGATGCCATGATCTTAGTTTTCTGAATGTTGAGCTTTAAGCCAACTTTTTCACTCTCCTCTTTCACTTTCATCAAGAGGCTTTTTAGTTCCTCTTCACTTTCTGCCATAAAGGTGGTGTCATCTGCATATCTGAGGTTATTGATATTTCTCCCACAATCTTGATTCCAGCTTGTGCTTCTTCCAGCCCAGTGTTTTTCATGATATATTCTGCATATAAGTTAAATAAGCAGGGTGACAATATACAGCCTTGACTTACTCCTTTTCCTATTTGGAACCAGTCTGTTGATCCATGTCCAGTTCTAACTGTTGCTTCCTGACTTGCATACAGGTTTCTCAAGAGGTAGATCAGGTGGTCTGATATGCCCATCTCTTTCAGAATTTTCCACAGTTTATTGTGATCCACACAGTCAAAAGCTTTGGCATAGTCAATAAAGCAGAAATAGATGTTTTTCTGGAACTCTCTTGCTTTTTCAATGATCCAGCGGATATTGGCAATTTGATCTCTGGTTCCTCTGCCTCTTGTAAAACCAGCTTGAACATCTGGAATTTCATGGTTCACGTATTGCTGAAGCCTGGCTTGGAGAATTTTGAGCATTACTTTACTAGCATGTGAGATGAGTGCAATTGTGCGGTAGTTTGAGCATTCTTTGGGATTGCTTTTCTTAGGGGTTGGAATGAAAACTGACCTCTTTCCAGTCCTGTGGCTACTGCTGAGTTGTCCAAATTTGCTGGCATATTGACTGCAGCACTTTCACAGCATCATCTTTCAGGATTTGAAATAGCTCAACTGGAATTCCATTACCTCCACTAGCTTTGTTTGTAGTGATGCTTTCTAAGGCACATTTGACTTTACATTCCAGGATGTCTGGCTCTAGGCAAGTGATCACACCATCATGATTATATGGGCCTTGAAGATCTTTTTTGTACAGTCCTTCTGTGTATTCTTGCCACCTCTTCTTAATATCTTCTGCTTCTGTTAGGTCCATACAATTTCTGTCCTTTATCGAACCCATCTTTGCATGGGTTCCCTGGTGGCTCAGGTGATAAAGCGTCTGCCTACAATGTGGGAGACCTGGGTTTGATCACTGGGTCAGGAAGATCTCCTGGAGAAGGGAATGGCAACTCACTCCAGTATTCTTCTCCACCCACTCACCCCCCAAAAAAACTTTAATCAAGAGGCTGATTAATTCTTCACTTTCTGCTGTGAGGGTGGTATCATCTGTGTATCTGAGGTTATTAATATTTTCCCCAGCAATCTTGATTCCAGCTTGTGCTTCATCCAGCCAGACATTTCACATGATGTACTCTGCATGTAAGTTAAATAAGCAGAGTGACAATATACAGCCTTGATGTACTCCTTTTCCAATTTGGAACCAGTCCATTGTTCCATGTCCAGTTCTAACTGTTGCTTCTTGACTTGCATACAGGTTTCTCAGGAGGCAGGTAAGGTGGTCTGGTATTCACATCTCAAAGAATTTTCCACAGTTTGTTATCATCCCCACATTCAAAGGCTTTAGCACAGTCAATGAAGCAAAAATAGATGTATTTCTGGAATTCTCTTGCTTTTTCTATGATCCAATGGAAGTGGTCAATTTGATCTCTTGTTCCTCTGCTTTTTCTAAATCCAGCTTGAACATCTGGAATTTGTCAATACACCTACTCTTGAAGAATTTTGAGCATTACTTTGCTAGCAAGTGAAATGAGTGCAATAGTCTGGTAGTTTGAACATTCTTTGGCATTGCTTTCCCTTGGTATTGAAATGAAAACTGACCCTTTCTACTCCTGTAGCCACTGATGAATTTCCCAAATTTGCTGGCATATTGAGTGCAACACTTTAGCAGCACCATTGTTCAGGATTTGAAATAGCTCAGTTGAATTCCATCACATCCACTACCTTTGTTCAAAGTGATGCTTCCTAAGGCCCACTTGACTTCAGACTCCAGGAGGTCTGGCTCTAGGTAAATGATCACACCATGGTGGTTGTCTGGGTCATGAAGATCTTTCTTGTATAGTTCTTCTGTGTATTCTTGCCACCTTTTTAAAATTTCTTCTGAATCTGTTAGGTTCATACCATTTCTGTCCTTTATTGTGCCCATCTTTGCATGAAATGTTCCCTTGGTATCTCTAATTTTCTTGAAGAAATCTCTAGTCTTTCCCATTCTGTTGTTTTCCTCCATTTCTTTGTATTGATCACTGAGGAAGACTTTCTTATCTCTCCTTGCTATTCTTTGGAACTCTGCATTCAGATGGTATACATTTACTTTCTCCTTTGCCTTTAGCTTCTCTTCTTAGCTATTTGTAAGGTTTGTTCAGACAACCATTTTGCCTTTTTGCATTTCTTTTTCTTGTGGATGATTTTGACCACTGCCTCCTGTACAATGTTATGAACCTCTGTCCATAGTTCTTCAGGCACTCTATTAGATCTAATCCCTGGAATCTATTTGTAACTTTCACTGTGTATTCACAAGGGAATTGATATGGGTCATATCTGAATGGCCTAGTGATGTTCCCTACGCTTTCAATTTAAGTCTGAATTTTGCAATAAGGAGTTCATGATCTGAGCCACAGTCAACTCCCAGCCTTGTTTTTGCTGACTGTATAGAGTTTCTCCATCTTCAGCTGCAAAGAATATAATCAATCTGATTTTATAACTATAACGTTTTCATAGTCTAAAGTTAGGAAAATTGGTTCTTCCAACTCCATTCTTTCTCAAGATTGCTTTGGCTATTTGAGGTCTGTTTTGTTTCCATATGAATTGTGAGACTTTTTTTTTTTTTTTCTAGTTCTGTAAAAAATGCCTTTGATAATCTGGTTGGGATCACATTGAATATGTATGTTTCATTTGGTAGTATAGTAATTTTCACAATATTGATTCCTCCAACCCAGGAACATGGGATATCTCCCCATCTGTTTATGTTGTCTTTGATTTCTTTCACCAATGCTTGTAGTTTTCTATATACATCTCTTTTGTCTCCTTAAGTATATTTATTCCTAAGTGTTTTATTATTTTTGTTGCAATGGTGAATGGGATTGGTTCCTTAATTTCTCTTTATGATTTTTCATTGTTAATGTATAAGAATGCAAGTGATTTCTGAGCATTGGTTTTGTATCCTGTGACTTTGCTAAATTCACTGATTAGCTCTAGTAATTTTCTGATAGTATCTTTAGGGTTTTACTTATATAGCATCATGTCATCTGCAAACAGTGAGTTTTACTTCTTGTTTTCCCATCTGGATTTCTTTTATTTATTGTACTTCTCTTATTGCTATAGCTAGGACTCCCAAAACTATGTTGAATAATTCTGGTGAGAGTGGGCATCCTTGTCTTGTTCCTGATCTTAGAGGAAATGCTTTTCACCATTGAAAATAATGTTTCCTGTGTATTTAACCCATATGGCCTTTGGCCTTTACTATGTTGAGGTAGGCTCCTTCTATGCTTATTTCTGAAGAGTAGTTATCATAAATTGTGCTGAATTTTTTCAAAAGCGTTTACTGCATCTACTGAGATTATCATATGGTTTTTATCTTTCAGTTTGTTAGTATAGTATATCACATTGATTGATTTGTATATGTTGAAGAATTCTTGCATTCTTGGGATAAAGTTGACTTGATCATGGTGTATGATCTTTTTAATGCATTGTTGAATTCTGTTTGCTAGAGTTTTGTTGAGGATTTTTGCACCTATGTTCATTGGTAATATTGGCCTGTAATTTTATTTCTTTGTGTTTTCTTTGTCTGGTTTAGGTACCAAGGTGATGATGACTTTGTAGAATGAGTTTGAAAGTGTACCTTCCTCTGCAATTTTTTGAAAGAATTTTAAAAGGATAAGCATTAGCTCTTCTCTAAATGTCTGACAGAATTCACCTGAAGACATCTGGCCCTGGGCTTTTGTGTCTTGGGAGATTTATAACCAGTTTCAATCTCAGTGTTTCTTTTTGGCTTGCCCATAATTTCTATTTCTTCTTGGGTCAGTCTTGGAAGATTGAACTTTTCTAGGAATCTGTCCATATCTACCAGGTTGTCCATTTTATTGACTTATAGTTGGTCATAATAGTCTCTAATGATCCTTTGTATTTCTGCATTATATGTTGTAACCTCTCCTTTTTCTTTTCCAGTATTTTTAATTTGAATCTTCTCCCCTTTTTTTCTTGATGACTCTGGCTAGTCATTGTCAATATTTTTTTATCTTCTCAAAGAACCTTCTTTTAGTTTTATTAATCTTTACTATTGTTTCCTTCATTTCCTTTTCATTTATTTCTGCTCTGATTTTTATGATTTCTTTCCTTCTACTAACTTTGGCATTTTTTTTGTTCTTCTTTTTCCAGTTGTTTTAGGGTGTAAAGTTAGGTTGTCTATTAGATTTTTTTTTTCTCTTGATGTTGTATTGTATTGCTATAAACCATACTCTTAGAACTGCTTTTGCTGATTCTTTCAGTTTTGAGCTATCATGTTTTCATTGTCATTTCTTTCTAGGATTTTTAAAAAAATTCCCTTTTTATTTCTTCAGTAACCTGTTCAGTTTTTAGAAATGTATTGTTTAATCCCTATGTGTTTGTGGTTTTTTTTTTTACATTTTCTCCCTGTAATTGATATCTAGTCCCATTGTGTTGTGGCCAGAGAAGATGCTTGATATGATTTCAATTTCCTTAAATTTACTGAGGTTTAATTTGTGACCCAAGATGTGGTCTATCCTGGAGAATGTTCCATGTGCACTTGAGAAGAATGAGTATTCTTTTTCATTTGGATGGATTGTCCTGAAATTATCAATTAGGGCCATCTGGTCTAAAGTGTTGTTTAAAGCTTATGTTTCTTTGATAATTTTCTGTTTTGATGATGTGCCCATTGGTGTAAGCGGGTGTTGAAGCCCCCTACCATTATTGTGTTGCTGTCAATTCTCCTTTTATGTCTGTTAGTATTTGTCATAGGTACTGAGGTGTTCCTATGTTGGGTAGATAAATATTTATAATTGTTATGTCTTCCTCTTGAATTGATCCCTTCATCATTATGTAGTGTCCTTCCTTATCTCTTATAGTAATCTTTATTTTAAGACCTATTTTGTCTGATATGAGGATTGCTACTCTGACTTTCTTTTGCTTCCCATTTGCATGGAATATATTTTTCCATCCTCTCACTTTCAGTCTATATATGTCTCTAGGTCTGAAGTGGGTATTTTATAGACAGCATATATATGGCTCCTGAGGTTTTGTTTTTGTATCCATTCAGCTAGTCTGTGTCCTTTGGTTGGAGCATTTAATCTATTTACAGTTAATTATTGACATATATATTCCTATTGCCATTTTCTTAATTGCTTGAGGTTTGTTTTTGTAGGCCTTTTCCTTCTCTTATATTTTCTGTCTATATAAGTCCATTTAACATTTATTGTAAACAAATTTGGTGGTGCTAAATTCTCTTAACTTCTGCTCATCTATAAAGATTTTGATTTATCCATCAATTTTGAATGAGGTCCTTGCTGGTTAAAGTAATCTCAGTTGTTGATTTTTCCCTTGAAGTACTTTAAATATATCCTACCATCCCTTTCTTGCTTGCAGTTTCTTCTGAACAATCAGTTATTAATCTTATGGTATTTCCCTTGTATGTTACTTGTTGCTTTACCTTTGCTGCATTTAATATTCTTTTTGTTTTAATTTTTATTAGTTTGATTAGTATGTGTCTTGGCATGTTTTTCCTTGGGTTTATCTTGTATGGGACTCTCTGTGCTACTAGACTTGATTGATTATTTCCTTTCCCGTGTTGCATACATTTTCAACTATAATCTCTTCAAAAATTTTATCAGATCCTTTCTTTTTATATTTTTTTTCTGCTGGGACCCCTATAAATCGAATGTTGGTGCATTAAATATTGTCCCAGAGACCTCTGAGACTATCCTCAGCTCTTTTTGTTCTTTTTCCTTCATTCTGCTCTTTGACAGTTATTTCCACCATTTTGTCTCCCAGATCACTTATCCATCCTTCTGTCTCAATTGTTCTGCTATTGTTACCTTCTACAGTATTTTTAATTTCAGTAATCATGTTTTTCATCTCTGTATTATTTATTTCTTCTAGATCCTTTTTAAGTGTGTTAACTGACTCTTACATTTTCTGCATTCTATTTTCAATGTTTTGGATCATCTTTACTATCATTACTCTGAATTCTTTTCCAGGCAGTTTGCCTATTTCCTCTTCATTTATTTGGTCTTGTGTGTTTTTAGCATGTTCTTTCATTTGAGCACTATTTTTCTGCTTTTTCATTTTTTATAACTTACTGAATTTGAGATCTCTTTTTCCCAAGCTTAAATGTAAAATTCCATCTTCCTTTTGGTTTCTGCCCTGGAGGTTATGGTTTGTCCTGTGGTTTGCATAAGCTTCATTTTGGATACTTCTTGTGCATGTGTTCTTGTGGGAAGAGGTGATTTTTTTCCCTCTGATGGACATGGCTGTGTGAGTTGGTAATCCTGTCTGCTGATGATTGGCTTTGTGTTTTTGTCTTGTTTGTTGTTTGGGTGAGAAGTCTTGCACTGGGTGCTGCTGGAAGTTGGGTTTTGCTGGATCTTGTATACAAGTGGAGGCCTTTGTGGGAGTTCTCACTAATCAGTACTCCCTGGGGTTAGGAGTTCTTTGACAGCCTAGGTTTTTGGAGTCAATGCTCCCACTCCAAAGGCTAATGGCCTGATCTCTGGCTGGGGAACTGAGATTCCACAAGTGTTTTGTTATGGCATTAAAGGGGGTTAAATAAACACACAAAAACAAAACAAAAGGCCAACCCCAGACATATGGTAAATACAAAATCAGGCAAATAATAGCAGAAATAATGGAATACACACATACATATACACACATAAACAAAACCAAAACAGTCCAAAAAAGAAAATACGAGAGTGGCCCAGCAAGTGAAGGAAACCAAAAATGATATCAACCAGTTCAAAATAAAGGCACAAAATGGAAACCAAAGCAAGGTGCCAACTGAGGAATAAAGCAACAAAAACAAAACAAACTAACAAACATGGTGAGGAAAAGAAAGAAAAGGAAGAAAAAAAAAGAAAGAATAGAAAAGCAAAGTTAAATAGAGGTAAATAAAAAAAAAGTTTACATATATATTAAAGAATACAGCAAGTAAAGAAGAATAAGAAAAGCAAACAAAGGAATAAATATAAAATAATATTAATAATACATTAAAAAAATTTTAAAGGAAAAGAAAAAATCCCACAGAATCACAAAAGGCCAATGTAGAGGCAGAAGTCTATACAGCAAATAAGTGCGATTTTTTTTTTTTTAAATTCTCAAAAGCTGGTGTGTGGGGAAAGAGACTACACTGATGACTCCACCCCCAGCTTGTGACTCAGCAGAATCTCCCAGCCTCCACGGTTGTCTGGTTTTCCTCCGAGGCATTTCTCACCTTGATCTCTTCCTTCATGTCCCCTCGGGTTGTTTCCCCACAGTCAACAGCAGACCTCACTCTGGGATTTCTTTTCAGTCCCTACGCTCCAGCTCCCAGCTGCTGTACTTTCTAGTGGACTTGCATCCCTGTCCAGGGTATGTAGGGCTGCAGCAGGGATTGTCTGTGTGATTCTAATTTTATTCAAACTGTCACAGATCAGCTGCTTCATTCTCCAAGAGCCTCAAATTCTTCACTTCTGTCCCAAACTATTGCCCCAATGTGGGGATCTGATCCTTGCTTCAGTTCTCCCACTTCCCCAGAACACGTCTAGTCCTGCTCACTCTCCTCTTTCCCCCCCTCCTTCCTTCATCCTACCAAGATTTGTGTGGGTCTATATATTCTTTTCTGGTGGTCAGGTACTCCTGTGCACTCTCAGCAGGTGTTCTGCAAGATTTTCTGTGTCTGAAGGTGTATTCCTGATGTATCCATTGAGAGAGATGTACTCCATGTCCACCTACTCCTCCACCATCTTACTGCATAATCTTGAAGCCAATCTGTTTGATGAAACTACTATAACTGTCATTAGTGATGACAAGAGACATTACCACAGCAGGCCTAAAAAGGGAGACATCTCATTAATTAGCTACCCTCAATCCATTTCTCCCTTGCTGCTTTCCATTATATAACTTAGAAAGCCAAAAACTCAATTTCCTATACTCATTTGCAGATAAGAGTAACAATGTAACTCTGTTCTGGGAGTGTGACATTAAGCAGAATCCTGCTGGCACTGACCCTTTACTCTTCCTTCTTCTCTCTGCTTTGAATGTAAACGTGCTGTCTGGAGCTTCAGCAGCTATCTTAAGACAGTATGATAATAGACATGAAGATGAAACTCAACATAGTAAGAAAAGCAAGTCAGAAAAAAAAATAGAACTTCCTTGGGTCCAGATGGTATTATTGAACAACTAAATCAACACCAGCAATGATGTACTTCTACACTTGCTTTTATGTGAAAAAGTAAGCCATTATTTGCTTGAGCCTCAATTTTTTGTATGTAACTTGCATTTGATTATAATATTGAAGCTAATGGCAGTTGCCACTCAGTGGCCAAAAGTTCTACTTTGTGGAGCATGTGATATACCACCCACCCACTCTTCATCTTCTACAGGAAATTCAAAGTATCTTGGGAGAAAATGATGGTCTTGGGTTCTTGCAGAGTAGCTATGGATATTCATTATGCATTTTCTAAGTAAGTTTGGAAAAGCGTTATGTTAACCTGTGCTATTTGAAAACATGAACAGGTCTATATAAGTAAGGTAATTATGGACTATATTGGCAAACAATAAAAGTGTCAGTAATTAAATAGCATTTCTTGGAAATGTGGCCCTCAAAATATTCTCTAAACACTTTCACAAATAAAAATACTTATGATTTACCAGGGGCTTCCCTGGAAGCTCAGACTGTAAAGAATCTCCTGCATTAGGAGACCCAGGTTAGATCCCTGGGTTGGGAAGATCCCCTGGAAAAGGGAATGGCCTACCACTCCAGTATCCTTGCTTGGAGAATTCCATTGACAGAGGAGCCTGCTAGGCTACAGTTCATGTGGTCTCAAAGAGTCCAACACAACTGATCAACTAACATTTTCACTTACTTTCATACAATTTGCCTAATGTTTCCATTTTCACATCACAGAGATCATTTGTTGTTTCAGGAATATGTTAATTACATACTATAAAGATTTGCATTTACAATTCAACAAATGTGCCAATAATCTTATTACCCAATCAGCTTTGAAAATGTAGCTTGTAATGTACCTCAGAAACTGAGGAGCACTGCTAATTTGGAATCATTTCTCCCAACTATCGCTTACAGGAGCAGGATAATAGATTTAATGGCATCCTGCAACATGCCACTACCAATGGGAAAAAATTTCTGCTTCTCTAAATAAAAGTCTAGCTTGAAATAGCCTAAAATTAACAGATTAATATTTCATTGCAAAACATAATTCAGATTTGTTTTCAAAGTATCATTTATACAAATTACTTTTGAGTGATATTAGTTTTCAAAGGTGTAAAAGACTGGATATCCTATGGTTTTAATCCATTCTATAGCACAAAAAGTTTCAAAAATCTAAAAGATGAGATAAAAAGAAATATTGGAGAGAAATTTAAAATGATAAATAGTTCTAGAGTTCCTAATGTATAAATGTCATCACTATCATCATTCTATTTATATATGGAGCTTAGGCAAATTCAGTCTTAACAGAATACTATATGAACAAACACATTGCAAAAATTTATTGTTTGTATAGAAATCTCCTTACAGTTTGACATGTGTCTGTTTCTGAAATGATAGAAAGTATCTTTTTCTGAAATGACATTCAAACAAAATCAGATCAACAATGGAAGATATCTAGTGTATAAGAAATGAGACTTTTCACTGATAGAACTAGTTTTCATTCAATAATCCTAAACTTCTAGTTTTATTTTTCTCCTCTGCCATTGTCTGATGCATCTTTATTTAGCATTTCTCTTAGTTGTTTATGATATTTCTATTTTCTTTATATTTTCTCCCAGACCAAAGAATAAATGGTTTTGATTTTAAAAATAATCAGTATATAACAGAAAATGGATATTTGTAGGCTACATAAAATGTCTCCAAATAATTGAATTTTTTTCTCCAAGAGGTACAGTATGAAATAAATAAAGGGGCAGAGAGATGCAACTGTGTTTTAAAGTTAGTCTTGGTTATAAAGTGATGATAGTATTACCATATCTAAGGAAAGGATTTGGCAATCAAAGAGAGGATTGGTCTACAATAGAAGTTTAAATTATTCAGAATTCATTCAAATTAAAAAAAAATTTTTGAGTACCTAGAAAGTGATTTATGCACAGAATCTGTTTTGGAGGAGCTTATATTTTAATAGGAAGTGAAAGAAGGGTAAAAGAGAGACAAAATACCAATGCAGTGGGTTAAATGTTACAACCAATATAAACCCACAGCACTGGGAGAGTAACAGAGGAAAAGTACCTAATCCAGCCAAGCACATGGCAAGAGAGGAGTCTTGAAGAATATGGCAGCTGAGGCACATGTACTGGATCTTAAAGGAAGAGTTAGAATAATTCAGATGATTGAACAAAAGAGGTGGGAATAAGAGCAGATGGAAGGCTTCTTGGTAGAGGGTTCAGAAATAGCATGATGTGGGCATAGAAGTACACCTGGTTCAGTGCTATTAGAGCAACAGGAGAGAGGATGGAGATAATCAGATCATGAAGGCCGTGGAAGCCAGCTTGGACTTTCTCCTTTGTCAATTTCTTACACTGGGGTTTTCCACGTTGTGTTAACAAGTATGCCAAGGCAGGGGACAAAGCTTATGAGGCATCAATTTTAACTTGATGGCATGTAATTTGAAACAATATTTCTACATTAAAACAAACATATGTTATCATTTAGAATTCAAAATTGCCAGTGAATAAGTTTAGGATAAAATATAAGACTTCAAAGAATTTTCAAATTTGTAGTCCTTGTCACCACCACCCTCCACCCTTCCTCACTTTTAGAATTCTTGTGAGAGGTCATCTTTCTTGCATGACACTTCAGAAGAAAAGTTTTAGAACCATAGTTTTAAATCACGGGTAGTCATTGAAGGATTTTAAGCAGAAGAATGATAAGGTGAGGTTTGTGTTTTAGATTACTATGGCAATTGTGTGAAGGATGGAAGGGAGGGTGGAGCATGGCTGGACAATAGCTTAGGAAGCTATTACAACAGTGCTGATCAAAGGTTAGGGGCTTACCAGCTAGTGGTAAAGAATCCTCGTGCCAATGCCGGAGACGTAGAGACGGGGGTTTGATCCCTGGGTCAGGAAGGTCTCCTGGAGGAGGGTTTGGTAACCCACTCCAGTATTCTTTCCTGGAGAATAGCATGGACAGAGGAGCCTGGTGGGTTATAGTCCATGGGATCCCAAAGAGTTGGACACAACTGAGCTCTGAGTAGAGGTCAGGGGTTAAACTAGGACTGGGTGGATGGAGAGAAGTGACAGAGACCAGAAAGATTTGATAGAGAACATTGGCAAAATTTATTGACTAGATATTAGAAGTTGGGAAGAGGAGAAACCTAGAAAATGTTCCAGTTTTTGCCTTTAATATATCTGACTGAGTAGGTTATAATGAGTAGAAGATCTGTCCTTAAGGAAGAGATAATTACTTCATGTTGGACATGGTAAGAGTGAGGTGCTTGGTGAGATATCTAGGTCAGGACTTTTACCCAAATGGGTTATTATATACGGAAACGTGGACTCCTCTGCCCTCAGCGTGGCTGGGTTTTCTGGGGCAGATAAAGTCCCCAGCTTGTCAGGTTACAAACCTCAGGCATGCACTACCTTATGCATTAAGTCCAATGTGTTGTTATAACTATTTCCATTTTCTATGTTTTTACCATGCCGTGAAAAATTTGGGAAGCATCAGTTGAGTTGATGATGCCCCATTAGCTACTGAATATGTAAGTGTGAAACTCAGAACAGCTAACAAGGATGGAGATATAGATATGGGCATCATTCACACAAAGATACTAGTTAAAGCCAGCAAAGTAGATAAAGTAAAGACATACACAAAATAGAGTCCATAAATGACTGGTAAGAGAGGTCCAGTGGAGTGAATTCAGGGTATTTCTGTTGTGAAAACAATATATTAAGTAATAAAAATAATAATAACTACCATGTTTTGAGCACTTAGTATGTGCCAGGCATTGTTCTAAGCACTTTGCATTTATTAACTTAATCCTAACAGCAGTCCCACAAAGTAGTAAGCATTATTGTTATTCCCACTTTACAGAGGAGGAAACTGAGGTACTAGGTTAAGTAGGCCACCCAAAGCCCCCATAACTAGGAAGTAGAAGAGCCAGGGCTTGATGTTACAGACCAGTCAAATCATGCAGCTCACTCCTCTTGTTCTATATCTGTGATCCACAAACAAGCTTCTGATTATGTTTTGACTTCCCCTGTAAGTTACTGGGTGAGAATGGGCTGATAGAGAATGGATGATTATGATCCCTTTAACAATTATAACTATCATTATAAAATAATGAACAAATTCTCTAGTTTAAATGCCAGTCTTTGGTGAAGCTGGTGATTGTAAGTCAGGTCTTTGGAGATTAATCAGCTTTAGAATACAGACAAAATTGAACATTTGAAAGGCTGCGTGCCAGATCCTACACTGTGATAACTCTCAGAAAAAAATGCTACCTATTGAGGTCTCTGGGTAGCAAAAAGACTTCTAGTAAAACCTGACATAATTTTCTTTTGCACTTCAAACTACAAAAGCAGGGAAAAATAAATAAATACCATGGCTGATTCATGTCAAAGTATGACAAAACCCACTACAATATTGTAAAGTAATTAGCCTCCAACTAATAAAAATAAATGAAAGAAAAAAAATTAAAAAAAAAATAAAAGGCAAAATAATGAGATATAGGTGTAACTTTCTATATCCCCAAACTGTTGAATGCAGTGATTTTGCTCACCAGGATCTACACAAAGGAGGAACCCAGGCTTAAGTTCAGTAAATAGAGCAAATTGTTTGGTTCAGTTTGATATGAGAAATACTATATTTACAACCCAGTGTGTGCTCACAAAGAGCAAACCCAGTATGTTTACACATGTAGTTTGCATTTGCTTTTTTATATCAGACCTCCAATCAGATTGAAAGGCCAGTATCCTAGGTCAGAGAAAGGTAAACCACAAGCAATTGAAACTTAGGGAAAAATTGCCATTGTTATTTGGAAAGTTGGATAACTCAGAATTGTTTTCATCTGATAATGAAGAGGATATCTTTCTTTTGGCAATGCTGCAAAAGCCTATGCTGTCTGTTACACTTTAAGTAAACATACTTTCAAGTAATCATGAATTAAGAACAAAAGTGCCAAAGAAAAAGGTCAAAAATTGTAAAGAAAAATAATGAAATTTTAGATGGAATTTTTGTATCTCAAGTGTAAATATTTTCTATAAGGAAAGCTATTAAACTCTCTAAACTTAGTCTCCTAATCTATAAAATTTTGATAATGGAAGTTACTTCACAGGATGAAGATTAGATGCAATGACTTGTGTATATAAATATCCAATACATAGTGCCTGACACATCAATCAATAAAAAGTAAATATCATAAACTTTGATCAAGTGCTCCCACACGTATGATTAGAGTCTTACTTTGAAAAATTATCTCACTGTTAACCACACACAGTATTGACTTCTTAGAAATATTTAAAACACTAAAAACCATCACTGTGAAATAAAGTTGCCTCCCCTGCCCACCCCCCACCTTTTACAATTTTCAATTCCCTTTGAATCCAGACCTGCCTTATACTGCCATCTCCTGGAAGTGTCTGGTCTTGAACAACTTTTTAATTTATTTAGTATTATAACATTTTGCTGGTCAGTGGCTTTGCTATCCGCAAAGAGTCGAACATAACTGAAATAACTTAGCACTCATGCACGGCTTGCTATCAGAGATCAGTATCTACATGTTAGTTTTGATCTTCCCAATATATCTTCTTTAGAGAACACTCTGAGATCACTGGACAATAAACATGCAAGTTTCCTAGGGCGATTCATGACTAATCCTAGGGCAGTAGGATTAACAAAGACATTGCTAAATGAAAATGTCCAACAAAGATTGAGCTTTTTTCAACAGTAATTTCAGTCGGCTATAAGACTGAATGAGATAAATGTAATTTCATATATTATCAAATTATGATATGTTAGAAAATTTCCTTAGAGGATCATGTGGGGAGGACAATGAAAATGGGAAACTAAATACTCATCCCATTAGGAATTGTTTTCAGATGATGACCCATAGCAATATAGCAAAGTAGAAGAATATCAAGACTTGGAGTCAAGAGACTGCGATTCTAGGCCTTATTTTAATAGCTGTGTAGTCCAATACAAGCCAATTCCTCTTTCTGGCCTCAGTTCCTACATATTGTGAAACAAGGGAGTGGAACTAAGTGATCTATAAGTTCATTATAGGATTTCATATTCTGTGGTTTTATGAAAGGCCAAATTACATTGTGATGTCATCATATCATCAAGATGACTTCATATCTGGCAAAAATAGACTGCTTTATTGAAACGGTATTGCTGAGTCTTACTGAGATGTGGTAAGTAACACATATAGGTTTGCCCATAATTGCTGTTGAGAGAAAAGATATTGATAATAATGAGTGTATATATTAAATTTGACTGTGATTATACCTTATGTCAAATAAAGTTTTCTGGTTCTTTTTAGATGTTACTGCCATTTTTGTTGCATTCTTGTATCAGGAGCCCCAAATGCTACTATCTGAACATAGGTCAGCTTATACACCAACAGCCAGCTAAGAGGCAAGATTTGGGGGTCATAGATCTAAGAGACCTGAGCATTGAAACTCTGTTGGGCTCTGACAAAACATGCTTGCTAACATGGGTATGAAGAGTTTATCAGAAATTTAAGCTTCATTTTGAGATAATTTATCATTTCCCTAACAGAGCAGGATTCTAATGGAATTGGGACCTTGGACTATGAGGTTTGAGAGCCAGCAGAAGAACAAGAGTTGTTCAAGGTACATTGCCATGGAGGAAAACCAATAACTACAATCAGCTAACATCCACTGGATCATAGAAAAAACAAGACAGTTCCAGAAAAACAACTACTTCTGCCTTATTGACTATGCCAAAGCCTTTGACTGTGTGGATCACAATAAACTGTGGAAAATTCTGAAAGAGATGGAAATACCAGACCACCTTACCTGCCTCCTGAGAAATCTGTATGCAGGTCAAGAAGCAACAGTTAGAACTGGACATGGAACAATGGACTGGTTCCAAATTGGGAAAGGAGTACAAAAAGGATATATATTGTCACCCTGCTTGTTTAACTTATAGCAGATTGCATCATGCAAAATGCCAGGCTCACTGAAGCACACGCTGGAATCAAGATTGCTAGGAGAAATGTCAATAACCTCAGATATGCAGATGACACCACCTTTACAGCAGAAAGAGAAGAGGAACTGAAAAGCCTCTTGATGAAAATGAACAAGGAGAGTGAAAAAGCTGGTTTAAAACTCAACATTAAAAAAAAACAAAGATCATGGCATCTGGTCCCATCATTTCATGGCAAATAGATGGGGAAACCATGGAAACAGTGAGAGACTATTTTCTTGGGCTCCAAAATCACCGCAAATGGTGACTGCGGCAGTGAAATTAAAAGACACTTGCTCCTTGGAAGAAAAGCTGTGACCAAACTAGATAGCATATTAAAAAAGCAGAGACATTACTTTGCCAACAAAGGTCCGTCTAGTGAAAGCTATGGTTTTTCCAGTGGTCATGTAGGATGCGAGAGTTGGACTATAAAGAAAGCTGAGTGCTGAAGAACTGATGCTTTTGAATTGTAGTGTTGGAGAAGACTCTTGAGAGTCCCTTGAACTGCAAGGAGACCAAAAAAGTCAATCCTAAAGGAAATAAATTCTGAATATCCCTTGGAAGGACTGATGCTGAAGCTGAAACTCCAATACTTTGGCCACCTGATGTGAGGAGCTGACTCATTGGAAAAGACCCTGATGCTGGGAAAGATTGGAGGCAGGAGGAGAAGGGGATGACAGAGGATGAGATGGTTGGATGGCATCATCTACCTGATGGACATGAGTTTGAGCAAGCTCTAAGAGTTGGTGATGGACAGGGAAGCCTGGCATGCTGTAGTCCATGGGGTTACAAAGGGTCAGAAATGACTGAGGGACTGAACTGAACAATTGGCCAATTGCAGAGGTTAGAGGAGTCACGACTGTGAGTACAGGAAATTGTCATTTCATGAAACTTGATTGTGAAGGGAGAGGGAATCCCCATTTTTGGATACAATAGAGAATACCCCATTTTTTAGAGTCATCAAACCCTGAGACCTTTGCAGCTATCCAACCCCACAATGTAACATGGGCCAAAGACCAATAAATCTGTGTAACATCATCTAACTGAGAACCAGAGCAACCAGAAGGCAACATTGAGAAGACGTGTGCTCTACGTTAAGGGGCTGATCTGCATCCAATACAAGATCTGTGATAGTTGCAGGTAACACCAAGTAGATACATCGTGATCTCAATTTCAGTGAGCTCACGGTCCAATTTTATTTCTGTATCACTCTTTAGTACCATTACTTACAGTCAGACCTTACAGATTCAGACCTTCCTGATATGTCTTATTGCTTCAAAGCCATTTGTTTTCTTCTACCTAAAATATCTTTTTTGTTTCATCAGATTCTAGCTAACTTCTCTTAAATTCAGCTCAAACTTCATAATCTCATGAATACCTTTCTCATTTATTCATTTAAATGCTCTTTCTCTGTCTTCTCATAGCACTCTGTGCTTATCTCTATCATAGCACTTACCACACTGTACTAACAAATTTGATTTATCTGCCTCTTCCAGTGAGACTTTGAATTCCTTGAGGAATTATGTCTTCTTTATCTTTGTATCCCCACCACCTAGCCTAATGCTTTATGTATATAGCAGGCGCTCAAGATAAATGTTTGAAAACGTGAATGAAGGAAAATGCAGCAAATATTTTTTTCATCTCATTAAGCTTTTACCTGTAGAAAGCATTATGAATCCTGATTCTTTCATTCTGCATTTCAGCTTTATTTCCACATCTTGTATAACCTGCAAATCTGATCTTTGTGCCTTTTAGGAGTGTGACACTAATAGAGATTTTCCTCTAGGTTTAACATTCATTCATTAATAAGCACTTGTTGGTAAAAGGCTTCCAGCTTTTAACCTCTGAGCAATGCTGTTACCCAGATAAGGTTCCAGAACCTTAACAAACATCTTGCTGAAATCCAAAATTTTTTAATCTGTAGCATTACTACCATCTGTCTAGTGACACTATATAAAAGGAAATGAGGCTAAACTGACCTCTAAATTGGCCACTCTTACTAAAGCCTACATTCCTCTTCAGAGTCCATCCTTAATTCATCCTTCTCTTCTATTTCTAAACACAGGGAATATTATGTTTTCCCAGCAATGACTCATATGCATGCTTTTCTCACACAATTCCACTTGAAAATATCTTCCCTTCTCTACTTGTTCACATTATTTTTCAAAATCCAGTTAAAATTCAACTTCTTCCAAGAACCCCTCTAAGAATCCCATCCCTCATTTCACCTTTTATGATGAGGTGAAATGGGATCATCTCTGACATTTTTCTGTTTTCTGGGAAGAAAATGAGCAATGTGAGGGCAGCAATCTTGGTGTCCTTCACAGTCAATTACAGGGCAGGTAGTAGAACAGCAATCTGTTAGTATAACATAATCAAAATTAATAGTTCATATAAAATATGCTTAAAATATTTAAATTTGTCATATAGTGCATATGTGGCTTAGGGAGATTCACTTTAATATGTCAGATGTGACCTACATTAAATATATTAGGAGAGAACATACTTATAATTCTAACCTTACTCCCACATATAACCACAGAAGATATCTAGAGATGAATTCTGAGAGGCAAAAAGGAGAGATCCAAATCTATCTTGTGGACAGTAACATTATATCTTAGAAGCTACATTACATCATAGTAAGATGTCCTTAAGCTAATTCCACATCCCACCATCCTACATGCACTAGAATATGCACTGCTTGAGTTCCAAGACTGTGTCATAATCACTGTGTGTAATTAAATTCTTTCATTCCTGAGCATGTTTCCATAAGAATCTAATTTCTAAACAATTATTGAAGCATATGTTTATATAATGTATAAACTGATGAAAGTTTTCAGTTTGTAATATTCACTACTACTGTGTCTTCTATATCAGTGGCAATGTCTACAATCATCTAATCAAACCATTAAATAAATGGCCAGGTTTCTTTTAAGTTTTAGTTCCTACTTCAGTTTCTACTTGTTAGTGCTACCTTCATATATCTTTACACATTAATACCTGTGACTTTCTTCCTCTAAGTTTAAATATTGGTTCTTGTGTGCTCAATTGCACAGTCATATCTGACTCTTTGCAGCTCCATGGAGCTGTACCCCACCAGGCTCCTCTGTCCATAGAATGTTCCAGGCATGAATACTGGAGCAGGTTGCCATTTCCCATTCCAGCGGATCTTCCTGACCCAGGAATTGAACCTACATCTCTGGTGTCTCCTGCATTGTTAAGCAGATTCTTCACCACTAGCATCACATAGAAAGCCCAATCAAGATTCTACCACTTATTAATTGTGTGCCTTCTGACAAATTGCTTAAGGTCTCTAAGTCTCAGTTTCCTTATAAATAAAAGAGGGATCAGGAGAATTGGTTCAAGATGGCAGAGTAGAAGGATATGCACTCATCTCCTACTGTAAGAGCACCAAAATTGTAACTATCTGTTGAACAACCATCAACAGGAGGATGCCAGACCAGCTCCAAAAAACATATCCCACATCCAAAGACAAAGGAGAAACCACAGTGAGACAGTAGGAGTGGTGTAATAATGATAAAATCAAATCCCATAATCTTTGAGTGGAAGACCCACAAACTGGAGAACAATAATAACAAAGAAGTTGCCCCATTGTTGTGAAGGTTCTGAGCCTCACATCAGGCTTCCTAGTGTGGGGGTCTGGCAAAACGACTAAGAATCTCCAGGGAATCTGACTTTGAAGGCCAGTGGGATTTGATTAAAGGACTTCCACAAGACTGGAGGAAACAGAGACTCCACCCTTGGAGGGCACAAACAAAATCTTGTGAACACCAAGACCCAGGATAAAGGAGCAGTGACCCCACAGGAGACTGAACCAGACTTACCTGCTAGTGTTGGAGGATCTCCTGTGGAGGTGTGGGTTGTCAGGTGCTTACTGCAGGGACAGGGGCACTGTTAGCAGAAGTCCTGGGAGGTGTCCTTTGGCATGAGCCCTCTTGGAGGTCACCATTAGCCCTACCATAAAGCCCGTAGACTCCTGAGGCTGGCTTGCCTCAGGCTAAACAACTAACAGGGAGAAAGTACAGCCCCACCCATCAGCAGACAATTGGATTAAAGTTTTATTGAGCACTGCCCTGCCCACCAGAGCAAAACTCAGTTTTTCGCACCACCAGTCCCTCTCATCAAGAAACTTACTGAAACCTCTTAGCCTCATTCACCAGAAGGCAGACAGAAGAAGCAAGAACTTTAATCCCAAAGTTAGTGAAATGAAAAATGCAGAGGATTATGTCTCAGATGAAGGGACAAGATAAAAATCTCAGAAAAACAACTGAATGAAGTGGAGATAGGGAACCTTCCAGGAAAAGAATTCAGAATAATGATAGTGAAGATGATCCAAGATCCCAGAAAAAGATTAAAGATGCATGAAATGTTTACCAAAGACCTAGAAGATCTAAAGAACACACAGAGATGAATAATACACTAGAAGAAATCAATAGCAGAATAACTGAGGCAGAAGAATGGATAAGTGACCTGGAAAACAGAATGGTGGAAATCACTGCCACAAAACAGAACATAGAAAAAAGAATGAAAAAATGAAGACAGCCTAAGAGACCACTAGGAAAACGTTAAACACACTAACATTTGTGTTATACGGGTCCCAGGATGAGAAGAGAGAGAGAAAGGACCCAAGAAAATATTTGAAGAGATAATAACTGAAAACTTCCTTAATGTGAGAAAAGAGCTAGTCAACCAAGTCCAGGAAGCACAGAGTCCCAGACAGGATAAATCCAAGGAGGAATATACTGAGATATATAGTAATCAAACTGACAGAAATAAAAGACAAAGATGAAATATTAAAAGCAACAAGAGAAAAGCAACAAATAATATACAGGGAACTACCATAAGGTTATCACCTGATTTCTCAACAGAAACCTTACAAGCCAGAAGGGAATGGTACAATATATTTAAAGTGATAAAAGGGGAGAACCTATAAACAAGAATACTCTGCCCAGCAAGACTCTCATTCAGCTTTGATGGAGAAATCAAAAGGTTTGCAGAGAAGCAAAATTTAAGAGAATTCAGCACCACCATGCCAACTTTACAGCAAATACTAAAGGAACTTTCCTAGGTATGAAACACTAGAGAAGGAAAAGACCTACAAAAAATAAACTCAAAACAATTAAGAAAATGGTAACAGGATCAATGTGTTAGTTGCATTAGTCTTGTCTGACTCTGTGTGACCCTAGGGACTGCAACCTGTCAGGTTCCTCTGTCCATGGGATTCTCCAGGCAAGAATACTGGGGTGAGTTGCCATGCCTTTCATATTGATAATTAAATTACCTCAAGTGTAAATAGATTAAATGCACATACCAAAAGACTTAGTCTAGCTGGGTGGATTTTCATCCACCATCATGTGTGTGTGTGCACTTCCACCTACCACATCACTCTACTTAACCCCCAAAATTGTATGTAATTATTTTGTATTGTTAGGTTAGTCATGTTTCCATTATAGCTTGCAATTATCTTTTATCTTTTGTCTGGCTATTGATTGTTAAAGCTGATAAATATCTTTTGCTATGATTATGTAACTGTTATTCATTTTAATACCATTGTATCATGATTGGTCAACAAAAAATAATGGAATTCTATATATCATTAAAACTACCATGTAATAGAAAAATCTGTAATCACTTTTAAAATCCAGATGCACATTAGAATTATTTTGGAAGTTTTTGAAAAACACAAATGTCCAGGTATTGTTTTTTCCACCAAAGTTCCAGATATGATTCTAATGATCAGCCATATTTAGAAACAACTGAACTATATGATGATTTTTTACTTTTATCTAGTTTGTTTCACTTTTTCTATTTCATATTCAGTGCTCCTGTTTCATTTACATTTTCCAATTTCTCCATCTCTTTTTTTTGTTGTTCTTTTTCAAGCCTTTATCCCATGTAGTAGAAAAGCTTGTGTGCATGTGTGTGTGTGTGTATATATATATATATATATATATATATATATATATATATATATATATATATATATGTATAATAAAATACATATATTTCAGAAAACAGGAATTTTTGCTTTGCTAAGAAATTTATGACATTTTTTCCCACTTGTTTGACTAAGTATGAATAGGAGGCACTAATGGTAAAGAACCTTCCTGTCAATGCAGGAGACATAAGAGAAGTGGGTTCTATTACTGGTTCGGGAAGATCCCTTGGAGAAGGGCATGTAACCCACTCCAGTATTCTTGCCTAGAAAACTGCCATGGACAGAGGAGCCTGGCGGGCTATATTCCATAGAGTCACAAAGAGTCAGACACAGCTGAAGCAACTTATTGCACATGAATAGAATGCTGGATTTCTAATTTTTTTACACTCAAAACTTTGATATAGTTTCATTTATTCTGGCAAGTAGTATTACTTCTAAAATTCTAGAAAGCTTATTATTATAGTGATATTTTAAACAAATATTTGAATGAGGCTTAAAATTTCTAATCCAATTCTGAGAATATAAAGAAGTCCTATTAAAAAAATTAGGAAATTAACATGTGATACAGTATTATTAACTAAAGTAGAGATTTTGTTCAAGTTTCTCAAAATTTGATGTTAGGGTCCATTATTTGTGCTCATGCCATATCCAAGATTCCACATTGTATTTAGTTGCATTGAGCAGCCTCAGCTGCCTGAAGCAAATTCTGATGAATTCTCTTTTCATTTTTATTCTGTTAGAAATATTTTCTAATTTTCCTTGTTATGGTTTCTTAGATACACCCATCATTTAAAAGTGAAAATTTAATTTCCAAATGCATATGGTTTTTTTTTTTCATTTATTTTTATTAGTTGGAGGCTAATTACTTTACAATATTGTAGTGGTTTTTGTCATACATTGACATGAATCAGCCATGGATTTACATGTATTCCCCATCCCGATCCCCCCTCCCACCTTCCTCTCTACCTGATCCCTCAGGGTTTTCCCAGTGCACCAGGCCCAAGCACTTGTCTCATGCATCCCACCTGGGCTGGTGATCTGTTTCACTATAGATAATATACATGTTTCAATGCTGTTCTCTTGAAACATCCCACCCTCGCCTTCTCCCACAGAGTCCAAAATTCTGTTCTGTACATCTGTGTCTCTTTTTCTGTTTTGCATATAGGGTTATCATTATCATCTTTCTAAATTTCATATATATGTGTTAGTATACTGTAATGATCTTTATCTTTCTGGCTTACTTCACTCTGTATAATGGGCTCCAGTTTCATCCATCTCATCAGAACTGATTCAAATGAATTCTTTTTAATGGCTGAGTAATATTCCATGATGTATATGTACCACAGCTTCCTTATCCATTCTTCTGCTGATGGGCATCTAGGTTGCTTCCATGTCCTGGCTATTATAAACAGTGCTGCGATGAACATTGGGGTGCACGTGTCTCCTTCAGATCTGGTTTCCTCAGTGTGTATGCCCAGAAATGGGATTTCTGGGTCATATGGCAGTTCTATTTCCAGTTTTTTAAGGAATCTCCACAATGTTCTCCTTAGTGGCTGTACTAGTTTGCATTCCCACCAACAGTGTAAGAGGGTTCCCTTTTCTCCACACCCTCTCCAGCATTTATTGCTTATAGACTTTTGGATAGCAGCCATCCTGACTGGCGTGTCATGGTACCTCATTGTGGTTTTGATTTGCATTTCTCTGATAATGAGTGATGTTGAGCATCTTTTCATGTGTTTGTTAGCCATCTGTATGTCTTCTTTGGAGAAATGTCTGTTTAGTTCTTTGGCCCATTTTTTTGATTGGGTTATTTATTTTTCTGGAATTGAGCTTCAGGAGTTGCTTGTATATTTTTGAGATTAATCCTTTCTCTGTTGCGTTGTTTGCTATTATTTTCTCCCAATCTGAGGGCTGTCTTTTCACCTTGCTTATAGTTTCCTTTGTTGTGCAAAAGCTTTTAAGTTTCATTAGGTCCCATTTGTTTATTTTTGCTTTTATTTCCAATATTCTGGGAGGTGGGTCACAGAGGATCCTGCTGTGGTTTCTGCCGGAGAGTGTTTTGCCTATGTTCTCCTCTAGGAGTTTTATAGTTTCTGGTCTTACATTTAGATCTTTAATCCAGTTTGAGTTTATTTTTGTGTATGGTGTTAGAAAGTGTTCTAGTTTCATTCTTTTACAAGTGGTTGACCAGTTTTCCCGGCACCACTTGTTAAAGAGGTTGTCTTTTTTCCATTGTATAGTCTTGCCTCCTTTGTCGAAGATAAGGTGTCCATAGGTTCGTGGATTTATCTCTGGGCTTTCTATTCTGTTCCATTGATCTATATTTCTGTCTTTGTGTCAGTACCATACTGTCTTGATGATTGTGGCTTTGTAGTATAGTCTGAAGTCAGGCAGGTTGATTCCTCCAGTTCCATTCTTCTTTCTCAAGATTACTTTGGCTATTCGAGGTTTTTTGTATTTCCATACAAATTGTGAAATTATTTGTTCTAGTTCTGTGAAGAATACCGTTGGTAGCTTGATAGGGATTGCATTGAATCTATAGATTACTTTTGGTAGTATAGCCATTTTGACAATATTGATTCTTCCAATCCATGAACACGGTATGTTTCTCCATTTGTTTGTGTCCTCTTTGATTTCTTTCATCAGTGTTTTATAGTTTTCTATGTATAGGTCTTTTGTTTCTTTAGGTAGATATACTCCTAAGTATTTTATTCTTTTTGTTGCAATGGTGAATGGTATTGTTTCCTTAATTTCTCTTTCTGTTTTCTCATTGTTAGTGTATAGGAATGCAAGGAATTTCTGTGTGTTACTTTTATATCCTGCAACATTACTATATTCGTTGATTAGCTCTAGCAATTTTCTGGTAGAGTCTTTAGGGTTTTCTATGTAGAGGATCATGTCGTCTGCAAACAGCGAGAGTTTCACTTCTTCTTTTCCTATCTGGATTCCTTTTACTTCTTTTTCTGCTCTAATTGCTGTGGCCAACACTTCCAAAACTATGTTGAATAGTAGTGGTGAGAGAGGGCACCCTTGTTTTATTCCTGATTTTCGGGGAAATGCTTTCAATTTTTCACCATTGAGGGTGATGCTTGCTGTGGGTTTGTCATATATAGCTTTTATTATGTTGAGATATGTTCCTTCTATTCCTGTTTTCTGGAGAGTTTTAATCATAAATCGGTGTTGAATTTTGTCAAAGGCTTTCTCTGCATCTATTGAGATAATCATATGGTTTTTATCTTTCAATTTGTTAATCTGGTGTATTACATTGATTGATTTGCGGATATTAAAGAATCCTTGCATTCCTGGGATAAAGCCCACTTGGTCATGGTGTATGATTTTTTTAATATGTTGTTGGATTCTGTTTGCTAGAATTTTGTTAAGGATTTTTGCATCTATGTTCACCAGTGATATTGGCCTGTAGTTTTCTTCTTTTCTTGCATCTTTGTCTGGTTTTGGAATTAGGCTGATGGTGGCCTCATAGAATGAGTTTGGAAGTTTATCTTCTGCAATTTTCTGGAAGAGTTTGAGTAAGATAGGTGTTAGCTCTTCTCTAAATTTTTGGTAGAATTCAGCTGTGAAGCCATCAGGTCCTGGGCTTTTGTTTGCTGGAAGATTTCTGATTACAGTTTCGATTTCCTTGCTTGTGATGGGTCTATTAAGATCTTTTATTTCTTCCTGGTTCAGTTTTGAAAAGTTATACTTTTCTAAGAATTTGTCCATTTCTTCCAAGTCGTCCATTTTATTGGCATAGAGCTGCTGGTAGTAGTCTCTTATGATCCTTTGTATTTCAGTGTTGTCTGTTGTGATCTCTCCTTTTTGATTTCTAATTTTGTTAATTTGGTTCTTCTCCCTTTTTTTCTTAATGAGTCTTGCTAATGGTATGTCAATTTTGTTTATTTTTTCAAAAAACCAGCTTTTAGCTTTGTTGATTTTTGCTATGGTCTCTTTAGTTTCTTTTGCATTTATTTCTACCCTAATTTTTAAGATTTCTTTCCTTCTACTAACCCTGGGGTTCTTCATTTCTTCCTTCTCTAGTTGCTTTAGGTGTAGAGTTAGGTTATTTATTTTACTTTTTTGTTGTTTCTTGAGGTAAGCCTGTAATGCTATGAACCTTCCCCTTAGCACTGCTTTTACAGTGTCCCATAGGTTTTGGGTTGTTGTGTTTTCATTTTCATTCATTTCTATGAATATTTTGATTTCTTTTTTGATTTCTTCTATGATTTGTTGTTTATTCAGAAGCGTGTTATTTAGCCTCCAGGTGTTTGAATTTTTAATAACTTTTTTCCTGTAATTGAGATCTAATCTTACTGCACTGTGGTCAGAAAAGATGACTGGAATGATTTCAACTTTTTTGAATTTACCAAAACTAGATTTATGACCCAGGATGTGATCTATTCTGGAGAAAGTTCCGTGTGCACTTGAGAAAAAGGTGAAGTTGATTGTTTTGGGGTGAAATGTCCTATAGATATCAATTAAGTCTAGCTGGTCCATTGTGTCATTTAAAGTTTGTGTTTCCTTGTCAATTTTCTGTTTAGTTGATCTATCCATAGTTGTGAGTGGGGTATTATAGTCTCCCACTATTATTGTGTTACTATTAATTTCCTCTTTCATACTCGTTAGCATTTGCCTTAGATATTGTGATGCTCCTATGTTGGGTGCATATATATTTATAATTGTTATATCTTCTTCTTGGATTGATCCTTTGATCATTATGTAGTGTCCTTCTTTGTCTCTTTTCACAGCATTTATTTGAAAGTCTATTTTATCTGATATGAGTATTGCGACTCCTGCTTTCTTTTGGTCTCCATTTGCATGAAATATTTTTTTCCAGCCCTTCACTTTTAGTCTGTATATGTCTCTTGTTTTGAGGTCGGTCTCCTGTAGACAGCATATATATGGGTCTTGTTTTTGTATCCATCCAACCAGTCTTTGTCTTTTGGTTGGGGCATTCATTCACCCCATTTACATTTAAGGTAATTATTGATAAGTATGGTCCCATTGCCATTTACTTTGTTGTTTTGGGTTCACATTTATCCAACCTTTCTGTGTTTCCTGTCTAGAGAAGATCCTTTAGCATTTGTTGAAGAGCTTGTTTGGTGGTGCTGAATTCTCTCAGCTTTTGCTTGTCTGTAAAGCTTTTGAATTCTCCTTCATATCTGAATGAGATCCTTTTGGGTACAGTAATCTAGGTTGTAGGTTATTCTCTTTCATTACTTTAAGTATGTCCTGCCATTCCCTTCTGGCCTGGAGGGTTTCTATTGATAGATCAGCTGTTATCCTTATGGGAATCCCTTTGTGTGTTATTTGTTGTTTCTCCCTTGCTGCTTTTAATATTTGTTCTTTGTGTTTGATCTTTGTTAGTTTGATTAATATGTGTCTTGGGGTGTTTCGCCTTGGGTTTATCCTGTTTGGGACTCTCTGGGTTTCTTGGACTTGGGTGGCTATTTCTTTCCCCATTTTAGGGAAGTTTTCAGCTATTATCTCCTCGAGTATTTTCTCATGGCCTTTCTTTTTGTCTTCTTCTTCTGGGACTCCTATGATTCCAATGTTGGGGCGTTTCACATTGTCCCAGAGGTCCCTGAGGTTGTCCTCATTTCTTTTGATTCTTTTTTCTTCTCTCCTTCATTTATTTCCAGCATTTTATCTTCTACATCACTTATCCTATCTTCTGTCTCCGTTATTCTACTCTTGGTTCCCTCCAGAGTGTTTTTGATCTCATTTATTGATTTATTCATTTCTAATGACTCTTTTTTTATTTCTTCTAGGTCTTTATTAAACATTTCTTGCATCTTTTCAATCTTTGTCTCCAGGCTATTTATCTGTAACTCCATTTTGTTTTCAAGATTTTGGATCATTTTTATTATCATTATTCTAAATTCTTTTTCAGGTAGATTCCCTATCTCCTCCTCTTTTATTTGACTTGGTGGGCATTTTTCATGTTCCTTTACCTGCTGGGTATTTCTCTGCCTTTTCATCTTGTTTAGATTGCTGTGTCTGGAGTGGGCTTTCTGTATTCTGTTGGTCTGTGGTTCCTTTATATTGTGGAGGTTTCACCCAGTGGGTGGGATTGGACAATCAACTTGTCAAGGATTCCTGGTTAGGGAAGCTTGCTTTGGTGTTCTTGTGCTTGGAACTGGATTTCTTCTCTCTGGAGTGCAATGGAGTGTCCAGTAATGAGTTTTGAGATAGGTCTATGTGTTAGGTGTGACTTTAGGCAGCCTGTATGTTGACACTCAGGTCTATGTTCCTGTGTTGCTGGAGAATTTGTGTGGTATGTCTTGCTCTGGAACTTATTGGCTCTTGGGTGGTGGTTAGTTTCAGTGTAGGTATGGAGGCTTTTGGATGGTCTCTTATTACTTAATGTTCCATGTAGTCATGAGTTTTCTGGTGTTCTCAGGTTTTGGGCTTAAGTCTCCTGCCTCTGGATTTCAGTTTTATTCTTCCAGTAATCTCAAGACTTCTCCAACTATACAGCACTGATAATAAAACTTCTAGGTTAATGGTGAAAAGATTCTCCACCATGAGGGACACCCAGAGAGGTTCACAGAGTTACTTGAAGAATAGGAGAGGGGGGAGGGTGATAGAGATGAGCAGAAGGAGAAAAGGGGGGACTCAAGAGGAGAGAGACAGATCTACACAGTTCTCTGTTCCCAAAGTATTCTCCATAGCTCAGACACCCACAAAGATTCACAGAATTGGATTGAGAAGAGAAGGGGAAAAGAGGAAATAGAGGTGTTCTGAGGTAGAAAACGGAGAGTCAAAAGTGGGAGAGAATAATCAACACACTCCTGAATAAAAATGGGAACTGAATATTGGATTCTTAAATGTCCAAAATTTATATCACATACTGAAAAACAAAGATTAAAAATCTAGAGTAGAGGTTAGACTCTTAAAAATACAATATTAAAAGCAAAAACAAAAACACAAAACATTTTAGAAATATATATGAGGTTTGGTTTAAAAATAAGGCTTCTCTCTCTCTTTTTTTGCAAGGTTATAGTGAAATGAAAATGAAAATTAAGGAGCACTAGAGGAATAATAGAGGATTTTAAAATAAAATAAGAGAAAAAAAAAGAAGAAAAAAAAAGAAAAAAACATTTTTTTCCTAATTAAAAAAATCATAAAAATATATGAAAATGAAAGTTAAGGAGTAATGGGGGAGTAATAGGGAATTTTAAAAGAAAATAAAAGAGAAAAAATAAAAAAGAAAAGAAAAGAAAAATTTTTTTTTTCTTTTAATTAAAAAAAAAAAGGTAAAAATATATCTAGGAATTTCTCTGGAGCTGTTGTGGTCAATGTGGGTTCAGTTCAGTTTCAGACTGCTCCTCGTTCCAGGTTAAACTTCTCAATATCTATAGGCCCCTTCTGGTGTAGTCGGTGCTACCTACAGGGATTTTAATCTGTTGCACTGGTCCCTTCTGAAGCGGTTCCGTTTGTTTATTTGGCTTCTGTTTGCTGGTCTCTTCAGTGTCTAATTTCCGCCCTGACACAGGCGGGTGAAAGTTGTCTCTTGTTCAGGTTCGCTAGTTCAGTCCTGCCGCGGGGAGGGAGGGGTGCTGCAGACAGATATCGCTGTGTGTGGGTAGCACTCACAGTGTTCCGGCCACACTGGGTTTGACCCCTCTCACGGATGTGTGTGCTTTCCCCGTCTACACTGCTCAGGCTCTCAGCTGCTCTTTATGGAGTGTGCCCTGCGTGGCGTGCTGTTCCAGTTTTCGGGTACTCCACAAAAGCACGGACTTGGTTGCGCCTGTGTTTTGTGCCTTCCCCGGCCTGAGCAGCTCAGGCAGCCAGGAGCTTGACAGGTGCAGTCTCCCTGGGTGCGGTGTGCCTTCTCCCCTCCGCGGTCCCAGCCTCAGTTTCCGCCCTCGCCAGTTAGGTGCAAGCGCCTTGTGTTACCCGCGGCCCTCCCAGCGGATGTCGACCATCCAGAATCTCAGGAAGTCTTTGGTTAGAAACTGGAGGCCTGTTTGCAGTGTGTTAGGGCATGCCGTCTCTGGGGCCAAGTTTTCCCCTTTCCCCTCCCCCCTGCCTCCTGCCTCCGGCAGGGATCAGTCCTTTGTTCTGCGAATGGCCAGCAGTGTGTTTGGGCTGGTTAATTTTCTCTCTCTCTCTCTCTTGCTATCCCACAGTTTAAGTTGCTATCTCATGAAAGCTCCCTCCGATTGCTCGCAGGGCCTTCGGGCCCGGTCCTTACCCTAAGCAATGCCGCCCGCTCCTCTCCGTTCTGCCTCCACTTGCTGGTGGCGGATACAGGAGTCTGGGGTACTTTTCTGCTGGGAGTTACTTTTAGGCACGTAACCTGTGGGTTTTATTTATTTTTCCTCCCAGTTAGGTTGCCCTCCGAGATTCAAAAACTTCCCCCAGACCTGCCAGTGTGAGGGTTTCCTGGTGTTTGGAAACTTCCTCTATTAAGACTCCCTTCCCAGGAAGGGTCTCCGTCCCTAGCTCTTTTGTCACTCTTTTTATCTTTTATATTTTGTCCTACCTCCTTTTGAAGACAATGGGCTGCTCTTCTGGGCATCTGATGTCCTCTGCTAGTGATCAGAAGTTGTTTTGTGAAGTTTGCTCAGCATTCAATTGTTCTTTCGATGAATTTGTAGTGGAGAAAGTGGTCTGTCCTATTCCTCTGCCATCTTGGCTCCTCCCCTCCAAATGCATATGGTTTTAAAGTATCCTTGATATTAATTTCTTATTTTGATATTAAATTCTCATTTAAATACTTTCTTCTCTGGAATCACCCTCTGTATTTTTTCAGTCTTTTAACTTTATTAAGGCTTTCAATGGCTAAGTCAAAGATCCCTGTTGGTAGATGTTAGATTGAACTTGACAATATGTGGGTTTTCAAATATCTTTTGATATTGATTTCCAGCCTAATTCCACAGTGATAAGAGAACAGACTGTATATGATTTCAATACATTTGGACCACGACAATTTTATTCCTTGTTTTATGTTCCTGGATATCTTCCAGTGTCTCCTGGTTTTTAGTCTATGGGAACTTAAATAGAATTTGTATCCTGCTGTTGTTTGCAAATTGTATAAATCTTAAGAATATTGGATTGGGTCATAGTGCTTTTCAGGTCTATTATATCCTTCTACTTTTCTGTTCATTCTATTAATTATTGAGAGTTTGGCATTAAAATTCCAACTAAACATGTCAATTTATCTACTTAAAAATAACTGTAATATATAGTGGAACTATATGTAACTTTGTTCTGTATTTTCCAAGTCTCTTATAAATGTGTTATCATACTTCCATAATTTATAAAATAAAAAAAAAGAAAGAAAAGAAAGAAGAATAAGAATTCTTGCCTCAAAAGATTTTTGTAAAAATGAGTGAAATTATATATATATATATATATATATATATATATATATCTCAAGGTGAAAAGATTACTTAAACCCCAGCCTAAATAGTTTTTCTTGGCTTCTAAGGTGTGCATGGTGGATGAGTTTAGTTGGTGGTGGCATATATTTCCATCAGTCAGAAAATTGGTCATTATTTTCTTCCCATCTGTATTAGTTTCCTTTGACTGCTGTAACAAATGACTATTAACTTAATATCTTAAAACAATACACATTTATTATTTCACAGTTCTGGAGATCAAAAGTACAAAATCAGTATCACTAGGCTAAAATCAAGGTGTCAGCAGGGCCTCACTCCTTCTGGAAGCTCTAGAATAGAATCAATTTCTTGCCTCTTTAAGTTTTTGATAGTTGCTGGTATTCTTTGGCTTGGTGGCCATATCACTTCAATCTTCTATATCTTTACACTCCATCTTCATATAACCTCTTCCTCTATGTGTGTCAAATCTCATTCTACCTTCTTATTAGGATATATGAAATTGCTTTTAGGGCCCAAATAGATAATCCATGATAATTTCCCCATCTGAAAACCATAAACTTAATGGCATTTGCAAAGTATGTTTATTGAAAGTAATATTTACAAGTCCCAGGAGTTAGAACCTGATATCAGGGGTGCCCATTATTTAGTCTACTACATCATCTATTGCTAGACTGGAGAGAGAGGGAGAGAGAGAAAAAAAAAAGGAGGAGGATAAGGAGAAGATGCAGAAGAGGAAAGGAAGGAGAAAGAAAAGAAAGAAGAGGAGGAGAGAAGAGAATGGAGAGATTGAAATCTCAAAGCATCTAGTATTCTGTAGATATTTCTGAAGGGTGAGTCCCCAGTATGTGTGGGTTTATATTTTTCATACTATGTTAGTTTGTCTTTGGATACAAAATGATAGGCCTTAACATGAGTGTTGTAGACTGAATTATGTCCTGCAAAATTCATGTTGAAGCTCTAACTTCCAGTGGGACTGTATTAGGAGATAGGGCCTTTAAGGAGATGATTAAGGCAAATGAGGTCATGAGAGTGGTACTTAGTACAACAGGACTACTGTCTATAATGGAGAAGGAAATGGCAACCTACTCCAGTATTCTTGCCTGGAAAATCCCATGGACAGAAGAGCCTGGTGGGCTACAGTCCATGGGGACACAAGAGTTGGACACAACTGAGCAACAGTGTCTATAAGAGGAAGAAGAGATACAAGTAAAATGTGACCACAGAGAAAAGGCCACATGAAGATCCAAAAAGAAGGTGATATCTGCAAGTCAAGAAGGGAGACCAACCTTGCTGGCACTTTGTTCTTTTGGACTACCAGCACCCAGAACTGTGAGAAAATAAGTTTCTGTTGTTTAGACCAGTCTTTGGTATTTTGTTATGGTAGCAGTATCATACTAATACGATAAGTAAATTGATAGAGAATCATTTATTTCATGCAATACAACAAGAGAATTAAGTTTGGGGAGAGTGATTCTAAAGGAACTTGGCAAACAGAGTAGCAGGAAGATATAAGGGAAGCCTTGAGAGAGCAAGTGAGCGAGGGAGCGAGCTGAGCAACATGGAGGTATGCTCTGGAGCTTGTGGAATAAGATGACTAGTGAGAAATTCCTTGTAGCAGTATGTCCAAAAGACTTGCAAGAAGATGCATGTCTAAAATTAAGTTCCAAGTTGCTCATTTTGCTTCAGTGGAAACTCTCTCTTTTATTCCAAATTGCTAAGTGTACTCTTTGCTACACATTGCTTGTGAGAGCAATTTTGGAAGAAATCAAGGGATAGGAACAGAGTTCTCTAACTGGCTAGATGTCAGATAGAAAAACTATCTGGGAGATTAGTGGAAGCAGGAACTCAAAACCAGATGTGATTATAAAACCATAACTCCCTGAGGATTCACAGAAAATACAGGGGCAGTGCTAGACCTACCAATGTATATTGGAGGACTTGTGCCAAAATTATAGAAATCTCAGAGCACAAGATAATATCAACGGACATCTGGGTAGCATATGAAGGTTGCCCAGTGCAGTGTCTGATGTTTAATACTCACCCATAAAATTATGGCTTATTTTTTCCACTTCTTTTTCTTACTACTGATGAAGTGTGTCTAAGAGTAGGTGTTTAAGTGTGTCTTAAGGTGTGTCTTGATGTGTGTCTAAGAGTAGGTGTGTCTAAGAGTTGAAATAAGACAAACTTTTCAGTAAGTTATGGGTGGACTAATAGTCAGTATAATTTATGGCAGAGTCTCTAGCACTCGTGTTTGGAAAGAAAAAGGGACACTATATGTAAAAATAGTGAGAACAGGGACACCAAAATAGCTGTCTGGACGTGTTTTGGATTTTAGGGAAACAGAATAAAAAGAATACTTTTCTTTTTGGCATGGAAATATGTAACTGGAGCCCATTATACAGAGTGAAGTAAGCCAGAAAGATAAATACCAATACAGTATACTAACGCATATACATGGAATTTAGAAAGATGGTAATGATAACCCTATATGCAAAACAGAAAAAGAGACACAGATGTCTAAAAAACCCCAAATTTTGAAATCACAGAAGAATCATAAAATGAAGACCTGCCACTGGAGAGTTCTTCAGGCTGTCTCTGTTTTCAATAACACAGCACCATAACACAGGGAAGAAGTAGAAATGTGGTTTTTGTTTTTTTTTTTTTTTTCCCTAATTTGGCAGAACATGAAGCATCTTCAAAAATGGTATGAAGCAATCATACATACTTACACTCTTTGGGATTTAGCAGCCATGAAAGCTTCACAAACTTACAATTTGTGAATGTGAAGAACAAATTCCAAAAGTCTCAGATCTTCTCTAGAATTCTTTTGAATGAGAAGGCATATGCAGTATCTCATATGAAGACTGACAGTACAGGATTTGGGAAATGTCACTGTAGCAAGGCTTTGGGGAATCACAGCCAGCAGGCCCAGAATCCCAAGATATGTTAGTATAGGTAGGTAGTTAAGTCCTCTACAAGAGCCTCTGTCTTCTTGGGCAGTTACATGGGAGTCACTCAGCACTTCTAGCATTTCAAATGTTCTGGCTTCTCCCCATCCCCATTCCCACAGAAGTGGAAATCCTTCCAGCTATTTCTAAGTGAAGTTTTATTACAGAACATAAAATTATGATGAGCACCTCCAACATAACTACCGATGAGAGAGGTGTTTCTTAACTGAGTCATTACCCCCTGAAGGGATTAGCAAATTCTATTTCTTTATGCTTACTTTCAAAAAATATTTCAGGACTGCTGAGGGCAGCAGAAAGAAGACCACTTGGACTTGGGAATCTCATACCTCCTCAATACTTAGATTTCTCATTTGACAAAATCAATTCTATAGTGTCCCCCTAGTTAAATAGCATAATTAGCTGACAGCAGATATTGCAGCTGACACAAAAATGAACTTTTCAGCAGGCGTTATGAAAGGATTCCTCCAACCTAAAACACTGCATGAGAAAAGTAACTTCATAAGTTTTTAAGATATTTAGAACTTTTTTCATGGAAAAATAGTCAAGATATAGATGAAAAAACACAAAGAACCATGAATAAATAATCTCATTCTTGTTAAAAATTTTATTTATTCTTTATTTAGCATTTTACACATGCATACATGCGGGGAGCCGGCCTGCTCAAGGCCCAAAAAGGCCCTGGGAAAGCCTTGAAAGAGGCCATTCCCTGTCCCGCCACCCCATGATGAAGTAGTAAAACATTTGCTGGGTCTCCTTTGTTCTTCCTTGAGAAAAACATAGTAGTGACCCTCACTTAGTAGTTTATCTTGGAATGCCAAAAACAAGATGTAAGCTTCTGCAATTACTTAAGACAAAGAATTGTATTGATGTGACAAACACCAGATGGCATTTTTTATGAACTATGTTTTCTGCTTGTACTAGTATAAAGGTAGCTGTTTTACTCAATAAAATCGCTGACTTGCCTAAAGAGCATTCAGCCCTCTCGACCCCATCCTTTACTTTCAGTCCTTTTTTCTCAGGCTTTCGTGTGGTTGCGATCTGGACTTGTTCTCTTTGCCAGCTGGTCCCGGCACATACACATACCTACACACCTGAAAACATCTGAATATCCATATAACAAATTTTTGAAAAGTGTGATCTCTTAGTTAAATAATTATTAGGGATCTTTCCCTACTTATTTGTTTTTTCTGTATTTTCAATAGTGAGCATGGATTATACATATAATAATATAATAGCAATATTATTTTAAATAAATGAATAAATTCAGTTGTTCAAATCCATTTCTCATTTCACTCTCCAGGTTTTCATACAAATCTGATGAATGTTCTACAGAATTTGCATTTCTTTTCCACAGAGAACCACATCTGTCAAACTCTTGGCTCCTTTCACCACCTTAAAAAATAAAGTTGGTTGGCCAGTTGAAAAATATTCACTGAAGACCTATATTGTCTTGGTCCAAGAAACAGACAAACTTTCTTTACCCTCATTTCCTTAAACGTAGGATTTTTAAAAAATGGACATTTCCTTTGCTCAGTAGGATAGGTCAGTGCACCAACTGCTTTGAGAGTTATTGCTCCAATCTCTAAATGAAATATTTTGATTAGAGTTTTGAAGCAAAGGAGAGCCATTGATCTCAGGGAGAAGAATGGAATGTGTCTGGAATTATGGAATTCCACTATTTTGGAATTCCACTATTTTCAGGATGGAATAGTGTCTGAACACTGATAACTAACATTGATTAAGCATGTATTAAGAAGCTTTATTTCATATAATCTTCAAAACAATGATTTTTGAGGTAAGTGCAATTGTTCTTATTTTCCAGATTAGGAGTTGAATCCTTACACTAGGCCTTTCTTACTGTGCTAAGAGAGCACCAGAGGGGGAGCAAGAAGTGTTGGACTTCATTTCCAACAACTCTAGGGATAAATTTGGGGTGCCTATCTCACTCTGCCCTGTGAGGTAGTCTAATTAAATCATTCCCATTTTCCAGCTGAAGAAACACACAGAGAGGATATTGCTGTACAAAAGAGAAGCAAAGAAAAGAGTTGATCTAAATGTATTTGAAGAATTGCTTGAGAAGGACAAACAACAGTTTGCAAATTGTATACTAAGGTCTCTAGATTTGAGAAAACTGTGATTCTCCAGGCAAGAATACTGGAGTGGGTTGCCATGCCCTCCTCCAGGAGACCTTCCCAACCCAGAGATTGAAACTTCGTCTCTTATGTCTCCTGCATTGGCAGGCAGGTTCTTTACCAGTAGCACCACCTGGGAAGCTCCTCTCTAGATGTATCCAAATATAAATAAGAAAATAATTTTCATAAATCATGTAAATTAATACTATAAATTAATATAGTACTAATTTACATGATTTATCCTTTAAAAAAATATTTTGAAGTAGGTACAGCTTTTCTTATTTTCCAGGTTAGGAATTGTGGCTTAGAGAGGTTAAATGATTTGATAAATAAAATGAGAAAGAATAAAATAAAGTATAAAATTTAAATATAACAAAATTTTTAAATAAAATTGGGAGATGATAACTGCAAGATGGAGGCCTAGGAATTCTTGACACTTGCCTCTTACACAAAAACTATATAAACAATGAATAAAATGCAAAGTAACAAAAATACTCCTAGAAAGCTCTGGGCTATAATGAAGAAGCCTTGGAAACCCTGAGGAGCTCAAAAAGTAAAGATGGCTACATAGAAAACCATAGGAAGTATTTTACCTGTGTCACCCCAGCCACCATCCCAGAGAAGTTTGGCACCAGGAGGGACCCCCTTAGAATTTCACCCCATAGGTAAAGAAGAGCAGGAAGACACCAACAAGCTTTACACTATGGATATTTGAATTCTTTGCTATTGAGGACTCAAAACATCTTCATCAATGATACATCTAGATGATGGAGCTGGCTGGAGTCCCTACTGTTGTGTCTCCTCCCTTGGGCTAGATTTGTTGTTGCAGTGAGACTTGCTCCCAAGGGCTCCAGTAACTACTGTGCCTAACCCTCCAGGATCAGGGCACTGCAGTGCCTTGCAATCTTTAGGACTAGAGCTACTGCTGCCCTGCACTCTGTCTCTAGGTCCTTAAGTTGTGGCTTTGACCCATGACAAACAGAGTTGGACTTCTATTGCTCTGCGCCCTGTCTCTGGGTAGTAAGTCAGGACTGTAGCCCTAACCATACTGCTGCTGCTTTGCACCCCATCACCTGGGTGTTCCCAACATGTGGCTTTAATAGGCCATCATCAGGCCCAGCTGCTGCTGTGCTGCAACTTTCCCTGGAGTGCTAAATCATGACTTTGGCCTACCATCATTGAGATGCACTACAGCTGCTCTGTGCCCAGTTCCTGGGATTCTAAGCCACAGGTTTGAGCTGCTACCACGAGAACCAAGCTGCAGCTCTTCTACAACTGCTCCCCTGGGGGCAGAGTTTGACTTGACCTACCTTCTCCCAGGATGTGATGCTAGTGTACCTTGTCCCCTTGAACCGAGCCACTGCTGCACCATGTCATCTTTGAGTCTCTACCACAGCTACATCCACATCCCTCAGGACAAAGTTACTGCTTCAAGACCTAGAGAGCTGAGACAGTTACATGGGAGATCTGTACATGTCTGTACCTCATAAAACTAGTACCATTGACTTCTCAAGCACACCTGTGCTCCAGGACCCAGGGGTTGTGGTAGTTCTATGTGTGCCTAACTCCAAGACCCCAGTTCTGATGCCACTCAGAATGCAAGCACACAAAATCTGTCCAAGAGACATCTCCTCAACTGGAACTTCCTTCCATAAACCAAAAAAGAATAACAGAATCCAAGCAATTTTTGCCTCTGATGACCTCAACAACCATAACAACCATTGCCACCTGCAAGGTCTCTGAAATCTTTGCCAACATTGACCTCAGGTGATGGATATGTACAAAGACCATGCCATTGTGTCCTCCCAGGAGCTAGAGACTATGTATAACTCAGTCAGTGTCTTTCAGCCACCATCAGGTTAAAGCCTTTACCCACTGCAGCAAGTTTGAAAAGGTTGGAAGAAGTTACTGCCCCCTCAAAAGCACAGACATCAACATAAAGTCATTAGGGACATGAAAAAACAAAGAAACATAACACCACCAGAAACACAATAACTTCCCAAACTGACCCCAAAGAAACATAAATATGAGAGTTAATGGAAATAGAACTGCCATATGACCCAGAAATCCCACTTCTGGGCATACACACCAAGGAAACCAGATCTGAAAGAGACACGTGCACCCCAATGTTCATCGCAGCACTATTTATAATAGCCAGGACATGGAAGCAACCTAGATGCCCATCAGCAGACGAATGGATAAGGAAGCTGTGGTACATATACACCATGGAATATTACTCAGCCATTAAAAAGAATTCATTTGAATCAGTTCTAATGAGATGGATGAAACTGGAGCCCATTATACAGAGTGACGTAAGCCAGAAAGATAAAGATCATTACAGTATACTAACACATACATATGGAATTTAGAAAGATGGTAATGATAACCCTATATGCAAAACAGAAAAAGAGGCACAGATGTACAGAACAGACTTTTGGACTCTGTGGGAGAAGGCGAGGGTGGGATGTTTCAAGAGAACAGCATCAAAACATGTATATTATCTAGGGTGAAACACATCACCAGCCCAGGTTGGATGCATGAGACAAGTGCTTAGGCCTGGTGTACTGGGAGGATCCAGAGGGATCAGGTAGAGAGGGAGGTGGGAGGGGGGGATCGGGATGGGGAATACATGTAAATCCATGGCTGATTCATGTCAGTGTATGACAAAAACCACTACAATATTGTAAAGTAATTAGCCTCCAACTAATAAAAATAAATGGAAAAAAATTAGAGTTAACTGAAAAATAATGCAAAATAATTATTTTAAGAAAGCTCAGCAGGAGTCAAGATAACATAGACAACTCAGGAAAGCATTGCATAAATAAAATGAGAAGTTCAGCAAAGTGAGAGAAATCATAAGAATGAACCAAACAAACATTCTGGAACTGAAGAATAAAATGAATGAAAGGAAAATGAAACAAAGACCTTCAATAATAATAAAACCAAGCAGAAAAAGAATCAGCAAACCTGAATACAGATCTCTTGATATTATCCATTCAGAGGAGAAAATAAATAAAAAATTAAAAGAGTGAACAAAGTCTGCATCAATTATGGGACACTATCAACTGAAAGAAAATTCACATTATGGAAATATCAGAAGGATAACAGTGAGAAGAGGACAGAAAGCATATTTAAGGAAATAATGACTGAAAACCTCCCAAGTCTGGGGAAATATGGCCAACTACATACAAGCACAGAGATCCTCAAACAAATTCAACTCAAAAAGATCTTTAACAAGATACAGTATAATAAAATTCAAAAACCAAAGACAGAATTCTGAAAGCAGAAAGGGAAAAAAGACTTATCATGTACAAGGTAGTCCTAATAAGATTATAGGCAGATTTCTCAGCAGAAACCTTGCAGGCCAGGAAAGAATGGAATGATACACTTGAAATGCCCAAAGGAAAAGAAAAGTACCAACCAAGAAAACCTTATCTAGCAAAGTTGTCCCTCAGAAATGAAGGAGGGGAAAATACTTCTCCAGACAAACAAAAACTTAAGAAATTTATCATCCCTAGACCTGTCTTGGAGAAGGAAATGGCAACCCACTCCAGTATTCTTGCCTGGAAAACCGCATGGAGAGGAGCCTGTCAGGTTACACTCCATGAGGCTGTAACCTGTCTTATAAGAAATGTTAAAATAAGTTCTCCAAGTTGAAAAAAGAGGATGATTATTAGCAACATGGCAACATGAAAGCATAAGATTCACTGGTAAAGATAGGCATATAGTCAAGTCTAAAATACTCTAATACTGAAATGATGGTGTGTAAATCACTTTAAACTCTTATCATCTAGTTTTAAAGACAAAAGTACTAAAAATAATTTTAGCTCCAATATTTTGTTAATAGATACACAATATAAAAACATGAAATGTTGGTATCAATAACATAAAACACCAGAGGAAACAAGTAAAAGTATAGAGCTTTGTATGCAATTTAAATTAAATAGTTGCAGTTTTTAAAGGATTCTTATAATTATAAGATATATTGTGAAACCCTTAAAGTAATCACAAAGCAAAAATACAATACATACATAAATAATGAGAAAAGACTCAAAGCATATCACTAACAAAAAACCCCATCAATTCACAAAGAATTCATCAATTCACCAAGAAAGATAGCAAGAGAGGAAGAAAGGAACTACAAAACAATAAAAGAGAAGTTAACAAAATCGTGATAATTACTCTAAATGTAAATTATTTAAGCTCTCCAATTAAATGGCATACAGTAGCTGAACAAGAACTTTATGCTGCCTCAGAGAGACTCACATAAGCTTTTATTTTAAAAATACTTATTTATTTATTTGGCTGTGTTGGGTCTTAGTTGTGGCATGCAAACTCTTAGTTTCACATGTAGGATCTAGTTCCCTGACCAGGGATCAAATCCAGGCTCCCTACATTGACAGCACAGAGTCTTAACCACTGGAGTTTACTCAAACTCATGTCCATTGAGTTGGCGATGCCATCCAACCATCTCATCCTTTGTCATCCCCTTCTACTGCCTTCAATCTTTCCCAACACTGGGGTCTTTTCAAATGAGTCAGTTCTTTGCATCAAGTGGCCAAAGTATTGAAGTTTCAGCTTCAGCATCAGTCCTTCCAATGAATATTCAGGACTGATTTCCTTCAGGATGGACTGGTTGGATTGCCTTGCAGTCCAAGGGACTCTCAAGAGTCTTCTCCAACACCACAGTTCAAAAGCATCAATTCTTTGGTGCTCACCTTTTTTTATAGTCCAACTCTCACATCTGTACATGACTACTGGAAAAATCACAGCTTTAACTAGATGGAACTTGGTTGGCAAAGTAATGTCTCTGCTTTTTAATATGTTGTCTAGGTTGGTAATAGCTTTTCTTCAAAGGGGCAAGCATCTTTTAATTTCATGATGCAGTCACTATCTGCAGTGATTTTGGAGCCCAAAAAATAAAGTCTGTCACTGTTTCCATTCCTTCCCCATCTATTTGCCATAAAGTGGTGGGACCAGATGCCCTGGTCTTAGTTTTCTGAATGTTGAGTTTTAAGCCAACTGTTTCACTCTCCTCATTCACTTTCATCAAGAGGCTCTTTAGTTCTTCTTTGTCTTCTGTCATAAGGGTGGTGTCATCTGCATATCTGAGGTTACTGATATTTCTCCCTGCAATCTGGATTCCAACTTGTGCTTCATTTAGCACCATTTCTCATGATGTATGCTGCATGAGAGTTAAAAAATTTAAATAAGCATGGTGACAATGTACAGCCTTGATGTACTCCTTTCCCAATTTGGAACAGTCTGTTGTTCCATGTCCAGTTTTAACTGTTGCTTCCTGACCTGCATACAGATTTCTCAGGACGCAGATCAGGTGGTCTGGTATTCCCATCTCTTTAAGCATTTTCCACAGTTTGTTGTGATCCACCTAGTCAAAGGCTTTGGCATAGTCAATAAAGCAGAAGTAGACATTTTCCTAGAACTCCCTTGCTTTTTCAATGATCCACTGGGTGTTGGCAATTTGATTTCTGGTTCCTGTGCCTTTACTAAATCCAGCTTGAACATCTGGAAGTTCATGGTTCATGTACTGTTGAAGTCTGGTTTGTACAATTTTGAGCATTATTTCATTAGCATGTGAGATGAGTGCAATTGTGAAGTAGTTTGAGCATTCTTTGGCATTGCCTTTCTTAGGGATTGGAATGAAAACTGACACTTTCCAGCCCTGTGGCCACTGCTGGAAAGTCCCTCACATAAACTTTAAGGACACACACAAACTGAAAGTAAAAAGTTTGCAAAATATATTCTAAGAAAATGGAAACCAAAAAAGAACAGGGTTCTTAATTCAAACAAAATAGGTACTTATAACAGATAAAATAGACTCTACCTCCAAGCTGTAACAAGAGACAAAGAGATCATCATATAATGATAAATGGGTCAATTCATAAAGAGGATATGTCAATCATAAAATTTATGCATCCAGTATGGAAGCATGTAAATATATTAAACAATTATTAACAGATCAACAGATAGACATAGACAATAATGCCACAATAGTATTAAATGATCTTATGTGTAGAAAATTGTAAGACTCTACCAAAATAATGAGTGAATCAGAAAACTTGTTGGATACAAATTCAATGTACAAAAACCAGTGTGCTTCTATACACTAATAATGGGCTATCTCAAATAGAATAAGAAAGCAATTCCATTTGCAATAGCATTAAAAACAATAAAATAATTAGAAATAAATTTAGATAAGAAGGTGAAAGATCTGTACACTAAAAATTAAATTGATGAAAGAAATTGACAAGGACACAAATAAATGGAAAGATAGCCCATGTTTTTGACAGGATGAATTAATTTTTTAAGTCCATACTACCCAAAACAATGTACAAATTCAATGCAATTCCTATCAAAACTCCAATGACACTTTCCACAGAAATAGAAAAAACTGTCCTAAAATTTGTATAGAGCCACAAAAGGTCTCAAATAACCAAGCAAACTTGAGAAAGATGAACAGGAGGTATCACACGTCCAGATTGCAAACTATATTACAGAGCTATAGTAATCAGAACTGAATGGTAGGTTAAAAAAACAAGCACACAGACCAGTGGAAAAGAATAGAGAGCCTAGAAACAAACCCATACATATATGGTCAGCTAATTTTTAACAAAGCAATCACGAACACACAATGGAGAAAAGATAATCTCTTCAACAAATCTTCTTGGGAAAATTAGATATTTATACGCAAAAGAATGAAACTGGACAAGACTGCACGCCTATTTTACACCACTCACAAAAGTCTGTTGCGGTCTTCTTGACAGACAGGGGACAGACCTGGGGACAGGAGTTGATGAAAAGAAAGCAAAAGAGAGAGAGAGACTAATATTCCCTGGGTTATGTGGGAAACCAGTACAGCCCTAGAATAGGGCTTGTACCACTCACGAAGGCACAGGGCATCCTCTCAAGGAGGTCTTGAAAACCTGGGTAGGAAAGTGAGCTTGGCAGGCCTCCATGCTCCAAAGAACTATCCAGAGAGAGAAAGAAGGACATGGGGGACCCAAGTCTCTAGTGGAACAAGTGTGCTTTATTCATATTTGCATGCACTTATATATTGTTATACAAGGAAGCTTTAGGTAAAAAATAAAGTTAAGCAAAGAATAAAAAATAAAACATATAACAACCATTACCAAGGGAATAACAAGAAATAACAATCGTCACAGGGCCAGAAGACAATCCATATCTTGAGTAAGAGGGTCATGACTAAACAGTTTTACTTTAGGGTAACAGGTTATTGAAGGAAATCCATGCATGCATTCCATCCCATGACCTCAGTCCTGGGAACAGCGTGCTATTCCACTCTTTCCTGTTTATCAGGAACTGGTAAGGAACAGAGGGTTCATGAGAAACAGAAAACAACATACAGGAATCCTATAGTTAAATGTTCCCTGACAAAAGTCAACTCAAAATGTGTTAAAGACTTAACTGTAAGACCCCAAACCATAAAACTCCTAGAAGAAAACATAGAGAAGAAGCTCCTTCACATTGATCTTGGCAAGGATTTCTTTTTTTTTTTTTTTTCCAGTGGGTTTTGTTATACATTGATATGAATCAGCCATGGATTTACATGTATTTGGCAAGGATTTCTTGAATAAAACTCAAAAAGCACAGGCAACAAAAACTAAAATAAACAAGTGAGACTACATCAAATTAAAGAGCTTCTGCATAGCAAAGAAAACAATAAATAAATTAAAAATATAACATAAAATGAGATTTTGCAAACTGTGTGTCTAATAAGGGGTTACTATCTTATTATTATATATAAATATATTATATATATTTATAATATATATAATATATATAAATATATAAATAGAAATTATATACTATTTATATAAATAAATCATACAAGTCAATGGGAAAAAGAAAATAATCTAATTAGAAATGGGCAAGGACCTGACAAAGACATTTGTCTGAAGAAGACATACTAATGGTCAATAGGTACATGAGAAAGTACTCAAAATTGCTAATGTAAACCAAAACCATACTGAGCTATTATCACACACCTGTTAGAAAAATTGTTATCAAAAAGACAAGAGAGGGAGTTCTCTGGTTGACTAGTAGTTAGGATGTGACACTTTCACTTATATGGTCTGGGTTCAATCCCTGGACAGGGATCAAGATTGGCCAAAACAAAACAAAAACAAAAAGACAAGAGAGATAAATGTTAGTGATGATGTGGAGAAAAGAGAACCCTTAAACACTGTTGCTGAGAATGTAAATTGGTATGGCTATTATGAAAAACAATATGAATATTCCCCCAAAAAATAAAAATAGAACCATCATATGGTCCAGCATCCTACTTATGCATATATACTCAAAGGAAATGAAATTGATATCTCAAAGAGATATCCGCACTCCAAAGTTCATTGCAGCAATATTCATAGTAGTCAAGGTACAGAAACAACCTAAATGGCCACCAACTGATGAATGGCTAAAGAAACACTTTCTTTAGCCATTCATCAGTTGAAAGATGTATATATACATACACACACACACATATATACTTTCTTCAATTTAAGTCTGAATTTTGCAATAAGGACTTTATGATCTGAACCACAATCAGCCCCCAGTCTTGTTTTTTTCTGGCTGTATAGAGCTTCTCCAACTTTGGCTGCAGAGAATATAATCAATCTGATTTGGTACTGACCATCTAGTGATGTCCATGTGTAGCGTCTTCTCTTGTGTTTTTGGAAGAGGAAGTTTGCTATGACCAGTGTGTTCTCTTGGCAAAGCTCTGTTAGCCTTTGCCCTGTTTCATTTTAAATTCCAAGGCCAAACTTACCTGTGACTCCAGGTACCTCTTGACTTCCTATTTTTGCAGTCCAGTCCCCTATGATGAAAAGGACATCTTTTTGGGGTGTTAGTTCTAGAAGACCTTATAGGTCTTCATAGAACCATTCAATTTCAGCTTTTTTGGAATTAGTGGTTGGGTCATAGACTTGGATAACTGTAATATAGAATGGTCTGCCTTGGAAACTAACAGAGATCGTTCTGTCTTTTTTGAGATTTCACTCAAGTACTGCATTTCAGACTCTTTTGTTGACTATGAAGCCTACTCCATTTCTTCTAAGGGATTCTTGCCCACATCTTGTAGTAAATATAATGGTCATCTGAATTAAATTTGCCTATTCCAGTTTATTTTAGCTCATTGATGCCTAAAATGTCGATGTTCACTCTTGCCATCTCCTGTTTGCCCATCTCGAATTTACCTTGATTCATGGACCTAACAGTCCAGGTTTCTACGCAAAACTGTTCTTTACAGCATCGGACTTTACTTCCATCACCAGTCACATCCACAACTGGGTGTTTTCTTCACTTGCCTCTGTCTCTTCATTCTTTCTGGAGTTATTTCTCCACTCTTCTCCAGTAGCACATTGGGCACCTACCAAACTCCTTATTGCAAAATTCAGACTTAAATGAAAGAAAGTAGGAAAAAAACACTAAACCATTCAGGTTAAACCCCTTATGATTACACAGTGGAAGTGACAAATAGATTCAAAGGATTAGGTCTGATAAACAGAGAGCCTTAAGAACTATGGATAGAGGTTCATGACATTGCATAGGAGGCAGTGATCAAAATCGTCCCCAAGAAAAATAAATGCAAAAAGGCAAAATGGTTGTCTGACGAGGTCTTACAAATAACTGAGAAAAGAACAGAAGCTAAAGGCAAAAGAGAAAAGGAAAGATATACCCAACTGAATGCAGAGTTCCAAAGAAAAGCAAGGAGAGATAAGAAAGCCTTCCTCAGCAATCAATGCAAAGAAACAGAGGAAAACAATAAAATGGGAAAGACTAGAGATCTCTTCAAGAAAATTAGAGATACCAGTGAAACATTTCATGCAAAGATGGGCACAATAAACAACAGAAACAGTATGGACCTAACAGAAGCAGAAGATATTAAGAAGAGGTGGCAAGAATACACAGAAAAACTATACCAAAAAGATATTCATGACCCAGATAACCACAATGGTATGATCACTCACCAGACATCTTGGAATGTGAAGTCAAGTGGGGCCTTAGGAAGCATCACATGAACAAAGCTAGTGAAAGTGATGGAATTCCAGTTGAGCTATTTCAAATCCTAAAAGATGATGCTGTGAAAGTGCTGTGCTCAATATGCCAGCAAATCTGGAAAACTCAGCAGTGGCTGCAGGACTGTAAAATTCAGTTTTCATTCTAATCTCAAAGAAAGACAATGCCAAAGAATGATCAGATTACAGCACGATTGAACTCATCTCACATACTAGCAAAGTAATGCACAAAATTCTCCAAGGCAGATTTCAACAGTATGTGAACCAATAACTTCTAGGCAATTCTCAAGGAAATTAGTCATGAATATTCATTGGAAGAACTGATGCTAAAGCTAAAACTCCAATACTTTGTCCACCTGTTGCGAGGAACTGACTCATTGGAAAGGACCCTGATGCTGGGAAAGATTGAAGGCAGGAGGAGAAGGGAATGACAGAGGATGAGATGGTGGATGGCATCACTGACTCAATGGACATGAGTTTGGGCAAGCTCCAGGAGGCAGTTGATGATGGACAGGAAAGCCTGGTGTGCTTCAGCCCATTGGGTCACAAAGAATTGGATATTACCAAGCGACTTAACTTATATCTATCTATATCTATATCTATACCTGTAAGGGAATGTTATGCAGCCATAAACACAGAAAGACAAACACATTGTGCTGTCAATTGGTGGAATCTGGGCAAAAAATTGATTTTATAGAAACAAATAATAGAATGGTGGTTTCTCAGACTGCAGAAAGGGGGACATAGAGAAGTGTAAGTTAATGGGCCCAAAATTTCAGTTATATAAAGAATAAGTTATGAGGAGCTAATTAATGTACAACATGATGTCTATAGATAATATTACAGTATCATACACTTGAAAGTTGCTGAGAGCAGACCTTCAGTGTACTACCCTCAAAAGAATTAGCTATGTGAGCTGATGATTGTATTAATAATCTTGAACTTGGTGATCATTCAGAGATATATAGGTACATCAGATCATCTTATTGTATATTTTAAATATGTAAGATTATATTTGTCAATTATTATTCCATAAAGTTAGGGGGAAAACCCCAAAATAGAAGTAAAATATTCCCTTCATATCAAAAATATGAAGGACACATGTACTTGAATGATAACTGTTTTCCTTTCAAGACTTATTTAATCCACAAGCATAAAGATCTAACATATAAAAATAAGGTAATAAAAAAATATAATAGTGCTTCATTCTTATGAACTCCTGAGAGCTCAAAGTGCTTCTTTCAAATCCATTTTCTTCTCCCCCTCGCCAACTAAAGTGCAAGAAAGTATATATTTTCAAGAAATTCTAAGGAAAAAGAAGATATTTAAAAATATAAAGTGAATAAGGACAGTATTTAAATTCCAACACTAGGTGTTGCTGTTTCACAGGGTGGGATCCCCAGTTGGACTTAACTAGCACTGTGGTTTTGTTTCAAACTTAAGAAACCTATCAAAAAAAAAAAAAAAAGAAACCTATTTTGAATTCTGCCATCAACTTTTCCAGAGAAAAATGATTAGCTAAAAATAATCCCCCTGAATTATATGAACAATTATATCCCATTCCTATTGTTTTGTGTAAGGCAAAAGTGATGCCAGAAGCTACTGTATTCAGTAGTGTTGTATATTGATGAAAGGCATTATCCTAGGTGTCAAGAACTTTTTGAAACCTCTCATTCCTTCATTCATTTGATTATCTGATTTGTATCTGAAGCAATCCATACCTACCCTGAATTGTATATAGAGGGATAGTCTAATTTCACACTCTCCTCCAATCCCATGCCTCCTTATGCTCCTTAGATGTTTTACAGTGACTTAAGATGTGTTTAACCTACCACAGTTTTTACTCTACCAAAGTACTACTTGTTCAAAGTTCATTTCTCTTCTGTTTAACCCAGCTTCTGCTTGTGATCATTAGATAAAACAACATAAACACCTAACAATCAAAGGTACCTGATTTAGAGATAAGAAGATGATGTGGACAAGGTTTCAGTTATTACAGTTTAAAAAGTGACTTTTGGATTCAAAAATCAAGATGGTAGAGTAAGAAGATATGGAACTCACCTCCCTCCAACAGACACACCAAAAATACAGCTACATGTGGAAAAACTTTCATGGAAAACTAACTGGAAACTTTCCAAAAGACTCCCATAAAACCAAGGCTGTAAGAAAAATACATGTGTAATTGGGTAGAATGGGGAAGAATCAAATAGCTCAGGACCTCTACTGCTGGGAGGGGACTAAGAATTAAAGAGAGATCACATGGGCAGACTCTTGCCCTGGGGAGTGAGCAGGTCAAGCCACAGACTGGGTGTTCCACTCCTGGAGTGCTTCACAGAGGACACAAGTCCCCTTGATGGCTTGGAGAATTGCTGGGACAAATAAAAAGGCTAAAGAAACCTGGATCCCACTTGTGAAGAGTGTGTGGGTGCTGGCTTGCCTTCAAGTAGGGCAGAGATATTGGTCTTAGCTATTGCCAAATTTTCCATGACTACCTCACTGCACTCCTTAGCCTGCGCCCCATGAACACCTCAGCCCTGCAAACTGCACACCACAGTTTGGCACTAGATCTGTGGCAGACATGACTAGGGAAGAGATGCAACTGTGGGCTGTCTGAGTGGAGCCACAGATGCAAACACAGGCAGAGGATTATACTTCTGTAGGCACATGGGCCCTGCTTGCTTTAGCACTCCACTTTTTTGGGGAAGGTTCAGTGCAAGTGGAAGTAAGGAAAAAGACATGCTTAAAAGAAACATAGCCCATTCAAGCCTGACCATCAGGGCTTCCACTCCAGCAACTTGGAAGGAGAACCCATCCCTGACAGGACCGCAACAGTTACTGAGCAGAGAAGAAGTTTATCTCATACCCTGTGCAAGCTCTAGCTATTATATTTCCAGCCCCATCCCCTACCAGGGTGATAACTGTCACACATTTCAAAGAAAGATGTGACTTTTGTCCCTATCAAGTTCAGTCCTACCATCAAGCACACTCGGCACACACAGTCTGAATATGGATGCTCTTTCTCACAGAAGAACACTCCTTCAATATGACAACAGGTAACTGTTTCACCTAAATTCACAGATGCATAGAAAGTTAAATGAAATGAAAAGGCAAAGGAAATACTCATTTGCAAGAGAAAACACCTAAAAAATAGTGAAGTAGAACTAATTTGTTAGAAAAAATTTCAAAATATTTGGAATAAATGTGTTAACTGAATTAGGGAAAATAATTGATCTAAATATTGATCATTTTGTTTTGTCACTACAGCAAAGCTGAGTAATAGAAACATCTACTTCATACTTTACATAGAAATAAATTCCAGATCAATTAAACATGTAAATATAAAAGGAAAAACAGTTAACAATATGAAAAAATACTGATCATTTTAACTAGGAACTAGAAAATATAAAAAAGAGCCAATCAAAAATAGACAATTCAATAACTGAAATAAAAAAGACACTAGAAGAAATGAATAGGAGACTAAGTGGTGCAGAAGAATGTATAAGTGATCTGGGAGATAAAATACCATCCAATCATAACAGCAGACAGAAAGATAAAAAAGCAACACACAATATATCTGAGATAACATGAAAAGTGCAAACATTCACATTATAGTAGTTTCAGAAGGATAAAAGAGAAAAGGGAATTTTAAAAGTATTTGAAGAAATTTTGGCTGAAAACTTCATAAACTTGTAGGAGGGCATAGATATCCAGGTACAGGAAAGACAGAGGGTCCCAAACAAGATGAACTCAAGCAGAACCATACTAGTACATAACTAAAATGGCAAAAATTAAAGATAAAGAAAGGATTCTAAAGGAAGCAGAAGAAAAACAGTCATATACAAGGGACTCCCCATACGGCTTTCAGATGATTTTGCTGCAGAAACTGTACAAGCTAGAAGAGTGACAAGATTATTGAAAGTGCTGAAAAGAGAAAACCTACAACCTAGGATAGTCTACCCAGCTAGATGATAATTTAGAATACAGGGAGAGAGAAATAATTCCTCAGATAGGCAAAAACCAAAAGAATTCAGCGATAGTAAGTGTAGACCAAAAGAAATGCTGAAGGGGACTTCCCTGGCAGTTCAGTGGTTAAGACTTCACCTTTCAATGCGGGAAGCATGGGTTCTATTCCTGGATAGGAAAGTAAGATCCCACATGCTGCATCAGTTCAGTTCAGTTCAGTCACTCAGTTGTGTCCGACTCTTTGCGACCCCATGAACCGCAGCATGCCAGGCCTCCCTGTCCATCACCAACTCCCGGAGTCCACCCAAACCCATGTCCATTGTGTCAGTGATGCCATCCAACCATCTCATCCTCTGTCATCCCCTTCTCCTCCTGCCTTCAATCTTTTCCAGCATCAGGGTCTTTTCCAATGAGTCAATTCTTCACATCAGGTGGCCAAAGTATTGGAGTTTCAGCTTCAACATCAGTCCTTCCAATGAACACCCAGGACTGATCTCCTTTAGGATGGACTGGTTGTATCTCCTTGCATGGCACAGCCAAAAAGAGAAAGAAAAGAAAGAGAAAATTTGAAAGGTCATCTCTAAATGGAAAAGAAGTAAGAATCTATGTGCATGCATAGTTGCTAAGTCATGTCCAACTCTTTGCAACCCGATGGACAGTAGCCCACCAGGCTTCTCAGTCCATGGAAGTTTCCAGGAGAGAATGCTGGAGTATGTTGCCATTTCCTCCTGCAGGGGATCTTCCAGACCCAGGGATTAACCCCGTGTCTCCTATGTTTCCTGCATTGGCAGAAATGGATAGAGAAATGCATAGGCAGATAGGATAGGGAAAATTCTACTAAGAAAGGCAAATGTATAATAAGGATTAAAAGTTGCATAAATAAGCTAGTATAAAGATAAAAGACAAAAAAACCCTGTAAAAACAGCTGTAACTATAATAAACAGTTAAAGGGAAAACATGAAAATGCAAATTATGACATCAAAAGCACAAAATGTGGGGGAGGAGTAAAAAATTTAAACCTTTTAAAACGTCTTCTTAAATGATCTTAACTGACTACCAGTTTGAAACAAGTAGATATAATTATAGGTCAACATATATGAACCTCATGGTAACCATACAACAAAAACTTAAAATAGATACGTACACACACATACACACAAGGAACCCAAGCACACTACAAAAGAAAATCATTGAATCACAAGAAAGAAATAAAAATAAGAAATGAACAGAGAAGAGCTACAAAAACTATCAGAAAAGAAGTAATAAAATGGCACTAAGAAATAGCTATCAAAACTATTCTAAATATTACAAGAGACTCACTTCAGGGCTAAGGTCACATAAAGACTGAACGTGAGGGGATGGAATAAGATATTTCACACAAACAGAAATAACAAGAAAGAGGGGGTAGTAATACTCATATCAGACAAAATAGACTTTAAAACCGAAGCCAAGGAGAACAAGATGTGGGGGTAATAGGTGGATGTGGAGTACATCTCTCTCCACAGATACATCAGGAATACACCTTCAGACACAGAAGTGCATGCAGAATACCAGCTGAGAGCAGACAGGAGTACCTGACCAGCAGAAAAGAATATATAGACCCACGCAAAACTCAGTAGGATGAAGGAACTAGGGAGAAAAACAGGAGTATTAGTAGGATTGGACCTGCCCTTGGCAGGTGGGGGAACTGAAGCAGAGGTTCGATTCCCACAACAGAGAAATTCACTAAGTCAGAGGAGAAACATTAAAGACTCAGAGTGAAACAGCTGATCTGGGGCAGCCTAAATGGAATGAGAATCAGACATTCTTCGCTGCAGTCATACATACCGTGATAGATCCCCTGGAAGGTTCAGCGACTGGGAACTGGAGTTTGGGGATAATGGAGCAACCCCAGGGCAAGGACTGCTGTTGACTGCAGAGAGACGGAGAGAGGGGATGTGAGGGAGCAGAGTGTGGTGGGAAATGCCTCTGGAGGAAAGTCAGGCAGCCATGGAAGCAAGGCGATACTGCCGAGTCACGTGTAGGGGCTGGAGCCACCAACATAGCCTCCCTCCTGCCACATGCCAGCATTGGTAGCTGAACAATAGAGAGACTGGTCCATCAAACACCTGACGCAATGAACTACAGAGTAGGACCCCAGCTTGGGGAGCCACACTATGTGCCTGATGCAATGAACAACAGAGAAGGACCCCAGGCAAGTGAGCCCTTTAAGTACCCAAATGGGCAGAGCTACAGAGAGAGACTGGCCAAAGAGGCCTTCTGATCACCAACTACAAGAGGCTTGAAAAAAAGACTCTGACAGGGCCATAACTCCTGGGGCAGAGGCAGTCCATGTCCCTGCACAGTTGGCACCACCAGGGTCCCCACAAATAATCAGCTGCCTCACCTTCAAGCCCAACTCTCACTGGAGCAGAGCTGCCACAGACAAAAAATGTCTTGCATCTATGTATGCAGGGTCACTTCGGTTGTGTCCAACTCTTTGTGACCCTGTAGACTGGCCTGCCAAGCTTCTCTGTCAGGGAAGGAATTTCTCCAGGCAAGAATACTGGAGCATATTGGCCAATACTGGTTACCACACCATTCTAGTGCACTATATTTCCTGCTGCCCTAGCCGCCAACTCCCCTGAGTACCTGGTGCTGCCAGAACCCCTGTGACCCAAGCAGCTGCACCACCTCCTTCACCCAGTCCCCACAGGGGCAAACACAAGTCCTCTAGGACAGCCTCAGGGGCAAAACCCAGTGGACAACCCACAAACAGAGGTGGAAATAAAACCACAACTGAAACCCAGGGGTAGTGTGTCTAAGGAAGAAGACCCAAAACCTTCCCACCAGCTGTACAAGTTGCAGCTTAAATCCACACAAATCAACTAGGCAGACTCTGTGTCTATGGAATATTGGACAATGGAGGCAAGAACACACAGGAGTAGGACCAGATTAGAATGTGAGCTACCCCACAACAGGTTCAGACATAAGCACAGTGTTGGAGGGCATCCTAGGGAGGTGAGATGCAATGTGATTCCCAGCGAGGGAAAGGACTCTGACAGCAGTGACTCAAGAATATTAATTATTCTTCTTATGTTTTGACTTGTTCTGTAGATTCTTTGGATTTTTTTCTTCAACCCCCCCCCCTTTCCCCCTCTGTTGTAGTTGTCCATTTTATTGGCACTATGAAATCTAATTAAGTTTCTGAGCTTTTCTTTTCTCAGTCACATTTTTTATTGTTGCTATAAACCTCTGCCTCTCTGTTGGGCTTTTGCAGTTCTGGGGAGTTTTCTTTTTTCTTTTTCTTTAATTTTAATTTTTAATTTCAGTTCATTTAAGTTCAGTCGTTCAGTCGTGTCTGACTCTTTGTGACCCCAAGAACTGCAGCATGCCAGGCCTCCCTGTCCATCACCAACTCCCGGAGTCCACCCAAACCCATGTCCATTGTGTCGGTGATGCCATCCAACCATCTCATCCTCTGTCATCCCCTTCTCCTCCTGCCTTCAATCTTTCCCAGCATCAGGGTCTTTTCCAATGAGTCAATTCTTCGCATCAAGTGGCCAAAGTATTGGAGTTTCAGCTTCAACATCAGTCCTTTCAATGAACATTCAGGGCAGATTTCCTTTAGGATGGACTGGTTGGATCTCCTTTCAGTCCAAGGGACTCTCAAGAATCTTCTCCAACACCATAGTTCAAAAGCATCAATTTTTCAGCTCTCACTTTTCTTTATAGTCCAACTCTCATATCCATACATGACTACTGGAAAAAAAAAATAGCCTTGACTAGACAGACATTTGTTGGCAAAGTAATGTCTCTACTTTTTAATATGAGATCTAGATTGGTCATAACTTTTCTTCCAAGGAGTAAGCATCTTTTAATTTCATGGCTGCAGTTACCATCTGAAGTGATTTTGGAGCCCAGAAAAATAAAGTCAGCCACTGTTTCCTCTGTTTCTCCAGTTATTTGCCATGAAGTGATGGGACCAGATGCCATGATCTTAGTTTTCTGAGTGCTGAGCTTTACACCAACTTTTTCGTTCTCCTCTTTCACTTTCATCAAAGGCTCTTTAGTTCTTCACGTTCTGTCAAGTGTGGTGTCATCTGCATATCTGAGGTTATTGATATTTCTCCTGGCAATCTTGATTCCAGCTTGTGCTTCGTCCAGCCCACCATTTCTCATGATGGACTGTGCATATAAGTTAAATAAACAGGGTGACAATACACAGCCTTGACGTACTCCTTTTCCCATTTGGAACCAGTCTGTTGTTCCATGTTCAGTTCTAACTGTTGCTTCCTGACATGAATACAGATTTCTCAAGAGGCAGGTCAGGTGGTCTGTTATTCCCATCTCTTTCAGAATTTTCTACAGTTTATTGTGATCAAAACAGTCAAGGTCTTTGGCATAGTCAATAAAGCAGAAGTATCTATATTTCTGGAACTCTCTTGCTTTTTTGATGATCCAGCAGATGTTGGCAATTTGATCTCTGGGTCCTCTGTCTTTTCTAAAACCAGCTTGAACATCTGGAATTCCACGGTTCACATATTGTTGAAGCCTTGCTTGAAGAATTTTGAGCATTACTTTGCTAGGATGTGAGATGAGTGCAATTGTGTGGTAGTTTGAGCAGTCTTTGGCATTGCCTTTCTTAGGGATTGGAATGAAAATTGACCTTTTCCAGTCCTGTTGCTACTGCTGAGTTTTCCAAATTTGCTGACATATTGAGTGCAGCACTTTCACAGCATCATCTTTCAGAATTTGAAATAGCTCAGCTGGAATTCCACCACCTCCACTAGCTTTGTTCATAGTGATGCTTCATAAGGCCCATTTGACTTCACATTCCAGGATGTCTGGCTCTAGGTGAGTGATCACACCTTCATGATTATCTGGGTTGTAAAAATCTTTTTTTGTACAGTTCTTCTGTGTATTTTTACCACCTCTTCTTAATATCTTCTACTTCTGTTAGCTCCATACCATTTCTGTCCTTTATTGAGCCCATCTTTGCATGAAGATGGTATCTCTAATTTTCTTTTTTTTTTTCTTTATTTTTTTTTATTTCATTTTTTATTAGTTGGAGGCTAATTACTTCACAACATTTCAGTGGATTTTGTCATACATTGACATGAATCAGCCATGGAGTTACATGTATTCCCCATCCCTAATTTTCTTGAAGAGATCTCTAGTCTTTCCCATTCTATTGCTTTCCTCTATTTCTTTTCAGTGATAACTGAGGAAGGCCTTCTTATCTTTCCTTGCTATTCTTTGGAACTCTGCATTCAAATGGGTATATCTTTCCTTGTCTCCTTTGCTTTTGGCTTCTCTTCTTTTCACAGCTATTTGTAAGGCCTCCTCAGACAACCATTTTGCCTTTTTGCATTTCTTTTTCTTGGAGATGATCTTGCTCCCTGTCTCCTGTACAATGTCATGAACCTCTGTCCATATTTCATCAGGCACTCTGTCTATCAGATCTAGTTCCCTCAATCTATTTCTCACTTCCACTGTATAAGTGTTAGGGCTTTGATTTGTGTCATACCTGAATGGTCTAGTGGTTTTCCCTACTTTCTTTCATTTAAATCTGAATTTGGCAATAAGGAGTTCATGACCTGAGCCACAGTCAGCTCCCGGTCTTGTTTTTGCTGACTGTATAGAGCTTCTCCATCTTTGACTGCAAAGAATGTAATCAATCTGATATCAGTGTTTACCATCTGGTGATATCCATGTGTAGAGTCTTCTCTTGTGTTGTTGGAAGAAGGTGTTTGCTGTGACCAGTACATTCTCTTAGCAGAACTCAATTAGCCTTTGCCCTGCTTCATTCTGTACTCCAAGGCCAAATTTGCCTGTTACTCCAGGTGTTTCTTGACTTCCTACTTTCACATTCCAGTCCCGTATAGTGAAAAGGACATCTTTTTTGGGTGTTAGTTCTAAAAGGTCTTGTAGGTCTTCACAGAACCATTCAACTTCAGCTTCTTCAGCGTTACTGGTTGGGGCATAGGCTTGAATTACCATGATATTGAATGGTTTGCCTTGGAAACGAACAGAGATCATTCTGTTGTTTTTGAGATTGCATCCAAGTACTGCATTTCAGAGTCTTTTGTTGACCATGATGGCTACTCCATTTCTTCTAAGGGATTCCTGCTCACAGTAGTAGATATAATGGTCATCTGAGTTTAATTCACCAGTTCCTGGCCATTTTAGTTCACTGATTCCTAGAATGTCGACATTCACTCTTGCCATCTCCTGTTTGACCACTTCCAATTTGCCTTGATTCATGGACCTCACATTCCAGGTTCCTATGCAGTATTGCTCTTTATAACATCAGACCTTGCATCTATCACCAGTCACATCCACAACTGGGTATTGTTTTTGCTTTGGCTCCATCCCTTCATTCTTTCTGGAGTTATTTCTCCACTGATCTCCAGTCACATACTGGGCACCTACCGACCTGGGGAGTTCCTCTTTCAGTATCCTATCATTTTGCCTTTTCATACTGTTCATGGGGTTCTCAAGGCAAGAATACTGAAGTGGTTTCCCATTCCCTTCTCCCGTGGACCACATTCTGTCAGCCCTCTCCACCATGACCCATCCATCTTGGGTGGCCCTACACAGCATGACTTAGTTTCATTGAGTTAGACAAGACTGGTCCATGTGATCAGATTGGCTAGTTTTCTGTGATTATGGTTTCAGTGTGTCTGCCCTGAGAAGCAACAGGACAGTGTGTCTGGCTGAGAGGAGTAACCCCACGTCCAAGGTAAGGAGCAGTGCCTGCACTTTGCTGGAGCAGCCATAAAGAGATACCCCTGCTATTTACCTGGGGGCAAACTGTGGTGGAAGTAATGAAGATAATGGTAACCTCCCTCAAAAAATCCCGGGCATGTACTGCCAATAGTCCATGTCCCCAACCCTGAAGCAGGCCACCACCTACCCATGCCTTTGCTGGAGACTCCTGGACACACACAGGCAAGTCTCCTGTGGGGTCACTATTCTTTTCTCCTGGGTCCTGGTGAACAAGGTTCTGTTGTGCCCTCCAAGAGTCTATTTCCCAATCTTATGTAAGTTCTGGAAGCTCTATAGTAGGGATAATGGTGACCTCCTCCAAGAGGACTTAAGCCATACCCACACTCAGAGCCCCTGTCCCTGTGGCAGACCACTGCTGACCCATACCTCCACAGGAGATGCTCAAACACATTTCTGTCTCAGTCTCTGTGGGGTTCCTGGGTCTTGGTGTGCACAAGGTTTGTTTGAGCCCTCTGAGCGTCTCTAGCAGGAACAGGGTTTGATTCTAAATGTGAATTAGCCCCTCCTACCATCTTGCTGGGGCTTCTCCTTTGCCCTTGGATATCTCCTCACTCCAGTGCCTACTGTCTTATTGAGATTTTTCTGACCTTGTACGTGGGATATTTCTTCATGGCTGCTCCAGTTAAGTGCAGGTGCTGCTCCTGACGTTGGACATGGGGTATTTCCTCAGGGCCACTGCTCCTGACTTTGGATGTGGGGTATTTCTTCTCAGGTGCTTGCCACTCCAGTGCCACACAGCCACCGCTCACCACTCCAAATGAACATATCTTGACTTAAAAAGGGCCACTTAAGACAAATCCACAACCAATATTATACCCAAAGGTGAAAACCTGGTTGCCTTCCTGCTAAATTCAGGACCAAGACAAGGATGCCCACTCTTTCAACTTCTGTTTAATATAGTACTGGAAGTCTTAGCCATAGCAATCAGACAAGAGAAGGAAATAATTAGAAGGGAAAAGTTTAAAATGTCAGTATTCACAGATGATATGATACTTTTATATAGGAAATCCTAAAGTATCTATCCAAAAACTACTAGAACTAATAAGTGAATTCAGCAAGGTGGCAGGATATAAGATTAATATAGATAAATATACTGCATTTCTATACACCTATAATGAAATATAATAAACAGAAAGTAAAAACAAAATTCCAAATTTAAAATTGCATCAAAAAATACCTTGGAATAAACTTAACCAAGGAAGTGAAAGATCTATATTGCAAAAACTGTAAAACATTGATGAAAGAAATTGAAGATGATACAAAAATGAAAAGATATCCCAAGTTCTTTGATTGGAAGAATTAGTATTGTTAAAATGGCCATACTTGTCAAAACAATTGACGGGGAGGAGCTAAGATGGTGGAGAAATAGGATGGGGAAACCACTTTCTCCTCCACAAATTCATCAAAAGATCATTTGAAAGCTGAGCAAACTCCACAAAACAACTTCTGATCGCTAGCAGAGGACATCAGGCACCCAGAAAAGCAGCCCATTGTCTTCAAAAGGAGGTAGGACAAAATATAAAAGATAAAAAGAGAGACAAAAGAGTTAGGGACAGAGATCCATCCTGGGAAGGGAGTCTTAATAGAGGAGGTTTCCAAACACCAGGAAACCCTCTCACCAGCGGGCCTGGGGGAAGTTTTTGAATCTTGGAGGGCAACCTAACCGGGAGGAAAAAAATAAATAAAACCCACAGATTACATGCCTAAAAGCAACTCCCAGCAGAAAAGTACCCCAGACGCTCGCCTCTGCCACCAGCAAGTGGGGGCTGAACGGAGAGGATCGGGCAGCATTGCTTAGGGTAAGGACTGGGCCTGCATGCCCTGAGGGCAATCTGAGGGAGCTAATGTGAGATAGCAACTTTAACTGTGGGATAGCAAGAGAGAGAGAGAGACAGAATTAACCTGCGAACAGCCCTAACCTAAGGCACTGCCAGCCTGTTACCAGAACAAAGGAATGTACCATACCAGAGAAGAGCTGGCCAGCTGTGGACCAGTCCATCCCCAGATGGAGACTGGGGGGAGGCGGGCACCAGCCAGAGCCAGAAAGGGGCATACTCAGCTCCAGAGATGGCATCCCCTACCAAACTGCAAACAGGCTTCCAGTTTCTAAACAAAGACTTCCTGAGATACTGGATGGTTGACATCCACTAGGAGGGTTGCAGCCAGAGATCATCTCCCCAGAAGAAACAAGGCACACTGGACCGGCGCGCCTAGAAACCAAGGCTGGGACGGGGAGGGGAGAAGTCATGCTGTACCTGGGGAGAGTGCGCTCGTCAAGCTCCTGGTTCCCTGAGCTGCTCAGACCAGGGAAGGCACAAAACGCAGTCCCAACTGAGTCTGCGCCTTTGTGGAGTACCCAAAAACCTGAACCTGAGCGGCTTGGGCCTGGGAAGTGCACGCAACTCAGGGCCTGCTCCCTGTACAGCAGCCTGGAGCCTGAGTAGTGTGGAAGGGGAGAGCACACACGCCGTGAGTGGGGGCAACTCCAGTGTGGCCAGAACACTGCGAGCACTCCCCAAACATGCCAGTGATATTTGTTTGCAGTGCTCCTCCTTCCCCACAGCACGACTGAACAAGCAAACCTAAACAAGAGACCACCTCCGCCCACTTGTCAGGGCGAAAATTAGACACTGTAGAGACCTGAAAACAGAAGTTAAATAAACAAAGGGAACGGCTTTAGAAGTGACAGGTGCAACAGATTAAAATCCCTGTAGTTAACACTGACTACACCGGAAGGGGTCTATAGATATTGAGAAGTATAAGCTGGAACAAGGAGCTATCTGAGACAGAACTGAACCCACACTGTGTGCAACAGCTCCAGACAAATTCCTAGATATATGTTTAAAATATTATTTTTTTTAATTAAAAAAATTCTTTTTATTCTTTTTTAAAGGCATCTATTAATCCTCTATTACTCCTTAATTTTCATTTTTATACTTTGGCCACCTCATGCAAAGAGTTGACTCGTTAGAAAAGACCCTGATGCTGGGAGGGATTGTGGGCAGGAGGAGAAGGGGACGACAGAGGATGAGATAGCTGGATGGCATCACCAACTCGATGGGCATGAGTTTGAGTAAACTCTGGGAGTTGGTGATGGATAGGGAGGCCTGGCTTGCTGTGATTCATGGGGTCGCAAAGAGTCGGACATGGCTGAGCGACTGAACTGAACTCCTTAATTTTCATTTTTATAACCCACCATAACCTTGCAAAAAAAAAAAAAAAAGGACCCTATTTTTAAAGCGAACTCCATATATATTTCTTAAATTTTTTGTGTTTTTTTTTAATATTGTATTTTTAAGAGTCTAACCTCTACTCTAGATTTTTAGTCTTTGTTTTTCAGTATTTGATATCAATTGTGGACATTTAAGAATCCAATATTCAGTTCCCATTTTTACTCAGGAGTGTGATTACTGGTTTGATTACTCTCTCCTCCTCCTTTTGACTCTCCTTTTTCTCCCCCAGATCACCCCTATTTCCTCCCTCCCCATTCTCTTCTCAATCCAATTCTGTGAATCTCTGTGGGTGTTCTCGGCTGCAGAGAACACTTAGGGAACAGAGTACTGCCTAGATCTGTCTCTCTTCTCTTGAATCCCCCTTTTTCTCCTCCTGCTCACCTCTATCTCCTTCTTCCCCTCTCCTCTTCTTCACGTAACTTTGTGAACCTCTCTGGGTGTCCCTCACTGTGGAGAATCTTTTAACCATTAACCTAGAAGTTTTATTTTTAATGTTGTATGGATGGAGAAGTCTTGAGGCTACTGGAAGAATAAGACTAAAATCCAAAGGCAAAAAGCTTAAGCCCAAAACCCGGAAACACCAGAGAACTCCTGACTACAGGGGACATTAATTAATAAGAGATCATCCAAAAGCCTCCATACCTACACTGAAACCAACCACCACCCAAGAGCCAATGATTTCCAGGGCAAGACATACCACGCAAATTCTCCAGCAACTCGGGAATATAGCCCTGCCCAAAGTAACACCAAAACCACAGACCCATCTCAAAACTCACTACTGGACACTCCATTGCACTCCAGAGAGAGGAAATCCAGCTCCGCCCACCAGAACACCGACTCAAGCTTCCCTAACCAGGAAACCTTGACAAGCCAATCGTTCAACCCCACCCACTGGGAGAAACCTTCACAATAAAAAGGAACCACAGACTACCAGAATACAGAGAGGCCACACCAAACACAGCAATCTAAATAAGATGAAAAGGCAGAGAAATACCCAACAGGTAAAGGAACAGGATAAATGCCAACTAAGCTAAACAAAAGAGGAAGAGATAGGGAATCTATCTGAGAAAGAATTTAGAATAATGATAATAAAAATGATTCAAAATCTTGAAAACAAAATGGAGTTACAGATAAATAGCCTGGAGACAAGGATTGAGAAGATGCAAGAAATGTTTAACAAGGACCTAGAAGAAATAAAAAAGAGTCAATTAAAAATGAATAATGGCGGGGAGGAGCCAAGATGGCGGAGGAGTAGGACGGGGAGACCACTTTCTCTCCTACAAATTCATCAAAAGAATAACTGAATGCAGAGCAAACCTCACAAAACAACTTCTGATCGCTAGCTGAGGTCATCAGGCGCCCAGAAAAGCAGACCATTGTCTTCGAAAGGAGGTAGGACAAAATATAAAAGATAAAAAGTGAGACAAAAGAGCTAAGGACGGAGACCCGTCCCGGGAAGGGAGTCTTAGGCGGCCTTGCTTGGGCTAGGGTCCGGGCCTGAGTGCCCTGAGGACAATCGGAGGGAGCTTCTGTGAGGTGCCAACTTGAACTGTGGGAGACCAAAAGAGAGAAAATTAACCGGCCGGAACACACTGCCGGCCGTTCGCAGAACAAAAGGACGGAGAAGGTCCCAAGAAGAGGTCGCAGGCTGCGGACCCGCCCAGCCCCGCCGGAGGCAGGAGGCAGGGGGGAGGGGAAGGTCGCGGTGAGACACAGGGCACAGGCACCCGACCGGCGCGGGCGGGGACTGGGGCTGGGGACGCAGAGGGCGGAAGGCGCGCGCACCCGACTGGCGTCAGCGGAAACTGAGACTGGGTCCGCGGAAGGGAGTGAGTGCGCCACACCTGGGGATAGTGCGCCCATCAAGCCCCTCGCTGCCTGGACCGCTCTGACGGGGAAGGCACAGAGAGCAGGCGCAGCTTTTCCTTCCGCGCTTTTGTGTAACACCCGAGGGCTGGAACCTAGCGCAGCGCGGGGCGCGCTCCATATAGAACAGCCGGGAGCCTGAGCAGCGGCAGACGGAGAAAGCAGCGTCAGCCCCTCCCGGCAGCGCCAGCCCGCCCACGCAGGGCCAGCCCCTCCCCGCAGCGTCAGCCCCGCCCCGCAGCGCCAGCCCATCCCCGCAGCGTCAGCCCCTACCAGCAGCGCAACGGAACTAGCTAACTGAATAAGAGCCCACCTCCGCCCGCCTGTGTCAGGGCGGAAATGAGGCTCTGAAGAGACCGGCAAACAGAAGCCAAATAAACAAAGGGAACCGCTTCAGAAGGGACTGGTGCAACAGATTAAAATCCCTCTAGAAAACACCGACTTCACTGGAAGGGCCCTGTAGATATCGAGAAGTGTAAGCTGGAACGAGGAGCTATCTGAAACTGAGCCGAACCCACACTGACCGCAGCAGCTCCAGAGAAACTCCTAGATATATTTTTACTTTTTTTTTCTAAGTAAGGAAAAAAAAAAAATTTTTTTTTTCTTTTTATATTTTTTCTTTTTTATTTTTTCTCTTTTATTTTCCTTTAAAATTCCCTATTACTCCCCCATTACTCCTTAACTTTCATTTACATAGATTTTTACGATTTTTTTAATTAGGGGAAAAAAAAATTTTTTTTTTCTTTCTTTCTTTCTTTTTTTTCTTTTTTTTCTTTTTTCTTCTTTTTTTTTCTTTCCGTTTTCTCTTTTATTTTATATTTTTCTTTTTCTCTTATTTCTTTTAAAGTCCTCTAGTACTCCTCTACTACTCTTCATTTTCATTTTCACTACACTATAACCTTACCAAAAAAAAAAAAAAAAAAAAAGAGAAGCCCTATCTTTAAACCGAAGATTATTCTCTCCCAATCTTGACTCTCTGTTTTCTACCTCAGAACACCTCTATTTCCTCCTTTCCCCTTCTCTTCCCAATCCAATTCTGTGAATCCTTGTAGGTGTCTGAGATACGGAGAACACTCTGGGAACAGACAGCTGCATAGATCTGTCTCTCTCCTCTTGAGTCCCCCTTTTTCTCCTCCTGCTCATCTCTATCTCCCTCCTCCCTTTTCTCCTGTTCATGTAACTCTGTGAACCTCTCTGGGTGTCCCTAACAGGGGAGAATCTTTTCGCCATTAACCTAGAAGTTTTCTTATCAGTGCTGTATAGTTGGAGAAGTCCTGAGACTACAGGAAGAATAAAACTGAAATCCAGAGGCAGGAAACTTAAGCCCAAAACCTGAGAACACCAGAAAACTCCTGACTACATGGAACTTTAAGCAATAAGTGACCGTCCAAAAGCCTCCATACCTACACTGAAACCAACCACCACCCAAGAGCCAGTAAGTTTTAGAGGAAGACATACCACGCAAATTCTCCAGCAACACAGGAACATAGCCCCGAATGTCCACATACAGACTGCCCAAGGTGACACCTAACACATAGACCCATCTCAAAACTCATTACTGGGCACTCCATTGCTCTCCAAAAAGAAGAAATCAAGTTCCACGCACCAGAACACTGACGCAAGCTTCCCTAACCGGGAAACCTTGACAAGCCAATCGTCTAACCCCACCCACTGGGTAAATCCTCCACAATAAAAAGGAACCACAGACCTCCAGAATACAGAAAGTCCACTCCAGACACAGCAATCTAAACAAGATGAAAAGGCAAAGAAATACCCAACAGGTAAAGGAACATGAAAAATGCCCACCAAGTCAAACAAAAGAGGAGGAGATAGGGAATCTACCTGAAAAAGAATTTAGAATAATGATAATAAAAATGATCCAAAATCTTGAAAACAAAATGGAGTTACAGATAAATAGACTGGAGACAAAGATTGAAAAGATACAAGAATTGTTTAATAAAGACCTAGAAGAAATAAAAAAGAGTCAATTAAAAATGAACAATGCAATGAATGAGATCAAAAACACTTTGGAGGGAACCAAGAGTAGAATAACGGAGGCAGAAGATAGGATAAGTGAGGTAGAAGATAAAATGGTGGAAATAAATGAAGCAGAGAGGAAAAAAGAAAAAAGGATCAAAAGAAATGAGGACAACCTCAGGGACCTCTGGGACACTGTGAAACGCCCCAACATTCGAATCATAGGAGTTCCAGAAGAAGAAGACAAAAAGAAAGGCCATGAGAAAATACTCGAGGAGATAATAGCTGAAAACTTCCCTAAAATGGGGAAGGAAATAGCCACTCAAGTCCAAGAAACCCAGAGAGTCCCAAACAGGATAAACCCAAGGCGAAACACCTCAAGACACATAATAATCAAACTAACAAAGATCAAACACAAAGAACAAATATTAAAAGCAGCAAGGGAAAAACAACAAATAACACACAAAGGGATTCCCATAAGGATAACAGCTGACCTATCAATAGAAACCCTCCAGGCCAAAGGGAATGGCAAGACACACTTGAAGTAATGAAAGAGAATAACCTACAACCTAGATTACTGTATCCAGCAAGGATCTCATTCAGATATGAAGGAGAACTCAAAAGCTTTACAGATAAGCAAAAGCTGAGAGAATTCAGCACCACCAAACCAGCTCTTCAACAAATGCTAAAGGATCTTCTCTAGACAGGAAATGCAGAAAGGTTGTATAAACGTGAACCCAAAACAACAAAGTAAATGGCAACGGGACCACACCTATGAATAATTACCTTAAATGTAAATGGGTTGAATGCCCCAACCAAAAGACAAAGATTGGCTGAATGGATACAAAAACAAGACCCCCATATATGCTGTCTACAAGAGACCCACCTCAAAACAAGAGACACATACAGACTAAAAGTGAAGGGCTGGAAAAAAATATTTCATGCAAATGGAGACCAAAAGAAAGCAGGAGTCGCAATACTCATATCAGATAAAATAGACTTTCAAATAAAAGCTGTGAAAAGAGACAAAGAAGGACACTACATAATGATCAAAGGATCAATCCAAGAAGAAGATATAACAATTATAAATATATATGCACCCAACATAGGAGCACCGCAATATGTACGGCAAACACTAACGAGTATGAAAGAGGAAATTAATAGTAACACAATAATAGCGGGAGACTTTAATACCCCACTCACAACTATGGATAGATCAACTAAACAGAAAATTAACAAGGAAACACAAACTTTAAATGACACAATGGACCAGCTAGACCTAATTGATATCTATAGGACATTTCACCCCAAAACAATCAACTTCACCTTTTTCTCAAGTGCACACGGAACCTTCTCCAGAATAGATCACATCCTGGGCCATAAATCTAGTCTTGGAAAATTCAAAAAAATTGAAATCATTCCAGTCATCTTTTCTGACCACAGTGCAGTAAGATTAGATCTCAATTACAGGAAAAAAATTGTTAAAAATTCAAACACCTGGAGGCTAAATAACACGCTTCTGAATAACCAACAAATCATAGAAGAAATCAAAAAAGAAATCAAAATATGTATAGAAATGAATGAAAATGAAAACACAACAACCCAAAACCTATGGGACACTGTAAAAGCAGTGCTAAGGGGAAGGTTCATAGCATTACAGGCTTACATCAAGAAACAAGAAAAAAGCCAAATAAATAACCTAACTCTACACCTAAAGCAATTAGAGAAGGAAGAAATGAAGAACCCCAGGGTTAGCAGAAGGAAAGAAATCTTAAAAATTAAGGCAGAAATAAATGCAATAGAAACTAAAGAGACCATAGCAAAAATCAACAAAGCTAAAAGCTGGTTTTTTGAAAAAATAAACAAAATTGACAAACCATTAGCAAGACTCATTAAGAAACAAAGAGAGAAGAACCAAATTAACAAAATTAGAAATGAAAATGGAGAGATCACAACAGACAACACTGAAATACAAAGGATCATAAGAGACTACTACCAGCAGCTCTATGCCAATAAAATGGACAACTTGGATGAAATGGACAAATTCTTAGAAAAGTATAACTTTTCAAAACTGAACCAGGAAGAAATAGAAGATCTTAACAGACCCATCACAGGCAAGGAAATCGAAACTGTAATCAAAAATCTTCCAGCAAACAAAAGCCCAGGACCAGATGGCTTCACAGCTGAATTCTACCAAAAATTTAGAGAAGAGCTAACACCTACCTTACTCAAACTCTTCCAGAAAATTGCAGAAGAAGGTAAACTTCCAAACTCATTCTATGAGGCCACCATCACCCTAATTCCAAAACCTGACAAAGATGCCACAAAAAAAGAAAACTACAGGCCAATATCACTGATGAACATAGATGCAAAAATCCTTAACAAAATTCTAGCAAACAGAATCCAACAACATATTAAAAAAATCATACACCATGACCAAGTGGGCTTTATCCCAGGAATGCAAGGATTCTTCAATATCCGCAAATCAATCAATGTAATACACCACATTAACAAATTGAAAGATAAAAACCATATGATTATCTCAATAGATGCAGAGAAAGCCTTTGACAAAATTCAACACTCATTTATGATTAAAACTCTCCAAAAAGCAGGAATAGAAGGAACATACCTCAACATAATAAAAGCTATATATGACAAACCCACAGCAAGCATCACCCTCAATGGTGAAAAATTGAAAGCATTTCCCCTGAAATCAGGAACAAGACAAGGGTGCCCACTCTCACCACTACTGTTCAACATAGTGTTGGAAGTTTTGGCCACAGCAATCAGAGCAGAAAAAGAAGTAAAAGGAATCCAGATAGGAAAAGAAGAAGTGAAACTCTCACTGTTTGCAGATGACATGATCCTCTATATAGAAAACCCTAAAGACTCTACGAGAAAATTACTAGAACTAATCAATGAATATAGTAAAGTTGCAGGATATAAAATTAACACACAGAAATCCCTTGCATTCCTATATACTAACAATGAAAAAACAGAAAGAGAAATTAAGGAAACAATACCATTCACCATTGCAACAAAAAGAATAAAATACTTAGGAGTATATCTACCTAAAGAAACAAAAGACCTATACATAGAAAACTATAAAACACTGATGAAAGAAATCAAAGAGGACACAAACAGATGGAGAAACATACCGTGTTCATGGATTGGAAGAATCAATATTGTCAAAATGGCTATTCTACCCAAAGCAATCTATACATTCAATGCAATCCCTATCAAGCTACCAACGGTATTTTTCACAGAACTAGACCAAAGAATTTCACAATTTGTATGGAAATACAAAAAACCTCGAATAGCCAAAGTAATCTTGAAAAAGAAGAATGGAACTGGAGGAATCAACCTGCCTGACTTCAGACTCTACTACAAAGCCACAGTCATCAAGACAGTGTGGTACTGGCACAAAGACAGAAATATAGACCAATGGAACAGAATAGAAAGCCCAGAGATAAATCCACGAACCTATGGACACCTTATCTTTGACAAAGGAGGCAAGGATATACAATGGAAAAAAGACAACCTCTTTAACAAGTGGTGCTGGGAAAACTGGTCAACCACTTGCAAAAGAATGAAACTAGAACACTTTCTAACACCATACACAAAAATAAACTCAAAATGGATTAAAGATCTAAATGTAAGACCAGAAACTATAAAAGTCCTAGAGGAGAACATAGGGAAAACATTCTCCGACATAAATCACAGCAAGATCCTCTATGACCCACCTCCCAGAATATTGGAAATAAAAGCAAAACTAAACAAATGGGATCTAATGAAACTTAAAAGCTTTTGCACTACAAAAGAAACTATAAGTAAGGTGAAAAGACAGCCGTCAGATTGGGAGAAAATAATAGCAAATGAAGAAACAGACAAAGGATTAATCTCAAAAATATACAAGCAACTCCTGCAGCTCAATTCCACAAAAATAAATGACCCAATCAAAAAGTGGGCCAAAGAACTAAACAGACATTTCTCCAAAGAAGACATACAGATGGCTAACAAACACATGAAAAGGTGCTCAACATCACTCATTATTAGAGAAATGCAAATCAAAACCACAATGAGGTACCATTACACACCAGTCAGGATGGCTGCTATCCAAAAGTCTACAAGCAATAAATGCTGGAGAGGCTGTGGAGAAAAGGGAACCCTCTTACACTGTTGGTGGGAATGCAAACTAGTACAGCCACTATGGAAAACAGTGTGGAGATTCCTTAAAAAACTGGAAATAGAACTGCCATATGACCCAGCAATCCCACTTCTGGGCATACACACTGAGGAAACCAGATCTGAAAGAGACACATGCACCCCAATGTTCATCGCAGCACTGTTTATAATAGCCAGGACATGGAAGCAACCTAGATGCCCATCAGCAGATGAATGGATAAGGAAGCTGTGGTACATATACACCATGGAATTTTACTCAGCCGTCAAAAAGAATTCATTTGAACCAGTCCTAATGAGATGGATGAAACTGGAGCCCCTTATACAGAGTGAAGTAAGCCAGAAAGATAAAGAACATTACAGCATACTAACACATATATATGGAATTTAGAAAGATGGTAACGATAACCCTATATGCAAAACAGAAAAAGAGACACAGAAGTACAGAACAGACTTTTGAACTCTGTGGGAGAAGGTGAGGGTGGGATGTTTCAAAAGAACAGCATGTATACTATCTATGGTGAAACAGATCACCAGCCCAGGTGGGATGCATGAGACAAGTGCTCCGGCCTGATGCACTGGGAAGACCCAGAGGAATCGGGTGGAGAGGGAGGTGGGAGGGGGGATCGGGATGGGGAATAAGTGTAAATCTATGGCTGATTCATATCAATGTATGACAAAACCCACTGAAATGTTGTGAAGTAATTAGCCTCCAACTAATGAAAAAATTTAAAAAAGAAAAAAAAATGAATAATGCAATAAATAAGATCAAAAATACTCTGGAGGGAACCAACAGTAGAATAATGGAGGCAGAAGATAGGATAAGTGAGGTAGAAGATAAAATGGTGGAAATAAATGAAGCAGAGAGGAAAAAAAGAAAAAAGAATAAAAAAAAGTGAGGACAACCTTAGGGACCTCTGTGACAATGTGAAACGCCCAAACATTTGAATCATAGGAGTCCCAGAAGAAGAAGACAAAAAGAAAGGCCATGAGAAAATACTCGAGGAGATAATAGCTGAACACTTCCCTAAAATGGGGAAGGAAATAGTCACACAAGTCCAAGAAACCCAGAGAGTCCCAAACAGGATAAACCCAAGGCAAAACACCCCAAGACACATATTAATCAAATTAACAAAGATCAAACACAAAGAATAGATATTAAAAGCAAAAAGTGAGAAACAACATATAACACACCAGGGAATTCCCATAAGGATAATAGCTAATTTTTCAATAGAAACTCTTCAGGCCAGAAGGGAATGGCAGGACACACATAAAATAATGAAAGAGAATAACCTACAACCCAGATTACTGTACCCAGCAAGGACCTCATTCAGAAATGAAGGAGAATTCAAAAGCTTTACAGACAAGGAAAACCTGGGAGAATTCAGCACCACCAAACCAGCTCTCCAACAAATGCAAAAGGATCTTCTCTAGACAGGAAACACAGAAAGGTTGGATAAACATGAACCCAAAACAAAAAAGTAAATGGCAACGGGACCATACTTATCAATAATTACCTTAAATGTAAATGGATTGAATGCCCCAACCAAAAGACAAAGACTGGATGAATGGAGAAAAAAGCAAGACCCCTATATATGCTGTCTACAAGAGACTTACCTCAAAACAAGGGGCATATACAGACTGAAAGTGAAGAGCAGGGAAAAAAAAAATATTTCACACAAATGGAGACCAAAAGAAAGCAGGAGTTGCAATCCTCATATCAGATAAAATAAACTTTAAAATAAAGGCTGTGAAAAGAGACAAAGAAGGACACTACATAATGATGAGAGGTTCAATCCAAGAAGAAGATATAGCAATTGTAAATATATATGCAACCAACATAGGAGCACTGCAATATGTAAGGCAATTGCTAACAAGTATGAAAGGGGAAATTAACAATAACACAGTAATAATAGGTGACTTTAATACCCCACTAACACGTATGGATAGATCAACTAAACAGAAAATTAACCAGGAAACACAAACTTTAAATGACACAATGGACTAGCTAGATCTAATTGATATCTATAGGACATTTCACTCAAAAACAATCAATTTCACCTTTTTCTCAAGTACACACGGAACCTTCTCCAGAATAGATCACATCCTGGGCCATAAATCTAGCCTTGGTAAATTAAAAAAGAAAGTAAGAAAGAAAGAAATCATTCCAGTCATCTTTTCTGACCACAATGCAGTAAGATTAGATCTCAACTAAAGGAAAAAAAAAAAATTCCAACATATGGAGGCTAAATAACACGCTTCTGAATAACCAACAAATCATAGAAGAAATCAAAAAAGAAATCAGAATATGCATAGAAACAAATGAAAACACAACAACCCAAAACCTATGGGACACTGTAAAAGCAGTGTAAGGGGAAGGTTCATAGCATTACAGGCTTACCTCAAGAAACAAGAAAAAGGTCAAATAAATAACCTAAATCTGCACCTAAACCAACTAGAGAAGGAAGAAATGAAGGACCCCAGGGTTAGTAGAAGGAAAGAAATCTCAAAAATTAGGGCAGAAATAAATCCAAAAAAAAAAAAAAAGAAAGAAAGAAACCATAGTAAAAATTAACGAAACTAAAAGCTGGTTTTTTTGAAAAGATAAATACAATTGACAAACCGTTAGCCAAACTATCAAGAAACAAAGGGAGAAGAATTAAATCAACGAAATTAGAAATGAAAATGGAGAGATCACAACAGACAACACTGAAATACAAAGGATTGTAAGAGACTACTACCAGAAGCTATATGCCAATAAAATGGACAACTTGGATGAAATGGACAAATTCTTAGAAAAGTATAACTTTCCAAAACTGAACCAGGAAGAAATAGAAGATCTTAATAGACCCATCACAAGCACGGAAATTGAAACTGTAATCAGAAACCTTCCAGCAAACAAAAGCCCAGGACCAGACGGCTTCACAGCTGAATTCTACCAAAAATTAGGAGAAGACCTAACACCTATCTTACTCAAACTCTTCCAGAAAATTGCAGAGGTAGGTAAACTTCCAAACTCATTCTATAAGGCCACCATCAACCTAATACCAAAACCAGACAAAGATGCCAAAAAAAAAAAACTACAGGCCAATATCACTGATGAATATAGATGCAAAAATCCTTAACAAAATTCTAGCAAACAGAATCCAACAATATATTAAAAAGATCATACACCATGACCAAGTGTGCTTGATCCCAGGAATGCAAGGATTCTTTCATACCCACAAATCAATCAATGTATATACATCACATTAACAAATTGAAAGATAAAAACCATATGATTATCTCAATAGATGCAGAAAAAGCCTTTGAAAAAATTCAACATCCATTTATGATAAAAACTCTCCAGAAAGCAGGAATAGAAGGAACATACCTCAACATAATAAAAGCTATACATGACAAACCCACAGCAAACATTATCCCCAATGGTGAAAAATTGAAAACAATTCCCCTAAAGTCAGGAACAAGACAAGGGTGCCCACTCTCACCACTACTATTAAACATAGTTTTGAAAGTGTTGGCCACAGCAATTAGAGAAGAAAAAGAAATAAAAGGAATCCAGATTGGAAAAGAAAAAGTAAAACTCTCACTATTTGCAGACGACATGATCCTCTACATAAAAAAACCCTAAAGACTCTACCAGAAAATTACTAGAGCTAATCAATGAATATAGTAATGTTGCAGGATATAAAATTAACACACAGAAATCCCTTGAATTCCTATACACTAACAATGAGAAAACAGAAAGAGAAATTAAGGAAATAATACCATTCACCATTGCAACAAATAAAATACTTAGGAGTATATCTACCTAAAGAAACAGAAGACCTATACATAGAAAACTGTAAAATACTGATGAAAGAAATCAAAGAGGACACAAATAGATGGAGAAATATACCGTGTTCGTGGATTGGAAGAATCAATATTGTGAAAATGAATATGCTACCCAAAGCAATCTATAGATTCAATGCAATCCCTATCAAGCTACCAATGATATTCTTCACAGAACTAGAACAAATAATTTCACAATTTGTATGGAAATACAAAAAACCTCGAATAGCCAAAGCAATCTTGAAAAAGAAGAAAAGAACTTGAGGAATCAACCTTCCTGACTTCAGGCTCTACTACAAAGCCACAGTCATCAAGACAATATGGTACTGGCACAAAGACAGAAATATAGATCAGTGGAACAAAATAGAAAGCCCAGAGGTAAATTCACGTACCTATGGACACCTTATCTGAGACAAAGGAGGCAAGACTATACAATGGAAAAAAGACAACCTCTTTAACAAGTGGTGCTGGGAAAAATGGTCAACCACTTGTAAAAGAATGAAACTAGAACACTGTCTAACACCATACACAAAAATAAACTCAAAATGGGTTAAAGATCTAACTGTAAGACCAGAAAATATAAAATTCCTAGAGGAGAACATAGGCAAAATACTTTTCGAGATAAACCACAGCAAGATCCTCTATAACCCACCTCCCAGAATATTGGAAATAAAAACAAAAATAAACAAATGGGACCTAATTAAACTTAAAGGCTTTTGCACAACAAAGAAAACTATACTTAAGGTGAAAAGACAGCCTTTGGAATGTGAGAAAATAATAGCAAACGAAGCAACAGACAAAGGATTAATCTCAAAAATATACAAGCAACTCCTGCAGCTCAATTCCAGAAAAATAAACGACCCAATCAAAAAACGGGCCAAAAACTGAACCGATATTTCCCCAAAGAAAACATACAGATGGCTAACAAACATATGAAAAAATGCTCAACATCACTCATTATCAGAGAAATGCAAATCAAAACCACAATGAGGTACCATTACACGCCAGTCAGAATGGCTGCTATCCAAAAGTCTACAAGCAATAAATACTGGAGAGGGTGTGGAGAAAAGGGAACCCTCTTACACTGTTGGTGGGAATGCTAACTAGTACAGTCACTATGGAGAATAGTATGGAGATTCCTTAAAAAACTGGAAATAGAACTGCCATATGATCCAGGAATCCCACTTCTGGGCATACACACCGAGGAAACCAGATCTGAAAGAGACACGTGCACCCCAATGTTCATTGCAGCACTGTTTATAATAGCCAGGACATGGAAGCAACTTAGATGCCCATGAGCAGACACATGGATAAGAAAGCTGTGGTACATATACACAATGGAATATTACTCAGCCATTAAAAAGAATACATTTGAATTAGTTCTAGTGAGATGGATGATGCTGGAGCCCATTATGCTGAGTGAAGTAAGCCAGAAAGATAAACACCAATACAGTATACTAATGCATATATATGGAATTTAGAAAGATGGTAATGATAACCCTATATGCAAGACAGAAAAAGAGACACATATATATAGAACAGACTTTTGGACTCTGTGGGAGAAGGCGAGTGTGGGATGATCTGAGAGAATAGCATTGAAACATGTATATTATCTAGTGTGAAACAGATCACTAGCCCAGGTTGAATGCATGAGACAAGTGCTCAAGGCTCGTGCACTGGGAGGACCCAGAAGGAAGGAATGGGGAGGGAGGGGGGAGGGGGGATCAGGATGGGGAACACATGTAAATCCATGGCTGATTCATGTCAATGTATGGCAAAAGCCACTACAATATTGTAAAGTAATTAGCCTCCAACTAATAAAAACAGAAACAAACAAACAAACAAAAAACAATTGACAGATTTAATGTAACACTTATCAAATCTCCCATGACATCTTTCACACAACTAGAACAAATAATCCTAAAATTCATATAGAGCAACAAAAGATCCTGAATTGTCAAAATAATCCTGAGGAAAAAGAACAAAGCTTGGAGGTATAACCGGTCGTCCAGACTTCAGACTATACTACAAAGCTACAATACTCAAAAGAGTATGGTATTGGCACCATAGATCAATGTGACACAGAGATCAATGTGACAGAATAGAGAGCCCAGAAATAAACCCATACATCTGTAGTCAGTTAATATTCAACAAAGGAGGCAAGAATATGCAATGGTAAAAGACCGTCTCTTCTAAAAGTTGTGCTGGAAAAACTGGACAGCTTTACAAATGGTTAGATCACAGTATTCCCTCCCACTATATATAAAACTAAATAGAAAATGGTTTAAAGGTCTATACCTATATGTAAGACCTGAAATCATAAAACACTTAGGAAAAAACATGAAGAACTCTCTTTTTAAAATTAATTTGTTTATTTTAATTGGAGGCTAATTACTTTACAGTATTGTGGTGGTTTTGCCAAATATTGAGATAAATCAACTATGGGTATACATGTGTCCCCCATTTCGAACCCCCCTTCAACCTCCCTCCCCATCCCATCCCTCTGGGTTTTCCAAGTGCACCAGCTTTGAGCACCCTGTTTCATACATCAAACTTGGACTGGTCATTTATTTCACATATTTCATATATGTTTCAATGCTATTCTCTCAAATCATCCTACCCTCACCTTCCTCCACAGAGTCCAAAAGTCTGTTCTTTATATCTGTGTCTCTTTTCCTGTCTCAAGTATACAGTCATCATTACCATCTTTCTAAATTCCATTTATATATATATATATATATATATATATATATATATATATATATATATATATATATACATTATTATACTGTATTGGTGTTTTTCTTTCTGACTTACTTCACTCTGTATAATAAGCTCCAGTTTCATCCACCTCATTAGAACTGATTCAAATGTGTTCTTTTTAATAGCTGAGTAATATTCCATTGTGCATATGTACCACAACTTTCTTATCCATTCATCTCCCGATGGACATCTAAGTTGCTTCCATGTCCTAGCTATTGTAAACAGTGCTGTGATGAACATTGGGGTACATGTTTCTCTTACAGTTCTGGTTTCCTTGGTGTACATGCCCAGCAGTGGGATTGTGCGTAATATGACAGTTTTATTTCCAGTTTTTTAAGGAATCTCCACACTGTTCTCCATACTAGCTGTACTAGTTGGCATTCCCACCAACAGTGTAAGAGGGTTCCCTTTTCTCCACACCATCTCCATCAATTATTCTTTGTAGACTTTTTGATAGCCATTCTGACCGGCATGAGATGGTACTTCATTGTGGTTTTGATTTGCATTTCTCTGATAATGAGTGATGTTGAGCATCTTTTCATGTGTTTGTTAGCCATCTGTATGTCTTCTTTCGAGAAATGTCTGTTTAGTTCTTTGGCCCAGTTTTTGACTGGGTCGTTTATTTTTCTGGAATTGAGCTGCAGGTGTTGCTTGTATATTTTTGAGGTTAATTCTTTGTCAGTTTCTTCATCTGCTACTCTTTTCTTCCATTCTGAAGGCTGTCTTTTCACCTTGAGTATGGGTTCCTTTGCTGTGCAAAAGCTCTTAAGTATAATTAGGTCCCAATTGTTTATTTTTGCTTTCAATTCCAATACTCTGGGAGTTGGGTCATAGAGGATCCTACTGTAATTTATGTCGGAGAGTGTTTTGCCTGTTTTCCTCTAGGAGTTTTATAGTTTTTGGTCTTACATTTAGATCTTTAACCCATTTTGAGTTTATTTTTGTGTATGGTGTTAGAAAGTGTTCTAGTTTCATTCTGTTACAAGTGGTTGACCAGTTTTCCCAGCACCACTTGTTAAAGAGATTTTCTTTTCTCTATTGTATATTCTTGTCTCCTTTGTTGAAGATAAGATGTCCATAGGTACGTGGATTTATCTCTGGGCTTTGCAGTTTGTTCCATTGATTGATATTTCTGTCTTTGTGACAGGACCATACTGTCTTGATGACTGTAGCTTTGTAGTAGAGCCTGAAGTCAGGCAGGATGCTTCCTCCATTTCCATTCTTCTTTCTCAAGATTGCTTTTGCTATTCGAGGTTTTTTGTATTTCCATACAAATTTTGAAATTATTTGTTCTAGTTCTGTGAAAAATACCGTTGGTAACTTGTTGGGGATTGCATTGAATCTATAGTTTGCTTTGGGTAGTATACTCATTTTCCTTATATTGATTCTTCCAATCTATGAACATGGTATATTTCTCCATCCATTTGTGTCCTCTTTGATTTCTTTCATCAGTGTTTTATAGTTTTCTATATATTGGTCTTTTGCTCCTTTAGGTAGATACATTCCTAAGTATTTTATCCTTTTCTTTGCAATGGTGAATGGGATTGTTTCCTTAATTTCTCTTTCTGTTTTCTCATTGTTAGTGTATAGGGATTAGTGCAAGGGATTTCTGTGTGTTAATTTTATATCCTGCAACATTACTATATTCATTGATTAGCTCTAGTAATTTTCTGGTGGAGTCTTTAGGGTTTTCTATGTAGAGGATCATAGCATCTGCAAACAGTGAGAGTTTTGCTTCTTCTTTTCCAATCTGGATTCCTTTTATTTCTTTTTCTTCTCTAATTGCTGTGGCCAAAGCTTCCAATACTATGCTGAATAGTAGTGGTGAGAGTAGGCACCCTTGTCTTGTTCCTGACTTTAGGGGAATTGTTTTCAATTTTTCACCATTGGGGATAATGTTTGCTGTGGGTTTGTCATATATAGCTTTTATTATGTTGAGGTATGTTCCTTCTATTCCTGCTTTTTGGAGTGTTTTTATCATAAATGGATGTTGAATTTTTTCAAAGTCTTTTTCTGCATCTATTGAGATAATCATATGATTTCTATCTTTCAATTTGTTAATGTGATGTATGGCCTTGATTGATTTGCAGATATTGAAGACTCCTTATATCCCTGGGATAAAGCCCACTTGGTCATGATGTATGATCTTTTAAATATGTTGTTGGATTCTGTTTGCTAGAATTGTGTTAAGGATTTTTGCATCTATGTTCATCATTGATACTGGCCTGTAGTTTTCTTTTTTTGTGGCATCTTTGTCTGGTTTTGGTATTAGGGTGATAGTGGCCTCATAGAATGAGTTTGGAAGTTTACCTACCTCTGCAATTTTCTGGAAGAGTTTGAGTAGGATAGGTGTTATCTCTTCTAAATTCTTGGTAGAATTCAGCTGTGAAGCCGTCTGGTCCTGGGCTTTTGTTTGCTGGAAGATTTCTGATTACAGTTTCAATTTCTGTGCTTGTGATTGGTCTATTAAGATTTTCTATTTCTTCCTGGTTCAGTTTTGGAAAGTTGTACTTTTCTAAGAATTTGTCCATTTCTTCCAAGTTTTCTCTTTTATTGGCATATAGTTGCTGATAGTTTTCTCTTATGATCATTTGTATTTCTGTCTGTTGTGATTTCTGCATTTCCATTTCTAATTTTGTTGATTTGATTATTCTCCCTTTTTTTCTTGATGAGTCTGACTAATCGTTTGTCAACTTTATTTATCTTCTCATAGAACCAGCTTTTAGCTTTGTTAATTTTTGTTATGGTCTCTTTTGTTTCTTTTGCATTTATTTCTGCCCTAATTTTTAAGATTGCCTTCCTTCTACTAACCCTGGGATTCTTCATTTCTTCCTTTTCTAGTTGGTTTAGGTGTAGAGTTAGGTTAGTTATTTGACTTTTTTCTTGTTCCTTGAGGTAAGCCTGTATTGCTATGAACCTTCCCCTTATCATTGCTTTTACAGTGTCCCATAGGTTTGGGGTTGTTGTGTTTTCATTTTCATTTGTTTCTATGCATATTTTGATTTCTTTTTTTTATTTCCTCTGTGATTTGTTGGTTATTCAGCAGCGTGTTGTTCAGCTTCCATATGTTGGAATTTTTAATAGTTTTTCTCCTGTAATTGGCATCTAATCTTACTGCATTGTGGTCAGAAAAGATGCTTGGAATGATTTCAATTTTTTTTTTTAATTTACCAAGGCTAGATTTATGGCCCAGGATGTGATCTATCCTGGAGAAGGTTCCGTGTGCACTTGAGAAAAAGGTGAAATTCACTGTTTTGGAGTGAAATGTCCTGTAGACATCAGTTAGGTCTAACTGGTGTATTGTATCATTTTAAGTTTGTTTCCTGGTTAATTTGCTGTTTAGTTGATCTATCCATAGGTGTGAGTGGGTTATTAAAGTCTCCCACTCTCATTGTGTTACTGTTAATTTCCCCTTTCATTCTTGTTAGCATTTGCTTTACATATTGCAGTGCTCCTATGTTGAGTGCATATACATTTATAATTCTTATATCTTTTTCTTGGATCGATCCTTTGATCATTATGTAGTGTCCTTCTTTGTCTCTTTTCATAGCCTTTTGTTTAAAGTCTATCTTATTTGATATGAGTATTGTTACTCCTGCTTCTTTTGGTCTCTATTTGCATGTAATATCTTTTTCCAGCCCTTCACTTTCAGCCTGTAGATGTCCTTTGTTTTGAGGTGGGTCTCTTGCATACAACATATATAGGGGTCTTGTTTTTGTATCCATTCAGCCAGTCTTTGTCTTTTGGTTGGAGCATTCAACCCATTTACATTTAAGGAGATTACTGATAAATATTATCCCATTACTATTTACTTTGTTGTTTTGGGGTCGAGTTTATATACCCTTTCTGTGTTTCCTGTCTAGAGGAGATCCTTTATCATTTGTTGGAGAGCTGATTTGGTGGTGCTGAATTCTCTGTTTTTGCTTGTCTGTAAAGCTTTTGATTTCTCCTTCATATTTGAATGAGATCCTTGCTGGGTACAGTAATCTGGGTTGTACGCTTTTCTCTTTCATCCCTTTAAGTATGTCCTACCATTCCTTTCTGTGTTATTTGTTGTTTTTTCCTTGCTGCTTTTAATATTTTTCTTTGTGTATGATCTTTGTTAATTTGTTTAATATGTGTCCTGGGTTGTTACACCTTGGGTTTATCCTATTTGGGACTCTCTGGGTTTCTTGGACTTGGATGACTATTTTCTTCCCCATTTTAGGGAAGTTTTCAACTATTATCTCCTCAAGTATTTCCTCTTGGTCTTTCTTTTTGTCTTTTTTTTTCTGGGACTCCTGTGATTTGAATGTTGGGGCATTTAGCATTGTCCCAGATGTCTCTGATGTTGTCCTCATTTCTTTTAGTTCTTTTTTCTTTTTTTCCTCTCTGTTTCATTTATTTCTACCATTTTATCTTCTACCTCACTTATCCTATCTTCTGCTTCCATTATTCTACTCTTGATTCTCCAGAGTGTTTTTGATCTCATTTATTGCATTATTCATTATTGATTGACTCCTTTTTATTTCTTCTAGGTCCTTGTTAAACATGTCTTGCTTCTTCTCAATCCTTGTCTCCAGGCTATTTATTTGTAACTCCATTTTTTTTTAAAAGATTTTGTATCATTTTCACTATCATTATTCTGAATTCTTTATCAGGTAGATTCCCTATCTCTTCCTCTTTTGTTTGGTTTGGTGGGCATTTATCCTGTTCCTTTATCTGGTGAGTATTTCTCTGCCTTTTCATCTTGTTTAGATTGCTGTGTTTGGGGTGGCCTCTCCTTATTCTGGAAGTTTGTGGTTCCTCTTTATTGTGGAGATTCCTCACTGTGGGTGGGTTTGGACGTGTGGCTTGTCAAAGTTTCCTGGTTAGGGAAGTTTGTGTCAGTGTTCTGGTGGGTGGAACTCGATTTCTTCTCTCTGGAGTGCAGTGAAGTGTCCAGTAGTGAGTTTTGAGATATCAGTGGGTTTGGTGTGACTTTGGGCAGCCTGTATATTGAAGCTCAGGGCTATGTTTCTGTGTTGCTGGAATATTTGCTTGGTATGTCTTGCTCTGGAACTTGTTGGCTGTTGGGTTGTGCTTGGTTTCAGTGTAGGTATGGAGGCTTTTGATGAGCTCTTATTGATTAATGTTCCCTGGAGTCAAGAGTTCTCTGGTGTTCTCAGGTTTTGGACTTAAGCGTCTTGCCTCTGGTTTTCAATTTTATTCTTACAGTAACCTCAAGACTTTTCCATCCCTTTAAAGGAGGGGGTGCCTGCTGGGCTTGAATTCAGCAGGAAAAACAAAAACTTCTGCTTTTGCCCAGTAGGCAATTTCTTGTTCCACAGCAGTGTTGTCAAACCAAGTTATTGTTACCATTCTTTGTGCCACCGTTGCTTACTCTGCCACGTCAGTGAGACAGCCTTCACAACAGTGGAAATATTTTTTTAAAACACAAGTGGATACTGACTAAAATAACCTTATAGAAGCTCTAAATATTATTCAAGCATTTGTAGTAACCAAGTGAAAGTCCAATCAAGAAAAAGCCACATTCAAAATCGTAAGAAATTTTGTGACATTTTTACTTGCCCTTGTCCACTCCCTCCCTGGAAATGGTCCTAAGTACCTTTACCATAACTGGAGAATGCAGAGTTGACTGGCTTTTGAAAATTTCTAACCTGTCTGTGGGCTGCCTAAAAGATCAACCTAATTCAAATCTCAGGATTGGAAAAGACAGAGGAAGCAGCAGGACCAGCTGCAAATGTCAGCTGATGCATGCATGGATAAACAAAATGCTATATACACATACAAGAGAATATTGTTCAGCCTTGAGAAAGAAGGAAATTCTGACATATTCTACATCATGGATGAATCTTAAGGACATTTGGCTAAATGAAATGAGCCAGTTACAAAAAGACAAATGAAGAATTATTTCACTTATATGAGGTATAGTAGTCAAATCCAGAGACAGAGAGTAAAATGGTAGTTTCTAGGGGGTGGAAGGCTAAGAAAATGGGGAGTTATTGTTTAACAGGTAGAGAGTTTTCAGTCTAGGGTGATGAGAAGACTTCTGGAAATGGATTGTGGTGATGATTACACAATAATGTGAATATATTTAATGCTACTAAACTATACATTTAAAATGATTTTGAAATGGTGAACAAACAAATTCCCTGGATGATTCTGAAACAGCCAGATGTTTAGGGATCACTGCTTTAAAGTTACCCCTCTAAAGTCCCCTCCCCTCAGAAACTTAAGTGCAAAGTGGACAATCCTGCAGAGTGGCAGGAGAGGGTTAGTAGGGAAATGTGAAAGACCATTTGCCACCAAACACTCAAATGAATGCCTTCCGCGTAGAGACATTTGGTGTTCTAAAAGTCACGGGTGAGAAGGCCATCTCAGTTGGAATGAAAGTGACATTTCGTATATTGTAGCACTAGTCAGATCTGACAGATGTGATCTTGGGTTTCCCAATGAAAGCTATTTGCTACTTCCAACTCTATAGATCCTGATTCTGCCCCGAAGCATTCTCTGAAAAGGTAGTGTATGGATGTATCCAAAATTGTCTATTAAGCACTTTGAAGGCCAAACAGTGATTTCTCTGCCAATTGCAAAGTATTTTCAATAGTTAAATACCCTCCTTTTCAAATCACTGTTAGCTTACATAAACTTTTACATAAGCTTTTCCTCTAATCAGCAAATTTTACATCAAATAGATTGACAAAAACCTGATACAAGATAAAACAATGTGAAGACAAAATTAGTCTTTTTCTAATCACTGCCTAGAGCATTCTAATCTAAATAATTCATTAACAATTTTACCTTAGCACCGAGAGCTATTCCTAGGCAAAACTGTAAAGTAGTCATACATGCCATTTTATTTCTTCCTCCTCTCATTTTCTTCTTTCCTCCTTTTGAGTCTCCCAACCCCACATGCTTTATTAGAACCTCCTATGTAGAATATTATGTCTCCACAAATGCCAAAACTATTTCATGTTACCAGATACTCAGGAGCAGTATATAAAACTAACATTTGGGGGAATTCCCTGATGATCAAGTGGTTAGGACTCTGCCCTTCCTCTGCTGTGGGCCAGGGTTCAATCCTGGTCAGAGAACTAAGATCCTGCATACCAAGTAAAAAATTGAATAAATCATAAAACAAATAAAAAAATAAAACTAATATTTGAAAAGGGGACTCTCTGAACATTTTAATTAATTAAGAGAAATGATTTACTAATTGATGAATTTTAGGTACTCCAAGAAGTCACTAGGAAGGGAGAGAGTTAAGGGTTGAGAAATCTTTTTCCAGTATTTCTAAAGTCACACCAAGCAGCCTAACCATAACATGGCACCACCATCACTTTATTTAACCACAATTTTACTTATCTCACACTCATTGAAGACAAGTAATCCCCTAATCAACTTCTTACATGTTCTGTTAAGTAGAAGTCTTTATTGCCCCCTGCCTAAAAAAAAAAGACATCCAAAACTCCTCTTATCCCTTAGCTAAAAGGATAAAAGAAACATGCTTTTATCTCTTCTCCCACTTATTTTTTTAAATCTCATTTCCTAGGAAGAGAACATTCTATCCTTTTTCAAGCTAGCAAAGAGGCAGATGGATCGACTAACTTAAGGAGTCTTTGAGTCTTATCAAAACTCTATGTGCCACTATATTATTGAAAACCTAATTTTTACCTATCTAACCTATCTAAAATTGCAGACAAAATTTTATATTAGTGCTCATTTGTAAATTTTTACCTAAATATAATGGTATATTTATGGGATTCCTAACCTAAAAAGTATTTTAATTTTTGGTTTCTGATGCTCTGCTCTGAAGGGTTCTCCAAAAACCAGGCAGCATTAACAAATCATAATTATTTAAGAAGGAGACCTTTCTTTTATCAATGTTCCCTTGATATAATAATTTTACATCTATCAGCATTGTTTCAGGATTTACTACAAATAGTAAAAAAAAAAAAAAAAAATTGGCTACTTAACTGAAAATATATTATTTCCTTCAAACAATTGGTTTTCCTGCTTTTATATAGCTCTTTCTTTCCTGTAATGTGAAATTTTATTACTGTTTTGTCCATGGAAAATGGAAAATTTTAAATGCTTTGCATGCACTGATTTATTAATCACAGTAAGGAAAGAAATAATTCACTTGTGTCAAAATCCAAAACTCAGACTACTTACTATGGGAACTTATTTTGATATATTATAGAAAAGCAGGTTACTCCATTTGAAAATACCTGTTAGTGATCCCTTAGGAAACAGACTGGTAAATGTCTTCATTCTATGTCCTCTCCATAACCATTTTTCTCTAGGTTATCTACCATTTCTCCTTAATTTAGTCTATTTTCTTTCCTTTTGGGATATTTTATAATTTTTCTAGAGCACTAAAAAGAGCCACAGATTAAATTTATAACATAATAGAACCTGATAAAAAACATGATACCTGTGATGGCAGAAGATTTAGAGAAAATCCAGTTAGGGCACACTATTGAACCACATGCAAATGCTCATTTCTTTTGACAGAAATTTTATTTGTATCAATAAAAAGGAAAGAAGAGTTTGTTTAGTTCAGAACATTTGTATATCATTAAATATATGTTTTTCCTTTTTCATCTTGATATACTTGGTTTCCACAATACTTTTGAACTTTCAGATCAATTTGTCTTTGTGTGTGTGTATGTGTATGTTAGTGGCTCAGTCGTGTCCGACTCTTTGCGACCCCCTGGACTATAGAACACTAGGCTCCTCTGTCCATGGGATTCTCCAAGCAAGAATACTGGAGTGGGTAGCCATTCTCTTCTCCATGGTATCTTCCTGACTCAGGGATGGAACCTGGCTCTCCTACATTTCAGGGAGATTCTTTACTGATTGAGCCACCAGGGAAACCCCAAGAGCCAATTAAATAGCAATCAATCCTTCATATACCAGGTTGCCTAAAATTCAATCTTCAATCTCCCCTTTTTCTGTTTATGTTAGTGTTCTAATTAGCATGGGTGAGGATTTAAGAAATATTTTTTAAACCAGCTTGTATAAGAAAGTTCCCATTTACTTTTAATACTTCTAATATGTTATTATAATATTTGAAGTATTTAATAAATATGGATTTAATTTATATTTGGATACTTTTAAGACTGTTAATATATTGTCTAAGAACCCTTTCTTTAGAACTCCATGTTCTAAACAGTAACTATTTATCAGCACTATACAAGACATAAACAATAGCTTGTCAAGCAAGGCTATCTTGATAACACCACTAAGAACAAAAAAACAGTATTATTTTGTACCTTATAATCCAGTAATATTTTATGAATTAGCCAGCTTAAATAATAATGCATCTTATATAATTGACAAGTCCTCATCATTGTTATAGGCTTTCATACATTTTTAAGCATGGTTCTCACTCTAGAAAATGAAACTCTAGAAACCCAAGTCTACCAATTTAGAAGTCATTCTGTAAATTATTTAACATAAAATATCTCAAAAAGCCACAGTTAATGCAAGTGTTGTCGCTAATGTAAAGGAGTTTCTCATATTGCCTGAATTCTAAAGGTAAAAGAGTGACATTCTAGGGCTTCCCTGGTGGCTCAGTGATAAAGAATCTGGCTGTCAATGTAGGAGACATGTTTTTGATCCCTGATCCAGGAAGATCCCACATGCCTCAGAGCAACTGAGCCTGTGCGCCCCAGCTATTGAGTTGGTGCTCCAGAGCACGGGAGCAGCACCTACTTACCAAAGCCAAGGTGCCCTAGAGCCTGTGCTTGGTAACAAGAGAAGCCACTGTGATGAGAAGTCCACACACTGCAACTAGAGAGTAGCCCCCACTTACCATAACTAGAGAAAAGTCCACGCAGCATAGCATAAAGACCTAGTATAGCCAAATAAATAAACAAATTTTTAACAATAATGACGTTCTGCTGTTGCTTAGTCGCTTCAGTCGTATCCGACTCTGTGTGACCCCATAGACAGCAGCCCACCAGGTTCCTCTGTCCATGGGATTCTCTAGGCAATAACACTAGAGTGGGTTGCCATTTCCTTCTCCAGTGGCATTCTATTACAAGACAAACTGTAGTATTGGTAACCCTCCTTTCCCATTTTGCCTGCTATTCATCCTTCAAAATTCAATTCAAATTCCATCTCCATAAACCCTTCCTGATCTCATTCACAGTGTAGGGTACTTCTCTGGCTACCATGTGGGCTTCCCTGGTGACACACAGTAAAGAATCTGCCTGCAATGCAGAAGACCTGGGATCGATCCCTGCGTTGGGAAGATCTCCTGGAGAAGGGAATGGCAACCCATTCCAGTATTCTTGCCTGGGAAATTCCGTGGGCAGAGAAGCCTGGTAAACTATTGCTCATGGGGTTGCAGAGTTGGACACGACTGAGTGACTAGGCTACCATATACATATACCACTATTTTGATACTTTTAGCAATTTTCTTTAAGCCCAAGTTGCAAAGAATGTACAGATGAATATGCAAATATAATCTGATGATGAATCAGCAGTATCCCATATCTATGCCTGATACATACTTTTTAATTTCACTTCCATCTTTTTCATTCATCTTCCTTTATTTTAAACTTCTTGGGTGCTCCATGTGGAAGGTTAAAGCATTTTAAAAAATGTTTTTTAAAGGTATCACTCCTTCCTACATTCATGAAAAAACTTTAAGAAATTAAACTTCCATTTAGAGCAATAATCAGTTCAGTTGCTCAGTTGTGTCCAACTCTTTGTGACCCTATGTACTGCAGCATGCCAGGCTTCCCTGTCCATCACCAACTCCCAGAGCCTATTCAAACTCATGTCTATCACGTCAGTAATGCCATGCAACCATCTCATCCTCTGTCATCCCCTTCTCCTCCTGCCTTCAATCTTTCCCAGCATCAAGGGTCTTTTCAAATGAGTCAGTTCTTCGCATCAGGTGGCCAAAGTATTGGAGTTTCAGCTTCAGCATCAGTCTTTCCAATGAATATTCAGGACTGGTTTCCTTTGGGATGGACTGGTTGGATCTCCTTGCAGCCCAAGGGACTCTCAAGAGTCTTCTCCAACACCACAGTTCAAAAGCATCAATTCTTAGGTGCTCAGCTTTCTTTATGGTCCAACTCTCACATCCATACATGACTACAGGAAAAACCACAGCTTTGACTGGATGGACCTGTGTCCACAAGGTAATGTCTCTGCTTTCTAATATGCTGTCTAGGTTGGTCATAGCTTTTTTTCCAAGGAGTAAGTGTCTTTTAATTTCATGGCTGCAGTCACCATCTGCAGTGATTTTGGAGCCCAAGAAAATAAGTTCCATCACTGTTTCCATTGTTTCCCCATCTATTTGCCATGAAGTGATGGGGCCAGATGCCATGATCTTCATTTTCTGAATGTTGAATCTTAAGCAAGTTTTTAAACTCTCCTCTTTCACTTTCATCATGAGGCTCTTTAGTTCCTCTTCACTTTCTGCCATGAGGGTGGTGTCATCTGCATATCTGAGGTTATTGATATTTCTCCTGGCAATCTTGATTTCAGCTTGTGCTTCATCCAGCACAGCATTTCACATGATGTATTCTGCATATAAGTTAAATAAGCAGGGTGACAATACACAGCCTTGTCGTACTCCTTTCCCAATTTGGAACCAGTCCATTGTTCCATGTCTGGTTCTAACTGCTGCTTCTTGACCTGCATACAGATTTCTCAGGAGGCAGGTAAGGTGGTCTGGTATTCCCATTTCTTTCAGAATTTTCCACAGTTTGTTGTGACCCACACAGTCAAAGGCTTTGGCGTAGTCAGTAAAGCAGATGTAGATGCTTTTCTGGAATTCCCTTGATTTTTCTATAATCTAACAGATGTTGGCAATTTGATCTCTGGTTCCTCTGCATTTTCTAAATCCAGCTTGAACATCTGGAAGTTCTCGGCTCAGGTACTTTTGAAGCCTAGCTTGGAGAATTTTGAGCATTGCTTTGCTAGCCTTTGAAATGAGTGCAATTGTGCAGTAGTTTAAACATTCTTTACCATTGCCTTTCTTTGGGAATGGAATGAAAACTCACCTTTTCCCATACTGTGGCCACTGGTGAGTTTTCCAGATTTGCTGACATATTGAGTGCAGCACTTTCACAGCATCATGTTTTAGGATTTGAAATAGCTCAGCTGGAATTCCATTACCTCCACTAGCTTTGTTCGTGTGATGCTTCCTAAGGCTCACTTGACTTTGCACTCCAAGATGTCTGGCTCTAGGTGAGTGATCACACCATCGTGGTTATCTGGGTCATTAAGATATTTTTTTGTACAGTTCTTCTGTGTATTTTTGTCATTTCTTCTTAATTTTTTCTTCTTCCATTAGTTTCATACTGTTTCTGTCCTTTATTATGCCCATCTTTGCATGAAGTGTTCCCTTGGTGTCTCTAATTTTCTTGAAGAGATCTCTAGTCTTTCCCATTCTATTGTTTTCCTCTATTTCTTTGCACTTATCACTTAGGAAGGCTTTCTTATCTCTCCTCTGCATTCAGATGGATGTATCTTTCCTTTCCTGCTTTACCTTTCACTTCTCTTGTTTTCTCTTGTCTCTTCAGACAACCATTTTGCCTTTTTGCATTCCTTTTTCTTGGGAATGGTTTTGATCACAGCCTCCTGTACAATGTTACAAGCCTCTGTCCATAGTTCTTCAGGCACTCTGTCTATCAGATCTAAATCCCTGAATCTATTTGCCACTTCCACTGTATAATTGTAAGGGATTTGATTTGGGTCATACCTGAATGGTCTAGTGGTTTTCCCTACTTTCTTCAATTTAATTCTGAATTTTGCAATAAGGTGTTCGTGATTTGAGCCACAGTCAGCTCCCAGTCTTGTTTTTGCTGACTGTGTAGAGCTTCTCCATCTTCAGCTGCAAAGAATATAATCAGTCTGATTTCAGTGTTGACCATCTGGTGATGTCCATGTGTAGAGTTGTCCCTTGTGTTGTTGGAAGATGGTGTTTGCTGTGATCAGTGTGTTCTCTTGGCAAAACTCTGTTATCCTTTGCCCTGCTTCAAGTTTTACTTCAAGGCCAAACTTGTTTGTTACTCTAGGTGTTTCAGGTTCAAAATATGTAATATAGTATTATTAGCTATAATCACCATGCTGTATGCTACGTTCCCTTGACTTACTTATTTTATAACTGGAAATGTGTACCTTTTGATTCTCTTCTCCTATTTGACCCACACCAATCCACCCCCAGTCCTGACAATCACCAATTTGCTTTCTATGAGCTTTTTTTGTTTCGGTTTTAGATTCCACATGTAAGTGAAATCCCAAAGTATTTGTCTTTTTTTCACTTATTTCACTTAGTACAATGCCCTCACAATCCATCTATGTTGTCAAAAATGGTAAGATTTCACTCTTTGGGGGAGGAACTGTGGTTAATATATATATCTCACATTTTCTTTGTCCATTCATTTGTTGATTGACACCTAGGTAGTTTTCATATCTACTGTTTACTATTGGAAATAGTGCAGTAATGAACACGGGGCAAATATCTTTTGAAATTAGTGTTTTCATTTTCTGTTTATAAGTACCCAGAAGTGGAGTTGCTGGATCAATGGTAGTTCTACTTGTAATTTTTTGAGGAACATTCATACTGTTTTCTGTAGTGGTTGCACCATTTTACATTTCTACCAACAGTGCATGAGGGTTCCACATCCCTGTCAACACTTGTTATTTCTTATCTTTTTGATAATAGCCTCCCTAAGAGTGTGAGGTTGTATCTCATTGCAGTTTTGATTTGCATTTCCCTGATAAATAGTGATGTTGAGCATCTTTCATGTACCTGCTGGCCATCTTTTTTTTTTTTTGGAAAAATGTCTATTTAGATCCTCTGCCTATTTTTAAAATCAGATTAATTTTTTTTTGTTGAGTGATATGAATTCTTTATATTTTTTCAAGATTAACCTCTTATCAAATATACAATTTGCAAATGCTTTCTCCTGTTTAGTAGGTTGTCTATTCACTTTGTTGATGGTTTTCTATTTATGTACCTCAGATGTCATTTGTTGCTAAACTAGCTAAGTGACAGGGGAAAAATATTATGAAAGAAAAGCAATTACCCAACCTCACACAGGGTGAAAGCTGTCTTTCAATGCTTCTAAAATACCATAGCCTAATCCTTTCTTCTTGCAGTTTTATTATTTTATATTTGTCTGGGATACTGGGATGCTGAAACTGAAACTACAATATTTTGGCCACCTGATGTGAGGAATTGACTCATTTGAAAAGACCCTTGATGCTGGGAAAGATTGAAGGCGGGAGGAGAAGGGGACGACAGAGGATAAGATGGTTGGATGGCGTCACCGACTCAATGGACATGCTGCTGCTGCTGCTGCTGGTAAGTCGCTTCAGTCGTGTCCAACTCTGTGCAACCTCAGAGACGGCAGCCCACCAGGTTCCCCCGTCCCTCGGATTCTCCAGGCAAGAACACTGGAGTGGGTTGCTGTTTCCTTCTCCAATGAATGAAAGTGAAAAGTGAAAGTGAAGTTGCTTAGTCATGTCTGACTCTTAGTGACCCCACGGACTGCAGCCCACCAGGCTCCTCCGTCCATGGGATTTTCCAGGCAAGAGTACTGGAGTGGGGTGTCATTGCCTTCTCCAATGGACATGAGTTTAAGTAAACTCCAGGAGTTGGCGATGGACAGGGAGGCTTGGCGTGCTGCAGTCCATGGGGTCGCAAAGAGTAGGACATGACTGAGCGGCTGAACTGAACTGAGATACTGTTGTAATGGTTGCTTACAAATAGCTGTTTATCATTTGACCAGTGCCAGACCAGCAAAATGAGAAAAATGACAATATATTGAGTTTTTCATAATGCTAATCATATTACATTATTTAGTTGGCTGTCTTTTATACTAAAATTGTGTCATTTTCATATGTATGAAATGGAAATAAAAGTGAATTAAAATTGCAATTATCTTAATAAGCAAAATTAAAAGTTGGCAACCTTATGTTGGTCATTACAAATTGGGTAGAGGGACATGGATTTTACTGGCCCATGAAATCCCAGAATCTCAGAAACATTTCGGAAAATTATACTCACATAGTTTTTGAGAATGTGATTTTTTCTTTCCCTTTGGATATCTGGAGATAATTACATGTTTATTAGTGATTTATGTAGAAATAAATATTTTCTTATCGTTTTTGACCCACCCAGACTCTCACTCTTATGTTCCACTTTTTATTTAAAATTCTCTGTGATGTTTAGTAAAAACTCCAAATCCCTTTCAATCATTGTAAATTCCAAAATTCTTGCAATCATTGTACAGTTAGTATCTGGAACTAGTTTGAGATATTTTAATTCTGAATTTAAATATTTCAAAATAGTTCCAAATACTAACGGTAGGTGGTGCTAGTGAGTTTCTGACAAAATAGTTTCACCCTTATATTTACTACAGAATGGGGGGAAAATTGGATGAGTCACAACTTCAACAAATGTCCAAAGTTTTAGGATTTTAAAACAACTTTAATTTTAAAATACTAAATTAATTGGTTAAACATCAACACGTGTTGCTTGGGTACAACAAATCTCTTTTCTTTTACTTTAATGTCATTTTATACCTGAAAATGCCATGAAAATACTTTTGAGATAAAACATGGATCTAAATGTAAATTCCTGACTTTTTTTTAATAGAGAGGAGAGCTCTTAAACTATTGCCAAGGTAAATTTCGATAGGGCCTTTGTGGCTATTGGAAAGTGTGCACTCAAATCATTAGCAAGCTCTGAATAGAAGAAATAATACAAACATTTGCAGCTTAATGTGGCCTCTGAGAAATAAGCAAGCTACATTTTTATGTGAAAATGGCTAATAAAAATGTAATTTTTGTTTATTGCTATCCTCAGGAAAAACCTGTTTTAAAATTGTGAAATTTCCATGGAAATACATCACATTAAAAAAAAAAAAAAACAACTCCTTTGGGACTCACAATACATTTAATTTGTGTGATAATATGATAATGGCAGTGGAGTTACCATTTGGTTATTGTGCTTCTGAAAATATTTTTGGCTGAGATATATTATAATAGAGTCATAAGTTACAACAAATCTCATTCTTCTCATTTCAATTTTATTCACATTCTTGGAAACTGGATTTCCCAATGCATTTCTAAAATTAAGCACATATGGTCCTGGGAAGTTTGAGCTGATCTAGGCTAGGAGGAGGATGGGATGGAGAGACATGAAATGGCTCATTATTTTCTTCCAGTGTTTTTCAGCATTTTGATGTTGAACTGTTTTTGTCCTCCCTAAGGAGGACTAAACTAATGTGCCTTCATGGAAGTAGTACAATGAAAATCATGTCAAAACTATCTAGTGCATTTTTTAAAAAACAAGGTTTTAAAAATATTTTAAACATTTAAACCTTTAAAATGATCCTAGTCCACCAAAATCTCATCAATGTCTCAAAAAGGTATACTTATGGAAACTACTATAAGCTGATTCTTACCTGTCTACAAATATACTCATTTTGAGAAGAAAAAAAAAAGAAATATATTTACACAAGTTTTTAACAATGAACTAGTTAATTCTCTGCCAAAAATCAATTGTTTCACTGAATTTTTTTTTAAGCAATCAAATTTAAACAGTGAAAGAAATCTAGGTTCTATATCTTGATGTGTGAAAAGTCACTTAAAGCATTTTTCAAATAATAAATAGAGTCATTAAGACACAATTTGTCAGTACGCTTGGAGCCTTAAGACTTTTTACACTGGCATAGTGAAACATTCAAATTTATAAAACTCAGGAGAAAGCCATATTTTCTTCCCAAGTATTTTGGACTTTTGCAAAATGAAAACTTTATTCTCAAGACACTTTTGCAAGTAATCCACTGAGCCCATAGGGAAAGCATCATGCATTTGGAGGTGTTGCATATAATTTATTTCACCATTACAGAAACCACCATAATAATTTAATTAGAATATAGGTTTTGGGTGTTTGTGCTTTATTGTTTGTTTGTTTTCTGTCTTGTGTTCTTGTAATTGCTTTCCTTGAAATGCTTGGTTCCATACTAATTCTTGAAATTGTCCTGAAAGGTAATATGAAATGGAGTGAATTAAGTGTACAATTTCTCCTATTACTAGAAAATGTATAACGTTTTATATGAGAATTCTATCAGAATTGAAGGTTCTGATTTTTTTTCTAATTTACAAAACTTGTTGTGTTCAAAGCAATAAAGCCTCATTCATTTCAGATTATTATCAGTTTATTCTCTGAAAGTCCACATTGAAAATATAACCCAGAATGAATAAGAATTATCCCAATTGCTGAAATATGGAGTTCTGTGCAGACACTATACCATTACTGTTAGGTGGTATGACTATGAAAATTTTAAGACTTCAATATATAAAATGACTTAAAATGTTAGAAATAATAGTAAGAATTTACGTTCTTAACCCTTTGAGTTTTAAGAAGGAACAAAATAGCCAAATGTCATGCTGTTGTTTTAATATGACTGTCACCCAGGAAGCACATCCTCATCCTGTAGTATCATCACAATATGAATATGAGAACATATTTCAAAAGAGGAGGAGAGAATGATTTAGGAAAAAGTATATTTTTACTTGGACTCATTTTGGTAAGTCACTCCATTTAACATAGCACTTTATATGTATATATTTAAAGTATGTATATAGAAAATCATGGTTTAAATGGGGAAATAGCCCCTCATAAAGAACAGGAAGGAGGGGATGGATATTTTTCAGGACCTACTGTGTACCAGTTTCTTTGCTGGGTGCTTTATAAATATTATCTCATTTATAGGTATCTATAGTTTTTGGAAGGACTGATGCTGAAGCTGAAGCTCCAATACTTTGGCCATCTGATGTGAAGAACTGACTCACTGAAAAAGACACTGATGCTGGGAAAGATTGAAGGCGAAAGGAGAAGAGGGCGGTAAATGATGAGCTGGTTAGATAGCATCACTCACTCAGTGGACATGAATGTGAGCAAACTTCGGGAGATAGTGAAGGACGGGGAAGCCTGGCTTGCTGCAGTCCATGGGGTCACAAAGAGTCAGACTGAACAACAACAACGGTTGCTATTACTGGAAAACAGTACCTTGAAAGAGTTTGAGATAACTGATTTTTATGTTCCTGTTTTAAAAAAGAACCTCAGATACTAGAGAAGGATATAGGATAAATAGAATTCATGCAATAGGGAAGAACAAATCTGACTCCATATTGGACCTGTTTCTTTTCCTTTAACCTTTGTATTAGACTGCTATTGCTACAGGTTTAGAATGTTGCCTAGAGCATGAAATATACAGGATAGCCTATTCTCAAGGTTTTGACCTTTGAAGGTATAATCATTTTCCATTCATACAGAGATAAAAAGTTGCAGAACAGAGATTAACATTTGTCTTGTTGGAGGTTACCAGAACATTGTGACTGGACTTATGTGTGAACAGCTGCTAGAACAAAGGATTCTGGCACCAAGAAGTTTGCAGCAATCATCCCCACCCCTTCACTTTTTAATATAAAATAAGCCTGAATTCTAACTCAGGTAATAGTTCTTTGGGACAATAATCTACCCTCTCAGTGTGCTGGCTTTCCAAATAAAGTTGCTATTTCTTGTCCCAACAACTTGTCTCTCAATTCATTGACCTCCCATGACTCAAGCAGTATGAGCTTAGACTCTTAACATTTACATTGAAACTAGAGTCTCAAAATATCTAACCTGGAGTTGAAAATAGCTATAGTTTAAGATCAGAAAAATAATTCCCTTGGTGAAGAATACACTTTATATGTGTCAAATCTGAAAGGTAAATCTTCTACCTGCTCAGGACTCTGAAGAGGTAGGCATACTGAATTCAGATGGGATACATTCTTGGATATTAATCATTTACATGTAAGTAACTATTTTCTACAAAAATAAATGCTTGTATCAACCAATATTATAAAACATTATGACAACACTACAGTGTACAGTCCTATCTCTGATTAATAGAACACAAAATTGAATTTAAACAAAGCAAACGGTGTCAAATAGAACTATGTCACATTTCCTTTAGTGCAACTGTTGTTGATCTGGATTTAATAAGTGAAGGAGAAAGAGACAAATAATATTATCTTCTTTTTGATCTAAAGGGGACATATACAGAAGGGCCATTTTAATGTAGGTCATCACTTTAAGCCAGTTCAGTCAAAAGGGTACCAAAAAATTAACAAAATCAAAATGTCATTTTAATCTTGATGTTCTTATGCACACATGGGGTTATAGCTAAACATAGGTGGACCTAACAAGGAACAACATTCTCATGTATAAGAGTCATCATTTAAATGCCACTTTAATTATGAAATTATGTATCAGTTCAGTTTTCAGTCACTCAGTAGTGTCCAACTCTTTGTGACCCCATGGACTGCAGCACGCCAGGCTTCCCTGTCCATCACCAACTCCCGGAGCTTGCTCAAACTCATGTCCATCAGGTCGGTGATGCCATCCAGCCATTTCATCCTCTGTTGTCCCCTTCTCTTCCCACCTTCAATCTTTCCCAGTATCAGGGTCTTTGCCAATGAGCCAGTTCTTCACATCAGGTGGCCAGAGTATTGGAGTTTCAACTCCAGTATCTGTTCTTCCAATGAATATTCAGGACTGATTTCCTTTAGGATGGACTGATTGGATCTCCTTGCAGTCCAAGGGATTCTCAAGAGTCTTCTCCAACACCACAGTTCAAAGCATCAATTCTTCAGCACTCAGCTTTCTTTATAGTCCCACTCTCACATCCATGCATGACAATCAGTAAGTCCTAAGGGCACTGTTTATTGGACTAAAGCTGACAATGGGTTGGGCCTCTCAATACGAAGTTAAAGTAACAAATGAAGAATATAATGATTGTGGCTGACAGAAGTTTTACTAGAAAATCCAGGGCTGGCCCAGAATGTGTTGATCATAGACCTTAAAGAAAAGAGTACTACCAGGTGCTTTTGACAAAAAAAAAAAAAATTGACAAAAAAAAATTGTGTTCATTACAAAATCAACATTTAGAACACACTCCTATTTATGTGAATTCTTGGCTCTGCCCTGTAGTAGGAAGGGCAGCACTTGGTGTTCCAGAACATGGGAGGGAAATGGAAGGCCAATACAAACTGGCAGATGCCATTTCAGGATTCTGTGGGCTGTAAGCTGTTCAAGAGCAAAGGCCATTCTTATTCTTAATTGATCTTCTATAACCCACCACTGCCTAACACTGTAGTCTGCATTAAGTATAGTGCAATAAACATATGTTGATGATGATAATATTGTCTTGAAGGGTTAAGATGATCCACAACACAATGAGAAGCAGACAGATGTTCACAAACTTTGAAAGAATGAGAAATAACCCCTTTACTGAGTCAACTGACTGACTATTGCAATATTTAAGTGCTAGGTATCATGTAAGATTGCTGCCCTCTAACACAAATAGATGGAGAAATATACCATATTCATGGATTGGAAGAATCAATATTGTCAAAACGGCTATACTATCCGAACCAATCTATAGATTCAATGCAAGCCCTATCAAGCTACCAACGGTATTTTTCACAGAACTAGACCAAATAATTTCACAATTTGTATGGAAATACAAAAAACCTCGAATAGCCAAAGCAATCTTGAGAAAGAAGAAGGGAACTGGAGGAATCAACCTACCTGACTTCAGACTCTACTACAAAGCCACAGTCATCAAGACAGTATGGTACTGGCACAAAGACAGACATATAGATCAATGGAACAGAATAGAAAGCCCAGAGATAAATCCACGAACCTATGGACACCTTATCTTTGACAAAGGAAGCAAGGATATACAATGGAAAAAAGACAACCTCTTAGCAAATGGTGCTGGAAAAACTGGTCAACCACTTGTAAAAGAATGAAACTAGAACACTTTCTAACACCATACACAAAAATAAACTCAAAATGGATTAAAGATCTAAATGTAAGACCAGAAACTAAAAAACTCCTAGAGGAGAACATAAGCAAAACACTCTCCGACATAAATCACAGCAGGATCCTCTATGACCCACCTCCCAGAATATTGGAAATAAAAGCAAAAATAAATGAATGGGACCTAATTAAACTTAAAAGCCTTTGCACAACAAAGGAAACTATAAGCAAAGTGAAAAGACAGCCCTCAGAATGGGAGAAAATAATAGCAAACGAAGCAACAGACAAAGGATTAATCTCAAAAATATACAAGCAACTCCTGAAGCTCAATTCCAGAAAAATAAATGACCCAATCAAAAATGGGCCAAAGAACTAAACAGACATTTCTCCAAAGAAGACATACCAATGGCTAACAAACACATGAGAAGATGCTCAACATCACTCATTATCAGAGAAATGCAAATCAAAACCACAACGAGGTATCATTACATGCCAGTCAGGATGGCTGCTATCCAAAAGTCTACAAGCAATAAATGCTGGAGAGGGTGTGGAGAAAGGGGAACCCTCTTACACTGTTGGTGGGAATGCAAACTAGTACAGCCACTATGGAGAACAGTGTGAAGATTCCTTAAAAAACTGGAAATAGAACTGCCATATGACCCAGCAATCCCACTTCTGGGCATACACACCGAGGAAACCAGATCTGAAAGAGACACGTGCACCCCAATGTTCATCGCAGCACTGTTTATAATAGCCAGGACATGGAAGCAACCTAGATGCCCATCAGCAGATGAATGGATAAGGAAGCTATGGTACATATACACCATGGAATATTACTCAGCCATTAAAAAGAATTCATTTGAATCAGTTCTAATGAGATGGATGAAACTGGAGCCCATCATACAGAGTGAAGTAAGCCAGAAAGATAAAGACCAATACAATATACTAATGCATATATATATGGAATTTAAAAAGATGGTAACGATAACCCTATATGCAAAACAGAAAAAGAGACACAGATGTACAGAACAGACTTTTGGACTCTGTGGAAGAAGGCGTGAGTCGGATGTTCTGAGAGAACAGCATCGAAACATGTATATTATCAAGGGTAAAATAGATCACCAGCCCAGGTTGGATGCATGAGACAAGTGTTCAGGGCTGGTGCACTGGGAAGACCCAGAGGGATGGGGGGCACATGTAAATCCATGGCTGATTCATGTCAATGTATGGCAAAAACCACTACAATATTGTAAAGTAATTAGCCTCCAACTAATAAAAATAAATGAAAAGAAAAAAAAATTGCTGCCCTCTAAGAGTCAGCCTGCTCGAAAAACAATACACATTGCACAAATCCAACAAGAGATTTATTCCAATGCCTTAAACAGATTATCTCTTATTAGCCAGTGTGTAAGGTTTAAAAAATTTGAAGTGAATTTTTAGAGCAAGGAGAATTCTTAAAAAGATTTCAGGGAAAGGGAATTCTATATATTCTACCCATTTAGTAAAGGAAATATCAATATTGTATTTATTTTTAGTAAATAGTGACTATCCAAGCAATAATAATGTTCCAGAAACTACTCTTCATGCTGCACAGTGAGATCAAACACTGATAAGTGGATCAAAAGACAAGACCGTAGGCTCTATTTCCCCTCCCCAAACATCTAACCATCAATGATATGAATCCAGTTCATGCCTGGCCGTTGAGCAGAGAAACTGCAGTAATTTTCCAGAGAAGTCTCATTAGAAAAAGCCAAATTGGGAAATTCCTGGTGATCCAGTGATTAGGACTCCATGTTCTCACTGCTGAGGGCCCAGGTTCGATCCTTGGTTGAGGTACAAAAATTCCATAAGCTGGGCAGTTGGCCAAATAGTTAATTTTTTTTAAGAAAAATCCAAATTAAATTCAAGTTTTCCAAGACTTCAAATCTTTTTGAAGATGGCCAATTCCCATTATAAAAATATCTACCCTAGGGATTGTATGAGATGTTAAGAGATTATGTTGTTATATTATGTGGTTTTAAAATTATGTAAGAGAATAATCAAAGAGTCTGTGTTAATAGAAAAATATAAAAATAGCACTTAGAAATCAAGGAAAGCTCATTGGACCAAATTTTGATGCAGATGGGACACAGAAAGATATCAGGAGGAAAAACAGCTCCAAGGGAGAATGCATTACTTGGAAAGTAAGTAGGACCTGGGTAGAAGTCTTGCTGTATTGGAGCATTGTGGGAATAACAATTGTGTGATTAAGGAAAAGTATAATCTTTGTTTATACTGAAGTAGTAGAGATTTTTAAAAGTTATTGTCACAGAAAAAATAATATTCTAAAGTGCTAGTATACTATGAAGTAATCAGTTACACACAACCTTTTTTCTAAAGCTGATTTTAGGAAAAATCTCATAAATTGAGTCAACTGTGCAAAGGAAATTGCAGGGAAATTTCATTCTTCAAAATCTATAGAAAACCATATTCTATTCTTTCTCTATATCTGAGGAAGTGGTGTTTTTCCTTTCCTCACTCTTTTTACCACTTATGCCCTGGATCCCATTTCATCTCAACATCTCTGAAACCTTGCTCCATTAATTGCCCCTTCTCTCCGTGTATGATCTTTGATTTCATCTTTTCCATGCCTTCCTCTTAACCCGCATGCACGCTCTGGTTTCCTTGTCCTCAAATTAAAACAAGCAAACAAATACACTCTTTGATCCTTGATCTGGGAAGATTCCACATGCCACAGGGCAACTGGGCCCACAAACCCAACTACTGAGCCTGAAAGTCGCAACTACTGAGCCCGCATGCCCTATAGAGCCCATGCTCTGCCACAACAGAAGCCACTATAATGAGAAGCCTAAGCATTGCAACTAGAGAGTAGCCCCCACTTGGCGCAACTAGAGAAAGCCCACACAGCAACAAAGACCCAGTGCAGCAAATAAGTAAATAAATAAATTAGAAATTGTGCTTTTTTCTTGATCTGCTTTTTTTTCCCACACTGTGCAGCATGTAAGATCTTAGTTCCCCAACAACCAGAGATCAAACCTGTGCCCTGTGCAGTGGAAGCATGGAGTGTTAACCATTGGACTGTTAAGGAAGTCTGTGATCTGCTGACTTCTTTGAGTTCTATTTCTCTTCCTCTGTCCCATAATTAAACTTCTCAATAATCTGCACTTACTGTTCTCAATAATCTACACTTACTGTTTTGCAATTTGGCTACCCTCCCACTTCATTTTGTTTCCATTCCTTTCTTGTAATTGAAACTACATTCAAATCAGGGGCTCCTAAGCTGGTACTCATTCACAAGAATTCAGAGTTATCAGAAATTGCATCAGAAAAAAATAAATTTTTATTTTCACTAACCACTAACTGAAAATTGACATGTCCCTCTATTATGAATATAGGCAGAAAATCACAGTAGGATTAGCAGTATCTGTGACTCTGTAACCAATAGGAGCCACAGATATTTTCATACCACATATCTGTCATTTCATATATCTTAAAATGCCATTTATACTCACCACTACTTTGGAATTAAGGTAGTTATTAGATTGTACATGATTTCAGTCTTTCTTTCTACAGATACTTTGTCCACATAGATAGCCAACTATTGGACAATTCTGCTCCTACTGGTCATTTGGCCACCAAACAGTGAAGTCACATGTTCTCACATTTGTAAACCAAACATATAAGTCACCTTCAGATATTCCCTACTTATAACGGATAATTGATCAACACAGAAGGAAATAAGCCAAAGATCACTCCAAAGTTTACTGTTTTTATTCAAGCTAAGCAACAACAACCTTCACACTATGTCATTTGGAAAATAAAACCTAATTTTAAATTGCCTGTATTTGAAGTGTATCATTTTGTTACTCAGTGATAAATCAGACATATGTTACTATATCACCAAATTTTTAAATATTTTTAAAACAACATTCTATATAATTGAGTTCCTTTTAGAAGCTACATATTTTATTTAATGCATTTAAATGCATTACTCTGAGAAGGGATCTCTAGGCCTTACTAGATTGCCAAAAGATCCATGGAACAAACAAGGGTTAGGAACCACTGCTCTAGAAGGTCACAAATAATACTACATCAAATGGCTTTTTTTCCCAGTCAATAACTAAAACTCTTCTTGTTCTTCTGAGATTTCAGCTAAATTGAAGAATGATGAGAACTTCTTTTCTTATTTCTAGAACTTTTTCTTCCAGAGCCTCTGACATTGTTGAGCAGCCCCTATGACTTGTCAATATCTCCTCCACTGGTTCACATGATATTGCAATCCCTAATTGTCATATTTCTCTAGCAGTTTCTCAGTCTCTCACAGACTTAGCATTCGTCAGACCTTTATTCAGTTTTGAAATCTTGGATTGATCTTTGACTCTCTGTCTCCAACAAAACTAATGTCAAATCAGTATCCATAACCTGTTAATTATTTCTTACTAATAATGCCTGTTACACATATCTCTTACTTCTCATCACTGCCATTACCTTAGTCCAGGTCCTCAGGGCCTGATTCTAAAACTAGTAGAACAGCTTCCTAACTGGTATCCTTCACTTCAGTCTCTTTTCCAATCCAACCAACATAATGTTTCTAGAATACTGTTTCCAGTGCACCAGTTTGATTAGATAACTCCCCATCCTTAATTTTGCCTTCAAGGTTTTCCTCAGTGTAAAACTGGTTTGCTTTCAAGGTTTTATCAGGTTCTTTGGTGTAAGGAACAAAATTGGCTAACTGGGAAAAAAATGAAAGGGGAAGAAATGAAAGAAAGAAAAGATGAAATACTTAACAGAAGGAGAGAGGGTAGCTCACGGAATTGAAGGACCTGAAAAGTGTCAGACTTAGAAGTAACGCAAGCTAGGGAAGATCCAGAATTTCAAGTAGAAGGAAAAAAAAAATGGACTAACCAATCAACGTTTTTTGTCTCATTATTTTACTCTGCTCAAAACCTAACCTCCAGGAGAACATTAAATGGCCCTAGCTTGGTTTACAAGGGCTTCCCAGGTGGCTTCAGTGGTAAAGAATCTGCCTGCCAATGCAGGAGACATGGGTTTGATCCCTGGGTGGGGAAGATCCCCTGGAGGAGAAAATGGCAACCCACTCCAGCATTCCATGCTGGGAAAATCCCATGGACACAGGAGCCTAGTGGGCTACAGTCTGTGGGGTTGCAAAGAGTCTGACACAACTGAGCACACACACACACACACACACACACACAGAGCTTGGTTTACATGTCCACTCTTTAACTAGGAAGGGCAGGACACTTTGACTGTCATATATATAAAGACTATCCATATTAGAGGAAAATTAATTCTGCCACAGAATTTCTAAAAGAGGTAATGTATGCTGGACAGCCCTACACAGTAAATGTCCACTACAAAGCTCTTTTACTATATAACTCCAACATATTATCCAGACATGTTTCTACTTTTATACATGCTCAGTGCTCTAGCCAAACTGTTCCATTTACCTTTTCATCTTTCAAACTCTATTCATACCATTCATTCCCTCAGGAAAGTCTTGGTCTTTCCTCTTCTTCTGTTGAAATCATTTTCACTCTTTAAGACCTATATCAAACATCTCTAAAGCTTATTTGAATTTAGACAAAAGTCATCTCTCTGTGGCCTTTGTTACGATCATTTTAGGGAAGTTACTTATCTTATGCTGCCTGTATTGTGATTGTGTTTGAACAAATTATACTTCTCGTACTAGCATATAATCTCTGTAAGGACAGAGAATCACAATATTCACCCATTGGCTTTGTATATAGTAGGCAGTCAGTAAATACTTCAGGCCCCACAAGCAGGCACAGGCGATGGTAGCGGGAGCAGGCTTCTGTATCTCAAGTCTCTGGGGCTTAGGCACAGAAGAGGTGAGCATCTTTGGCTGCTGCCTGATCGAACCGGAGGCTGGGGGCCAGGCCTTGGGCTCAGCCAAGAGTCGGAGACACTGGGTCGCATTGGTCGGGGAATCGGCGCCAAGGGTTGGCTGAGGCACTCCGGGTCCCATGAATAGGCCAAGGATGGGTTTCTCCCCTCACACCTTGTAGCCCACTCCTGCTGGATGCCTCTGCTGCCCAAGCAAGCCTGGCTTCCCACTTCTAGAGCCCCTAACAACAGCCTGTCGTGACGCATGCCCACAGCAAATCCTGGCAACTGGTCAAACTGTGGCCTCATCCTAAGGTTGCCGGAAATTGATTTGAGAGTTGGAAAAGGAATATGAATCAGGCCCATAATTGCCTCCCCAAGAGTCTTAACCCACTGGTACTGTTACCTGCTAAGTGGAAAACCATTTTTAAGTAAATGTGAGTGAAATTGGTCTTATGAAAAAAGAAATATTTCAAAGTTACTATGGCACCCTAATATAACATTAATTCATTTTTGCAGCATATTTGAATTAGTCTTTGTTGTTCTATCATTTTTTAGTCTATGATAATAAAGAAGTTCTGGAAGTAAAAGTTGTGGTTGATTGATTAGGATGTGATGTAATATACACTGGCCCTTTTTAATCAAGTGAATATATTTTTTATTATCTTTACCTTTCTGTGTCCATAATAAGTGATTTTGTATGGGCAGAAAATCAGCACACATTAAGCCTTTTAAATATATTTAGTTTTAATGAGTCTAAAAAATACTTTTGTAAAGAACAAAAGAATAAGTGAGTGAAAAAAGGAGAGTGAATTTATAGTTTGGTTTACTGGAATCTTACCAGCAAATTTATAGTGCATTTAGAAATATATGAAGTTGTGCCGTGTCTCAGCTCTTGGACAGACTGTGTCACAGCTCTCGGAAAGAACGGAGATCTCGGACAGATCAGTGTTGAAGCTCCATGTTACAGTTCAGTTTTAATTAGAAAATAAAGGAAAATACATCCTCGAGGCATGAGGGGTTGTCGTCGCAAAAGACACGAAGAGAAGAGAGAGACCCCTGGCCTTTTGGCTCCTCTTTTTATATGTTTTTTTCTCCTCCTCCTGGGCCTGCCCTATGTAAATTGGGCTAGCCAGGAGTGCTATTTGTTCTACCTGAGAGCCTCACTCCAGCCCTCGGACCTTCCTTTGTTCTGTTTTCTTGGGCTTTTCCCTTCCTTGTCTTTTAGCCACCCCCATTCTGGACTCCTTTTTCTTATTCTAATTACCTAACACTTGGAGAAGGCAATGGCACCCTACTCCAGTACTCTTGCCTGGAAAATCCCATGGATGGAGGAGACTGGTAGGCTGCAGTCCATGGGGTTGCTAAGAGTTGGACATGACTGAATGACTTCACTTTCGCTTTTCACTTTAATGCATTGGAGAAAGAAATGGCAACCCACTACAGTGTTCTTGCCTGGAGAATCCCAGGGATGGGGGAGCCTGGTGGGCCGCCGTCTCTGGGGTCGCACAGAGTTGGACACGACTTAGCAGCAGCAGCAAGTATAGAAGAAACATCTTAAAACTGGGCCAATAGATCAATGTGTTTTGTTACATGTGTATTTGACTGATTGGATTTTTCTTAATGGATCAACTTTTGCCCCAGATCCACCAGTTATTTCACTGTCATCTCCTAAAACCTAAGAGGGATTCTGAAGAACTTCAAAACCATCCTTTCATTCAGTGAGAATCTAAATCCCAAAGCTATAGTGTTCCAAATAGAAATCATAGGAAACATGAAACTAATTCCTCACTAAAACAAATACAAATCTTTTTGTAATGATAGGTGGGGATGGTAATATGAGTACTCAGCAACATGTACACCATTGCAAGAATTTGTGGCTTACCTGAATATAACTATTGACTTTCACCTACACCCCTCAATCCACAGCTGTGAATTTTAAACACTTAAATGAATGAGTAAGGGTAAATCAAATCTTCAAATAAGAGTTTACAAAGGAGTGTCCTTTCAGCCTTTAAAAATGTTTTTCCATACCGCCTGGAATATTTTTAGGGCTCTCATACTACACGGACTATTGAAAAATTTGCAACATCTAAGTTTATGTGAGTTACCATGCTTATGACTGGATACAAAGGTTACACAACAAATATCCTACTGTAGAAACATATTTTACAATGCTTGATTTGGATGTCTTTCATTTTCAGCCTTTATTTTTTCCTTATAATTGTTAATCATCTTTCTATCCCTTTATCCTGATGCCTAAAAAGGCTCCTATTATAAAAGATTAACAAAAACAAGGAGATTTGCAACTGAATTGCAATTCGCTATTACCAGAGTGAAAATTGAGAGGAACTGGGAGGTTCCCGTAATCAGAGCAGGAATTATGTAGCAGGAGAAATAACACTGAAATAAACCTTTTGCAATAAAGATCATTCTCTTGAACCTCCCCAACTGGTTAGGGTTGGTTTCGACTGAGGTGGAGCTGGTTCTGCCATTATGTTGTTGTTGTTATTACTGATAATTATTTTTATTGTGCCATGCAATATCTACATGGTATTTTATATTAATAGCTTTGCACATAAAAACCAGGTCTCTTTCTTCTAGTTCTTGAAGTATTACTTGGAGGAAATAGTCAGGGGGTAGGTGGAATTTTTTAAAAGTAGAATTTCATGTTAATTTTATACAGATCTCATAGTCGTCTTGAACTTCATAGGTATTTACTGTGCACTCTTAATACTCAAATGAAATATGTGACAAGACCTTCCAGCACAAATATAATGGCTGCCCCAACATTTATCTTTGTTCCTTCATTTACTCATTCATTTAGCTGTTTTTTCTTTTATTCATTTGGCCTACCAGAAGAAAACAGAGGTATCTATTTTGGAAGCTGCTAGACTACAAAATTTTTGTCTGATAACAACCAGATTTTGAGCAATATTCACTTATACTAATGCTTCAGTCAATTGCTTTTAGATGGTACTTGGTATTAACAACAATTTAGAGAAATATAAAATATTATAGCCTTGTCTATGAAGCCATCCATGATCCACCAGGCTTTTCTGACATTAACATAGATGAATAAATTACTTAAGACCAGAGGGTTCCCTTCTACTCAAGGTCAAACTAGAAAGGTTTCAAATAGAGATAATGAATCAGTAAACAAAATATTGTAAACCCTAAACTAACCCTGACTGTAACCAGAAAAATGAGGAACCTTCACCCATGAAAACACTTCAGAATTGTTCATCAAAAGATTGACATTTTTGTGAGTCAACATGGCCTTGTTTAGTATTGAAGAATAAAGACTGAGGTATTACATTTTTCATGTCTGGCTTATTAGAAATGTTAAGATGCTTTTGTAGTGTGTAGGTACGTATCTATTATATTAGGAACAGTCAGATTTAAAAGAACTATATTGTTTCAAGACTCTCTCTTTCTATCTCTCTCCATAGTTAGATAGATAGACACAGATATATAGATATGTGTGCATACATATAATTTACTAGTGCATTTACTCACTGTTTCCTGGATTTTCTCCATGTATTATTCTCTAGGCATATAAAGTCTAAAATTAAATACAAATTGCAAGGTTTTAGAAATAATTATTTTAATCTCTTTGATGAAGACCTCTTAATTCTCTGAAAGGATTTACATTACCTTATAACAATTTGATTCCTCCAATTAAATCTTACAGGAGAATTGTAGACTATTCCGATATATTATGTATTGAAAGTTTTTAGATTTTGGCTCATTATGTATTTTATTTCTGTAACATATTGCATATTATTTATGAATTAGGATTTTGAATCTATGTAATTGGTTTTGGGTGTTAAAATACAAATTTTAGCTTGATGGTTTGGTTTATAGTTCCCTGACCAAATTCCTCTCTGGTATTCTGATTTACCAGTGTCATAAGTAGAAAATCATGAATTCTCTAAAATATTATAGTGGATTTTGCATATTATTTTTGGATTAGATGATGAAGTAAAGGTTTCATAAATCCTTGAGTATTTCATAAGAAGTCAGATCCACAGTTTTCTTCTTATAATGAAATTTAAACTATTGGTAAAAGAAGAAGTTATTGGTTACAATGAAGATACTTTGCTAAAACCCAGTTCCCAGTATCAGTTCCCATCATAAAATATTTGGAGTAAAGATCTTAATTTCATTACTCAGCATGTGACTAAAACTAAATTTTCATGAATGTTAGATACACCCAACTAAACCAGTTTTGAATTTGTACACACTTGTGTTGCTCAGATTGACAAGTAGCAACATGCTCTAGTCTCTGGTACGTCCGTGAGTCATTAAATTTTTGAAAAAGACTTCTAGAAATCCACTTTGTCAGCACAGATGATAATTAGAAAAGAAGTGTCATTGATTTATTTAAAAGTCAGATCACTCAAAATTTCATTCCATCTTTATCATCAGTTACACTAATTCAAATATGCCGGCCTGTAAGAAATAAAATGCTTTCTATCTGCAACAGCACCAAATGATTTTAGCATTAAATAATTCATTTCAACAGTAGACACTTAGGTGTCACCCTTAAGCCTCTCCAAAATGTTTTCATTATGCAGTTAAACTAAGTAGCCAGTTTTGATTACCAAATCTTCTAAGCCACTGAGTTTGGGTTAATTCCAAAACGCTTGGTGAGTACAGAATAACTACACAGAAGCAAGCAAGATGATTTGAAAAATTGTAAACACTTCACAAGTTTTTGCTCACCAAGTTGTTTTGCAAATGAAAGTGAATTAGAGCATGTTATTGAAGTGATTATCCATTGATTTTACTGAGAACAAAAAAGATAATGGGATAAGCCTCCTCAGAGGTCTGGATACACCCCATTCATTCATTCATCTGTTCATTCATTTCTTTATTTATTCACCCAACATATTGTGGAATCACCCACCTCTATATGATTCCCTGTCCCAGGTTTTGAGAAATCCTGATGAGAAAAACTCAACAGTTTTGCCATACATCCACATGTTACAGTGCAGTGTGATAAATGTTATGATGGGTTTAAGTATAAGGTGTTGTTGACACAGACAAGGGGAAAATTTAACCCAGTCTTGAGAGAGGTCAAGAAAAGTGTTTCACCAGCCCAGGTTGGATGCATGAGACAAGTGCTCGGGCCTGGTGCACTGGGAAGACCCAGAGGGATCAGGTAGAGAGGGAGGTGGGAGGGGGAATCAGGATGGGGAATACATGTAAATCCATGGCTGATTCATGTCAATGTATGACAAAAACCACTACAATATTGTAAAGTAATTAGCCTCCAACTAATAAAAATAAATGGAAAAAAAAGTGTTTTAAAGGAAGTGACATCTAAGCTTAAATATAAACCCAAAGAAAATAAAATGAGTTGGGTGTTTCAGCTGAAGGAAGCAAGCAGTGTGTACACAGGACTGTAAGAAATTCTTTGAAACCTAGAATTCATTATTCCCTGAATTTTCTACATTTATTTTTAATCTCTATTAATGCAAAAGCCTTCCTACTCTTTTCTTCTTGTGGCAGAGCTCAGTTGGGTATTGTGTTTTTTATTTAAACCTTAAGATGAAAATGCTATTGCAACAAAATGTCTATAAATACAGAATACAAAGAAAGTGTTCCAAGAGAGGGGATCAGCATTTATGCAATATGTATTCCTTTATAGGGTTCCCCAACCCAGTTAACTACATGGAATACATAAGAGCCAGAGTGTGAGAAAAGTTTTGAATCAGAGAAGCTGATTTATTAGATAAGATATTAACCAGATCATTTTTAATATTCTTGATGCCATTGTCTAGTACTCCATGAAACAAGTTTTTAAGTAGTTGATAAGATAGCCTGTCTCATTTGTTTAGGTCACCTAAGCATTTCTATTTTCAGCCATGTTGATTGTCAGATAGCTTCAGAATGGCTTTAGGGAAGAGTCAGAGAAGAGAGAGGACAGGGGAAGCATCTGACACAAATGCATTCAGTCTTTGAATATGAGCTATTCTATAGGATGTATCTAATGAAGTGTCTATAGATGCTTTTATTGGAAAATAAAATATTGTTCCATGTACTATCTCCCTGATAAAAAACATGTACTATATTTTTATATGAATGATACTCATTAAATGTCAGCATCAGCCAGCCTTAGCCTGAGTAATTTCAACCCTAAAGCTTGAATCTTTCTGCTACAGAGTTTCTGTAACTCCAAGTGCCTGGAGTGAAAGTTGCATGAATGTCACAAGATATTCATTTGTTGTCACAAGATAATTATTTGTCCTCACAAAGCACTTCCTTGTTCAGTAATAAAACAGCTGCTACTTCATTTACTTACCTTTAGAAAATCTTCTGAACTGTTTGAAATCTCCAAGGAGGGAATTAGATGCTATCAGTGGAATTCCTTTTGCCATAACATGGGACTCTCTTGGAAGGGCCTGTGGTTGTTGTGAGGACTTTTTAGGAGACACAAGTTTTCATATGAGTTATTTTGCATTTTAGTTCATAATTTACCTTTATATGATGGGTGAATGCAGTTAATTCAGCCTTTACATTCTTCAAGTAATTTTAAAATAAGGTTAAATACTTAGGCAAGTTTGAAAAAATAAAGATATAGTTTATGTTTTTGAGTGGTTGTTTGGAGGAGTTCTTAGAAGAGAATGAATTTAGTTGGAACCAGTCTTATCTGTAAATCAGACAAGAGCAGTTTTTTTTTTCCATTATGAGAACTTTGATGAAGAGTTTAATAGCATGAACAAGTAATCAAGTTGCTGCCTTCCCACAAATTATTATAATAACATCTTCTACCATAGTTACACAAAGACATTTCCCTAGACACTCAAACTGTACTGACTTCAACTAATTTAAAATCTAAAAACTCCACTGACACAGAGAGCACTTAGGAGTTAATGTCAAATAACTCTTTGTGCAGCTTTCATAAAGATGGACATAGGGGAATTGAAAAAAAAAATCCAGGAAAATAAATTTTGGGAGAAACTCCAAATTTTTAAATTAAATAACTATGAGATAATGAATTGTGGAATGAAGAACACTAAATAGGAGCCATAAATTCAAGTCCTGGCATTGTCACTAATCAGCTGGGTGAATTTGGGCAACTCGCTTAATTTCTGTTGGTCTCCATCTATAAAATGACAGGATTGAAATACATTATCTCCAAGGTCCCTTCTGGATTTTATAGGCTCTGATCTATCTATTACCTATTTTTTAAGAGCTTGAATTGCTCTAACTCTCTTTGAAACATCAAATGAATAGGGCTTTATTTACCACCGTGTTTTATAAAGCATTAGCAAGTATTTCTGTTCTGAGAATAAGTAGTGAGGCAAAGGATAGTTTAAGGGATATTGCTTCATTTAACATAAAACACAGCATTGCAATATAATTCTAGGTAAGTAAAATTTCCATGCAGTTTTGACTTACTTAAATCCTTTGGCATTCTAGATGTGGATATGAAGCAAACCTATTTTTTAGTTTGTTGCCTAAAAATCATGTATAACCTCTTCTTCCAGCAGCCATTAGGCTGGTATTGAAAGGTTGTTGCTTAACCAGGAAAGACGCCAGGATTCTTGGCCTCTGGAGGAGAATAATTCAATTTGGGGCCAGTGATGAGGCTTGATCGCTCAGAGCTTTTGTGTAATACAGTTTTACTAAAGTATAAAAGAGATAGAGAAATCTTCTGACATAGACGTCAGAAGGGGACAGAAACAATGTCCCCCGGCTAGTCTTTAGCCTGATGTGAGATAGCTACTAGTAGTCTGATAAGTAAAGAAAGGAAATATCTCAAAATTCAGAGAATGGCACCAGACCCCTCACCCACAACATGCATTTTGAGAAAACATTGACACCAGGTGAGTCATCCCAGGCCATAAAATGATTGACATGAATCTTGAAGAAAGGCAGGTTTCTTACAAATATATAGTTTCATTAAGATAGATTAAGAGAACAATGTATGAGTATAACATATTGGTTTGTCAAGTTGGTTCCAAGCAGAACCAACTTGAAGACAGAGTCTAGGGTAAATACATAGTTCATTAACATCAGTTCAGTTCAGTTCAGTCGCTCAGTCGTGTCCACTGTTTGCGACCCCATGAATCACAGCACACCAGGCCTCCCTGTCCAACACCAACTCCCAGAGTTTACTGAAACTCATGCCCATCGAGTCGGTGATGCCATCCAGCCATCTCATCCTCTGTCATCCCCTTCTCCTCCTGCCCCTAATCCCTGCAGCATCAGTGTATTTTCCAATGAGTCAACTCTTCCCATGAGGTGGCCAAAGTATTGGAGTTTCAACTTCAGCATCACTCCTTCCAATGAACACCCAGGAGTGATCTCCTTTAGGATGGACTGGTTGGATCTCCTTGCAGTCCAAGGGACTCTCAAGAATCTTCCCCAACAGCACAGTTCAAAAGCAGCAATTTTTCGGTGCTCAGCTTTCTTCACAGTCCAACTCTCACATCAATACATGAACACTGGAAAAACCATAACCTAGACCAGATGGATGTTTTTTGGCAAAGTAATGTCTCTGCTTTTTAATATTCTATCTAGGTTGGTCATAACTTTCCTTCCAAGGAGTAAGCATCTTTTAATTCCATGGCTGCAGTCACCATCTGCAGTGATTTTGGAGCCCAAAAAAATAGTTTGACACTGTTTCCACTGTCTCCCCATCTATTTCCTATGAAGTGATGGGACCAGATGCCATGATCTTAGTTTGCTGAATGTTAAGCTTTAAGCCAACTTTTTCACTCTCCTCTTTCACTTTCATCAAGAGTCTTTTTAGTTCGTCTTCACTTTCTGCCATAAGGGTGGTGTCATCTGCATATCTGAGGTTATTGATATTTCTCCCAGCAATCTTGATTCCCGCTTGTGCTTCTTCCAGCCCACCATTTCTCATGATGGACTCTGCATATAAGTTAAATAAGCAGGGTGACAATATACAGCCTTGACGTACTCCTTTTCCTATTTGGAACCAGTCAGTAGGTCCATGTCCAGTTCTAACTGTTGCTTCCGGACCTGCATACAGGTTTCCCAAGAGGCAGGTCAGATGGTCTGTTATTCCCATCTCTTTCAGAATTTTCCACAGTTTATTGTGATTCACACAGTCGAAGGCTTTGGCGTAGACAATAAAGCAGAAATAGATGTTTTTCTCGAACTCTCATGCTTTGTCGATGATCCAGCGGATAGTGGCAATTTGATCTCTGGTTCCTGTGCCTTTTTATAAAAGCAGATTGAACATCTGGAAGTTCACGGTTCACATATTCCTGAAGCCTGGCTTGGAGAATTTTGAGCATTACTTTACTAGCATGTGAGATGAGTGCAATTGTGTGGTAGTTTGAGCATTCTTTGGGATTGCCTTTCTTAGGGATTGGCATGAAAACCGACCTTTTCCAGTCCTGTGGGCACTGCTGAGTTTTCCAAATTTGCTGGCATATTGAGTGCAACACTTTCACAGCATTGTCTTTCAGGATTTGAAATAGCTCAGCTGGAATTCCATCACCTCCACTAGCTTTGTTCATAGTGATGCTTTCTAAGGCCCACTTGACTTCACATTCCAGGATGTCTGGCTCTAGGTGAGTGATCACACCACTATGATTATCTGGGTCATGAAGATCTTTTTTGTACAGTTCTTCTGTGTATTCTTGCCACCTCTTCTTAACATCTTCTGCTTCTGTTAGGTCCATACCATTTCTGCCCTTTATTGACCCCTTTTTTGGGTGAAATGTTCCCTTGATATCTCTAATTTTCTTGAAGAGATCTCTAGCCTTTCCCATTCTATTGTTTTCCTCTATTTCTTTGCGTTGATCACTGAGGAAGTCTTTCTTATCTCTCCTGGCTATTCTTTGAAACTCTGCATTCAAATGGGAATATCTTTTCTTTTCTCTGTTGCTTTTCACTTCTCTTCTTTGCACAGGTATTTGTAAGACCTCCTCAAACAACCATTTTGCCTTTTTGCATTTCTTTTCCATGGGAATGGTCTTGATCCCTGTCTCCTGTACAATGTCACGAACCTCCATCCAGAGTTCATCGGGCTCTCTGTCTATCAGATCTAGTCCCTTAAATCTATTTCTCACTTCCACTGTATAGTCATAAGGGATTTGATTTAGGTCATACCTGAATGGTCTAGTGGTTTTCACTACTTTCTTCAGTTTAAGTCTGAACTTGGCAATAAAGGGTTCATGATCTGAGCCACAGTCAGCTCCCGGTCTTCTTTTTGCTCACTGTATAGAGCTTCTGCATCTTTTGCTGCAAAGAATATAATCAATCTGATTTTGGTGTTGACCATCGGGTGAAGTTCATGTGTAGAGTCTTCTCTTGTGTTGTTGGAGGAAGGTGTTTGCTATGACCAGTGCATTAACTTGGCAAAACTTCATTTGACCTGCTTCATTCCATACTCCAAGGGCAAATTTCCCTGTTACTCCAGGTGTTTCTTGACTTCCTACTTTTGCATTCCAGTCTCCTATAATGAAAAGGACATCTTTTTTGGGTGTTAGTTCTAAAAAGTCTTGTAGGTCTTCATGGAACCGTTCAACTTCAGCTTCTTTAGCGTTACTGGTTGGGGCATAGGCTTGGATTACCGTGATATTGAATGGTTTGCCTTGGAAACGAACAGAGATCATTCTGTCATTTTTGACACTGCATCCAAGTACTGCATTTCAGACTCTTTTGTTGATCATGATGACTACTCCATTTCTTCTAAGGGATTTCTGCCCACAGTAGTAGATATGATGGTCATCTGAGTTAAATTTTCCCATTCCAGTACATTTCAGTTCGCTGATTCCTAGAATGTCGACATTCACTCTTGCCATCTCTTGTTTGGCCAGTTCCAATTTGTCTTGATTCATGGACCTCACATTCCAGGTTCCTATACAATATTGCTCTTTATAACATCAGACCTTGCTTCTATCACCAGTCCCATCCACAACTGGGTATTGTTTTTGCTTTGGCTCCATCCCTTCATTCTTTCTGGAGTTATTTCTCCATTGATCTCCAGTAGTATATTGGTCACCTACCGACCTGGGGAGTTCCTCTTTCAGTATCCTATCATTTTGCCTTTTCATACTGTTCATGGGGTTCTAAAGGCAAGAATACTGAAGTGGTTTCCCATTCCCTTCTCCAGTGGATGACATTCTGTCAGACCTCTTCACCATGATGCAACTGTCTTGGGTGGCCCCATATGGCATGGCTTAGTTTCACTGAGTTAGACACAACTGTGGTCCTGTGATCAGATTGGCTAGTTTTCTGTGATTATGGTTTTAGTGTGTCTGCCTTCTGACGCCCTCTCACAACACCTACCATCTTACTTGGGTTTCTCTTACCTCGGACGTGGTATATCTCTTCATGGCTGCTCCAGCAAAGTGCAGCCACTGCTCCTTGCCTTGGATGAGGGGTATCTTCTCACGGTCGCCCCTCCTGATGTTGAACGTGGAGTAGCTCCTCTCAGCCGTTCATTAACATAGCTTAAGACAAACATTTTCATGAGAAAAGTGCATTGGTTAACTCTAGGTTTGAGCAAAGTTAAGTTCAGGTGGAATCAGGTGTCATTATGGCGACACACAATTTTAAGAGAAACCTCTTTTTATATTTGCATTCAGTTCAGTTCAGTTCAGTCACTCAGTCATGTCCGACTCTTTGCGACCCCATGAATCACAGCTCACCAGGACTCCCTGTCCATCACCAACTCCCAGAGTTTACTGAAACTCATGCCCACCGAGTCGGTGATGCAATCCAGCCACCTCATCCTCTGTCATCCCCTTCTCTTGCCCCCAACCCCTCCCAGCATCGGGGTCTTTTCCAATAAGTCAACTCTTCACATGAGGTGGCCAAAGTATTGGAGTTTCAACTTCAGCATCACTCCTTCCAATGAATACCCAGGACTGATCTCCTTTAGAATGGACTGGTTGGATCTCCTTGCAGTCCTAGGGACTCTCAAGAGTCTTCTCCAACGCCACAGTTCAAATGCATCAATTTTTTGGTGCTCAGCTTTCTTCACAGCCCAACTCTCACATCCATACATGACCACTGGAAAAACCATAGCCTTGACCAGATGGACCTTTGTTGGCAATGTAATGTCTTTGCCTTTTAATATGCTGTCTAGGTTGGTCATAACTTTCCTTCCAAGGAGCAAGCATCTTTTAATTCCATGGCTGCAATCACCATCTGCAGTGATTTTGGAACCCCCCAAAATAAAGTCAGCCACTGTATCCATTGTTTCCCCATCTATTTGCCATGAAGTGATGGGATCAGATGCCATGGTCTTAGTTTTCTGAATGTTGAGCTTTAAGCAACTTTTTCACTCTCCTCTTTAACTTTCATCAAGAGGCCCTTTAGCTCTTCTTCACTTTCTGCCATGAGGGTGGTGTCATCTGCATATCTGAGCTTATTGATATTGCTCCTGGCAACCTGGAATCCAGCTTGTGCTTCTTCCAGCCCAGCATTTCTCATGATGTACTCTGCATATAAGTTAAATAAGCAGGGTGACAATATACAGCCTTGACCTACTCCTTTTCCTATTTGAAACCAGTCTGTTGTTCCATGTCCAGTTCTAACTGTTGCTTCCTGACCTGCATACAGGTTTCTCAAGAGGCAGGTCAGGTGGTCTGGTATTCCCATCTCTTTCAGAATTTTCCACAGTTTATTGTGGTATAGAGAAGGGGAAAACAATATAAACTAGTTTGTTTCCTCCTGACGCTTAAGAGAGTGATAAAAATTGTCTGGCACTTGCAGCCTATCCTCCGTTTGGAGACCCCTGGCCTTCCTGCCTGCTACCCTCTCAGTTATCACTTCAGATTTATGCCCTATTAACACACACACACAAATATACCAGAAGCACTTTGACATTTCAATCTGAATGATAATATTTCTCTTTCTCCCTACTCTTTACTTTCCCCCGTCTCTCTCTTTCTTCCCCATCTTTCTCCAGCCAAGGGTAAGGGAAGGTTAAGGCAGCAGTTAAGTGATGGAATAACAGGGGAGCAATGCCCTCAAATTAGCCCTTCAGCTATCTGAGTTGAGGGCACTATTAACAATTAGAACTCGACAGTAGAAGCCTCTGCAGAAACAAAAAATTAAGTCTTTGGAAACAATTGATAAATAATAGAAAACAGAGTGAAGAATTTGGTTCTTCAAAAAGGAGCAAAATAGCACCAGTTGAAAAATAATCAGTTATCTTCTTTAAAATACTTCAAAAAAAATAACAGCATGATCTCAGAAAATAGTCTGATAGGAGTTGGTAAATATTTCCCTTTGTGTAAATATAAACTTGTGTTTGAATGGCCAGTGAGGAGGGGGAAAGAGAAGAGTTTTTTAGTTTAATTTCAGAAAATGTTTTGACAAAATTTAATGATGGTTTTTATACTGAGACTTGCTAAAGAAGCCTGATTCACACTGTTGTAAATAAAATATTGACAGGAAATCATGAAAAAAATATATCTATAGCAGCCAGACCAATGTTTTTCATTCAGTAGACTCTGAAATACGTATTAGTGAATGTATGAATTAAGTTTAAAAGTTTGTAAGTTGAAAAAATAGAGTCTAGTCTAGTTTAAATTTCCTCATTTTTCAAATAGAGAAACTGAGATCCAGACAAGTAAAATGACTTGACAAGATTCAGTTCAGTTCAGTTCAGTCATTCAGTCGTGTCAGACTCTTTGCGACCCCATGAATCACAGCTCACCATGCCTCCCTGTCCATCACTAACTCCTGGAGTTTACTCAAACTCATGCCCATTGAGTTGGTGATGCCATCCAACTACCGCACGATTGCACTCATCTCACACGCTAGTAAAGTAATGCTCAGAATTCTCCAAGCCAGGTTTCAGCAATACGTGAACTTCTAGATGTTCAAGCTGGTTTTAGAAAAGGCAGAGGAACCAGAGATCAAATTGCCAACATCCGCTTGATCATCGAAAAAGCAAGAGAGTTCCAGAAAAAACATCTATATCTGCTTTATTGACTATGCCAAAGCCTTTGACTGTGTGGATCAAAATAAACTGTGGAAAATTCTGAAGGAGATGAGAATACCAGACCACCTGACCTGCCTCTTGAGAAACCTGTATGCAAGCCAGGAAGCAACAGTTAGAACTGGACATGGAACAACAGACTGGTTCCAAATAGGAAAAGGAGTACGTCAAGGCTGTATATTGTCACCCTGCTTATTTAACTTATATGCAGAGTCCATCGTGAGAAATGGTGGGCTGGAAGAAGCACAAGCGGGAATCAAGATTGCACATCTCAGATGTGCAGATGACACCACCCTTCTGGCAGAAAGTGAAGACAAACTAAAAAGACTCTTGATGAAAGTGAAAGAGGAGAGTGAAAATGTTGGCTGAAAGCTCAGCATTCAGAAAACTAAAATCATGGCATCTGATCCCATCACCTCATGGGAAACGATGGGGAAATAGGGGAAACAGTGTCAGACTTTATTTTTTGGGGGCTCCAAAATCACTGCAGATGGTGATTGTAGCCATGAAATTAAAAGATTCAGTTAGCTATGAATAACTTCATGCATTGAATTTCTTATGTGAAAGATATCAAAGACAGTATTCTATTAATATTGCTTCTAAAAGACAATTATATAATTAATAGTTCATGTTGTAACTATGGAAAGTTATGAAGTGCCTTACTACAAAATAATCCACTAATGCAATTATATGAATACTGGGATATGTGCTTTCTAGTGGTAATTTCTTAAAGAGAGAGATAGAGAGTAGTGTGTACTCGTGGCCAGCAATGTCTATTCTGAACAAAATATTTTTCAAACTAGAAATGGAAACAATAAAATTAGGCTGTATAATTCCAATATTTCTCCACTAACTAGTGTAAAAACTTCACTTTGATTAATTCAAATTTAAATCAATAAACAAAGTTTTGATTTCCAAGAAAAGGTGGGGAGAAAAGGACTGAAAAAGTTAGTGGTCACCTGACCTTGAATTCTGAGGTCAAGTTTTATTACTAATTATCTTAATTTGTTCCACTGTCTATCCACCTCCACAATGTGCATATGTCCACCTGGGTAAAATGATAACAGCTAACATTTTTCAAGTGTTTACTGTGTGTCAGACAGTGTTCTACATGTATACCTTGGCTAATTCTCACACCAGTTTTATGACATTTGGTACTACTGGACTGGTACGCCAGGACTTCCCTGGCGGCTCAGATGGTAAAGCATCTGCCTTCAATGTGGGAGACCTGGATTTGATCCCTGGGTTGGGAAGATCCTCTGGAGAAGGAAATGGCAACCTACTCCAGTACTCTTGCCTGGAAAACCCCATGGACGGAGAAGCGTGGTGTTACAATCCATGGGGTCGCAAAGAGTTGGACACGAATGAGTGACTTCACTTTCAATTTTTCTTTCACTGTTACTATCAGTCTATTGTTCTATATCTGGAAATTGAGGCACCAAAAGAATAATTTGTCCAAAGTTACACCCCATAACTAGTAGTGCTCAGAATTAAACCTAAAACAGTCAGTTTCCAGCACATCCATATCTGATCACTTATGTGTATAGAGTTGAGTAGAAACTGCCTTCGTTTTCTGTTCACTTTATAATGTGATGAACTTTTATGATAAATTAAAAATAAGCAAGTGTATATAGAAATTTTCATTTACATTGTAAATTGTGAAAAAAGTAAAAATCATAATCAAAGAGAAGTATTATCTTCTCCCTAAATGGCTTTTTATCATGACAAAAGTGAAATTGTACATTTAAAAAAATCAAGACATGAATCTCTTCATCTAATGTGAAGCTCAAAGTTCCTAAAGCAGGAAAATGTTTTCATTTTAAAAATAATTTATTCATCTGGATGGGAAAAGTAAAGTAGAAAAAATGAATATTTGGTCTTATTTAAAGACCTAAGTTAAATAAAATCATCAGATACTTGTACAAGATTGCACAATAAATATACAGAAAAAAAACCTACAAAAATAGAATCTATGATCTTTTATAATGGTCTTTAGTTATAGTATAATAGAAAAAATACACTAAGAAAATTAACAAAAGCAGTTTCTCCCCTTGCAATCTTCATTATGCCAATTAAGAGCACAAAATATTCAAGCACGTTAAATGCACAGATTTACATATAAAATATATGTACTAATTATAAAGTACTTTCACTTATTCTTTCAATTAAGTTAAATGAACTGTCAGGGGAGTGTAATCTCCTTGGTTCTGTCTCATCACAACAAAGATTTGAAGCGATGGATGTTAAAGCTCTCAGCACATCACAGCTCTCAGACACAGCTCTCTCCGTATTTTAGTTCTTGGATAGATCAGTTTTATTTAGAAAATAAAGAAAATACATTCTCGAAGCATGAGGGCATGCCGACCCAAAAGACAAGAAGAGAAGAGAGAGAGAGACAGAGACAGAGAGCATGCGAGCAGGAGACAGAGAGACCCCCAGTCCTTTGGCTCCTCTTTTTATGTTTTTTTTTTCCTCCCCCTGGGCCTGCCTTATGTAAATTGGGCTAGCCAGGAGTGCTGCTTGTTCTACCTGGAAGTCCTCATTCCTGCCCTCAGACCTTCCTTTGTTCTATTTTCACAGGCTTTTCCCTTGTCTTTTTGCCACCGCCATTCTGGACTCCCTTTTCCTATTCTAACTACTTAATATTCCCCCCTCAAGAGATGGGAGGCCCAATTCTTTGGGAATAGGGGCGTCAAGGTCTTTCTGGCTACTTCCTGCTGAACTGGAATGGCGAGGGGTATTGGGCCTCCCCCTCTTGCTAGTTTCAGGTCTGAGTCCTTATAGTGGTGTCCATCTAAGGGTGAGTGATATTTTCCATGGTCGGCTATAATTTTATATATCCTTGTTAAACTGGCAATGCATGTTGTAGCTTGTTGATCTGGGCAGAGACAGAACAGGTTAGACAATTGATAATACATGGAGCAATCATAAGCAACATCAATGTGGCATAACAAGGACTTGTAGGGGCATTAGCCAACTCCAAATTCCCATCTCCAGGATGGCTCAAGTCCCTCCTTGTTCAGGGATCAGAAGATCTATCTCCTTTCTGTTTTGGAGTACAACCCCTGCCAAGCTGTGTTGGCTCTTTAGAGATGTCCTGAGAAATCTTATCCCCAGAAACTAGATTTTTGGGGTGTTCATCAGAGTGGCACTCATTTGTAGTTCTAAATAGGTATCTGAGATCTCCCAGGGGCTCACAGGTGTACTGAGTGTCCTCTTCTGCTTTCTTCCAAGGCTTGACTCATGAGTAGCGAATCCAGGAGTCATGTCCTGGTACCTTGACTGCTGTGTGGGTAGAAAGTATCACAGGGTAGGGGCCCTTCCATGTGGACTGGAGTTGAGCCTTTGGGGACCCATCTTTCAAGACTTTAATTAGGACTTGAGTCCCTGGAGCATACAGTGGTGACTCCTTAGAATCTGTTGGGTGCTGGTTCACACCTCCATGAGAGTATATCCTATTGGAATTGCCCAATGCCCATGGTATAAGACTGGAGGGTCTGAACCTCTGGATCTAGGAAGAGGTCACTGACATAAACAAAAGATCTCCCATATAGCATCTCATAAGGACTAAGACCAACCTGTTCTTTAGGGGCAATACGGGTGCAAAGAAGAGCTATTGGTAAAGCCTCCTTCCATCCCAGGGAGGTCTCCTGGGTTATCTTTATTATCGCTAATTTTAAGAATTGGTTCGCTCTTTCTACTTTTCCTGAAGACTGAGGCCTCCAGGCACAATGGAAATAATAAGTAATGCCCAATGCTTTAGAGACCCCTTGGGTGACCTTAGAAGTAAATGATGTCCTATTGTCACTTTGTAATGAACTGGGCAAACCAAATCTCAGAATGATTTCATGGAACAATTTTTTTTTTTTTTAACCACCTCCTCAGCCTTCTCAGTCCAGGTGGGAAAGCCTTCAATCCATCCTGTGAATGTACCTATCATGACTGATAAATATTTATACCCTTGAGAAACTAGCATCTGCGTGAAGTCCATCTGCCAGTCCTCTCCTGGGTAGGCGCCACATCGTTGGACAGGTTGGGCCAGGTAGGGTCTTTGAGCTCCTTGGGGGTTGTTTAACTGGCAAGTGGGACAAGAGGAGACCACTTGCCTTATAGTCGTTTGGAGGCCTGTTTCTCTGAAGGACATTTCTAGTAATCTTTGGAGGGCCTTTTCCCCTAAATGAGTGGTGGCATGTAAGGAGTTAACCAACTTCCATTGGAGGTTCCCAGGCAAAAAAAGGAGTCCTCCTTTTGGAACCACCCCATATGATCTTTTTTTTTTTTTTTTTTTCATTTATTTTTTTTATTAGTTGGAGGCTAATTACTTTACAATATTGTAGTGGGTTTTGTCATACATTGACATGAATCAGCCATGGAGTTACATGTATTCACCATCCCGATCTCCCCTCCCACCTTCCTCTCCACCCATATGATCTTCTTGAAAGCCCTCATTCCTAGCTTTAAGAGTCTCACGTTCAATATATGAAGGAATTTCTGGCAAATTAGTCTGTAGAACTAAGGTGGAAACCCTTATTAGGTCACTGTTCTATAACATTGCTCTCTTAGCTGCCTGATCGGCTGCTTGGTTCCCTTGTGCCACTTCCGTGCTCCCTTTTTGGTGTCCTTTACAGTGGGAGATTGAAACCTCAGTGGGCAGATGGACTGCCTCCAAGAGTCTAAGAATTCGATCACCAAATTTGATCAGGGACCCTCAGGTGGTCAAGTGGCTCCTTTCTTTCCAAATAGCAGCATGTGTTTAGCACCAGAAAGGCATACTTGGAGTCAGTGTAAATGGCTATTCATTTTCCTTTTCCCAGCTCTAAAGCTCAAGTCAGGGCTATGAGCTCAGATAACTGGGCTGAAGTACCTGGGGCCAAAGGCTTAGCCTCTATGGTCTCAAAATTAGAGGCAGCTGCATATCCTGCTCTTCTTTTTCCATCTAAGACAAAACTGTTTCCATCAGTGTACCAGATTTCCTCAGGATTGGTCAGAGGATCTTCCAACAATCCCCCTCAGGGTTTTTCCCAGTAGTCCAACCAAGGTTCCTAGGCAAGAGTGAAAGAGGAGAGAGCCTTCGGGGATAGGCAGGAGGGTGGCTGGGTTAAGAACCTCACAAGGGGATATAGTGAGGCCTGGATTTTCCATCAGCACTACTTGATATCTGAGGATTCTTTGATCAGACATCCATAAATGACCTCTCCCATTTAGGAGTTGTTTTACTTGGTGGCTGGTAAAAATAGTTAGTTTGCCGGCAAAGGAGAGTTTTAAAGCATCTTCTATCAGGATGTCAATAGCTGCAAGATTTCAAAAGCAGGGAGGCCAGCCTCAGGCGATTGGGTCGAGCCTCTTGGATAAGTAAGCTACAGGCTGGGGCACAGAATCCAACCTTTGAGTTAATACTCCCAAGGCTATTCCCTCTCTTTCATGGACATAAAGTTGGAATGCTTTTTCTGGGTCTGGCAACCTCAAGGCAGGTGCCTGAGTTAAGGCTTGTTTTAGTGTAGCCTCTGCATTCTTTTGAGGAGTTCCCCACATCAGTGGGATTGAATCATCCTGTCCCCTTAAGCTTTCATATAAGGGCTGGGCAATTAGACCATAGTTGGATATCCAGATTCTACAATACCCAGTTAGCCCCAGGAAAGGTCGCAATTGTTTTCGAGTCGTGGGGGAGGGCAACTGGAGGATTCCTTGTACCTGATCAGAGGACAGCCTCTTGGACCTATGTGTAATCTGAACTCCCAAGTAAGTGACCTTCGTCTTGACCATCTGTGCCTTAGCACGGGAGACTTTATATCCCCTCTCTGCCAAAAGGTTTAGAACTTGAATCGCGTGTTTTGGGGCATTTTTCTCATCTGGAGAGCAAATTAGTAGGTCATCTACGTATTGTAATATTTTCCCATTAAGTCCCAGGTCCAGATCTAGGAGATCCAGGCTAAGGGCCTATCCAAACAGGTGGGGGCTATCTCTGAACCCCTGATGTAATACTGTCCAAGTCATCTGTTTTTGTTTTTCTGCTGGGGCCTCCCACTCAAAGGCAAAAAGATATAGGGACTCTTTAGCCAGTGGTATGCAAAAAAAAATGCATCTTTGAGATCCAAGACTGTAAACCACTTGGCACTGGGTGGGATTTCTCCCAAGATTACATAGGGATTGAGTATTGTGGGATGGAGGGGAACTACAGCTTCATTTATGATCCAGAGATCTTGAACCATTTGCCAGGTTCCATCCTTTTTCTTTACTCAGAGGATTGGGGTGTTACAGGGTAAACTGGTGGGGACCAATATCCCACAAGCAAGGAATTTCTTTATTAGAGGCTGTAGTCCCTCCTGAGCCTCTCTTCTGAGGGGATATTGTTTCTGGTTAGGAAGCCAAGTGGGATCTCGGATAATGATGACCAGTTCAGCTTGGTGGGCTCGTCCAGGAGTCCCCTGGTCCCACATCTGGGGATTAATTTTGTCCTCCCATAGTTTTTGGTCCCTCTCTATTGGAGAGGGTGTAACGGGTTCTTCAGTAGTAACCAGAAGCTGTAGGGCTCTAGGGGCTGAAAAGCTTCCCATCACAAGGGTGTTCCCCAGTTTAGTGAGTATATCTCTTCCCAATAAGTAAGTAGGACACTCAGGGACCACCGGAAACTGGTGGGAAAATATTTGTCCATCCCAGCAACAAAGTGCTCAGGTGAATCTTTTTGTAACTGTTTTTCCTGTAGCATCCACAATGGTACAGGTTAGGGAGGAGAAGTCTCTGGAGTAGGAGATCAAGACAGAGTAAGTAACCCCCATTTCAACAAAGAAGTTCTCAGGCCTACCTGCCACATCCAGTTGCACCCTTGGCTCCAGCCCCGTGATGGTCATCTGTGACAGGTGGGCTGGCTGGAGCGAGCCGTTTCAGTCCTCTTGAACCATCGTGAGGGAAGGCTTGGTGCTTGACCTTGAGGCTCTTGGGTCCTGAGGGCAGAGTGCTGTTCAATGTCCCAGTTGATGGCATTTGGGAGACTAGTCATGGTTTGGACACTCTTTGGCCCAATGCCCCGCCTGTCTACAGATTAGGCATTTACCTCAAGCCTTGTCCTTCAAGCACTCGGGGTTTGCCATAGGGCTTCCCTGGAGGGAGGCCAGCATCTGGGCATAACTTGTCTCTTTCCTTTTCTCCCTCTCCTGGGCCTTGCCCTCCTTCTTCTGTTCTCTGTTATAAAAAGTATTGGTGGATGTCTGGACCATCTCATCTAAAGAGGAAGCAGGGTCCTGCTGCTATAGCTGTTGTAACTTTATTCTGATATCTGATGCACATTGTGACAGGAATTTGTCCTTTAAAATCACCTGTCCCTCATAAGAGTCTAAGTCCAGATTGGTAAACTTTTGGAGGGCCTCTTTTAACCTTTCCAGAAAGGCTATGGGGTCTCATTGGGCTCCTGAGTTATTGCTGAGACTGGGTACAGTCCCACAACTAATAGGCTTCCTTCTATTTCCATGGGTGGACTTCCTTAGAAGTGAGTCTTTCTGAAGCTTATCCTACCCAGTACTGTTGCAACCTGACAGCCAGGCATCCCTGGGTCAGGGTGCAGATCCTCAGGCAGGCTGAGGTGTGACAGTCTCCTGGAGATCGAATCCCCGGGCAGGTTGAGGCATGACGGCCTCCTAGGAATTGGGTCCCTGAGCAGGTTGAGGCGTGACACCATTTTGAGGACCAGATCCCTAGGTAGGTCAAGGCAGGTTGACCTCCTGGGACCCCTGGACTGCAGTTGGGTGTCCCCAAGGTCTCCAGTGTGACCAATGCTGGGTAGGATTGAGGGGTTATACTTTTAACTCACTGCCAGTTTGTTCACCACAGATGGGAATAGATACCCTGATGTAAAGCAATCCAAGCCTGTGCCCTGAGACTGGGAAACAGTGAAACAGTCATAAGTCTATCCTCTTATTGCTCTAAGGGATTGTAAGTCACTGATTTCTCCCCCTAGTCTTCCATAAGAGCAGGTTAGTGTGTCTCCACTGATAAACACTGCCATAGACCCACTTTAGGTAATAACAGAAGTAATGACAAAGGAGTGGGTTATCTGGCCCTGTTAGGGACATTAAAGTGTTTTAATAATAGACTGGGTGGACCAATACTGTCTACAAGGTGTCAGGGTCCTGGTTGTAGGAGTTAGTAATTGGCTTAAGAACAAATTTGTTAAGAGGCAACAGATCAGATATTCCATAAAAATGGAGTGGAGATTTGATCCGGGGGTATGTTTGTAACTTTAGGAGATGGGTGGTGAGGGTTTGGGCCCAAATGGCCTGAAGGGCCAACTCCCAAGGTGGCAAACATTATCCCTGGAAGCCCAATTGCCTTTGAAGGGATGCCAACTGATGGACTTCTAGCAGGCATTGTGTGCCTGTCCCCCACCCTAGTGGGTTCACTGAGAGATGCTGATGTTGCACATGTTGTAGGAAACACAGAAGATGAAGGCCTGAATATCTAGAAGGATTGGATATTATACAGTATTTCCCTCCCAAGGGCCAGCTATTTTCTGGTTGTCCCTCCAGAAGATTGTAGAGGCAACATTGTGGGCCTGGACGGGGCTTAGGAAAAGAGCATGAAACAGGAGGGAAGGGGTCAGGGCACAACTTTTAAAAGAATGACATAGCACAAGGGCATAACATAAACCAATTAAAATCAATAGGGTCCAAAATGACAAGTCAAATTCAAATAAACCTTAATCCCCAATCTGTAAGCTAAATGACACACCCAGAAGTGGCAGGACAGCTCCAAGGCACTGTCAAAAGACAGAGGAGTGGGTGGTTCCCCAATGGTTGGGATGATCCTCCCACTCATTCGCATATGAATTCACCCAGCCTGCAAAACCTAGCCAGGCCGCATTCCAAGGCCTAAACCCTTGCCCTCTGCAATGGCCCACACCCTGTAGAGTGCACTTCTCTCTGAATCCCAACAAAACCACCTCTTACCTATTGCTGTGTCTCTCACTGAACTTTTGCAATGAGACATCAGAGCCTGAGCTTCATTAGGTCCTAAAGCCAGGCATCCTGGGTTTTGGCCGGGCTAGAGTCCCGGGAGAGAGGTGCTGAAGGACTGGAGGAGAAAGCAGTGTGAAAAATATGTCAAGGAATCCCCTTTATAGCCTGATGGAAAAACTGCTAAATACCTGATCTGTGTTCACAGTTTTCATTGGCCTGATCCTTGGCACAAAGAGGATTAAGGACAGAAGAACTCCCACCGGCTTGGATAACAGCTACTGGGGCTCAGCAGATAGTGCCTTTGGGACATACTGAGGAGTAGCCTCTCCAGAGTCCCTCAATTGTGCCTGTTCACAGGGGGTTCAAGGAAACAAGAAATGAGAGATTGTAAAGGAACTAAATTTCGTTAGGCATATGTCCCTCCAGCCATAGGAGCAAGGACTTCCTGCCTTAACCAGAGGTCTTCTCAAATCTGAGACTGAGCTGCGTGAGCTTTCTGCTGAGTTTGTTTTTCGCTGTCCTAGTTTCCAGCACGATGGGCTTCTTGTCACTTCCCCTGCGCTGGGTTTTCTTTGTGTTCCACTTCTAACGTGGGAGCATTTGCTGAGTTGGGCTCCTGCTGTGCTTGGCCTCCTCCTTGTGGGGCTGCACGAGGTTGTTTCTGCCAGGTTAAATCCGAGTCAAGGCACCATAGATGTCAGGGGAGTGTAATCTCCTCAGTTCTGTCTCATCACGGCGAAGATTTGAAGTGACAGACGTTAAAGCCCTCAGCATGTCACAGTTCTTGGACACTCCGTGTTATAGTTCTTGGATAGATCAGTTTTATTTAGAAAATAAAGGAAAACACATCCTCAAGGCGTGAGGTCATGCCAACCCAAAAGACGTGAAGAGAAGAGAGAGAATCAGCACGTGCGGGAGGGAGAGACAAAGAGACAGAGAGCAGGAGAGTAGGGGAAAGAGAGACCCCCAACCCTTTGGCTTCTCTTTTTATATGTTTTTTTCCTCCCCCTGGGCTTGCCCTATGTAAATTGGGCTAGCCAGGAGTGCAGTGCTGTCTGTTCTACCCAAGGTCCTCAGTCCCGTCCTCAGACCTTCCTTTGTTCTATTTTCACAGGCTTTTCCCTTGTCTTTTAGTCATCGCCATTCTGGACTCCTTTTTCCTATTCTAAGTACCTAACAGAACTAATTCATGATAAAGCACAACCCAAAATATAAATACATTATAAAATATAAGATTTTAAAAATAAAACTGAATACTGGAGAACCTCTTTCTAGTAACTTTGTTGAAAACGTGTCTGCTTGCATGCTTGAGGTTAGAAGTTATGGTGAAGTCCCTATTATCTCCCATAGTCAGAGACTCTACGTTTCTGCTGACCTTCTGAAGCACTTTAATCTTGAGGCTTGGTCTATCCCCGAAAATAACTTATTCTTGTTACCTCTACCTGAGGGGTTTTCAAATGAATTAAGATGACTAAATATCTGTTAAATGGGGATAAACTACTTTCTGGCTACACAAGACCCATATAGTACTCTTGCATGGCTCTTATTTAGATCTAATATGTGGTCCTTTCTTCTGGGTCACCCTTGCCTCCCAAGTGGGACCCAAACAACTAAAAATGGCTACAAAGCCTGGTGAGGCACCTAAGTCAGACTGCTCAAACCAGCTCTTCATTTAACTTTTTCAAGCTTCAATTTCCCTATCTCAAGAGTAGAGCTCTTGATAATATCTAGCTTAAAAATGAGATGGTAAATGTGAAAACATTTACAACAATGCCTAGCATATTGTAAACAGTTGATACATTTTAACTAAAAATATAAAATAGTAAAATATAAGGTGCTATTCCCTATTGACAAAGAGTTTATAATCTACTAGGGAGACATCTATGAGAACAGTCTTCATAAGATAACCAAATATAAAGTGATGGTTCAAATAAATATAAAGTTCTAGAGAAATAGGGGAGGGAGGGACAGTATTTTAAGTTGTAAGTAAGCAGATGATTTCTTGAAAATTGACATAGTGAATTTGATCATTTATATTTTTCTATTCTCCCAAGCAGAACCTTTCTTCATAAATAAGTTTCATTTCAAGCTTTACATGAATAAATGCATAGCTCAAATTTGAGGTGTATAAAATAATGTATGGTTTTATTGTATTTTGAAACCTGGAACTTGATGGAATAATATTATTTTATTATTATGTTGCCCTAAACTTCTCCCGAAAACAAAAAGTAGTGACAGAATGATGTGAATATGCAATAGGCATATGGAAAATAATGTAACTACTTGAAAGAGTTTGTTTTTTTTTTCCCCCCTTGAACTAGCTTTTCACTGTAGTAACAAATTTTAAGCAATTTGTCAAAGCAGTTTCTTTATCTAAATATCTGCATAACATCCAGTTGAAAATAGCTGAAACCTAGGATTGATTTGAATCAGAAGTTTAATTGTGCCTCCTTTTTAGAAATATGTGTATGCACAGTATCTCTTTTTATGTACAACCCATATACTTATTTTTAAGTGATCCAACCTTCATTGAGTAAGCAAAAATATAACAAAAACACATAAATCCTTTAGCCATCTACTCGATTAAAATTATTGCTTTGTTATCTCAAAAAAGGTGTCTTAGAGAAAGAAGACAATGGTAAACTGAAATTTAAAAGTATAACAGTTTATAATTTATTTTCAATATGTTTGGGAAATGCATCAGTTGGTAAACACTGAGCTTAAAGTAGATCTCAATGTGTCGGTAATTTGGAGAAATGGCAAAAGATATGAATCAATACATTGATATATTGGACTTTCTTGTGTAGGAAGGACTCTAGTACAAGGAGTGACCCTTTGTTTAGTAAATACACTTTTAGGAGAAGTGGTACTTGGCATGTGTCTTGGACCATTAATTAACTACCTGATTTGATACTATAATTCCAGCCCTAGTAAAAACTGGTCTGTGCAAGGTTCATGCATGAACACTAGAGGCTTTGTTAAGAACAGTTGACCTTTTGAAAGCATTACTATTAATAAAAACTCCCACTCTAATGTTGTGTGTTCCTCTAACTAAAAATGAAAGAACAAACTTTTCAGCATAAACAAATAGCTCTGAAAAGCCCCATCTCCATCTCGTGACTGGTCTTTGTGACCTTTCCAACTCTGCGATCACCTAATGTTACTGTAGTATGATAGTATTATAATTTGGCAAGATGTCCAATTAGATAGTGGTTAAAAACAAATTGTGGGTGGAAAATGGGAAATCATGTTTCTGAGGTTACTCTGTTCAGTCAGTCTACAATTGTTTAAGTATAAAATGTTTGAAAAAATAAAATAACTATTTCTAGAAAATAATTGATTTATACTGACAGTCACAGGTAACCAATACACTGACATCCATTTTCCTTTCCTACAGAGCATCTCCCCCCTCAGCATTTGATTGCATCAAATTAGAGATAGTGTTAATGTGTTATGCTTATTTTTGCCTTTTAAAATTGTTTCTAAGATTTAACTATTAAACCATTATATTTATTGCTGCTATCAGTTTTATACTTACAGTGAATGAAATCACTTGCCTGATTGCATCATAAGGCCTAGTTTATTTTCATAAAATTGACAATATATTGGAGTCCATATACCTCCAGAATTTGAACCTCTGTAAAGCAGTTTAGCATAGATAATAGGACATATGAATAAGAGTTATAAGACCCTCAGACTTTGCCAGTGATTTATTCTATAACCTTGAATAAATTGCCTAGTTACTTTTCGTACCTTGAAAGTGAAACTTCTTTTACTTACCTCACATTGATGCCTCACTAATTAAAATGAAAGTGTTTTAAAGATCTTTGGGGAAAATAGGCTGTGAATGCATCCGATATTATTTTTCCCTTACTCTCAACTCCATTAGGCACAGTCTGCTGATTCCCAGTTGCTATTGGTTGGTAAATGGCTAAGGAATTTTTATTGCTAACTGAGAATTTACTGTTTGCCAAATACTATGCTTGGTGCTTTACATGGATTATCTCTTATTCCCATGATAGCCTTATGAGATGGATATTTAATTATGGGTCTATAACACCATGCAAAGAGAAAATCTTCAAAATTGCAATGTATTACAAAGTAAAATTGTGAAGGAAGATCTCTATCTTTGACAAGTTTTTGCATTTTTTATTCTAGATAGCAACATCCCCCCCAGGCTCCAGAGACTAAAATATCAAAGTATAAATGACAATTAACAATTTAAAATGCTACTTCCTCACATGGAATTTGCATTTTAAAGATAATAAACTTTAGCTCTTTCGTCTAGGCCGCCGACATGCCATCCAGACTAAGGAAGACCCGGAAACTTAGGGGCCACGTGAGCCACGGCCACGGCCGCATCGGCAAACACCGGAAGCACCCGGGAGGCCGAGGTAATGCTGGCGGCATGCATCATCACAGGATCAACTTCGACAAATATCACCCAGGATACTTCGGGAAAGTTGGTATGAGGCATTACCACTTAAAGAGGAACCAGAGTTTCTGCCCGACTGTCAACCTTGATAAATTGTGGACCTTGGTTAGTGAGCAGACACGAGTAAATGCTGCCAAGAACAAGACAGGAGCTGCTCCTATCATTGATGTGGTGCGATCAGGTTACTACAAAGTTCTGGGGAAAGGAAAGCTCCCAAAGCAGCCTGTCATCGTGAAGGCAAAATTCTTCAGCAGAAGAGCTGAGGAGAAGATTAAGGGTGTAGGTGGGGCTTGTGTCCTGGTGGCTTGAAGCCACATGCTGCGAAATTCATTAAATGTTGAGTACTTTTCAAAAAAAAAAAATAAATAAAAAATAAAAAAAAAAATAAAGATAATAAACTTTAAACCAAAGAAATGGCACTCTACCAATGACATTTTCAACACCATATACTATGGGTACTTTGCAGTAGTTATCAGAAAATATGGAAAGATTAAAAAATCACATCACATTAGAATTATCCACTGTTGTTGAGATTAATTTTGGGGGAAATTGCTATAAATATTCTCTCTCCCTCTCTATGGTAGCCCAAGGAATCTTCTTATTTTCAAATATATAGTTGTGTGGGAAATATGAAATGGAAATCAAAGGGTTGATTGCTTAATAGTTAATGTTGAGGTATGCTTGGGGCAAGATTCCTTTCTCTTAGGAACACATATTCCAAAGAATTTGGTTCTTCATACTCAATAACTTCAATTTAGTTAAAATCTGAAAAGAACCTGTACAGTCCTCATCTTTGACTAGGAAAGAAGTTGTAGGAGCAGTCAAACTATGAGCAACAAAATAATTGTGTTATATAACTTCCTTAGGAAGCCAGTAGTACTGACTCACCGTGTTCTCCAAACTTCTCCCCACCTGCTCCTGCTCAAGCTTCAAAATTCGTATCCATAGTCTAGAGAAATAGCTTTTGTCTGGTACGATGACATCTAATGATTCATCAGCTACAAGGTCATTCATAAGTGTGTGCATCACAGGCTGTATACATACCTAGGGGGTTATTTTAAATGATTTGGACATTATTTCCCACTTTGCCTATTTCCAATATACACATTTATCAGGAAGTCACTGTTGTTTTTCAGTTGCTCAGTCATGTCCGACTCTTTGTGACCCCATCAACTGCAGCACGCCAGGCCTCCCTATCCTTCACTATCTCCCAGAGTTTGCTCAACCTCATGTCCATTGAGTCAATGATGCCATCCAACCATCTCATCCTCTGTCACTCTCTTCTCCTGCCCTCAATCTTTCCCAGCATCAGGGTCTTTTCCAATGAGTTGGCTTATTGCATCAAGTGGCCAAAGTACTGGAACTTCAGCTTCAGCATCAGTCCTTCCAATGAATATTCAGGGCTGATTTCCTTTAGGATTGACTGCTTTGATCTCCTTGCTGTGCAAGGGACTGAGTCTTCTCCAGTATCACAGTTCAAAATCATCAGTTTCTTTATGGTCCAACTCTCACATCCAGTAGTACATGACTACTGGAAAAGCCATAGCTTTGGCTATATGGACCTTTGTTAGATTTCATATTCACACATTCAAAATCTCTGCAACTGTCTAGTGTAATAGCCTGGAAAATATGACATGTGTGATTTGAGAGTATGACTAAAACAAAATGTCTAGATTTCATATAGTTTGCTCTTAATTATGGGAATATTATTTTAACTTCACTTTAGGAGAAAGAAAAGGTGATTTGGCTCATGCCGTGCTCAGCAGCTTCAGTTGTATCTGACTCTTTGCAACCCCGTGAATTGTAGCTCACCAGGCTGCTCTGTCCATGGAATTTTTCTGTCAAGAATACTGGAGTGGGTTTCCATGCCCTTTTCCAGATTTGGCTTATATATTCTAACTAGTAGCAATGACTACTTACATAATACCATGCCATGATATCATCACAGGCAAAGGACCTACTTGAAGCTGCTTCTAACTTAAATTATTTCTCAATAGAAACGCCCCAAGACTGGGTTTTAGAGAATTCCCTTTAACCACTGACTTTGATACTAAAGTCCATATATATATGCCCACACTTCTTTATCTATTCCTTAGCTGATAGATATTTAAGTTGCTTCCATGTCTTGGCTATTGTAAACAGCACTGTGATGAACATAGCGGGTGCAGGTATCTTTGATATTATAGCTTCATTCAAACATATGTCCAGAAGTGTGATTGCTGGACAGAGGAGTCTGGTGGGCTACAGTCCATGAGGTTGAAAGAGTCAGACACAAATGAGCAACTAACACACACACACACACACACACACACACACACACACACACACACACACACTTGACAAGTCTATTTTTAGTTCTTAAGGAACCTCCGTACTGTTCTCCATAGTGGCTCTGCCAATTTACATTCCCACCAGCAGTGTAGTAGGGTTCCCTTTTCTCCATACCCTGTCCAGCATGTGTTATTTGTAGACGTGTGTTTTGTTTTGTTTTTTTGGGCCACACCATGCAACATATGGGATTTTAGTTCTCCTACTAGGGATTTAATCTACACCACCCCCCTGTTCCACCCCCACCCACAGTGGCAGTATGGAGTTTTAACCACTGGACCACTGGGGAAGTCCTATTTGAAGACTTTTTAATAATGGTCATTCTGACCAGTGTGAGGTGATGTCTCATAGTTTTGATTTGCATCTCTCTAATAAGTAGTGATGTTGAACATCTTTTCATGTGCCTATTGGCCATCTGTATGTCTTTTTTATGTCTTTTTCTTGTCTGATTGCTACGGCTAGGACTTCCGATACTGTGTTGAATGGAAGTGGTGAGAGTGATAAGAATCTTGTCTTATTCCAGATTTTAGCAGGAAGGTTTTCAGCATTTCACCATTGAGTATTATGTGATCTGAGATTTTGTCATAATAGCTCTTATTATGTTGAGTTGTGTTCCCTCTATACCCACTTTGGTTAAGAGTTTTTTCATGACAGGATGTTGACTTTTATCAAACGCTTTTTCTGCATCTATTGAGATGATCGTGTGGTTTTTGTCTTCTTTGATGTGTATCACATTAACTGATTTGTGTATGTTGAACAATCTTTGTGACCCTGGAATGAATCCAATTGAGTCTTCTTGAATTCATAAACAAGGCAAGAAATCAAGGAAATATAAACATTGGTCATTAACTGAGATAAAGTCCGTATGATGACACTCATTCAGTCTTCTTCATTTTGAATAGTGATTTGAGCTATTTTGTAATGTTGAGCAAATTGATGTGTGTTTCACTTGATTTCAGCATCAGAATCATCACAATGATATGACCAGGTATTATCATAAAATAGATTCTAATAATTCATAGGGACACAACTGGGAGTCTTGTTCTAGTAATGGTAAAATGATTCCATTGCATACTACATCTCAATGAAAAAGAAAACATGTCCATTATCTCTTTTAATCCTCAGTACAATTCTCTAAGCTTTGTCTTATCTTATCTTTATGGACAAAGAAATTGAGGCTCAAAGAGAATAGGGGACTAGCCTTAGAACTGTCCTTCAAGATAGGTTCTCTGAACAAGTATAAAATTGTGTCCTTTTCCCTACAGCTCTGCTTTTCTGTCCCAGTACTGATGCCAACTCCCTCAAGTAATTTATCTTCTTTGAATGTAAGTTTTTTCACCTGCAAAACTGGCCATGGAATGTAGAAAGACTTGAATCTTAGTGATTCGAGCCTGTGAACCAAAGATTCCTTGAGGTAGGAGTGGGAGAGGAGTACATGAATTTATATGTCCATTGAATAGTTTGCATAGTACATAACTAACTTGTATTGCAATATGTGTCTGAAAAAATGCTGTTGAAATTAATAAAATACACATTCACTCAAAACCAGTATTGAATCCATTGTAGCTTTTTGTTATTATATATTTCCTTAATCAACAGCTACTAAAAGTGCCACCATTATCTTGGGAGATCCACCACATTTTGCAATGTTAAAAAGGGTCTTTATACTCAAAAAGTTTGGGAATCTCTAAACTTGATGATCTTCAAAACACCTCTGAGCTTGAAAATTCTATGAAATTATTACACAAACCAAGTCTTATTTGATCATTAATACAGAACAGGACTAATTAATTGTAATCCAATTGGCCAAGTAATGATAGACTGTTTGATCTATTTGATCTGAGAAATCATATGAAACCAGCATGAGTATATTTTCATCTAAGAAAAATCAGGAAAGTGTGGGGGACTTGACATAATAGTGATTTCAAAATAGAAATATGTCATTATCCTCCTAATTCCCATAAGCATTTATTATCTTGTGATTCTGAGTGGTGGGCAGTATAAATCTAGTTAACTATATTGATACTGGACTTCTAAGTGGCACTAGTAGTAAAGAACCCATGTGCCAATGCAGGAGACATAACAGATGTGGGTCTTATTCCTGGGTCAGGAAGATCCCCTGGAGGAGTGTACGGCAACCCATTCAAGTATTCTTGCCTGGAGAATCCCATGGACAGATAAGCCTGGTGGGCTACAGTCCCTGGGGTCACAAAGAGTTGGACATGACTGAACTGTTACAGCACGCATGTGCATATTTGTATTAGCCTTTTAGGGGCTTGTAATATAAGGTATTTGTTATTCTACTGCCCTTCATCCTTTCAAAAATATGTCTGAAAAATGAAAGTGAAATTCACTCAGTTGTGTCCAACTCTTTGCGACCCCATGGACTCTACAGTCCATAGAATTCTCCAGGCCAGAATACTGGAGTGGGTAGCCTTTCCCTTCTCCAGGGGATCTTCCCAACCCAGGGATTGAACCAAGGTCTCCTGCATTGCAGGCAGATTCTTTTACTAGCTGAGCCACCAGGGAAGCATGTGACATATTCTCACCACCTCTTCTTTTTTTCTTTCACCACCTCTTCTTATCCAAGCTATCATAATCTCTTGCCTATAAAATTACACCTTACAAATTGATTTCCTCTCTTCTGCCCTTGTCTTCACTATAGTGTATTTTCAACAAACAAGCCAGAATAATTTATTCAAAACAGGAAGCAGAGCATGTTGTTCCCTTCTCACAACTCTCAAACAATATACCATTCAAAGTAAAAATCCAAGTCATCCAAATAGTCAAATACCCCCATGATTTTCCCCTTATTTTCTACCATTCTATTTATTACTATTTCACTCCACTTAGTCCTTACATTTCATCTGTGCTTAGCTCCATTTCTGGAACTTTAATTTCCAGGAGGTAGATGTTACTTTGTGCTGTTTGTTCTCTATAGCTTCCTTGTAATAAATTAGAGTGGTCTGGACAAGTGAGGGCACTTCCTAACTGTCACAGCTCATATCTCAGAGCATGGCATTAACTCTTTGGTAAGAAAGCTCTCTTTGCTATGGCTTGACTAGAAGAGACTCTGGCTTCCCACGTAACCCAGTAGTGGTCAAATTAACTAACAAATCTCACCTGTTCATTTTATTTAGTATTTCCCAGGCACCTTTGACTTTTGCATTTTATGTTGACTTTTTTATTGTTTTATAATTTGAGAGTCACAGCTACTCTTAAAATCAGGGAAATTCGACATACATAATGGAAAATTATGTCTTAATTAGGTCTTAATTTTATGTTTAGCTATTGCACATTGTTCAAACTGGAATGTATAATACTTAGGAACAAGTTGCAACATACACTTAATTAAGTACCATGCAAACACATTACCAGGGCAGTTTCTGTAGGCACAGCTCCAGTAACAATGTGAGTTCATGCTAAATCATATTTACCACAACACAGTGAATGTGAGAAACTCTGAAGCAAACATTTTTCCATTAACATTTTGCTACCATCATGTGCATATAAAGTAGAAATTGCAGACATTTTCCAGGTTCACAAATCTTACCCCAGAGAACTGTCGAGTATTCAAATATCAAATCAGGCATAATTCTGCAAATAATGCTTTGTCTTCCAAAAACTAATCACCAAAATATAATTTAACATAAAAAAGCAAAAATTGAGAAGGAGTGTTTGGGAAACCCAATATTTGTAATGATACAACTTTGAAAAACCTGTTTTTACATGAGACTTGATTTGAATTATCAAAGCTCAGCTATACTTAGGGAGGAAAAAAGTGGTGGCAGAAGATGATGAAAAAAGTTTTGGATACTAAATGAGCCAGCTTGAATGTTGTGATCACATTCTTGTGAATTTCTGTCTTCAGAAATGGATTCATAAGGTGTTCAGTTCAGTTCAGTCGCTCAGTGGGGTCTGACTCTTTGCCACCCAAAGGACTGCAGCATGCCAGGCTTCCCTGTCCATCACCAACTCCCAGAGCTTACTCAAACTCATGTCCATCAAGTCGGTGATGCCATCCAATCATCTCATTCTCTGTTGTCCCCTTCTCCTCCTGCCTTCCATCTTTCCCAGCATCAGGGTCTTTCCCAATGAATCAGTTCTTTGCATCAGGTAGCCAAAGTATGGGAGCTTCAGCTTCAGCATCAGTCTTTCCAATGAATATTCAGGACTGTTTCCTTTAGGATTAACTGATTTCATCTCCTTGCAGTCCAAGGGACTTCCAAGAGTCTTCTCCAACACCAGTCATTGTGTGTAGACTCTTTAAAAGGAAACTTTTACACGATTTCCTCAGAGCCAGTTAAAAAGAAAACAAATGCCAAGACAAAAGAAAAAAGAAAGGAAAGAAGGAACAAGGTAGAGAAGTAAGGAGGGATAAAGGAGGAAAGGAATGAGGGAAGAAAAGAAAGGAAGCAGAGGAAAAAAAGAAATATTTATCTACTGCTAAATGCTTCATTCTTTCCATAATGTTCTCACTTAATGCTCACAATAACCCAACAGGGTAGGTATTACACCTTTATTTTGAAAAAAGGAAGCAGGCTGTGAAAGGTTAAGTGATTCACCTAAGGTCTTGCAGTTACTGAGTGGCTCAGAATTCAAGCCTAAGTTTGCCTGACTCCATGTCCATGTGATCCTTCCCAGTATGTCACACTTTTGGGATCACTCTGACACAGAACTTTGGTTTGCAATTCATGGTCCATGTGACCTTACAGGCTACCTTATACCGTTAATAAAAAATGATATAATGATTTCTATTCTTAAGCTAATGTTATGCATTGTGCATTTAGAATTTCTGATTTTAATAAAAATGAAGACATAATATCATTACATCTCATCAAAAATAGGGATTTCCCTGATTCTATAGATTTGGTTGCATTTTCTGAAGAAAAGCAGGAGCAAATGGAGGGAGTGGTTTCTTTGCCCCATCAAACTGACTGAAAATAGTTTAGAACAACTTCCCAAGGTGTTTTTTAAACTACATAAAAGGGTCATTTTAAATTCTAGAAGTAGTTTTTTTTTTTTTAGAAATGGGGGCAAATTTACTACTGAAATAGTATAATCTGACACAGTGAGTCAAGTCTTGAAAGTATAATTTTGCATGGTGGCATTGTTTTGGAAAGAAGCAGTTATAGTTTATTAATTGGCTCCTAGGTTTACCATCAGGTTTCCTTTTATTTTTGTTCTATTGATCTTTAAAAAAATTAAAACCAAATAAAACATGCACAAAAAATACAATAGCTTGCTATAGCAAATTGATATGAGGGTTGTTTTAGGGGTGATGAAAATGTTCTAGAGTTAGATTGTGGTGATGATTTCACAACTACATAAATGTAATAAAACTCACTAAATCATACACTTAACATGAGCAAATTTATGGTATGTAAAGTATATCCCTATAAAACTGCATAAACAAGAATTGAATGTAAAAAAAAAAAAAAAAACAACCCAAATTACACAGAAGAGTACAGAGTGAAAAGTAAAAGGTGCAACTTTAAGTTTACTTAATAAGTATATACTCCAGTATTCATGCCTGGATAACCCCATGGACAGAGGAGCCTGGCAGGTTGCAATCCATAGGGTTGCATTGAGTCGAACATGACTGAAGTGACTTAATATATACACACACACATAAATGAGGGGGATTCACTAGTGGCTCAGTGGTAAAGAATTTGCCTGCAATGGAGGAAACACAGGAGATGTGGGTTCAATCCCTGGGTCAGGAAGATCCCCTGGTGAAGGAAACGGCAACCAGTATTCTTGCCTGGGAAATTCCATGGACAGAGGAGCCTGGTGGGCTAACTCCATGGGGTCACAAAAGAGGTGGACACAACTCAGAAAATAAACAACAACAACATAGCAAATGGGAGCTTTAAAAAGAATGAAAAAATATAACTCTATAATGATGTGCTACACAGAGATTTGGAAAATCAGAATTTCTTTCATCACAGTAACAAACTATATAGAAATAGCTAAGAGTTACCGATTATGTACTACATATCTAGTACTGTTCTAAATGTGTTACAAGTATTATCTCAGTTTATAGTCACCACAATCTTATGAGTTAAGTGGTATTATTAACATATATATTTTACAAATGAGGTGACTGAAGGAAAAAGATTAATAAGTACCTTCCAGATCACATGATCAGCAAATTTTGAAGCCAGAGTATGCAATGCAGGTGGCGGGATTCTGGAAACCTTGCTCTTAATATTTGTAATAAGCTAATTCAATTATATTTGCCTAGTCTTTTATTTTCACCCAGTCCTTTAACTTTTAACTGGAGAGTAATTACTTAACAATATTGTGATGGGTTTTGCCATACATCAGCATGAATCAGCCATAAGCATACATGTGTCCCCTCCCTACTGAATCCCCCTCCCATCTACTTCCTTCTACCTAATCTTAAGACTTGGCCCATGTGCCACAGTATCTATGAAGTGATCTCCAAATACCTATTTTGCATTGGTACTCAATATCACACAGTTTTGTTTTTAGCTTATTAAATGTATATGTGCTTTATCTTACCAGCTAGTCTTACTGAGGTCAAAGAGAATGTGAAAAAAAAAAAAAAAGAGAATGTGAACAAGTGACATTTTTGCATCCTCCACATTGCTTGGTTCATGAATAAGCATAGGACATGCTTTATAAACACAGGTGTATTAATTGACTCTTTGGGAAAATTGACTATTATTAATATATGATCTATTGAACAACAACGATAAAGAGCAATATTGCATATTGCTGGAATATTAGGTCTATGAATCAAGGCAAATTGGAAGTGGTCAAACATGAGATGGCAAGACTGAACATCGACATTCTAGGAATCAGCAAATTAAGATGGACTGGAATGGGTGAATTTAACTCAGATTACCATTATATCTACTACTGTGAGCAGGAATCCCTTAGAAGAAATGGAGTAGACATCCTGGTCAACAAAAGACTGAATTGCAGTACTTGGATACAATCTCAAAAATGACAGAATGATCTCTGTTCATTTCCAAGGCAAACTATTCAATATCACGGTAATCCAAGTCTATGCCCCAATCAGTAATGCTGAAGAAGCTGAAGTTGAACAGTTCTATGAAGACCTACAAGACCTTCTAAAACTAACACCCCAAAAGGATGTCTTTTTCATTATACGGGACTGGAATGCAAAAGTAGGAAGTCAAGAAACACCTGGAGTAACAGGCAAATTTGGCCTTGGAGTACAGAATGAAGCAGGGCAAAGGCTAATAGAGTTCTGCCAAGAGAACACACGAGTCATAGCAAAAACCGTCTTCCAACAATGCAAGAGAAGACTCTGCACATGGACATCACCAGATGGTCGACACTGAAATCAGATTGATTATATTCTTTGCAGCAAAAGATGCAGAAGCTCTATACATTAAGCAAAAACAAGACCTGGAGCTGACTGTGGCTCAGATCATGAACTCCTTATTGTAAAATTCAGACTTAAATTGAAGAAAGTGGGGGAAACCACTAGACCATTCAGGTATGACCCAAATCAAATCCCTTATGACTATACAGTGGAAGTGAGAAATGGATTTAAGGGACTAGATCTGATAAACAGAGTGCCTGATGAACTATGGATGGAGGTTCATGCCATTGTACAGGAGACAGGGATCAAGACCATCCCCAAGAAAAAGAAATGCAAAACAGCAAAATGGCTGTCTGAGGAGACCTTACAAATAGCTGTGAAAAGAAGAGAAGTGAAAAGCAAAGGAGAAAAGGAAAGATATTCCCATTTGAATGCAGAGTTTCAAAGAATAGCCAGGAGAGATAAGAAAGACTTCCTCAGTGATCAACGCAAAGAAATAGAGGAAAAAAACAGAATGGGAAAGACTAGAGATCTCTTCAAGAAAATCAGAGATACCAAGGGAAAATTTCATGAAAAGATGGGCTCAATAAAGGACAGAAATGGTATGGACCTAACAGAAACAGAAGATGTTAAGAAGAGGTGGCTAGAATACACAGAAGAACTGTACAAAAAAAAATCTTCACGACCCAGATAATCATGATGCCATGATCTCTCACCTAGAGCCAGACATCCTGGAATGTGAAGGCAAGTGGGCCTTAGAGAGCATCACTACAAACAAGGCTAGTGGAGCTGATGGAATTCCAGTTGAGCTATTTCAAATCCTGAAAGATGATACTGTGAAAGTGTTGCACTCACCATGACAGCAAATTTGGAAAACTCAGTAGGGGCCACAGGATTGGAAAAGGTCAGTTTTCATTCCAATCCCAAAGAAAGGCAATACCAAAGAATGCTCAAACTACTGCACAATTGCACTCATCTCACATGCTAGTAAAGTAATGCTCAAAATTCTCCAAGCCAGGCTTCAGCAATACGTGAACTGTGAACTTCCAGATGTTCAAGCTGGTTTTAGAAGAGGCAGAGGAACCAGAGATCAAATTGCCAACATCTGCTGGATCATCAAAAAAGCAAGAGACTTCCAGAAAAAATATCTATTTCTACTTTATAGACTATGTCGAAGCCTTTGACTGTGTGGATCACAATAAACTGTGGAAAGTTCTGAAGGAGGTGGGAATACCAGACTAGCTGACCTGCCTCTTGAGAAACCTGTATGCAGGTCAGGAAGCAACAGTTAGAACTGGACATGGAACAACAGACTGGTTTCAAATAGGAAAAGGAATATGTCAAGGCTGTATATTGTCACCCTGCTCATTTAACTTATATGCAATGTATATCATGAGAAACGCTGGGCTGGTGGAAGCACAAACTGGAATCAAGATTGCCGGGAGAAATATCAATAAGCTCAGATATGCAGATGACACCACCCTCATGGCAGAAAGTGAAGAAGAGCTAAAGGGCCTCTTGATGAAAGTGAAAGAGGAGAGTGAAAAAGTTGGCTTAAAGCTCAACATTCAGAAAACTAAGATCATGGCATCTGGTCCCATCACTTCATGGCAAATAGATGGGGAAACAATGGATACAGTGGCTGACTTTATTTTGGAGGGTTCCAAAATCACTGCAGATGGTGATTGCAGCCATGAAATTAAAAGATGCTTGCTCCTTGAAAGGAAAGTTATGACCAACCTAGACAGCATATTAAAACGCAAAGACATTACTTTGCCAACAGTCTGTCTAGTCAAGGCTATGGTTTTTCCAGTAGTCATGTATGGATGTGAGAGTTGGACTATAAAGAAAGCTGAGTGTCAAAGAATGGATGGTTTGAACTGTGGTGTTGGAGAAGACTCTTGAGAGTCCCTTGGACTGCAAGGAGATCCAATCAGTCCATCCTAAAGGAGATCAGTCCTGGGTGTTCATTGGAAGGACTGATGTTGAAGCTGAAACTCGAATACTTTGGCCACCTGATGCGAAGAGCTGACTCATTTGAAATGACCCTGATGCTGGGGAAGATTGCAGGCCGGAGGAGAAGGGGATGACAGAGGATGAGATGGTTGGATGGCATCACCGACTCAATGGACATGGGTTTTTGTAGACTCCAGCAGTTGGTGATTCACAGGGCAGCCTGGCGTGCCTGGGTTCATGGGGTCGCAAAGAGTTGGACATGACTGAGTGACTGAACTGAGCTCATCAACAACAGTAAAGAAGAGACTTGAGGCAGTTTTGTAAATTCCTGCTGCCTGCAGCTCATTAATTGAGGGATTATATAATTTAATTTAAGAACCAACATTCATAGTGAGTTGATGAATCTCATTAGATAATTGCTCTTCTACACTCTGCCGGTGTAGACATACTAAGAAGAATTTATTTCTGGTATCAATCAAAAATATGTGCTGTGCCCACTTAATTTATAACATGTATGTTGAGGCATATAATAACCCATTGTTCTTCTGGATCCAAACAAAATGGTTTGATAACTGAAACAGCCTTCTGTGGAGGTCTTCTTGGTACTTCATTGCCTGAGAAACTAAGATAAATGTGTCTCAAGCAAAATTCCTATGCAAAATGAAACAAAAAGCTTTACAATGGGATTGCAGTGTATGAAGTTTTGGCTAAAAATAAAAGGACACATAAACATGATCCTTGCTTTTTGGAAATATAATATTTTTTAAGATTCATTTTTTTTTTTTTCTAAAATGGATAGGAACAATCAACACCAAACTGTTAGCAATAGCTGCTACTGGAGAGTGGATTCAGATGGGGTGAGCATGTCTAACAGACCTGCCACTTTTTACAGGATATATGTCTGTAGTGTTTAAATTTTGTACAATAAGAATACGTTCATACAGTATTTGTGTTATGTTAAAAAATAACAGTACTTTAAAATAAAAAGAAACTTTCTAGCTTTGTGAATGTTACTTTAAATGGTGACGGATTTTGATGAAAAGGAGTAAGCAGAAAGTAATGCTAAGGAAAACGTGAAGGGGAACCCAGCTTCTTCAGCAAACTCTCTCTCCATCTCTCTCTTTCTCTTTCACTTTCCTCATTAAACATCCTTCCCACTTCTCAGTCCCTCCTGTCAGATTAACCACACTTTGGGAAAAAGGAATTGAAACATTTTGCAAGACCAAAGACTTAAGGGTTAAATAGCTGAGCTTTCCAGTTGAACCAAAACTTTAACAGTGAGTATTGTTCTACTGTTTATGTATTTTTGAGCTTGAAAATGGTGCTTAAATACATCAAGATTTGTAGTCAGAAAATAAATCAGAAATGTTTTCAAATAAAAGTTTAAGGAAGAGACTTTCTAGTTTTGTTTCTTGATATTAAAAAAAGGTAGGGAATCTGTATGATCAGAATAATCCAGATTACAAGTTCCTACTATTTTCATTTTTTAAATTTATTTATTCATATTCACTGGTCTTCTCTGCTTGAATTACTTTTATGGACAGGTAGAATCTGCCATTTTCTAGTGCCTGGTGAATACTTCCTCTGTGGTTTTGTAAGGAGTCCTCACTGCAGGCATATTTTGTTGAGGTAACAAAGCCAACTTGAGGCTCCAAGTTTATTATTTTCAGATATTCTTTCCAAAGAATGTGGTGTGACCAGGAGTAACAAAAAGGAAAGAAGCAAGGCTATCCTTATTATAGCAAAGCTACATAATTTTAAATCCCCTTTCCCCAAGTAAGATAAACAAGTAACTGTCTTATTTGCTTTCTGGAAGTGAAAAAGTTAAAACAGGGATTTCCCTGGAAGTCCTGCAGTTGAAAATCTGTGCTTCCACTGAGAAAAGAGAGTTAAATCTGTCATTCTCTTCCTCCTTCATTCCCACTTGTCTCTGACATGCCCCTAATGGATATCTTGACATATTACTGGCTTTGTCTGTCAGATTCCTAGATATGATTTTTAAGCATGTTTACTAAAATCATCAGGGGTCTTTGCTTAGAAAACATACTTTAAATATAAAATTTGCATAAATGCCAATCACAGAATAACCATGTAAAATGATAAAACAACTACAAATATAGGCCATTATATTCCACATGAATCATTCAACAGACTTCAAAATCAATCAACTTAATGACATCTTAGATTGTTAGGAACCTAGCTAGGAATAGTCCTTTCTGGATGGAGACAATGAGCAGGCACATTCATGTCTCCAGATCAAAAGGATGACTATCATGATACAGTGCATATGACACATCTTTGCTTGCTATATCATAAGACCTTGCATCTATTCCCTTGACTTGGAGTTAAAAACAAAACACAACAAGAACAACACAATAAATAAAACCTATGGCCCCAGCAAAAAAAAAAATGTCCTTTTCTTCAGAGTACTTACCCATGTTTAATTCCAGTCCCATTCATAAATTTATCATGAAAAGACTCTTTTGAAGACATTGCCAGTTTCCTTGTTTCCTCTCCAACCAATTGATTCCAATAAAGTACACACTCTGGACACCCATGACTTCTAAATAATCTGTTACTTTGCCTTTCAGCCTCCTATGATGTTTTTCAAAATAATTGGATGGATTAATTTAGCTCTTTATTTCTCTCTTTCTTTCTCTTTTATTCCTTCCTCCTCCCTCCTTCCCTTCCATTTTTCAACTTTCTTCCTTCTTTTATTCACAGAGCAAATAATTATTAAGCACTTACTATGTGTCAAGTACTGGCTAGGTGACAGGTATATGAAATAGGCCTCTGCCTTCCAGGAACTCACAGTCTATGAGGGTATGCAGATTAGTAAACTGATCATTTCAGTTCAGTCGCTCAGTCATGTCCTACTGTTTGCAACCCCATTACTGCAGCATGCCACACTTCCCTGTCCATCACCAACTCCTGGAGCTTGCTTAAAACTCATGTCCATTGAGTCGGTGATGCCACCCAACTATCTCATCCTCTGTCATCCCCTTCTTCTCCTGCCTTCAATCTTTCCCAGTATCAGGGTCTTTTCCAATGAGTCAGTTTTCCGCATCAGGTAGCCAAAGTATTGGAACTTCAGCTTCACCATCAGTCCTTCCAATGAATATTCAGGACTGATTTCCTTTAGGATTGATTGATTTGATCTCCTTGCAGTTCAAGGGATTCTCAAGAGTCATCTCCAACACCACAATTAAATGCATCAATTTTTCAGCACTCAGCTTTCTTTATGGTCCAACTCTCATATCCATACATGACTACTGGAAAATCCATGGCTTTGACTAGATGGACCTTTGTCGGCAATGTCTGTGCTTTCAATATGCTGTCTAGATTGGTCACAGTTTTTCTTCCAAGGAGCAAGCATCTTTTAATTATATGGCCACAGTCACCATCTGCAGTGATTTTGGAGCCCAAGAAAATAAAGTCTGTCACTGTTTCCATTGTTTCTGCATCTATTTGCTATGAAGTAATGGGACCAGATGCCATGATCTTAGATTTTAAATGTTGAGTTTTAAGCCAACTTTTTCACTCTCTTCTTTCACTTTCATCAAGAGGCTCTTTAGTTCCTCTTTGCTTTCTGCCATAAGGGTGGTGTCATCTGCATATCTGAGATTATTGATATTTCCCCTGGCCATCTTGATTCCAGCTTGTGCTTCATCCAGCCTGGCATTTCGCATGATGTACTCTGCATATAAGTTAAATAAGCAGGGTGACAACATACAGACTTGACATACTCCTTTCCCAATCTAGAACCAGTTCATTGCTCCAGTAAATCGACAATTATGATATAATACAATAAGTACTAAAGTAAGTGAAGCCTGAGATACTTTGTAAGCATGAAAATTGTACTTATCCAAAGTCAAAATAAAAGAATAAAATAAAACTGAAACTTGCTGGATACATATGAACTGGTGTATAAGTTATTGTATAGTAAAATGCTTTTTGGATTTATTAGCTGAATATTTCTGTTTAGCTACAGTATGGAAAATGAATTTAGGGAGAAGCTAAGAGATTGTTGCAACAGTCCATGTAAGAAATAATGGTAATTTGATTTAAAGTGGTGACAATGAATATGAAAAGACATTGATAAATTGAATATTTATCTATAAAAGAATATAGAATCAACCTGATTCAGCAGTTGATTAAATACAGCAGATGAAGGAGAAGGAAGAATCAAAGATTACATCAAAGATTGCAAGGGTTACATGGGATAGTTAGGGAGTTTGGGATGAACATGCACACACTACTTTATTTAAAATCATGCCAGTCAGAATGGCTGCTATTCAAAAGTCTACAAGCAATAAATGCTGGAGAGCGTGTGAAGAAAAGGGAACCCTCTTACACTGTTGGTGGGAATGCAAACTAGTACAGCCACTATGGAGAACAGTGTGGAGATTCCTTAAAAGCCTGGAAATAAAACTGTCATATGACCCAGCAATCCCACTCCTGGGCATACACACTGAGGAAACCAGTTCTGAAAGAGACATGTGCACCCCAATGTTCATCACAGCACTGCTTATAATAGCCAGGTCATGGAAGCAACCTAGATGCCCATTAGAAGACGAATGGATAAGAAAGCTGTGGTACATATACACAATGGAATATTACTCGGCCATTAAAAAGAATACATTTGAATCAGTTCTAATGAGATGGATGAAACTGGAGCCCATTATAGAGTGAAGTAAGCCAGAAAGATAAATACCAATGCAGTATACTAATGCATATATATGGAATTTAGAAAGATGGTAACGATGACCCTATTTGCAAGACAGAAAAAGAGACACAGATGTACAGAACAGACTTTTGGACTCTGTGGGAGAAGGAGAGGGTGGGGTGATCTGAGAGAATAGCGTCGAAACATGTGTATTATCAAGTGTGAAACAGATCGCTAGCCCAGGTTGGATGCATGAGACAAGTGCTCAGGGCTGGTGCACTGGGGTAACCCAGAGGGATGGGATGGGGAGGGAGGTGGGAGGGGGGATCGGGATGGGGAATACATGTAACTCCTTGGCTGATTCATGTCAATGTATGGCAAAAACCACTACAATATTGTAAAGTAATTAGCCTCCAACTAATAAAAATAAAGGAAAAATAAATAAATAAAATGGAGAACCAACAAGGACCTGCTGTATAGAACAGGGAACTCTGCTCCATGTTATGTGGCAGCCTGGATGGGAGGGGAGTTTGAGGGAGAATGGATACACGTATAGGTATGACTGAGTCGTTTTGCTGTCTACCTGAAACTATTGCAACATCGTTAATTGGCTATACTTCAATAAAAAATAATAAAAAATTTAATAATAAAAACAGACCATTCCATTCCACACTGGGAAAAAAAAGAAGTTGACAAATTGAAGTCTCATTAGGACTATAGAATCAACCTGCTTCAGCAATTGGTTAAATGTAGGAGATGACAATAAAGGAGGAATCAAAGATGACATCCAAATTATGAACTGTAGAATTAGATAGACAGTGGTGGCATTTGTTGGGACAGGGAACACAGAAAAACAAATTTGAAATGTGGGGATAGAGATAAGTTCAAATATGGATGTGTTACATATGAAATAGTTGATAAATATCCAAATGGAAATGTTCAGTAAGCAACTGGATAGTTAATCTGGAACCTAGGAGAAATATCTGGGGTAAGTGATAGAGATTTGAGGGTCATGCTCTGAAGTAGTTGCTCTAATTATGAGACTATGTGAGATAATCTATGGAGAATGCACACAGTAAGAAAAAGATTCAAGATACTAACATGTAGATAACTAATAGACTAGCCAATTTGCACAGAGTGACACATCTACCATAATGTATATTTTCATCTGAATACTTAATAGATTATTTATCTATTCATTCAACAAGCCTTTATCAAGTACATACAATGGGCCATACGTAAAGTATAAAAAATACATGTGCTGTCACCATGACATAACTCATGGGTACTGAGAAAATAAAACCAAGGGGTATCATGAAGGTGCCCATTTGCCTTCAACAAAAGTGCTTGGCAAATGGTTCAAATAATCATTTTAAAAAGAAAATCAAATGTTGCAAATTATTTTATCAAAATTAATGAACAAAATGAAAACACAAAAATGGTTTCAATCACACTGCCTTCAGTAGAATATAGAGATTTCATGGTAAAATTCTTTGTAAAAGACAAAATTTAACTCAGGTCTTATATCACAAGGTAGAGAAAATGAAACATAGCTTATCTGTGCCATTGAGTCAGATTGCTTATGACTCCACTCATTGCATCCTTCAGGTCACCATTAAGAGGGTGTTTGAAGAACTTGTCTGCACTGATTGAGCACTATTCCTCGTGCAGTTTCCTGGAACCATTCTGCACAATGATGATGATAGTGATAATTTAGCTTGCAATTGATGACTCATAATCACTATACTAATCAGGTCTAAAACCCTTATTATTGAGACAAACTTTTTTTATAGAATTTTGCCTTTTTTATTAGTTAGGATGTATATTGTTCAAGTCAAAAGACAAAAAGATGACTGAAGTATTGTTAGCAATATTTTGTACATGGATTATTATTTTTACATCTATTGTGCTGGGTAGTCATTTATGAACATAAATATTGAATTGAACCTTAAGTATAAGAAGTGTTCCACCATGAAATATATAAGATATAAAAAAAAATTAAAAGCTAGCTGTGCATACAAATGAACAAACATGGTCTTTTTTTCTGATAAATAGTAGTGATTCTAGGGTAATCAAAGGAGAACTTAATTCAACTTAATCATTAGAATTGGTAAAGGAAAAATAAACAGATTACTCTACATAACACTTTAAAAAGAAATAGCAGAGGATTTCCCTGGTGAGCCAGTGGTTAAGAATCTGCCTTCCAATTCAGGGGATGTGGATTCAGTCCCTGGTTGGGGAACTAAAATCACACATGCCCCCGGGTAACTAGGCTGGCGTACTACAACTAAAGAAAGTCCACATATTGCAACTAAGAACCTGTGTGCCATGATGAAGACCCAGTGCAGCAAAAAAAGGAAAAAAAAATATCAACAAGGCCTTAACTTTAATGAAAGGTATATATTGTTGATTTCAACACTTCAGTGTAAGAATGTTGGAATTATTTTGTTCCTTCATCATTTCATTGACAAATTTTATTTGAAAAGAGGAGGGGAGCATATAGAATAAGCAAAGTGTTGCAATGTGGTCTCTACAAAAATTGAAATTAGGTTCTTAAAAGAGGAGAAGGAAAGTTTCTGAAGTGGGATATAACTGTATTTAGTGCTCTGAAGAACTAGCCCATATTGTATATTAATGCATATATATAGAATCTAGAAAAATGGTACTGATGAACATATTTGCAAGGCAGGAATAGAGATGCAGATGTAGAGAATGGACTTGTGGATGCAGTTGGAGAAGGAGGGAGGGGCGAACTGAGAGAGTAGCACTGACATATATGCACCACCATGTGTAAAATAGGGAGCTAATGGGAAGCAGCTTTATAGCACAGGGAACTCAGCTCTGTGCTCTGTGATGACCAAGAGGGATGGGATGAGGGAGTGTGAGGGACGCTCAAGAGGGAGGGAATATATGTATACTTATAGTTGATTCACACTGTTGTATGGCAGAAACCAACACAACATTGTAAAGCAATTATTTACTAATTAAAAATAAATTTTTTAAATGACTGTCGACAATACCTCATATCTGAGTGGGTAGTCTGGGTTAGGTTTTGCATTACTCTATAATAGTTTGGTATGACTATTATGCTAAAAAGGTGACTTCTTTGGGGTTCATTTATAATAGCACCATATATAAGCACTAAAATTTAATTGAATTATTCTCTTATGATATATGCTTTTTCAGTGTATTGTCCTAAGTCTCAAAAAAGTCTTGGTTTGAATTCTAGCTCTGCCGCTTAAAGTTGTGTAGCTTTGGAAAATCAGTTTAACCTTGCTTACTCTTGGTTTCTTTATTTGTAAAATGCAAATAATTACATTATCTACCTTACATAATTGTCTTGAGGATTAAATGAGACACAGAGTATCAAGGTTATGCATAGCACAAGAACCCAAAATGTGGTAAGTACTCTATTCAGGTAAGCTTTTACATCATCTTCTGTGATTTTCTGTCATTTCTCTTTTCAGGGGGCAAAGAATTTCCAAAAAGTTAGCACAGCTTCAATCAGTAGTATTTTTTTTTTCTATTGATTTAGCTGAAAATTTCATTCAGGTTTTTCTGTACCATCTTACAAACTTTGGGGCCAACTCAATGTATCTACAAAACAGAGACTCCATCTAAAACGAAGTTAAGAGCCTACACAGTTTAAGCTCTAAAATCAAGCAACTCAACATAGAAAATGAAGCAGCAGATGATTTAATTGGTTTGATACTTTTTGATTCCTATATCTGGGTTTATACTCAAGTGTTAAAATTGTGACACATTCCCTGTTTTCAACTGTTACCTACATTCAATATTTTCAGGTATTCCCATCATGAAGTGTCTTGGCAATTGGACTGGGTTTATAATTCAACATGAAAATCCTAGGTGAGCAAAGGAGCATCTTAGAGACTTAAGGACTCCAAAGCTCTAAGAAAATGTGTCAGGGCCTTTTGTAATTCATTTTTCAGTGTTTTGGAGAGAGAGAAGAGAAAAATTATATTGGATAAGGGGTAATAGCTCAGGTATTTTTAATGTCACAGTATGAGCTTTAATGGGCTGGCAGAAATGTGACCTAGAATTCTCATGATCACAGAAGCAGCAGTAATTAATTATTTCACAATGCTTGATGCAGACACACCCTTCATGTCCTTGGTTTCTCCACTGCATCTCATTTCCTAATGAGGTCTAGGCAGGAAGCTCTGCATGTAGAAGTCCATTGGTTGGTTGTTGAGGAAAGTTGAAGTCTATCTGAACAAAATTATGACATGCATAACATACAAATTCATAGTGTTTTCCTTTTGGAAAACTTCCCTTATAGTACATTTTCTTTTTGTTTTAATTTTTATTGGAATTTAGTTGATTTACAATGCTGTGAATGTTACTGGTGTACATCAAAGTGAATTGGTTAAACATATACATATATGCACTCTTTTTTAGATTCTTTTCTGGTATAAGTCATTAAAGAGTACTGAGTAGAGTTCCCTGTGCTATACAATAGGTCTTTATTAGTTATCTATTTTATATATAGTAGTGTGTATATGTCAATCCCAATTTCCCAACAGTCCCTCCACCTCTTACCCCCATCAAACTATAAGTTTGTTTTCTACATTGGTCACTATTCTGCTGTTTTGCAGGCAAGTTTATTTGTACCCATTTTTTAGATTCCACATATAAGTGATATCATGATTTTGGATTAAAGATTTATGGAACATGGTCCCACCCAACAGAACAAGACCCAGGTTCCCCCTCAGTCAGTCTTTCCCATCAGGAAGCTTCCATAAGCCTCTTATCCTTCCCCATCAAAGGGCAGACAGACTGAAAACCACAGCCACAGAAAACTAACCAATCTGATCACATGGACCACAGCCTTGTCTAACTCAATGAAACTATGAGCCATGCTGTGTAGGGCCACCCAAGACAGACAGGTCATGGTGGAGAGTTGGTCCACTCTGACAAAACTTGGTCCACTGGAAAGGGAATGGCAGACCACTTCAGTATTCTTACCTTGAGAACCCCATGAACAATATGAAAAGGTAAAAAGATAGGACACTGAAAGATCCCCAGGTCGGTAGTTGCCCAATATGCTACTGGAGAAGAGTGGAGAAATAACTCCAGAAAGAATGAAGAGACGGAGCCAAAACAAAAACAACACCCAATTGTGGATGTGACTGGTGATGGAAGTAAAGTCGGATGCTGTACAGGGCAATATTGCATAGGAACCTGGAATGTTAGGTCTATGAATCAAGGCAAATTGGTAGTGGTCAAACAGGAGGTGGCAAGAGTGAACACCAACATTTTAGGAATCAGTGAACTAAAATGGACTGGAATGAGTGAATTTAACTTAGATGACCATTATATCTAATACTGTGAGCAGGAATCCCTTAGAAGAAATGGAGTAGACATCACAGTCAATAGAAGAGTCTGAAATGCAGTACTTGGATTCAATCTAAAATACGACAGAATGATCTCTGTTCATTTCCAAGGCAAACTATTCAATATCACGGTAATCCAAGTCTATGCCCCAATCAGTAATGCTGAAGAAACTGAAGTTGAACGGTTCTATGAAGACCTACAAGACCTTCTAGAACTAACACACAAAAAAGATGTCTTTTTTGTTATACGGGACTGGAATGCAAAAGTAGGAATTAAAGAAACACCTGGAGTAACAGGCAAATTTGGCCTTGGAGTACAGAATGAAGCAGGGTAAAGGCTAATAGAGTTTTGCCAAGAGAATGCTCTGGTCATAGCAAACACACTCTTCCAACAACACAAGAGGCAACTCTACACATGGACATTACCAGATGGTCAATACCGAAATCAGATTGATTACATTCTTTGCAGTCAAAGATGGAGAAGCTCTATACAGTCAGCAAAAACAGGACTGGAAGCTGACTGTGGCTCAGATCACGAACTCCTTATTGCCAAATTCAGACTTAAATTGAAAAAGTAGTGAAAACCACTAGACCATTCAGGTATGACCTAAATCAAATCCCTTATGACTATACAGTGGAAGTGAGAAATGGATTTAAGGGACTAGATCTGATAGACAGAGCCTGATGAACTATGGATGGAGGTTAGTGACATTGTACGGGAGACAGAGATAAAGACCATCCTCAAGAAAAAGAAATGCAAAAGAGCAAAATGGCTGTCTGAGGAGACCTTACAAATAGCTGTGAAAAGAAGAGAAGTGAAAAGCAAAGGAGAAAAGGAAAGAATTACCCATTTGAATGCAGAGTTCCAAAGAATAGCCAGGAGAGATAAGAAAGCCATCCTCAGCGATCAGTGCAAAGAAATAGAGGAAAACAATAGAAAGGAAAAGACTAGAGATCTCTTCAAGAAAATTGGGGATATCAAGGGAAAATTTCATGCAAAGATGGGCACAATAAAGGACAGAAATGGTATGGATCTAACAGAAGCAGAAGATATTAAGAAGAGGTGGCAAGAATACACAGAAGGACTGTACAAAAAAAGATCTTCACGACCCAGATAATCACAATAGTATGATCTCTCACCTAGAGCCAGACATCCTGGAATGTGAAGGCAAGTGGGCCTTAGGAAGCATCACTAAGAACAAATCTAGTAGAGGTGATGGAATTCCAGTTGAGCTATTTCAAATCCTAAAAGATGACGCTGTGAAAGTGCTGCACTCAATATGCCAGCAAATTTGGAAAACTCAGCAGGGGCCATAGGACTGGAAAAGGTCAGTTTTCATTCCAATTCCAAGGAAAGGCAATGCCAAAGAATGCTCAAACTACTGCACAGTTTCACTCATCTCACATGCTAGTAAAGGAATGCTCAAAATTCTCCAATCCAGGCTTCAACGGTACATGAACCAAGAGCTTCCAGATGTTCAAGCTGGTTTTAGAAAAGGCAGAGCAACCAGAGATCAAATTGCCAACATCCGTTGGATCATCGAAAAAGCAAGACAGTTCCAGAAAAACATCTATTTCTACTTTTTTGACTATGCCAAATCCTTTGACTGTGTGGATCACAACAAACTGTGGAAAATTCTGAAAGAGATGGGAATACTAGACCAAGTGACCTCCCTTTTGAGAAATCTGTATGCAGGTCAAGTAGCAACAGTTAGAACTGGACATGGAATAACAGACTGGCTCCAATTGGGAAAGGAGCACATCAAGCCTGTATATTGTCACCCTGCTTATTTAACTTATAACAGAGTACATCATGCAAAATGCTGGGCTCACTGAAGCACAAGCTGGTATCAAGATTGCTGGGAGAAATATCAATAACCTCAGATATGCAAATGACACCACACTTATGGCAGAAAGTGAAGAAGAACTAAAGAGCCTCTTAATGAAAGTGAAAGAGGAGTGTGAAAAATTTGGCTTAAAACCCAACATTCAAAAAACTAAGATCATGGCATCCGGTCCCATCACTTCATGGCAAATAGATGGGGAAACAGTGGAAATAGTGACAGACTAATTTTGGGGCTCCAAAATCACTGCAGATGGTGACTGCAGCCATGAAATTAAAAGACGCTTGCTCCTTGGAAGGAAAGCTATGACCAACCTAGAGAGCATATTCAAAAGCAGAGACATTACTCCCCCAGCAAAGGTCAATATAGTCATGTATGGATTTGAGAGTTGGACCATAAAGAAAGCTGAGTGCTGAAGAATTGATGCTTTTGAATTGTGGTGTTGGAGAAGATTCTTGAGAGTCCCTTGGACTACCAGGTGATCCAACCAGTCCATCCTAAAGGAAATCAGTCCTGGATGTTCATTGGAAAGACTGATGCTGAAGCTGAAACTCTAATACTTTCGCTACCTGATGCGAAGAACTGACTCATTTGAAAAGACCCTTGATGCTGGGAAAGATTGAAGGCAGGAGGAGCAGGGGACAACAGAGGATGAGATGGTTGGATAGCATCACCGACTCAGTGGATGTGAATTTGAGTAAACTCTGGGAGTTGGTGATGGACAGGGAAGCCTGGCATGCTGCAGTCTATGGGGTCACAAATAATTGGACACAACTGAGCGACTAAGCTGAACTGATGATATTTGTCTTTCTCATTATGACTTACTTCATTCAGTATGACAATCTCTGGGTCCATCCATGTTGCTGCCAATGGAATTATTTCATTATTTTTATGACCCAGTAATATTCTTCTGTTGATGGACATTTAGGTTGCTTTCACGTCCTAGCTTTTGTAAATAGGGCTACAATAAACATCAGGGTGCATGTATTTTGTTATTATTGTTGTTGTATAATTGCTTTGCAATGTTCTCTTAGTTTCTGCTGTACAGTGATGTGAATCCACTATATGTATACTTATATCCATACCTCTTGAACTTCCCTTCCACTCCCCCATTCCACTCACCTAGGTTATCACAGAGTACTGAGCTCCTGTACTTTATAGCAGGTTCCCACTAACTCTTTTACACATAGTAGTGTTTATATGTCAATACTAATCCCCCAATTCGGTCTACCCTCCCTTTCCCCTCTGTGTCCACATGTCCATCCTCTACATTTGCTTGGTTGTTCTTGCCCTGGAAATAGGTTCATCTGTACCATTTTTTCTAGACTCCACATATATACCTTAATATATGATATTTGTTTTTCTTTTTCTGACTTACTTCAGTCTGGATGACAGACTCTAGAGTCATCCATGTCTGTACAAATTACCCAATTTCATTCCTATTATGGCTAATATTCCTTTGTATATATGTACCACATCTTCTTTATCCATTCATCTGACGATGGACATTTAGGTTCCTTCCAGGCCCTGCCTATTGTAAATAGTGCTACAGTGAACATTGGGGTGCATGTGTCATTTTGAATCATGGCTTTCTCCTGTTATATGCCTAATAGTGGGATTGCTGGGTCATATGGCAGTTCTATTTTTAGTTTTTAGGGATACCTCCATACTGTTCCCAATAGTGGCTGTGTCAATTTACATTCCCACTAACAGTGTAGGAGGGTTCCTTTTCCCCACACCCTCTCCAGTGGTTATTGTTTGTGGATTTTTTGATGATGGCCATTCTGACTGGTGTGATGTGATACCTCATTGTAGTGTTGGTTTGCATTCCTCTAATAATGATCGATGGTGAGCATTTTTCTTGTGCTATTTGGTCAACTGTTTGTCTTCTTTGGAGAAATGTTTATTTAGATCTGGGCTTCCCAAGTGGCTCAGTAGTAAAGAATCCACCGGCAATACAGTAGCCAGAAGAGATGCATGCTTGATCCCTAGGTAGGAAAGATTGCCTGGAAGAGGAAACGGCAACCTACTCCAGTATTCTTGCCAGGTTAATCTCATGGACAGAGGAGTTTGATGGGCTACACTCCATGAGGTCACAAAGATTGGACATGAATGACTGAAGTGACTGAACATGCACACATGAACTATTTCTATCTCCTGCTTATTTTCTGATTGAGTTGTTTTTTTTTTTTTTTTTTTAATATTGAGCTGCATGAGTTGTTTGTATATTTTGGAGATTAATCCCTTGCCAGTTGTTTCATTTGCCAATATTTTCTCTCATTCTGAGTGTTCTTTTTGTTTTGTATATGGCTTCCTTTGCTGTGCAAAAGCTTTTAAGTTTAATTAGGTCCCATTTTTTAAAATTTTTGTTTTTATTTCCATTAATCTAGGGGATGGATCAAAGAGGATCTTGCTGTGATTTATGTCAAGGAGTGTACTGCCTATGTTTTCTTCTAAGAGTTATAAACCTCTGTAGTTTCTGCCCTTACATTTAAGTTTTAACCATTTTGAGTTTATTTTTCCATATGGTATCAGGAAGTGTTCTAGTTTCATTTTTTAACATGTGCCTGCTTGGTTTTCTGAGCACCACTTATTGAAGAGGCTGTTTTTCCTCCTTTGTATATTCTTGCCTCCTTTTTCATAGATTAGGTGACCATAGGTGCATGGGTTTATCTCTGGGCTTTCTATCCTGATCCACTGACCTATATTTCTGTTTTTGTGCCAGTACCATACTGTTTTGATGACTGTAGCTTTGTAGTATAGTCTGAAGTTGGGGAACTTGATCCTTCAAGCTCCGGTTTTCTTCCTCAAAATTGCTTTTGTGATCTTTTGTGTTTCCATATAAATGCAATCCCTATTAAATTACCAGTGATAATTTCCACAGAATTAGAGCCTATGTGATTTGTGGCCCTTTTACTTTTTATACTCCTGAACTGTGTATAATTTTTTTCCCAAGGTATCTCTCAGTCCTGAACCTCTTTCCATGTTCCTATCAAAATGAGCCTTTTATTTCTCTCATTCCTCCAGAACTGAAGCAGATAAGATAAAGAAAATGATATACTCCAATTGTTAATGTCTGCTTATGAAATGCTGGTCTGCAGCATAAAATCACCTGGGTTGCCTGGAAAGTGTACAGATTCCAATGCCCCTTGACAGATACACTGAATTAGAAGCTCTTAAGCTAGAGTCTAGAAATGACTGTTTGAAAACCTCTGTGAATACATTCATGCAATAATGACTGTCACAGAGACTCCTAGAAAAAGCAGTGATATAAAACAAAGGAGTAATTCTCAGGTGGTAATATTTGGTATATAGTGGTGAGCTGCTAGAGACTATGTTCTCTGAGTGGGTATGTCACTGAAATGATATTTCTTGAGTTACTTGCAATTCCTATTATAGATAGTACCTGGGTACTTTTCTACCTTTTTGAGCTATTAGACTATATAATCTCTCCTTTCCTGAGTCCTCTTGCTCCCACTTAGAAGATGCTTAAGACAGAGTTGTTCTCTCTCTTCCTACTATTTTCCTAAGATTTCACTAGGGTATAGATAGTGAAAAGATCCATATTTGCTCTCTCGTTCTGCCAGAGACCTCACAATACAAAACTAAAGAACCACAGTACTCATATTGTAGAACTCACAAAAATTGTTACTATATTTATTAGGTCTTTTTGCTTCCCAAAGTCCCTCCCTCATGCCACTATTACTGTGAGGTAAATATCATTATCATAGTTGTTTTAATGAAAGAAATGCAAGTTTAAAAACTAGTAGGTCAGTGGTAGAACATGGAAAGTTAAGAAAATTCCTAATTCCATGCCTTTCATAATTGCCAAAAACTTTATTACAGATTAAACAATAAGTTTTATATTCCCCAGTGCAATATTGATTTCAATTACTAGTGCAAATGAACATTCCAAATATTGGAAAACATATCTAAATCACTGCAGTTTCATAATAATCTATTGAGTCTTTATCCCAATTTGTACATTTTTCAAGTTACTGTAGTTTCCATAGGTTGCTTATGTTTTTTAATTCTTCTTTTCAGTTTCTTTGCTTTTTCAAATACTATATTTTTCAAACTATTTATTAGCATTAACACTAATACAAAGAAGGTCACTTTTGATTGTAGAGCTTGTTTTAAATGACATTATTGTTAATTCAGAATCTATTCACATATTGAGTTCTTTCAAAGCCACATCACTTCAGTAACTATAATAGAAAATTGATCTCAATGATAAATAAGACTCAGAACCTAAAGTGTAATCCTTAATTTTCAAATTGTTTATTGAGTGTAACCAGTAAATAGAGATCCAAGTCTTTCATGATATGTTGCCATTATTGTGTCACTAATAATGTAAATAGAGCTATAGAATGTTGCAATAAAAGTAATGACTTGGAAAAAGCTTACATTTTACAGTAAACTAGAGATCCATCAAGAATTTAAGAGGTCCAACTATTTCATTGTACCCTGTCTCCAGGTCAACTACAAAAGTGACAGAAAGAAATCTTGCTTACTTTATATAAAAATACAGTTTGGGAAAAAATCTGTTTTTTTCTCAGAGTAAGATAACATAAATTTCTCTACATACTCACGGTCTAATAATGCCATCATGTCATGACTAGCAAAACTATAATACATTGAAAGGACAGTTTGCTACCCAACTCATCCACAGAATTTCTCTTACATTTTCTTTGTTTTTTTTTTTTTTTTTACAAAGCAGTCATAACTTAGATATCATCACAACTGACCAGTCATCACTAGTAAACCTTATCAGAAAGGTTTTGTGAGAAAGGAAGGAAAAGTAAACAAGCAAGGAAAGGCTGAAATTTCTGCAAAATTTTGTCTCTTAATACCTCTAAATAGCATCTTTAATACTGATTGTTTACACTCAAAAGAAACTATCTGCAGACTATGTCAGGGATTCTAATTTATTTACTAATTCTACTACTATACTATTACTACTACTACTGCTATACACACACACACACACACACACACACACACACACACACAGTGCTATTTTGTAGCCCAGTGAGAATGAAAGGGGAAGATTTTTTTTCAATCCATATTTAGCACATATTTTCCAACTTCAGGGGACACACACTAAAAACTGAAACTGTGATAAAAATTAAAGAAAATAAAAACAAATTTGATAGAATAGTTCATTTGTTCATGTTACAAATTACACTCCAGAATTTAAGTTCTGGGAAAAATCATACAGTAAGACTGCTAATCCTCTCCCAAATCTCAAACTAAAGAAGCCAAAGCCAATTGCTAACAATGGAGGGTATGAATGCACTCCATCTTCACTCTTATTTTTGTATCTCTGTTTTCCCATGGTGCTCTTCTCTACTCATTTGTTTTGAAACCTGAAGTGGGCCTAAGTGCACTCAATGACTAGTCCCTTTGCAGAACCCTTGGTACTGGTTAGTTTCATATCTTTAAGCAGGGAAGCTAGGTAGAGGGAAGATCATTATATTTACACTTCAGAAACCCTGGATTTGAAGGCTGGTTTGATTTTAAAATTTACTCTTCATTTTTATATAGAGTTCGATTTTTCTCCTCTATAGGAGAAATCTCATTTCATGAGATGAGAAACCATCTCATCTAAATAGATGGTTTAGATAATTGCTACATTTCCTTTAGACTCTTAACATTCTATGATTCACAAGTGTCTGCCTCATTTGCTTTCTGTGGGTTAATTTTGATTTTTCCCTTTTTCTCCTTTTCATAAATGACTAGGTTAAATATTAGGATATCGAGAATTGGAAGCTCACTTAGTTGCTTAATTATGAACTAAAAAGGGTTAATAGGGTGGTTCTTTGATGGTTTAACAGTAAAGAATCCGCCTCCAGTGCAGGAGATACTGGTCCAATCCCTGGTCTAGGAAGATCCCCTGAAGAAGCAAATGGCAACTCACTCCAGTTTTCTTGCCTGTGAAATCCCAAGGACAGAGGAAGCTGGTGGGCTACAGTCCATAGTCACAGAGAGTCAGACACAACTGAGCATGAGCATGCACTCAAGCATGCAAGAAGTGTTCTATTCTGAATTAATGAATGCAAAACAACTACTCTGCAGAGTAAAATAATACCACCACCACAGTAAATACAGTAATAGTGATGACCTTTAATTCTTAGAGGCTCTTGATTAAATAGCTCACAAAACCAACACACACACATAACATACATATATACATTTACTCACAAGCATGAATTACAACATTAAACATGTGCAAGGAGAAAGTATTTCTTAGGGAGCAAATGAACAAATACTTGACATGTGCTATACTAGAATGTCCCAGGATAATGCTAATCCAATCTACTTTTTACTCCTTGTTGGGACAGAGTTGTGGTTTTAAGGACAATTGGTTACAGTGGCCAGTTACAGTGGTCAGGTTAAGGGACATTCCAAGTATCTTTGTTTTTTTTTTTTAATATTTTTCAAATATTTATTACTTATTTATTTAATGGCACTTAGCTGTGGCATGCAGAATCTTTTAGTTGCGGCATGTGGGATCTAGAACCCTGACCAGGGATTGAACCCGGGCCCTCTGCATTGAGAGCATGGAGTCTTAGCCTCTGGACCACCAGGGAAGTCCCCCAAGTATCTTTGTGTTGATGATGGTGATGATGGTGACACCAACTTCCATTTATTGGACAAGCATTATGTCCTAGGCAATATTACTATACCAAGTCAATGGAAATATCCTTATTTTACAGATAAGGAAACTAAAGCTCAAGAAGACCAAACAAACCTACTGAAGGTGATAAGGCTATTAAGTGACTCTGATATTACTGCAGTTCTGGGGGGGGGGGAGTAATGTGTTATTTCTGGTTCATATCTAAGACTCAGAGTGGGGGATGCACAGGAATATAAGGTGCCCAATCATTTCTCAGGAATCTTCCCCATGACACTAATTTTTCTCTCTCAATAGCCTTTACATTAATGAAGTTCATCCATTTTGGGGGGAGTTTTTATGTAAAGGCTGCATGAACTTTTTCAATCTACCTCTCTCTCTTATCACTTTTTTTGTCTCTTTGACTGTGTCACTCTGTCAATATGTTTCTGTGTCTCTCCTAAAGGGCTCCTTTCTCTCTCTCTTTCCATATTTCTCTCTAGTGAGAGAGAAAATAAAATCACTAGGCTGAAAAGATACATAAATATAGAACCTAACACTACAGTAGCCATAAACTCATGGGAAACATCTATGGACATGCAGCTGTGTACAACTTGCTTTCCATTGGCTGTTTAATACTCATAAATGCAAAGAGTAAAATGGTGGCTGCCAGGGGTTGGAGGTGAGGGAAATTTTAGCCATAGTACAATGTTTCAATTATGCAGGATGAATAAGTTTAGAGAGCTAGTGTACGGCTTGGTGACTGCCCTTGATAATATTGTATTGTATACTTCAAATTTGCTATGAGAGCAGATCTTAAACTTTCTCACCTCCCAAAAACATAACTGTGTGAGGCAACAGATATGTTAATTAAGTTTACTCAGGTAATCATTTCACATTGTATACATAAATACACAGTGTATGACAAAATATCACATCTTACACCTTAGATGTACACAATTTTAATTTGTCAACCATACCTCAGTAATTCTTGGGAGGGGAATATAAAGAAAGAAACAAACTGAGCAGAAACCTGACAAAAAAAAGCTATCAAGATATGCAAAGGTCTGAGGGGAAAGTTTACACAACATAAAGGAAGGCAAGTACAAAGGATTTAAATCAGAGAATGGATTCTTAGAACAGTATGAATATCATGGTCTTTGGAGAAGAGTGAGTTGGTGGGGGGGTGATGAGAAATAGGTCAGAGAGTTTAAATAATGTAGAGTCTTGTAAGTCATGGTAGATGACTTTGGAGTTCATTCTCAGTGCAATGGGAAGCCATTGGAGTATACAAAGAAGGAGAGAAGCATGACATGGTGTGTGTTTTTAAAAGATTAATCTAATTGCTATGTAGTGGATAGAATGTAGGGGGTCAAGAGTAGAAGCAAAGAGACCCATGAAGAGATACTTAAAGTATGTAAGCAAGTCTAAGCAAGAGTTGACAGTGGCTTGGACTATCCATAGTAGTGAAGGTCGTGAAAAGTGTTTTGATTTTGGACAAATTTTGAAGGTAAAACTGACATGTCTTGTTGGTGGATTAGATTAGACTAAGGATATGAAGACATAGCAGTGTCAAAAATGACTCCTAGATTTTTAACTTTAGCAGTATAGTAAGTGGGGCAGTGACATTTATTGAGACAAGAAGTACTGGGAGAGGAGCCAGTTTGAGATGGGGAGAATTGAAAGCTCTATTTGGCCATACTTAAGTTTCAGTTGCCTCCAAGCAGAGCTTTCACAGGCATTTAGATATATGAGTCTTGGAGACAGAGGATGAGGCCAGAGATGGATATGTATTAATTAAGCAACAACTTTTTTATAAACTCTAGATTAAGAACCATGAGGCACATACTAAAAATGTAATAATAAAAGGTACTGCCAATTAGGAAACATAGAATGGAATTCACACCATACAACATATATCTACAGGACAACCTTTGAAATATTTACAAATATAGGCTTGTATCTTTAATACAAATATAAATACTAATATAAATTAACATATTTACCAAGGGGGTAAAAAAAAAAAAAAACATTTATTTGAACACAAGGTGGGGCTAATGCAGAGTCTCCTGAAAGATCTGGGAAAGTAGGATTGATGAAAAGGCATGATTTGTTTTCTTCTTGATAAAGACCTTTTAGCTGGGATTCTACTGTGTAGATTTAATTTAAATATTTGCCATTTCATATTTTTAAGATTACAAAAAGGGAGCAAATAGTACATTTAGTATCTTGGTTGTTTTTAATGTACTTGCCATTCTGGTTTCATTATCTTTGTTAGAGGGAAAAAATAGAAAACAGGTAGCTTATGTACTCTTATTGCAATTATCCAGATTCACAATAAGCTAACCCAGAAAATTGGAAAAATAAAGTCTGTCACTCATTCAGTCAAGTACATGAGATCATAGAACCAAATGAGAAGTGTGGCTAGAGTAAGAGGTTGGGAACTATACCAATTAGATGGAGCATGCTTTACATTAAGCACCTTTCCACACTTTTGCTTAAAAGTGGCTTCACTTGCAATTTAACTGATTCCTATGAGAATCAAAATTTCCCCTTTAAGTTTATTTCCATCCTCTTCCACTCATACCATTGTGCAGGCATGTATGGACATACATAAAGATATCTCTAGCTCACACAACAAAAATAAGAATAAAAATTACTAGAGCAGTCTTTTCAATAAATGACATTGAGAAAACTGGACAGCCACATGCAAAAGAATGAAATTTGACCACCATCTTACATCATACACAAAAATTCATTCAAAATGGATTAAAGACTTGAATGTAAGACTTGAAACCATAAAATTCCCAGAAGAAAACATAGGTGGTAATCTTACTGACATTGGTTTTAGCAGTGTTTTTTGCATTTTACTCCAAAAGGAAGAGAAACAAAAGCAAAAATAAATAAGCGGGACTACATAAAACTAAAAAACTTCTGCACAACAAAGAAAACCATCATCAGAATGGAAGGGCAACCTACTTAATGGAATAAAATACTTGCAAATAATATATCTGAAAAGGAGTTAGTATCCAAAACATATAGGGAACTCAATAGGGAAAAACAAGCAATGCAATTAAAAAGTAGGCAGTAGAGCTAAATAGATATTTTTTCAAAGAAGACATACAGAGAGCCAATAGGCACATGAAAAGATGTTTAGCATCACTATCAGGGAAATGCAAACCAAAACCATGAGATATCACCTCACACTTGTTAGAATGACCATTATCCAAAAGACAAAGAATAACAAAAGTTGAAGAAGATGTGGAGAAATGGAACTTTAGTGAGCCATTTTTGGGACTGTAAATTGGTACATCCACTATGAAAAACAGTATGGAGCTTCCTCAAACAACTAAGGATAGAACTACCATATGACTTGGGTATTCCACTTCTGGATATTTATCTGACACTAATTCAAAAGATATTAATATATGCACCCCTATGTTCATTGCAGCATTATTTACAATATACAAGATATGGACAATTTTTGTGTCCATTGATGGATGAATGGATATAGATGATTGATACATATATGTCTGTATATATTTGTCTATATGTGTATGTATATATATAATACAATAGAACATCCCTGTCATAAAATCATAAAATATCACTGTCATAAAAAAAAGAATAAAATCTTGCCATTTATGACAAAGTAGATGGACTTTGGGGCTTCACAAGTGGCTCAGTGGTAAAGAATCTGCCTGCCAATGCAGGAGACCTCGGTTTGATCCCTAAGTCGGGAAGATCCCCTGGAGGAGGGTATCCCTTGGAGGAGGTGTCCCACTCCAGTATTCTCGCCTGGGAAATCCCATGGACAGAGTAACCTGGTGGGCTACAGTTCATGAGGTCACAAAAAGAAAGAGTCAGACACGACTTAACAACTAAAGAAAAACAACAAAACAAGATGGACTTTGAGGCTATTTTGTTAAGTGAAATAAATCAGACAGAGAAAGGTAAATACTATATGTATTCACTCGTATGTGAATAATCTGAAAACCGAAATGAGCAAACAAAGCAAAACAAAAACAAACTCATAGATACAGAGAACAGATTGGTGGTTACCTGAGGGAAAAGGGGTGGGGTGAGTGAAATGGATGAAAGGGGTCAACTGCATGGTGATGGGTGGTAACTAGACCTTTGGTGGCTTGGCAATCATTTTGTGGTGTATACAGGTATTGAATTATGATAGTGTACACCTAAAACTTATATAATGTTATATATAAGTTAAATTTTAAAAAGTATACAAGAAAGAAGTGCTTTAGCGTGTTGAATTGAAAACATGTAGCCTCTTGGGATTTATAGATGACTGAGAGTAACAGATAAATTCCAAGAGATCAAAGTTAGAAAGGATATCTTAGGACCTCTGTGCCAGGGTTTTTTGTTTTGTTTTGTTTTGTTTTTTCCTTTGAGGGAAGGGTGGTAAGGGGTGGAGATACAGACTAAAGGCTTAGAAAACATTAGCATAACACCAGGCACTCCAATCTGTTCTTTTGGCAATCACTATAAATCAGTAGCCATGGTTTAGTCTTTAGTTGCTATCTTAACATCTGCTTTGTTTTCTGCCACTCTCCAGGCGGCATACTCAACTCTGTGTTCTTCTTGGTTCCTTGCTGCTGCTTATAGTAAGGACTAGATCATATTCATCTTTGTAGCTCCAGCACTTAGAACAGAGCTCTGCCTCAAGCAAGTGTTCTAGTGCTTGTTTTGAGTCCTACTTTGTGCCAAGAATTTTTTTTTTCCCTGTGTTACAAACAAGGAACAAGACAAATGAAGTCATTATCCCCGAAGAACATAAATTCCAGATGGAGGGTGGAGCAGGGGAGTGAACAATCAAATAAACATAAAATATTTCTGTGAGTGATAAGCATTATGAGAAAAATAATGCAGTGTATTGAGGTAGGGAAAGACAGAGGTTTATCATTTTAAGTAGGATAGTTAAGGAAATGTTTCTCTGTGAGGAGATTTTAACATAAACGTGAATGAAGTAAGAGGAAGAATCTTAAGGAGATCTGCAGAAATGGTTGCGAGGTTGCATTATAGGCAGAGAGAACAAGTCCAAAGGCCCAAAGGCCCTTGGCCCCTAAGGCATGCATATTATGTTCTTAGAACAGCAAGGAACCCAATGTAGTTGAAGCACAACCAGGGCAGGAAAAGTGCTAGGTAATAAGGTTGGAAAAGTAGAGTGTCAGATCATGTAAGGATTATAGGCAGGTAACTATAATGGGAAGGTAGTAGAAAGTTGGATTTTGAGAAAAGGAGGGAGGGAGCATGAGCTCATATAATTAATATTCTGACCAATGTGTGAGGAGCTGACTAGTGTCGGGGATGGGGTGTAGGCCTGAAAGGAATCTAAGAGATCAACTAAGAGGTTAGTACTAATGGTAGCTTGGACCTAGCAGTTGTAGTGGAATTGGTGAGAAATGGTCTGATTTGAGATATATTTTGAAGTTATCCTGTATCTACTCTTAAAATTTACCCTTTATTTTTTCACTATTCTTTATTTCCCAGCTCTCCTGATTACCTCCACATCTGCTGATCAAACCACAGACTCACCTTTGCCTGGGAGTGCTTGACTCCCGAAATTTGAAACTTCATTATCCTACTCTATGACTATAATAACCTCTAACCATTCAATTCTCTCCTTTCCTTCCTTCTGCAACACCTATATTCCACCTTATGAATGTCTCTAGTCTTTTGAATCCCCATTGCTTTTCCTTTTTTTTTTTTCATTTATTTTTATCAGTTGGAGGCTAATTACTTTACAATATTGTAGTGGTTTTTGTCATACATTGACATGAATCAGCCATGGATTTACATGTATTCCCCATCCTGATCCCCCCTCCCACCTCCCTTTCCATCCGATTCCTCTGGGTCTTCCCAGTGCACCAGGTCTGAGCACTTGTCTCATGCATCCAGTCTGGGCTGGTAATCTATTTCACCCTAGATAATATACATGTTTCGATGCTGTTCTCTCTAAACATCCCATTGCTTTTCTATCAGGTTGCCAGACTCCTTTGGTCTTTCCTTCCCTCCATTTCAGACTGCACCATCCACCATTTCATCTACTATCTGACATCCATCCACAAGATACTTACTTCTATCTATCCCTCCTTTCAAGTCACCTGCAAACTCCCATGCCTCCAGTCTCAGCAAACTATCTCACCTCCTTCATAAGCCATTAAGCTATAATCTCTAAGCAAATCATTGTGTGTGTGTGTGTGTGTGTGTGTGTGTGTAGTCACTCAGTCATGTCTGATTCTTTGTGACCACATGGACTGTAGCCTGCCAGTTTCATCTGTCTGTAGAATTCTCCAGGCAGGAATACTGGAATGGGTTTCCATTCCCTTCTCCAAGGGATCTTCCAGGCACAGGGATCAAACCCAGATCTCCTGCATTTCAGGCAGATTCTTTTTTTTTTTTTTTTTTTGGCAGATTCTTTACTGTTTGAGCCACCAGGGAAAACTAAATCACTCCATACTTGCACTTATCTACATTCATACCCATTTTTCCCTGTTTTGCATCTCCCTGTTGTCTCTTTCCTATTCCAATCTAAATAATCCCTTTGCCTGTGCTCTGTATATTATTTTCTCCTATTATTTTTAGGACCCAAAGTCCACCACATATCGCATCCCTCAAGTTTCTCCAAAGAATTTCTCCCTCAATTCTCTACCCTCTATGTCGTGTGTCTTACTTTCTCTATAGTCATTGTGTGGAAATAGTACTTTAAATTCACCATTACTTCTCACTCATTGTCTCTCCACTCTTCAACCTTCTTGGATTTGACTTCTACATTATCACTCTACTGAAATTTCTTTTGCTAGGGTCACAATGGCCTTCCAGCTCTCAAACTGAATGGAGAAATATTAGGGTTTCAATAAAAATAAATACCATATTTCTTTGCTCCAGCATACAGGGCCCTTGATGATGTGACCTTTACTTACATTTCTAGGTTCATCACCCTACCTCCATCTACATACCTTACTTTCCAACCACGTTCACTTATTTGCAATCCAAGTGTGCAATGATCTTTTTATCCTAACACTTTTATATATGCTGTTTTTCCCTACTAGAAATCTCTTGTGTATCTGATGAACTTCTGTCTCAAGACTACACTCAATGTAACAATCAAATGAAAGCTTACCAGATCTCCCTAGTCAAAGATTAACACTTCTCCTATACTAACATAGCACCTCATTCATACAGCACTTATCATATCACTGTAGTATTTCATTTACAAGTATTTCTTCCCTCCAGACTGTGAGACCCTGGGGGCAGGGATCAGGCAACATTCTAATTATTTTTATATCTTCATCTCCTCAGAACCTAGAACAACATATAGCTGATATTTAGTAAGGATTGATTAATAAACAAGTGAATTACTTCAATCAATCAATCAATTCAGTCACTCAGTAGTGTCTAACTCTTTGAGACCCCATGAACCACAGCACGCCAGGCCTCCCTGTCCATTACCAACTCCCAGAGTCCTCCCAAACCCATGTCCATTGAGTCGGTGATGTTATCCAACCATCTCATCCTCTGTCATCCCATTCTCCTCCTGCCCTCAATCTTTGCCAGCAGTAAACATTTGTTAAGGATCTACTATTCTCAGGCACAGTGCTAGGTACAGGGTAAGTCAAACAAAGTATATGACATGGTTTTGGCCTTCAAGTGGCCTCCAATCTAATCAAGGTAACAGAATGGATAAAAAATAGGTATATAAAAAACAACATAGGTATCTGACAATAAGTGCCAAATGGGTGATAAGGACAAGAGCTATGGGACTATGAATGAAGGAGGAATATGAAGAAGGAAGAAATAATCTGGGCTGGAATAGTCACAGAAAGCTTGAGCATGGTCTCAAAAGATTGACAGAATTTTGTTAAATGGAGTGAATAAATGACCATTTTGACAGAAAGTATGGAATGAGCAAAGACACTTAGGCAGGGATACATGTTCTGTGTTAAGAGAACTGGGAGGGAGGAGCCAAGATGGCGGAGGAGTAGGACGGGGAGACCACTTTCTCTCCTACAAATTCATCAAAAGAATAACTGAATGCAGAGCAAACTTCACAAAACAACTTCTGATCGCTAGCTGAGGTCATCAGGCGCCCAGAAAAGCAGACCATTGTCTTCGAAAGGAGGTAGGACAAAATATAAAAGATAAAAAGTGAGACAAAAGAGCTAAGGACGGAGACCCTCCCGGGAAGGGAGTCTTAGGCGGCCTTGCTTGGGCTAGGGTCCTGGCCTGAGTGCACTGAGGACAATCGGAGGGAGCTTCTGTGAGGTGCCAACTTGAACTGTGGGAGACCAAAAGAGAGAGAGAAAATTAACCGGCCGGAACACACTGCCGGCCGTTCGCAGAACAAAGGGACGGAGAAAGTCCCGAGAAGAGGTCGCAGGCTGCGGACCGGCCCAGCCCCGCCGGAGGCAGGAGGCAGGGGGGAGGGGAAGGTCGCGGCGAGACACAGGGCGCAGGCACCCGACCGGCGCGGGCGGGGACTGGGGCTGGGGACGCAGAGGGCGAAAGGCGCGCGCACCCGACTGGCGCCAGCGGAAACTGAGACTGGGTCCGCGGAAGGGAGTGGGCGCGCCACACCTGGGGATAGTGCGCCCATCAAGCCCCTCGCTGCCTGGACCGCTCTGACGGGGAAGACACAGAGAGCAGGCGCAGCTTTTCCTTCCGCGCTTTTGTGGAACACCCGAGGGCTGGAACCTAGCGCAGCGCGGGGCGCGCTCCATATAGAACAGCCGGGAGCCTGAGCAGCGCAGACGGAGAAAGCAGCGTCAGCCCCTCCCGGCAGCGCCAGCCCGCCCCTGCAGGGCCAGCCCCTCCCCGCAGCGTCAGCCCCGCCCCACAGCGCCAGCCCATCCCCGCAGCGTCAGCCCCTCCCAGCAGCGCAACAGAACTAGCTACCTGAATAAGAGTCCACCTCCGCCTGCCTGTGTCAGGGCGGAAATGAGGCTCTGAAGAGACGGGCAAACAGAAGCCAAATAAACAAAGGGAACCGCTTCAGAAGGGACTGGTGCAACAGATTAAAATCCCTGTAGAAAACACCGACTTCACCGGAAGGGCCCTGTAGATATCGAGAAGTGTAAGCTGGAACGAGGAGCTATCTGAAACTGAGCCGAACCCACACTGACCGCAACAGCTCCAGAGAAACTCCTAGATATATTTTTACTTTTTTTTTTCTAAGTAAGTAAAAAAAAAAAATTTTTTTTTCTTTTTATATTTTTTCTTTTTTATTTTTTCTCTTTTATTTTCCTTTAAAATTCCCTATTACTCCCTCATTACTCCTTAACTTTCATTTTCATAGATTTTTACGATTTTTTTAATTAGGGGAAAAAAAATTTTTTTTTCTTTCTTTCTTTTTTTTTTTTTTTGTTTTTTTTTCTTTTTCTTTTTTTTTCTTTTTCTTCTTTTTTTCCCTTTCCGTTTTCTCTTTTATTTTCTATTTTTCTTTTTCTCTTATTTCTTTTAAAGTCCTCTAGTACTCCTCTACTACTCTTCATTTTCATTTTCACTACACTATAACCTTACAAAAAAAAAAAAAAAAAGAGAAGCCCTATCTTTAAACCGAAGATTATTCTCTCCCAATCTTGACTCTCTGTTTTCTACCTCAGAACACCTCTATTTCCTCCTTTCCCCTTCTCTTCCCAATCCAATTCTGTGAATCCTTGTAGGTGTCTGAGATACGGAGAACACTCTGGGAACAGACAGCTGCGTAGATCTGTCTCTCTCCTCTTGAGTCCCCCTTTTTCTCCTCCTGCTCATCTCTATCTCCCTCCTCCCTTTTCTCCTGTTCATGTAACTCTGTGAACCTCTCTGGGTGTCCCTAACGGGGGAGAATCTTTTCGCCATTAACCTAGAAGTTTTATTATCAGTGCTGTATAGTTGGAGAAGTCCTGAGACTACAGGAAGAATAAAACTGAAATCCAGAGGCAGGAAACTTAAGCCCAAAACCTGAGAACACCAGAAAACTCCTGACTACATGGAACTTTAAGCAATAAGTGACCGTCCAAAAGCCTCCATATCTACACTGAAACCAACCACCACCCAAGAGCCAATAAGTTTTAGAGCAAGACATACCACGCAAATTCTCCAGCAACACACCCAAGGTCACACCTAACACATAGACCCATCTCAAAACTCATTACTGGGCACTCCATTGCTCTCCAAAAAGAAGAAATCAAGTTCCACGCACCAGTACACTGACGCAAGCTTCCCTAACCGGGAAACCTTGACAAGCCAATCGTCTAACCCCACCCACTGGGTAAATTCTCCACAATAAAAAGGAACCACAGACCTCCAGAATACAGAAAGTCCACTCCAGACACAGCAATCTAAACAAGATGAAAAGGCAAAGAAATACCCAACAGGTAAAGGAACATGAAAAATGCCCACCAAGTCAAACAAAAGAGGAGGAGATAGGGAATCTACCTGAAAAAGAATTTAGAATAATGATAATAAAAATGATCCAAAATCTTGAAAACAAAATGGAGTTACAGATAAATAGACTGGAGACAAAGATTGAAAAGATACAAGAATTGTTTAATAAAGACCTAGAAGAAATAAAAAAGAGTCAATTAAAAATGAACAATGCAATGAATGAGATCAAAAACACGTTGGAGGGAACCAAGAGTAGAATAACGGAGGCAGAAGATAGGATAAGTGAGGTAGAAGATAAAATGGTGGAAATAAATGAAGCAGAGAGGAAAAAAGAAAAAAGGATCAAAAGAAATGAGGACAACCTCAGGGACCTCTGGGACACTGTGAAACGCCCCAACATTCGAATCATAGGAGTCCCAGAAGAAGAAGACAAAAAGAAAGGCCATGAGAAAATACTCGAGGAGATAATAGCTGAAAACTTCCCTAAAATGGGGAAGGAAATAGCCACTCAAGTCCAAGAAACCCAGAGAGTCCCAAACAGGATAAACCCAAGGCGAAACACCCCAAGACACATATTAATCAAACTAACAAAGATCAAACACAAAGAACAAATATTAAAAGCAGCAAGGGAAAAACAACAAATAACACACAAAGGGATTCCCATAAGGATAACAGCTGACCTATCAATAGAAACCCTCCAGGCCAGAAGGGAATGGCAGGACGTCCTGAAAGTAATGAAAGAGAATAACCTACAACCTAGATTACTGTATCCAGCAAGGATCTCATTCAGATATGAAGGAGAACTCAAAAGCTTTACAGATAAGCAAAAGCTGAGAGAATTCAGCACCACCAAACCAGCTCTTCAACAAATGCTAAAGGATCTTCTCTAGACAGGAAATGCAGAAAGGTTGTATAAACGTGAACCCAAAACAACAAAGTAAATGGCAACGGGACCACACCTATGAATAATTACCTTAAATGTAAATGGGTTGAATGCCCCATCCAAAAGACAAAGACTGGGTGAATGGATACAAAAACAAGACCCCCATATATGCTGTCTACAAGAGACCCACCTCAAAACAAGAGACACATACAGACTAAAAGTGAAGGGCTGGAAAAAAATATTTCATGCAAATGGAGACCAAAAGAAAGCAGGAGTCGCAATACTCATATCAGATAAAATAGACTTTCAAATAAAAGCTGTGAAAAGAGACAAAGAAGGACACTACATAATGATCAAAGGATCAATCCAAGAAGAAGATATAACAATTATAAATATATATGCACCCAACATAGGAGCATCACAATATCTAAGGCAAATGCTAACGAGTATGAAAGAGGAAATTAATAGTAACACAATAATAGTGGGAGACTTTAATACCCCACTCACAACTATGGATAGATCAACTAAACAGAAAATTAACAAGGAAACACAAACTTTAAATGACACAATGGACCAGCTAGACTTAATTGATATCTATAGGACATTTCACCCCAAAACAATCAACTTCACCTTTTTCTCAAGTGCACACGGAACCTTCTCCAGAATAGATCACATCCTGGGCCATAAATCTAGTCTTGGAAAATTCAAAAAAATTGAAATCATTCCAGTCATCTTTTCTGACCACAGTGCAGTAAGATTAGATCTCAATTACAGGAAAAAAATTGTTAAAAATTCAAACACCTGGAGGCTAAATAACACGCTTCTGAATAACCAACAAATCATAGAAGAAATCAAAAAAGAAATCAAAATATGCATAGAAATGAATGAAAATGAAAACACAACAACCCAAAACCTATGGGACACTGTAAAAGCAGTGCTAAGGGGAAGGTTCATAGCATTACAGGCTTACATCAAGAAACAAGAAAAAAGCCAAATAAATAACCTAACTCTACACCTAAAGCAATTAGAGAAGGAAGAAATGAAGAACCCCAGGGTTAGCAGAAGGAAAGAAATCTTAAAAATTAAGGCAGAAATAAATGCAATAGAAACTAAAGAGACCATAGCAAAAATCAACAAAGCTAAAAGCTGGTTTTTTGAAAAAATAAACAAAATTGACAAACCATTAGCAAGACTCATTAAGAAACAAAGAGAGAAGAACCAAATTAACAAAATTAGAAATGAAAATGGAGAGATCACAACAGACAACACTGAAATACAAAGGATCATAAGAGACTACTACCAGCAGCTCTATGCCAATAAAATGGACAACTTGGATGAAATGGACAAATTCTTAGAAAAGTATAACTTTCCAAAACTGAACCAGGAAGAAATAGAAGATCTTAACAGACCCATCACAGGCAAGGAAATCGAAACTGTAATCAAAAATCTTCCAGCAAACAAAAGCCCAGGACCAGATGGCTTCACAGCTGAATTCTACCAAAAATTTAGAGAAGAGCTAACACCTACCTTACTCAAACTCTTCCAGAAAATTGCAGATGAAGGTAAACTTCCAAACTCATTCTATGAGGCCACCATCACCCTAATTCCAAAACCTGACAAAGATGCCACAAAAAAAGAAAACTACAGGCCAATATCACTGATGAATATAGATGCAAAAATCCTTAACAAAATTCTAGCAAACAGAATCCAACAACATATTAAAAAAATCATACACCATGACCAAGTGGGCTTTATCCCAGGAATGCAAGGATTCTTCAATATCTGCAAATCAATCAATGTAATACACCACATTAACAAATTGAAAGATAAAAACCATATGATTATCTCAATAGATGCAGAGAAAGCCTTTGACAAAATTCAACACTCATTTATGATTAAAACTCTCCAAAAAGCAGGAATAGAAGGAACATACCTCAACATAATAAAAGCTATATATGACAAACCCACAGCAAGCATCACCCTCAATGGTGAAAAATTGAAAGCATTTCCCCTGAAATCAGGAACAAGACAAGGGTGCCCACTCTCACCACTACTGTTCAACATAGTGTTGGAAGTTTTGGCCACAGCAATCAGAGCAGAAAAAGAAGTAAAAGGAATCCAGATAGGAAAAGAAGAAGTGAAACTCTTGCTGTTTGCAGATGACATGATCCTCTACATAGAAAACCCTAAAGACTCTACCAGAAAATTACTAGAACTAATCAATGAATATAGTAAAGTTGCAGGATATAAAATTAACACACAGAAATCCCTTGCATTCCTATATACTAACAATGAAAAAACAGAAAGAGAAATTAAGGAAACAATACCATTCACCATTGCAACAAAAAGAATAAAATACTTAGGAGTATATCTACCTAAAGAAACAAAAGACCTATACATAGAAAACTATAAAACACTGATGAAAGAAATCAAAGAGGACACAAACAGATGGAGAAACATACCGTGTTCATGGATTGGAAGAATCAATATTGTCAAAATGGCTATTCTACCCAAAGCAATCTATAGATTCAATGCAATCCCTATCAAGCTACCAACAGTATTTTTCACAGAACTAGACCAAAGAATTTCACAATTTGTATGGAAATACAAAAAACCTCGAATAGCCAAAGTACTCTTGAGAAAGAAGAATGGAACTGGAGGAATCAACCTGCCTGACTTCAGACTCTACTACAAAGCCACAGTCATCAAGACAGTGTGGTACTGGCACAAAGACAGAAATATAGACCAATGGAACAGAATAGAAAGCCCAGAGATAAATCCACGAACCTATGGACACCTTTTCTTTGACAAAGGAGGCAAGGATATACAATGGAAAAAAGACAACCTCTTTAACAAGTGGTGCTGGGAAAACTGGTCAACCACTTGCAAAAGAATGAAACTAGAACACTTTCTAACACCATACACAAAAATAAACTCAAAATGGATTAAAGATCTAAATGTAAGACCAGAAACTATAAAACTCCTAGAGGAGAACATAGGCAAAACACTCTCCGACATAAATCACAGCAAGATCCTCTATGACCCACCTCCCAGAATATTGGAAATAAAAGCAAAACTAAACAAATGGGATCTAATGAAACTTAAAAGCTTTTGCACTACAAAAGAAACTATAAGTAAGGTGAAAAGACAGCCGTCAGATTGGGAGAAAATAATAGCAAATGAAGAAACAGACAAAGGATTAATCTCAAAAATATACAAGCAACTCCTGCAGCTCAATTCCAGAAAAATAAATGACCCAATCAAAAAATGGGCCAGAGAACTAAACAGACATTTCTCCAAAGAAGACATACAGATGGCTAACAAACACATGAAAAGGTGCTCAACATCACTCATTATTAGAGAAATGCAAATCAAAACCACAATGAGGTACCATTACACACCAGTCAGGATGGCTGCTATCAATAAATGCTGGAGAGGGTGTGGAGAAAAGGGAACCCTCTTACACTGTTGGTGGGAATGCAAACTAGTACAGCCACTATGGAAAACAGTGTGGAGATTCCTTAAAAAACTGGAAATAGAACTGCCATATGACCCAGCAATACCACTTCTGGGCATACACACTGAGGAAACCAGATCTGAAAGAGACACGTGCACCCCAATGTTCATCGCAGCACTGTTTATAATAGCCAGGACATGGAAGCAACCTAGATGCCCATCAGCAGATGAATGGATAAGGAAGCTGTGGTACATATACACCATGGAATTTTACTCAGCCGTCAAAAAGAATTCATTTGAATCAGTCCTAATGAGATGGATGAAACTGGAGCCCCTTATACAGAGTGAAGTAAGCCAGAAAGATAAAGAACATTACAGCATACTAACACATATATATGGAATTTAGAAAGATGGTAACGATAACCCTATATGCAAAACAGAAAAAGAGACACAGAAATACAGAACAGACTTTTGAACTCTGTGGGAGAAGGTGAGGGTGGGATGTTTCAAAAGAACAGCATGTATACTATCTATGGTGAAACAGATCACCAGCCCAGGTGGGATGCATGAGACAAGTGCTCGGGCCTGGTACACTGGGAAGACCCAGAGGAATTGGGTGGAGAGGGAGATGGGAGGGGGGATCGGGATGGGGAATAAGTGTAAATCTATGGCTGATTCATATCAATGTATGACAAAACCCACTGAAATGTTGTGAAGTAATTAGCCTCCAACTAATAAAAAAATTAAAAAAAAATAAAATAAAAAATAAATAAATAAATTAAAAAAAAAAAAGAAATAATCCAAAGAACATAAAAAAAAAAAAAAAAAAAGAGAGAGAACTGGGAGTAGAAACATGTGATAAGATTAGAAAGTTCAAGACATAATTCCACCACTATCTCACTGTGTTATCTTGAGCTTTCTCACCATAAAAAGGGTTTATAATGCTGTGTGCCTCACAGTGTTGAAAAATTGTGTGTAGGTGTGTGAGTGTATGTGTGTGAGAGAGAGAAAGAGAAACACATAGTAAGCACTGAATAAGCACTGACATGGAACAACAGACTGGTTCCAAATAGGAAAAGGAGTATGTCAAGGCTGTATATTGTCACCCTGCTTATTTAACTTATATGCAGAGTACATCATGACAAATGCTAGGCTGGAGGAAGCACAAGCTGGAATCAAGATTGCCGGGAGAAATATCTATAAGTTCAGCTATGCAGATGACACCACCCTTATGGCAGAAAGTTAGGAAGAGCTAAAGGCCCTCTTGATGAAAGTGAAAGAGGAGAGTGAAAAAGTTGGCTTAAAGCTCAACATTCAGAAAACTAAGATCATGGCATCTGGTCCCATCACTTCATGGCAAATAGATGGGGAAACAGTGGCTGACTTTATTTTTTTGGGCTCCAAAATCACTGCAGATGGTGATTGCAGCCATGAAATTAAAAGACACTTACTCCTTGGAAGGAAAGTTATGACCAACCTAGGCAGCATATTAAAAAGTAGAGACATAATAGTGATACTGACAATGTTGAGTCATCCAAGGATGGAGATTGGTCAGGAATTAGTTTTGGGGGAAAACATTTGGTTTTTGAAAGTACACATAACATGCATTGATTGTCCGTTTAGGCTGAACATTGTTCTGAAGATATGAATTATACAGAGACAATCAACCCTACCCTCAAGAAATTAGCAATCTGGTTGGGTAAATGAGACTGAATACATAAAACATTAGAAGACACTATCTAAGATAAATATCCAAACTTTTGAGTCCAGAAAACCTGTAGAAAAATGTTTCAATATAGTATTAAATTTAGAAGATATTTCTTGTTTACAGAATTCACTTCTTAAAATGGTTTTTGCTAATAATTTTTTGTGAAACTATAAAATATGCTCATTATAACACATTTGGGAAATATAGAAAATATGAAGAACAAAGTTAAAATCACTTAGAATTCCATCACCAGAGAAACCACAGGTACTGTGTTTGTATATTCATCTTCATTTTTCTTTCTGGGAAGTGTATACATCAGCAATATCTTAGAGTGTCCATTTGATAACATCATCATCAATACTAGGTGTTATTACTCTTTTTCATTTTTATTAAATTGATAGAGGAAAACAATATCTTATTTTTTGTTTAATTGTTACCCTTGATTTCCAATGAGGATGATTTTTTTCATATATTCACTAGTTATTTGTACTTTTGTAAATTATTTGTTCAAGCATTTTACCCATTTTTAAGTATTACCATATTATTTGATGTTTTAAATCAAGGCCCTTTTAAAAGCCCTCAACAACCAACATTTCAAAACTCATAATCTATTTCTTTAGTCTTTGAGAGGAGAATACACACTGCTGATCTTCATGTTATATGAATTTTGTAACCTTTTAACCATTAACTTTTCTCATCTCTGTTGGCCATGAAGCTCTATGTAGCTGTGATTGATTCTACTCCCTTCCGTTTGTTTACTGTGCACTCAAGGAGGCAAAGTTATGCCAGGCATGCTACCTTCCCACCAAGGACAGCTCTATTATATCATCCTAATATTCCTTCTGGAACAGAATGATGGCATCATTCAGCCTTTGATACAAGGGACAGAATAAGGGGCAGTGTTAAGTCACTTCATTTTGTTTTATGCTAGAAAGTTATACATTGTTGATTTATTTTAATATTTCTAAATTGATAACCTTTAAACATTCCCACTTCTCTTGGAAGTGATGACAATACAGATGTTTCTGAGTGGATACAAACGTATACCCAGTTTTTAAAAATGTATTAGAATAGACTTGCAAATAGTCACTCCACCAGGGCAAGGAACAACTTATTCCAAGCAAGTAGAGAAGAATGACAATTGCCATTATTTTACTACTTATGTGTGTCCTACATAGAAAACAGCCTAGGAGTGTGGTGGGGAGGGAAGGTGTGAACTTTTCACACTATTTTATATTTATTTTAATGTTTTATACTTACATTAAAATTTGTTAAATTTCTCACTTGCTTCCTTTGAGAAAAGAACATTCGCCAACGTTCAAACTACTTCCAATCTCTCTTCTTAGGAATGAGTCTGTCCAAGCTGTTTATTATGTTCCCATTCCACTGACTATTTTTTGTCACAGTCTTCTCACCTCTGTGCTATCATCCTGTTCCTCCAAGGGCATTTTGTGTGTGTTCAAGTTGCTCTTACTGATGACCCCATGCTGTGTTCTTCCCTTGAGTGTTTGGGGCTTTGAGGGGGGTTGTTTTGCTTTGTTAGCTACAAATCTTGGACAAGTGATTTTTAATTCAAATGCTTTGCTGTTTTAGTACAACAAGCTGCATTTGTGATGTAATTAGGAAAGTATGCCTTTCTTGACTAGCAGAGGTTGGTGAGGTGTGGCATGGAGGATTATATTGTTTATCCACTCAAGGTCAGGCTAAAGCAGTCAGTGGATTTGGCAGGGAATATTGCTGACTGCAGCAGGGAGACTACCTCATCTGGAACACAGTGTGTGAATATTGTTTATAGCTCTCCTTTTACAGAGTGAGTGTCTTTGTTTTAATATTGTTTCAGAAAAAGATCTCACCCAGCAGGCTAAGCATAGCTATTCTGGTACATTTGATACAATGAAATCTCCTCACAGTGTTTCTCAAAATGTTTACATTGAAAAAAAAAATGTCATTTCAACATGAGGCAGCAAAACTTGAGTTGAAAACTATGGGTGGCACTTCTGGCACAGCTGATTTGGGAAAAAACAGTCAAGCTGATGAAATGGCAAAGCCTTCAACTTAATGAGATTCATGAGGCATTGGTTTCCAGTGCAGACCATGGAATAAGTTAGCAGGTATTTACTCTTGCAGTAAGTAATGTTAGGGGCTGTCGGGGGTGGGGAGCAGAAGTAAGTTCTAATAGCCTGTACATTGAGCTTAGATGTTTCTCTGTGAAAGCTTAAGATAACCTGTTTCTTCATAATCATGTAATCATTGACTTGAAAAGAACCTTAGATGTCCACAAGAACTTATCAGAACTCTGACCTACTGTAGGGGCTCCTTAAATGTTTGTTTCATGATGGACTTAATAAATGGATGAATACATAAATATAATACAGGCAAGAATCCCTTCTACAGAGTTTCCTGCCAGGTGGTCATCTAGCATTTACCTGACTACGTCAAGTGACAAGAAACTTACCACCACCTGAGTAATTCATTCCAACTTGGAATAACTCTGATTATTAAAAAGTTTGTCCTTGTAGAACAAAGAATGAGCCTCCTTGTGGTAATACTAAAGTTTCTTTCTCCTATTGGTAATACCTGGAGTCATGAAGAGTAAATTTAATTCTTCTTTACTAACCCTTAGTGGGCTTCCCTGGTGGCTCGGCTGGTAAAGAATCTGCCTGCAATGCAGGAGACCTGGGTTTGATCCTGGGTTGGGAAGATCCCCTGGAGAAGGGAAAGATTGCCCACTCCAGTATTCTGGCCTGGAGAAAATTACGTGGACTGTATAGTCCATGGGGTCGCAAAGAGTTGGACATGACTGAGCGATATATACTTTTATTTTCAATCCTTAGTATTTCATCTTTCACACTGCAAATTTTCCCCAGTCCTCCTTTTGGTTCCAGTATTTCTGTCCTCAGTACCTTTCATATGGGCATACTCTTCCAGATGTGATTTGACACAAGTAAAGTAGGACTATTGTATTTCCTGTTAATAATAATAATAATAGTATATTGAATGTTTATACTTAACCCAGTGCCAAGTGTTTTACATGGATTTTCTCATTTAATTCTTGCAAGAGCCTCATGCGGAAGGTATCATCATCATCTTCATCATTATTACACTGATTTTACAGACCTGGACTTTAGGCTGTTACTAGTGCCACCCAAGATTATATTCACTATTTTGCTTTGCTTCATTTTGTTGTATTAGCTGGTTTAAAGGGTCCTTGTGTTCGATAAAATTCTTTATCTTTTTCCCCATGAATTGCTATCAAGATTTTCTTTCAGTTCTCTGATTTTCTAAATTGAACACAGAACTTTACATTTGTGCATATTACATTATTTTTATTAGTTTCATACTGTTTTGCTTTGCTTCCTCTTTTTTTTTTTTTTTTTTCCTGGGGTGGGTGCATTTTTTCTAAAATTTTCATAAAGTTCCATTTTGATCTAAATAAACATTCAACATCTTTTACAATATTGTCTGTCATCCAGAATGTTAACTATCATTCCCAGATTTGTTACTTTTGTGTGCTCAGTCGCTCAGTCATGTCTGACACTTTACAACCCTATGGATTGTAGCCCACCAGACTCCTCCTGTCCATGGGCTATTTCAGGCAAGAATACTGGAGTCGGTGGCTATTTCTTCCTCCAGGGGATCTTTCAGACCCAGGAACTGAACCCATGTCTGCTGTGTCTCCTGCATTGCAGGTGGATTCTTTACCACTAAACCATCTTGGAAGCCCTTGTTACTTTTACATACATGATAAACTTGCCTTCTGCATTTTTATCCAAATAATAATAAAAATGATTAAGAGAACAAGGTCATGAACAGAGTTCTGTAGCACAACTTTTTATAGGTCTTTTCAGAATAACAAAAATTAATCTTGTTCTTGTTCAGTTGTTCACTCCAACTTCCATTTTCTCATCTTATTGACCAGGACATTATGAGACTCTTTGTCAAGTGACTTATAGAGAATATAGATAGATATTCTTATAGATATACTGTATCTAAGGTATTCTCTTTTCTACCTATCTTGTCACCCTGTCAAGAAAGAAAATGAGACTCATTTGGTCTGACTTGTAACCAACAGACCTTTGCTGTCTCCTAGAGCCCTTCTAAGTATGCATAAGTCATCTACAATATTATACTGTTGACATTTTTAAGGATAAAGGCAAAATATACCTGTCAATGATTTCCAGAATCAAACTTTCCGGGTTTTAGGCATCTTTACCTATTTTCATGATTTCCTCAAGATAACCAACAATGGTTCAGCAGTCCAATTAGTAAGTTTCTTTCTATTTAATTTGTCTGAGTTGAGTTAAAATGGGGCTCATTGATATTAGTTGAGTTACAAAAGGGGACTCAGTGATATCTTACTATTGTCTTCTCTGTCTTAGGCTTCACTCCCTTCACTACTTCAAAGATATAGCCCGCTTTTTGGTACTGCCTTCCTAGCTCTCTTTTTGTCCTGTCTTGTTTTTCACCGGGCAAGCCAAATAAATATGCTGTTGGCAATTATCCAAGCAAAAATGGATTCTAAATGAGAATGTTCTCAGTTCAGTTCAGTTAAGTCACTCAGTTGTGTCCGACTCTTTGTGACCCCATGGACTGCAGCATGCCAGGATTCCCTGTCCATCACCAGAGCTTATCCAAGATCTTGTCCATTGAGTCAGTGATATCATCCAACCATCTCATCTTCTGTTGTCACCTTCTCCTCCCACCTTCAATCTTTCCCAGCACCAGGGGCCTTTCCAATGAGTCAGTTCTTCTCATCAGGTGGCCAAAGTATTGGAGCTTTAGCTTCATCATCAGTCTTTCCAGTGAATATTCACTGAAATATTTCCTTTAAGATTAACTGGTTTGCTCTCCTTGCACTCCAAGGGACTTGCAGGAGTCTTCTCCAACACCACAGTTCAAAAGCATCAATTCTTCAGCACTCAGCTTTCTCTATAGTCCAACTCTCACATCCATACATGACTACTGGAAAAACCATAGCTTTGACTAGACAGACCTTTGTCAGCAAAGTAATGTCTCTGCTTTTTAATGTGGTAAGTTGGTCATAGCTTTTCTTCCAAGGAGCAAGCATCTTTTAATTTCATGGCTGCAGTCAACATCTGCAGTGATTTTGGAGCCCCCAAAATAAAGTCTCTCACCGTTTCCATTGTTTCCCCATCTATTTGCCATGAAGTGATGGGACCAGATGTCATGATCTTAGTTTTCTGAATGTTGAATTTTAAGCCAACCTTTTCACTCTCCTCTTTCATTTTCATCAAGACACTCTTTAGTTCTTCTTCGCTTTCTGCCATAAGGGTGGTGTCACATGCATATCTGAGGTTATTGATATTTCTCCCGGCAATCTTGATCCCAGCTTGTGCTTCATCCAGCCTGGCATTTTGCTTGATGTACTCTGCATATAAGTTAAATAAGCAGGGTGACAATATACAGCCTTGATGTACTCCTTCCCCAATTTGGAACCATTCTGTTGTTCCATGTCCAGTTCTGTTGCTACTTGACCTGCACGCAGATTTCTCAGGAGGCAGGTAAAGTGGTCTGGTATTCCCATTTCTTTCAGAATTTTCCACAGTTTGTTGTAATCCACATACTCAAAGGCTTTGGCATATTCGATAAAGCAGAAGTAGATGTTTTTCTGGAACTCCCTTGCCTTTTCTATGATCCAACGGATGTTTGCAATTTGATCTCTGGTTTCTCTGCCCTTTCTAAAACCAGCCTGTACATCTGGAAGTTCTTAATTCATGTAATGTTGAAGCCTGGCTTGGAGGATTGTGAGCATTACTTTACTAGCATGTGAGATGAGTGCAATTGTGCTAAACTAAGACACAGTGTTCCAGGTATATACATTATGGTTTTGTATTAAATGATCTTAATTCTTTGTAGTTTTTTCCAATGTATTTATTATGTTTTTATAGCAATCTATTCTCAATTTTTTGTTGAGACATAATTGACACAAAACATTATTATTATTAGTTTCAGGTGTACAACATAATGATGCAATATTTGTATATTTTGCAAAACGATCACTGCAATAAGTCTAATTAACACCCATCAATACATATAGGTATACATTTTTATCTTATGATGAGAACTTTTAAGATCTACTTTCAAACATGCATATCAGTATTATTAATGATAGTCATAATACTGTACATTACATCCTCATGAATTATCTTATAACTGAAAGTTTGTACTTTTTGATTTCTTTCACTCATTTCATTCACCTCCACCCCCACCTCCTGCCTCTGGTAACTACCAATAATGTTGTTCTCTGTATCTATGAGATTGTTATTTTGTTTTGCTTTTGTTGTTGTTCTTATTTTAGACTTCACATATAAGTGAGACCATACAGTATTTGTCTTTTTCTGTCTGACTTATTTAACGTAGTACAATGCCCTCAAAGCTCATCTATGTTGTCACAAATGACAAAACCTCCTCCTCTTTTATGACTGACTTATATTTGATTGTGGTGTATGTCTGTATACCACATTTTCTTTTCTTTATGCATTCTTCCATTGATGGACATTTAGTTTCCAACTAATACATTTCTATTTTTTCTTCAGGTCTTTTTTAAAATTTTATTTTTAACTGAAAGATAATTGTTTTGTGATATTATGTTGGTTTCTGAGACACATTTCTTAATAATGCCTAAATCTCTATAATGATTCCCTAGACTAGAGATCTCTTCAAGAAAATTGGAGATACCAAGGGAATATTTCATGGAAAGATGGGAATAATAAAGGACAGAAATGGCAAGAACCTAACAGAAGCAGAAGAGATTAAGAAGAGGTGGAAAGAATACACAGAAGAGCTACACAAAAAAGCTCTTAATGACCCAGATAACCATGATGGTGTTGTCACTCATCTAGAACCAGAAATGAAGTCAAGTGAGCCTTAGGAAGCATTACTACAAACAAAGCTAGTGGAGGTGATGAAATTCCAGTTGAGCTATTTTAAATCTTTAAAGATGATGCTGTTAAAGTGCTTCACTCAATATATCAGCAAATCTGGAAAACTTGGTAGTGGCCACAGGACTAGAATAGGTCAGTTTTCATTCCAATCCCAAAGAAAGGCAATGCCAAAAAATGTTCAAAGTACCACACATTTGCACGCATTTCACATGCTAGCAAAATTATGCTCAAAATCTTTCAAGCTAAGCTTCACCAGTACATGAACTGAGAACTTCCAGATATACAGGCTGGATTTAGAAAAGGCAGAAGAACCAGAGATCAAATTGCCAACATCCGTTGGATCATAGAAAAGGCAAGGGAGTTCCAGAAAAACATCTATTTCAACTACACAAAAGTCTTTGGCTGTGTGGATCACAACAAACTGGAAAATTCTTAGAGATGGGAGTACCCAACAACCTTACCTGTCTCCTGAGAAACCTGTATGCAGATCAAGAAACAACAATTAGAACCAGACATGGAGCAAAGGGTTGGTTCAAAACTGGTAAAAGTATGTCAATACTGTATTGTCACCCTGCTTATTTAACTTGTATGTAGAGTACATCATGCAAAATGCCAGGCTGGATGAATCACAAGCTGGAATCAAGATTGCTGGGAGGAATATCAACCACCTCAGATAGGCAGATAATACCATTCTAAAAGCAGAAAGTGAAGAGGAACTAGTCTCTTGACTGAGGGTGAAAGAGGAGGTTGACAAAGCTGGCTTAAAACTCAACATTCAAATGACTAAGATCATGGCATCAGGCTCCATCACTTCATGGCAAATAGATGAGGAAAGGGTGGAAACAGTGGAAGATTTTATTTTCTTGGTCTCCAAAATCACTGGGGATGGCGACTGAAGGCATGAAATTAAAAGATGCTTGCTCCTTGGAAGAAAAGCTATGACAAACCTAGACAGTTTATTAAAAGTTGAGGTTTGACAAAAAAAAAAAGCAGCAAAATTCTGCAAAGCAATTATCTTTCAATAAAAAAATAAATTAATTAAAGAAAAAGAGATATCACTTTACTGACAAAGGTCTGTTTAGTCAAAGCTATTGTTTTTTTCCTGTAGTCATGTATGGATGCGAGAGTTGGACCATAAAGAAGGCTGAGCACTGAAGAACTGATGCTTTTGAATTGTGGTGCTGGAGAAGACTTTTTTTTTTTTTTGGAGAAGACTCTTGAGAGTCCCTTAGACTGCAAGAAGATCAAAGCAGTCAATCCTAAAGGAAATCAATCCTGAATATTCATTATTAAGACTGATGCTGAATCTGAAGCTCCAATACTTTGGCCACCTGATTTGAAAAGCCGACTCATTGAAAAGACCCTGATGCTGGGAAAGATTGAAGGCAGGAGAAGAAACAGGCAACAGAGGATGAGATAGTTGGATGGGATCATCGACTCAACAGACATGAGTTTGAGCAAACTCCCGGAGATAGTGAAGGACAGGGATGCCTGGCGTGCTGTAGTTCATGGGGTCACAAAGAGTCAGGCACGACTTAGTGACTGAACAACAATCCTTTGTCATGGTAATATCTAATATTTTGGACTTTGAGTAATTTTCTTGCAAATTCATTTATTCTTACTTGCCCACAATGAAACTCATATTTGGTTATCTGCTCAGACCTGGAAGAGTTTTCTCACTTCTTCACCATAAGCCTGATAATGCACCACCACCTAGTTAAGTATCTTTCACAAATGTGGAGGCACATAGGCAATGTACTGTGGAAGAAAACTCTAATTAAGGGTCAAGATTGTCACAATTCTTATCACTAGCTTAACAGCTATATGACATTGAGGAAGTCACCTGGGACCTCTTTACTCCTCTGTTAAGTAATTTCATCAAGGACTCCTGCTTCCATATTTATTAAATACTTCAGTAGTAGGGAGGCACATTGTCCCCATCTATTGGATAGTCCCAAGTTCTCGGTCTCTTAATGAGCAAAATGTATGTCTCCTTGAAAGTGAAATGCATTTTTTTTATTTTCAAATAATATGATTCAGCAAATAATTCAGAAAAATGAATCACAATCAAACATAAGATAGACTGCAAGAATGAATTTAAACTTTTGCTTCAATTCACAGATTTGGATTATTTTCTGTCTAGAGAATAAGAATACAAAGTAAGAATGATTAAGCCTATCCACACCTACACAAGAATATATCTACTCACTTCAAACAATAGGTAGATCAACCTAGGTAGATTTTTATCCTTATGGGCTACAATCAACTAGAGAAGGAAAAATCTTTATCTGAAAGGTTGTCCTTTGTATTTGAAAGTTTTGTTTCTGAATGTATATTTTCCTGGATTGACACATAGTCATCAGCAATATTTACAGTTGATTTATTTTATTGTTGGTCTTATATTTTCCATATTGGAAAATCTCAGCCTTGAACAATACTGTTCTAAAAAATCTCTTATTAGTCAGTTTTTAGAATTAATAGTGCAACTCCCTCTACCAGGAAAAATGACAGAAATGGTAACAATATTCTCCAGCAAACACACAACAGTCAATTTCATTCATGATGTGGCTGAAGTATATTATCAATAGATTCTTTAAAATTATAGCAGAGAATACTCTGGGGGAATGGTCCAGAGAAGGTCTGTTGAAAACTAGAATAAATTTTAATCAAAGCCAGGATTTGGAGACACAAGTGATCTGGAGTGGTATTTATGATTGGGAGTTACCTAATAGGCACCAGGAAGCTAAAGTCCAACAGGCAAAGACAAATTTAAATTTACCTCAGATGTTCAAGATAAAGATATTTCAAGGAAGGCAGAAGGAAGAAACAAAGAGAAAGAAAATAGCTCTTACTGGCTAACAGACTAGAAGGTAGGCTATCTGCCTTGACTAAATGAATTGCAATAAAACAGCATAGCTATTATTCAGGTGGTATCAGCATGGTAGTGAAATAGGGTGACTTTAACAAAATAATCTATGGATCATTAACTAAAAATGTGGTCTTGGAAGAGTCTTATTTCTGGCATCTGTCTTGAAGGGAGACTCTGGTGTTTTACATGCATTCATAAATCGTGAGTGCCCACATTTATGAGTGGTTCTCACCATTCTGTCTGCCATTCTTATTCTGGCTTCTTGGTCACTTGAAATTTTTATAGTAACCCATGAAATCACCATTCCTGGATACTGATACCTTTCCACTGTTCTTTATACTTCATTTAGATGGGTAGCCAAGGTTTTATTTAACAATCATGACACTGAAGTGGGAGAAAAACTTCCTCTTTCATCTCTTACCCATAATTTGCTCAATTATAGGACCACACAGCAAAGGCACTTCATGTTGTTTCTGATCTACTTTAAGAACTTGGTTATAGCTTTCTTTTCATTTACTCCTTGAGTCAGTTACAGGTCATCTTGCCTAGGGATCTGTCACTATTTCCCAGGACATGACCAGAAGTCAACCCCATCACATGGACCTCACAGGCACGCACATTATTTCACTTACAAGCATTCTTCACCTGCTACCCCCACCAGACTTCTAAACCACGTTTCAGTATCTTACTCTCATTTTCTTCAAAGTACATCAGTGCTTTCATTATTAAGTCAATATTCTGGAAGAGTATAAGAGATCACCCTTATTCTTTTTTTTTTTTTTCATTTATTTTTATTAGTTGGAGGCTAATTACTTTACAATATTGTAGTGGTTTTTGTCATACACTGACACGAATCAGCCATGGATTTACATGTATTCCCCAACCCGATCCCCCCTCCCCCCTCCCTCTCTACCCGATCCCTCTGGGTCTAACCCTTATTCTTTTTCACTACATATGTCCTTAGTCTGAGGAGGCATCTGTTGATCGTAGCTCATCCAGTTATCGTCACACATGAGGATACTCAACATATTAGTCACTAGGGAATTGCAAATCAATACACAATGAAATCCCACTTCACACTCACTATAATGGCTATAAAAAAAAAACAAAGGACAAAGAAAAAACAAACAAACAAAAAAAAAAAAAACAAGAAAAAACAAAACGACAAGGGCTGACAAGGATGTTGAGAAATTGGAACACTCTCAGACTGCTTCCCTGGTGGATCAGTCAGTAGAGTCTGCTGCAATGCAAGAGACCCAGGTTTGATCCCTGGGCAGGAACTATCTCCTGGAGAAGGAAATGGCAACCCACTCCAGTATTCTTGCCTGGGAAATCCCATGGACCGAGGAGCCTGGTGGGCTCAATCCAAGGTGTCCCAAGAGTTGGACACAACTGAGCGACTAAACTTACACTGCTGGTGGGAATGTAAAATGGCATGGTCACTTTGGAAGACATTTTGATGCTTCCACAAAAACTTAAGCATAGAATTGCTATTTAACCCAGGAATTTCACCCCCAAATCTCTACTCAGGAAGAATGAAAACACAAATGAATATTCACACAAATATGCATACACAAAAGTTCATGCTAACTCAAAAGTGGTAACAATACAATTAATTGTTCATCAACTGATGAATGAATAAACCAAATGTGTTATAGTCATACAAAGCGATATTATTCAACCATAAAAATGTGTGAAGTACTGATACAAGCTGAAACATGGATGAACCTTGAAAATACGCTAAATGAAGGAAGCCAGACAAAAAAGGCTTGAAAGATTCCATTGATATGGAATGTCCAGAATAAGCAAATCCATGAATATAGGAAATAGCTTCATAGTTTCCAAGGGGTGGAAAGACAATGGAGAATGACTTCTAATGGGTATGGGTTTCTTTTTCAGGGTGATGGAAGTGTTCTGATATTGGATAGTGGTGATGGTTGCACAACCCAAGAATATACTAAAAACTACCTAATTACATGATTTAAATGGATGAATTGTATGGTATGTGAATTATATCATATTAAAAAGAAAATCTATTATTTTCTTGGACACATTGGATTAGTGTTTCCCCAGGCTGGGAGTAGGGATAGGAATTGTCTGCAAATGGATGGGAGATTTTTGGGTGGGTTGATGGAAATGTTCAAAAATTTAGATTGTGGTAATAACTGTCAACTCCATAAATTTATTAAAACTCCTGAAGTTGTACATTTTAAATGAGTGAATTTTATGGTATGCAAATTATACCTCAATAAAAATGTTTTTTAAAAAAGTTATGAATATCTGGTCTCCTCTTAAACTGATTAGATACGAACTTTTGGGGGTAAGTTCTGGCCACCATTAGTTTCTAAAAGTTCCCCAGATAATTATAATGTGCAACTAGAATTGAGAACCATTGTCTTAAATCATGGCTTCTGGGTTAAAGATGGCAATTTTTATGGCTTGTAAAATGCCTGCTGCATCACTAGTATTACACCTTCATCTCACCCCACTTGCTACTTACATAAAGTTCATTCATGCATTCCACCAGGATTTATTAAGCATCTACTGTGTGCTAAGTTCTTATATGATCACTGAAGATACAGTGCATATTCTAGTGGAATAGACAGATAGATAATAATAAATTGCCATATAATGTGATAAAGGATATCTGAAGTATACGCTAGTTTCTTAAGTTCAGGGAAGGCATAATTAACTAGTCCACATATGATGCTAAAAACTTACAGTCAAATGATAAAGCAGATATGCAAATGAATAATTCAATGCAGTATCAAAAGAATTGCTAACTTTTTTTTTTTTTTTTTTTGCTGCAAGACATGGCTTGTGGGATCTTATTTAGTTCCCCAACCAGGGATGAAACCCATGCTTCCTGCAGTGAGAACTCAGAGTCCTAACCACTGGTTCCTCAGGGAATTCCTAGAAACTGCTAAAGTGTAATAATTCACAAAAGGCAATGTGAGCACCAAGTCTACCTGGGAGTCTGAAGAAAACTTTACAAATATTACATTTAAGTGGATCTTGAAAAAGGAATCAGAGTTTTCCAGGAAAAGAGGGAGAATGATTAGCATTCACTGAGGGTTTACTATGAATAAGATTGTTCTGAACTTTTTATAGTTGTTCTTAGAGAACTCCAGAAACTTTCCCAATATTATACAATTAGGCCATTATAAAGCCAAACTTTGAACCCATATAGTCTGACTATAGATTCCTCAAATCATAATCAATACACTGTTGGAGGCTGGGGCTTTGGTAACTAACAAACTTGCTACTGTGGAAAGGCAACTATAGCAGCAAACATCAAAATATTCAATATTTGATCGCATTTCAAATTGAAAGTTGATTGACCTGCTAATTTATTAATTTATTAGTGAGTTTAAAAGTTAGTTTTGCTTAATTTGGGTAATTCCTGCATTCTTTTATTCCTATGGCTCCAAAAATAATCAACCAAACTGGTTAAAAAACTTAAGATGTAGATTTGAGTTACCGAAAAAGAATTTCTACATCAGCTCTTAACAGAATAACTAACTTGGGGAGCATGAGAATAGGATGCTTCCTATAATTATGGCTAAAGAAGGAGTAGCCATCAATGTGTTTAGCAAGAAAGAGCAATAACAAATTAAAGCAAATATTGGTACTGGTCTCTGGAATAATCCCTTTTTAAGACCTGGGTACCTATTTCATTTATTATTCTTTTACCTTCTCCTTTTGGTTATTATATTGTTACCTAATCTAAATTACAGAGAAGGCAATGGCAACCCACTCCAGTACTCTTGCCTGGAAAATCCAATAGATGGAAGAGCCTGGTAGGCTGCAGTCCATGGGGTCGCAAAGAGTTGGACACAACTGGGTGACTTCACTTTTACTTTTCATTTTCATGCATTGGAGAAGGAAATGGCAACCCACTCCAATGTTCTTGCCTGGAGAAACCCAGGGACGGTGGAGCCTGGTGGGCTGCCATCTATGGGGTCGCACAGAGTCAGACATGACTGAAGCGACTTAGCAGCAGCAGCAGCAATCTAAATTAGTTTAAGACCATAGTTCTTCAAATCTGGTATTATGAGAGAATGATATGAACTTAGGTGCAAATGCCATTTTTTAAATGTAGGAATATGATTGACTTAGCAACATAATTTTACAAGAATGTTAAAAGATTTTTTCATGTGCAGTCCATATAAAAATTATGAGTACTCTCAGACTTAAGAAAAAGATCCTGTGGCTTGTTTTCTCCTTGGAAGTCCAAGTCCATGTTTTTAGGATATGCTTACTGAGGCCCACTGGAAGGATTGCTGTTTCTCCCCTGATTGGACCAACTCTACAAAGCAGGCCAAATTCTCTTCCAAACTGAAGATTCCTGTAAAGAATTCCACCCTCCCTTTTTGCTGTCTGAATGTGTTTTACCTTCTTGGAGTAATGAAAGACTAGGATTCCGTACTTACTTTTGAGCTAGGTGAAATTAGAATTTGCTCTTATTTCACTAATACAGTGTAAGTTTGTGTTTTCTGTGTAAAGGCCCTCTCATTTGGAGGAAACACAATCAGCTATTCCACTTTGGAAACTATAAACTGGTTTCTAATCAGACTGAGATAATCCATTTTTGCAGGACTCTAATCACTAATTTTCATATCATACTGAGAAAAATAACTATGACAAAGTTGAAGAACTTCAATAAATATTTGTTGATGGGCTTGATCAATTAATATAAATTTAATTGAGAAACTACTTTGAACCGAGACTTGAAAGAGGTGCAAGGAAGACTCAAGATAAAACAGTGACTGGATCAATCTTATAAAGAAATTTAAGAATTAGCTTGAGCAGAAAGGGTTGATGCAGCCTCAAATAATTGATTAACAACTATGCAAAGCAAAATAAAAGTAAGTGTTAAATTAAATTTCACAAGCTAAATTTTCTAAGTATTATTAAGAAATTTGGTTTTGAGTAAATGGAATATTAAATAATTCATATTGTCAGTGAATGAAAAATATATTTGCATATTCACAGAAACAGTAGACCATGCTGTACTTTGCAACTATGATTGAGGTTCATTCCATAATTTTCTTTTGATAGATAATAAATAAATTCTTCTCTATCTGGGGACATGAATCTGAAGATATAAAAGACTATATATATAAAATCATTTTAAAAGAAATGCAGTTTTATTACTTGTAGCTTTATAGCCAATATATTAAGCTACAGACTATAAAGGACTTCATATAAGATTTAGCTTAGTGAATATATCCTTAAATAAAGCATTTAAAATTAGCATAGCAAATGCTTGAAACCTATTTAGGACTTTTATGTCTCACTTTGCTCTCTGAGCATAGCATAAACATTTATAAGTGTATTTACATTATTAATTTTCACAGCAAAAGATAGCCTCCATAAACATCAAGAAAGTAAACAAAGGACAATTGCAAAAATTTCTAAATTAGGATAAACTGAATTAATGATGCATGCAATAAGCATATTGAAGTGGAAGAAGATGGCAGAGGAGTATAATGGGGAGACTGCCAGCCTCAGCACAAATGCATCAAAAACTAATCAAGATATGGGCCAACTCCTACAAAGCAACCTCTAGGTGAGCAGAGCACCTCAGGCCTGCAGGGAGGCAGGCTAAGCAACCTGGAATGAGAACACAGGCACAAGTCACCCCTAACAAGAGTCAACACAAACCACTCAACCAACATTTCCTTACAAAAAAATATAGCACAAATGAAAGAACAAGGTAGAAACTCACAAGACCAAATAAACAAAGAGGAAATAAGCAATCTACCTGAAAGAGGATTCAGAATAATGAAAGTAAAGATGTTCTGAAGACTTGAAAATAGAAGGGAGAAAATGGAAGAAACAATTAACACAGCTAATACAATCACCAGCTAATAAAGAATAAGTAAGCAGAGATGAATAACACAATTACTGATATTAAAAATACTCTATAAGGAACCAATGGCAGAATAGTTGAGGTGGAAGAATGGATAAATAAGGTGGAAGATAAAATGGTGGAAATAACTGCTTAAGAGCAGAATAAAGGATAAAGAATTAAAAGAATTGAGGATGGCCTCAGAGACCTTTGGGACAATATTAAATGCACCATCATTTGAGTTATAAGGGTCCCAAAGGAAGAAGAAAAAAAGAAAGGCACTGAGAAAATTTCTGAAGAAATTATAGTTGAAAACTTCCCCAACATGGGAAAAGAAATAATAAGTCAAGTCCAAGAAATGCAGAGAGACCCATATGGGAGAAACCCAAGGAGAAACACATTGAGACACATATTAATCAAGCTAACAGAGAACAAATAACAGAGCTAACAGAGATTCTTTAACTAATAAAGAATATTAAAAGCAGCAAAGGAAAAGTCACAAGTAATATACAAGGGAAAACCCATACAGTTAACACTGGATCTTTCAGCAGAAACTCTGCAAGCTAGAAGGGAGTGGCAGGATATATTTAAAGTACAGAAAGAAAAGAAGAAAAAAAACTACAACCAAGATGACTATACCCAGCAAAGATCTCATTCAAAATTGATGAAGAAATCAAAGCTTTACAGACAAGCAAAAGTTAAAAGAATTTACCACCATCAAACCAGGCTTACAGCAAATACCGAAAGGACTTACAGATTCAGTAAACACAAGAGAAAGGAAAGGCCTACAAAAACAAACCCAAAACAGTTAAGACAAAGTCAATGAGTGAGTGAAAAGTCGCTCAGTCTTGTCCGACTCTTTGCGACCCCATGGACTGTAGCTCACCAGGCTCCTCCATCCATGGAATTTTCTAGGCAAGAGTACTGGAGTGGGTTGCCATTTCCTTCTCTAGGGGATCTTCCCAACCCGGGGATTGAACCCATGTCTCCCGCATTGTGGGCAGATGCTTTACCATCTGAGCCACCAGGGCATTCCAAAACAGTTAAGAAAATGCTAATAGGAACGTATATATCAATAATTACCTTAAATGTAAACAGATTAAATGCACCAACCAAAAGATACAGACTGACTGAATGAATTAAAAAACAAGACCCATATATGTGCTGCCTACAAGAGACCTACTTCAGACCTAGAGACACATATAGACTGAAACTAAAAGGATGGAAAAAGATAGTCCATGCAAATGGAAACCAAAAGAAAGCTGGAGTGGCAATCCTTATTTTAGACAAAATAGACTTTAAAGTAAAGAATATTATAAGAGCCAAAGAAGGATACTACATAATGGTCAAAGGATCAATCCAGGAAGAAGACATAACAATTGTAAATATCTATGCACCCAACATAGGAGCACCTCAATTCATAAGGCAAAGACTAACAGACATAAGAGGGGAAACTGACAGTAATACAGTAATAGTAGGGGACTTTAACACCCCGCTTACACCAATTGGCAGATCATCAAAATGGAGAATCAATAAGGAAACACAAACCTTAAATGAAACATTAGACAAAATGAACTTAACAGATTTCTTCAAGACTATCCATCCAAATGCAGAAGAATATACTTAATTCTCAAGTGCACATGGAGCATTCTCCAGGATAGACCACATCCTGGGCCACAAATCAAGACTCAGTACATTTAAGAAAATTGAAATTGTATCAAGTATCTTCTCAGACCACAACGCTATGAGACTAGACATCAAATACAGTGGGAAAATGCAAAAAAAAAAAACCCCACAAACTCATGGTAATTAAACAATATATTACTAAATAATGAAAAGGTTACTGAAGAAATAAGAAGGGAAATCAAACGATTCCTAGAAACAAATAACATTGAAAACACAACCATATGGGATTCAGCAAAAGCAGTTCTAAGAAGAAAATTTATAGCAATACAATCCTACCTCAAGAAAAGTATTGAATAGACAACCTAACTCTACCTCTAAAGTAGCTAGATAAATAAGAACAAAAAACCCCAAAGTCAGCAGAAGGAAAGAAATAATAAAGATCAAAACATAAATAAATGAAAAAGAAATGAAGGAAGCAAGAGGAAAGATTAATGAAGCTAAAAGCTGGTTCTTTAAGAAGATAAACAAAACTGACAAACCACTAGTCAGACTCATCAAGGAAACAAAGGGGGAAAAATCAAACCAATAAAATTAGAAATGAAAAAGGAGAGGTTACAACAGACACAGAAATACAAAGGATCATAAGAGAATATTATGAGCAAAAATATGCTAATAAAAGGCTTCCCTGGTGGCTCAGATGGTAAAGAATCTGCCTGCAATGCAGGAGATCTAGGTTTGATCCCTGGGTTGGGAAAATCCCCTGGGGGAGGGCAAAGCAACATACTTCAGTATTCTTGCCTGGAGAATCCCATGGACAGAGGAGTCTGGTGGGTTACAGTCCATGAGGTCACAAAGAGTTGGACATGACTGAGTGACTAAGCACAGCACAGCACAGCACACACATGTTAAAAAAAATGGACAAGCTAGAGGAAATGCACAGATTCTTAGAAAAGTTCAACCTTCCAGGACTGAACCAGGAAGAAATAAAAATTATGAACAAGCCAACTACAAACACTGAAATAGAAACTGTGATCAAAAGTCTCCCCAAAAAACAAAAGCCCAGGGCAAGGTGGCTTAACAGGGGACTTCTATCAAACATTTAGAGACAGGCTAATGCTTATTTTCTGAAACTCTTCCAAAAAATTGCAGAGGAAGGAACACTTCCAAACTCATTCTATGAGGCCACAGTCACCTGGATACAAAAACCAGGCAAAGACAACACAAAAGAAGAAAATGACAGGCCAATATCACTGATGAACATAGATGCAAAACTCCTCAACAAAATTCTAGCAAACAATTTAACAATACATTAAAAAGATCATACACCATGGTCAAATCAGGCTTATTCCAGGGATGCAAGGATTCTTTAATATATGCAAATCAACCAATGTGATACACCATATTAACAAATTGAAAGATAAAAAATACAAAGGATACAAAATCAATACATAGAAATCACTTGCATTTCTATATACTAACAATGAAAAATCAGAAAGCGATATCTAGGAATAAACTTACCTAAGGAAACAAAAGAACTGTACATAGAAAATTATAAGACACTAATGAAAGAAATCAAAGACAACATAAGCAGATGGAGATATATTACATGTTCCTGGGTAGTAAGAATCAATATTGTGAAAATGACTATACTGCCAAATTCAATCTACAGATTCAATGCAATCCCTATCAAATCACCAATGGCATTTTTCACATAAGCAGAACAAAAAATTTCACAGTTCATACGGAAACACAAAGGACCCTGAACAGCCAAAGCAGTCTCGAAAAAGAAGAATGGAGCTAGAGGAATCAACCTTCCTGACTTCAGATTATACTACAAAGTTACATTCATCAAGACAGTATGGTGCTGGCACAAAAACAGAAATATAGACCAATGGAACAAGATAAAAAGCCAAGAAATAAACCCATGTACTTATGGGTACATTATTTTTGACAAAGGAGACAAAAATACACAATGTGGCAAAAACAACCTCTTCAAAAAATGCTGGGAAAACTGGACAGCTACATGTAAAAGAATGAAATTAGAATGCTTCCTAACACCACACACAAAGATGAACTCAAAATGGATTAAAGTCCTAAATGCAAGACCAGAAACTATAAAACTCTTAGAGGAAAACATAGGCAGAACACTCGATGACAGCAATCAATGCAAGATCCTCTATAATCCACCTCCTAGAGTAATGGAAATAAAAACAAAAGTAAACAAGTGAACCCTAATTAAACTTAAAAGCTTTTGTACAGCAAAGGAAACTATAAGGAAGGTGAAAAGACAACCCTCTGAATGGGAGAAATCAATAGCAAATGAAACAACTGACAAACGATTAATTTCTAAAATATGCAAGCAGCTCATACAACTCAATACCAGAAAAACAAACAACCCAATCAAAAATTGGGGAAAAGACCTAAACAGACATTTCTCCAAAGAAGACATACAGATGACTAACAAACACATGAAAGGATGCTTAACACTGCTCATTATTAGAGAAATGCAAATCAAAACTACAATGAGATATCACCTCACACCAGTCAGGATGGCCATCATGAAAAAGTCTACAAACAATAAATGCTGGAGAAGGTGTGGAGAAAAGGGAACACTCTTGCAATCTTGGTGGATATGTAAGTTGATACAGCCTCTATGGAAGATACAGCCTTTATGGAGATTCCTTAAAAAACAAGGAATAAAACCACTACATGGCCCAGCAATCCCACTCCTCGGCATATACCCTGAGGAAACCGAAATTGAAAAAGACACATGTATCCCATTGTTCATCACAGCACTATTTACAATAGCTAGAACATGGAAGCAACCTAGATGTCCATCGACAGATGAATGTATAAAGAAGTTGTGGTATATTGTATGTACAATGGAATATTACTCAGCAATAAAAAGGAATGCACTTGAGTCAGTTCTAAAGAGGTGGGTGAACCTATTATCCAGAGTGAAATAAGTCAGAAAGAGAAATATAAATATCTTATACTTATACATATATATGCAAACTAGAAAGATGGTACTGGTTAATTTGTTTACAAGGCAGCAATAGAGAAACAGACATAGAAAGCAGACCTAAGGACACAGGGAGAGGGAAGGAGGGAGAAGGGAGGAGGGAGAGGTCAAGATGTATGGAGAGAGTAACATGGAAACTCACAATACTAAATGTAAACTAGATAGCTAATGGGAATTTGCTGTATGACTCAGGGAACCCAAACAGGGGCTCTGTGACATCTAGAAGGATGGGATGGGGAGGGAAGTAGAAGGGAAATTCAGGAGGGAGGGGACATGGGTCTACCTATGACTGATTCTTGTTGATGTTTGACAGAAAACAACAAAATTCTGTGAAGCAATTATCCTTCAATTAAAACTAAATAAATAAAATAAGCATTTTATAGAGAACCAAAAAATTCATGTCCCCATGGAACTTACATTCTAGTATGGAAGGTTCATGAGACTTTAATTACACTCAGAAATGGAATGAAGAAGAAAAAGACTTACCCAACCTTTTACATACCCATGTTGCAAAGTAATTTAGTCAGATATATAGGCTGTTATATTTCAAAAGAGTGCTAGACAAATATTCATTCTGGACCCCATGGTGGTGGTTTAGTGGCTAAGTTGTGTCCAACTCTTGTGACTCCATGGACTATAGCCTGCCGGACTCCTCTGTCCATGGAATTCTCCAGGCAAGAATACTGGAGTAGGTTGCCCTTTCCTTCTCCAGGGTATTTTTCAGACCCAGGAATCGAATCCGGGTCTCCTGCATTGCAGGCAGATTCTTTACGAACTGAGCTATGAGGGAAACCGTCTGGGCCCCATATCACTCATTTATTCTTTGTGTTTTTATCTACACTCTGTTGCACTGGGTGTGCACATGTGTGTGTTTAGTAGAAAATGGAAAAGGAATGTTTTATAACTGTAGCTTCTGTCTCCCCTTATTTCTTACAATTTCTTTCTGTTTGTCTCCTTTTCATCTGCCTGTCTTTCAATATGTGTACTCTATGCCTCTCAACACAGCCTCTGCCTCTGTTATTTATTTCCTTTAATCTCCCAACACTGCTTTGAGATATATCTTTTGTTACTTCAATTTTACAGCTGAGAAAACAAGACATGGGGAAGGGTTTTCACTTTTACCAAGGTCACTCAATCGATAAGACAAAACACAGGTAGTCTGATTTTGAATCATGGGATATTTTCATTACACCATAATACTTCATGCTTGTCCTGTAAATACAAAACAAAACAGTCAAGGAATCTAGTTCCAAGTAAGATGGACTAAACATATAAACACATTTCCTCCTACAGATGCAACAATAAAACTTGCACATAATACATGAAGCAGCTCTTTGAGGCCTCTGAAAAGTAAATATCAACAGGAGAAAAAGGAAAGAACATCTGAATTTAAAATATCTCTGAACTGATTGTGAGTTTACCATTGTTTTCCTCTGGTATCTTGTATCTTGAATTCAATGAAGCCTGAAACAAAAGTGAGTACTGAGATAAACAGACAGAGATAGAGATCCAGAAGAAACTCACTAGTTTTAGCTCAAAAAGTAAAATTCAGACACTGTTGGAAAATCCTCTGGGTTTTTTCTCCATTTTTCTTCATTCATTTGACTTAACCAAGTGCCTGCTAAATCAAAAATATAAATATTATAAATAAAATATAAATAAGAGCCAAAATCACATAACATATTAATCAAGATGCTTATAATAAAACCAAAGTTACTCAGCACATGAATAACCACAAAAATCTCAACTCATATGAGGAAAAATAATTTAAAAATACCAATGACAAGGTAAAACAGATTTTTTAATTATCTGGCAAGGTATTTAAAGTAGCTGTTATTATGGTGCTCAAACACAAAATTATAAATATTCTTAAATCAGTATAAGACAGAAAGAATCAGCAAAGAAACAGAGAAAAGCCAAATGGAAAATTTAGAACATAAAATGCTATAAGCAAAATTAGAAAACTCACCAGAGAGGCTCAATTATATGAAGATAATGACGAGTTAGTGATTTTTAAGATAGATCAGTAGAAAGTATCCAATGAGAGTAACAGAAAGAAATAAGATTGAAAAATTTAATGGAGCCTCAGGAACCTGTAAAACAGAAAGAGGAGCTAATTTTCATACCATTGGAGTCCCAGAAATAGAGAAGAAACCGTGTGGTAATGAAAACAGTTGAAGAAATATGGTTGGCTGCTTACTAAGTTTGGTGAAAGATATTAACAAGCAGAATCAAGAAACTGGGAAAACTCTGAACAAAATAAAACCAAAAAAAAAAAAAAAGCCCATTATACAGAGTGAAGTAAGCCAGAAAGATAAACACCAATACTGTATACTAACACATATATATGGAATTTAAAAAGATGGTAAAGCTAACCCTATATGCAAAACAGAAAAAGGGACACATATGTACAGAACAGACTTTTGGACTCTGTGGGAGAAGGCGAGGGTGGGATGTTCTGAGAGAATGGCATTGAAACAAGTATACTATCAAGGGTGAAACAGACTACCAGCCCAGGTTGGATGCATGAGACAAGTGCTCAGGGCTGGTGCACTGGGAAGACCCAGAGGGATGGGATGGGGAGGGAGTCGGGAGAGGGGATCGGGATAGGGAACACATGTAAATCCATGGCTGATTCATGTCAATGTATGGCAAAAACCACTACAATATTGTAAAGTAATTAACCTCCAACTAATAAAAATAAATGAAAAAAAATTTTTGACTTACAAAAAAATTAAAACAAACAAACAAAAAAAACAAAAACAAACAAAAAAAAAATCTATGTCCAGACACGTCATAATCAAACTTTTGAGAACTAGAAAGCAGTCAGAGAAAAATGACATATTGGTTACAGGAGAAAAGTTATTCAAATAACTGCAGGTTTCTCATTAGAAACTAAAGGGCTAAAGAAACGGCACCTTGTTTTTTTCAAGTGCTAGAAAGTAAAGAATTGTCAACTCAGTATTCTATATCTGACTAGAATATTATTCAGAAATAAAGGTGAAATAAAGGTATTCTCAGATGAAGGAACACTAAAGGAAATCATAGCCAGCAGATTGCTCCGAAAGTAAGACTAAAGGAATTTCTTGAAACAGAGAGGAAATGATATGAGGAAACTTTGAACATTACGAAGAAGGAAGGAACAATGGAAAGAGCAAAATTACGGGCAATTATCTGAATCAGTCCGTTGTTCCATGTCCAGTTTTAACAGTTGCGAGTGGGAATTAAGATTTCCAGGAGAAATATCAACAACCTCAGATATGCAGCTGACACCACTCTAATGGCAGAAGGTAAAGAGGAATTAAAGAGTCTCTTGATTGAGGGTGAAAGAGGAGAGTGAAAAAGCTGGCTTAAATCAACAGTCAAAAACTAAGATCATGGCATGTGGCCCCATCACTTCATGGCAAAGAGATGGGGGGAAAGTGGAAACAGTGACAATTTTCTTGGCCTCCAAAATCAGTGAAATCGGTGGCTGTAGCCACAAAATTAAAAGATGCTTGCTCCTTGAAAGAAAAGCTATGACAAAAGTAGACAGCATATTAAAAAGTAGAGACATCACTTTGCTGACAAAGGTCCATATACTCAAAGCTATGTTTTTTTCCAGAAGTCATGTACTGATGTGAGAGTCAGACCATAAAGAAGGCTGAGCACTGAAGAATCAATGCTTTCAGATTGTGGTGCTGGAGAAGACTCTTGAAGGTCCCTTGGACAGCAAGGGGATCAAACCAGTCAATCCTAAAGGGAATCCATCCTGATATTCATTGGAAGGACTGATGGTGAAACTGCAATATTTTGGCCACCTGATGTGAAGATTTGACTCATTGGAAAAGATCCTGAGGCTGGGAAAGATTGAGGGCAAGAGGAGAAGAGGGCAACAGAGGATGAGATGGTTAGTTGGCATCACCAACTAAATGGACATAAGTTTCAGCAATCTCCAGGATATAGTGAAGAGCAGCGAAGCCTGACATGCTGCAGTCCATGGGGACACAAAGAGCCAGAAATGATTTAGCGACTGAACAACAATGGGCAAATATAATAGACAGTTCTTTTCTTGAGTTCTTTAAAATATGTTTGACTGTTGAAAGCAAAAAGTATAGAATTATGTGATGCTACTGTTGATGTAAATAGATGCAATATATATGAAAACAGCAACAGAAAAGGGGGAGTATAAAGTACATGTATGGTGGTAAGGTTTCCACATTCCAATTCAAGTAGCAAAATAGTAATTCTAAATATACTGTGAAATAGATGAGTCTGTATTTTGTAATCCTTAAAGTAACTACTTTAAAAGTTATTTAAAAATATAGTCAAAATTACAATAGATAAAACAAAATGGAAAACTAAACAATATTCAAATAATCCAAAAGAAGTCATGAAAGGGGAAACAGGAGAGAATTATGGGTGGTATAAATTTTCAATATGGAGGATTTGAGATCTTATTTTAAATTTGTATTTGATTTGCTATTTGGGGAATTTGGGGGTGTTACACGCTTTCCTCATTTGTATGTACCTTATTGTTGTTGTTCAGTCTTTGTCTTTTGTGACCCCATGAACTGCAGCATACCACGCTTCCCTGTCCTTCACCATCTCTTCCCAGTGCTTGCTCAAACTTATGTCCATTGAGTCTGTAATGCCATCCAACCATCTCTTCCTCTGTTGCCCCCTTATCCTCCTGTCCTCAGTCTCTCCCAGCATCAGAGTCTTTTCCAATGAGTCAGCTCTTTGCATCAGGCTATATTTTATGCGATAGCAGAGGGTTGGACATGACTAAGTGACTAACTAACCTTACACTTAAAGCAACTAGAAAAAAAAAAAAAAAAGAATGAAAAACCCCCCAAAGTTAGTAGAAGGAAACAAATCGTAAAGACCAGAGCAAGAATAAATGAAAAAAATGAAAGAGACTATAACAAAGATCAATAAAACTAAAAGCTGGTTATTTGAGAAGATAAATGAAGTTGACAAACCATTAGCCAGAATCATCAAGAAGAAAAGGGAGAAGACTCAAATTAATAAAATTAGAAATGAAAAAGGAGAAGTTATAACAGATAACACAGACATACAGAATATCCTAAGAGGCTACTATGAACAGCTATATGTCAATAAAATGGACAACCTGGAAGAAACAAATTCTTAAAAAGCAGAACCAAGAATAAATAGAAAATATGAACAGAATCACAAACACAGAAATCGAAACTAATAAAAAGCCTTCCAACAAACAAAAACCCAGAGTCATATGATTTCTCAGGCACGTTCTACCAAAAGTTTAGAGAAGAACTAAAACTTATCCTGCTCAAACTCTTCCAGAAAATTTCAGAGGAAGGAAAACTCCCAAACTGGTTCTTGGATGCCACCATTACCCTGATATGAAAACCAGACAAAGATGCCACACACACACACACACACAAAGGGTCAATATCACTGATGAACATAGATGCAAACATCCTAAATAAAATTCTAACAAAAAGAACCCAGCAACATAATAAAAGGATCATGCATCATGATTAAGTGGGCTTTAGCCCAGGGATGCAAGTACTCTTCAATATACACAAATCAATCAATGTGATTTGTGCATATTAACAAATTGAAAGACAAATCTATATGATCATCTCAATAGATGCAGAGAATCAGTGGGCTTCTCTGTGGCTCAAATAGTAGGGAACCTGCCTGCAATGCAGAAGACATGGGTTTAATCCCTGGGTCAGGAAGATCCCTTGGAGAATGGAATGGCAACCCACTTCAGTATCCTTGCTTGAAAGATTCCACAGACAGAGGAGCCTGGTGGGCTTACACTCCATGGGGTCACAAAGAGTCAGACATGACTGAGTGATTAACACACACACATAGATGCAGAGAAAGTTTTTGACAATATTCAACACCCATTTATGATAAAAATTCTCCAGAAAGTAGACATAGAAGGAACATGCTGCAATATAGTAAAGGCCATATACAACAAACCCACAGCAAACATTATTCTCAGTGGTGAAAAACTGAAAGCATTTCTTCTAAAACCAGAACCAAGACAAGGATGCCCACTCCCACCACTATTATTCAACATAGTTTTGGAAGTCCTAGCCACAGTAATCAGAGAATAAAAAGAAATAAAAAGAAGCCAGATTGGAAAAGAAGAAGAAAAACACTCACTGTTTGCAAAGGACATGATTCTTTACATAGAAAACCCATAAAATGTCACCAGCAAATTATTAGCACTAGTCAAAGAATATTGTAAAATCACATGATATAAAATTAATACTCAGAAATCCCTTTCATACGTATACACTAACAATGAAAAATCAGAAAGAGAAGGAAACAATCACATTCACCGTTGCAAAAAAAAAAAAAAATACTCAGGAACAAACTTACCTAAAGAGACAAAAGACGTGTATGCAAAAAACCATAAAACACTGATGAAAGAAATTAAAGACAACACAAACAGATGGAGAGATACACCATGTTCTTTGACTGGAAGAATCAATATTGTGAAAATGACTATATTACCTAAAGTAATCTATAGATTCGATACAATCCCTATCAAACTACCAATAGTATTTTTCACAGAACTGGAGTAAAAAAATTCACAATTTTCTGGAGACACAAAAGACCCTGACTAGCCCATGAAATCTTGAGAAAGAAGAATGAAGCTAGAGGAATCCAACCTTTCTTACTTCAGACTTTACTACAAAGCTATAGTCATCAAAACAGTATGGTACTGGCACAAAATAGAAATATAAACCAATGCAACAAGGTAGAAAGCCCAGAGATAAATCCACACAACTATGGGCACCTTATCTTTGACAAAGGAGGCAAAAATATACAATGGAGACAAGACAGTCTCTTCACTAAGTGGTGCTGGGGAAACTGGGCAGCTGCATGTAAAGGAATGAAATTAGCACACTTCCTAACACCATACACAAAAATAAACTCAAAACAGATTAAAAATCTAAATGAAAGGCCATATACTATAAAACTATTAGAGGAAAACATAGGCAAAACACTCTCTGACATAAATCACAGCAAGATCCTTTATGACCCACCTTCTAGAGTAATAGAAATAAAAACAAAAAAAAAAAAAATGGGACCTCATTAAATGTAAAAGCTTTTGCACGATGAAGGAAACTATAAGCAAGGTGAAAAGACAGCCTTCAGAATGGGAGAAAATAATAGCAAATGAAGCAACTGACAGAGAATTAATCTCAAAAATATACAAGCAGCTCATGCAGCTCAATATCAGAAAAATAAATGACCCAATCAAAAAGTGGTCAGAAGACCTAAAGAAGACCTTCTTCTCCAAAGAAGGCATACAGATGGCCAATAAACATGAAAAGATGCTCAAAATCACTCATTATTAGAGAAATGCAAATCAAAGCCACAATTAGGTACTATCTCACGCTGAATGGCCATCATCAAATGGTCATCATCAAAAAATCTACAATCAATAAATGCTGGACAGGATGTGGAGAAAAGGGATTACTCTTGCACTGTTGGTGGGAATGCAAACTGATGCAACCACTATGCAGAACAGTATGGAGATTCATTAAAGACCTAGGAATAAAACTATCATATGACCCAGCAATTCCACTACTGAGCATGTATCTTGAGGAAATCAGAACTGAAAAAGATACATGCACCCTAATGTTCATTGCAGCAGTATTTATAGCTAGGACATGGAAGCAACCTAGATGTCCATTGGCACATGAATGGGTAAAGAAGTTGTGGTACATATACACAATGGAATATTACTCAGCTATAAAACAGAACACATTTGAGTCAGTTTTAATGAGGTGGATGAACCTAGAGCCTATTATACAGAGTGAAGTAAGTCGGAAAGAGAAAGACAAATACTGTATATTAATCCATACATATGTGGAATCTATAAAAATGGTACTGACAATCCTATGTTCAGGGAGGCAAGGGAGACACAGACTTAAAGGAAAGACTTTTGGACACAGTGGGAGAAGGAGAGGGTGGAATGATTTGAAAGAATAGCATTGAAATATATACATTACCATAGGTAAAATACATAGCCAGTGGGAGTTTGATGTATGACACAGGGAGCCCAAAGCCAGTGCTCTGTGACTCCTGGAGAGATGGGATGGGGAGGGAGGGGGATTCAGGAGTGACAGGACACATGTATACCTATGGCTGATTCATGTTGTTGTATGGCAGAGGACACCACAATATTGTAAAGCAATTATCCTCTAATTAAAATAAACATTTTTTTAAAAGTCTGCAAACAATAAATGTTGTATAGGGTGTGGAGAAAAGAGAACCCTTTTGCGCTTCTGGTGGGAATGCAAATTGATACAATGACTATGGAGAACAGAATGGAGATTCCTTAAAAACCTAGGAATAAAACTACCATATAACCCAGCAATGCCACTACTGGGCATATACCCTGAGGAAACCATAACTTAAAAAGACACATGTACCCCGTTCATTGCAGCACTATTTACAATAGCTAGGACATGGAAGCAACATAGATATCCAAAAAGAGATGAATGGATAAAGAAGATGTGGTACATATACACAAAGGAATATTACTCAGCTAGAAAGGAATATATTTGAGTCAGTTCTGATGAAGCGGATGAACCTAGAGCCTATTATACAAAGTTAGGTAAGTCAGGAAGAGAAAGACAAATACTGTATAGAAGCAGATATATGTGGAATCAAGAAAGATGGTACTGATAAACCTATGTACATGGCAGCACTGGAGATACAGACATAGAGAACAGACTTTTGGACCGAGTAGGCAAGAGAGAAGGTGGGGTGGTTTGAGAGAGTAACACTGAAACATATACACTATCACATGCAAAGTAGAGACTCAGTGAGAATTTGCTGTCTTACACAGGGAACCCAAAGTTGGTGCTCTGTGATAACCTAGAGGGATGGGATGGGGAGAGAGATGGGAGGAAGGTTATAGAGGGAGGGGACATATGTATATGTATGGTTGATGTATGTCAGAAACCATCATAATAGTGTAAGTAATTATCCTCCTATTAAAAATAAAATAAAATTTAAAAAATTAAGATGAATCAGATGAAAAAAATAAAATTCTGTGAATTTTGGAAGCAATTGTATCACTGCACACCGATAAGAATTACTCAAATAAAAATTCCTGCAATTGCTGGCAAGGATGTGGAGCAAATGGAAATATCATGCATTGTTGATATTGACCTAAAACGGTTAGGGGAAACACTGACTGAAACCACCTACCCTGGCCAGGCAAGATAGTAGCCACTTGCATGTGTGTGTGCATGCTCAGTCGTTTGACTCTTTGCAACCTTATGAACTATAGCCATAGTTGGTTACATGGAGGGTTGTCATGCCTTCCTCCAGAGGATCTTCTTGACCCGGGATTCAAACCCACATCTCTTGCATTGTAGGCAGGTTCTTATTGCTGAGCCACCAGGAAAGCCCAGACACTTGCATGAGTCATCTTCAACAAGAGATCCTGATAAGGAATGCAGAACTGACTAGCTCAGTTCAGTTCAGTTCAGTTACTCAGTCGTGTCTGACTCTTTGCAACCCCATGAATCGCAACACACCAGGCCTCCCTGTCCATCACCAAATCCCAAAATTTAATCAAACCCATGTCCATCGAGTCAGTGATGCCATCCAACCATCTCATCCTCTGTCGTCCCCTTCTCCTCCTGCCCCCAATCCCTCCCAGCATCAGGGTGTTCTCCAATGAGTCAACTCTTCACATGAGGTGGCCAAAGTATTGGAGTTTCAGATTCAGCATCAGTCCTTCCAATGGACACTCAGGACTGATCCCCTTCAGGATGGACTGGTTGGATCTCCTTGTAGTTCAAGGGACTCTCAAGAGCCTTCTCCAACACCACAGTTCAAAAGCATCAATTTTTCAGTGCTCAGCTTTCTTCACAGTCCAACTCTCACATCCATACCTGACCACTGGAAAAAGCATAGCCTTGGCCAGACAGACATTTGTTGGCAATGTAATGTCTCTGCTTTTTAATATGCTATCTAGGTTGGTCATAACTTTCCTTCCAAGGAGTAAGCGTCTTTTAATTTCATGGCTGCAATCACCATCTGCAGTGATTTTGGAGCCCCCAAAAATAAAGTCTGACACTGTTTCCACTGTCTCCCCATCTATTTCCCATGAAGTGATGGGATCAGATGCCATGATCTTAGTTTTCTGAATGTTAAGCTTTAAGCCAACTTTTTCACTCTCCTCTTTCACTTTCATCAAGAGGCTTTTTAGTTCCTCTTCACTTTCTGCCATAAGGGTGGTGTCATTTGCATATCTGAGGTTATTGATATTTCTCCCGGCAATCTTGATTCCAGCTTGTGTTTTCTCCAGCCCAGTGTTTCTCATGATGTACTCTGCATATAAGTTGAATAAGCAGGGTGACAATATACAGCCTTGACGTACTCCTTTTCCTATTTGGAACCAGTCTGTTGTTCCATGTCCAGTTCTAACTGTTGCTTCCTGACCTGCATACAGGTTTCTCAAGAGGCAGGTCAGCTGGTCTGGTATTCCCATCTCTTTCAGAATTTTCCACAGTTTATCGTGATCCACACATTCGAAGACTTTGGCGTAGTCAATAAAGCAGAAATAGATGTGTTTCTGGAACTCTCTTGCTTTTTCAGTGATCCAACGGATGTTGGCAATTTGATCTCTTGTTCCTCTGCCTTTTCTAAAACCAGCTTGAACATCTGGAAGTTCACGGTTCATGTACTGTTGAAGCCTGGCTTGGAGAATTTTGAGCACTACTTTACTAGTGTGTGATATGAGTGCAATTGTGCAGTAGTTTGAGCATTCTTTCGCATTGCCTTTTTTAGGGATTGGAATGAAAACTGACCTTTTTCAGTCCTGTGGCCACTGCTGAGTTTTCCAAATTTGCTGACATACTGAGTGCAGCACTTTCACAGCATCATCTTTCAGGATTTGAAATAGCTCAACTGGAATTCCATCAGCTCCACTAGCTTTGTTCATAATGATGCTTTCTAAGGCCCACTTGACTTCACATTCCAGGATGTCTGGCTCTAGGTGAGTGATCACACCATTGTGATTATCTGGGTTGTTAAGCTCTTTTTTGTACAGTTATTCTGTGTATTCTTGCCACCTCTTCTTAATATCTTCTTCTTCTGTTAGGTCCATACCATTTCTGTCCTTTATCGAACCCATTTTTGCGTGAAATGTCCGCTTGATATCTCTAATTTTCTTGAAGAGATCTCTAGTCTTTCCCATTCTGTTGTTTTCTTCTATTTCTTTGCATTGATCGCTGAGGAAGGCTTTCTTATCTCTCCTTGCTATTCTTTGGAACTCTGCATTCAAATGGGAATATCTTTTCTTTTCTCCTTTGCTTTTTGCTTCTCTTCTTTTCACAGCTATTTGTAAGGCCTCCCCAAACAACCATTTTGCCTTTTTGCATTTCTTTTCCATGGGAATGGTCTTGATCCCTGTCTCCTGTACAATGTCACGAACCTCCGTCCACAGTTCATCAGGCTCTCTGTCTATCAGATCTAGTCCCTTAAATCTATTTCTCACTTCCACTGTATGTTCATAAGGGATTTGATTTAGGTCATACCTGAATGGTCTAGTGGTTTTCCCTACTTTCTTCAGTTTAAGTCTGAATTTTACAATAAGGAATTCATGATCTTAGCCACAGTCAGCTCCCAGTCTTGTTTTAGCTGACTGTATAGAGCTTCTCCATCTTTGGCTGCAAAGAATATAATCAGTCTGATTTCAGTTTTGACCATCTGGTGATGTCCATGTGTGAACTGACTAGCTACCACCAACCGAAAGAATTTGGGAAAGGTCAAAAGGAGAGAGGAGACTGCAGTTCATATATCCTATCAACTTCCCAGAATCCTTCTTGCTGGAATTCATCTTGGCTGAGCCATGCACACGATCAGAGTGCAAGGACCATGAGTCAATGTGATTGGCCAGAGACAACCTGGAAATCAATCCAATAACCATAAAACCCAAGACTGCAAGCCACCTGGCAGAGCAGTTCCCCTGGGTTCCTCTACCCTGCTGATCTCTGCTTGGGCACCCCTTCCCAATAAATTATCTTGCTTTGTCAGCAAAAAAAAAAAAAAAAAGACGGATAGTACAAACAAAATAAATAATTAAGTGGTGGACCTAATTCTGAACATTACTGGATATTTATTCTAGGGAAATGAAAGCCGTGTTCACACAGATACCTATATAAGACTATTTACAGCATCTCTATTTATAATTACCAAAAATTTGTAGCAACTAGGGTATACTGCAATGGGTAAATTCATATACAAACAGTCCATTCATACACAAAATGCTACTCAACAATAAAAAGGAAAGAACGGCTTAGATAAATCTGGAGAATGTCATATTGAGTAAAAAAAATCCAGTCTCAAAAGATTACATGCTGTATGATTCTATTTTAATAACATTGCTGAAAAGATCAAACTATAGGAACAGAAAACAGATCAGTGGTTGCCAGGAATTCAGAAGTAGGATAGGGTGTAACTATAAAGAGGTGACACAATAGAATTTTGGGAAGTGATGGAAGAGTTTTGTACACTGTTGTGGTGGTTACACAAATATATACATGTGTTGTTGCTGCTGCTGCTTAGTCACTTCAGTCGTGTCTGACTCTGCGCAACCCTATGAACTGCAGCCCGCCAGGTTCCTCTGTCCATGGGATTCTCTAGGCAAGAGTACTAGAGTGGATTGTCATGCCCTCCTCCAGGGAATCATCCCGACCCAGGGATTGAACTTTGGTCTCCTGCATTGCAGGCAGATTTTTTACCACTGAGCCACCAGAGAAGCACACATACATATGTTATGTTAGCACTTATATGTGGAATCTAAAAAATTAGACAAATGAAATGAAACACAACCAAACATAAACAGACTCACAGATACAGGAAACAGACTAGTGGTTACCAATGGGGAGAGGGAGAAGTGGAGAGGCAAGGTAAGTGTAGGAGATTAAAAGTTACAAACTAATATGAATAAGACAAACAAGCTACAAGGATATATTGTACAGTATGGGGAATATAACCAGCATTTTATAATAACTTTAAATGGAGTATAATCTATCAAAATATTGAGTCACTATGTTGCACACCTGAAACTAATATAATAATGTAAGTCAACTATACTTCAATGAAAAACATTCATAGAACTGTACACTAAAAGAAAAATTCAATTTTACTGCATGATATTAAAAAAATAAGCAGGTGATTAAATTGCTGCTTATATGGCCTTGATATTTATTTCTCTGTTAGTGGCCCTGAATAGGCTATAAAATATCTCCAATCCTAGACAGTCTTCAGCTAACAGATGATTTTTTTTGACAATAGAACTACAAACTACAATCAATGTCATGGATTTCCTAATTATTCTTCCCTCTAATAATATTAGTCTATCTTTACATGAAAAAATAGCCTCAATATTTCAGTATAATACTGTACACTATTTGGTATAGTTTCAATAAGTAATCAATCATCTGTATCACCATTATAAAGGGGAAGTTTTCATTTCAGCACATGATTAGGATTGCTACCTAGAATTTAGTGTTTTTCCAGCCATTAAGATGAGTATTTGTTAAAATGGAGATAGTTGGATGGAAACAGTCTGTGGACAGGTGGGAGCCCCTGATATATTGCTCTTAATTTGCAGTGTTTATGAACTTACTCCTTGGAAGTGAAGCTATGACAAACCTAGACAGTATATTAAAAGGAGACATTACTTTGCCACCAAAGGTTTGTAAAGTCAAAGCTGTGGTATTTCCAGTAGCCATGTATGGATGTGGGAGTTGGACCATAAAGAAGGCTGAGCACTGAAGAACCAATGCTTTTGAACTGTGGTGTTGCAGAAGACTCTTGAGAATCCCTTGGACTGCAAAAATATCAAGCCAGTCAATCCTAAAGGAAATCAACCCTGAGTATTCATTGGAAAGGCTGATGCTAAAACTGAAGCTCCAATACTTTGGCCACCTGATGCAAATATCTGACATTGGAAAAGACCCTGATGCTGGGAAAGATTAAAGGCAGAAGGAGAAGGAGACGACAGAGGACAAGGTGGTTGGATGGCATCACCAACTCATGGACACAAGTTTGAGCAAGCTCCAGGAGATGATGAAGGACAGGGAAGCCTTGCCTGATGCAGTCCATGGGGTCGCAAAGTCAGACATGACTGAGATACTGAATTGTAACTATGAGTTTTAACCAAACACAGACCTGTTCTGTTTTTGTTCCTTCCTGAAAGAACAAAGATGGCAAATAACATGATTGCTAGTGATTCTCCCGAGAAGGTTGTGTCTGCAGTTGCTTCTAGTAGTGAGAAACTTTTAGTTCTAGTACCATAATGATTTCACTGTCTATTTTTCTTCAATAACAGGCCTGACTTTCCTGGGTGTTAATCCTTTATTAAGACAGAAAATCATTCTGGCTGAAAAATTATCAGTATGTATATATAAATATATATATATATGATTGCTGCCATGAAATTAAAAGATGCTTACTCTTTGGAAGGAAAGTTATAATCAACCTAGACAGCATATTAAAAAGCAGAGACATTACTCTGTCAACAAAGGTCTGTCTAGTCAAGGCTATGGTTTTTCCAGTAGTCATGTATGGATGTGAGAGTTGGACTATAAAGAAAACTGAGAGCTGAAGAATTGATGCTTTTGAACTGTGGTGTTGGAGAAGACTCTTGAGAGTACCTTGGACAGCAAGGAAATCCAACCAGTCCATCCTAAAGGAAGTCAGTCCTGAATATTCATTGGAAGGACTGATGTTGAAGCTGAAGCTCCAATAATTTTGCCACCTGATGCGAAGAGCAGACTCATTTGAAAAGACCCCAATGCTGGGAAAGATTGAAGGCGGGAGGAGAAGGGGTCGACAGAGGATGAGATGGTTGGATGGCATCACCGACTCAATGGACATGAGTTTGAGTAAACTCTGGGAGTTGGTGGTGGACAGGGAAGCCTGGAGTGCTGCAGTCCATGGGGTCACAAAGAGTTGGGCACGACTGAGTGACTGAACTGAACTGAACTGATATAGAAGTATATTTAAAACCACAAAGAAACAGCCTTTATATTGGATCTTCTGGTTTAGAGCAGGGACTTCCAGCAGAAGTCCCTAGATGAGAACAATGAAGCCTGACACCCCGGTTGCTACTGGCAAGTATCATATAAACATAGGAGGAAATTGCTCTAGGATGCTGTGAACAGATTCGAGAACCCCCGGCCCCTGCAAAATTAACAACATAAAGGACTGATGCTGAAGCTGAAACTCCAATACTTTGGCCACCTCACGCGAAGAGTTGACTCATTGGAAAAGACCCTGATACTGGGAGGGATTGGGGGCAGGAGGAGAAGGGGACAACAGAGAATGAGATGGCTGGATGGCATCATCGAGTCGATGGACATGAGTTTGAGTAAACTCCGGGAGTTGGTGATGGACAGGGAGGCCTGGCGTGCTGTGATTCATGGGGTCGCAAAGAGTCGGACACGACTGAGTGACTGAACTGAACTGAATGATATCTTAGAGCTGCTGAATCAACCATCTCTGAATCTCTTCCTATCTCTGAGATCTTTATTAAGATAAAAAAATCTTTATTGTTTATGCCTCTTTGAGTCAAGTTTTCTACTACTTGTGGGTAAAATCATTTTGATATATTAATATCAGAGCAGTCTCTTGGTAGTGGTGGTGTTATAGAGGCTTTATTTCTTTTTTATAACTTGCTAGCTTTTCCAAATGTTTTACAGCAGAGATGAATTGCTGCCAGAATTAGGAAAGAAAAATAAAGGTTGCTTTAAAATAGTATTTCATGTTATAAAATAAGCACATAGGCATTGTACAAAATATGGGAAACAGTAAAACACAAAACAAATAAAAATTTTTATAAATACATTATTTCAAAATGTCATTTTGTTGTGTCCTTCTAGTCTTTTTTCTATTATGCATATTTTTTTACAAAAATGAAATCACCTCTTTCCTGACCTGCTTTTCCACTTGTTAATTTATTATTTATGAACATTATAAAAGTGAAGTCGCTCAGTTGTGTCCAACTCTTTGCAACCCCATGGACTGCAGCCCACCAGGCTCCTGCATCCATGGGATTTTTCCAGGCAAGAATACTGGAGTGAGTTGCCATTTCCTTCTCCAGGAGATCTTCCTAACCCAGGGATTGAACCCAGGTCTCCTGCATTGTAGGCAGACGCTTTACCATCTGAGCCACCAGGAAGTCACATGAATACATGAAATTAAACCTATGTTGTAATATTAATGGCTGCATAATTAGTTCATATTATGGATAAAGCAATACATTCTTGGATATTTGGGTTAATCTTTACCCAAAAGTGGAATTGCTAGATCATATGGTAGATGAATTTTTAAAATTTTGAGGACTCTCTCTCTTTTTTTTTTTTTGGCTGTGCCACACAGCTTTCAGGTCCCCAACCAGGGATCAACATGCACCCCCTGCAGTAGAAGAGGGGAGTCTAACTCTCTTGGTCTAACTGGACCATCAGGGAAGTCCCTCTCTTGTCTTCTTTTTTTTTTAAAAATGATTTTATTTATTTATTTTTGGCTATGCTAGGTATTCGCTGTGCAGGTTTTCTCTAGTTGTGGATAGCGGGGGCTATTCTCCAGTTGTGGTGCACAGGCTTCTCATTGCAGTGGTTTCTCTTGTTGCAAAGCACGGGTTCTAGGCTGCATGGGCTTCAGTCGTTGTGGTGTGTGGGCTCAGTAACTCCAGGGCTTTAGCGCACAAGCTCAATAATTGTGGTGCACAGGTTTAGTTGCTCCATGACATGTGTGATCTTCCTGGACCAGGGATCAAACGTATGTCCCCTGCATTTGCATGCAGATTCTTTAACACTGAGCAACCAGGGAAGCCCCCTTGTCTTATTGATAATAACCATTCTAACAGGTAAGAGGTGATATCTCATTGTGGTTTTGATTTGCATTACTCTGATGATTAGTGATGTTGAGAATCTTTTCATTCATTTGTTAGCCTTTTGAATATCATATTTGGAAAGATATCTATTTAGTTCATCTGTCAATTTTTAATTAGACTGTTAGTCGTTGTTGTTACTGAGTGTTATGAGTTCTTTTTTGAATATTAACCCCTTATTTGATATATGGTTTAGCAAATTTTTCTTCCATTCTGCAAATTGCCTTTTTATTTCATTGGCTGTTTCTTTTGCTATGCAGAAGCTTTTATGTTTGATGCAGTCCCACTGGTTGATTTTTCATGTTTGTGTTTTTGGTGTCGTATTCAAGAAATCATTGCCATGACCAATGTTGAGAAGGTTCCTTAGGTTTTCTTCTAGGAGTTTTATGGCATCATGTCTAATGTTCAAGTGTTTGACCCATTTCAAGTTTATTTTTCTGAGTGGTGTGAAATAAGACTCATTTTCATTGTTCAACATTTCTATCCATTGTAGCTGTGGAAATGAATAGAAATGAATCAGAGAAAACTAATAATCACCTATACTGCAGGAGTTGGCAATCTATAGTCAACACATTTTTTGTAAACAAAATCTTATTTTAACACAGCCACTTTCATTTTTTGTACATTATCTATGGCTGCTTTTGCAGTACAAAACAATTATGAGTAGTTGAGTAAGAAAGTCTATGGCCTGTAAATCCCAAATTATTTACTATCTGGATTTTCAGAGAAAATATCTCTTTTAGAAAAGAAAGCCATTTCTAAGGGAGTCACTTCAAATTTTATCTAATTTAAATGCAAACAAAACTGATAGAAGATTTTGGTGTTGCAAATGCCATGCTTAAAAAGAAAAGTGTTAGCCCACTTGGAATGTCTATTTGACTTTGATTTATAATAAAATAAACCTGTTTATTTTAGATTCTAACTAGTCTGCTTTATTTAACATTGCAAGAAATAGAAAGTGACTAATTACCATACTTACTGTTTAAATCATAAAAATTAGCAGGGCATACTACGGATGAACTGGAACACCTCTGATTCATATGTGTATTTATATTCTTTTTTAATCTTTTGCAGAATTACCTATACAGAAGCATATGAAAATTTTAATATTTTGGTTTTGTTTTTAAAAAGGAGAGGGAGAAGAAACTAGAAAGGTAGTCATGGTTAGTCTACTCACAAGTACTTAATTTCTAGTAAAGAATAACATTGACAAATATCAACCTTTTTATATAGCTACACAAATGCACATTTGGTGGGTCTTGAACAAAGATCTGATAGGATAGAAAACCAGGGGAAATGCTCTCCCAATGATTTCTCCCTATCATCAGAGTAAGAATGACTATTTGATAATAGATAACTGTTTTCTTTGGATAAAACCTGTTAGTAGTTCATGGCATGACAGTTAATTCTAACCATCTCCTTCAAGAATGCCCCAAGAGTGTATTCACCAAGGAGACTGAAGGCTTCCTTTGGGATGCATATGACTGACCTGCCCATCAGGAATTCATAATACCAGTGCTAATGGTTATCTGGATTTTTTTAAAAAATTGTTCATCACTATTAATTTTAGTTCACATACATTAAAATTAAGTTTTCTATTGGTGAACTGGTCTATGAATTTTAATGATTGAATGAATTCTTGAAATCACCACCACTATAGGATAAAGGACAATTTCAACACCCTGAAGAATTCCCTCATGCTACCCACTTTGTATTCAGACCTTCTTCACAGTACTAGCCCCTGATACTCATTGTCTGTATAGACTTATCTTTTCCATAAATTCATAAACAGAATAATATATCATGTATCCTTTTGGGTCTGCATTATTTAACGTAGTAAAATGCACTGAAGCTTCATTCATATATATACACACACACACACACACACACACACACACACACACACATACACACACACATACACAATCCATTCCTTTTCACTGCTGAGTAGAATTTCATTGTATGGATGTACAATTGTTGAAAAACGTCTGGGATGTTTTCCGTTTGGGGCACTCATGAATAAAACTGTAATAAATATTTGTGTGTACTCTTCTCTGTAAACATAAGTTTTAATTCTCCAGGATAAATACCTCGAAATGAGATTGATGGATGTCATGGTAACTCTATATTCACTTTTGTAAGAAACTGCCAAACTGTTGAAGTGGCTGCACCTACTCTATTCTTCCACCAGCTGTGGTACAGTGTTTCAATTGTTCCTCATCCTTGTCAGCACTTGCTCTTGCTGCTCAGTCACTAAGTTGTGTCCAATTCTTTGTGATCACATTGACTGCAGCACTCCAGACTCCTCTGTCTTCCACTATCTCCCAGAGTTCGCTCAAATTCATGTCCATTGAGTTGGTGATGATATCTAATCATCTCATCTTCTGCCTCTTTTCCTTTTGCCTTCAATCTTTCCAAGCATCATGGTCTTTTCCAGTAAGTCAACTCTTTGCACGAGATAGCCAGTATTGGGGCTTCAGCATCAGTCATTCCAATGAATATTCAGGGTAGATTTCTTTTAGGATTGACTGGTTTCATCTCCTTGCAGTCCAAGGGATTCCCAAGAGTCTTCTCCAACACAACAGTTCAAAAGCATCAGCTCTTTGGTGTACAGCCTTTTTTATGGTCCAACTCTCACATCCATTCATGACTACTAGAAAAACCATTGCTTTGACTATATGGACTTTCATTGGCAGAGTAATGTCTCTGCTTTTTAATACACTCTCTAGGTTTGTCATAGCTTTTCTTCCAAGGAGAAAGCATCTTTTAATTTCATGGCTGCAGTCACCATCTGCAGTGAATTTTTAAACCAAGAAATTAAAATTTATTACTGTTTTCATTTTTTCCCCATCTATTTGCCATGAAGTGACGGGACTGGATGCTATGATCTTAGTTTCCTGAATGTTGAGTTTTAAGTCAGTTTTTTTCCCTCTCCTCTTTCACCTTCATCAAAAGGTTCTTTAGTTCCTCTTTGCTTTCTGCTATAAGGGTGGTATTATCTGCATATATGAGGTTATTGCTATTTCTCCTGGCAGTCTTGATTCTGGCTTGTGCTTCATCCAGCCCGGCATTTTGCATGATGTACTTAACCTCGGACTGCAACCAGTCCATCCTAAAGGAAATCAGTCCTGAATATTCATTGGAAGGACTGATGCTGAAGCTGAAACCAATATTTCGGCCACCTGCTGTGAAGAATCCACTCATTGGAAAAGACCGTGACGCTGAGAAAGACTGAAGGTGGGAGGAGAAGGGGATGACAGAGGATGAGGTGGTTGGATGGCATCACCGTCTCGATGGACATGAATTTGAGTAGGCTCTGGGAGTTGGTGATGGACAGGAAGCCTGGTGTGCTGCAGTCCATGGGGCTGCAAAGAGTTGGACACGACTGAGCAACTGAACTGAACTGAATTGACTCCACCTGCATATTTGAGGTTGTTGGTATTTTCCTTAGCAATCTTGATTCCAGCTTGTGATTCATCCAGCCTGGCATTTTGTATGATGTACTCTGCATATAAGTTAAATAAGCAGGGTGAAAATAAACAGTCTTGACACTCCTTTCCCAATTTTGAACCAGTCGGTTTTTCCATGCAAGTTTCTAACTGTTGCTCCTTTTTTTTTTCCTTTTATTTATTTATTTATTTATTATTAGTTGGAGGCTAACTATTTCACAACATTTCAGTGGGTTTTGTCATACATTGACATGAATCAGCCATAACTGTTGCTCCTTGACATGCATACAGGTATCTCAGGAGACAGGTAGGGTGGTCTGGTATTCCTACCTTTTTAAGAATTTTTCACAATTTGTTGTGATCCACACATTCAAAGGCTTTTCATAGTCAATGAAGCAGAAGTTTGTGTTTTTTTGGAATTCCCTTGCTTTCTCTATGATCCAACGGATGTTGACAACTTGATCTCTAGTTCCTCTGCCTTTTCTAAACCCAGCTTGTACATATGGAAGTTCATCACTGGTTCACACACTGCTGTAGCCTAGCTTGAAGGATTTTGAGTATAACCTTATTAGCGTGCAAAATGAGTGCAATTGTGTCATAGTTTAAACATTCTTTGGTGCTGCCCTTCTTTGGGATTGGAATGAAAACTGACTTTTTCTAGTCCTGTGGCCACTGCTGAGTTTTCCAAAATTGCTGTCATATTGATTGCAGCACCTTAACACTATCCAGTATTGTCTTTCAGAATTTTAAATAGCTCAGCTTGAATTCTATCACTTCCACTAGCTTTGTTTGTAGTAATGCTTCCTAAGGCCTACTTGACTTCACATTCCAGGATGTCTGGCTCTAGGTGATCAACCATATCATCATGATTATCCTGCTCATTAAGATCTTTTTTTGTATAGTTCTTCTGTGTATTCTTACCACCCCTTCTTAATCTCTTCTGCTTCTTTTAGGTCCTTACCAGTTCTGTCCTTTTTTGTACCCATCCTTGCATGAAACGATCCCTTGATACTTCCATTTTACTTAAGAAGACCTCTAGTCTTTCCCATTGTATTGTTTTCCAGCACTTTCTAGTGTCAGTTTTTTATAACTGTTTATTTCCTATCTAATAAGTATTTAATGGTATCACATGGCTTTAATTTAAATTACCCTGATGACTTAAGATGCTGAGTGTATTTCAGTTCAGTTCAGTCACTCAGTCATGTCTGACTATTTGCAACCCCATGGACTGCAGCACACCAGGCTTCCCTGTCCATCACCAACTCCCGGAGCTTGCACGAACTCATGTCCATTGAGTAGGTGATGCCATCCAACCATCTCATCCTCTGCCATCCCCTTCTCCTGCTGCCCTCAATCTTTCCCATATCAGGGTCTTTTCCAATGAGTCAGTTCTTCACATCAGGTGGCCAAAGTATTGGAGCTTCAGTTTCAGCATCAGTCCTTGCATGAATATTCAGGACTGATTTCCTTTAGGATTGACTAGTTTCATTCATCTCCTTGCAGTCCAAAGAACTTGCAAGAGTCTTTACAACACCACAATTCAAAATCAACAATTCTTCGGCATTCAGTTTTCTTTATGGTCCAACTCTCACATCCATACATGAATCCTGGAAAAACGATAGCTTTGACTAGATGGACCTTTGTTGGCAATGTAATGTTTCTGCTTACTTATGGGAGAAATACCAATAACCTCAGATATGCAGATGACACCACCCTTATGGCAGAAAGCAAAGAGGAACTAAAGAGCCTCTTGATGAAAATGAGAGAGGAGAGTGAAAAAGGTGGCTTAAAACTCAACATTCCAAAAACTAAGATCATGGCATCTGGCCCCATCACTTCATGTAAAATAGATGGGGAAAAAATGGAAACAGTGAGAGACTTTCTTTTCTTTTTTGTTTTAAATTTATTTTAATTGGAGGGCAATTACTTTACAGTATTGTGGTGGTTTTGCCATACATTCACATGAATCAGTCATGGGTATACATGTGTTCCCCATCCTGACCCTCCTGCCAACCTCCCTCCCCATCCCATCTCTCAGGGTCATCCCAGTGCACCAGCCCTGAGCACCCTGCCTCATGCATCTAACCTGGACTGGCGATTTATTTCACATATATTACTATATATGTTTCAATGCTATTGCCTCAAATCATCCCATCCTCGCCTTCCCCCACAGATTCCAAAAGTCTGTTCCTTACATCTGTGCCTCTTTCGCTGTCTTGCATATAAGGTCATCATTAACATCTTTCTAAATTCCATATATATGCGTTAGTGTATTGTATTGGTGTTTTTCTTTCTGACTTACTTCACTCTGTATAATAAGCTCCAGTTTCATCCACCTCATTAGAACTGATTCAAATGCATTCTTTTAATAGCTGAGTAATATTCCATTGTGTATATGGACCACACCTTTCTTATCCATTCGTCTGCTGATGGACATCTAGGTTGCTTCCATATCCTGGCTATTATAAACAGTGCTGCAATGAACATTGTGGTACACGTGTCTCTTTCAATTCCAATTTCCTCAGTGTGTATGCCCAGCAGTGGGATTTCTGGGTTGTATGGCAGTTCCATTTCTAGCTTTTTAAGAAACCTCCACACTGTTCTCCATAGTGGCTGTACTAGTTGCATTCCCACCAACAGCGTAAGAGGGTTCCCTTTTCTCCACACCCTCTCCAGCATTTATTGCTTATAGACTTTTGGATAGCAGCCACTCTGACTGGCATGAGATGGTACTTCAGTGTGGTTTTGATTTGCATTTCTCTGATAATGAGTGATGTTGAGCATCTTTTCATGTGTTTGTTAGCCATTTGTATGTCTTCTGTAAGAAATGTCTGTTTAGTTCTTTGGTCCATTTTTTGGATTGGATCTTATTTTTCTGTAATTTAGCTGGAAGAACTGCTTGTATATTTTTGAGATTAATTCTTTGTCAGTTGCTTCACTTGCTATTATTTTCTCCCATTCTGAAGGCTGTCTTTTCACCTGCTTATAGTGTCCTTCGTTGTGCAAAAGCTTAAGTTTAATTAGGCCCCATTTGTTTATTTTTGCTTTTGTTTGCATTACTCTGGGAGGTGGGTCATAGAGGATCCTGCTGTGATTTATGTCAGAGAGTATTTTGCCTGTGTTTTCCTCTAGGAGTTTTATAGTTTCTGGTCTTACATTTAGATCTTTAACCCATTTTGAGTTTATTTTTGTGTATGGAGTTAGAAAGTGTCCTAGTTTCATTCTTTTAAAAGTGGTTGACCAGTTTCCAAGCACTTGTTAAAGAAATTATCTTTTCTCCATGGTATATTCTTGTCTCCTTTGTCAAAGATAAGGTGTCCATAGGTGTGTGGATTTATCTCTGGGCTTTCTATTTTGTTCCATTGATCTATGTTTATGTCTTTGTGCCAGTATCACACTGTCTTGATGACTGTTGCTATGTAGTATAGCCTGAAGTCAAGCAGCTGATTCCTCCAGTTCCATTCTTCTTTCTCAATATTACTTTGGCTATTCGAAGTTTTTTGTAACTCCATACAAATTGTGAAATTATTTGTTCTAGTTCTCTGAAAAATACCATTGGTAGCTTGATAGGGATTGTGTTGAATCTATAGATTGCTCTGGGTAGTATACTCATTTTCACTGTATTGATTCTTCTGATCCATGAACATAGTATATTTCTCCATCTATGTGTGTCCCCTTTGATTTCTTTCATCAGTGTTTTATAGTTTTCCATATATAGGTTTTTTATTTCTTTAGGTAGATATATTCCTAAGTATTTTATTCTTTTCATTGCAATGGTGTATGGAATTGTTTCCTTAATTTCTCTTTCTGTTTTCTCATTGTTAGTGTATAGGAATGCAACGATTTCTGTGTGTTAATTTTATATCCTGCAACTTTACTGTATTCATTAATTAGCTCTAGTAATTTTTTGGTAGAGTATTTAGGGTTTTCTATGTAGAGGATCATGTCATCTGCAAACAGTGAGAGTTTTAATTCTTCTTTTCCAATCTGGATTCCTTTTATTTCCTTTTCTGCTTTGATTTCTGTGGCCAAAACTTCCAAAACTATGTTGAATAGTAGTGGTGATAGTGGGCACCCTTGTCTTGTTCCCGACTTTAGGGGAAATCCTTTCAGTGTTTCACCATTGAGGATAATGTTTGCTGGGGGTTTGTCATATATGGCTTTTATTATGTTGAGGTATGTTCCTTCTCTGCCTGCTTTCTGGAGGGTTTTTAATATAAATGGATGTTGAATATTGTCAAAGGGTTTCTCTGCATCTATTGAGATAATCATATGATTTTTATCTTTTAATTTGTTGCTGTGGTGTATCACATTGATTGATTTGCAAATATTGAAAAGTCCTTGCATCTCTGGAATAAAACCCACTTGGTCATGATGTATGATCTTTTTAAAATGTTGTTGGATTCTGTTTGCTAGAATTTTGTTAAGGATTTTTGCATCTATGTTCATCAGTGATATTGGCCTGGAGTTTTCTTTTTCTGTGGTATCTTTGTTTGGTTTTGTTATTAGGGTGATGGTGGCCTCATAGAATGAGTTTGGAAGTTTATCTTCTTCTGCAATTTTCTGGATGAGTTTGAGTAGGATAGGTGTTAGCTCTTCTCTAAATTTTTGGTAGAATTCAGCTCTGAAGCCATCTGGTCCTGGGCTTTTGTTTGCTGGAAGATTTCTGATTACAGTTTCTATTTCCGTACTTGTAATGGGTCTGTTAAGATTTTATATTTCTTCCTGGTTCAGTTCTGGAAGGTTATACTTTTCTAAGAATTCGGGCATTTCTTCCAAGTTGTCCATTTTATTGGCATATAATTTTTGATAGTAGTCTCTTATGGTCCTTTGTATTTCTGGGTTGTCTGTTTTGATGTCTCCATTTTCATTTCTAATTGTGTTGATTTGGTTCTTCTCCCTTTTTTCTTGATGAGTCTGGCTAATGATTTGTCTATTTTATTTATCCTCCTGAAGAACCAGCTTTTAGCTTTGTTGATTTTTTTTTATGATCTCTTTTGTTTCTTTTGCATTTATTTCTGCCCTAATTTTTGAGATTTCTCTCCTTCTACTAACCCTGAAATTCTTCACTTCTTCCTTTTCTAGTTGTTTTAGGTGTAGAGTTAGGTTATTTATTTGATTTCTCTCCTGTTTTTTGAGGTAAGCCTGTATTGCTATGAACCTTCCCCTTAGCACTGCTTTTACAAATCCCATAGGTTTTGGGTTGTTGTGTTTTCATTTTCATTTGTTTCTATGCATATTTTGATCTCTTCTTTGATTTCTTCTGTGATTTGTTGGTCATTCAGAAGTGTGTTGTTTAGCCTCCATATGTTTATATATTTCAGTTTTTTTTTTTTTTTTCCTGTTGTTGTCATCTAATCTTACCGCATTGTGATCAGAAAAGATGCTTGAGAAGATTTCAATTTTTTTGAATTTACCAAGGCTAGATTTATGGCCCAGGATGTGATCTGTCCTGGAGAAGGTTCCGTGTGCACTTGATAAAAAGGTGAAAATCATTGTTTTAGGGTGAAATGTCCTATAGATACCAATTAGGTCTAACTTGTCCATTGTATCATTTAAAGTTTGTGTTTCCTTGCTAATTTTCTGTTTAGTTGACCTATCCATAGTTGTGAGTGGGGTATTAAAGTCTCCCACTCTTATTGTGTTACTGTTAAATTCCCATTTTATATTTGTTAGCATTTGCCTTACATATTGTGGTGCTCTTATGTTGGATGCATGTATATTTATAATTGTTATATCTTCTTTTTGGATTGATCCTTTGATCATTATATAATGTCCTCTTAGTCTCTTTTCATGGTCTTTTTTTCAAAGTCTATTTTATCTGATATGAGTATTGCTACTCCTGCTTTTTTTTGGTCTCCATTTGCATGAAATATCTTTTTCCAGCCCTTCACTTTCAGTCTGTATATGTCCTAGGTTTGAGGTGGGTCTTTTGCAGACAGCATATATAAGGGTCTTGTTTTTGTATCCATTCACCCAGTCTTTGTCTTTTGGTTGGGGCATTCAACCCATTTACATTTGAGATAATTATTGATAAGTGTGATCCCATTGCCATTTACTTTGTTGCTTTGGGTTTGAGTTTATAAACTTTTTCTGTGTTTCCTGTCTAGAGAAGATCCTTTAGCACTTGTTGAAGAGCTGGTTTGGTGGTGCTGAATTCTCTCAGCTTCTGCTTGTCTGTAAAGCTTTTGATTTCTCCTTCATATTTGAATGAGATCCTTGTTGGGTACAACAATCTGGGTTGTAGGTTTTTCTCTCTCATCCCTTTAATTATGTCCTGCCATTCCCTTCTGGCTTAAGAATTTCTATTGAAAGATCAGCTGTTATCCTTATGGAGATCCCCTTGAGGGTTAATTTTTGTTTTTCCCTTGCTGCTTTTAATATTTGTTCTTTTTGTTTGATCTTCGTTCATTTGATTGATATGTGTTTTGGGGTGTTTCACCTTGGGTTTATCCTGTTTGGAACTCTCTGGGTTTCTTGGACTTGGGTGGCTATTTCCTTTCCATTTAAGGGACGTTTTCAACTATTATCTCCTCAAGTATTTTTTCATGGCCTTTCTTTTGTCTTCTTCTTCTGGGACTTCTATGATTCAAATGTTGGGGCGTTTGACATTGTCCCAGAGGTCTCTGAGGTTTCCTCATTTCTTTTAATTCTTTTTTTATTTTTTCCTCTCTGCTTCATTTATTTCCACTATTCTGTCTTTCACCTCACTTATCCTCTCTTCTGCCTCAGTTATTCTACTATTGTTTCCCTCCACAGTGTTTTTGATCTTAGCTATGACATTATTCATTATTGATTGATTCTTTTTATTTCTTCTAGGTCCTTGTTAAACTTTTCTTGCAGCTTCTCAATCCTTGTCTCCAGACTATTTATCTGTAACTCCATTTTGTTTTCAAGATTTTGAATCATTTTTACTCTCATTATTTTGAATTATTTTTCAGTTAGACTCCCTATCTCCTCCTCTGTTCTTTGGTTTGGTGGGCTTTTATCATGTTCCTTTACCTGCTGAATATTTCTCTGCCTTCTCATCTTGTTTAGTTGCTGTGTTTGGCGTGGCCTTTCTGTGTCCTGTAAGTTTGTGGTTCCTCTTTATTGTGGAGGTTCCTCCCTGTGGGTGGGGTTGGATGAGTGGCTTGTCAAGGTTTCCTTGTTAGGGAAGCTTGCATCGGTGTTCTGGTGGGTGGAGCTGGATCTCTTCTCTCTGGAGTGCAATGAAGGGTCCAGTAGTGAGTTTTGAGGTGTCTGTGAGTTTGGTGTGACTCTTGGCCGCCTGCAATTTTGTGCCCAGGGTTATGTTCCTGCTTTGTTGGGGAATTAGCTTGGTATGCCTTTCTCTGAAACTTGTTGGCTCTTGGGTGGAGTTTGGTTTCAGTGTAGGTATGGAGGCTTCTGGATGAGCTTTTGTCAATTAATGGTCCCTGGAGTCAGGAGATTTCTGGTTATCTCAAATTTTGGATTTAGGCCTCTTGCCTCTGGCTTTCAGTCTTATTCTTGTAGTAGCCTCAAGGCTTCTCCATCCATACAGCACCAATGATAAAACGTTTAGTTTAATGGTCAAAAGATTCTCCACAGTGAGGGACACCCAGAGAGGTTCACAGAATTGCATGAAGAAGAGAAGAGGGAGGAAGGATATAGAGGTGACCAGGAGGAGAAGAGGGGGAATCAAAAGGGGCAAGAGCAGTCTAGCCAGTAATCAATTCCCTATTTGCTCTCCACAGTCTTGAACACTCAGAGAGGTTCATGGAGTTCCATAGAGAAGAGAAAAGGGAGGAAGGAGATAGAGGTGACCAGGAGGAGGGGAGGGGGAGTCAAAAGGAGAGAGACCAATCTAGCCTGTGATCAGTTCCCTAAGTGTTCTCCACAGCCCAGAACATCCAAAGAGATTCACAAAGTAGAGAAGAGAAGGGGGAGGGAGGAGATAGAGGTGACCTGAAGAAGAAAAAAGAGAGTCAAAAGGGGAGAGAGCAGTCAAGCCAGTAATCACACTCCTAAGTAAAAATGGGTACTGAAGATTGGATTCTTAAAGGTACAAAATTGATAACAATTACCAAAAAGCAAAGATTACATTGATTGATTTGCAGATATTAAAGAATCCTTGCATTCCTTGGATAAAGCCCACTTGGTCATGATGTATGATTTTTTTAATATGTTGTTGGATTCTGTTGCTAGAATTTTGTTAAGGATTTTTGCATCTATGTTCATCAGTGATATTGGCCTGTAGTTTTCTTTCTTTCTTTCTTTTTATTTTTGTGACATCTTTGTCTGGTTTTGGAATTAGGGTGATGACAAAAGCCCAGGAAAAGCAAAGATTAAAAATCTAGAGTTGAGGTTAGACTCTCAGAACTCCAGTATTAAAAAAAAAAAGACAAAACTGCAAAAAAATATAATAAAAAATATGAAATTTGCTTTTAAAATAGGGTCTTTTTTTCCAAGGTAATAGGTTTTAAAAATGAAAATTAAAGGATTAATGAAAAAACTCAAAAATATAAAAAATAAAAAGAAATTTAAAATGATAATAGTAAAATATATCTAGGAAATTTTCTGGAGCTGTTGAGGGCAGTGTGTGGTCAGTTCAGTTTCAGATAGTTCCTTGTTCCACATTATACTTCTCAAAGTCTATAGGTTCCTTTAGATGCAGTCAGTGTTAACTACACGGTTTTTTGGGTTTTTGGTGTTTTTTTTTTCTCAAAACCACAATGAGGTACCATTACACGCCAGTCAGGATGGCTGCTATCCAACAGTCTACAAGCAATAAATGCTGGAGAGGGTGTGGAGAATAGAGAACTACACGGTTTTAACCTGTTGCACCTGTCACTTCCAGAGCTGTTCCCTCTTCTTGGTTTATTTTGGCTTCCTCTGTTTTCAAGTCTCTTCAGTATCTAACTTCCGCTCTGACACAAGGGGGCAAAGGTGGTCATTTATTTAGGCTCACTTGTTCAATTGTGCTGCAGGGAGGGAGGAACATTGCAAATAAATATCACTGGTGGGTGTGAGGAGTGCTCACAGTGTCTGGGCCACACTGGGTTTGCCCCCGCTCACAGTGTGTGTGCTTTCCTGGTCTACACTGCTTAGGCCAGGTTGCTCTGCTGGGGAACTTTCTGGGGTGGGCCCTGGGTTGCATGCACTTCCCAGATCTATGCTGCTCAGGTTCAGGTTCTTGGGTACTCCACAAAAGCACAGACTCTGTTGGGCCTGCATTTTGTGCCCTTCCCAGGTCCGAGCAGCTCAGGCGACCGTGTGCTTGGCGAGCTCACACTCCTCAGGTGTGGTGCGTCTTATCACCTCCCCGGACCCAGCCGCTTGGTTTCCTGGATGTGCAGCTGCATCTCAGGTATGCCATGTGTCTCCTCTGGGGAGCTGATCTCTGGCTGCGACCCTTCTAATGGATGTCAACCACCCAGGATCCCAGGAAGACTTGGTTAGCGACTGAGAACCTGCTCACGATTTGGCAGGGGATGCCATCTCTGGGGCCGAGTTTGCCTCTTTCCTTCTGGCTCTGGCTGGCGCCTGCCTGCTCCCCTACTTCCAGCAGGGGATGGGCTGGTCTGCAGCCTGCTAGCTCTCCTCTGGTATTCACTCAGTCCTTTGTTCTGTGAGTGGGCGGGCAGTGCCTTAAGTTACAGCTTTACGAGGGAAAGTTCTCTCTCTCTCTCTCTCCTCCTTTTTTTTTTTTTTTTCCTCTCTGGCTATCCCATGGTTTGGGTTGCTATCTCACGTTAGCTCCCTCAGATTGTTCTCAGGGCATTCAGGCCCGGTCTTTACCCTAAGCAGTGCAGCCAGCGCCTCCCTGTTCAGCCCCTGCTTGCTGGTGACTGACCCAAGCATTTGGGCGGCTTCTCTGCTGGGAGTTGCAGTTTGGCGCCTAATCTGTGGTTTTATTTATTTATCTTTTCCTCCCGGTTATGTTGCCCTCTGAGATTCCAAAACTCCCCACAGACCTGTGAGTGAGAGGGTCTCCTGGTGCTTGGAAACTTCTCTTTTAAGACACCCTCCCTGGGATAGGTCTCCATCCCTAACTCATTTTTCTCTCTTTTTATCTTTTATATTTTGTCCTACCTCCTTTCAAAGACAATGGGCTGCCTTTCTGGGTGCCTGATGTCCTTCTCCAGTGTTCAGAAGTTGCTTTGTGCTATTTGCTTAGAGTTCAAATGATCTTTTAGTGAATTTGTGGGGGAGAAAGTGGTCTCCCCGTCCTATTCCTCCACCATCTTAGGACTGCCCCTTGAGACTTTATTTTCTTGGGCTCCAAAATCACTGCAGATGGTGACTGCAGCCACGAAATTAAAAGACGCTTGCTCCTTGGAAGAAAAGCTATGATAAACCTAGACAGCCTATTGAAAAGCAGACACATTTCATATGCTTACTTGTCATCCATTTATCTTCTTTGGTGATGTGTTTGTCAAAATCTTTTATCCGTTTTTAGAAATTGGCTTGTCTCTTATTGTTGAGGTTTGGGAGTTTTAAAAATCTATTCTGGTTATAAGTCTTTTATCAGATAAAAGTGAAAGTGAAGTTGCTCAGTTATGTCAGACTCTTTGAAATCCCATGGACTGTAGCCTACCAGGCTCCTCCATCCATGAGATTTTCCAGGCAAGAGTACTGGAGTGGGTTGCCATTTCCTTCTCCAGGGTATCTTCCCAATCCAGGGATCGAATCCGAGCCTCCCACATTGCTGGCAGATGCTTTACCATCTGAGCCACCAGGGAAGGCCCTTTATCAGATAAGCAATTTGCAAACATTGTTTGCCAGAATGTAACTTGTCTTCTAATTTTATGGTGTCCTTACCAGAACAAAGTAATTAACTTTGGTGAAATACAGCTTAGTGAGATTTTTATGAATTTTGCTTTTGATGTCATCATTAAGAGGTCTTTATTCAATCCAAGGGTATGAAAATTTGTGCCTATGGGTTCTTCTACGAGTTTTATAGTATTAAATTTAGGTCTATGATCTATGAGATGGTTGGATGGCATCATCAATGCAATGGACATAAATTTGGGCAAACTCCAGGAGATGGTGAGGGACAGGGAGCCCTGGCATGCTGCAGTCCACAGGGTAGTGAAGAGTCGGACATCACTTGGCGATTGAACAACAACATCTATGCTCTATTATGGGCTCTTTTGCATATGGTGAAATGTTTAGGATTAAGTTCATCATTTTTTTTTTTGCATGTGTATATTCAGTTTTTTCAGTACCATTTGTTGGAAAGACTTGCCTTTCTCCATTGAATTGTCTTTACATCTTTGTCAAAAGTTGGTTGACCATATTTGTGTGGTCTATATCTGGCTATATCTGGACTCTCTCTTCTGATTTCACTGATCTAAGTATCTATCTTTTCTCTAATACCTCATAGACTTGATTATTGTAGCTTTACAGTAGATCTTCATATTGAGTAGTGTGTGTCCTTCAACTTTGCTTTTTTTTTTCAAAATTAATATGACTATGGCTATTCTAGTACCCTTATCCTTCAATGTAATTATTAGAAACTACTTGTTTATATATACAAAAAATCTTGTTGGGATTTTTTTTATTGGTATTGCATTATATTCACAGACAAAGGTGGAGAGAATTGGAATTATCACTATATGGAAACTTCTAATCCATGAGTATGGAGTGTTTTCTGTTTTCTTAGGCCTTATTTGAGTTTCCCTGATGGCTTAAACAGTAAAGAATCTGCCTTATTTGATTTCTTTCATCAATGTTTTATAGTTTTTATCATACAGCTCATGTATTGTTTGATATATACTTTAATATTTCCCTGGGGTATATTGTGAAAGATATTGTTCATTATTATTTCAATTTCTATTTGTTCATTGGCATGTATAGAAATATTGTTGATTTTTTATATGTCCACCTTATAACCTGCAGCCATTCCAAACTCACTTATATTAGTTCCAGAGGCTTTTTGTAAACTACTTGGGATTGTGTAAATAGACAAACATGTCATTTGCAGATAGGAGTAGTTTTATTATTGTTTTCCTTTCAAATTTGGAATCCTTTTATTATGTTTTCTTCCCTTTTTCACTGTCAAGGTCTTCAAGAAGTGGTAAGAGCAGATATCTTGGCTAGTTTTTGATTGTGTGTGTGTGTAAGTCCCCTTAGTCATGTCTGACTCTTTGTGACCCTATGGACTGCCAGACTTCTCTGTCTATGGGATTCTCCAGGCAAGAATACTGGAGTGGGTTGCCATGCCCTCCTCCAGTGGATCTTTCCAACCCAGGGATAGAGCCCTTGTCTTCAGCCTTTCCTGCATTGGTAGGCAGGTTCTTTTCCATTAGTGCCACCTGGGAAACCCTAATTTCTGATTGTAGTGGAAAACAGTCCTTCACCATTGGCTGTAGTTTTTTTTTTTTTTTTTCAGATGTTTGTCATCAGATTTATCATCAGGCATAAAAGTAGGATTCTGTTAACTGCTTTATCTCATCTACTGAAATGATTATACATATTTTTTTTCTTTTTTGATTTGTTGATATGGTGAATTATATTGATTGATTTTCAAATGTTGAAAAGTCTTGCATTCCTGAGACAAATTCCACTTGTTGATAATATATTATTGTTTTTATATATTGTTGGATTTGAATTGTTAATATTTCATTGAGGATTTTTGAGTTTATTCTCATGTTGGTTAATATTTTATAGTTTTCTTGTATTGTCTTTGCTTTTAATGCTGGTCTTAAAACACATTAGTTAAAGTAGTTAGCCTCCAACTAATAAAAATAAATGGAAAAAAAATTTTTTTTTAAATAAATAAAAAATAAATAAAACATATTAGTTAAGTGTTCCTTCCTCTTCTGTTTTCTGGAAGAGATTGTATAGAAAATGTATTGATTTTTCCCCCTAAATATTTGCTGAAACTCAGTATTTTTCTTTTTGGAAGGTTTAGTATTATGAATTTTGGTTCTTTTATAGATGTAGAATTGACCTAGTGTGCATTGTGGTAGCTTATGGTTTTCAAGGAACTGGTCCGTTTTATCTAAGTTGGAGGATGTACGTGAATGTTCATAAGGTATTACCCTATCAATGGCTGTAGAGTCAGTAGTGACATCTCCTCTTTAATTCATGATTTTGGTTATTTGTGCTTTCTTCCCCCTTCATTTGTTAGAAGATTATCAATTTTTATTGATTTTTTCAAAGAGCCATCTTTTGTGTGTGTTTTTTTTTTAAATTTTCTCTATTCTTTCTCTGTTTTCAATTTCATTGATTTCACTTCTTATTTGTCCCCTTCTTATATTTGCTTTGGATACTTTTGTAACTTATTTTTAGATAATTCGATTACATTAAAATTACTCCTTAAAACTTCTCTACATTACAACACAGATACCTAGAGCAGACACCATGGGACTTTATCTTTTAATAAGCTCTTCCATCCTAGCCAAGCTTTTAAAATTATAAGCAAAAGCCTTGCAATCAAGCTTCATTCTATCTTTCCTTTTTATTAATTTGATTGAGGCTTCTCTGTAACTGTGTCATCTGGCATTTCCCCACTTCTGATGTTTTCCCTTTTCTCAAGTCAGACCTGTTTCATATGATACTTTCTACTATAGGCAGATTTATATCTGCAAAGCCACGGCAAGCCCTTTCTTTATCCCAAGCCAAATCTAGAGCATAGTGTTAAGAACTCCCATTTATTGTGTAGCTACTAGGTACCAGACAGCATACTAAACACTTTACATGCATTTTATCTAATCTACACTACAAGCCAGTTGTTAGAGGCTATTATCCATTTCATTGAGAATCATAAAAGCTAAGAAAAGTAACATAATTTTCCAGGCCATGGAGCTAAAATGTAATGGAGTAAAAATTTAAGTCCAGGTCTGTCTGACTGCTAAGCTATGCTCATTGATACTATACCACTTAGCCTTCAATATTCTATTTTTATTAAAATGAAAATATTCTTAATATCAAGACATCTTAGCTATAATTAATGTACTACACTGTAGTTCATTCTCATCCTACCTTCTTCCTATATATAGAGCAATGTGACCCTTACCCAGGGTTGTAGCTCACCTCTATGTCACTCACTCCTAAGATGTTTATAATTTCTTATCCAATACATAGGAAGTCTCATCTCTCTGGCACTACCACATTCCTCTTTTGTCCAAGCCTGTCCCCAACACACTGATATAATTCAGGGATTTTCAAACTGTATTGTGCAACAAAATCACCAGAAAAAGTGAAAAAGTGAAAGTGAAAGTCACTCAGTAGTGTCCAACTCTTTGTGACCCCATGGACTGTAGCCTGATGCCAGACTTCTCTGTCCATGGAATTCTCCAGGCAAGAATACTGGATTGGGTAGTCATTCCCTTCTCCAAGGGATTTTCCCAACCCAGGGATCACACCTGGATCTCCAGAACTGTAGGCAGATTTTTTACCATCTGAGCCACCAGGGAAGACCAGAATCACCAGAAATTCTTGTTAAAGAGATTGTTGGGCCATACTCCTAGAGTCTCTGACTCAGTAGATATGGGGTGGGGTCAGTGTATGGCAAAAACCACTACAATATTGTAAAGCAATTAGCCTCCAATTAAAATAAATAAATTAAAAAAAAAAAGAATTTCCATTTCTAAAAATTCTGCCAATGAAGTTGCTGCTTCTGGTTCAAATATCACTGATGTAGTTATATGACTGATCAAATGGTCTTTGTATGTTTTCATGATATTGTAGAATTATAAGCTAGTTATGAATTCCCACTTAATGAGCTTAGCTTGAAACATATGGAAGGAAAAAGTCTGAAGAGCACTGGTCACTAAAGTTATTCCACACAAAATGTATTTAATCACCAACAAAACTTGAAAATTTCTATGCATCATTGATCTGTTAAAAAGATTACAGTGTCCACTAGCTCATGAAAGGCTATAAGAATTATGTCAGTAAAGTGAAAGTGAAAGTCACTCAGTCATGTCAGACTCTTTGAGTCCCCTGTATACAATCCATGGAATTATCCAGACCAGAATACTGGAGTGGGTAGCAGTTCCCTTCTCCAGGGGATCTTCCCAACCCAGGGATTGAACCGAGGTCTCCCACACTGCAGGCGGATTCTTTACCAGCTGAGCTACAGGGAAGTCTGTGTCAGTAAAGCTACTTCTCAAATTATAGTTAACCAAGTGTATTATTGCTTTTCATCCTGTTCGTGACACTAATTGTCTCACTGTTCGCACTGTTTGCTGAACCGAGGGTAGGCAAAGCACGGGCTAAGAGGCTGGAAGGAGACTTGAGGAGCCATAGGAACTGCAGACACGTTTATTCTCTCCTGGTTGGCAGGGCAACCATTACACAGCCTCTCTTTTGGCTGACACAGCAGCCGTAGCAGCAGCCATAGGGTAACCATAATGAAGCCATAACATAACCTCATATAACATAATCATGATGTCGCTCCAATGTAGCCCCAATGGAGCAGTAGCCTGTGCTTTCATGGTGAAGATCATACAGGCATACCACACAAAACAGTTCGTGGTCAAGCGAGTACCTAGTAACATGCATGCACAGTTCTGTAAGTGATCTTAGCTGTTACATAAACATTATTTACAAAACGTGGGGCAAGAGCGGAAGGCTGTGGGGTGAGAGAGCCTGATTACGCTATCTTGGCTAATTTACTCTTTCCCTACATCAAGTATTTCTTAGACTTACTTTGTCATAAAACACTTTTTCAGATATAACACAGTAGACTAGTGTTATTTAGGACACAGTTTGAGAAATGCTGCTCTAAAGTAATCTTTTTTTACAGGAAAGGTCAGGTATCCCTGGGGATCTGCCAGAATCATAGAGGTTTGGTGCCTGTTCAGCAGCATTCAAATCATACAGAGGAGTTATTTACTCTGTCTTGAATCCAAGTCTGATTTTCTCCAGTGTGGCTCTTGGAATATTGGAATTAGTTAGTTCTGAGCAAAATTATGCACACTTAAAATTTACTTACAGACGGAGATTCAAATATCATAGTAGGAGATATTAAGGGACTTTCAAGGATTGACTATCTCTATTCTAAGTATGTACATCATCAGACACTTGATAATCTGATATAGATTTTTGAGTTGATATCAGACAAAATTGTTCAGCATTTAAACTTCACCATTCATTTTCTAAAAATCAAGAAAATTATTTTTAATATCTGATATTCTGAAATATTGCCTAAAGTTTTCCAACAGCAGTTAAGCAAGCTCTACTGTAAGTTCTGTCAAAGGGTGGAAAAGAGTTCTACTGAATCAAGTGACTTGGACCCATTTACTAAAACATAGGTGCTTTCCCACAATCATCTCACTACCTTGGCCTTTAGCTTCCTCTGACCATTGTTCATTGACCCTTTCTTTATGAACATACTTCTCCCTGATCATAGAGTAAGCAAAAGTAAAAAGACCTAAATAACTTTGCTTTTAACTCTATCTTTTGCCATTACAACATTAGCCTGAAGCAATGGGCCAGTGCCAAAAATAGATTTGAGCGCCAGCCCCATGAAACAGGAGTTTCAGGATTAGTTATACACATAAAAACTCCACTGCCGATGCTGACTAAACTCATTTGGTGTCAAATTTATAATTAATTTCATTATTTAATATTCTAAGATAGTTCTGTGCATCAATTTTGATAAATTACTGAACTATTTTACGTTAATGGTTTTAGGTAGCTAAGCTTTAAAAAATCAGACCTATAACCTCTTGGGACATTGATACTTGCTTTTCCGTGACTACTATTTCACAAAAATCGCACCACATAGTCTGTGAATAATATATTTTAAAACTTTGTATCTGGGTAGCATATTACAGTTAGCAGGTATTTAAATCTAGTAACAATTTTATGCAGTAGGTAAAATCAGGAAATTTTCAAATGGTTGTCAAAACAGTTTAGTCAAGATATAAATCACTTTCTTTATTACCGATAATACATAAGGTAGACATTCCCCATCCTTACTCTATCCCTTGCTCTTACCATCAATAAGAGAAGTTTCATTTTCTACTTTTTTATGTCTTTAGTCATTTTATTTTTTAAAGGATGAATATATTATTTTTTTATAATCAAAAAACACTAAATATTTTTAAAGGTCTGTTAGAACCAAATTAGCTTCTAAGGGGAAATCGAATCCATCATGATAAATGAAGTTTTTTCAGTACTAAATATAAAGCATCTATATTACCGAGTGAAACAAATAACTGCTAGAAATATACTTAAGTATTCTCTGAATAAGTCTGCAGCTGAGAATAAGAAATAAACTGTTACTATTTCATCCACTAATGTAAGAAGCATAGCACAATCATGAAGCTTGTTTATTTATTTCTTTTTTCATTTATTTTTATTAGTTGGAGGCTAATTACTTTACAATATTGTAGTGGGTTTTGTCATACATTGACATGAATCAGCCATGGAGTTACATGTATTCCCCATCCCGATCCCCCCTCCCACCTCCCTCTCCACCCGATTCCTCTGGGTCATGAAGCTTGTTTAAATGTCAATTCCTTGGGTTTTCCAGTAGAAAACAGAATAAGTACTGTTATTAAATGGTCAAATATATTTATATGCATTTATTAATCAAACATAGGTGAGTATTAACATTATCGTCATAAAGGAGAAATAAAACAATTGTAGAAGCAGATCAATGAAGGCACAATGACGTCTCAGAGAAGAAGCACAAACTTTGGTGAGAATGAATGACAAACCTCTCTGAGGTGAGCAAGGGTGGTCAACATTTGTTTCATACCTAGATGTGGTTTGTCTGCCAGACAGTGTCTAATATCCTTTCTTTGTATTAATACTATCCCTGAGCTTCAAGCTCTTTCTTCTTCATACACAAGCATGTAGAAAACTGATGGATGAGGTTCAGGAATTAAAAGAAGGTGTCAGTTTCACACATTAATTTTTACCAATTGCATTAAGGCGGTTGTCTCAAAATGCCATATATCCAAGAAATATGGAGGGCAGGTATGGATGAAGGAATTTTTATTTTTCATCTCAATCTCTTACTTTAGTTATTAGAATACAGATATTAGCAGCACTGGATGCAGACATTAATGGCACTGTGTATATGTGTTTGTGTGTATTTCAAATTCAGATTTCAACAATCAGAGCTGACTGGATGACCCCACGTAATACCCATTTCCCACTCACATATAAAGCTGGTTCAAAATGATATGTTAATGATATTAACAAGTTATTGATATGACATTTTGCCAGGCTGTTTGGCAAATTAAATTAAATTTTAAGCCTTGAGAAACAGCATTATAATGAACAAAGATTAGATTCGAAAGCTCTGCACACGGCATACAAATATAAATGTAAATATACAATAAATTATTTTAATTATTTTAAAGTTTTTAAGGTCCATTTTCAGCATTTTGCTTACCTCTCCCCCGTAAAAAACCAAAGATTATTTTTAAAATCACTTATGTACTAATGGTTCAAAACTATTATATTTTTCCACTTGGAAGCTGTATTGGATGTCCAGATACAGAACATAATTTAAAATTTTACTTAGCAGTATAATACAGTAGCTAAGAGCTTAAAGTTAGCTGTCTGCTCAAATCACAGACTCATTATTTACTAGTAGTTTAACTTTGGGAAGATTTTCAGCCTCTCTGTGTCTCTGCCTCAGTTCCTCCCCTCTAAGCCCTCATACATTTGAGAGGATGAAGATATTCCACGTAAAACTCCTCACATAGTCAGAGTGAATGACCAAGTAAATCACTGCCTTTTGTACACTCAGCAGATAAAAATCTGGCTAGCCAGCTTGACGATATTTTCTTCCTCTCCAGAATGGTGGTGGTGTCCTGGGTTCTATGGTATATATACACACTAGGAAGACATCATTTTCTGAAGACACCCTCAGTGAGAGTATTCTAGAATTCTGTAGTGCTGAAATATTTCGCAAGGCAAAATCTGGTGGATAAGTAGGCAATATGATTGTGATTTCAAGTAGTGATAAATATAAGTGCTGCTGCTACTAAGTCGCTTCAGTCGTGTCCAACTCTGTGTGACCCCATAGATGGTAGCCCACGAGGCTCCATCGTCCCTGGGATTCTCCAGGCAAGAACACTGGAGTGGGTTGCCATTTTCTTTTCCAATACATGAAAGTGAAAAGTGAAAGTGAAGTCGCTCAGTCTTGTCCGACTTGTAGCGACCCCATGGACTACAGCCCACCAGGCTCCTCTGTCCATGGGATTTTCCAGGCAAGAGTACTGGAGTGGGGTGCCATTGCCTTCTCCAATATAAGTGCTAAGGATATTTAAATCTCATTATATCAATTAAGGCACTTCTTAAGATTTGCAGCTCCCTTAAGAACTAGATATTTAAAAAGCATAAAGTCAGGATACAGTTCTTTGTAAAAATGCAAAACAATATATAAATGCTAAAATGCAAAGCATTTATGGACTGGTTAGATTTTTCTTGACAGATCTCATCATTTAGACAAATCTTCCTCAATTTCAATTAGAAAGTCACATGAGGCCTGGAGCAAATTAAACAGGTCCCCAAATTAGAGAGAGTTGCTAGAAGGAGACCCCGCAGCAATCCCCCTCAACTGCAATTACCAGCTGGGTTTTACAAAGAATGCAAATTTATCTGGGAAAACTAGTGTGGTCCCTATGCTAATATCCCTTATTTTGGTCTGAGACTCTGGAATGGTAATATTCATGCTTATAATTACCTTTCCTAAGGTTAAGAACCATGGGAAAGTCACCTTCATATGACTTTTGTGATTTTTTTTCTGTAGTAAATTTTGGCATGGGCATGTCTTTACCTATTTACAGTTCAAGTGAATTTCCAAGACAGTGGAATTTGGAAGCTCTGACTTTAGCCCTGAAATTCCACATTCCTGCTCTTCCTAGACTTCCTTAGCCTACTGAGCGGCCTGGTAGCTATCTCCGTAGCAAAGCAGGGCCTCTCCCGGCCGGTAAACCTGCCTGGTGATTCCGCCCCTCAGGGGCGTGGCAGTACTATTTCCTGGAGCAATCTCCCTGGGGTGGCTCCACTTTGCATTTGCACTCGACTACTTTGCTGCCTCCTCTGCAGCTGCCGGACCTGCTTCTGCTGCTGCTCAGGTAACTCTAGTCTCTTGTTGGCACCAGAATAGGCCGCGGTGGTTAATAAAAGGTTTCAACATGTGCCTGCCTGTCTGTTTTCCTGCTCTTTTCTTTCATGATCTCTCTCTGTTTGTTCCTTAGGGAGAGCATCTGGGGATTACCTTGCAGACCACTGAGAAGATGAGCTCAAGCTACTGGAGTGAGATGAGCAGCAGCAGCTGTGGGACTCAGCAGTCCCCAGAGGTGCTGCCATGCCAGCCCCAGCATTACCACTGCTACCGTCAGTCAAGCCAAGCCCAGCAGCCTCCAGAAAAAAATGTAGTGTACGAGCGAGTGAGGACTTACAGTGGGCCCATGAACAAGGTGGTTCAGGCTTTGGACCCTGTCGGCTCAGGAGAAGTGCTCTCCCCTCTCAAAACTTCCTCCTCCTACCAAAGCTTGGTTTGGAGCGACCATTCCCAGGTACCACAAAGGCAGCTATGTCAAAGAGGGGGAAATCTTGAACTCGTTTATTTTCTTCTTGCTTCTCTGGCTCTGTTCCACAGAATATTATCTCTTGGATTGCACTTTTATATGCAATATAAGGTGGCCCAAATTCCATCTCTTGGCTGTTCTTTTCTAGTGCTGTAGCCATTTGTTTATCAGTTTACTAATGCTTGTAGCCATTTGTTTATCAGTTCCAATGATTTTCACAATCTAACTAGAATATAAAATGGTTCATTTTTGTGGAATTAGATTGGAATATCTAATCTGAGGTATTCTTTTACTCCTACCATAAAGCAATCCTCAACTTTTTATAAAATAAGTTCTCACTGGTTCACTTCATATCAAAAGTATACAGCTTTTTAAAAAAATCAAATATGGTGGTGCAGGGAAAATGATATGTACGGAGTGACAAGCAGTTATTTGTGTTTGGCAAATAGTATACTGCTCCAGGATAAGTGACAGGCACAAATGTCTATTTGAATCGTTATATGTGTTTAGTCTTCTGAAAATGACACACTGGTTCTTGTATAGTCAAGGTGGATAATTTATGTCTTAGTAGAAAGAATATTGAAAGTGAATGTAGAATTGAGGAAGGCAAGATATAAGCAGTCGTTATATGAAAGTTAAAAATAATGGAAATCTAAGACACCCTTTAAAATGAAATAAATTTGTTTTTAAAGGGGTTAGTTTAGTATCTGTGCTAATAATCTTGCCAATGAATATGAAAGAACATTGCAAGACAATATAAAAATAACAGCTCTATGTCTGTTTTCATCTTTGACTGTCTTTACATTAAATTTGCATGTCTTTAAGCTTTCTGGAAACTTCTGTCTAAACTGAAATTATGCTTCAAGATACAAGCAGTACTGTGAGGAGCTCAAAAAGTAGCCATCGGAATGATATCCTATGTTGCATCGTTATGCTGATCTGGAATAATATGGACTATTTTCCCCAAAACAACAATTTTAAGTAGGATATGAAGCAACATTTATAAGGGATATGATAAAGCTGTTTTAAAAAGAATTTTTAAAAGATATCAGTAAATGAACAACTATAAGGGCCACAATTTTACTGTTTTACTTCACTCCTAGCTTAATTTGAGGGGAAAATTAAGATGAAAAACCCCAGCATTTACTGGCAGTAATTACCTATTTGAGAAAAACTCCACCTGCATTGAAGTCAAAGGGAAGAAAAATAAAAAGTCAAAACTACTAGTTTGTGATAATAATAATGCAAATGTGCATTCCAATATTAAGCATTAGGATGTTAATGAACAACATAGTAGCTGTCACCTATGTTCCTGAGTAGCCTCAAAACAATGCAAAAGTTGGAAACAGCAAGTTACCTTTATCATGGGTATGCTAAAATTACCCTCACATAATTATTAACCTCTTACCAACTTCCTAGTAAAAGAAAAATAAATAAGAAAAAAAATTAAAGCTGAAATTTGGCAAGTTATAAACATTGACCACAGAACAGCTTTTAGGGTCACACTTTATTGTATACTCCATAGTTCAACTTTCCTTTTAAATAAACCTGGACCACACTGGTTGAGCTTTTTGCAAAAATCACCTTCTTTATACCAGATATCTGCTAAGTGATCTTCACAGGACTAGCTCCATCCTGAAATGTAGTTCCCCAAAGGAATTTACAAAGAGCCTTAAGGACAGAAAGTATCACCACAGAAACTGGGAAAAGAGATTGGGATAGAGGGTGAAGTCCGAAGTTATTTATAATTGATAAGAAAGAAAAGGGCTGGGTGAGGAAGAGGAAGGTAAAATTTCAAACTGAGTTACATATCAAAGGGTATTCATAAATCTACTAAAAGATAATTTGGCAAGAAAGCTTTAAGATAGCTGTCACAAAGAATGTGACTAAGAAACTATTATTTTATTTACTTTCTCCCTGTTTAGTGGCAGGATGGCATTGTATAAGGTAAGACCTAAAATTGACCTGAAATTGCCTTCATGTTAATGAAATGCGTAAGATGTGGTAGCAGCTTTATTATATACCATACCTAGCACAAGCAAGAAATACACATTACTTAATATCTTTTTCATTTAGCTTTATTTTTTAAAATTCTCTCCTTAATATGCCATGTTTCAATGACATTTTGAGTTGGTATATAGCAATTATTCTGATGCTTGAGTTTGTGACCATGGCAGCTAGGAAAATGGGTTGGTTATCATGAATTCAATTAAACTTTTACTTTAATTGCTTTTAGCATTTTTGTGTTTGGATGATATTAAAAGAATTCATACGATTAAAAATATATATCATTGCCAGTAGTAAAATATGATCCCTTTGAGAAATTGAAATGATATTGTGCTGCTTTTCTTTTTTAGTTTGTGTAGTAGACATTTTAGATTTAAACAAATGCTTTGTGCAGCACTTTAGTATTTTCTATTTCTGGCTTTTTAGCACACGTCTTTTCCTTTATTGCTTTCTTATGAACTAAAATAGTATTTATAGATATTTTAAATTTCTCCAAATATAATGTTGCTCTGTTTCTTGTCTACAATTGATCAGATATATTTTATGATTCTCCCAGTTATTATTTTGTCTGACTGATAGAATGTTTCTCAGAGAAAATTGAATATAGAAACCAGTTGCGGGCGAAATTATCTAAATTGATGATAGAATTAAAGTTACTAAGTTTATTCATGTGAACTGGAAAAATCAGAAGCAGGTATAATCAAGGTCATAGGTGAATTTTAGAGCTGAATGTAGTCTTATAAATAAATGGAGTTCTAGAAACTACATGAAACTAAAGAGAACAAAAACCTTTTGGCTCAACATTTTAAAATGCTGGAACATTAAACATCCATCATTAATTCAAAATGAAATACTGCCTCAAATGAACAGCACTGATGTTAATACACGTTGGACATAAATATTTCTCTTCCATTAATTTTAGCTTTTTATGATGTTCAAGATATTTTCCATGCATACAGAGCAGTTCTGTTATGACAGAGAAATTGATCAAAATAAAATATTTTTAATACCCATCATTCATTGAGCACATATTTATTAAATGCCTGTTATGTAGTAAGCACCATGATTATCTAGATAAATACCCATTTGCTTATCTAGGGAGAGTCCATACTGAGGACAGAAAAACATGATCTGGGGACTTCCTAGGTGGTGCTAGTAGTAAAGAACCTGCTCCCAATGCAGGAGACATAACAGATGTGGGTTTGATCCCTGAGTCGGGAAGATCCCCTGGAAGAGGGCATGGCAATCCACTCCATTACTCTTGCCTGGAGAATCTCATCGACAAAGAAGCCTAGCCAGTTACAGTCCATAGGGTCACAAAGAGTTGAACAAGATGGAAGCAACTTAGCATGAATGCATGCATGCATACATGATCTAGTCTGTAGGTGTTCTGTATGTCTATATTTCATTTTAGAATATGATTTTGTGCTTTAGCCATCAATATTTTACTGAATAAAATGTTTTGATGCAAGAAGGGACCTCTTAGAGATTGTGTTATATGAATGACCATTCTTTTCAATTTTAAGCTTGCAACAAAATTTAACTCCAGAAAGCAACCTGGGGAAGAATATGAGTTTATGAATGATCTCTGCTCTCAAAATTATTCAGCTTGGGCTTTTCTTTGTTTACATGATTTTTTTTTCCTTTTCTTTGGTTACAAAGATTGTGGCTAGCTCTTTTACTATGCCAGGATTTCTATACACTATCAGAAAATTTTCCTGCTCTGTGGGGATGGGTGTGTTGTTTTGATAAATTGTTGTGCAAAGGCGTGGTCACTAAAGTGAATGATTGTTCAGGGAAGTAGGTTGCCTGGAAAAGGAATGAGGTCATAGGATAAAGAGCCCTGAGTGTTCAGTTTTGGTCATCCCTTTTGTGCTTATAATTAAATGAGGCTATAGAAATTGAGTGCAACTAATTGCTAGGTGAAAATGCCCTTGCCAATTGTCTCTTGTTTAAGGGAGGTCTGATAAATTGCTGGGCCTGTTTTCAGTCAATGGCTCTAACAAGCTATAATTGTGTGTGTGTGTGTGTGTGTGTGTGTGTGTGTGTGTGTGTGTGTGTGTGTGTGTGTGTGTGTGTGTGAAGGTGGTGGGGGAAATGGGGAGGAAGGTGAACTTTTTTAACTGTTGTGATTCAATTTTTTTTTCTTGACAATTCTTGGTAAAATAACTGCAAGATTTGCCATACTCTTAAACCCTTTTTAAAAGTGAAAACCTTTCTAAACAAGTATATTTGAGCTAACATTTTCTTCACAACAGAAGCCATCCCAATAGCCATCCCTTTTTGACTTCCAATGGAACAGATACATTTCTAATTCTTAAAAACAAAAAACATGCACTGCAAAGTGACTGGATACCTAATTTTCTCTCCTAGTTTCTCCTTTAATAAAAGAAAAAGAATCCAAGATTGGGTTTCTTGGAGAGTTTCCTTGGAGGGAAGCGGTGAAGGGAAGGAGTTCCATTACTCTTACATTCTATAGCTTTCTTTACATGGGAACAGAATCACAAATTGTATCCTAAATTGAGGAAGTGTTTGTTTCATCTAAAGAGAGATCACTACAACTTAACCTGTTTCTTTCTGTACAAAGTTCAGAACAACATCTCAACAATAACCTAAGGCAGGTGTTTAAACTGCTTTAAAAGGTTCTAGGTAAAGCATCTCCCATACTATTCAGAAAATTTATTCAAATGACAGTTTGCCTTGGAAAATTCTGTCAGCATAAATGTCAGGTGGTTTTTAAACATACTACCTCTTTTGAAACTGTTCAGTCACCATTATTACAGTCAGTGATTCTCATAGTCATTAAAACTGACAGAAGCACCTATAAGGCTCCCATGGTTTTCTTTCTTGGAACAGTGTATTACTTATTAATTTTAAGTAAAGTTTTAAAATTTGAATTAGGCAACATGAGAGAGTTGTGTTCAACAAGTTTCCAAATATTTAGAGAACAAAGTCCTATACTATGTGTGTAATCTTTTTTATTATTTAATTCTCATCCCAACAGTCTTGCTGTCTCTCCTTTATGCATTGCACTGAAGTCTTGAACTATTTGATAGGACCTATCAATGGGAAAATGAAAGTCAGTAGTATTGACTAAAGTTGTTTATATTTTGTGGAGCCTAAAGATCAGTCACAGAGAACATTGTGTGGAGAAAATGCCTGTACAAGTGAATCTATGTGTAATGTCTCAGGGAGAGCTACAAATAGGTAGCTTCCCAACCCAGGGATCTTCCCAACTCAGGGATTGAACCCAGGTCTCCTGCATTGCAGACAGGCACTTTACCATCTGAGCCACCAGGGAATCAAGCCGAGTTGTAATGAGTATCAAATGAGATAACATGTGAAGGTGTCCAGCACAGAGTTAGCACTTTATAATTCTTTCCATTTGTATTATTGATTTATAAAAATATAGCCAACAAAAACCACTAGCTGCACAGATAAAATACAATAATAAATTAAATAATATATGAATAGTCTATCATGAATATGAGCTTCCCTGGTGGCCCAATGGTAAAGAATCTGCCTGCAATACAAGAGACCTGGGTTCGATCCCTAGGTCAGGAAGATCCTCTGGAGAAGAGAATGGCAACCCACTTCAATATTCTTGCCTGGATAATCCCATGGATGGAGGAGCCTGTTGGGCTACAGTCCATGGGATTGCAAAGAGTTGGACATGACTGAGTGACTGACATTTCATTTTCATTATATGAATAGACTATAAAGTAAGAGTTCCTCTGACACTGGAAAGATTAGGTAAACACATATGCTTGAAAGGCTTATTAGGGCTCTACCAGCTAGGAAAAACTAATGAGGAAAAGCATTAAAGTAGTTTTCTAAAACTCATGGTGTATGATCAAAAGATGAACAGCAGAAATATATTTATAATGTTTACTGACATAATTATCCTTTAGAAAGAGTAATTTGGAAGTTCCCATGCTCTTAGTATCTTTGAACATGAATCTTAGTATTTGAAATGGAGTTTTTTTTGGTGCATGTTTTTTTTCTTCTTCCTTTTTAAAATGTAGTGATGCTGAATATTAAAGCTTGCTTGTAGTCTGCCTCTTACCTAATGCTTCTTCTAGAGCTATACTTCCAATAGGGCAAAGAGAAAGAAGAAAGTGTTAGTTGCTCAGTTGTGTCCCACTCTTTGTGACCTCATGAACTAGCCCGCCAGGCTCCTGTGTCCATGAAATTCTTCAGGCAAGAAGACTGGAGTGGGTTGCCATTTCCTTCTCCAGGGGAATTCCTTACCCAGGAATCGAACCAGGGTCTCCTGCATTATTGGCAGTCTATCATCTGAGCCACCTGGGATATGTGGTTATTTACATTTAAATTAATTAAAATTAAAACTAATTATTCAGTTCCTCATTCACAATAGCCATGTTTTAAGTGCTCAACAGCCACAGGTGGCTAATGACTACCATCTGTACAGCACAGATATAAGGTATTTCCACCACTGCAGAGAGTTCTACTGGACACTGCATATATATATATATATATATATATATATATATATATATATATATATATATATATTCAAGCTACTCATTTAAATATATAAATATATCTAAGATCATCACATTCAAAGAAATTCATGGTGATGCAGATGTGCCATCAAGCTGCTGCCAATGTACCTGATCAGCTTTAATGGACACATAGGAATGAAACAGAATATGAAGCCACGAACTTTCAAAGCATATGTTTAGAAAGACTATTTCAGTAGAAGGAGAATTAAATTCATGAACCTTCTTTAAAAGGTGAAATGAAATATTTTTATTTATATATGTAGTAATCCTTTGTTATCCAAGGGGGATTGTTACCTGGATCCCTGCTCCAGATACCAAAATCCACAGATGCTCAAATATCTTATATAAAATGGCCTAGTATTTACATATAACTTATGCATAGCATTCCATGTATTTTAAGTCATCTTCAGATCTGTAAATACAATGTAAATGCTATATAAATAGTTGTCAGAACACATCAAATTCAAGTTTTGCTTTTTGAAGCTTTCCAGATTTTTATTTTTCTAATATTTTCAGTCCTCCATTGGTTGAAATTGCAGATGCAGAAGCCATGGATATGGAGGGCTGACTGTATCTATCTTTTATATAATTTCCCCAGAACCTTACTTTTTGAGAGAAAAAAATTTTTAATTATTTATTTATTCATTTTTTGGCTGTGCTGGGTCTTCACTGCTGTGCACAGGCTTTCTCTACTTGTGGTTTGTGGGATCTAGAGTGTGGGTTCAGTAGTCGTGGTGCACTGGCCTCATTGCTCCACAGCATGGCATGTGGAATCTTCCCAGACCAGGGACTGACCTGTGTCTTCTACATTGGCAGGCAGATTCCTATCCACTGAACCACCAGTGAAGTCCAGTAAATATTTAAGAAGAGGAAAAAAGATGAAAAAATAACTCCCCTCAATCAAAATGCATCTTCCTTTCTTCAGCACATGATCTGGGTTTCATAGCCTTTCTAACTTCCTATCTCCCTTAGCTTATTGAATTAATTTTAAACCTTAGTAAGTAAAGTAAACTAAGATCATGGCATCTGGTGCCATCACTTCATGCAAATAGATGGGGAAAAATAGAAACAGTGACAGACTTTATTTTCTTGGTCTCCAAAATCACTGTGGGTGGTGACTGCAGACACAAAATTAAAAGACACTTGCTCCTTGAAGAAAAGCTATGACAAACTTAGTGTAATAAAAAGCAGAGACATCATTTTGCCGACAAAGGTCCATATAGTCAAAGCGATGGTTTTTCCAGTAGTCATGTACGGATCTGAGAGTTGGACCATAAAGAAGGCTAAGCACAGAAGAATTGATACTTTCAGACTGTGGTGGAGAGGACTCTTGAGAGTCCCTTGAACTGCAAGAAGATCAAACCAGTCATTACTAAAGGAGGAATATTCATTGCAAGGACTGATCCTGAAGCTGAAGTTCCAATACTTTGGCAACCTGATGTGAAGAGCTGACTCATTGGAAAAGACTCTGATGCTGTGAAAGGTTGAAGGCAAAAGAAGGAGGCGACAAAGGATGAGATGGTTGGATGGCATCATTGACTCAATAGGCATGAGTTTGAGCAAACTCTGAGAGATAGTGAAGGACAGAGGAGTCTGGTGTGCTGCATGCAGCTCAGTGGTTGCAGTCAGTGACTCTGCGACTTAGCAACTGAACAATAATGAGTAAAGTTCAAATATCATGTCCATTTTTACAGATGAGATAACCAAGGCACAGGGGTGCTATGTGACTTGCTCAAGTTCATACGGCTAGTATGTGGTAGAACTGGGGTTTGAATATTTTAAACAAATATTGAAGTATAATTGCTTTACAATGTTGTGTTACTTTCTACTGTACAGCACAGTGAATCAGCTATATGTATACATATATCCCCTCTTTTTTGGAATTTAAATCTAAAGAGTCTAATTTCCAGTCTATGCTTATAACCACCATGCTATACTGGATATTCCTGGTCTACACATTTGACTCTTATCTGTGTTATACTGTCTCTGATACCTGATTCCTGTATATGCTTCATGATCATTTTCCTGTACCTACTCCATTATGAACCACCCGAAATCTTTTGGGACACAATCCAGGACATAAATAAATAATGTCAATAAACATGTCAATGCTTTTAAAATATTATGTTATTTACCAAGAAAGCAGATGTATTTTGTTACTGTTCAGAATTCTTTTTTACATTTCTCTCATATAATTATATTGATTGTTTTGTATCAAAACATATAAAACTCCAGCACCAGGTAGTAAGTTGATTAATTTTTAGTTATTTACAGACTCATAAATACTTTAATAGAAGTATCAAGAACAAATAATGTTGACTTGTACCTTTTTGTGGAATGTATTAAATCAGCAATAAAATGTCATTTAATTTGCAATTAAGAATCTTTTAAAAAACTTTGATAATCGAGTTCCCAAGTTAGGTCAAACTCCTCAACTTTGATGTTATTCAAGAGCTTCCTTAGGACAGCCTCACTCTATTTTTGTAGTCTTATCTGTCACTACTCATTTTCTTATATCTTGTGTTCTAGATGCACTGCACTTCTGTCTGTTTCTTGAACGTTTTGCTTGCCTCTCACCCCTTCCTTTGTTCATTCCATTGAATGAAGCATCTACCCTTCTCTCACATTTCTGCTGGATTACTACCTATCCCTTAATATGCATCTGGAAAGTCTTCTTCCACCAAAACATCTTCAACCCTGGATCTTCTTAGTCTCTCCTCAATGTAGTACTCCACCCCAACCTCCATTCCAGGTGTGGTCTCCTTTTAAACCCAGTATCAGTTTTCATCATTTAGCTAAATTATTGTAAGATAGCATAATATTGAGTAGTATATTATTTCTGTAGTTCTTATTCCCCTCCACCATGGACTATACACTTGATGGTTGAGATTTTTTTTTTTTTAATAAAAACTTAAAGTCAGTCAAAAAAAAAGTGTTTTGGGGAATAGAATGAAACTTCAAATCCTTCCTCTCCTCTCTCCCCTCTCTTTTTGTGATTATGGCTTGCAAAAATTCCTGAATGTGGCTGTCAGCAGTGGTTTTAATAAGATACATGACTGGCACTGTCTTGTAGATTTCACTCCTCTATGCCCTCTCTTTGAATTGAAACTGGAAAGTAGGACACAAATTGCCTCTTTAAAAACATGAACAACACAGAAATATAAGAAAGCTATTTAATAAGTCAATCAGTTTTCTATTTTAGTTCTTGGATCTTATTAAGCATCTGGATTTGACTTGTTTATATTTGGTTAAAACTTCTTTCCCTTTGGACAAATATTTATCATTATTTAATATGTCAAATGTTGTTGAAGGGCTTGTCATTCTGATTTGTCATGTAATTTCCCTGGAATATTGTTGTAATTCTTCCTTTAACGAAATTAACTTAGAGCTGTTAATTACACTGTTTATAGAAATATTCTTTCTACCTCTCCTGTATATTTAAGGGAAATGTTTTTATTTATTGAATCTTACTCAATGACCTTGTAATTGGTTTAGCATATCAGTTATGTGCCCTGAGATTGTTTCATAAAAACTACTACTACTGTTCAGTACTCACCCACATATGAAAATACATTTAGAACTCTCCAAGGAAATATTTTTATCTTCAAGCATAGTATTTACCCATTTCTCCTTAGCATAGATTTCAGCTTGGATGTATACATCTCTGAATAAAATTATTTTAAAATCTTCACAAACTCTATTGCACCTAAGAATATGTTAGTTACTTAAATTCTCTATGAACACCTCATATCACTCTACTGCTCAATAAAACTTCAATGACACTCAGTGTCTATGAATTTCTTAGTCTGACTTTCAAAGCCCTCCAATTATTTGGCTCCCAGGGACCTTACTTCCGGGAACTCCTCTTCTAGTGTTCTACGTTTCAGCCAAAATGTAAACTGTTGTTCTTTAAATATAAACCCTCGTTTTCCACAACTATGTCTTTGTGCATGATACTCTTACAATTGAAATGTCCCTATTCTCTATTCTCACCAATCTAGATATGTTGAAATCATACTAATTTTTCAAGAAATTTTCCTGAAGTGTAACCTTGTGATGAAATCTTAAGTTGTTCCAGGTTGAAGTTACCTCCTAGCCCTGGAAACTCCCAGAGTAAGTTCCTTGTAGCTCTTATGATACTACACTTTATTGTTATTTACAATAATAGTTTTTACCCTTAACTGATTGTAACTTTGGTGAGGGCAGAAAGTGTTTTCTGTCTTTTCTGTCTCTTTCATTACCACTACATAACTAGTATTGAACAAATAACTTAGTTACATATGTTACCAATCTATTAAAAATAATGCCTCATATTAATAGATGCTATATTTTATTTTTCAAAAGTTTTATATACTGACTTACTATAACTCCAAAAAATAAATAGAAAAAGCTTTATTGCATCCATTGTGCAAATTGTACAGTATACATACATTGAGTATTATTTGTTGTACAAATAAAAAGATTGAAGTGCAAACAGCTCAAAATAACTTGTCCAAGTTAGAAAGGCTAGTTAATGAATGCCCTGAGTTTAAATATCTGTTCTTTATCAGCTATCTCCCTTAATTAACCTTAGTTAGATATTAAAGAATTTTTAGTTAAAACAAGTTAATATTTTTTAGTTCCAGCAGATCATTTCATAGTTACCATTACTGTATTTTTTTTCCATTCTAATGTTTTATCAGAGGGGAAGTATCAAAAATATATTAGAGGACAAAGTAGATTTTGTTCTGACTTTCAAGGCATTGCCCTGAAATAATCCTGGAATTCAGAGTATATTTTATGTTTTTAAGGTTTCCCTTATGTTGTTGTTCAGCTGTTAGGTCGTGAATGACTTTTGCCACCTCATGGACTGCATGTAGTATGCCAGGCTCCAATACTCTTAACTATGTCCCAGAGTTTGCTCAAACTCATGTCCGTTGAGTTGGTGATGCCATCCAACCATCTCATCCTCTGCCACCCCCTTCTCCTTTTGCCTTCAATCTTTCCCAGCATCAGAGTCTTTTTCAGTGAATCAGATCTTCTCATCAGGTGGCCAAAGTATTGGAGTTTCGGCTTCAGCATCAGCCTTTCCAATGAATATTCTGGGTTGATTTCCTTTAGATTGACTGGTTTCATCATCTTGCAGTCCAAGAGACTCAAGAATCTTCTTTAGCAACACAGTTCAAAAGCATCAGTTCTTCAGTGCTCAACCTTCTTTATGGTCCAACTCTCATATCCATACATGACTACTGGAGAAACCACAGTTTTCACTACATGGACCTTTGTTGGCAAGGTGATATCTCTGCTTTCTAATAAACTGTCTTGGTTTATCGTAGCTTTCCTTCCAAGGAATAAAGCTTTTTTAATTTCATGGCTGGAGTCACCGTCTGCAGTGATTTTGGAGCCCAAGAAAATAAAACATGTAAATGCTTCCACGTTTTCATTTTCTATTTGCAAGAAGTGATGGGACTAGATGCCATGATCTTAGTTTTTTTAATGTTGAGTTTTAAGCTGGCGTTTTCTGTCTCCTTCTTCACCCTCATCAAGAGGCTCTCTAGTTCCTCTTCACTTTCTGCCATTAGAGTGGTATCACCTGCATTTCTAAGGTTGTTGATATTTCTCTGGGCAATCTAAATTCCAGCTTGTGGTTCATCCAGCCTGGCATTTTGAATGATGTCTGTCAGTCAGTTAGTCAGTTCAGTCACTCAGTCGTGTCCAACTCTTTGCGACCCCATGGACTGCAGCACATCAGGCTTCCCTGTCCATCACCGACTCCCAGAGCTTGCTCGAACTCATGTCCATCAAGTTGGTGATGCCATCCAACCATCTCATCCTCTTTCGTCCCTTTCTCCTCATGCCTTCAATCTTTCCCAGCATCAGGGTCTTTTCCAATGACTTAAGCAGGATGAAAATATACATCCTTGTCATACTCTTTTCCCAATTTGGAACCAGTCCGTTGTTCCATGTCCAGTTCTAACTGTTGCTTCATGCCCCCCATACAGGTTTCTCAGGAGACAGGTAAGATGGTCTGATGTTCCCATCTCTTTAAGAATTTTCCACAGTTTGTTGTGATCTCTACATTCAAAGGCTTCCACGTAGTTGATGAAGCCGAAGTAGATGTTTGTCTGGAATACCTTTGCTTTCTCTATGATCCAACAGATTTTGCCAATTTGATCTCTGGTTCCTCTGCCTCTTTGAGACCCAGCTCGTACATGTGGAAATTCTTGGTTCATGTACTGTTGAAGCCTAGCTTGAAGGATTTTGAGCACTATCATGCTAGTATGTGAAACGAGTCCAATTGTGCAGTAGTTTGAACATTCTTTGGCACTGCCTTTCTTTGGGATTGGAATGAAAACTAACCTTTTCCAGTCCTATGGTCACTGCTGATTTTTCCAAATTTGCAGCATCATCTTTTAGGATTTTAAATAGCTCAGCTGGGATTACATCATGTCCACTAGCGTTGCTTGTAGTAATGCTTAGGAAGCTAAGGCCCACTTGAGTTAACACTCCAGGATGTCTGGCTCTAGGTGAGTGATCACACCATTGTGATTATCTGGGTCTTTAAGACCTTTTTAATGTAGTTCTGTGTATTCTTGCCACCTCTTCTTAATCTCCTCAGCTTCTATTAGGTCTTTACTCTTTCTGTCCTTTTTTGTGCCCATTTTTGCATGATATGTTCTTTTGATATCTCTAATTTTCTTGAAGAAATATCTAGTCTTTCCCATTCTATTGTTTTCCTCTATCTCTTTGCATTGTTCATTTAAGAAGGCCTTCTTATCTCTCCTTGCTATACTATGGAACTCTGCATTCAGTTGAGTATATTTTTCCCTTTCTCCCTTGCCTTTCACTTTTCTTCTTTCCTCAGCTATTTGTAAAGCCTCTTCAGACAATCATTTTGACTTCTTGGATTTTTTTTCTTGGGGATGATTTTGGTCAATGACTCCTGTACAGTGTTAGAAACCTCTGTCTGTAGTCCTTCAGGCACTCTGCCTACCAGATCTAATCCCTTAAATCTGTTTGTCACCTCCACTCTATAATCATAAGGGATTTGATTTAGGTCATACCTGAATTACCTAGTGGTTTTCCCTGCTTTATCAATTTAAGCCTGAATTTTGCCATAAGGAACTTATGATCTGCACTACAGTGGCTCCAGGTTTTGTTTTTGCTGACTGTATAGAGCTTCTCCATCTTCGGCTGCAAAAATTATAATCGATCCGATTTCAGTATTGACCATCTGGTGATGTCCATGTGTAGAGTCATCTCTTGGGTTGTTGGAAGAGGGTGTTTGCTATGATCAGTTTTTTCTCTTGAGAAAACTCTGTTAGCCTTTGCCTTGCTTCATTTTGTACTCTAAGGCTAAACTTGCCTGTTACTCCAGGTATCTCTTGACTTCCTTCTACTTTTGCATTACAATCCCCTATGATGAAAAGGACATCTTTTTTTAATATTAGTTCTAGAAGATGTTTTGGTTCTTCACAGAACCAGTTAGCTTCAGCTTCTTTGGCTTTGGTAGTTGGAGCATAGACTTGGATTACTGTGATGTTGAATGGTTTGCCTTGGAAACAAACCAATCTCATTCTATCATTTTTGAGATTGCATCCAAGTACTACATTTCAGACTTTTGTTGACTCTGAGAGCTACTCCATTTCTTCTAATGGATTTTTGCTCACAGTAGTAGATATAATGGTCATATGAATTAAATTTGCCCATTCCCATCCATTTGGGGCTTCCCTCATAGCTCAGTTGGTAAAGAATCTGCCTGTAGTGTAGGAGACCCGGGTTCCATTCCTGGGTCAGGAAAATCCCCTGGAAAAGGAAATGGCAACCCACTCCAGTATTCTTGCCTAGAGAATCCCATGGACAGAGGAGCCTAGCAGGCTACAGTCCAGGGAGTTTGCAAGAGTCAGACATGACTTAGCAACTAAACCACCACCACCATCCATTTTAGTTTACCGACTTCTAAGATGTTGATGTTCACTCTTGCCATCTTCTGTTTGACCACTTCCAATTTATCTTGATTCATGGACCTAACATTCATCCCCAACTGATCATTGTTTCCACTTTGACTCAGATGCTTCATTCTTTCTGGAGCTGTTTGTAATTTCCCTCCACTCTTCCCCAGTAGCATTTTGAACACCTTCTGACCTTAGGTCTCATCTTCTGGTGTCCTATCTTTTTGCCTTTTCATACTGTTCATGGCGTTCTCATGGCAAGAATACTGGAGTGGTTTGCCATTCTCTCCTCCAGTGGACCACATTTTTCAGAACTCCTCACTAGGACCCATACATCTTGGATGGCCCTGCATGTCATGCCTCATAGCTTCATTGAGTTACTCAAGCCCCTTTGCCAAGACAAAGCAGTGTTGCATGAAGGGGAATTCAGAGTATGTCTTAAGATTTTATAGTTTCCCTTCTAACCTAAAGGAAAATAACACCTCTCCAGCTTCTGCTTTCCCTTTTTTCTCCACTGCATTGAACTATTCAGAAGCTATTTCACTGAGGTAAATAAGAAATTGGCACTATTTGCATTTCATGTGATTTTTTAACTCTGAAGTAATAGCTATTTTAACATACAGAAATAAAATACATGTTTTGTGACTAGCGAATTCTCCCTAAGATGACTAGAGTTTCCCAGCTCTCATTAGGTATGAACAATTATCCAAGGATATAGAGAAATAATACCCCAAAAGCAGACTGATCTTTTTTTCAGATGCCAATAGCTTATTTTAACAATTTGCTGTCTTAGAGTACTACCTAAGAATATTGAATACTACATTTCTGGATGCTTTTAAATATTTCCTTTCTTATTTGAAATTTAATTTTCCTTTTAGAATTTTCTCCTGCTCTTTTTTTTGTCTTTTATTTTAAAACAGTTTATTTATTTTAAATGAAACAAAGATGAATATTTTTAATGATAGAAGGTACAATTCACAAAGAAGATAGACATCATAAACCATTAAACACCTTAGCAACAAAAAACAAATATACATAGAGCAAAAATCAGAACAAGTATAAGGGAAAAGAAAAATATATAATCATAGTGAGATATATTAACATTTCTCTGAGAATATTTTATCAAATGAAGAAAAAATAAGAATAGGAGCATCTTGAATGATGTCACTAATAGTTTAAATATAATGCATTTATATTTAATTAATTTATGTTAATCATATCCTACACAAATACATTTAAAATTTTGTATCTCATACTTTGTTATTAGATGTCCATAAGGCTTATTTAACTTATATGCAGAGTACATCATGAGAAATGCTGGGCAGGATGAAGCACAAGCTGGAATCAAGATTGCCGGGAGAAATATCAATAACCTCAGATATGCAGATGACACCACCCTTATGGCAGAAAGTGAAGAGGAACAAAAAAGCCTCTTGATGAAACTGAAAGAGGAGAATGAAAAAGTTGGCTTAAAGCTCAACATTCAGAAAACTAAGATCATGGCATCTGGTCCCATCACCTCATGGGAGATAGATGGAGAGACAGTGGAAACAATGTCAGACTATTTTGGGGGGCTCCAAAATCACTGCAGATGATGATTACAGCCATGAAATTAAAACATGCTTACTCCTTGGAAAGAAAGTTATGACCAACCTAGATAGCATATTAAAAAGCAGAGACATTACTTTGCCAACAAAGGTCCATCTAGTTAAGGCGATGGTTTTTCCAGTAGTCATGTATGGATGTGAGAGTTGGACTATAAAGGAAGCTGAGTGCCAAAGAATTGATGCTTTTGAACTGTGGTGTTGGAGAAGGCTCTTGAGAGTCCCTTGGACTGCAAGGAGATCCAACCAGTCCATCCTAAAGGAAATCAGTCCTGAGTGTTCATTGGAAGGACTGATGTTGAAGCTGAAACTCCAATACTTTGGCCACCTGATGCAAAGAGCTGACTCATTTGAAAAGACCCTGATGCTGGGAAAGATTGTGGGCAGGAGGAGAAGGGGACGACAGAGGATGAGATGGTTGGATGGCATCACCGATTCACTGGGCATGAGTTTGGGTAGGCTCCGGCAGTTGGTGATGAACAGGGAGGCCTGGCGAGCTGCAGTTCATGTGGTCGCAAAGAGTTGGACAAGACTGAGCGACTGAACTGAATTGAACTGAAGGGCATTTAGAAAAACTAGCAAAAAGATAAACATTACTAAATTTCAAAAAGTAGAATTATTTGTGTGTGTGTGTGATTTAGTTATACATGTATACATATAATATTTTTGAAATTTTTATTATATATATTTTTTTAAATTAGAAATGTAGCACTATTTTCATACTAAGTCAAACAAGTGGAATCAAATGTCACATCTTTTAGTTAGGCAAAAATTCATACTTTTTCTAAAATATATATGTTATACATATTATTTATATATTTGTACAAAAACTTTTCTACTATGGCTGATAAAGGTTTGAGAAAGAACATAAAAAAAGAGATGGAGAGATTGGAGAACATAAACTAAATGAAATGGGAGCACTGACTATGAAATAGAAAAAGTGAAACAAACTAGATGAAAGTAAAAGTTGCTCATGTAGTCCGGTTGTTTTTAAACATTGCTGCTCATTAGAAATATATCTGGAGTTCTGGCAAAGAAAAGCAATACCTGGGCATTTGTATTTCTCAAAAAATTCCAAGATAATTCTGATATACATATGAATTTTTAAAAGCTTTTTCTATTATGGATTTTTCTATTAAACGGCAGTTTTGGAGATATAGAATTCTATAATTTTTCTGTTGGCCAATCAGGATATGGTGGTATTAAGTGAGTAGCACTTGCATATTCACAATAGTAAAAGATGTTTATCAGTTTTCACAATCAATAACTAGACAAAAAATAAAAGATAAATTACAATTGCAAGCCATAATGGGAGCACAATTAACCTAACAATATAAATTAATTACATACAATTTGAGGGGGTCAAGCAGGGTGATGTGATATGTGGAAATGCATACACGCAAATATTTTCTTCCATTCTGCTGGTCTGTGTTTTTGGTTGGTACATTTAATTATTTATATTTAAGGTAATTATCAATAAGTATGATCCTATTACCATTTTCTCCATTGTTTAGGGTTTATTTTCTATAGGTAAGGCTTTTCCTTATTTTCTGCCTAGAAAAGTTCCTTTAGCATTTGCTGTAAAGGTGGTGTGATTGTGCTGAATTCTTTTAACCTTTGCTTGTCTGGAAAGCTCCAATAAAGCAGATTGATTTTAATCCACTCTGATCAAAAATTGGTAATGCCATGTGTACTTTATAACAGGAGGAGGAGAAGAAAGAGGGGAAGAGGCTGGAGTGAGGAAGAGAAGGGAAAGGAAAAGGGCAGGAAGGAGGAGGAAAGGGAAGAGCACTGCCACAGCTTTCCCAAAGTAGAAAATGAATTTAGACTTTGTGGGGGAAACAGTCTTGGCTTTCATATTAAGCCTGAACCTACTTACTTATAAACATAATTATTTTCCAACAAAACTCTACATAAAGGATGTTGCCAACAGGGTTATTCAGTTCAGTTCAGTTCAGTCGCTCAGTCATGTCCGACTCTTTGCGACACCAAGAATCGCAGCACGCCAGGCCTCCCTGTCCATCACAAACTCCCGGAGTTTACTCAGACTCATGCCCATCGAGTCGTTGATGCCATCCAGCCATCTCATCCTCTGTCGTCCCCTCCTCCTCTTGCCCCCAATCCCTCCAAGCATCAGTGTCTTTTCCAATGAGTCAAATCTTCCCATGAGGTGGCCAAAGTACTGGAGTTTCAGCTTCAGCATCAGTCCTTCCAATGAACACCCAGGACTGATTTCCTTTAGGATGGACTGGTTGGATCCCCTTGCAGTCCAAGGCACTCTCAAGAGTCTTCTCCAACACCACAGTTCAAAAGCATCAACTTTTCGGTGCTCAGCTTTCTTCACAGTCCAACTCTCACATCCCTACATGACCACTGGAGAAACCATAGTCTTGACCAGACGGACCTTTGGTGGCAAAGTAATGTCTCTGCTTTTTAATATGCTATTAATCAGGACTATTCTCACATGGTCGGTTGTGGGCACATTTCTTGTTTTCAGGCAACAAAAAATTGCCTTTGACAGTAAATAATAAAAAGAGACAAATATCTAACCTTCTTTTATAAAAACTAGCCAAATATAACAGTAGAATTATGTTCTACAACTTGAAAAACAAAATATAATGATGCAGGTGTGGCAAAGTATAGTAATTAAGAGCATAAGTTTTGGAGTAAGTGATTAAGTAGGATCATGCTACCTTAGTTGAAATCCCAACACATTAGTATTAGCTGTATGATGTGCAGCTAGTTACTTAAACATCTTTGTCTAACTTTCAGTTCAGTTCAGTTCAGTCACTCAGTCGAGTCCAACTGGTTGTGACCTCATGGACTGTAGCACGCCAGGTCTCCCTGTCCACCAACGCCCAGAGTTTACTCAAACTCAAGTCCATTGAGTTGGTGATACCATCCAACCATCTCATCCTCTGTTGTCCCCTTCTCCTCCCACCTTCAATCTTTCCCAGCATCAGGATCTTTTCAAATGAGTCAGTTCTTTGCATCAGGTGGCCAAAGTATTGGAGTTTCAGCTTCAGCATCAGTCCTTCCAATGAATATTCAGGACTGATTTCCTTTAGGATGGACTGGTTGGATCTCTTTGCAGTCCAAGGGACTCTCAAGAGTCTTCTCCAACACCAGTCCAAAAGCATCAATTCTTTGGCACTTAGCATTCTTTATAGTCCAACTCTCACATCTATACATGACTACTTTTTTCATATGTTAAATGGGGTTATAGTAGTAGCTTTCTGATGGCAGTTTTTCTGACTGTTAAATAAGATGATCTATGTAACATATTTGGCATAGAAAGTTCTCAAATAAGTGATGTCATTATCATTATCAAAGGAAAACAAGACAAGTTGAAAGGATTTGAAGTTGTTTTGTCTGTGTGGAAAAATAAACTGAGAGTGATCTCCTATATTCACAGAGTATCAGAAATATAAAGGAGCTTAAAGATCCTCTAATCCACACTTTCACATACACACAGCATGAGTTATTCATTATCACACAGCTCACTAGTGGTATAGTGTTATAATAGAAGTCTACTTGAGGAACAGGGTTTCTCAAGTCCAGAAAATGAAGTGAAGTTGCTCAGTCATGTCTGACTTTTCGCGACCCTGGGACTGTAGCCTACCCGGCTCCTCCATCCATGGGATTCTCCAGGCAAGAATACTGGAGTGGGTTGCCATTTCCTTCTCCAGGGGATCTTCCCAACCCAGGGGTCGAACCTGGGTCTCCCACATTGGAGGTAGACGCTTTAACCTCTGAGCCACCAGGGAAGCCCCAAGTCCAGGACTCTTTCAATATATTGTGATAGTCACCATCACTCCTTCCCCAGCTTTCAATTATTTTGTTATAAGGAACACGGGGTTATGGCATAGAGGGCATAAGCACTAAAGATGTAACTATTCATTGAATTTAATGATTCCAACATGAAGGGTTTATGTAAGCTATATACAAATAAGTGACATTGAAAATTAAATATTAATGTAGGCTATCAAGAGAGATTTAGATTTCTATTCCTGAGATGCCTTTAAAATTGGCATCTTCATTCATTAATGTATAAACATTTTTGATCACTTCCTTTAGAATAGGCAATGACTATTTGTGGAATGACTTGCTGCAATTCTGCTTAGAGCTAGATGTCACTGAAAATACCTTTCATCATCAAGACAATGTTCATTTTGGACATTTACTCACACTACTTACCTAATTCTGTAGACTTTCAAGGGGAAAGGGTTCTCTTTAGTAAGTCTTTCTTTAATTAATAAACCTTATATTCAGATAGGCTTTTCCCCCTTATGACAATTTAATACTGCTGCAATTTAAATTCATGCTGATCACTACCATATGTCTTAATCTCTTTGACCCATACTAAGCTACCACCTTAATATTTTACTTTTTGTAGTTATTCCATTTTCCCTTTGTTTCCATAAAAGTTGTATGGAAAGCCATATTTGCCTATGTCAGTTCTAATAATGAAGGCTCAAAGCAACTAAATAAAGCATAATTTATGAAATTAATTTACCAGCCTTCCAAATATAATAAGACGGAATAATTTTTTTATGGTAGCACCAGACTAGTCTTTGTGCAAATACACCAATTTGCCTTTTGAATATCTACCATCTGGGCATCTGAATAAAGTAACTGCCTATATAACTATCAATAAGGGTCCTAAAGATGTAAGATATATGTGTGTATGTGTGTGTGTATATGTCTACTTGGGTGAATTTCAGCCAGTTTATAAAACTTCTCAGTACACTCTTTTATCTTAAAAGCTAGCCCATTTACCTAGTAAGAGTCATTCTGTTTCATCTGCTGATGTCATCAGACTTGAATAGGTAAAGGGAAGGGGGAAAAACTAGCCTATATACGGAACCAGGAACAAGACAGCGTGTGCTAAATGTATTCTCAAAATGATTCCGGTGTTAGTAGCTCCAGCCTACAAACACTAAAAGTTGGCATAAAAGCATCTTTCAGACAGTATATATTAAAATGAATAATGCACATACTCTGTGTCCTAGCAATCCCACTTTGTGGCATTCTAGAGAAATACTCACCATAGCACAAGGATGCTCTTTGAAGCACAGCGAAAACCTGGAAACAATTTTAAGAAGATGCATATGTAAACAAACTATCAAGCGAACATTATGGAACACTATAATAAATATATATATATTCATTAATTTAAAATAATGAATTAAGACAATCTAATTTATAAGATATATTGTTTGGCTTACATTGCAGAAAAATAAAAGCAGTAAATATTATTTATACATATGTATTTATATAAGCATACACCTGACAATAATTACATATGGGTAAGATATTTGAATGAAAGGAGGATGGTTAAGGAAAGATCTTTGACTTTATTTGTATAATTTTTACGTTGAAATGTCTTCATGTACTATTGTATAACTAAAAATCAGCTTTTTTTGTCTTTCTGAACCTGCTCCTGTTTGATCTGTGTGCCATATCCACCTGCACTTGGTTGTATTTGTAACCATTTTCCTAAAGTGAAGAACATGTACCTGTTTGGTCTACAACCTTTAATTCTCAGCATTTGTCTGAGCAATTATCCTCAGCTACCAGCAGGAAATCTGGGAACATATTCAAAGGCTGCCTTGAAGCATTAAGCTGGCAGTATTGCTGTTGATGTAACAGAGGGAGGAGGGATGAAAATGTTACAAGTTGAACCAAAAGAAAAACCATAGTGTGTAGAAAGTTTGGCTCTTTGAGTAAAGGCATCGTTTTGTTTTAAGAACAGCATGTTATGTATAACATAGTTTTGTTTTAAGAACCGCATATATTTATATATATATTTTTTGTTTTAAGAACATAATGTTAAACATTATACATATATTATATTATATATATAATATATATATACACATTATAGCTATACTTTTGTATGAGTCTGCTAGTTTTCCCCTTGTAAGTCTGTGATTCTAATTTTTAATACCTCCTTGATCTGAAGAAAAAGTATTTTTAATCATTTTAGAAGTATATCCTGGAGTTGTATCAATTAGTTGAAATCGAGTAATGCTATCAATTCTTTGCACACTGATAAAGCTATGCAGTTTGTTGATTTGGGAAAAATGTAATGAATACCAGCATAATTGATGGAGTGACCATTTTATCTAATCATTATTAAAAATCATACTCTCACTTTTATGGATCTTTTTTAACATCAGAACCTACTCTTTGAGATTAAACTAGAAGCAGATCACACAAAGCGTAATTTAAAATCAGCATGAAGTACTCTAACAGCAGTAGTCTTAGCTGAGTTTTCAAAGATAATTTCCTATATTGGTTTTTGGATTTTTTTACTTTTAATGTTTTTGATAAATTTTAAATGTTGTTAATTGCAGACATATAAAAACATCAATGGATGTATCAGCAGAGTTCTCAAAAAAGAAAAAAAAGGATGCAAACTGAAAGTGCAAGAAGTGTGTATTTTATGAAAGCATTCTAGAAATTATATTTCGTTAGGTTACTTGCAATACTGAGAAAGGAATTCAGTAATGTGCTTTTGTAAAGATGGACATCATCTAAGTAAGCACTTAATAAAGTTCTTATGTCTGGCAAACTGGGTTATTGTAAAAATAAAGGAAATAATAATAATACTTTAAAAACCTAAGACATTTAAATGGCACTGCTCAGTAATGATTTTTGAACCCTCTTTTGTTTCTCTCAACAGGAACTTCATTCTCCAACTCTGAAAATATCTACTTGTGTCCCAGGCACTCTACGTATAACCCCAAATACTGAACAGGTAAAATAAATTATGGATTATGTTAGATTATTTTCTTTTTTCATAAACCCTGTTTGAATGTTTAATTGATCTTTAGGCCTCCACAAAGCTTTACACATTCACCAAAAATCAGGAGCATAAACTGGAAAGGAGAGTCACATATGAAAATCAGTTCAACCTATTTTAAAGGAATGTGAAACAAGTGCTAAAAAGTCTGTGAATTGAGATTTTTCAATTTTATTGTCTACTCAATCTGACTTCTTTTGGTTTGAGTGAAGTTTATTTTTAGCCAACAATATCCCACTGATTGAGTATATTTTAAGGATCCTTGGTTTGAGCAGAAATAAAGTACCTAGATCTTAGATTGATTGAGGGTGTGGCTTTGTGAATGATACTACTGTACTTTGACATCCAGAGAGAATAATTTACAGGATCAGAACTTGCCCTTCTCCAAGGTGCATGATTTGAAAGACACACAAGATCAAGTTCCCTTAATCTTTATGACTTAATAATCATACTTTTAAAGATTATTTTTGAATGTATATATTATATCTGCAAAAGGTATCTATAATAATAATTGAATACTGTATTAACAAATATGTGTTTAACGAGTGAGTCCCGTATATTAAAAAGTAAATTCTAAGTAAATAAACCATAAAAGATCCTAAGTTTGTTAGTGCATAGGAGGGGAATATAAAGCTTTCAGGATTTGGAGGATAGGAAGGAGAAAGATACTGTTCTAGAAAACATGCCTACCCAGCTTGAGGTATCACGATGTGAACGTGAATAGTGAAGGGACAAATGTACAAAAACTGGTCTCTAGGTCTGGGATACAGGATGGAAAAGGTGATATTATGCAGAACAAATAAGATTATTGAAGAAAAGTTTGCTTATCATGTCCCAATTTAGTCTAGCTTAGAGCTAGGTCAGTTAGAGTCATGCATTTATTCAGTGAACATTTGCTGAGTGCCAAATATGTACTAAATATTGCACAAAGATGAATTAGAACCAATCACTATTCTCAAAGAACTCACAGACTAGCATGAGTCACACACCTAACAAAACATACAGCAGTGGAATAAAGGTTACAGTTGAGTTAGAAGTTTAGCCCCACAGGACCACCAAGATAGGATTAGCTCATAAAACTAAGTCCACTTAAATCACACAGCTGTTTACTACACTCAAACCCAGTCATAAGATTGCATTTATTGTTATTTTTCATAATGAAAGACTTTAGAATTAGGTTTGCTGTTTGTTTTACTTCTGATAACAAAAATATGTTTATGGTAGAAAAATTAGGAAATACAAAAGCATATAAAGAAAAAATATAATTCACTTATGATTCTTTCCCCTACTCAGAGATACTACTCTCAGTATTTTTGCTGTGTTTCCTTCTGTTCAAATAAAAAATTAAGATCATACCTTATATGTAGTTTTATATCTTCATTCTCACTTAACTTTATATACCATGAGTTTTTAAATGTTAATTTGTATTATCAAGACAATTATTTTGATGGCTACATATTTCAGCTTGAGAATGATTATTTAATCTTTCCTGTTTCCTTAGGAAAATGCTCCTCTTACTGCACTCTCATCAGCATTATTTTTTAACATTTCCAGTTAAAATATGGTATTCTTTTGTTACGATTATTTGATTCCTAGTTTGTTTGAATATTATTTGTTATAGCTTGGAATATAGCTTGTTTTTGTTGTTTGTTAATCATTTGCTTTTTCTTCTTTTCTGTTTTCATACCATCTGCTCATTTTTCTAATAGTGTGAAGATTTTTTCCTCACCAAGATATAAAAACTTTCTTTATATGGATACTAACTCTTTTTCCTTCAAAAGCTTACAAATGACTTTGTTCTAGTGTTTTGTTTCCCTTTTAACTTTATTTGTGGCCCTCCCCTGTCACCACATTGAAGATTTACATGTTTCACAGTACACACAGTCAGGTTTTTCTTTGTGTCTCCTTTCATGCCCTTTCCAAACAGAAGATCTGATTAATAAATATTAAACTATATTTTATTTAATCATGTGGGGATATTTACAATGAAAAGAATATTTTAAGACTCTCATCAAACTATTAATAGTTTTGAAATGTGTGATGAATTACTATGCAATGAGTATAGCATAAATACCTAACATGTTGCTGAGCCCATAAACATTTGCTTTCATGTATGTTTTTGAGACCAAAATTAACCAAAATATAAATTCATATGTCATCATTCGTGTATATGATTTTAAAATTTTCACTCTGAAAATTGCTCTTTATTATTATTCATGACTCCAAGGTCACTAAATAACTCTGATTATATGCAGCTTTTATCTTTTCTTCACAGGAACTCCATTCTCCAACAGTCAAAGTTACTACATATCCTCAAACTACTATAAGACGATATATAGTGCAAAATCCTGAACAGGTAAGCTATATCATGCAAACTCTTATCCCAACCTATAATTCCTCAGAAGTTGATAACTTAAATAAGAAGGGTGAGTTAGTTACTAGATTCCTAAAATCAGATTGTTGGACTTTCTTTCAGTTATAAAGTTAATTTCTAATTATTATTATAAAAAATTCATCATTAGTTCCAGACAACCATTTGCCTCAGAGATGCAACAGTTCCAAGTAGCATGGAAATTCTTGGGTTATAAAGTTTTCTGCTTCTATATCATCATTCTTGTGCTACTAAGGGTTTTTGTGCACTTTGAACCAAAGTAAAAAGGGACGAAGTGGTTCACAGGCTTCATATAAAACTATCACCGGTTGCATCGGGGGTTGCAATATTTAGTCTAATTAGATTTGCCATTGAGATATTTGCTAGAAAGAAGAGAATGAAAATTCAAAAGTTCAAAAATACCTCCATGTGTTTGAGTTCTATGGTATATGAACTTTTGTGCCTAGCAATGAGGTTTTCTGAAAATTACACTATTATATTTTCTATAAAGATATATAACCTTATATTATACAAGCTAGGATATTATTTTCAGTCTCATTTTGAGGAGAAAATTAAGAAAAAAATTTTCCCCACAGTAATAAGCCTTGCTCAACACACACACAGACACACACACAGCCTTAATTTAGCTGCAACAGGAAACTCTACTATAGGTTTATAAGGACATAAGGTTCACATTTGAAACAGAGTGCCCTAGATAATACTGTAGGAATTTTTTGCTTTTCTCTTTATTTTCCCATTACTGCGGGAAATAATTTTTTCACAAAATAAAACTGATCATTTGCTTCAGCTGTGGAAAGCAAGAGGTTAAATCAAGGTAATATAATTGGTACTAGTCTAGTTGGGTGGGGAGGATGTACTATTCTTCTGCTTGTTTCTATGTTCTCTCTTCTTTATTCATTTAAAAATCATCTTCTCACGTCTCTTTAGCTAGAGAGGCTGTTAGTTGTACACGTGTGCTTGTGTGAGTTTACCAGCATACAGGCTTTGGAGGGGGTGACTGTTTTGGATATTTGCTTGAGTTTTCAAATATCTATGTAAATATCAACAAAGAATGTGATTACAGTAAAGCATCTGCTTTCTCGTTCTGCAGAATCAAGTGTTTAAGCAATAAATCTGAAAACTATGTGTGGGGAAAGGGAGACATCAGGAGGGCCTGGGAGATTAGACTGTGCCTCTTTCTACAACTTGGCCAATCACTTTATGCTTTCCTCTTTTTCCTCTCACTCTATTTTCCTTTCACAAACAAACTGGGGAATATGCTTACTTGGATGCATATTACACTTGATATCCCTGGCTCTCAAAGAATTAGTTCTAGATAGCACTTTTTTTTTTCATGAAAATTGTGTTTGCCTAAAACATAGCCACAGAGTGGTTTTAAATATTGAATCGTTTGAATTCCAACCCTCTTTGCCAGTGATTCTTATGTGACTCTGAATGCATTCTTGTTCTTTAGTTAATGAATTAATATTTATTGGCTATACATTCCATGCTCTGCAATTTACATATTTTATCCCATTTGGTCATAAAAAAGTGAGAAAACAGAAGCAGAGAGGTTGACAGTTATTCAGTGAATTTTTATCAGTTGCCTAGTATGTACCAACAATTGCCCCAAGCCCTGGAGATAGAGCAGTAAACAAAACAAGGTCTCGACCTTCTTGGAGCTAAAGTTCTTAACTGGCCCCAAACCATTGGTTAGAAAACAGCAGAGTTGCAACTGAAATTGAACAATGCAGATGTAGGAAAGAAACATTTGCAAATTAAAGACCATTGATGATGTAAGTGAATTGAGATTCAGAGACCCACCCATGTACCATCTCCCTCCCCCATCCTCCCCAGCTACAGTGTAATCAAAAAAGAAAAAAAAAAGCAGAGAAATTCAAAGAATATATGCAAGTGCATATTTGTAACAGGAAACCTGCCTCTCATTATAGTTGTGTTCAACTGTAAAGAAGTAAATAGTTGCTCAAGGAGAAGATACAGCAGCAGGTTAAAGAAAAATGATCATTTTAGCTTTAACATTTTAAGCTTTTAACTCTTTTCATTATTGAGAGATAAAATAAATTTTAATCCCCACACTTTGTAAACAAAAATAATCTAACTGGTTTTGCAGAGCAGCTTGAAAATCCTGTCTAGATATATTTTATTTATCTAAGTGTATGCTTTTTTGTTTGTTCTTTTAAATTCCCTCAGAAGAAGATTCTGGCTTAATTACAATATTTATAATGATCTGAGCCTCTTAAATGGCAACTTCATTCTCTTTCACCTTCCAGTTTGTCTAATCTTTACTTCTTCTCCCTGTAATTAAACTGATATCAATCGCTTGTCTCATGATTTCCTTTTAATTCTGTTCAGCCTTTTTATTCTTGATTGTACCTGATCTTTCTTATTTGCCATTTCTTGTCATTTTAGTCAAGTGATTTATCCATTCTGGTATATAACATGACTCAGAAATGGGGAAATATGTTTGTTCCATCAGTAGATAGAATCCAATTGATGTTAATCAATTTAATTAATTTTCCACTTGCAGAGCTCCTACTGTGGGAAAGGTTTATACAGACCTCAAATTGGAAAATACAAGGAAATAAAACATGGTTCCTGAAGCAAAGGAGCTTACATTTCCTCTCAGAAAGGGAATAAGATATGTCTATATACAACTTCATAAAATATATGGTGGGGTGTATGACAGATTCCATGAGAGAAATACAAATGATGTCTTATTGAAGTTCAGAGGTTGGAGGTAATATTTGGGGGGAATCAGAGAAGGATTTATTCTGGTATTTAAGGAATTATTACAATTAACATTATTATTAGTATCATTTTACTAGTATGGAAACAAAAGCTTAAGTAAATGTGACTTGCTTAGGTCTTCTGACTAAATATCTCTATCTTTTCTGATAGTTATCCTCAGGGTAGTTTTGACAAATTTTGATAACTGATATTGGATTTGGGATTAAAAGAAGAAAGTCAAATATGACAAGTTTTTCAGTTTGAGACACTGGGAACATCGTAGCCCAACTAAAAAGTAAGAAGTAGGGGAGAGGAGAAGCTGGTTTGGAAAAGGAGGAGATTGTCAGCTCTGTTTGGACCAGTAGCATTTGAGATGCATGCCAGGGAAGATGCCCACCAGGCAGTTAAAAAGTGACTTGAGAAAGGTCACATTTGTGATAGAGACATAGGAGTTAGTCCTCTTAAAGTTACCTTCATAGCCATGGGAATGAGTGAGATCGCTGAGGGGTAATAGAAAGGGTTGAGGTCAGAACCTAAAATGTCTACTCTAAAGGAATAGAAGGAAGGAGCCACTTTCACAGGCAGAGAAGCTGTCAGAGGAATGTGAACACTGAATTATTGAAGCAAATAGAGTAAAGGGGTGGTCAACCATCTCAAATGACCAAAGGACCGAGAAGGGTGAGGTTTGAAAATAGAGTTCGACCATTGAGAAAGTAATGGTGATGTTTGAGAGAGCAGTTTTGGTATATATATGGAAGCAAAGTCCAGATGCAAAACATTAATGGATTACTAAATCCGGAAATGGAGATAATAAGTGAGGTTACTTTCCTAAAAAGGATATTGGCCAAAGGAAGAGAGACAGGATGGTAGCTAAAGGAGTATATAGAATCTTGGAGACCCAAGAGATTCATAGACAGAAAGAAATAACTAATAGGAAGGAAAAGTAAAGATGCAACAGAGAAAGGGAAGAAAGGTGATATAATTCTGGAAGAGTCAAGAGTGGATAGGATTCCAGGTACAGATAGAGAAGTGACTTCCAGATAAAAGAGGCATATGTTATTACATAATGAGTGGAAGGAGCAGAAACTTAGATTTTGAAGTGGGGCAGAAAATGGAGTAATTTCACTGGATATGTTGCAGGAAGGGGGACTCCTTCCAGGGCCCAAAACTGGGCTCTTGTCTAACACTTGGAAATAAATTGTCGGAGGAGACACATGTGCTGACAAAGCAAGAGATTTTATTGGGAAAGGGCACCCAGGTGGAGAGCAGGAGAACCCAGGAGAACAGCTCTGCCATGTGACTCACAGTCTCGGGTTTTATGGTGATGAGATTAGTTTCCTGGTTGCTTTAGCCCATCATTCTAACTCAGAGTCCTTCCTGGTGGTGCAGCTAAGATGGATGCCAGTGAGAAGGATTCTGGGAGCTGGTCGGACATGTGTTGTCTCCTTTTGACCTTTCCCAAACTATTCCAGTTGGTGGTGGCTTATTAGTTACATGTTCCTTACCAGGATCTCCTGCCATAAAACAGCTCGTGCAAATGGTTACTATGGTGCCTGGCCAGGGTGGGCAGTTTCAGTCAGTGTGCTTCCCCTAACAGAGAGATTGTCTTGGTTTTCTCAGCGAGTATAAGGAGAATGAAGGAACATGAACATGGGGCACTAAGGAAAAGAAAATGATTTGCAACCATAGTTACAGAGAACTTAGTGAATAAAAGTATGACCATGAATGTTGGAGAGCCTTTTAAAATTGGGTAACTTTGTACTGAGCCACATCAGCAAATCTTTTTTTAAAATGTTCTCCAGCAAGGTTTCATGGCCTGGGAACAGTAAAGTAGATGCTGGAGATTATGTACTTTGTTAGATGTGAGAACTATTCTCAGAGGTTCTAAAAGTAACAATTAAATTATAAGATCAGCCATCTTTGAAAACACCTGTTAATTTTTCAAGTGGATTTGGCACCAATTCAAATGTACAGGTAGGAAAAAAAATAAGCTGCCAAAATAGTAAAACTATTAGCTCATCTGTTAGAAATCCAAGACTTTTGATTAATTTTGCTGACCTGTCTTATGCAAAGTGATTTATTCATATTAATATTTGGTTTTTCTGATAGATTGGGACTTCCCAGGTGGCTCAGTGGTAAAGAATCTATCTTCCTGCCAATGCAGGAGCCACAGGAGATGCAGATTAGATCCCAGGGTCAGGAAGATTCCCTGGAGGAGGAAATGGCAACCACTCCAGTATCACTGCCGGGATAAATCCCATGGTCAGAGGAGACTGGCAGGCTACAGTCCATGGGATCACAGAGTCAGAAATGACTGAGCACGCATGCACACACTCTGATTGATTTGGCGAAAATATAGTTTCGTAAATTTAGAAGTTTTTCTTTCAGTAGGTCATTTAAAATAAGTCCAACTCGCAGTTTAGGGAGACTCAACTCTGCTAGCACCCAAGTTAATAATGGCTCAGCTTTCAGAGTAAATTTTAGTTCACAGAGAAGAAAATTTATACTTTTGCTAAATATTCCCCCTTTTAGTAGATGCTTATATCCTTAAGATAGAAGTTCATATCATCCCGTTTCATCTAGTCATCTGTTCATTCACTATAGGGTATTCAAGATGGATAAAGTCCCTACCCTCAACAAGCTTACTTTTGTATATTTTTAAACTTGATATCCTAGAAAAGTTCTATCAAGATTCTCATAAATTATTTTAAAATTCAGTATTTTAAATATTACTGTATTAATCAAAACCAATGCTATTTGTACTTTGCAATGACAGATTAAAGGTAATTTAGCATACATGATTTTGTTTAGCATAAAGTACCCTGCATTACTATCCCTATGAAAAAGGGACTGAGCCTCAGAGAAGGTAACTGACTTACCTAAGTTTCCACAGCATGTAGGTAATAGAGACAGAACTGAATACGTGTTTTATTAGTCCAGAATTTTTTCTATTATACTTTGAAAGTGAAAGTGTGAAAGTGTTAGTCACTTAGTCACGTCCAATTCTTTGCGAAAAGAGCCTGCCAGGCTTCTCTGTCCATGGAATTCTCCAGGCAAAAATACTGGAGTGGGTTGTCATTCCCTTCTCCAGGGGATCTTCCCAACCCAGGGATTGAACCCAGGTCTCCTGCATTGTAGGCAGATTCTTTACCGTCTGAGCTACCAGGGATATTTTCACTAATTTTAGTAATCAAATCCAATAGATTTGTTGTAGTTCAAATCCAAGCTACTTTGTAATTCTTACCTGTTGACCTCCCTGAAGCATTTATACTTTCACTCACCTTATTGCTTCTTGAAAATTTCTCTTGTTTTGACTATATGGCATTTTTCACTTATGATTCTCATACTCCTGAAGATTTGTCTAGTTCTGTCCTTGATATTCTTTTGCCTTCTCAGCAACTGCATGGTTTTAACCACCACTTCTATGCATATGACTCTGAAATCTAGAACAGTAGTCATGAAATCCCCACCCAGTTTCAGATGTGTGTTTTCAACTGTGTGCTGTAAAAAAGTCTTTTTACTAGTTATTTGCAGTAAGTTAACGTGTGTTTGGGCTTCCCCTGTGACTCAGAGGTAAAGAATTTGCCTACAATGCAGGAAACACAGGTTTGATCCCTGAGTTGGGAAGATCCCCTGGAAGAGGGCATGCATGGCAACCCACTCCAGTATTCTTACCTGGAGAATTGGACACGACTGAAGTGGCTTAGCACGCACGCACGCATGAGGATACAAACGTGAATCAGACCTAGATTCTTACCTGGAGCACATAAAACTCCATGTGTCTCCACTTTTACTGGTGTTTTTTTTTGTTTTTTTGGTTTTTTTTGAGACTGTTGGCCATATAGTAGATTCCTCAGGTTCAAGATCTCGGAGTCATGGTTGAAAAGTACTGTACTTAATTATGTAGGATAATTTTTTAACTGGTTTCCTTACCTGTATTCTTTCCATTTACCAATTACTCTTTCTAAAGTGGGCTTATGTTCAAATCACAGCCCTGTTTAAAAGCATTCAAAGATATCTCACTGTTTGCAGAACCGTGATCCATCTGCCAAGTATATCCCCTACGTACAAATTTACACTTTTCAAACCTTGTTGTCTTGACTCACTTTATTGTCTTCATTTCAAATACCAATTTCTTTCATCTCCTTATATTCAAAGCTCACCTAAACCTTCTCTCAAATTCTACCTGACCCAGGTAGCCACCCTGAACACTACCAGATGCAACTTGATTTTTCTTCTCCTGAATTCCATCCCATATTATTTCTCTGTACTTTTTATTGTCACTTGTCTCTTTTTATCTTGTATTAAAAATATTTGTGTTCACATATTATCTAGACCAGGGATTAGCAAACTTTTCCTATAAAAGGCCATATAGTATGTATTCCAGGCTTTGTTGCCCATATAGAGTCTTGGTCTTCTTTCTTTTTATTCATAGTTGTTTAAAATAGAAATACCATTTTTAGCTTGCATGTATGCATTCTAAGTTGCTTCTGTTGTGTCTGACTCTTTGCACCTCCATGGACTGTAGCCTGCCAGGCTCCATGGGACTCTCTAGGCAAGAATGATGGAGTGGGTTGTCATTTTCTTCTCCAGGGGATATCCCCGACCCAGAGATCAAATCTGGGTCTCCTGCATTGCAGGCAGATTCTTTACCATCTGAGCCACCAGGGAAGCCCATTACAAATATAGGCTGCTGGCTATAGTTTGAACCCTGATCAATATTCAATGCTCCTAGTAATAATCTAACTTTGAGTCATTCCTTAGAATACTTAGCAAAGTATATTGTGCATAGTAAGCTCTGAAACATATGTTACATGAATGTAAACATGTGTTATGTGTATCACCAAAGAGGTATTTTTTTTTTTTTACAAAAACAAACACAAAATAGTTCCTAGGGGAATTTAAAAAAAAAATCCATTTTTAGATTTAATAATTCATTAATTAGCCAAAATGAACCACTTACATGTTTGTTTTACCAAAGTATCTCAGAAACATTTAGTTAGAGCACTCTTTATTCAAACTTGAATACAAGAAATATATATTTTGGGTTCAAGAGTACCTTGCCTTCTCAACAACCAGAACAACCAGTATTTTAGTTCAATTGTTCTAAAATTTTTTTAAATAGCCGACTAAAAAAATGCTATCATATTTTGTTGATTTTGAAATGGTCCTAAACACATTAACTGGTAATAGGTTTAGCCGATCCCCTTCTATACTGTTCCTCTGTATTACCAAAAAAAAAAAAAAAAAAATGAATGCAATTTTTGGTTTGTAACAAAATAACTCCCCCCCCCCATACAAGTGAAAAGTCATGAAAACCCAAAAGAAAAGAGAGGAGTACAGTACACATTACAATTATTTTGGACTCCTGGGCTGATTCTTATTAGCCCTTCCCTGGTTTCTTTCAGATCTTGGACATGTCACCAGCCTCTATTTCATTGCCTGACATATTGTAATCATAAGAAAGAATTGTACACTACACTTCATTTCAAAGGCACCTAGGTTGAATTCCAAAAAGAATCTTTAATATAGGCTCAGTGGTGCCAAATTATGTTTATTTTGCATTTCCCCAATGATAGTTTCACATCGAAAGAAACTTCCCAGTAAACCCAGTTTAGATGTGGTTGACCTCATGCCTGTCTACCTCTATAGGAAACATTATATTTTGCCTTAGGAACAGAAAAAAATATTTCCCACCCCTTTCCAATTTCCCCCAAACACTGTTAGGCCTAGTAAAATGTAGTGGGAGATACAGATTATTCTGTTTGAGAAAATATATTATTTTTATGATTGCATCCTTATATTTCTCAGAACCTTATTGGGATGTCATTTCCTTTTCTCCTAACATCTGCCACTACCTCGGTGTTTATTGGAGAATGCATATTTGCTTAAGTTCAGTTTCTTCCAAAAAGCTAACTTGCAAAGCAAAATGCAACTTTTACTGTCTTTGTAGGAACCTCTGTCGCCATTCCTAAGAGGAGGCCATTTCTTTCCAGGAAATAATGTTATTTATGAAAAAACCATAAGAAAAGTAGAGAAGCTAAATATGGATCAGGTATGTGAAATTTGTTTTAAGGTTTATTTTATAAGTGTATACTTTTGAATTATAGATATTTTAATAGAGTTAAATGACATTCAATTTTCAAGTGCCAGGTGAGACCACTATGAGTCATAATAATACTTCTTTATATTTACAGCCCTTCCTATCATCCTTAACAATTTTATTTCCATTTCTTCATTTGAAGTATTGTTGTACCCATTTTACTGAAAGAGAAACTGAAATGAAGACATGCTCAGTCATGGAGAAAATTAATGATAGAATCTGAACTTAATATAGATAGCTCAGTGTTTTGTACATTTCTTTTAAGCTAGGCTCACAAAAATAATAATTTAAAACATTGTAATTTTTTCTTAATTAATATTAAATGAATTTCTAAATTAACACTATGAACAGATGGGCAAAATACTGTATGCTGTAAAAGATCTAGAAAATGAAAACTTGAAGTCAGGTTTTTGAAATCCCATTAAGCTTAACTGAGACCAAGTACAGAATACAAAACTACAGCAGGGTGATGGTAATTCCGTGGCATTTAGAACTCTGCCCTCCTCGTGTCCTTCCATCCTTCAAACAGAGTTGTTACTGAAACCAGTAGACGTTTCACATTGACCTGCTCAATGGGTACAAGCATGCTCAAGCCAGACAAAACCTGGGATTTATCTCTTGAACTAGGTTAGTGCAATAACTTCTTAGGCCTTCGGTAGCAAAGTACTACAATCTGAGTGACTTGAAACAACAGAAATTTATTGTCTCACAGTTCTGGAGGCCAGAACTATGAAATAACCATATTGGAAGGGCCATGCCTCCTCTAAAATCTCTATGGAAGGAACTCTTCCCTTCCTATCTCCTAGTTTCTGGTGGCCTCAGGCTTGTAAATGCATAATTTTAATTCTCCATTTTCACATAGCATCTTCCCTGTGTGTCTTCATGTGGTCTTCCCTCTGTGCATGTTTGTCTCTGTGTTCAAATTTACCCTTTTCATGAGGACACCAGTCATGCTTGGTTAGGACTTATTCTAATAATCTCATTTTAACTTGATTACCTCTGTAAAGACCCTGTTTCCAAGTAAGTTCACATTCTGAAGTACTGGGAGTACATAAACGATTAAGTTAGGACTTAAATGATTTTTTTGGGGGAGGCACAATTCAACCCATAACAGGTAGTTAAATATTATCAAACGAATTTTGATCACAAAATCATTTTTTTCTCATATACAAATGAAACATTAAAACATACTAAATTCTCCTTTTTCATTTTTCTTGGCATGAGAACATATCTTGTTTTTATTAGCATTTATGGGCAGCTGTTACCCAGTTCATTGGAACTAATATATTATTTACTCATTTGATACCCAGTAATAATGAAATAGAGTAAGCTCTCAGAATCATAAACATCCAAATCTTTAAGATCCTGGTCTGTGTCGAAAATTGGATATAGTCTGAAGGATTTAGAATAGTACATATTAAACACATATTTTCCAGTTTCTGTACATTATGATACAAAATAGAAAAATTTCATGAAATGTCAGTTTTTCAAAAGACACTTTCTTTTAAGCTACTTGGTTATAATATCTGTCCTTTATCTAACTGAACTCCCAAAACAGTAAGTCTGACAATTCTAAATTGTAAGGAATTTTTGAGATACATCATTGCACACTGCTTCCAACTTCTTGTTTCAAAGAGAATAAACAGCTTTTCTAAATCTTGGCCCTAGAAAAAATATTGAATATCCTGTACATTATTATTGCTACATATCTGGAACAACTAAAGATGTTTTCAGTGAACATTGCTGCTAATTACTATAATAGCAATAGTTAAATTACTATTAACTTGACTATTTACTTTTATATGTCCACTATTCTTATTAATGATTTAAATGATTTGGGAGTTTTGGAACTGCCATAGGAGACTGCCTAAGGTAAAATGAACCATGCATATGAAAATACAACTGCGCTGACCTAGCTTAGTTTCCTCAGTGACAGAAACATAATGGGATGAGCTGGATAAAGCTAGAGTCTGGATGAACCTGCTTAATGCCATCATGAAGTGAAGTGAAAGTCACTCAGTCATGTTCAACTCTTTGCCACCCCATGAACTATACAGTCCATGGAATTCTCCAGGCCAGAATACTGGAGTGGGTAGCCTTTCCCTTCTCCAGGAGATCTTCCCAACCCAGGGATCTAACACAGTTCTCCCACATTGCAGGCAGATTCTTTACCAGCTGAACCACAAGGGAAGCCCAAAAATACTGGAGTGGGTAGCCTATCCCTTCTCCAGCAGATCTTCCCGAGTCTTCTGCATTACAGGCGATTCTTTACCAACTGAGCTCTCAGGGAAGCCAATGTCATCATGAGACTAATTAAAAAAAAATGTCATCATGAGACTAATTCAAATAAGACTAGCTTTTAGGAGATGGAACCTGTCCAAAAAAGAGGTCTTTATAGTAGAAGGATGGTAAAGTAATGCCAGTGGCAAGATAATTATTCAATTTATGTGGCTCAAACCTGGGTCTCCTGCATTGCAGGCAGATTCTTTACCATCAGAGCCACAAGGGAAGTCTATAAATTGTCTGTGTATGTTTTTCTTAAGCAAAGATGAGAAATATATGGTAAGATATATGGTAAATCAGAAATGTTTGAACTTTTGTACATTAAAAACTTAGCATGTGGTATGTTGCAAAAGTATGAGAAATATGAATATCTTGCTTTGGAAAAATAATTTTAGCAGTCGGGTATGAGGACTGAAAACTGAAAACCTGCTAAGACTTCAGTGGTACCAGTTAGTGGTTCACAGGCCAAATAAGTTCAGGAAAACCGCAAGACATCTCCCATGGAGAGACTGTCAGCATTCCATTCAAGAGTCAACTGATAAATTAATAAGGAAAGATGGTTGAGAAATGGGTTTTGTTTTCTTTATTTTCATTTCAAAGTTTTTCCTCATCTGTTTTTTAAAGGACACATTTTTGGTTTTTTTTTCCCAGGAGGAATTTTATTTCAGTATGTACTAGCTCCTCACTAGGTGAAAGTTTTCTCCAACTATCACCCTGACTTTTCCTAATCTAGTGTATGAAGGTATTTTGTAACATAAAAGAACAAAATGTAAAAAAAAAAAAAAAAAAAAGAACAAAATGTTCATACCAAAAATTTGTACAAAAGCTAGATAATACAGTCAGACTTCTAAACTGTAGAGATCTTACTTAGTGCTAGTATATTTGTAAAGAAGATTCTATTTGAAAACAGCTTGGAGAAAATGATTCTATGAACTGATTCTGTGACCTTTATTTATGTTTAACAAGGCAGTTCCTACTTGTAAAATGTGTTTCTTAATACATATTTTTTTCCAAAATATTTTTATATACATGAAAAGGTATTTGTATACATGATAAAAATTTCAAAGCATAAAAATATAAAAGGTACAAAAAGAGTGCAAAAAGAGAAAATATATAAAGTGCAAAAAATCTTCTCTGCCCTGTTCCTTTTTCCCCTTAGTTCCTCTTCCCAGAAGTAGTCATTCTTAAAGTGTTTTTGTTCCATGCATGTATTTAAAAGCAGTTGTATATGTTTGTAAGTATACATGTATGTACATTAAAAATATTATACACAAGGAGTATACTATATTCATTCTTATGCATCTTGTTTCTTCAATTAATACAGTTTGAAAATTGTTTCATATAAAAATTTTAAAATTTGAAGTGCCTTGCTTCATTAACATAGGTCACCTTTCCACAGTCAAAAGGAAATAGAGCATTGAATTTATACTTTCAAAGTTAATTGTATGTGCATGAATGTAGCATTATGATTCAAGCAGAGTATTTTTTCTTTGGGTGAAAGTTTTTTGAAAACTGGATTTCAAGTATCTGTTTCCAAAATAGAATAGAACAAAATAATACAGAAAATTCAAACATATCTGAAATCTCCAAAACTGAAATAACCAGATATCTTTTCTTATTCTGTACTCAACACTTACCAGAAACAAAATCACAGTAAATAAGCAAACAGATAACAAAGATTTAACTTAAAAACAAGTCCCAAAATACTTTGAAGACAGTGCAAATTCAGTCTAATGGTCTAAACGAACTCTGAGCATGAAGTCATAAGTTCCAGACCCAATTTTGCCATTAATTATATCATCATAAGTAAATTATCCTACCTCTCTGGACCTCATGGTTATTTTTTTTTTGCCTGCAAAATTAATGGGGTGGTTAATGATTAAGTTAATGATGATGATGATGAAGACAATGATAAAATTTGATAATGATAATAGTAAATGTTAATTCCCACGTACTTTATACTTGGCACTTTGCAAACATTAGTTAATTTACTCCTCACAGCAACCCAATGAGGTACATACTATCTCCCCTTTTACACATGAGGGAACTGAGGCTTATAAAATTGCATATATGGTTTCTCAAGATCACAGAGTTAATGGTAGAATCAGAGTTAGAATCTCTGTTTTCTGGATCTGAAGTTTTCAGTTACTGTTTTCCAATCTTTTTTCTTGATTTATGCTTGATTTTCATAAGCATAAGTACTTCATTTGCTCCCACTGTGATTCTATTATGCTTCTGACATTGAAAGTCACTACAATATATTATTTTCTAATTTATATCCATCAATATCTTCAATATTATAGTATTATGCAATTAGATCCTGAAGTGCCTATTGAATCATCAAAGAAATATCAATTGAAATTAATATTCATTATAGTTTTAGTGTTAAGTGTAACTGGAATATTAACTTAATCAGAACATGCAATTCCCTGACCAACTTAGGTAAGTATTTGGATTGTCACAGCCACCTGATCAAATGAAAATAGAGTTCAGTACAACTTTTTTCAATGGAATAATTGGAAAACTAATATATCACTTATTAAAACTATAAATCCTAGGGCTTAAATGATCTTGTGAAAGAACACATTCAATTTTTTTAATGAATTTTCTTTTATTAATAATTTTTATTCTAAGTATTTTTGTCTTGTTTATGTATTTTAGGAATGCTATCCTCAGGTTCAGTGCCATCATCACATTGTTCAACAGCCCCAGATCATCCACTCTCCACACTGTGAACAATCCCATTCTAGTCAGAAAATCCAAACCATCACAGGAAGTGATTCAGTTTCTACAAACACTGGCATTGAACTGTGCCATGGTGGCTCAAACCATACACATGAGCAGGTAAGATTAATGAACTGATTCCTTGTAAAATTGAAATAATCTCTTAAACCCTTCTCACACTTCTGTATAGATACCCACATTAAATTTTCATCAAAATACTGAGGGGTTATACCATGGGGATTTGTGTTTTATTATGGCATTTTTAAAATAAAATTTTCCGTCTCTTCTCAGAACACAAAATAATTCAGGTATATTAATACATTAAATCTATGAGGGAAGTTAGTAACTGATAAATGAATACCTAATTTCTAGCTGAATGGGCCCAACAGTTGTACAACATGAAATATTTCATTGAGATATGATATTTAAGTGAACAATGAATTAGAATTGATATTTCTAAGATGATTGTAATGGTCACATTTCACAAGTTGGTAACATGTTTTGTTTGCAAATTTGGTATATTAACTCAGGTTATAATAGGCATACATTTTATTGTGTGTTTCATCAACAAGACAGAAACTAAAACTTAGTTGCTAAGAAGAAATCTGTTGGGATGCAATCATCAGTGACTAATTTATGTTCTGAATACTTTGGAACCTTGTAAACATCTGTTATATGGATGTTAAAGGAAAAAAAGATGGTCTTGAACCTTGGGAAAACTAGCAATAATAACTGGAACTATGGGGAATAAATCATCATTTGTATTTTTTCATATTTTTTCACAGTAAAAAATAACTTGTTCAACTGACCTCTCTCATAGGCAACTCATAGGCAACTGAAAGACAAAATAAAAAGAATAAGAAAAAATAAAGGACCCTGCCCATATAAGAATATGATTGTTTTATATTAAATATGCATGAGGTTATTTCTAAAGACTGAAACTTTGAGATATGCATTTTGGTAATATTGGTAAAAACAAAACAAAACAAAACAAAAAAACCAGGAAGGATTTAAAATATTTTTTTTCCAACTGATAAAGCCTAAAATTATCTTTTCCCTGAATATCATATCATGTATGGAAATACTGGCTTTAGAATTACTTTAACATGGTCCAGATGATGTTGAATTTCTTAAATGGGTTAGTAATGACAATTAGAAAGACTTTTTTTTAGGTTAAATTATTTGAAATTTTCATTTTTGTAGGTCAAAGTTCATTGGTTCAATATGTTACTTTGCTTTGCTTCTGTTTCCTCATCATAAATTCATCATCCATTTCTTACAGGGTTATTGTAAGAATAAATCATGTCTTATATGTTAGGCACTTAACCATTGTTGAGTGCTGACAGTAAGTACTTAAATGGTAATTACTAGTTTATAGTAATAATTATTATTTGTAAGCATTAAATCTTCACTCCAGGTACTATGAAAAATACAAACATCAGTAAGACATTGCCACATTTCTCTTAGGTGCTTATTGTCTAATAGGGGAAAGTGGCAAACACATATGATATACAAAGCAAAGTATGTCTGTTATAAAAGGAACATGCAATGAGCTTTGGGAATAGAAGAAATTAATTTCAGCTGGAAGATGTAGGAAAGCTTTGTTGAGGAGGAAGAGATTGACCTGAGTATTGAAGAGTGAATAGAATTTCCATATGTGGTATGGTGGTGTGTGGCATGGACATCCTAATAACAGGTAGTAACATGAAAAAAGTCATATATTTTGGAAAGTACATTTTGGGTTTCAGGAAGAGTTGTTTGGTTTGTATGACAGAGGAGACATGGGATGAAGAGAACTAGAGTGTAAGATTAAGATGATATATTAAGTCCAGATCATGAGGCCATTGCAGTGGCACAATCTTAGTTTCTTGACCAAGGATTGAACCTGGGCCTTCAGCTGTGAAAACATGGAATCATAATCACTGGACAACCAGAGAATTTCTGAAGGTTAAGTTTAAAATTTTGAACTTTATTTGGCAGGCAATGGAGAATGATTGAAGTTTATTAAGTAGGAAAATATTGATAGATATGATTAGATTAATTCTAGAAGCTTTATGCAAGATAGATTGAAATATTGATTAGTTTTCTTTTCACAGTGATCAGAATGAAGAAGATATCATTATTGTCTTTATTGTTAAGAGAAGAAAACTGAGGTTCACAGAAGTTGTTACTTACAAAGGCTTTGCATAGCTAGCATGTGGTAGAGCCAGGATTCATACATAGTCAGCCTGACTCCAGAGCTTGCTGAGAATTCCTTCTGGAAGTTGAGTCAGCAGTGTGGAGAGTCTTTGGTCAATAATGTAAACATGAGTAGGCCAATGGATTAAGAGTCCGCCACTGGAGAGGCTTTGGTGTTATAACAGAAAGTGGACTAGCTTCAGGGTAGGAAGATCTGAGTTCAAGTCCCAGCTATGTCCTTTTCAAGCTGTGTGTTCTTAATAAATATTAAATCTCTCAGAAATATCCTCATCCATAAAATTCTGTTAGTAATGTCTACCTCACAGAGTTGATGTAAAGACTAAATGAAAATATGTTTGATGTGCTTCATAAACTATAAAGTCTACAACATGAAAAATACCACAGAGAAGGATTTGCAGAAGGATTATTAAAAGATATTTCAGCAAAGTGTAAAACTTGTTTTTGTTTTTAATTAACTTATTTATTTTAATTGAAGGATAATTGCTTTACGAATTATGATCTTTTGCCATACAAAGTGTAAAACTTAAGCTAAGATAACGACAGTAGGAATGAAGTGAGGGACAATTATCAGAGATGGGAACAATATCACAGGATTAAGCATCTTATCCAAAGGCAATGGTAATGCTATGATATACTTTTATTAGCTTAGTGCAAGTAATGATATATTTGACCAGAGCAGATATTGTCTGGTTAGAAAATGGGCAGAATTAGGTAACTAATATATTACTTTCTATTTTATTATTCATCCTTCAGTTTGAGATTTGGATTTAGCTCTGGTAAAGGCTGGAGGCTTTTTGTATACTATTTTTTTTTCTGGTTTTTCAGTATTTTGTGTGGATAAAGTTGAAGTGCCACTGAAAACAGAATAGCCCTGGGAAGCTTAGAGCTGGTAATTTTCACCTATGTGGATTATATAGAATTGGCTCCATTTCTGGTCAAAGTGAGGATGGGGTAACCTGATTGTGCAGATCCCATGGGCAAAGCAGGGCAGAAAATGAGTTGTCTCACCTAGGCTCTTTGGTGTTTACACGTTAGTCTTTCACATGAGTGGAAGTCTTTGAAGAGTAATACAGCAGATGTCAGTTAGGCTTTTTTTTTATACTAAAGGTTGACCCATTTTTAGTTTGTGTTTAAATTGCAATTCAGAGGTCAAGGAACACAGACTTTAAGTACAATTATTTGAGTTTATAAAACCGGATTCTGCTGAGCTGCGTGATCTTAGGTAATTGACTTTAACTGGACTGAACATCAGTTTCCATATCTATAAACAGGGAGAATCACACTTAACGTGCAGTGTATCTACAATAGAATTAAATGAGATAAAATATGTAAAGTATCCAGCTTAGTGCCAAGCACATAGTAGATGCTCAAATGAATGTTTGAATCTTTACCCTTCCCTCCTCAAACTCAGGCCTCAAATCCTTCAAAGCATCAAAATAGGAAATTGGTTCCCATTGTAATAGTTTTCAGTACAGTTGTGTCTGACTCTTTGCAACCCCATGGACTGCAGCACGCCAGGCCTCCCTGTCCATCACCAACTCCCAGAGTTTACTCAAACTCATGTCCATTGAGTCGGTGATGCCATCCAAGTATCTCATCTTCTGTCATTCCCTTCTCCTCCCATCTTCAGTCTTTCCCAGCATCAGGGTCTTTTCAAGTGAGTCAGCTCTTTGCATCAGGTGGCCATAATACTGGAGCTTCAGCTTCAGCATCAGCCCTTCCAATGAATGAATATTCAGGACTGATTTCCTTTAGGATGGATTGGCTGGATCTCTGGCTGGCTGTCCAAGGGACTCTCAAGAGTCTTCTCCAACATCACAGTTCAAAAGCATCAATTTTTGGCGCTCAGCTTTCTTTATAGTCCAACTCTCTCATCCATACATGACTACTGGAAAAGCCATAGTTTTAACTAAACGGACCTTTGTTGGCAAAGTAATGTTTCTGCTTTTTATTATACTGTCTAGGTTGGTCATACCTTTTCTTCCAAGGAGCAAGTGTCTTTTAATTTCATGGCTGCAGTCACTATCTGCAGTGATTTTGGAGCCCAAAAATATAAAGTCTGTCACTGTTTCCATTGTTTCTCCATCTATTTGCCATGACTAAATCCCCTTTAAAGTGTCTCCCAAGAAGCATTAAAATACTTATAAAAATCAGGTGTCCAAAAACATGGCTTCAAAATATTTCAAATAAAACTAATTTTTGTATGTTTTCCATGGTTCTCCTTAGAAACATCATATTTTGGTTTCAAATTCAGGACATCACTGATCACATTTCCTTTCTTGAGGACATTAAGAATAAGGTGCTGAGATAATTTTCCTGCCATTAGCAAGGAACAGATAATTCCACATATGTTAGCGACAGGATAAAGCTCAGCTGAACTCATTTTAGAAGTTGTCATACAGGTGATGTTTAAGGAAAGACTCAAATAATTATATATATATCGCACACACAACTCTTTTGCACTTGGCTTGGGACTTCCAAGGAAACTTTTAGAGTCATGGGAAGATGTAAAGGGAAGAGTCTTGCTCACTTAGATAGTGCTATTGCCAAAGGAAAATTCTCCAACCTCTGATGTCTTTCTTCCATCATTTAAAAATTTAATTTTTGTCAACATCAGGACTGCACAGATTTTGGCGTCAGGTACTTTCTTTTTAATTTATTTTTTAATTGGAGGAAAATTACTTAACAATGTTATGTTGGTTTCTGCCATAATTATATCCTCCCCCCTTGAGCCTCCCTCCCCTACCCCCATCCCACCCTTCTAGGTCATCACAGAGACGCCTGGCTGGGCTTCCTGTGTGAAACAGTAACTTCTTACCAGCTATCTGTTTTACACATGGTAGTGTATATATGTTTATGCTACTTTCTCAATTCATCCCACTCTCTCTCCTGGTTCTGACAAGTGTCCAGGAAGCTTGTTACAATATTTATTTAACATAAGTCATTCACTAATGATGGAAATTTAGGGCTGCTTAGCTCAATAACGGAGAAGGCAATGGCAACCCACTCCAGTACTCTTGCCTGGAAAATCCCATGGACGGAGGACCCTGGTAGGCTGCATTCCAAGGGGTTGCTAAGAGTCGGACACGACTGAGCGACTTCACTTTCACTTTTCACTTTCATGTATTGGAGAAGGCAATGGCAACCCACTCCAGTGTTCTTGCCTGGAGAATCCCAGGGATGGGGGAGCCTGGTGAGCTGCCGTCTATAGGGTCGCGCAGAGTCAGACACGACTGAAGCGACTTAGCAGCAGCAACAGCAGCAGCTCAATAAACTCAGCAGTTCTACCTGTTCCCTCACTCAGTCACATGTGGTTCCAGTCCTTCTCCACCTTTATTGCCTTCTTCATCTCATTATTGAAAATGAGTGTCTTTTGTGCAAAATTCTCTTCACTGCTATCCTTTCCCCAAATCTAACTGGTGTCTGTTTTGGACTCATTTTTTTCTCCAACACCACCCTTGTCTGTCTCCTGTTACCTCTTGCTTTTGGGCCCTTTTGAACTCTTTGTTCTGTGACAAACAAAAAATGTTTCTTTTTTACTCTTAAAAATGTTATTTTACTCTTAAAAATAGTTTTTTTTTTAATTTTTATCAAAGCAATGCATATAGATAGCTTAAAAGTTCAAATAGTATTAAATGGCATAAAACAAACAGCAAATTTCCTGTCCCAACTCTTTCCATGCCTGCCTGATCCCCAGAGAACTATTTTCAACTCTTAGCTTTTTTTCTTCTGGTGTTTACCTTCGTATAGCTAAGTAGTATGAATATACCTATGCTGTTATTTTTTAATTTATCAGTATTGTATATTATCTGTTGGTAATTCTGATACATAAGGATTTAGTTCTATAAATCCCTCCTCTACCTGTTTATATCCCTTTCATCATCTCAATATAGTTAAATCCCCATTTGGGGGACTAAATCGTTATTCAATGTTTATATTATTCTATTATTGCTTATGAAAAAAATCACTTACTGCTGAGCCAATTTGTGTACTATTTTGCTGTTTTTATTAGTACAATTATTATTTGTTGGTGTTAATAATTCCCTAAGTTTTTTCATTTGTTTGGTTTTCTATGTATCTATTGCTAATTCTTTTCTCAGTACAATTCTATACAGCTAAGTGATTGACAGTTTCCTCTCTTTAAAACCCTGCAATTCATATACACCACTCCTCTTTGCTCATATTATCACTACTATTGATCTTCTAGTCACTCTTTCCATCCTTCAACAGTTTCACTGGCAGGCTTACAGGCTTCTTCCCACTTTTGCCTAACCTCTGCCTTGGAATCATCTGTGAGAACTTCACCACCATGAAAGATCACCATATGATCTTTCCCATGCTCTGCCTTCATGGTTCTTCATCACTGTTAATTTCTTCATTTCTACTACATCTTCAACTCTCATAGACTTTGGCCACTCCTTGAACCTCCTCATCACTTGAAACTGTTTCATCTGGAATTCTGAATGTCTCATCACTTTCTTGCATCTCCTACTCCCCAATTCTCATTGAACCTTACCCTTAGCACCCTGAGTTCCAAACCAGGCTGGTGTCCCTTGTCAGCTGATTCAACAATGCTCTTGCTAAAAAACCTTAAAATTGTTGTTGCCTTCTCTGATTAATCCTCACTTCACTGATCACTTACTTTGGATAAACTGCCATCCACTTTCTTTGCCCCTAGATTTTGACTGCTTCATTAGTTAAAGTTCACAAACTAAGACAATTTAATCTCATATATATTGTCTCTATCTTGCTGGACTCCTTCTGTTGCTAGGCAGTCCTTTTAGTTAATTCTAATTGTTTTGCCACCATGGTCCTCAATATCTAATCCTTACTTTTCCCACCCTCTTCATACTCCAGGTCCCACTGTTATTCTCTTACTCTCTGCAGGTGGCCTTGCTTTCTACTGAGAATGGGCAGTGGAAGTAAGATTTTATTGTGTACCAGAATCAGTTGGCAGGCCTGTTTAAATAAAGATTTGTGAGACCTGATAATTTGCATTTCCAAGTTCAATAGTTATCCAAAGTTTACTTGGTCCAGGTACCACGATTTGAGTTCACTATGTGAACTCCTTCAACACTCTACTTCATCGAAAAATTTCTCTTTACTTGGAGCAAACTTTTGATTCTTTGGATCTTTAAGAATTAAGAGTCTAACTTCGTCTTCAAGGTGACTCCCTTAGCAATCCTACCAATCTACTGATTTATGATCTCACTCTTTGTTCCCTTCATCTACAAAAACCCTGAAGCTGGAAGGCATACTCACTGCTGCCATTTCCTCATTACTCACACATTCCTTAACACTTTGCAAACCAGATTTTAGTTTCAGCATTCTCCTGAAACTGCTTTTATTGACCTCTAAGTTGCAAATTTCACTTTCTTTTTTGGTTTCATTTTCATCTTACTCCAATTTGATTATAAGTGATTCTGTTGATCCATTGTATTCTTGATATTCTTTCTTCTCATTATACTATACTGCTGCTTCTAATTCTCAGACTCTTCTTCCTTCTTTCATCAGATCTTCCCCAGAAACCCATCCTTGGCCTTCTTCTCCTTCCTCTACCTCCTCTCCCTTGACTATATGGTATAAAATCTTGACTTCTATGACTTCATGATCACCTTTACATGGACAACTCTCAAAATTTCCCTCCTAAGCTCTAATCCATAATTTCTTTATTTATTTGTTTTTGGCTGTGCTGGATCTTCATTGCTGTGCTTGGGCTTCCTCTAGTTGTGGCAAGAGAGGGCTACTCTAGTTGTGGTGTGCAGGCTTCTCATTGCAGCGGTTTCTTTTGTTGGGGAGCACAGGCTCTAGAGTATGTGAGCTTCAGTAGTTGTGCCACATGGACTCAGTAGTTGTAGCTTGTGGGCTTAGTTGCCCCAAAGCATATAGGATCTTCTCTGATTAGGGATCAGACTGGTGTCCCCTGCATTGCAAGGCAGATTCTTAATCACTGGACCACCAGGGAAGTTACTGTAATCCATTATTTTTACTAATTGATCTCTCTAATTGGCTGTCCCACAGTCATCTCCAATTAACCACATATAGCTTTTCATTTTACTCCCTCTATTAATGATATCTTCAGTGCTCTAATTACAAGACTTAAAATTTACTTTCCCTCTCCTTTGCCACCTCACACCTAATCAGTTGTCAAGATTCTTCCTACCTAAAATCACTCTTACATAGCTGAAGTTGTGTTTCCTTTGTATAACTCTTTTACCATTTGATCTGTTTTATAGCTCTTATCAACTGGTCAATCTATTATATACATTAAAGCTATTTCGATACATATCTTAGCTCTTCTAAAAGACCATAAGGACCTTGAGAGAGGAGGAGACAGTATCTTATGTCTTTTTTACAGTAGCACTTAAAACTGTACCCTAAAACAGTACTTAGTAACTTCTCAATAAATGTGCACTGAATGAATGAAAGCATCATGCCACTGAGATCTTTTAAGTACTTCCTGTGTCTTGTGGGTATAGCTTTTAGCCTTTGGGTTAAGGAAGAAGTTTAGAATGTAAGATAAATTACATTGAAACAGTTACTTCATATGCGTAGTGAGTTCCTCCTCTGACTCTGCTTACAAAATAAAGAAGTGGTTCTATTCCTTGAATAAATTACATACTAAGGAATGGCAGAATAGAGAAATGACAGAGAGGTGGAGAAGAGAAAAAGTAGCAACAAAGATGGTTCCAGGAAGTTATGCATTAAAAATACATATTCATTTAAAATTAATTTCTTTGGAATATGTATCTCCCATTTCATTGCAAGAAGTATTTAGAGTGACTTAAAAGAACAAATAAGCTGTAATAGATCAGAAAAAGAAATATCAGGAACAGTATAAATATAATGAAACAATAACTCCAGAAAGAAAAGAGCACACAGACATGCAGGCCACAGAGTTCCATGCCATTAGTAAAAGTGGGCTAAAAACTTGGCTCTGAGATTTCTGGAAACTACAGGGAGGGAAAAAAAGAAAAACATGATTAGTGACAAAATCCCCATTGTTTACAAGAAAAAGTTTAATAAATTTTCAGTAGTCACTTATATCATAGGAAAATATATTTTATTTTACACTCAAAATAATTTAAGCTGTTACAAATGTTACAAATTCAATCACTGGTATTCATTATAAAATGACAATCCAAACCACCTACTTTATTTTAGTTGGTTAGGAGTAAAAGAATTATCTTATTTCATTAAAAAAAAAATGCCCAACCTATACATATACACCAAAAGGGGGGCAAGGACAACATTGACTTGATTTCAATAAAGTTATTTCCAGTTGCTTTGTTAAAGCACCTCTTTCAACTAGTGTTTTTCCATCTATTATAGTTAATATTTAGCCCCAATGGCATCTTTTATGACAACTTCCTCATGCAACAAATGTTTACTGAGCCTCTACTATGCTCAGTTGCTATGATAGGAGCTGGAATTAAAGATATTAAAACTGAGTCTCTACTCTCTGGTAGCTGAGAGTTTGTAGATAATTTATAACCATCTCCTGCTCCTTTTTTATAATCATTATTCAAATAGCCAATTGTCCATATGTGTTAGGTTAAATAAAGACATTATCTTTATGATGATTTTTATATGAGAGTTTAATAATTTACTCATCCCCCCTAAAGCAATACTTCCAGCAGTTTCACAAAATAGGTAGTAAATTGCCTGCATTTTACAGTTGAGGAAACTGAGGTTTAGAGACATTAAGCAATACACACACTTAACCTACAACTAAGAAATGGGAGCTCCACTTTTGGCTCAAATTTCCATTCTTTTTTCATTGCAGCACTTTGTTGCCTAGGGTTACTCGATAGAAAATTAAGTCTTTATTTCAAGTACAGGATTGTTGTTATGAGTCAAGACTTCATTTTAGAGTTGTGATTGTTGTACAGGACATTCAATTCAGTGACAGCATTTATTGAAAATCTTCTGTGTACCAAGTACTATAAATGCAACCATTCTTTACTAAAATATCTATGGAGATTAAAATAGCACTAAGGATTTTCAAGACCTAAAATCCTGACACTTTTTTCCTGCTAGGATTTCTTCTTGTGGTACAAAATAGGAAGACACCAATTACTGTTTTCTTTTTTGCCTTGTTAGCCATATGGCATTGTACATAAAATGAATTTCACTTCACAGTTTCAGTCTGACAACTATTAAATGTCTCAAATCAAAGCAAAATTAATGAAGTGGTAACATTATTTATCTACAAGTGCCACCATATCATTATAAGGTTTGCAGGATAGTAATGTATACATTGTAAGCTTTTCTTAATAGTGATGTTTTCTGTTGTCACATAGCAAAAAGTTACTACAAAAGAGGGTCTAAGCACAGAAGACCTTGTTAACATATCAATGACCTTTTAGAGGGTTAGGCAATCATGTATAATTGTTTTTATATAATATGGCATTTTAAGAGCTTTTGAATCTGCTAAGCAACCATTCTAAATACCTGAATGATCTAGTGGTTTCCCCTACTTTCTTCAATTTAAGTCTGAATTGGGCAATAAGGAGTTCATGGTCTGTGCCACAGTCAGCTCCTGGTCTTGTTTTTGCTGACTATATAGAGCTTCTTCATCTTTGGCTGAAAAAATATAATCGATCTGATTTCAGTATTGACCATCTGGTCCATGTGTAGAGTCTTCTCTTGTGTTGTTGGAAGAGGGTGTTTGCTATGACTAGTGTGTTCTCTTGGCAAAACTGCTAGCCTTTGCCCTGCTTCATTCTGTACTCCAAGGCCAAATTTGCCTGTTACTCCAGGTATTTCTTGACTTCCTACTTTTGCATTCCAATTGACATTTTTTTGGGTGTTAGTTCTAGGTCTTGTAGGTCTTCATAGAACCGTTCAACTTCAGCTTCTTCAGCATTAGCGGTTGGGGCATAAACTTGAATTACTGTGACATTGAATGGTTTGCCTTGGAAATGAACAGAGATCATTCTGTCATTTTTGAGATAGCATCCAAGTACTGCATTTCGGACTCTTTTGTTGATTATGATGGCTACTGCATTTCTTCTAAAGGATTCTTGCCCACAGTAGTAGATATAATGGTCATCTGAGTTAAATTAATCCATTCTAGTCCATTTTAGTTCGCTGACTCTTAAAGTGTTGATGTTCACTCTTGCCATCTCCTGTTTGACCACTTCCAATTTGCCTTGATTCATGGACCTAACGTTCCAGGTTGTTATGCAGTATTGCTCTTTACAGCATTGGACTTTACTTCCAACATCAGTCACATCCATAGCTGGGTGTCATTTTTGCTTTGGTTCCATCTCTTCATTCTTTCTGGAATTATTTCTCCACTGATCTCCAGTAGCATACTGGGCACCTACCGACCTGGGGAGTTCATCTTTCAGTGTCCTATCTTTTTGCCTTTTCATACTATTCATGGGATTCTCAAGGCAAGAATGCTGAAGTGGTTTGCCATTCCCTTCTCCAGTGAACCACGTTTTGTCAGAACTCTCCACCATGACCCGTCCATCTTGGGTGGCCCTACATGGCATGGAAAGGCTGGCACTTGTGCTGTCTGGTCTGTACCGTTTCCTCTGGCAAATTATGGGGATTCTTCTCAGAACGCCAACATTTCCTGTCTTCCCTGCACTTAAAAACAAAGTGCGGGATGCTGCCTCTGAAGTTCGACCCATCTGGGCCATTAGTAGGGAGAGGTGTCTACTTTTCCTCATCACACCACTTCAAGGTTGGAATGGTATCCATTCCTTCCCTGCCTGAGGATGCCCTTTATGGGGGCCACTTCTGGTATAGTTCTGCCCTCTGCATGGTGTGGGAGTGACTGTGAGGAGATACCCCACATCCAAGGGCAGAGAAGCCCCAACAAGATGGTAGGTGCTAGAGCAGTGCCTCTTGTTGAAAGTGAAAGAGAAGAGTGAAAAAGTTGGCTTAAAACTCAAGATTAAGAAAACTAAGACCGTGGCATCTGGTCTCATTACTTCATGGCAAATAGATGGGGAAACAGTGGAAACAGTGACAGACTAGTTTTGGGGGCTCCAAAATCACTGCAGATGGTGACTGCAGCCATGAAATTAAAAGATGCTTGGTACTTGGAAGAAAAGTTCTGAGCAACCTAGACAGCATATAAAAAGCAGAGACATTACTTTGCCAACAAAGGTCCATCTAGTCAAATCTATGATTTTTCCAGTGGTCATGTATGCATGTGAGTGTTGAACTATAAAGAAAGCTGAGTGCTGAAGAATTGATGCTTTTGAACTGTGGTGTTGGAGAAGACTCTTGAGAGTCCCTTGGACTGCAAGGAGATCCAACCAGTCCATCCTAAAGGAAACCAGTCCTGAATAGTTATTGGAAGTACTGATGCTGAAGCAGAAACTCCAATACTTTGGCCACCTGATGCAAAGTACTGACTCATTTGAAAAGACCCTGATGCTGGGAAAGATTGAAGGCAGGAGAAGAGGACGACAGAGGATGAGATGGTTGGATGGCATCACCGACTCAATGGACATGAGTTTGAGTAAACTCTGGGAGTTGGTGATGGACAGGGAGGCCTGGCATCCTGCAGTCCATGGGGTCCCAGAGAGTTGGACACAACTGAGGGACTGAACTGAATTGAACTGAACCATTCTTAATAGGTGAAAAATGCATACATTTAAGCCAGCTACTTAGTGGGGATAAATTTAATTAAGCCAATACCCTCTGCTACTAGATTACTACTGCACTATGATTTGTGCGTTGATCACAAACTCTCTCTAGTCCTGAACAGCATTCTCAAATATGTGTGCCACTAAGCTTGAAGGGGGCCAGGAAAGAAAATATAGATAGTTCAGCTGAAATTTGCAACTATTGTGTGTCTACTATCTGTAGGACTCTATAATTACTACCACTGAATATTGTAAATATGGTTGATCAAAAGAATCATCTTTGAATATCAAAGTTTATATAATGTAGATGCTAGCAGAAGAATTCCATTCCTGGAATCTCATAGACAACAAATAAAAGATAAAACCCCAGATTGGAAATAGGACAAGAATTTCCAAGGCAGTAGTGAGATGAAGCCTATGGTTTTCCTTTACAAGGTACTTCCTTTCTACATTTTTCCGAAAAATGACTACTAATTTGCCACTGGTTTCACACTTAAACATTATTGCCTTGCCTTGGGTTTGCAGCAGTAATTCTAATCAGAGGCTTTTACTAGCAATCAGAAACAAGGAGTTGGATGGCTTGTTCATTATTATGGCCAAATTGTGATCTGATTAAAGGTATTTGATGGATGCATGCTAAAGAATCTTTAATAATTTTTGTTTTTTGTGTGTGAAATATCACATTTTGTGTATCTGGGAATAACTATTCTTCAGCACAGTTTCTATTCCTCCCTTGTTTATATATGAAAATCTAAAGCTATTTTCTTAGATTGACATTCAAGATAGCTCTAATTCTTTAGGTAGAAGAGTTGATGTGAGGTACTTTTATCTCAAGTATCTTATCAACTCAGTATTGTCCCAGAGAGAAAACCTCCATCCATTAGAGTTACCATTATTCTGACTGAAAACATTCCTGTTTCATTGGGAGGCTCTCCATCGTGGCTTTTTCAAGCCAACAAAAACATAGTTATAAGCCAACTCTAAAAGAAATGGCAAAACAAGCAGTTCCAATAAAACTAACATCTACCAACCTGTGATTTAGTAATGAAAATATTGCTACCTGGTACATCATAGTTTTTGGTTGGGAAATTTCATTTTATTAAGCATAGTCCCATCAAAAACTTAACAGCAGATGAGAATATGCCTTCTGTCTATCCTCTCCTCCATACTTTTGAACCCAACTGGGTTTTGGTTTTTACTGTGTTACTTAAAAGTTATCATAATTTGTGTACTGTATAAAACTAAGGAAGAATATATACACAAAGGAGTAAAATTTTGATTCCTGCTTTTCTACCCTAACAAAAGAACCATTTTTGTTTTGTCAAAAGAACCATTCTACAATTTTAATGCTCTCACTTTTTCTCAAGCTGATTAAAATTTATTACCTGAACTTGAGTCATATTTTTTCATAGTTTCACAATAAGAAAATCATACTCTTGACTGTTTCAATAATTAGCCAAACTAACCTCCAGAATAATGCAATTAGGGACAGTGTAATTCCCAAGTTGCTGAGAACACAAGCACAAGAGGTCTTCTGGAGAGGCAATACTGTGTGGTGGTTACAAGAGAACATTACCTCATTTAATTTTATGTCAAGTTCATAGCACAATGCCTGGCACATAGTAAGACCTAAATAAATATTAGTTATTATTATCATTTCTGAAGATAAAATCACCTACTTTTGGCAACTTTTAACACTGCTTTTTAATCTATGAACACAGACATGATGTAAATCATTCTGTGTCCTGGACTCTGTGATTCTTTATTTGGGTGTCATACTGAAATCATATGAGCAAAAGTTTTAGTAATGGTACTAATTACTAATATGGGCAAAGAATTCCATACCAAACATGTTTACTAGTATACAAGGTAATGATAAGAGAATATTTGAGTAAAAATAAAAAGGAAATAAATACTTTAAGATAATTTGAAATATAAAATCACTGTTAAAATGGAAAGGAAAAAAAGCTCCAAGGTTTTCACAGCATTGTGAGGTCGTTATAGTTGGCTAAGAGAGAAAAAATAGGTAAAATACTAGGTGTATCAAATTAATTTGCAGATTTTAGCAAGGAGCTTAGTACTTGAATATTCTTGGCTAAAGAAATACCCTTTTCTACTTGGGAATGTTAACGGGTTTGGGAGGGACACAGAGAGGTAAGGCAGGAAGGTGTTATCTCACTAGCTAGTTATAGCAATGAAATAACCTGAGGATTAGTGGAATGACATTGACATGACAGCTAGATTTTCCTTTTATCCAGTTAACTTTGATCTTTAAAATCATATTTGAAATTGTGTTTTTAGGCCACTCCCAGTTTGATGAATATATAGATGATCCATAAGGGAGAAATGCATGAATAAAACATGAAATCAAAAGTTAACAATTATTCTCAATAAAAACTTGCCATAACTTTGACCCTTACTTCCTGAGAGGGGTCTGTCACTGAAGAGCTCACTGCCAAGATTTGGAAATCTAGGTAGACCTCAAAAGTCTGTCTCCAACTCTTACTACAAGTTCAATTTGGTTGCTGCGATTAGACTTACCTGAATTTAGGAAGAGGTTGTAAGGGATCACCATTATGTTCTTGAGGAAGTGCTACTTATGCTCTTTTAAGCTTTTTTAGCCATTCTTAGTTAGCTACTTTAAGATAGAAACCTGTAAAGAAAATTATTTTGAGGATCATTTGGCATTTGGGTCTCTTGTAACCAAGTAGATAACTTCTTTCATCTCAAAGATACTTACTGAACAACTATAGGATGTTCAATCAGCAATGTGCTAGATACTGTGGAATAACCAGAAAGTTTGATTCATTCTTTACTCTTAAGTTTATTTCTTTGGGTAGGAGAGGTTGCTGAGAAAACCAAACAATCTTATCTATGACCCTGTTGATAATAATTTGTGTTTAGGATTTCAAATCTCTCTGAGGTCTATGAATTTTCTACATTTGGCTGTGAGCTAGTTTTTCCCATGTCTGGTTGACTAGATATTCAGCTCAAATAATAAATGCAGTGAATCCAATAAGAAATAATAAAAACACATTGAATTGAGAAAGTTTATTTACTCTTTTAGCTGTGCTAGTAATCAAATAGATTTTTATTGACATATGCAAATTCGAATGAAATTAATTCATCAGTATAATTCAAATAAGTCACATTTTCTTTTCCAACAAGGGACAGATGAATAAGCCATGTGATAATAATGAGCCTTTCAGGGATTTTGATTTACTTGTTTTGCTTTTTATTTAAGCATCTATATTCAAGAATTTTCATGTAAACTATTCATACTGCATTCATTAGATCACTTAGACTTGACTGAAAAACTGAAAATGCCATTACGATGTTGTTTTTTCTTTAAATTCCTCCCATATTGAAAAATGTATATGATAGCTGCAAAGAAATTTTAGTGGCTTCATTTATGTGATGATTTTGTGATGTTACTTGTGTTAACAGGCTATTTCACTTTTTTCATTTCACATCAAAATATCTGTGAACTTAGAAACATTTAATATTGTTTATAATAGTAACTGATGTTTTCTTTAGGTGATAATTCAGGAAGACAGCCCTGAAAAATTGGATCCCAAATATTTTGGAGAATTGCTTGCTGATCTAAGCCGCAAAAATATGGATCTATATCACTGTTTATTAGAACATTTGCAGAGAATTGGAGGAAGGTACTATAAGCATATCATTTGCCTTTACGTTGTAGCTTTCAAAAACTTTACAATACCCTGGTATTTTTTAATAGATTTTATTTTTTAGAGCAACTTTACGTTCACAGCAAAACTTGAGTACTTTTAATGGTGAAACAAGATAATTATATGAGCAGTTCAGTCACTCAGTCGTGTCCGACTCTTTGAGACTCCATGGACTGCAGGGCGCCAGGCCACTCTGTCCATTACCAGCTCCCGGAGCTTGCTCAAACTCATGTCCATTGAGTCGGTGATGCCATCTAACCATCTCATCCTCTGTCGTCCCCTTCTCCTCCTGCCTTCAGTCTTTCCCAGCATCAGGGTCTTTTCTAATGAGTCAGTTCTTCACATTATGTGGCCAAAGTATTGGAGTTTCAGCTTCAGCATCAGTCCTTCCAATGAACATTCAGGACTGATTTCCTTTAAGATTGACTGGTTTGATCTCCTTGCAGTCTAAAGGACTCTCAAGAGTCTTCTCCACCATCACGGTTCAAAAGCATCGATTCTTTGGCGCTCAGCTTTCTTTATATGAGCAGATATCAGGAAATACCTCATTTTAAGAGTTAATGGACTTTATGAAAATCATCGAAGAGATCATACCAGCTCTTTTAGGGTCAAAAGATAATTAAATGGACCTTCTTTTCTAATGTACTTTGATGTCAAATGCAATCACTTGGGCAAGGAGCTCAAAAAATGCATGGCATAGTATGATATTTTAAGATATTACACTGATGATATAAGATACAATCCAATTGTTAACACACTACTGTTTATCTTCCATTGATGTGTGCTCAACATATGAAGACCAGAGTTTAATATACATTTAGGATTATACATTCTTATACATATTACATATTATTTTAAAATTGTATATAAATATACAAATATTTATTTATAAATTTATATTATAACATGATATTATACAATAATACATATTTAGGTATATAAACATGAACAATTTATCAACTGTTCATGTGTAGATGAGAGCATATTATGTCATGAAATGAATTTCATGAACTATACTCCAAAAGTTGCCTTTACTACATAATCACATCGTATATGTGGTCATCTGTCAGGCAAAACTTAGGAAAGCTTCATAAATTCCAAAAAAACCTGGAGGATAAAATAAAGTCAGTAGAATTTTCTTCTAGTTCAGACTTCACCAACTTTAGATTCTTCTACTTCTTAGAAATCTTTAATCTCTTCTTTATCTCATTTCTTTCTACTTATTACAACTGTTTTATTAGCTTTCTCCTCCCCAACTTTTCTTGCTTTTGTATTCATGATTGCAACCATTCTCTTAACCCTCACCCTCAACTGCCTTGCCTCTTTATTGTATTGTCCCCCCCTCCCCACCCCCCACCTAGCAAAATTCCAACTCTGGATAGTCTAGTTCTCTGCCTTATCTATTGTTTTCTTTTTTCCTCCATTCAGTACTCATTGTCCACTACTCCTAGAATTCAGACACTACCTCATGAGGGGTGTTTTATTTACCCTTGTTTCCTTGGTGCTTAGTGTGATGACTGGTTTACTGTGGCACTTAATAAATATTTGTTGAATGAATAAATGAATGAATGCTTTCTTTATGCTACATCCATGTAGTTGAGCACAGTTAGAGACAAGCACAGCTATTTATTTAAATTGGGGTCATTATTGGTTTCCATCTTTAGCTAAGTTCAACAAGGTTTTATGCTAATAAATATCCTCTCCCTTTATCCAAACAATTATTTCACACATTCATTCATTTGCATAAGGCCACTACCTTAAAAACTTCCTCCTCATTCTGAATAGTCTATTGAGTGTTCACTGTTGTGCCAGACACTGTGCTAAGTGCTTTTTAAATATTATCTAGTTTGCACAGTAAGCACAGAAAGTTTAAAATTGAACTCCCAAAGAGAATAAGTTATTAAAATCACATAGCTACTAAGTGCCTGAGATGGATTCCAACATTTTTGAGTACTCTTATACCTATAAGCCGTGACTTGCTTTTCTGCAAAGCCTTCCCTAGATACTGTTAGGTCTAGGTGTTCCTCTTCTGTGTATTAATCATGCCCTGTGAATATTTCTGTTAAAGTATCACATTGTGAAATCAACAGCAGATAGAGACATTCTTAAGTACCCTGATTGTAGATCTAGGGTTCGTATCCTGGTTTCATGTCCCAGCTTTTGTTACATACTAGATGTGTAGTATCAGGCAACTTGTTTAACCTCTCTGTACTTCAGTTTCTTCATATGTAAAATAGGGATTATAATAATAATAATACTCATTTCATAGATTTGTTATAAGCCATAAATGATTTATATAAGACATGTGCTTAGAAGCAACAAGAGCATCATGTGAGAACTTGGAAATTGACCTAACAGAATCAAAAACTCTGGGGTAAGGCCAAGTAACAAGCCCTCCAGAGGCTTCTGATACATACTCAGGTTTGAGAATCACTGATCTAAGGCTACAAAAGTGACAAAATCTGGGACAGACTAGAACATATGGGAGAACCTTTTTACCTTAGGCAAATCACTTTTATACTAGATATGTGTCTCTAAATTGTTAAATATATTGCAGACAGTTTAAAGAAATTATCAACTGTTTGAATCATCAAATTTGAAAAGATTCCAGGATTTAGACCAATTTTACACTGCTCAAATTTTGCATTAGATCAGTTTTGCTTTTTGTAAAGGATAGGACAAGTTAATATTTGTGTTTAGATTGTCCAAAACCCATTCAGGGGTCATGGCCTTGACAAAGTTGCTACTCAATAAAGGCTTATAGAATGAGAGATAAATAAATTCCAAATTTATTAGCCTCATACTAATTAGAAGTAGACAAAATAACTAAGCAAGCAAGTTAAATATTTTATAATGATCATCCAGCTAAAAGTATAATCTGGGGTTTTGAAACAACTTCCTCTCATTGAGGGTCTTGATAAATATACATGGGTGACCTAAATTCAAAACACTGAATTTAATTTCTAGAGTAGTTAAAATATCAAAAAGAAAATAGAAAGTTAGTGTCTCCACATTAGTAAACACCCCAGAGTAGAGAGGATTTCATAAAATTTGGGGGCTTAAGAGTGTCTGCTTGTCAGAAGGTTGTCAGTTTCTTTCTCTTCATTCCTTCCCCTCCTTTCATCCTCTTCTCTCCTTTGTTTTTTCTTTATTAGATTCCTTCCATCCTAGGAGATGAGATGACATACAATGAGCGCCACTTTTTTTTTTTTTCTGCCCACTATAATTCTAGCCACTATTATCTTGTACTGAATGGAAATGTAATACACATTTGACCTTTCCACCTCCCAGCTCTGTTTGTTTCCACTCTCTCTCTCTCTCTCACCCCTTTGGTCTCCAATTTTCTTCTCTTTCTAAATTGCAATTCAGCAATGAATAAGCTGGAGGGTCAGGATAAAGAAAGGTTATCTTATGAAACCATTTTGGTTGCATTTGTAAATTTCAGTATTAATTGCTGTTGATTGTTCCTTGTTTTGTTTCTTTGTTTTGTTTCCTTATTTGTAGTAAGAAGTGACTAGAGACATGTATACTAAGTTGGCATTGGAATTATAGTTTTAAACGTAAAAGGTCTGTGATAATTCCAGTTAGCATTGTGATTCATATTTTAACTTGTTTAATCTTCCATATGCACGCAGCTGCTTTAGTAACACATTAAAAAAGTAGAAGGGCTTCCCTGAGAGCTCAGATGGTAAAGAATCTGTCTATAATACAGGAGACCTGGGTTCGATTCCTGGCTTGGGAAGACCCCCTGGAGAAGGGAATGGCTACTCACTCTAGTATTCTTGCCTCGAGAATCCCATGAACAGAGGAGCCTGACAGGCTACAGCCCATGGGGTCACAAAGATTCGGACACGACTGAGAGATTAACACAACACAACAACAACAAAAAAGTAGAAGATATTTCTTTTTTTTCACTAGGGCCTCCCTACAATTTCTATTTTGGCCACCCAGGAAATACCACATACATATACATAGACAATTTTGTACATGTACAATCCATACATAGGCAGTCATGCCTTGGGAAATTAATCTTCAGTTCTCATTCTCCACATTAGCTTATGTATTTTTATAAATGCATGCAAGAGGCTTTGCACAGTGAATGATCCACTTAGCTTTGTAAGGAATACTCATAAACACTTACATAGAAGGTAAGGGTAGGAGCTAACATACTAGCTTATATCTCTAGAATACTTTTCTATTGTACTTGACAATATGGCAGTTGTATATCTATGATTTCCTAAGATTGCCTTATTTTAAAATGTTTTGTTTTGCTGTCAGAACGTGTATACTTGTCTGTTTGTTTGAGATGTATATTCACCATATGTATTTTGGGTCCAACTTTTCCACTAAGGGGAGAAGGAACAAGTAGGCAAGAATAAGGTCTTGTCTGTTGCCACTGACAATGCTAGAACTATATCCTTCCCAGCTTTCACCATTTCCCCAAGAAGCCAGTGTTAGACTGCTATAACCACTAATAATCATCTTATAGCATTTGTCTACCTCACATGGTTCCACAAAGGGCCTTCCAATACTCATGGACAAACCCTCATTTTGATAATGAAAATTCTATTATCTCACTAAAATTTTGGTCATGTTGCTTAAGGCTATGTCCCTATACAAGCATTTGAATATCCTTTAAGCTTTGTCACTGATATATATATATACACACTGTAGTATAGATTGAATGAGTTAGTCTTGCAAGTTTTGGTTTTGCTTAAAATGGTATGAATAGCTTAAAGACACTGTAGGGAAAAGCTGAAATCAGCATTGAAAGGGAGAAATACAAGGAGAAAAAGAGTTGGAAATAGAGAATGACTATTATTGTTATTGTTCACTCAGATGTTACTTGTTGCCAAACACTGAAGACTTCTACATCTAGTCACAAATAGACTTGTTTAATGGATGGTACTAATTAATTCTGCATATTCTATTGGGTTGTTATTGTTTATATTTAATAGATTAGCTAATTCCATGAAAGTTATCTTTATTTTTGTCAAGTACCATTTTAGTTAGTTTTAAATTTTTCATTTGGATTTTAAATTTCATTTGGATATATTATGACATATCAAAAAGTAAGATAAAATATTTAGAACACTAACATTTATATATGATCAATGTATATATTTTCCTAAGATTGTCTGTTTTTTATTAATTCTTGCAGCAAACAGGACTTTGAGTCTATAGATGAGGTAAGTGCTAAAAGAGTTGAAAATCAAATACAGTTGATAACAAAGCAGATTCTGATATTTGCACTAAAAATATTGTTTTAATTTGGTATCTTTGTTAGACTGGACACACAGGTTAGTGAAAGATACAACGATCCTTTTGCCTTTGAAATGATACAAACATTTATATCTTTGTCATGGCTGTAAAGATGATAATTGTTAAAAATAATAATCATTCACACACAAAAAATGTTTTATCAGCTGTCACCTTATGATTTAATTTGTCTTTCCTTATGAAAACATTTAAAAATTCATTGACTACATACTCCCTGTTTTAGAAAGTTGAAATCTACATTAACTAAATTTTAATTTTAGTAAAAAACTAAACTTTTTTAACGAAAAATTTACTTCAAGTCACTGACTACTCTTGCCAAATAGCCAGCGACTTGAAGTAATTTTTTCAAGTATCAATTCTATTATATACATACATCTAGTTAATAATTACTTTTAATGAAATAAGTCATCAAATAAAGAACTAATTTCAATGTAATGAAAAGCACAATGGCTACTTTTGTGTTAATTTTCATCCTTATTTCCAGTGTATTGATAAACTGCACTTGTTATAATAATTCAGTAGCCCTAAATTGCTTTTATGAAGTACTGACTTCAATTTAGCCTCTCACTTAAAATTTGTTGAAGCTTCTTAATGTTGTTATGTTGTTATCATAACTTTTCAAAAAATTATGCAAAATTCATGTAATTTGCAAATTCTCAATAAACCTTTGATTTTATTTCCCAAATTTTTATTATTTAAAAAAATCCACCTCTAAAATGTTATACCACCCAAAAAAACTTCTAGTTGTTGAAACATACACTGGAATAAAGTGTTAATGGTATTTAAGTGACCACACTTTTGTTTTTAAGTTACTCTTTTAAAATATAGAAATGGAACATCTGATTGATTGCCCCAAACTTTCCTCTAAAATCCCTGAAATGCAGAGTTCTTTCCATGGTGTATGTAGTACCATCAATTTTTTATAAGTAAGAACTGATAAGGCTACTAAAGTTTGTAGGAACTATTGCCTAAAAAGTGAAAGAATCTTTTCATGTCTCTAAAAATAGGTCCCTCTCAATGAAAGTCTGTGGATTGCTGATCCTATAATTAAAACACTAATGTGTATCTGTTAAAGGATAAGTCTCTCTTTTCTTACAGTCAGAAGACATTGAATCATTGATTCCAAAAGGATTGTCAGAATTTACAAAACAGCAAATTCGCTATATTCTGCAGGTGAGATGGGATGAAGAGTGGCTGTGAATTCACAACTAAAACACCCCTAGCCTAGGATGTTTCCTTTAATTAGTAACAGAAATATTTAAATAAAAATCCTGTTTTATAAGAGTTGATTACATTTTGATTAAACAGGGGCTGAATTATAGTTTGATCAAACTATCAAAGACTAGTATTGAGTGACTAACATTCAGGAAATTGTTATCGAAATATTATTCCCATGGAATGCCCTTATTCTTTCCTCGCTGCTGTAGCACAACCTGACTCTAATTTACAGACTTTGCCCTCCTCTTCTCCATTCTACTTTCTATACCTCCCTACCCTACCCCTGGCAGGTGGAAAGGTCATTGCATTGATTTTCCTGAATTGTGGAAAGTTAGAGACCACTGCAGCAATAAATTCCCCTACACTAAAAGGGAGAGACAGATCAAGATAAATCAAAATAGGTGCTAAAGAAATACAGCTAAAAAGAAGAGTGCATGTGTTTGCAAGAAAGGATTCTAAAGATAATTTAGTTTTGTCCAGTGAGGCAAATTTCTAAGTTTGATATTTGATCTCAAGCCTTTATTGATCATTTAGATATTGGACCTGGCATCTTATCTGTGCAACTTAAGTGAAATACAAGTGTGTATTATAAACAGACAGTGGTATAGGGAATGCATATGCTAAGCAGAATCTGAATCTTAGCTATATCCTTGATATTATTTCTGGTGGCACGAGGTCCATCTAAAGTGTAATGAAGACCTATTTCCTTGAAAAACTGAGAATGTTCGCATCTAAGTTCCTGAGAGACATTAGTCTGTAGTGGTTTTTTTTTTTTTTTTTTTGTATTCTCTTTGATTTTGCTGTCAGGATAATCTAGCTTCATGAAATGAATTGGGAAATATCTCTTCCTTTTCTATTTTCTGGAAGAAACTGTATAAGGAGTGGTTTTAATTATTCTTGAAATATTTGGCATAATCCTTCAGTGAAAATATCTGGGCATGGATGACATGGATGTATGTTTTTTTAGTTTAAAAAATTCTAAATTCAATTCCTTAGTAGTTACAGGTCTATTCAAATGATCTGTTTCATATTGGGTGAGTTGTGACAGCCCGTGTTTCTCAAGGAGGTAGTCCATTTCATTTAAATTGTCAAATTTTTATGTGTATAATTATTCATAGTATTTCCTGACTATCCTTTTGACATCTGCAGGGTCTGTTTTACTCTCCCCTATTTAATTTCTGATACTAGTGATTTGTGTCTTCTGTTTTTGTTGTCAGTTTTGTTGGAGGTTTATCAATTTCATTGATTTTTTTCAAAGAACTATATTTTAGTTTTATTGATCTCTATATTTTCTGTTTACATTTCCATTGATTTTTTTTTGCTCTTATCTGTATTATTTCCTTCCTTTGCTTGCTTTTGTTTATTTTGCTTTTCTTTGTCTAGTGTCTTGATATTGGAATTTAAATGATTGATTTCACACCTTTTCTATTTTCTAATGCAAGCATTTAGTGCTATAAATATCCTCTCAGCATGGCTTTAGTGTGTCTCACAAGTTATGATATGTATTTTCATTTTCATTCAGTTGTATATATTTTTTAACTCCCTTTGACATCTGTGTTGAATGGTGGATTATTAATGTTTAGAAGCATATTGTTTTAGTTTCCAAGTGTGTAGAGATTTTCTTATTGTCATTCTGTTATTCATTTCTAATTTGATTCCACAATGGTCAGAAAATATACTTGATATGAGATCAATTTTCCTGAAATGGTTAAGTTTAGTTTTATAGTCAAGAATACAGTCTATTTTGGTACATGTTCCATGAGAACATGAAAGGAACATGTATCTGTTGTTGGATAAAGTATTCTGTAAATGCTGATTACATCCTTTGGTTGATGATATTGTTGAATTATTATATACTCTTGCTCATTTTCTGCTAAGTAGTTCTATCAGACTGAGAAAGGAGTGTAAAAGTGTTTAGTTATAGCTGTGGATTTGTCTGTTTCTCCTTTCAGTTCTATCAGTTTTCGTTTGATACGTTTTGTAGCTCTGTTGCCTGGTGCATAGACATTTAGGATTGCTATGTCTTCTTGGTGGATTGACTCTTATTCTGTAATGTCCCTCTGTATACCTGGTGATTTTCTTTGCTCTAAAAGCATTTTTATCTAATGTCAATATAGCCCTCCTGCTTTCTTTTAAGGCTTGCATGGTATATCTTTTACTTTCATTATATATATTTTAATTTTCATTATCTTTGAAATGAGTTTCTTGTAGAAAACACATAGTTAGGTTATGTTTTTTCTTATCACTCTGTCAAGTCAATATCTGTCTTGTAACTGGTATATTTAGATCAAGTTGTAATTATTGGTATGTTAGGGCTAGACCTGCCATTGTGTTTTCGGTTCATTCTGTCTTTTGTTTCTTTGTTTTCTTTGTCTTGCTTTCATGTGGATTACTTAAATGTATTTTAGAATTCCATTTTGATTGATCTCTAGTGCTTTGAGTGTGTCATTTTGTATAACTTTTTTAGTGGTCACTATAACAACACAAGAGGAAACTACACATGGACATCACCAGATGGTCAAAACTGAAATCAGACTGATTATATTCTTTGCAGCCAAAGATGGAGAAGCTCTATACAGTCAGCAAAAATAAGACCAGGAGCTGACTGTGGCTCAGATCATGAACTCCTTATTGGCAAATTCAGATTTAAATTGAAGAAAGTAGGGAAAACCACTAGACCATTCAGGTATGACCTAAATCAAATCCCTTATGACTATACAGTGGAAGTGAGAAATAGATTTAAGGGACTAGATCTGATAGACAGAGTGCCTGATGAACTATGGACGGAGGTTCATGACATTGTACAGGAGACAGGGATCAAGACCATCACCATGGAAAAGGAATGCAAAAAGGCAAAATGGTTGTCTGAGGAGGCCTTACAAATAGCTGTGAAAAGAAGAGAAGTGAAAAGCAAAGGAGAAAGGGAAAGGTATTCCCATTTGAATGCAGAGTTCCAAAGAATAGCAAGGAGAGATAAGAAAGCCTTCCTCAACAATCAATGCAAAGAAATAGAGGAAAGCAACAGAGTGGGAAAGACGAGAGATCTCTTCAAGAAATTAGAGATACAAAGGGAACATTTCATGCAAAGATGAGTTCGATAAAGGATGGAAATGGTACGGACCTAACAGAAGCAGAAGATATTAAGAAGAGGTGGCAAGAATACACAGAAGAACTGTACAAAAAAGATCTTCACAACCCAAATAATCATGACGGTGTGATCACTCACCTAGAGCCAGACATCCTGGAATGTGAAGGCAAGTGGACCTTAGAAAGCATCACAATGAACAAAGCTAGTGGATGTGATGGAATTCCAGTTGAGCTATTTCAAATCCTGAAAGATGATGCTGTGAAAGTGCTACACTCAATATGCCAGCAAATTTGGAAAACTCAGCAGTGGCCACAGGACTGGAAAAGGTCAGTTTTCATTCCAATCCCTAAAAAAGGCAATGCCAAAGAATGCTTAAACTACTGCACAATTGCTCTCATGTCACACGCTAGTAAAGTAATGCTCAAAATTCTCCAAGCCAGGCTTCAGCAATACGTGAACCGTGAACTTCCAGATGTTTAAGCTGGTTTTTAGAAAAGGCAGAGGAACCAGAGATCAAATTGCCAACATCCACTGGATAATCAAAAAAGCAAGAGAGTTCCAGAAAAACATCTATTTCTGCTTTACTGACTATGCCAAAGCCTTTGACTGTGTGGATCACAATAAACTGTGGAAAATTCTGAAAGAGATGGGAATACCAGACCAGCTGACCTGCCTCTTGAGAAACCTGTATGCAGGTCAGGAAGCAACAGTTAGAACTGGACATGGAACAACAGACTGGTTCCAAATAGGAAAAGGAGTACGTCAAGGCTGTATATTGTCACCCTGCTTATTCAACTTATATGCAGAGTACATCATGAGAAACACTGGGCTGGAGAAAACACAAGCTGGAATCAAGATTGCCGGGAGAAATATCAATAACCTCAGATATGCAGATGACACCACCCTTATGGCTGAGAGTGAAGAGGAACTAAAAAGCCTCTTGATGAAAGTGAAAGAGGAGAGTGAAAAAGTTGGCTTAAAGCTCAACATTCATCATGGCATCTGGTCCCATCACTTCATGGGAAATAGATGGGGAAACAGTGGGAACAGTGGCTGACTTTATTTTTCTGGGCTCCAAAATCACTGCAGATGGTGATTGCAGCCATGAAATTAAAAGACGCTTACTCCTTGGAAGGAAAGTTATGACCAATCTAGACAGCATATTAAAAAGCAGAGACATTACTTTGCCAACAAAGGTCCATCTAGTCAAGGCTATGGTTTTTCCAGTGGTCATGTATGGATGTGAGAGTTGGACTGTGAAGAAAGCTGAGTGCCAAAAAATTGATGCTTTTGAACTGTGGTGTTGGAGAAGACTCTTGAGAGTCCCTTGGACTGCAAGGAGATCCAACCAGTCCATCCCAAAGGAGATCAATCCTGGGTGTTCATTGGAAGGACTGATGCTGAAACTGAAACTCCAATACTTTGGTCACCTGATGCGAAGAGTTGACTCATTGGAAAAGACCCTGATGCTGGGAGGGATTGGGGGCAGGAGGAGAAGGGGACAACAGAAGATGAGATGGCTGGATGGCTTCACTGACTCGATGGACATGAGTTTGAGTGGACTCGGGAGTTGGTGATGGACAGGGAGGCCTGGCGTGCTGTGATTCATGGGGTCGCAAATAGTCGGACATGACTGAGCGTCTGAACTGAACTGATACTGTATATCCGTAACTTATTCCCATGTATTATTGTCAACATTTTATTGGTATCAGTTAACTACAGAAAATTTTTCTTCTTTCATCCCTCTTTTAGCCTCCATGTTTATGACCTTTAAAATATTTCCTCTAAGTACATTGAAATGTTGTACTTAGAAATGTCTGACGTCAGACAACATTATAATTTTTATGGCTTGAATCATCAAATTTAATTTAGAAAATGCAAAAAGAGAAGGAAAACCTACTGTATTTACCTATATTTTTGATTACTGTGTTACTTCTTCCTTCTTCATAGTCCAAGTGAATGAAAGTTACTCAGTCGCGTCTGACTCTTTGCAACCCCATGGACTGTAGCCTGCCAGGTTCCTCAGTCCATGGAATTCTCCAGGCCAGAATACTCGAGTGCGTAGCTGTTCCCTTCTCCAGGGGATCTTTCCAACCCAGGGATTGAACCCAGGTCTCCTGCATTGCAGGTGGATTCTTTGCCTTCTGAGCCACCAGGTTTCAAATTCCTTCTATCTTTTCCTTTCTCTTCAGAAAACTTCCTTCAGTCATTCTTTTAGTGTAGGTCTGCTAGTGGAAAATTCTTTTTCTTTTCATCTAAAACTGTGATTTCCCCCTCATTCCTAAAGGTTTTTTTTTTTTTTTTTTTCAATTGGATACAGAATTTGTAGTTGACAATTCTCTTGTTTCATCACTTAAAATATATTCTGGCTTCTATGGTTTCTCTTGAGAAATCGACTGTCATTGGAATTGCTGTTCCCAATAGTTAAGGTTTCTTTTGCTGCTTTTAAGATTTTAAATTTATCTTCAGTTTTAAAAAGTTTGACTGATATGTCCAGGCATGGATTTCTTTGGATTTATCCTGCTTGAGGTTTTCTCAACTTCTTGAATGTGTATGTTTGTTTTTCTGCTAATTTGGAGGCGTTTTCAGCCATTATTTTTTCATATACTTTTTCAGCTCCACCTTCTTTCTTTTACGATTCTGATGACATGAATGTCAGATATATGTTACATTCCCAATGGACACTGAGGCTCTGCCAATCTTCTTCTAATCTATTCTCTCTCTGATGTTCAGAATTATGTATCTTTTTGTTGTTCTATCTTCAAGTTCACTTATTCTTTGCTCTATCCTTTCCATTCTGCTTTTTAGTCCATCCATTGAGCTTTCTTTCTTTTTTTTTAAGTTATTGCCCTTTTAGGTTCTAAAATTTCCATTTAGTTATTCTTTGTTTTCTCAGATTTTCATTTCTGTTGCTGAGAATTTCTATTTTTTGCTATAAATATTTGCAATTTCTTATTGAAACATTTTTAAAGTGGCTATTTTAAAATCCTTGTCTGATAATTCAAACATTTTTGGTATCTTGATGTTGGCATGTATTAACTCTTTTTTATCAAGTTGAGATTTTCCTGTTCTAAGAATAAGTGGTTTTTTATTGAAACCTGGACATTTTGAGTATTATGTTATGACTTTTTATTTTGCTCAAATCTTCTTTTGTAGCAGGCCTCCTCTGATACTGAGCAACAGAGGAAGTGGGGCGACTGCTTATTACTGCCAGGTGGGGATGAAAGTCCAGGTTCCCTACTCTGCTTTTGTTGACAGTGCTTGGGGGAGTATCTCATTGCTCTTCCTGGGCGGGGGTAAGGAATTGTAGATCCCTACTGATAACATCCTGGTTTGGATGGGAAAGAGTGTTGTGGTAATGTTCCCCTCTTGGCTTCTACAGAAGCTTCACTTTGTTGGACAATGATGAAAGTCTTGACTCTTCACTAAGAATTCACTAATTCCAATTAGGTGACTAAGCAGAAAGACTGAAGGAGAGAGTCTAGTTTCCCTTCTTGGCTTTTGATGGTTTGGGTAGAGTAGAATATAGCTGCATTTTTTTCTATGATGTTTGGCTGGAGTAGAGTGGTTATTATCTAAATGCTATCTGCCTTGCTAGGCTGCCCTTTTTATGGCCCTTTGGCTAGAGAGAGCAGGCTTTCCTAGGGACTTTTGTTGTCCATATCTTTGGTGTTTCTGGGTTACTGATTTCCCCAACATCACTCTGATAAGCAAAAAAAAAAAAAAGCCTAGGAAATCACTTCTGTATTTTTCCTTAGCTCCCAATGTTCTAAACCAGACTTCATTATTTTTTTCACCTTTCAGAGTCTTTTTATGTATGGTTTATACATAAATTCCAGGGCTTTCAGTTATACTTAGCAAGAAGAATAGAAAAGTATTTCTGCTCCATCTATTCAGAAACAGAAGTTGCCTGTTGTAAAATCATTTTTTCTTTGAAGAAATGAGTTTAACCTAGTGAAAGGATTTTTCTCCCTCTTTAAAATTTGAGATATTTTTATACTTCAAGCTTAAACTTAATTTGTATTATATTGTTCTCAACTCAGCCAAAACCCATACATTTGTCAGCACACTTAGGGAGATGCAATTTATTATTTGAAGATTGATTGTCTCATCTTTTCTAATCTTTAGAGAAAAAAAGTAAATTTGAGAATTTGCTGATATATTTCTATCATGAAAAAGGTGATACTTTATCATGGGAAAAAAGAGGCCCTTTTTCAAATAACATAGCTATGATCTCTTCAGGAATATTCCTTGGATTACTTATGCATGTTATTGACCAAATGTCCAGCATCACTATTCTAATATTGCCATATTAAAAATGAAGTTGTGAATAAGTTTGATTGTAGAGCAGAAAAATTAGATCACTATTACTTACATTGCCTGTTTTAAATGCTAGTAAAAATAAACCATCAATCGTTTTCTTCCCCCAGATGAGGAATATGTCTGATAAATCTCTCCGACTAGTGCTCTCCACATTCAGCAACATACGGGAAGAGCTTGGACATCTTCAGAATGACTTGACAGTAACATTTATTTTGATTTTTCTTTCCAAAGATTTTCTAGTTATTAGCTTCCTAACATACAAATCAAAGCACTCAGTCTGCCTTTTAAAAATTTAATACAATAATATTGTGCTCACCCAGATATAGTTATTTTCTTGCAACAGTTAATTGGGGTTGGAGGAGAGAAGTAAAGAGCTGTCCAGTGTGAAAATGAAAGAAACTTGGGTGCACACTTATTATTTAGTTTACCACTAAGGTAATTTAACACTTAAAGCCAGGGAGTAGTTTGTAAAATTAGAATAATCTGACTCATTGATTAGGAACTTCCCCTTTTCTGTAATAATAAAGCATACTTTGAATTTTTTTGAATGCTTGAAAACTTCTATCTCTAAGAACTAACAGTTTCTGATTTCTATTTTAATTGGTGTTCTTCATGACATTAGCTAGATACATTCAGAAGACTTTCCATACAGTGAACTACTCCTTGAGAACTTTGGAGTGGGTTTTTTTATTTCTGGGTTCTGATGAATTCATTCAGACTCTTAATTTGAAAATTCACATCCTGCTGGGATTAACAAGGAGTCTTTGTGGATGTAAGAAAAAATGTTAAATAATTCAGAAGGTTCTGCTTTATTGCACTTAGACTTCATCAAAATGTCTATCATGCAGGTTTTTAAAGTTTCAATCATTTTGTATCCCATATTTTGATCAACTTTTAGGATTCTGTTTTATTAAACAATTGCAAATGAAATAAGTGCTTATTTAAACATTTCAATGTAAATAGACCTTTGTATTATGTAACTGTTGACAAGTTTCTATAATTCTGAGTCATAACAAATAATTTTGGTTCTAGTCACTGGAAAATGATAAGATAAGACTTGAGAAAGACTTGGCATTCAAAGAAACTCAAATTAAAGAGTATGAAGAACTCTTGGCATCAGTGAGAGCTGATAATCGCCAACAGCAGGTAAATTGATATTTTCATTGATAATAAATTAAATTGATAGTTTTTCATATGCACAGTTAGAACATTGGAGTTATGAGATACAATCCAGACAATTAAAATATGATGGACTAATTTGTTCATATGGGAATTGAGAGGCCTTGGGTATCTCCAGTTACTGAAGCCCTCTCAAAAAAATATATGGATTTATATATATATATATATCTTAAGTATTTTAGATATGAAGTATAAACAATTCATAATTTTCTATTTTGTTGGGTGACAAAAATTATATAAATATTGAATATTTAAGTTCACTCACTCATTTGGTCTACTAGTGTGTTGCTAAAAAGGTTTTTGTAGATCTTAACACATGTTTGTGCAATGAGTAATTGAATGAATGAACTCTAAAAGTTTTCTACAGACATCTGAGCGGAGATGATTCTTAGGAAATCATAATAAATCTCTAAGGTTGATCCATTCCTAAAATTTGCTCCTGTGACAATCCCAAATTTTGGTTGAGTTTCCAGTTGTTACATAATCAGGCATAGGGTTATTTTGATGCCTACCAGAAGGTAGGTTATCATATTGCCAAGGAGTAGCAAGAGTTTGCTAAATTGGTACGCTGAAAACTCATTTAGTCTTGATTCCTTCTCACTCAAGAAGGTAAGTGAGAGTACTATCTTTCATAGCTGACTTAATTTACCATTTAAGGATAAATATATAAGCAAACTGGGCATGGACAAATATTTCTTTTGTTTCATTGAATTAATCAACTAAAAGTACTCTCTCCTAAAAAGTAGAATCCATTTGTCTTATTTACTATGCATTCTTTACAGCAAGGACGTCAAGACTCAACCTCAAAATGCCAAGCATTGGAAGAAGACAATCTCTCTCTTCGGCATACGCTATCAGACTTAGAATATAGACTAAAAGAACTGGAATACTGTAAGCGTAATTTAGAGCAAGAGAATAAAAATCTTAGAATGCAGGTACTCAAATTTTGTTTTAAGCATGTGCTATTGCCTTAATTATATCATTGGTTATATATACATCTATGTGCTCTGTTAAGTTGCTACAGTCGTGTCTGACTCTTTGCGACCCTATAGACCATAGCCCCCCAGGCTCTTCTGTCCATGGGATTCTCCAGGCAAGAATACTGGAGTGGATTGCCATGCCCTCCTCCAGGGGATCCTCCTGACCCAGGGATCGAAACTGTGTCTTTTAGTCTGCACTGGCAGGCAGGTTCTTTACTACTAGTGCCACCTGGGAAGCCCATATGTGTGTGTGTGTGTCTGTGTGTGTATCCAATTCAATGCGAGAAAATACATAGACTGCTTTCCCATGATTTTACATGAAGTTAAGTCTTAACTCACTGCCATTTCAGTTGTATAATGAACTTCCAAAAAATCCCTCTGATTATTTCAGTGTTTTGTTTAATTATGTGTTTTTCATCTATTAATGTTTTGTAATATAATATGTATTTCCTTCATAACAGTCTAATTACAGAAAATGATTTTGCCTTGTGTAGGTTTCTGAGACTTGCACAGGTCCGATGCTGCAGGCTAAAATGGATGAGATTGGCAACCATTACACGGAGATGGTAAAAAACTTAAGAATGGAGAAAGATAGAGAGATCTGCAAACTAAGGGTATGTAGATCCTACACTGCATAAATATACAGGTCTGCAAACTAAATTAAGGGAATGTAGATCCTACATTGCATAAATGTACAGGTCAGCACAGACTTTCTAATAAGATAATGTTATTTTCAAGTTTAACACTAAAGAAAAATCAACTGAAGGTAGAGTAATAGGAGTCTGTTGTAGAACTTTTTGTTAAATACATATCATTGTGTAAAGAATATTGTTAAATTGTTTTGTAATTTAGCTTCATCTTTTCTAGGAAAGAAAAAAAAAAGAAATTAAGTTGGGGTTGTTGGTTTTTTAATTTTTATTTATTTATTTGGTGATGGGGGAGGGGGAACACTTTATGATCCCACCTGAAGCTTGCTCTATGCAGGCAAGAACAACTTTCAAGATTGTCCAGTGAAGCCACATTTGAATTCACAAAAATCTTTTTTTGACTTTGAGGGGTGATACATAGCAAGAGCTTTGTCAAGTGCAAGGATAAAACTGTTGAATTATGTACCTGTAATTGGCATCAAAATCCATCAAGGTGATATTTGTGAGAATAATTGTACATTGCCATATTTTGTCATTCTAGGTCAAATTGACTAACCTTTAAATTACTGATACTTAATTGTAGTTATATAACTCAAATATTTTAATATAAAAACTGACCACAGAGTTTTTTTTCCAAATATAATGTACAGTCTTTACCAAAAATCAAAATGAAACAAAATAGAATTTGCTCAAAGGGAAATCAACTTGCAGATTTCCTCCACTGGTTTCTTTTCCATCAGAATGTTACTAATAACACTTTAACCTAACAGTCATCTGTGCATACATAATGCAGTAAAGAAGGAAATGAACAGGATTTGGAGTCAGAAGACCTGTCATGGAGTTGCAGCTGTGTTGCTTATTAGCTGTTGCTCCTTTGTATCATTTAACATCTCTGGATCTCATTTACCTGTTTTGTTAATAGGTTTATAATAACACTTATCTCAGAGGGTTGCTGTGAGGATTGAGAGAAGTTATGCAGGAGGAATATGTTGTTAAGTGCAAATCATGATATAATATTAGTTACTGAGTTTTCCTTAATTAGTATTTGAAAGAATATAAACTGCCTGTTTTCTTAGCTTTATTTTAATTCTGTTGCCTAGGATTTTTACTTACATAATGCCTAAGCCTAAATTCTAAAGTCACCTTTAAAAAGTGAGAAATTCCTAATTGGTATTTCAATTCATATTCAACATTCATAAAACTCCAAATGCTTATAACTATTGGTATTTTACTCTTAATTTCATAACAAGCTGTATAACTTTATGTCACTTAACCTCTTTGGAACTCAGTTATCCATTTTGTTAAATGAGAATTATAATAGTTCTAACTTCTTTTTAAATCCTTAGACTCAATTAAATCAGTACCAAAAAGATGTTTCAAGAAGAGAAGGAAGCTGCAGTGACTTCCAATTCAAGATTCATGAACTGACAAGTTTGCTGGAAGAGAAGGATTCCCTTATAAAGCGTCAGTCAGAGGTAACAGAGAAGGGGTCAAGGTGGAGAGGAACCATACAACTCAGCCATGTGGGACAAACACTTCCCACAAACTGAGAAAAGACATATTTCCAAGACTTAACTTTATTTATAAAGAAGAATGCGAATGACTATAAGAAGTAGAAGGCTCCATTTCAGGAGAAATTATTCAAAGGACAGACAGAATTAAAGCAAAAAAGTTATGCCTTTAATATTTTTAAAATGTTGATTTTCTACCTCATTAGCAATGAAACTTCCAAAAAGACTGAGTTGCTTCAGTAAGGGACTGTGTTATATTCCTTTCTATGACTATAGCATATGGCCCAAGATCTGTTATAATATAGGTACTGAAGGAAGAAAGTATCCAAAATTGTGGTTAATATCGTATTGCTGTTATTGAACAAATGGAACTTGTAGTTATGTTCAGTAATAGATTATCTTTTAGGAAACAATATCTGTTTCCATATTGCAGTTTCAATACTTTTCTGCTATAGTTATACTTTTTAATCTTTTTCAACAGAAATTTTCACATATTCACCTTGAGAATCATGCCCATTCTATCTCATGTTATCCCTTAAGTATAGAAATCCTATACCAGTTAGTGGATTCTTGCAGAGACTTATAATATAACTTATTAGGTATCATGAAGCAAGACTATATGGAATTCAACAAGTAGGATTGGAATATTCTTACCTCAAGGCTTAAAAGGCAGGGAAAAATTATTCTTAGAATCTTGTAAAATGATCAGAAATACCTCTTACCTCATGTTTGTACTGTTTTCAAATGGTTATATTGTCTTTTATTTGTAAGGAACTCTCGAAGTTGAGACAAGAAATATATTCATCTCATAACCAACCCTCCAGCAGTGGAAGGACAACTATTACAACTAGAAAGTAATGTATTTTTAATGAAATTTGGACATGATTTTGGTTATGATATAATCCAAGTTATAGCATGTTTACTTGATATATACACCCCTAGACAGAGTTTGGTGTTTTCTGCTGGCCAGTAATTCTACTGAGGAATGAATGTTCACAAAAAGACGATAAAATTCAATAGCACACTTTCACTGTATTTATAATACATTAAATACAATGAAAGTAAAAAGCAAATAATTCATTGTTTAACCAACCATATTAGTCAGGACTCTTTCAGTTGCACATGCCAGAAACCCAGCTTAAACTGGGAATCAGTTAATCCACTTAACTGGGATTGCTTGTTGTCCAAATGAATTTGTGTGATCAAAATATGTCTACAGAAATCTGTCTTTATCTTTGGGCTCTGTTCTTTCCTGCATAGACATCATTCTTAGGCAGCATCTCTTCTTATGTAATCAATATAACCATAACTTACATCACAGCAATTTAGCAAAATCAAATAGAAAGTGACTCTTTATGAATGCATTCAGCAAAAATCAAGTTTGGCTATTTCATATAAATGGAATAATGCAAAATGTAATCTTTGGAAACCAAAATCTTTCACTTCACATGTTTTCAAGATTCATCTGTGGTTTAGCATATGTCAGTACTTCATTGATTTTTGTTACTAAATCGTATTCCATTTTATGGATGTATATAACATTTTATTTATACATTCATCAATTGATGGAAATTTGGGCTGTTTTCAGTTTTGAACAATGCTACTGTAAATAGCTGTGTACAAATTTGTGTATAAATATGTTCATTTCTTTTAAGTATATACCAAGGAGTAGAGTTGCTGAGCACATAGTAACTCTGTTTAACTTTTTGGAGAACTAAACTTTTCCAAAGCAGCTGCACCATTTTATAGCTGTTAGCATTTGCCTTATATATTGTATTGCTTCTATATTGCATGCATAAATATATACAATTGTTATGTCTTCTTGGATTGATCCCTTGATCACTTTGTAGTGTCCTTCCTTTGTAGTGTCCTTCCTTGTCTCTTGTGACAGTCTTTATTTTAAAGTCTATTGTCTGATATGAGTGTTGCTACTCCAGCTTTCTTTTGATTTCCATTTACATGGACCATCTTTTTCTACTCCCTCACTTTCAGTCTGTATGTGTCCCTAGGTATGAGGTGAGTCTCTTATAGATCGTATATATATGGGTCTTGTTTTTGTATCCATTCAGTCAGTCTATGTCTTTTGGTTGGAGCATTTAATCCATTTACATCTAAGGTGATTATCAACTTTTATGTTCCTATTGACATTTTATAAATCATTTTGGGTTTGTTTTGTAGGTATTTTCCCCCTTCCTTTCCTTTTTTGTTCTCTTCTCTTGTGTTTCTTGCCTAGAAAGTTTCCTTTAGCATTTATTGCAAAGTTGGTTTGGTGGTGCTGAATTCTTTTAGCTTTTGTTTGTCTGTGAAGCTTTTGATTTCTCTGTTGAGTCTGAATCAGAGCCTTTCTGGGTAGAGTATTCTTGGTTGTAGGTTTTTTTCCCCCTTTCATTACTTTAAATATATCCTGCCACTCCCTTCTGGCCTGCAGAGTTTCTGCTGAAAAATCTGCTGATAACCTTATGGGGATTCCCTTGTATGTCATTTGTTACTTTCACCTTGTTTATTTGAATATTTTTTCTTTGTATTTAATTTGTGTTTCTTTGATTAATATGTGTCTCGGTTTGTTCTTCCTTGGGTTCATCCCATATGTGACTCTGCACTTCCTGGGCTTGGGTGACTATGTCCTTTCCCATGTTAGGGAAGTTTTCAACTATAATCTCTTCAAATATTTTCTCAGGCCCTTTCTCTTTTTCTTCCAGGACCCTTTTAATTCAAATGTCAGTGCATTTAATGTTGTCCCAAAAGTCTCTGAGACTGTCCTAATTTCTTTTAATTCTTTTTTCTTTCCTTTGTGGCAGAGATTTCCACCATTCTGTCTTCCAGGTCACTTATCTGTTTTTATTCCTCAGTTACTCTGCTATTTTTTTCCTTCTAGTGTATTTATTTCAGTTCTTGTCTTGTTCATCTCTGTTTATTTGTTCTTTAGTTCTTCTAGGTCTTTGGTAAACATTTTTTACATCTTCTTGATCTCTGCCCCACCCATTCTTTTTCCAAGATCTTGGAACATCTTTACCATCATTATTACTCCAAATTCTATTTTAGATAGATTGCTTGTCTCCTCTTCATTTAGTTGTTTTTGTAGAAGTTTATCTTGCTTCTTCATCTGTAACATATTTCTTTGTCATCTCATTTTGTCACTTACTATGTTTATGGTCTCCTTCCCACAGTCTGCATGATCATGGTTCCTCTTGCTTCTGGTGTCTGCCTCCTTGTGGGTGAGGTTGGTCCAGAGGCTTGTTCCATTATCCCCTTGATAGGGTGATCAGAGCTTGCCCTACATGTTGCGTGCCCTAGATATTGCTATTTGGTTGTCACTGCCCTGTCAGGGGTGGGGTCTGTTCCCTAGCTGTCAGAGTGGAGACCCTCAGATTTGTTTATTAGCTGCGTTTCTGATCTGTGGTATGAGATAGGTAAGATTGAAGCACTCCCACTGGGAGAGAAGCCACTGAGTATTCCTCCTCTGGAGGTGTTTACCTGTCAATGTGCTCTGTTGTGTCCCCCTTTGCCTGTTAATGAACTTACAAAGTACAATGTTGTTGGTGCTGTTCTTGGTCCCACCTTAACTGTGGGTATGCCAGCAATTGGCCCTGGTGACTCCCAAGCATTGTTTTCATCAGGCCATTGGCTCAGATCCACTGAAGTCAGGTCCTAGGACTGCATCAGCTATGCACCTGGACCTGCTTATATTCTGGTCTGCCCCAACCTTCACATGTACATGCCCACAAAGCCCACAGCTGCTAAAGTTAGACCACTCCCAGCTACAAGAACACTTGTGTCCTTTCAGATGTTTCACATGTACTGAATTTAGGAAGCCATCAGTGGAGGTGTAAGTGAAGTTTTCACAGCTGAGAAGAGAGATTTCACCACTTCTTCCTTAGTCACACATCCCCTAGTTTCAGCCCATTTGGACAGATTTCCTAGTAGGGAGAGCTATCCTTGTCCTCCTAGGACAGCATGGGCAGGTCCTGACTCCCACTGATGGATTTTCTAGACGAGCAAGTTTACCTACATGCTCCCAGGACAATGGGACAGCTCCTGGAACTCACTGGTGGATTTCCTAGTAGCTAGAGCTATCCGTGCTCTCCTGGGACAGCAGGGCAGTTCCAGCATCTGCCTGCAGGTCTGGAAGAGGTGGCCAGTGTCTGCCTCTGGAGCCCAAGATGGCGATGGTGACCCATGCCAGTCCCCAGGCCTCCAGTAGGCAGTGTCCTGTGCCTAGGAGCACTCACAGGGAAAGAAGCTCTTATGGTGGTCCCACCCCTCTCCTCATGTGGCTCCCAATAATGGTGCCTTCTTTCTCTGGTGGGCTCAGGCTTCTTCCTAGTACACCTAGACCTAGTTAGGTATAGTTTCCACACCTAACCCTGGTCCTCTCCCTGGGATTGAGCTCTGGAATCTGAACTTCAGCACCCAAGCCCCACTCTCACTGACAGAAGAATGTCTCAGGTTGGGGGAACACAGATTGGCAGTGCCGACCCTCTGTGCAGGTTACTCTCTGTTTTGCCTTCCACAAGCCTGTTGCTGCTCTCTCCCTCTTAGACTCCAAAAGTCTCCCTCTGTCCAGTATGATCTCTCCACTGGTGAGGAGACTTCTCAAGGTGTGGGAAACTTTCTTCCTTCACAGCTCCTTCCCAAGGGTGCAGGCCTCTTCTTTTTCTTTTTCCTTTAGTCTTACCCAATTATGCAGAGGGGTTTTTTAAAGTCTTTTTTGGGGATGTCTGAGGTCTTCTGTGACTGCTCTTTTGTCATCATACTCCTTTTTATGTTTTCAAGTCAAAAGATTTATCTTTAAATTTTTAAAAATTGTGATATAATTAACATATAACATTATTTTAGTTTTGGATATACAACACAGTGGTTCACTATGTGCATATTTCTAAGTGATCACCACAATAAGTCTAGTTAATCCTCATTACCATCCATAGTTACAATTTTTTTGTGATAAGAACTTTTAAAGATTTAATCTTTTAGCAACTTTCAAATATACAATACAGTATTATTAACTATAATTACCATACTGCTCATTACATCCCAATGTATTTATTTTGTAACTGGAAGTTTGTACCTTTTGACCACTTTCACCCATTTGGCCCACTCCCAACTCCTCCACCTCTGGCAACCAGCAATATGTTCTCTTTTCCTATGAGTTTGGCTTTTTTTAGATCCCATGTACAAGTGAGATAATATGGTATCTGTCTGTCTCTGTCTGGTTTATTTCATTTTGCATAATGTCCTCAAGGTAAATCCATTCTGTTGTAAATGGTAGGATTTCCTTTATTTTTTGGCTGAATAATATTCCAGTGTGTGTGTGTGTGTGTGTACTGAATATATAATACATAATATTTTATTTATCCATTCCAACATTGATGGACACTTACACTGATTTTATGTCTTGACTGTTGGTAAATAATGTCACAATCAACATTAGAGTGAAGATACCTCTTAGTGTTTTCATTTCCTTCTGTTAAATACCCAGAAGTTAAATTGCTAGATCATATGATAGTTCTATTATTAATTTTTTGAGGCACCTCTATACTGTTTTCTATAGTAGCTGCACCAGTTTGCATTCCTACCAACAGTGCAAAAGTTTCCTTTTTTTCCACACCCTTGCCAACACCTGCTATTTCTTATCTTTTTGATAATAGCCATTCTAAGACAGGTATGAGGTGATATCTTTCTTGATATCTTTAAATTGTGTGCTTTCTTTCTTTGCTAACCGATCTAGTTAGAACTATATCAATTTTAGTGATATTCTTGAAGTTATTTTCATTATTGTATTTTATCTGTTTTATTGGTTTATTAGATATATTTCTTTTTTTATGATTGATGTAAGTTTTAAAGTATTCCTTTTTATATTATCACAGTCTGTCCTCAAATAATGTATCTCATCACATGTAGCATAGAAATTTTATGGTAGTATACTTCTATTTTCCCTTCGTGATCTTTTTGCTATTTCTGTTATCTATATTTACTGTTACATATATTATAAACCCTCAAATACAGTATTTTATTGCTCTCAATAGTAAAATTATTTTTAAAATATTAAAACAAGAAAAACAATGTTTTATATTTACTCACATATTTATCATTTCTAGTGCTATTCATTCTTTTGCTTAGATCCAAAATTACTATCTGATAATCATTTTTCTTCTGTCTTAGATACTTCCTTTAATATTTCTTGCCATACTGCTCTGCTGGTGAAGACTTTTCTTGGCTTTTTATGTCTGAAAACAGTTGTGATTTTGCCTTTATTATCCAGTTATTTTTTCTGTGTGTAGAATAGTAACTGGAGAGATTTTTTCTTCCAGTACTTTAAAGCTGTCATTCCACTGTCTTCTGACTTTCATTATGTCTAATATGAAGTTTGATGTTAATTTTATGATTATTTCTCTGAGTAATGCACTTTTTTCTGTTTATGAGATTCTTTATCACTGGTTTTCAGCAATTTGATAATGATGTGCCTCTGTGTTTTTCTTCATCGTTATTTTTCTTGTTGTTCATTGAGCTTCTTGGATCTCTGTGTTTAGTTTCTATCAAATTTGGAAAGAATTAGGTTGTCATTTCTTCAATTATTTTTTTGTCTCCTGCTAATCCTATAATCCAGGATATATAATCCTATATCCTGTAATCCTTCGATTAGCATATATGAGGGCACCTGATATTTTACATGGCTAACTCATACTCTGTATATCTTTTTCAGTCTTTTTTTCTCTTGTGTTTGAGTTTGTATAATTTATCCTGATGTCTTCAAATTTAGTAGTATTTTCCTCTGCAGTGCCTAATCTGTTGTTAATCCCACACAACATTAATTTCATCTTTATAAATCTGATGTATATCATGTCTATCTTGTATATCACAGATTCTCACTGTGTTCATGCTTTCCTCCAACTTACTGATTATATACATTATATATTTATTTATACTTCTAGTAGATGAAACCTTGTTTATTTGTCATTTCTTGGTTTGTTTCTACTAATTCACTTTTTTCTTTACCATGACTCATATATTCCTGCTTCATTCCATGCCTACTAATTTCTTATTGAATGCCATATGTTATGATTTTACATACTTGAGTTCTGGATATTTTTTATCACACTAAGAATTTAGGAGGTTAGGTTATTTGGAAACAGTGTAATAATTTCAAGTTTTGTTTTTAAACTCTCAGAACAACTTGCAGTCTAGGACCAAGTCATCCCACTACTAAGGCAGTAGTAGTGTTTTGTTATATTTGCCTGATGCCTTCTAGTATTAGGAAGTCTTTTCACTCTGGTTAGTGGAACACAGACTGGAGTTCCCTTCACCAAGCGAATTCCAGGAATTTTAAGACTATTCCTTTTCAGTGGTTCTTACCCCAGCCTCAGTAGCTGTTTCACATGCCTATACTGATCAGTACTCACCCAAAGACTTGTAGGGGAATTCTCTACAGATCCCTTCACCTCTCTCCAACTGTATAGCTCTCTCCTGTCTGGTATTCTGTTCTACAAATTCTGACTCCAGGCAGTGTGCTAGGCACTTGTAGGGCTCATGTCATCTGCTTCCCTTCTTTGGGATCACTGTCTTGTGCTGCCAGTGGTCCATCATTGCCATGAGCAGAAATACATCCCTCTTATTCTCTTGAAAATAATAGTTTTAAATCTGTGTACACTAAGAGATTTTCTTTTTAGAAAAAGTTAAAAGGCATTCAGAGACAAATTAAATAAGGAAAGTCAAAGTAGGAGTGACTAAAAAGTAATGAAATTATTTTCTTGTCCAGCCTGTAAACTAACTTTTTTTTCCTATATAGGTACAGGACACAGTATCCAATCCTAGGCCTCTTGTATGATGACTATGAATATATACCACCAGGTAGTGATACACAAACTATTGTTATTGAGAAAACAGAAGACAAATGGACTTGTGTAAGTTCATGGGATATTTCTAGAGTATATAATTAGGGAGAAAAAATCCTAAGGCCATTGCGTTTTGTTAGCAGAGTTTCTCAGCCTCAGCACTATTAATATTTGGGGCTGGATAATTTGATGTGAGGGACTGCTCTGCACATTGTAGGACATTGTAAAACTATATAGAATCTGATTTTTAACACTATGATAATGACAGCCTTTTTCTTATGTTAAAGTCTTCCTGAGTACTGAAAGCAGGTAAGACTAATCTATGGTTTTTAAAGTCAGGAAGTGGTTGGTTATGTTTGAGGGCTGGCACCCGATTGGAAGGAAACATAAGGAAGACTACTGGGGTACTAATAATATGCTCTTTCTTGATCTGAGTAATGGTTGCATATATGTGTTGAGTTTAGGAAAATTCATTTAGTTGTACACCTATGTGTATACTACTTCTAAGTTTATTATATTTCAATAAAAGTCTTAAAATGCCTAAGTATATCATGATAAGCAACAGATAAATATATGTCAATCAACTATTCTGTAGAACCCTTTGAGGAAATTTTAAATGTAGATTTATAGTTAATAAAATACTGCAGGTGTATAATTAATAAATTACTGCAGATATAATTAATAAAATTAAATATCTGTTAACTCACTTTAAACAATTATCTTTTGGTTGAACAAGCTCAAATATTTGAATAAATTAAAAAAAATTCAGAAAGCTGTTAGCTCTGAAGCCCTTCTCTAACTGTGGTCAAATCATTAATCTTGTATATATGGTTATCTATCATCAGTGGAAGCAACCAACATTCAATAGCCCTAAAATAAAAATAATTTGAACTTTGAAATATATTTTAATATATTGCATTTCTTAGGTCACTAATTAGTTGAGAATTACTTATTACTATTATTCCCCAGAGGTGGCATAAATGTGAGGACCTGACAAATAAAGGGTCTATAGAATAATAGTCGTTACTTTTACCTTCATTAATAGCATACAGCAATGAACAGCAAACTTGATATCTGAAGGTACTAGATACTATTAGCAAGTTCAAAATGTATTTAAGTTCACAGATGATAAATGTGTATTTATCAGCAGAGACTTTTGGATATATTTAATCTCTAAATATGACACCAAGGAGTAAATCTACTTAAATCTTCCTCCCCTGTGCTTCAAGTCATTTGAAAATTATACCTTGACTAAAGTCAGATAAACCATTGTGTCATTGACTATACATATAAAAAAGTGCCAAAACAGCACCATGCATTTCCTTTGGTATTATTCGTATCAATGTACGTAGTGTTTATAACTTTGGCCATATAATTATAATGTCTTAAATTAATTATAAGCCAGTTCTAAACTATTTTTTTTTCTTTTCTAGCCATGAATGAATCCCCAGCTCAAAGGAATTTTTTGTGTCTTCATTAGTACTTTATTTTTTCATAACTAAAGCCAATCAATATTTTAAACCATGCTACAACCCTGCAAGTCTAATGGAATTAATTATACAGATGACAGTTTCTCCAGCCATTTATAAGGCCTGAATCCTATCACATTCTTTTATTCAATATAGCAACATACTAATTTTTAAAACTCAATTACAAACTGTAGGACTTAATCCACTCTTTTTCAATAGGGTGCTTCCTAGACAGAGTTAATTTTGTTGGGGTAGACATTTTACAAGTTATCTCACTAGAAGTTTTCCTATGATATAGAGACTTCCCTGGTGGTTCAGACGGTAAAGCGTCTGTCTACAATGCAGGAGACCTGGGTTCAATCCCTGGGTTGGGAAGATCTCCTGGAGAAGGAAATGGCAACCCACTCCAGTATTCTTGCCTGGAAAATCCCATGGACGGAGGAGCTTGGTAGGCTACAGTCCATGGGGTCGCAAAGAGTCAGACACGACTGAGCGACTTCACTTTCACTTTAGCTGCAGGAGTAAATACTATTTTTTAATGACAACAACAAAAAGCGATATTATTGAATTAAAAAAAAAGTTTAGTGCATGGTATATACAGAATATATTTGCTTTTCTCATATTAAATCTTGTGATTAAAATAGATGATTTATTACATGTACAAAGGAGTTACATTTATACTTCTTTGAGATAAAACTAAATCAAAGGTGATGGTTAATTTCATTTATTAGGGAAATGGGATAATATTTTTTAAAATACTTAAATCTACCAGATTGTACATTATGGTATTATGGTTCTAAGTACTTGTCAGTGGCTTAGCAAATCTGTTCTTTTGAAGCATATCATGCCCAAATGAGTACACCCACTTTCTTAAAAACAAATAACACTTTATTGCAGTAGAGAGTGGAAGGAAGGTGGGCTTTTTTTTAAACTAGTGGTAGACAAAACAACATTGAAATACTGTGTAAAAGTGAAACACTTGATATCTGTATTCTACTTGGGAGAAAGAGATCTTATCATAAAATATTTAATGTATTTTGAAGTTGGTTGATTAACTGGGTTCTAATGACCTTATAAAGTGAACTAAAGTATTTTCTAAATATATTAGTAGATATGAATGAACTTTTAAAATTTCAACCCCTTTGTTTAAAGTTAAGAATTAGCAAAAATTAAAATGTTTAGCATTGAAACAAGTATACTATCAAGGGTGAAACAGACCACCAGCCCAGGTTGGATGCATGAGATGGGTGCTCAGGGCTGGTGCACTGGGAAGACCCAGAGGGATGGGATGGGGAGGGAGGCGGGAGGGGGGATCCGGATGGGGAACACATGTAAATCCATGGCTGATTCATGTCAATGTATGGCAAAAACCACTACAATATTGTAAAGTAATTAGCCTCCAACTAATAAAAATAAATGAAGAAAAATTAAAATGTTTGTATTTGACAAAGTATAGATTAAGGTAACAAATAAATCTGGATTTATATGTGAATGAGGTTTTGCACTGAAATGTCTTTGCAAATATCTATATATAATTCTGTCATTCTTTATATTCTAATAATTATCCATTATACTAAGAAACTGTTAAGATAGGAACATATGAGGCACTATACTGAATCAAACCACAAATGAAAAGAAAAATGTTTTTAATATTTATACAAATATTCAAGTTAGTCTTGATATGAAGCAAAAAGTCTTATTTTCTTAATACTCTGACTAAAATGTTAAGCTCTGTAATGTGGGTTGGTACAATTCTAATCTTATTAGTGTTCTGTAACAGAATGAGCTATATAGTCCTTACCTTTTTTCCCTTAGTATAGGAACAACAGGGAAATTTCTCCTCTGCTAACTACTCATATATGTAACTGTAACAAAATTGTTATCTCCCCATTATACATTATGTAAGTGGAGGTTTTTAGTAGCCTGATAGAAAAGTGCTACCATAGCTGTTTTAAAATTAGAATGTGATTTTCCTAAAATATTCATATTAAAATAACAGTGCCCAAAATTTGGGCTCACTTGATCCATGCATAGCAAGAGAATGGGGGTTATAACAAGGTAATTATTATACTTAACAAAGTTATATGTATATATTTCTTTTCAAATTTTTTATTAAGTTCAATAGAAACATGTGATTGTTTTCCTCTCCTAAGTTTCACACAGCTTATCTCTGAAAACTGCAGATATTGTCAGGTGAGGAATGCCTGTTTATCTAATTTCTGTTCCAGCATATTTTACTTTAGATGTTGAATAAAATGGAGACTGTGCAATGACATGCAAAGTTAATTTAAGTGTATAAATAAAATATGTATCTATGTGGTTTTTGTGGAAGTCCTAGTAGGAAAAATGCAGTATGGATGTTTAGCTTAGCTGTACATTTTGGTCAGAAAGTTACTATTCACATGAATACTTATGTTAGAGCTAACAAGCACCATAATAGAAAACTCTGATGTGGATTACTAGAGACAACACTTTAACATAGCTGGACCTCTCATTGATGCAGGTTTCTGCTTAAAATGAGAATTTCCTCACTTACAAACCTAGTCCTCTAAATTCCATAATTCAGTAAGTTCATAACTAGATGCCATAAAACATTCTTCCCATTTTTGTAATGTTTTAACTGTAATACTTTGTCTTTACAGAAACAGTACAAAAGGAACAAAATAAAGCTCAAAAAATTGCATGCTACCACTCAATTTAGATCACTTTAACAAAAAGCCATTCTCACTTCTCATTATTATAATCCACAAAGATAACATCGTGTAGGCATAATACCCATGAAAGTAAATAATAAGCTGTGAAAAGACTTACCTGCAAGGTCTCTCTCCCCCACCAGACACCATTACTAAATTTATTGGATTTCCATGGTACTTGTCCAGTAAAAAATGCAAAAGTACTTTTTTATCCATCTTAGGATAAATAAAATATATTTAAAAAACAAATAACAGAATAAACCACATTTGTCTTATAAAACCATTAATCTTTAGTGACAAAACAAGACATACCACCTTTGAGCCTACAGAGGAACACTGGAATAGTAATATGACATAATTACATGATAGCCAGGCAGTCTTGGTAGTCTTGGATCAGTCTCTTGTATATGAAATATTAAGTCCAGAGTCTTTATGTTTGGCTTCCTTCCCATTTTTTTATTATTAAAGTTTATGTTCCAGACATTTTTTATGTCAAGGGATAGACTTTATGACACATTAATAGCTGGTTTGCTAACACAATCAGTATTGAATACTCCTTCCCCAAGTGTGCCAAAATATAATAAATCAGACCAATTTCTTAAAATGGGAGAATATATAAGCTTTTTGAAGTAGTTTCCTAAAGGGGTCTGATGTGCCAGTTATGTTATGATGGGGAGGCTGGGATCTAGACTGGGTAGCTGGGAGTTACATTATGGGTTAAATAGTTCCAATACTGCCAATTGGTCCAAATTTTAAAATGGAGATTTTCCTTTGGAATAGTTACTTGGGTAATGCTCAAAGAGAGAGTCCTAGCAACTGGAACAAGTCAGGTGAGAACATTTTTGAGATACCTAGTGCTAGAGCCTTGACCCTACAAAATCTAGAAGTTCTTTTATAGGGCCTCTAGATTGCCAATAACAATAGGCAGTTCCTATCTAAGAGGTTCCAAGGTTCTAAGAGAACTTTGTTAACCAGTATCATATTTACAGGCCAATTCTTTTAGTAAGACAGGGTGGAATTATCTTGTGATATTATAGGGTTCTAATCTAGCTCTGCATTTTCTCTAAATGAAATCTTATGAGTCCTTAGTTTTGATAGAATTCCAGTTCTAGCCAATTCTCATAATAAAGGGAACTAGAAAGAACTGACCAAGAGGATTGTTTAGTTCCCCTGCCTTCATGTGAGATGTCTTCTTTTTCTGGAAGTAAGCATATTTGGAACTGTGTGATATCTTCCTTTAAAACTATGCCTGGTATGACAAAACCCACTGCAATGCTGTGAAGTAATTAGCCTCCAACTAATAAAAATAATTGAAAAACAAACAAACAAACAAACAAACAAGTATGCCTGGGATTTACCTCAAAATAAGCCAGTGAGACAATAGGGAATAAAAGTAAACCAATGAGGTGTAGGTGGGTTAAAGCAGGAGTAAGGAAAAGTAGAAATGAATCAAAATTGACCATGTAAGTAATGATTGCTGCAGTTGGGTAATGGCTATATAGGGGTTCATTATATTGTATATGGTTGAAAGTTTTTTTGCAATAAAAGTTGTCATAGGTTTCTTTAAGGGAAGGTCAAGGTTCAAACTGGTGGTTTTCCTGTATGAGACATGAATTGAATTTGAGAGCTCTACCTGAATAATTCTTAATATTTTCCTATCATGGTATAGGCCACTTGGAAGTAACAATCAGACAAATCCATTTCCACATAATGACCCTGAACTGTTCTAGAAAAGTGCCTATTCTTTTAGTAATTCCAAAATGATTCCTCCTTCTTGTGAAGGTACTTTGACTTCATTTTTTTGTCATATAAAATAGGCCTGTCCGGGTAAAATCTGCATTTTTAAAGGCAATCTCTTGTTTGTAACATGGGCTGAATTCTTACCTGTTCTATCTTGGCTGAGGTTTTCTAGATCCAATTAATAAGTGAATCCATTTGCTTTTCTTCAGCCCCACTGTAGCCATGAATGAATGGAATAACCTCTTCACATGGCTCCCTGCTTCCCTTGGCTTCTCTACAATACATTCTTCGCACAGCTTCCAAAATGATCTTCAAAATGTAAATCACATCACTCCTTTCCTTAAAACCCTCTGACTTATTTCAAATTCTCACAGGTCTCATCCATTATCAGTTCCTTTCACCATGATGCAGCCAAAGCTTGTACCATCTCAGGTTGTCTGTATTTGCATGTTTCTCTGCCTTGAATGCACTTGCACAAGATCTTCACATGACTGGTTTCTTCTTGGCACTCAAGTCTCAGCTCAAATGCCAAGTCCTCAGTATGGATTTCCTCATTATACTCACTCGAAATTGTTTAAGCAAAGCTGCCAAAGTGTACCAGAATTACATGGAGGGCTTTGTCTAACACCTCACTATTTCTATTGGTGGTTAACACATTGGCAGCTTGATAGAAATGCAGAATAGTAGACCCCAGCTCACACCTATTGAATTAGAATATGTATTTTAACACTATCCCTAGACAAACTATAGACATTAAAGCTTAAAACACTGGTCTAACATGTAATGGCTTTTTCTCTTAGTGATCATTAAAGAATAATTAACCCAACTGACAGAGTCTTAAGCAACAGTGCTATATATCTAGGTACATGAATTCTACTGAACACTGACTACTATGCTCATTTGCAGAATCTTTCTCAAAGCCTTGACTTAATGAATGTATATTCGTCTATGGGAACATAATTAGATTCATTTTTTAGGATCATGTTACTTAAGCAGGCTAAGAATTTTTAGTTTTCCCTATAATACTAAGTCTCAAGTCTTAAGATGAGCAACTTTAAAGCATTCCATCATGGTTTTAACAAAAAATTTTGAGGAATAATCATGCTATAGCCATCATAACTGTTTAAATTCCTAGCTCATGTTGTTAATGCACAAAATTCTATAAAACATTAAACTGCAGACAAAAAATGCCTAAGAGTAATTTTAAGTAAAAAGTCTTGAAAGCAAGAATAGACATTATAACACAACTTTAAATAAACTCATAAAGCCTTTATGCACAAAATTCTATAAAACATTAAACTGCAGACAAAAAATGCCTAAGAGCAATTTTAAGTAAAAAGTAAAAAGTCTTTTTACTCAAGTAAAAAGTCTTGAAAGCAAGAATGGACATTATAACACAACTTTAAATAAACTCATAAAGCCTTTAAGTGCAATAAATGCTTTTTATTGTATGCTCATTTCAATGAGTAACATTTAGAAATAATAATCCCACATTAACAGTGACAATCTTATCTTACAGCGTGTACATCATTTACAACCACATGACACACAACTTTAGATTTTCCAAATTTAATATTCTGAATTAAGAAAGATAAAAAATTTATTCTCAAGGAACTGATTCTTACCTGGTGCAAAAACAGAAAGGTGAACATTATTTAAAACACAAAGCCACAATATAGCATGGAGTAAAATTACATTTTAATTATACTGAACAGCTGAGTGTAAACATGAAGCAACTAAAACTTAAAAGTACACATCATATGCATTACATTTATGAACAGGATTTTCATTAAATTTCCCTAAACCAGCTTTTTATATTAAGCGCCATGTTGATTTGCAGCATGCTAACATAAAGTGTTGTTAAAAGGATGCATATTTTATACAATGTAAACTGAATATCCACCTTCAAGCTCTATTGGCAGCATAGTGTTTTGTTAAATACTGCATAAATACTGCCTCACATTGAAAATGTATGTTAATAATATGGTATATAGATTTTAAAAATCAAAATTTTCAATAATGGCATAAAATTGCACCTTTAAACATTAGAGCAAGTAAGACTGGAACAATCATACTTGCTATGACTGTCCTAAAAAAACTAAATATTTAAGAAAACTGTGTTCTCTCAATTTAATCTTAATATCATTAAGAAATATAGTGCTAGCTTTGTTTGCAACATTACTGTTGCGTCCATTTTAGAAAGCCACATTTGACTCAAATATACTTTTGTCATATATGCCATACTGAACATCAATCAACTTGAACATCAGAAAAAAGGGGAATTTTAATCTTTAGACTTCAGTACAGAATGCTGTATTTTAAACATCCTATCCTGTAATAAAACCTTAGTAGCTTTGAAATCCTTCTAAATAGTATTGAATTAATCTAACCTGTTTTTCAGTGAAATTTCTTTTAATGAATACACAAAACTTTTGCCATTTCTGGAATTCAATTTCCAGGTACCATATAAAGATACAGTGACTAAGTGACTGATGGATGACTGCATTTTATTTTTCCATCCCATTTCTAAAACTGCATAAAAGTGAGACTTGTTTGCCAAAGCAAAGCATCACTCCTTAATTAGATATGATCTTTTCAGAAAGATTTGTCTCTAGTATGATCAGCCAAATAAAGTGGTTGTCTTTGCTCTTCCCCTCTGTAGTTGAATTATGTTTATACCATTAAATAGACAATAAGGTTTTCTGCAACCATTCTATGGTGCTCCTTAAATTCTTTAAGTAATTTCAAAGGGCTATGAGATCCCCTCTCAATTCAAATACATTAAGATCTTTAATAAAAAGAATGTAAATTTATAATTTAATATCAAGCTATGTAACCAGGTGAAACAGTTTGTGAAATTATCTTCCCATGTAGCATGTCATATTTTCTAAATAGCTTTTCTTTATATTGATCTTATTATATAAGAGCCTCCTTGTGGTGCCTCATAATATGCTGATTTTTTTCTGATGGTCGTCGGAATCCCTTCTTGCAGAATTCACACCTGTGTGGATAGTCTTTTGTATGTATTGATATCACATGTCGTTTAAAGCCAGATGCATCTGTAGTGCTGTATTCACAATACTCACATTGGTAAATCTTCCTTCCAGTGTGAGTCTTCATATGCTTTTTGAGCTCATTTTGTTGTCTGAACCCTCTTTTGCATCTTTTACACTTCAATGACTGATCCTTAGTATGAACTGAAAGGATATGACCACTAAGAATAAATGGATCTGATGTTTTAAAGTCACAGTGCCTACACTGATGAATCTTCCTACCCTTATGGATATCACTATGCTTTTTGAGCTCAGAAGGGCGATGGAAACCTTTATCACAGACCTCACATTTGTGAGGAAAATCCTTAGTGTGGACAGATATGATGTGCCGCTTAAGGTCACTTGAGTTGGTGCTCTTATGGTCACAATGAGGACACTGGTGTGTCTTATGTCCTTGAAACAAATCCAGATGGCGTTGAAGTTCTCTCTCATCACCAAATGCTTGGGGACAATGCTCACATTTATATGGTAAATTGTTACCATGTTTAGACTTAATATGAGTTTTCAAATTTGATTGATCTGCACACCTGAAAACACAATACTGACACTGATATGGCTTCTCACCAGTATGGGTTCTCATATGTTTCTTGAGTTCAGAAGGATGTCGAAAGCCCTTCCCACACTCAACACAAACATGAGGAAAATTCTTGCTGTGAACAGCCAGTAAATGTCGGTTTAACAGTCCTTGTTCTGCAGTTTCATAGTCACAGTATTTGCACTTGTGCATCTTCGGCTCCTTGTCTCTTAATATAAGTTTATTTGAACTCAATGGACTAGCTTCTCTGTATCTTCGTGTGTATTCTGTAAATTCATGGGTTTTGTCAACTTTGTTTATAAGCTTATGGCTTTCTAAATGGTTATGGAAACTCACTTTCTTGTTAGTTGTAAAGTCACAATCTGTACACTGATACTTTTTTCTCATCAAATGATCAGGATGATTCTTCATGTGTCTTTTCAAGAATCCTCTGGATTTAAACTTTTTTGTGCAAATATGGCAAGGATACACTGTCAGGGGTTGTCCATCAGGGCCTATTATAACAGCTAGATTAAAACAAACAAACAAACAAACAAAAAAAACAAAAACGGAAGTTGGAACATTTGGCCAGACTGTTTTAAAAGGGTTTTACAACAAAGATAGCAAAATTAGCTGACATTCACAATGTGAGTATACTAGTAGAATAAAACCCTGTAAGACAAGATGTAGATTAAACGCAACTTATAATAAAGTAAAGCTCCAGGAGTTAGTGATGGACAGAGAAGCCTGGTGTGCTGCAGTCCATGGTGTCGCAAAGTCAGACATGACTGAGAGAATGAACTGAGCACGCTAAAACATAATGAGCAGCACTCTACTATAGACCATTTATCTGCCAAAATGCTATATCACATGCATTTTGTAACAACCTGAAAATTCTCTTTTAAAAAACATCACCTGGATAAAAAGCAAACAAGCACAGATTTGCTAAGTAACAGTAAAACATTTTTTAAAAAAAACAACTATTTAGATAAAACACAAGTATATGAGAGTAGGACTAACTACACTACAAACAACTGACTTATATTCTCAGGTTACAAAAAATACTACTGCATTTCAAGTAATTATAATATTCATAAAGCAATGTATTAGTATTTTACCTGTTTGCCACTGCCTCGTTTCTCCCCTTCTCCTCTTCTTGGTTTTTTGTTTAAGTACTTTATTTGTATTAATACTATCACAGATTTGAAGGTATTGTGCTGCTGTACTACTTCTGTTTTCTAATGTTGAGTCTAAAGTATTTCCTGAAAAAAATCAATACACCATTAAACTATATATATTTATACTCTTTTCATTTTGATTAGATGAATTACTAGAGAAAACTTGGCATTCAATTGCCATTGAAGTGCTAAATTTCACAAAGTACACTCATCTCTCAAGTGAATATGCAAAAATATGATACCATGTGAAATTAACTTTAAAATATCCCAGTTTATTCATCCTAAAGGAACAAACTGATCAGGTAAATGAAACGTAAGAAACTGAATTTTATGACCATGAACAAAATCTTTACATCAGCTCAATTTTCTCACTAATGAAGGCTGATGAAATTAAAGAGATTTAGCAAAGAATTAATTTATACATGTCAGACAACCAATACAATCATGGTAACTGTATAATACATGACAAACAACAACTTCTTGTATTTATGCTTCAAAATGGTTTACTTAATGTTTAAAAGTAGTAAGATTGATTTTTTAAGAGTTAAGATAAATGTGACAGGCAATTTACCAAAATTTCAATGGAATCAGTGTATACAAAATACTTAATAAAATATCAGTTCTCACAATCTCTTGTGTTATGCAATTTAGTTTAAAAATGTAGCCCAAGATACTGTTTAGCTTAAATGCTATGATATGTATGTCTCTCATTAATTCACCTGAAATCTATATTTAAATTTAGAGAGTGAAAAACCTCCTAAGGTTAGAAACAAGATAGTCAGATACTTTATTCCCCCTGTGTAAGAAAATAAAAATAACTATCAAGCATGGAATAAAAAACACTATATGAAGTATATTAAAACTAAAAAATACTTAAGCTGACACATGAGTTTTATGTAACATCTATATAAATCTACTGGCTGCACAGAAATTAAGAAAATAGTTCCATCCTAAGGAGAACATTAACAAATGGCTGATATCATGGGCAATTTTTATTTTCAAGTCAGAAAAATTTCTATAATTTTTTTCATAGTAACCTTTTATGGCCCATGCAGTAAGTGGCCTGACATTTGTACCTTGAAAAAGAAATTTTTTATTTTTACTTTCTGGCAACATCGTGTGGCATGTGAGATCTCAGTTCCCCAATCAGGAATCAAATCTGCACCTCCTGCAGTGGGCACATGGAGTCTTAACCAGTGGACCTCAAGGGAAATCCTGAGGTAAATCTAAAATGAACTGCGTTCACAGAATTACATACATTACGTCTCTAAATAAAATTCCTTGACTAGGCAAATAAGAGTCTAATGGGTCTGTACACACAAACTAGTAACTCTTTATCTACCAAGAATATACAAAACCAGCTACTTAACTTACATCTCACATATAATGCTCTCTCACCTGATGACTGACAATCTTCATACCTTCGAGAAACTCTTCTTTCATCTCCTTAAAAAAAAAGACAAATTAAAAACTGATAGACTGAGTATAACAATTATCAATGGATCACATCTACAAAATCTTACATCAATCACCATTCCTTGGATTAAACTTTTTGTTGTTGAGTTCTTCCACTCCCATAGATTAGATAATTTCACACACTGAAAGTAAGGGCTGCTGTGAACATCCTTGGAACTACTAATTTATAGGAAAACCTTACTTTCTATATCAAACCTGAGTAGATATTCTATGAGGCCATCATCACCCTGACACCAAAACCAGACAAAGATACCACAAAAAAAGAAAATCATAGGCCAGTATCACTGATGATGGGCTTCCCTGGTAGCTCAGCTGGTAAAAAATCCACCTGCAATGCAGGAGACCCCAGTTTGATTCCTGGGCTGGGAAGATCCCCTGGAGAAGGGATAGGCTACCCACTCCAGTGTTCTTGGGCTTCCCTGGTGGCTTAGATAGTAAAGAATCTGCCTGCAATGTGGGAGACTTCAGTTCAATCCCTGGGTAGGGAAGATCCCCTGGAAGAGGGCATGGCAACCCACTCCAGTATTCTTGCCTGGAGAATCCCCATGGCAGAGGAGCCTGGCGGGTACAGTCCAAGGGTTTGCAAGGAGTTGGACACAACTGAGTGACTAAGCACGTCACTGATGAACATAGATACAAAAATCCTCAACAAAATTCTAGCAAACAGAATCCAGCAACATTTTAAAAGGATCGTGCATCACGATCAAGTGGGCTTGATCCCAGGGATGCAAGGATTCTTCAATATACCCAAATCAATGTGATATATATTATTAATAAATTGAAAGATAAAATCATATAATCATCTCAATATATGCAGAGAAAGCTTTTCACAAAGCTTTTCACAAAAATCATTACCCATTTATGATAAAAACTCTCTAGAAAGTAGGCAAAGATGGATCAATACCTCAACATGATAAAGGCCATACATGACAAACCCACAGCAAACATTAATCTCAGTGGTGAAAAACTGAAAGCACTTCCTCTAAGACCAGGAACAAGACAAGGGTGCCCACTCTCACCACTACAATTCAACATCGTTTTGGACGACCTAGCCACAGCAATCAGAGAAGAAAAAGAAATAAAAGGAATATAGATTGGAAAAGAAGCAAAACTCTCACTGCTTGCTGATGACATGATATTATACATAGAAAACCCTAAAGATGTCACCAGAAAATTACTAGAGCTAAGCAATGAATGTAATAAAGTTGCAGGATATAAAATTAGTACACAAAAATTGCTTGTATTCCTATGTACTAACAATGAAAAATCAGGAGAAATTAATCAAAGAAGCCCATTCACCACTACAACAAAAAGAATAAAATACCTAGGAATAGACCTGCCTAAAGAGACAAAAGACCTATATGCAGAAAACTATGAATCAAAGATGACATAAACAGATGGAGAGATACAATATGAAAATGATTATATTACCCAAAGTAATCTACAGATTCAATGTAATCCCTATCAAACTACAAATATATTTTTCACAAAACCAGAACAAACAATTTCACAATTTGTGCAGAAGCACAAAAGACCCTGTGGAAGCACAAAAGATCCCAAATAGCCAAAGCAATCTTGAAAAAGAAAAACAGAGCTGGAGGAATCAACCTTCCTGACTTCAGACTATACTACAAACCTACAGTCATGAAGACAGTATGGTACTGGCACAAAAACAGAAATATAGACCAATGGAACAAGATAGAAAGTCCAGAGATAAACCCATGCACCTATAGGCACTTTGTCTTTGACAAAGAAGGCAAGCATATTCAATGGAGAAAGGATAGTTTCTTTAATAAGTGGTGCTGGGAAAACTGGACAGCTACTTGGAAAGAAACTACAATATTTCTTAACACCACAAACAAAAATAAACTCAAAATGGATTAAAGACTTAATAGGTAAAGCCAGAAACTATAAAGCTCTTAGAGGAAAACATAGGAAGTACACTCTTGAATAAAAATCACAGCAAGATCCTCTTTGATCTACCTCTGAGAATAATGGAAATAAAAACAAAAGTAAACAAATGGGACCTAATTAAACTGAAAAGCTCTTGCACTACAAATGAAACAATAAACAAGATGAAAAGACAACCCTCAGAATAAGAGAAAATAATTTTAAATGAAACAACTGACAAAGGATTAATCTCTAAAGTTTACACACTTTAGCAGCACATGCAGCTCAATACTAGAAAAATGATCAATCAAAAAATGGGCAACAGATCACTTCTCCAAAGAAGACATATAGATGGCCAACAAATGGATGAAAAGATGTTCAACATCACTATTAGAGAAATTCAAATCAAAATTACAGTAAGTGTATCACCGCATACCAGTCAGAGTGGGAATCATCAAAAAATCCACAAACAAATGCTGGAGAGAATGTGGGGAAAAGGGAACCCTCTTGCACTGTTGGTGGGAATGTAAGTTGATACAGCCACTATGGAGAACAGTATGGAGATTCCTTAAAAAACTAGGAATAAAACTACCATATGACCCAGCAATCCCACAGTTCAGAAAGACACATGTACCCTCAATGTTTACAACAGCACTATGTACAATCGCTAGGACATGGAAGCAACCTAGATGCCCATTGACAAATGAATTGATAAAGAAGATGTGGTACATATATACAATGGAATATCACTCAGCCTTAAAAAGAAATGATCTGAGTCAGTTCTAGTGTGATGGATGAACCTAGAGCCTGTTACACAAAGTGAAGTAAGTCAGAAAGAGAAAAATAAACACAGTATATTCAGGCATATATATGGAATCTAGAAAAATGGTATTGATGAACCTATTAACAGGGAAGGAATGGAAACACGGACATAGAAAATGGACTTGTGGACACAGTGGGAGAAGAGAAGAGTAGGATGAACAGAGAAAGTAGCCTCGACAAATATACACTGCCATGTGTAAAAGAGACAGCTGGTGAGAAGTTGCTGTATAACACAGGGAACCCAGCCTGGTACTCTGTGATGACCTAGAGGAGTGGGGCTGGGGGACAGGAGGGAGAAGAGGGAGGCAATATACGTATAATTATGACTGATTCGCTTTGTTGTATGGCAGAAACCAACACAATATTGTATAGCAATTTTCTTCCAAATAAAAAGTAAATTAAAAGATTGGAAATGGGAGCTGTTCTTACTATGCAAATGAAAACAAGACTCCTTGATTTACAATTAAATTATAGTTTTTAATTTAAAAAAAAGAGTAGATATTTCTGCAGAATACCCTCAAAATTGAAAATGCTCAACAAATGACTGCTGAATGAATGAAACTTTGAAAAATAAAGATAAATTAATGCATTTGAACAACAAAATTTTTCAAAATAAAGAATATACCTGGACCATCCTGAAAATTAAGTAGGAATGAGATCAAATAGAAAGGGAAAAAATAACTAGATTAATTTACCTTTCATTATATACTTCCTAGAAGAGCACACCTAGATTTCTGTTCCTTTTCAAAGCCCAATATCTTATTGTTTATGGTGTTAGTACAAAAGAGGAAGGACCAATTTTCAAAGCACATTCCTATTTAAGAAAAATTAAACTTTCATGCTGCTCACTTATACAGGTAGGATATAAAATAAACCCTACTGAAAAAAAATGCATTAAGCAAAGTTCATTTTAAATAACAGATATGTGGTATAAAAATCATGTAAGTAACTTGAGATGAATCAGTCCACAGCAAAACATTTTATAGTATTAGCCAACTCATGGGGGTGACTAGCATAGCATATTTAATGACCTAAAGGCTGATCAAATGTTATGTACTTGTCAGGTTAAAAAATAACAGTTAAAAATATACCACAGCCCAGACAATAGGGACAATTGTTTTATTAACATCAAAGTGCTCAAGTTGAGTCTCAGGGAAAGTTCCTTCCTCTTCCCCTACAATGACTTCCATGTATACTTCATCTGCTATTTCAGCACAACCTAAATTTTAGAAATAATTGTTTGTTTATAACCCCAAATATTTACTAAATGGGTAAAAATTTCCAAATAATTATCTTTCAAGATTTCAATTTGGTAAATTTAAAAATTATATTAGGCATTTGGGAGGCTAGTGCCACTAGGAGACAATAATTTATCAAAATTCTTACCCTCCTCTTAGAACCTAATCCTATGAAAATGACTTTCAATTTATATAAAACATGTGTGCTTAAAATATACTGACTGATTTTACAGTCCATTGGGCATTACATATTTATAAGAAGAATTGTATTCCATAATTCTGGTTGATAATTCTTTGGAACTCAGAAGCATTTCCCATAGAATCAATTATTAGAAAGTGGTCCATGCTATCCTACTTAATGTAGTAACTTAAATGCAGTACTGTACATGCAATTAAAAAATTGTCAAAAATACTAGTAACTGAAGAAGAATTAAAAATTAAAGCAAGAAAACCATATATATACATGGTTATAATATAAAATGCTGGTGCTCAAGGCTATGTGGACACCTGTTAAGAGGCAGGATTTTCAGAGACCTTACTGAAGACAAAAACATTAAGCTAGATATTTTAAAAAATACAGTGTTAGTATAAAAAAATTTAAACCTAGAGGGTCAATAAGTTTATTTTATGTGAAATAATCCACTTAGATTTAATCTGTTAAACAGAAAACTGGCTTGAATCCATGCTTTTCCTTTAATTCACACAGTGGTATTTTCTACTCACTTGAAAAATGTGGAAAAAATATGGGAGAAAAGTATCCCTCTCCTAGGTTCCTTTCTTTCAATTAACCAGAAGGAGACACTGGTCTAAATTTTGTACATCCCCATGGAATTCTGGCATCAGCTAACCTAAGCTTAAGTCTCCCACCTTCCATTGTTCCCCTTCTTACTGACCAATGAATAAAAAAGAAGTAAAGAATTTAGAGATCAAGTAGAAATTCTTTTTCTAATAAAGTCCCCTAGATTCATTTGTTTTTGACATTTTCAGCTGTGGTATATTATTCATGTTTGGGATTGGAATTCAGCTCCCTATGAATGCTAGGGAAGGAAATCTGAGGAGTGGGGATCATAGTGTAGTACAGGTAAAGTTAAGTATTGTCAAGGTAATGCACTCAAGGGGAGGCTCTTGCTCTTCCAGGGCAAATCAAAGTAGTTTTTGTTTCAGCATGACAAGAAGACAGAAAAAGCCTTAGGGAAGGGCTGCATTCCTATACTGAGGTGAGGAGAAAGTAGGAAGAAAGCAAAATGTCTTTATAAGGAAATGTGTACTATGGCAGGAAAGGAAATGTCAGGAGCTTTTTTCACCCTGTGTGGTACTCAGTTCCAAGAAACCTTAAGCAGCAACTACTTAGAGATCATCAGCAGCATAATAAGTAAAAATCCTGGTGGCTTGACTTGGAAGAATACTTACTCAGCCAATGCCTCAGCAGCAGAAGGAAATAACCAGTTAGCCCTTCCACTGCTAAACTCAGAGAGAGGTCAACAGTGCTCACTGCCATGTGCAAAGAACCCTGGCAGCAGTTAGGCAGTCATGAATTTAAATCCTATCTTCCTCATTTAATATTAGATGACCATGGGCAACTGCTTAACTTCTTTGAGCATTTTCTGCTTCCATTAAACAGGGATAATACCACCTACCTCAGAAATGAGTTATAAGAATTAAATGAGATAATATATGCAACACATGCAACACACACACAAAGTAGATTCTCAGTAATTACCTACGTATTTGTGAGCTCTAGTAAAGTCAGGAACCGTATGTTGCTGATCTCTGTATCCCAAGTATCTGAGATACAATATCTTTATGTTTGCTCACTTGAACAATACACATATGCATGAATAGTCAAAAGGACCCTTCCCTTTTAATTATAGCAAAGGGTCAGACTTATTTTATTGATATTTTCTACTATGTAGTGCTTAAATCTGAGATTGCTTTTTTCAGAAAAGAATGCATGATGGCTATGGATGAGTCACTACAGTGCCATTTTTTTTCTTACTGATATCATCTTCTTCTTGAGAAGAATCTTTAACTGCCATGTAAACCATCTTCTCCCGCTGCATTCGGCTCTGGTCAAGCACTCCAGCTACAGAATGTCCATTGGTGTACTCACTCTCTGTGACAATCTCTGTTCCACCTTAAAAGTTAAAACATGTATCAAAATCAGTAAGCATCATGGAATAATTTCCTCCCAGGTGGACCCAGATTCGATCCCTGGATTTGGAAGATCCCCTAGAGAAGGAAATGGCAACCTACTCAAGTATTCTTGCCTGGAAAATCCCATGGACAGAGGAGCCTGGTGGGCTATAGTCCCTGGGGTCACAAAGAGTTGGACATGACTGAGCACACTTTATATTATAATAAGTAAGATATATTAAAATATTTTCCTTTAGAAAAATACTCCCCCCACATATTCTAAGTGTCAAGAGAATTAATTATCATATAAAGTTCACTTTAAATTATCAGTCATTAAAAAAAATATCAGTCATTACTAAGAAATAACAATGTATGTGCAAAGCACTTCGTCTTTTACATGTATTTACCCATTTAATCCTTGCAATAATATCATAAGGTAGTTACTACCATTATGACCATTTTATGGATGAGGAAACTGACATAGAAGGAGGTTAAGTAATTCACCAAAGGCCAGCTAAATGGTAGAACTACGATTAAAATCCAAGCAGCCTGCCTCTAGACTACCCTTAAATACTCACAATTTCCTATTCTAAACCAAACTCCCTCCACTCATGTTTTGAAATCTCAACTGGAATCTTCTACACGTTTGAAAGAACCTAAGAGTGATTTGTTCTGTACCATATTTATATATTTATATACAATTTTACATTTATATATATAATTTAAAAATATTCCATCCCCAAAGAAACCTATTAAAAAGTTGCACTTTGAAGGCAGTATAAGAATAGTTTCCAGAAAAGGTAAGTTCTAATTCCTAACCATTATAGCAATAAATTTAGTATTTATACCTATTTCAACATCATCTTCGGCCTCGGCTTTAAATATATACACTTTTATTACTTCTGAACCAAATCCATCTTCTTTAACATCTTCTTGTGAACCATCACTGCTGATTTTTAATGGTGTATTCCCCATATGCTCTAATTTTTCCCCAACATCATCTACTGTAAAATATAAAGAGGAAACTATTTCAGCCAAAAAGTACCAGTAGCATTTAGTGGGTGTTAAGCATTAATATTAGTGCAATGTGAAATAATGTGTTAACCACTTACCCACTGTATTCAATTAATAACCTATTATGCAACCATTAAAAGTGGTATAGTTCATGAAAAAAGAATTCAAGACAGATACACTACATGATCATAATTATATAAAAATCTAGTCACAGATTTCAATTTATATATATGTAAAACTCATATTTCAGGTTTAAAGTGATTTGTGAAAAAAATTAAATAATCTTCCATCATGTTCAAGATTTTAAGCTAACTCCTAACAGCAAAATTAATAACAAAAATTAGAACATAAAATATATAGTATTCATAAAATAAATTGCCATAAACAACAGTTTCCAAATTAAGTGTCAGCCTATCTAAACCAATTAGTATACGAAATCTAGTATCTAAAAAAGAGAAAACACCTGAATTATCTTATAAAAAGGGCATTTTAGAAATCATAAAAATAAAACCTTAGTAAATACTTTTAACTCCTGTTGAGTCAATGGAAGACAACATCAAATCATAAACTGTATCTTCTTCTAGACTTAACCATTGTATGCTTTGCTTCAAAATCATCATGAAAGTATAGCAACAATAATTACTCACACTTAAATTATACTTAAAATTTTTGATTCTTTAAGAATAGTGTTTAGTTTCAAGTGAATATTGTGCACGAACAATGCAATGAATATATTATATTCATAGAGTTTGTTCTTTGGACATAAATATTAAACAATATATTCCCCAAAATATTAACACCATATGCCTACCATTTTTTATTTCAATGCTTGTTCTGTCCTTATAAAAACTGAAATGTAATCTAAGGTGAGAATCTGCTCCTCCTTATTATATGTATCATAGTATCACATATGAAACAAAAAATCATGAAGTCTTGACTACATCTAAACAATTCCAGAACTACTGAAAACAGTTACATTTAAAAGTTTTTAACTCAGTACCCTTAAAAATATGTATTTCAGTTAAGATCTATATGGGTCAAAGTCTAGCCTTTACCTCAGTTTCAAATTTGATATGCACAAATTCAAAACTATTCTTTTGGTCTTTCACAATGGTGAAAAACAACACATTTCAGAAATTCTTCCTACAATGTAAAGCTACTTTAACTTTGTGACTAAATATAAATGATTCCAAAACATTTAAGAGTTCAGATAGTTTACTGGCTATGAAAGAGAACACCTAAAAGATCAAAATAAATAGAAAAAATTTTTTTCATTTCATCATAGACCCTGATTCTATTATCACTTTTTTGGTAAACATTTTTTTTGACAATGGGGCAGATTAAGATGAAAGAAAAAAGATGAAGAATCTGATATTATTGGTTTAACAATCTCTCTTTTAAAATATGTTGGATAAAACAATGAGATCTTTAAAAAAATTACAAGAGTCAAGTAATAAGTCTTGAGAAAAAAAGTACTTTCTCATTCTTAGAAATAAAGATATAGAATATTAAAAATTTTAAAAGTGTCCAAAATATGAATTTTAGGTTGGAATAATTTACAGTAAATTAATGAAAAAAATACTCTCATATGATAAATACTATTTTATACACTTCAGTGGTTTAAAGTGACCACAGTTCCTCCTACGATCAACTGAATTAGAATTGTAATTCACAAAATTAAAGCTCATGAAATGAAATAAGACATTTGTCTGGTCACTTCTCAATAGATCTGTACCATAATTTCACTTTAAGTATTGAAATTACTGTTGCTATTCTGATTCCATTCATACCTTTTCTTAACGTCCACAGTTTAATGTGTACCTTATTTTCTACTTAGATTCCTCAGAATGAACAATTTTGAAATATACTGAATAAACTTGTTCTGTATTTTAAGTTCATAGAATATGATGAAGTTATTAGATACGCTAGTGTACAGTTTTAGAGATAAATTACCAACTTCAAGATTTATTCTATATTCTTTGTTACAGAAAGTACAAAGTTAACAAAGACTTTAAACAGGCCATCTGCACAACAAAGGAAACTGTAAGCAAGGTGAAAAGACAGCCTTCAGAATGGGAGAAAATAGCAAACGAAGCAACGGACAAAGAATTAATCTCAAAAATATACAAGCAACTCCTGCAGCTCAATTCCAGAAAAATAAAAGACCCAGTCAAAAAGTGGGCCAAAGAACTAAACAGACATTTCTCCAAAGACATACAGATGGCTAACAAACACATGAAAAGATGCTCAACATCACTCATTATCAGAGAAATGCAAATCAAAACCACAATGAGTTACCACTTCACGCCAGTCAGAATGGCTGCTATCAAAAAGTCTACAAAGAATAAATGATGGAGAGGGTGTGGAGAAAAGGGAACCCTCTTACACTGTTGGTGGGAATGCAAACTAGTACAGCCACTATGGAGAACAGTGTGGAGATTCCTTAATAAACTGGAAATAGAAATGCCATATGACCCAGCAATCCCACTGCTGGGCATACACACTGAGGAAACCAGAACTGAAAGAGACATATGTACCCCAATGTTCATCACAGCACTATTTACAATAGCCAGGACATGGAAACAATCTAGATGTCCATCAGCAGACGAATCAATAAGAAAGCTGTGGTACATATACACCATGGAATATTACTCAGCCATTAAAAAGAAGACATTTGAATCAGTTCTAATTAGGTGGATGAAATTGGAGCCTATTATACAGAGTGAAGTAAGCCAGAAGGAAAAACACCAATACAGTATACTAACACATAGATATGGAATTTAGAAAGATGGTAACGATAACCCTGCATGCAAGACAGCAAAAGAGACACAGATGTATTTAACAGTCTTTTGGACTCTGTGGGAGAGGGCGAGGGCGGGATGATATGGGAGAATGGCACTGAAACATGTAAATTATCATATGTGAAACAAATCGCCAGTCCAGGTTCGATGCATGAGACAGGGTGCTCAGGGCTGGTGCACTGGGATGACCCAGAGGGATGGGAATTGGGCGGGGGGGGGAGGTGGGAGAGGGGATCAGGATGGGGAACACATGTACACCCATGGAAGATTCAAGTCAATGTATGGCAAAACCAACACAATATTGTAAAGTAAAATAATAAATAAATTACTTAAAAGAAAAAACAGGTAATCAACAGGCTTTAGAGATAGATTCTAAGTCTTTTCTTAATGCAGATGATACTCAAAATACCTAAAATTCAACCTTAACTTTTTTGTTTGTTATAAGGCTTACAACATTCAAGTTCCACAGTGTTATTTCTCAATCTACATGTCATCCCAGCTAGTAATAAGTAGGTAATATCATATACAACACAGAATTCTACTGGTGCTAAATATAACATTAAAATAGTAAGGTGCATTATTTGCCAGCCCCACAAAGTGTGGTATCATTCAACATTCTTCTATAGCCCATTGGTACAATTTGATTAAAATTTCATTTTAGTAAAATGTACGATATAATATTCCTTTAAAAAACCAAGTAGGCTTTTTACTGCACCCCTTTTTTGTTACATCTATCAAAAAATTAATATGGTGAATATGATGTTATCAGTACAGAGTACAGCTGACTCTTGAACAATGCAGGGCTTAGGGGCACTGACTCTATACACAGTCGAAATTTATGTATACCTTTAGAGTTGGCCCTCCATATCTGTAGTTCTGCATTTGCAGACTCAATCAACCTCAAATTATGTAATACTATAGTATATATTTATTGAAAAGAATCCTTGTATTAGTGGACCCACACAGTTCAAACCTGTGTTGTTCAAGGGTCAACTATATACTGATGTGCCACAGGGATGGGATAAGGCAATGTATAATGGATCCCTATTACATAATGATGAAACAAACAAAAATGAATAATATTTAAATTACAAAGGTGTTCTACTCCTAGGTGTATATATCCAAGAGATCTAAAATCTATGAGCACAAAATCTTGTACATGAATGTTCAGGGCAGCATTATTCACAAAAGCACAAAAGTGGAAACAACTCAAATGTCTATTAACCAATGAACTGATAAAATTTATATCCATATAATGAAATATATGGATATATTCATCAATATATAGGAATGAAGGACTGACACATGCTACAACATAGATGATCCTTGAAAGCATTATACTAAGTAAAAGAAGTCACACACAAAAGGCCATATATTATACCATTATATTTACATAAAATGTTGAAAACAGCAAATCTATAGAGACAGAAACTGGATTTTGCCTGACGGGTTAGTGGACTAACAGAGTGACTGCTCAAGGGCATGAGGATGTCTTTTTGGGGTAAGAAAAAATTCTAAAATTAATTATGGTGATACAATTCTGTGAATATATGAAAAATCACTGAATTGAACACCTTAAATGAGTGAATTGTATGGCATGTGACTATCTCAATAAAGTTGTTATATTAAAAAATACAAAGGTGGTTAACTTTTCCCGTTTATCCCTGAAATTGGTGAGGTTTCATGATATCTCCCATAATGACCCTACCAATATATTTTTCTTTACACAAGAATATTTTCCTGAAAGAAATAACAACTGATTTTATAGGTAAAAAAACAACTTTGAATGCGCTATATTGGTTAATTATTTAAAGGACTCTCCTTTCTCCAATGAAGTTTTTCATAAAGGAAATCATCACCCACAAGTGTCTTATGGGTGTTAGGTATTTTTAAATAAAAGAACACCTGGGACAACTTTAGACAGATAGTTATCCTATATTAATTTCCAAGTTACTTAGCACAAGTGGAAAAGCCTAACTATCTGTTAAGATAAAGAAATTGTGACATTTGGACTGAAAGTGGAAAAAACTTAAGATATACCTCAGAGACTGAGAGAAGACAAACTCCCTACCAATAAAACCCAGCTGCTGAGATTTCCTTATAGGGATTCAGGAACAAGATAAAAGTCTGTTTTAAGTTCTCAATTTTATCTCTTAGAGTAGTTGAAGATATCTTGGGAAAAAACCAGAGAACTTTTAAAATTAACATTGAGGCCTCTCAAGGCAATTTATTCTTGAACTTCTGAAGATTTAATGGTCAACAAAAACCAGAGGTAAAAACATGAATTAAAGATTAAGAGATGAAGAAAAAAAAGGAAAAACTAAATCAAACTAGAGTAAAATAAAATAAATGAAAATGGTAAGATAGAGTAATTAGTCCCAATTTGAATATTCTACCATTACAAAAAGTCAAGGATCTGGGTGGTGAGAAAATAAATGATATAAAATATTTCATATTTGTATACCCTATATCCTACAATAAAAAATTATTTAAGTTTAAAAAAAGGTATTTATTTAAAAATTGTTACAGTTTCTTTACTAATGATTAAGGAGGTAATTAATCCCCAGTCTGAATTCCCCTAAAATGACCCCACAGCAGTTCCAGTATTATTTGAATAACACAATGTTCTTTATAGTTTTCAGTCTAATTCTATTAGACTAGAAGGACAGAAGTCTTTTGCACTTGACACATATGGTAACATCAAGATAAACATTTTAAATTAAAATATTCTAGAAACTTAAAAAAAACTTTTACAGAATCAAATCACAGAAGATATGTTGAGATATGACTATTCACAATACATATAATGTCTAAATTTTAGACCACTTTAATACCAGAGAGTTTAATTTGACAAGTATCCTTTTAAAGGCATACTGAATTTGTTTTGGTCCAGAAAGACCTTTGACTTTTGCCATACCATTTTAGAAAACCATAATCACAGTTTTGCTTTTTTTTAAAAAAATGTCAGATTAAGATGTAAATATGGAGCTGCTTTAGTAATCCACATCAATTTAAAAAGAATAATAACATTTGCACAGTCTTTTAGTGGCTTAAATTATTCACTTCGAAACAATGTAAATATTCACTTTGAAGTGCTTATAGAGGAAAAAAGCTAACACATCAGACTTCAGAATCATTATTTACAAATTAAATACAATTTGTTTTTAGTTTTAAATTCACTGATACACATACATAACAATCACTTTATATACACATACACATATTCTACCTGTTAATTCACTTCTCAATCAACCATTTTTTATTTTAAAAAAGAAAAGAACAAAAATCCTCCCTTGAAAAGTGAATCTTTACTTCTTCTAGCATGATGACTTCAAATTTTATAAGGAATAGATCCACTTCTTCCTCAAGCTCCACCAATAACTTATCATAAGATTTTTATTATTGCTGCTATTCAGGCAAACCTACCACTTGAAATGAGAACAAGATACTTCTATCTTCTTCATTCAGATAACATGTCTTAAGAACATCATAAAGTCAGCCTGATATAAATTTAAGTATTTTTGCATAGACTATACACACACTTGAACAGACAACAGAAAATAAACACAGGCAGAATTGTAGAATACAATCTGAGTTGATTATTTACTTTTCAACTATTTAATTAGAAAAACTAATCACATTTCTTAACACGTTATGCTTAAATTCCTAAGCAAAACTGAAATGACAACTCCACTATCTGTCAAATTAAAGAGAAAGTGGTGGTTGCATACAATTACCCATTTTGGAATACATATATTTGCCATTAAAATTTTGTGTCATTTAATGTTCTTTTTGAACCTTCCAAATTCATATTTTTATTCTAAGATATTAATAAATTGCATTAGTTTACTCCATTGTAGGTATGAATTTTCAGAGTAAATTAAAAACATAAGCAAATTCAAAAAGCTATCTCAACAACACAGCTTTGAAAAAAATTACTTTTCAAAAAGATTACCCACATGACCTTTATTGAACAGATCCCCCATCCCAGAAAACCTGTCCATGTTAAACATTAATCAACTTCTACCAAGTAATTATGGAACTTAAATGTCACTTACAAGATATCATTAAGTAGTCTTCAGAAGTGCTCTTGACATCATCATCATCATCATCTTCAGTTTTAATAGTAACTGTAGAACCAGGAACACCACCAGCTGCTTGAATCACAGTTTCTGTATCTGAATTAGTTACAAGAACCTCCTCTGACACCATTGTGGGAGAGTCAACTCCTGAAACACAATCTTGGACCACATGTTCCAAGTGTCCATCAGGACCAGTAACAAGATCAGCCACAAAAACCTGCTCAGGTACTCTAACGGTTTCTGTAATTAGCTCAGACGTCAAGATGTGATCACCATCATCTTCCTCTAAATCTTCTTCAATAGCAACATCAGCCTCAAGTACAGCTTCAGGAACAATTACACCTTCTGTTACTACATCAGTCTCGGTAATGATATCAGGCCCATGAACAACTTCAGCTGCAAGGCCATGATCAAGAGTTATCCCACCATCTGTGACAACATCAGAAACTAATACAGCCTCAGGAACTGAAACAACAATATGGTCTCCATCGATATGCGCAGTACCAGTCATTCCAGCAACTACAATACAAATTATCCAAAGAAAGTAATCTTATTAATTAAAAGTATTTATATATCAGATGACATAAAATAGTTTTAAAATTAGAAATAGTCCTGGGAAAATTAGGATTTTAAAGAACCACTGACAATTAAACTGCAATAAAAACCCCCACCAACCAGGAACCGAGGGGGAAGTGAAAGAGAACAATGTTAGTAAAATCTAAGTTAAAACCTTAAAAATAATATACTTTATTTTGAAGTAAAACAAAAAAGCCACAGTGAGATAATGAACAGCTTAAAAAAAAGAAATAAATACCACCACAGGTCAGTGAGGATGCAGAGAAACTGAATCTCTCATATGCAATGGTAGCAGCCACTCGAAAATCATTTGGCAGTTTCTTACAAAAAACATGTACTTACCAATACAACCTAACAATTGCACTCTGCAGCATTTCTCCGATAGTTACGAAAATATGTTTACACAACAAATTTACATGACTATCCATAACAATGCATAGTAATTATTTCTAGTAGCAAAAGAAAAATAAAACTCAAATGTTTACAGCATGCAAATGATTGGTTAAGCCATCTTTGGCACATCCTCACTATGGAATACTACTTAGCAATAAAAAAGGGATGAGCTATTGATACATTAACAACCTGAATCAATTGCCAGAAAATTGTGCTGAGTGAAAAAATTCAATTACAACATACAATATACTGCATAATGTATAAATGGAATCATTTATATAACATTCTCAAAATTCTAAAAGCATAGAGATGGAGAGCAGATAGCAGTTGCCAAGGATGGGGGTGTATATGAATATTTTGGCACAGCACATACACAGTGATGAGCACCATAAATACATGCTCACTGTGTATCTTCACTGTGGTGGTGTCCATATCTATATATGGAACAAAACTGCACAGACCTATATACACTCACATACACACAAATGGTAAAAACTGAATGAGGTCTGTAGTCTAGATAACAGTAATGCACCAATGTTAATTTCCTGTTTTTAATATTGTACTAAGATGTCACCATTGCAGAAGCATAAGTAAAGGGTTTATGGGACCCTATACACTATTTTTTCTACTTCCTGTGAATCTAGCATTTCAAAAAGTTAAAGTTAAAATAAAAAGGACACAAAAACACAAAAGGGTGCTAATATGTTAAATTGAGTTAATAAAATGACAGCTTAATACATTAGACAATATGTATTATAAACATGAAAGTCTCTGAACTTCTTTAATTTTATAAGAATTATTATATTCAAAAATGGGAAGCATCTTTTCACATCTGATTTGGGGAGAAGAAAACAACTCATTTTAGATAAAGATTTGGTTTATTTAAAAAAACACACATATAGACTCTGAATTGTATTAAATTCTAAATTAGTAAAATTGTAGGAATAAAGCTGTAAATAACATTTATCTTGAGCAGCATGGTAAACGCCAACTCCTACCCTCTTGTAAATATAATTATAAGAGTGTAAAATTCCTTCACGAGTAATTCTGTTACATTCTGCCTCTCTGAAGTGATGCAGTAAACAAATTAATAGAGTTTATGGACCAAGTTAAAAGAAAATTACCTACATGAATCCAGTATAAAGCCTTTTCTACATAATGATCACTTTCTATACAGTAATAATCCAAAAGAGTGCAATTTGTTACATGGTTCACTATTATTAACCAATTCATTATGGAAGTTTGCTGGTAAATTAGGATGGAGACCAGTGAACACATTAAAAAATAAGGTGAGAAGGGAAAGTTACCTTTCAACCCTTCTGAAGCTTTCTCACTATTCTCAAATTCTCACCAAAACCACCATATTACCCAAAAGGACACAGCCTCAACCTTGAAAATCAGTAGACAAAGGGAGTGTGTATAGAATAAGAACTTTCTATTCACTTTTTACTCCACTGGTCATTTTTGTAGACAGGGAGATGGTGAGGGTTCAAATTTAGTATTCAACCAGACTGAAAATGCAGTTTTTAGCAAGGAAAAACTAAATTCTAAGCCTATAAAATTCACAGTATTGAAATTCTATGTATATGAATAATAACTAAAACTATATAAATTTTTTTCATAAATTAGACTTAAAGTGTGGGAAATTTCATTTATTTAAGAACACAGCTAGAAGATAGTTTGTTTTCTAAAGGTAGACACTAAAGAAGGATGGAAGGACAGAATAATGCTAGTGCTGGCTTGAGTTCAGATTAACCTGTTTGGGAGGATTCTAATAAGATGGAATAAGTGCTTTTCAGTTTACCTAGTTTTCACTCTAGCAGGAACATACAGGTCAAAATAAATCAGATCTAAACCAAAAAAATCCAAACATGCTTGTTTACCCTGAACTAAATAATTTAAGAATCTTAGACCAAGAATTGATGAGTTCCCACAGGGTACTGGCAGAAACTCAGACCATGATCCAAAATGCTTTTCATTAAATTCTGCTCTTTCCTCAACTCATTTATTAAGATTCCACTGAATTTCTAGACAAAGTTATTTTAGCTACACACTAGCTATATTTATTATTGAATACTATGCACCAAGCAACCTAGTATTTTACATATAATATCTCATTTAAGCCTCAGAACTGTGAAATAAGGGGACTGTTATTATCTCCACTTTAAACACGAACAAACGACAGTTTAGAGAGATTAAATAAGCTTGCTCAAGGTTCAAGCTGGGAACTGAATGCATTTTTTTTTACTCTAGCCTGGCTTTTTTTAACTTGCCTAAATGAGGAGAACAGAATTTACTTACTCTAGAGACTGATTTTTGAGAAATTTATAGGGCTAATCAAGTGAATCACTACTAAAGGAATAGATTGAAAGAGAAAGAATAAAAAGACCTACCATAGAGTGACTTATTTAAAATTTAAGGCATTTAGTAAGCAGCATTAAAAGGCATTAAAAATTTATCTTGCTAGGTAGCAAACTATAAACAAATATGAAAAAAATTCTTTTAAAAGTGTGAAATCAATTGATGACCAGATAAGAGTAAGAAACAAGTCATTATTCCAAGCATTTCCCTTCTTACTAAAGTTGCTTAAATTAAATGTGAAAAGCTGAATTTCACCAGAAAGCATAATATTTGGTATTTGGGGGGTTTGTTTTGGGCCACCATATACTGCTATTTTGCTACTAAGTCTCAAAGCAATATGGGCATCCCAGGTGGCTCAGTGATAATGAATCCACATTTGATCCCTTGGTCGGGAAGATTACCTCAAGAAGGAAATGGCAACCTACTCCGGTATTTTTGCCTGGTAAGTCCCATGGACAGAGGAGCCTGATGGGCTACAGTCCACTAGGTCACAAAGTTGGACACAACTTAGCAACTGAATACACATGCACACGCAGGCCCAAAGCAGTATGGACTTTTTTTAGCAATAAAATCTTAAACAATTAGATTCAACAGCACAGATTCCAAGGACAACTATTATACTGAGACATGCACAAGTTATCACATAAAGCATACTATTGTAAAATTTAAAGTATCCTTGAAAAGAAACTGTTCTGATAAATTTCTGAATTAAATAGTTCAGACTCTTAATATAGTAGCCATTTCATACCAACCAAAAACGTAGAGAATTTAGAGATCCTATACCACATAGTGTGTTTACTTAGCTAGCTCTATCTATGTATGCTACACTCATGTTTCACAAATATCATTAATTTCTAGGTTTGTAGATATCTAAGTTTTTAAGCTAGCAAAAATTTAAAGAGAATGTATCTAATTTCTAATCAAATTTTAGAATCTGTAAACCTTAGTATTATATATAAGGGCTTAATTAAGCCTCAAGACAGCGAGGAGGAACAATGGAAAGAAAGGTAAGAGGAACACCAAGTAAAAATTCACCAGCACCAGACATTTTTTCAATCTTTGAAAGGTATCAAACTTTGCTTGCTAATGGGCAACTTCTTCAGGAGTGGGGAGAGGAGGGGTTTCTGGCACTTTATCAGATGCCACAGGGTAAGTAATATTTTGTATAAGATGGACAAAATACTGCATTTCTTCCATAAAAAATCTTATTTTGCATCATTTATTTTCAGATTCCAGATATGAAAGATGTCATATAATATTTTTCCTTCTCTGACTTCACTCACAGAGACTTACACACTTAAGAGAATGAACTTATGGCTGCTGGGGGAGAATGATGGGGGCAAGGCATAGTTGGGGAGTTTGGAATGGACATATAAACACTGCTGCATTTAAAATGGATAACCAACAAGGACCTACTGTAAAGCACATGGAACTATGCTCATCTGGCAGCCTGGATGGGAGGGGAGTTTGGGGGAGAATGGAAACATGTATATGTATGGCTGATTCTCTTTGCTGTTCACCTGAAACTATCACAACACTGTTAATCGGCTATAACCCAAAACAGAAAGTTTAAAAAAATCTTATTTTTAAAAGGTAAAACGTTAAGCTTATTATAGTGAACATTATTATAAACTTATACTGAATTTCAAGTGTTCCATAATTCAAAAAACTTATCTCTTGCAAGGAATTCACAAAATTCTTTTTAAAATCTCTTACACTTCAGCCTTTTGCCTTCTTTTAGAGTTTATTCCCATACTTTTTCCACCTAAAATCACTTCTAGGTCATCTATAATCAAACAACTCACTTCTGACTCTTTAAGCAGAGTAAATCCATGATTCCTTTTTGTGTCATCAATTAACAACAACTCCCACCACATTAAATCTGGAGAGGACATTAAATGTTATCTAGTCCAACCCACTCATAAAAGTGAATTAAGTAATTTGCCTAAGTTTACATAGGCAATTAATAGGACTGCCAAGACTAGAATCTAGTTCTGAGTCTCATTACAGTGGGCTTTACAACATGAGACAAAATAACATATTCAACCATATTATCTAAAAATAGTGTAGCCTTTTCTTAATTGAGCAAAGTATCACTCTTTGTAGTCTCCCATTTCTAATTGTATCTTTCACGTTCCACAATATCTCATGTTTCTGTTTACTTTTTCTCCCAATTTACCATTTGTCTCTTCTACTCTCTGATCTTTTCTGTAATTCTTACCACCCTATCACTGCCACTTATACTTCAGATACCTCTCTCTTCTATCATTCAGACTGACTTTGCCCAAATTCAGATTATTTGCTGTTAAGGGAGTCTTATCATTGTCAAAATGACTGTTGTTAAGAGGCTACTGAAAAATCTGATCACAAAAATAGGGAATTTTTTTTTCAAGAAAATAAAAAGGTAATGCTATTAGTGAGAACTTTCTAAGTATATGGATCAGAATATAACTAATCACCTAGTGCAAGATATTCCTCTATCACTATATAAGCATCTAACTTCTTTGAAATGACAAAAGTACTTCCATTTCCAGCTTTAACAATGCAACTTAAAATGTATTTTATATTTTAACATTTTCTAACATGAAAACTGCTGTAAATATTTATGTAAATTGTTTTTCATGTCCAATGACATATTACCACTATATTCCAAGTTTCCTTACTTCAATCTACCCACAAAATTATAAGAATGATTTTAACTAGATTATTGACACATAGATTTACTTAAATAAGCCCTACAAATGTATTTTCTTGGCAAAGGAACAATTTTTCATTGTAATTCTCCCCTTCCCCAATAGAGTTTTGATGTTTAGTTACAAAGAAAAAATACAACAAAGAAAATGCTTTACCAAAATCCTGCATAATCATGGTATGGGCCATTCTAGAGTCTGATGTGTGCAATCCAAGACTTCCACCACCTGGATCCATACTTAGTAAAGTTCATTCACAAATCTCTGTAAAAGAAGTGTTTTTTAAAATAGTTTAAATGCATTTAGGTCAAAGTCAATTGTTTTGAGAAAAATGCAATTGAAAATGTGCCTCTCAACCAGGTGTGCAAATCTCATTACAAAGGAAAACAAAGCAAACAAACAAAAGAAACCTTGTTTTATGCTTTATGTGACAACCATAAATAAAAGAAGGGTCAGTGGAAGTAAACCAAAGATAATGGAGAAGAAGCACAAAGGGGATGAGCCACAGGGAAGTGATAGACGCAAGCAAAAGAACAAAACTGTAGTATTGATGTTCCAGTTAAAATATAGGTTATTAAATAGGAAGAAAAAAGAACAAGATGACAACAGACAATAGTTGGGGTATTTATACATTACTAGAGGACTCAGGTGTCTAGTATTAGTGCATTTCATCCAGTGGCTCTCATCCATTTCTTCCAGACCCAGCTCAGCCCTGCAGCGTAGCTCTGCAGATAAACTTGTGTTTCACCTCTGGCTCCCGGGGTTCTACTTATAATGAAAAATGTTCTATCCCAGTTTCCCTGGAGTTCTTTGAGCCAGTAAGGACTTCTTGCCTTACTCTACTACAATCTCTTGGCTCACAGTTTTGAGGACTCATGAAACATGACTGCTTCCTAAATGTAGCAGAGATAAGATCAATCACATACAAACATTTAGCAAATTGGTTCTTTCAGAATAGCTTTTACTTGTAACTGTAACTTGTAAGTTTTTTCATTAATAATTAATAAAGCCATGCTAGCCTCATGCTAGTTTTGAAAGCAAGGGCTCAACCTATTTCATTTCAAATGACTTATACTATATTTAAGATCACCAGATAGTATGGAACCTAAAATTAGATTCTGTAACTTAATGCTATTTCTTAAAACTACATGTATACTTTACTCTCAGATACAAGCTTCTAAGCAAATCGACCAAAAAAATCTGTCAATTTTATAGAACATTTCCTTATTTTTAGTTAGAAATGTTTAATAAATTTGGCTTAATCTATTCTTAAGTACAGGAGATCACTAAGATTTTTTTTCCTTGCCTCAAAGTTCTATAGGTATACTGAAGGCAGGAAAGTCTCACAGAGTAATCTTTATCAACACTTGAGTCATATATCTCAAAATCCTACAGCAGTAGGTGACATCTCTGTATATCACAATGATTCAAACAAAATTACTTTATATGTGAGCACACTCTGAGCTGTATTTTTGTTATCTTTTTTAAACACCACATTGTTTTCTGCCTTCAAAATGAAGTCAAGAGAGTTCACAACTACCTGGGTCTTCGGAGAGATAAATTAAAATGCCATAATGACTTATTTCCAACATTTAGAACAGTGTACTATTTTAAATTTAATCAGAATAACTGCTTTATCACATGACCAAGAGAACAATTACAAATGCCTTTAAAATGTTTTAAACAGTTAATTTTGCCTAATTATTAAACAAAACATGAAGTAATTTGTTAATCACCTTAATATGAGTATCCTGAAGAAACTGTAGATTTTCTTACATATTGTAAAATAAAATCTGCAGCACTTTGTTTTTGTTATTTTTCCTTCTGAACTACGTTATTTTCTTTGGAAGAACGTTCTTTTTACCTATTGCAAAAATACATTCACAATTAGATATCTTAAAACATTTTGAACCAAATCTCTGACACAACTTAAGAATTTTCTTTACACTTTAATGTACAGGGTGAGATTGGGAAGGGTTCATATGCTCAAAACTGTTAACCTAAAAAGCAACCAAAAGGATTCCAACAGAAATACCTACCTACAACGTTACTTCACTTAGAATCCGACCATCTGATTAAACCAAAATCTTTCCTAAAGCATATTTTAAAAATCGCTAGCAACATTTTATTTTGGAAAGTAAAAGAGAACCAACCAAGGGCAAGCTTTATTCTTGCCAAATCCATAGAAAAAAAATCTGCACTAGTGCTCAATGAAGTGTAAAGATTTTAACACATAGTGCAACTCTTACAGGAATTATCACACTGTAAGAATATCAAATAAACTGGAGCACCTTTTTTCCCCATATAGAAAGTTTCAATAAGATCAATAACGAATGGGGTATGAGAACAGCAGTGTGTTAAGGATTCAGTAGCCAATATAGCTAGGCTTCTCAGTATGCTGAAGAGTATATTTCACATCCTTATTGAGTGGAGATAACCACATCAAGTACTCTTCAAGAAAACATCTTTCCCTCAGTGTATGTGGAGCAGAAATCACAAAACAAAAATCAAAGCAAGACAAAAAACAAACAAGCAACACCCCCCCCCCCCCAACACACACACACATTTTACTCTCACTCGTCTCCTCTAAACAGATTACTCAGGGCCTAGCTTCCCGATGATGTAAATAGGGTGAGGGGCAGGAGAAAAATCCTAAGGCGGTAGAACAAGAGAATGTGAAAGTAGTATAAGCAGAGATAGGAGACAAAGGAGCCCTGGCAAGTAGCTGTATTGCAGCTTTGGACGCAACCCTCTTCCCGCAGAAGTCTCCCTTTCCCACGATCACGCCAAGTTTCAATCATTCTGAGCAGAACGCACACACGTGCCCTCCCATACATTACCCGTCTCCCTGGATAATTTCAACCAAATGAGAACCTTCGCAGTGGAAAAGCAGAAAGCGAAGAGACAAGAATACCCTTTCCCCTCCTCCCTCACTTGGTGCAGCAGTCGCCACCGATACTACCCACGCCGTGCTGCCCAACCCCTCACCATCTTGCTCCCTCTGCCCCGCTACACGGGAGACGGCGGCAGGGAACCAAAATGGTGGTGTTTTAGCGAAGGCGACAGTTGCCGCACACGGCCCCCACCCCCACCGCAGGCTCTGAAGGCTCCCTAGCCCCTAAAATGCCCGATTCGGTGCCACCCTCTCACAAACGCCGTCATCCCTCGCGCTTTCCAAGGTTACCAACCGCGGCTGGCGGGGACGGGGGCGGGAGCGAGATGGGGGAAGTGCAGCTGAGAGGAATGGGGGGGGGGTAGTGTCGCCGAGAGAAAATGCCAGGGGGCCGCCGCATTCTTCACCGTTTTGTTTTCCGCCATTTTCCCGTCACCCTAAAGCACCGACGGCCTCCACGACGGCTCTCGCTCCCGGGAGCTGTGGCCTCGGGGAAAAACAGGGCAGCCGAAGGAGAACTAATTCTCTCAATTCCCCCAGCCACCCGCTGCTGAGGAGAAACACTGTCTGCCCGAGGGGAGGGAACGCTTAGGGACTAGACGCCACTTCCATTGTTCCCGTCGCCCTACACTACGCGCTGGGTGTGAGCCTCTCCTCTACTCACCCGAGCGACACTGAGAGCAGCGGATCCAAGTCCCTGTACTCTCTCCTTAGGAGTCTCCTTACCTGCCGCCGCCGCCGCCGCCACTAGGATTCTGACCGCGCTCCGGATTTCTGCGGGGGGCGGCAGCTGTGGATCAGCGAGCTCCTCACATTCGGGTTTCCGAGGTTCCGCAGCTCGAGCCAATCACAAGCTACTCTGCGTCTGGGAGGCGCGCCGCCTAGCCCTCTTTTATACCGCGCCTGACTTGCTGAGGTTGCATTACGTCACGCTCCCCTTGCTGCAGGGTAGGGGGCCGCGGGGGGAGCGCGCACGCGCGCGCGGTCGATCGAGAAGCCCGCGCTGGGTTTCTGCCCGGAGACCCCGCGGACTAGCGAGTCGAGGCTGCGGCGCCGGGCGAGTCTCAGTGCGCAAGCCTGGATCTTGGCGCGACCCTGAGGTGTTTCCGCGGGGAGATGTTCTGTTTTCCAGGGTTTCTAAAGGAGAGGAAGAGGGGGAGGTGGGGAAATCAATATCCGAATGGCCATCCACTGAACCTCGCGTAGATGTTGAATAACGTTTAAAAAACAAACACACAGTCCTACACTCGAGGATTTGACCAGTTAGGCTGACCTGAGTGATAAGAGGTATGCTTCCCCGAAATGAAACCCTTATGTATTTTGCAGTTTCCCTCCTTCATTCTTTTTTATATTTCCTAGTGGTTCGATCTAGAAAGTAAAGGGAAGAAAAGCATAGAAAGGAAGGGTAGACAAGGGACCAAAAGGAAGTGAATACCAAATATCTCTTGATTGTGTCACTTTCAGCTTTTGTCTGAACAAAATGGGAGAACAGTGAGAAATTAAGTGGTAACGGGTGGGTAAAAGAGTGATGCGATGTGACTAAAAGACTGCATTTGCAAAGGGCCTTATGTTCTGAAAATTTAGCTTTGGTGCCTTGAGCATTTGGAGTGAGTAACAGTGTTTAAGGCGGGAAAGGATACGATCCTTTAAAAAGAGAGAAAGGTAGCAATACATTTGCCTAAATAATTTGAATATTTTTACAAACAAAGCATGTTCTTTTTCTCAGTCAGCTAGATAATTTCTCCAGGTTTCTATAACCTAATATACAAACACAAGTTTTGAGAAACGTAAAGGAGACACAGTATGAAAGCCCTGGCATAGTATCTGGGCTATAGAAGACGGGGAGTCTACAAACTGTATACTTGCAGAGCCAAGTAATAAGTATTTTAGACTTTGAGGATTATAAGGTCTCTGTCAACTATTCAAGTCTGCAACTGTAGCCCCAAAGCAGCCATAGACAGTATGTACACAAATGAGCATGGCTGTGTTCCCATTGAACTTTATTTATGGGCACTGACATTTGAATTTGGTCATTTTAAAGTGTCTTGAAAAATTATTATTCTTTGAATTTTTAAAAACTATTTAAAAATGTAAAAAACATTCTTAATCTAAATCCACTAAAAATACAGGCAGCCATCCAGATTTGCCCTGTGCACGGTAGTTTGCTGACCCCATAGGTGTTACTTGTTTACTTTTATTTTCCCTCCTAGATAAAGAAAGTTTGGTTTTTTCTTTTTTTATGAGTATATTCCTGTAGGTGACGTGTTTCTATATTGGGTTCCCCGGTAAATACTATTTGAAAGGTCTTCTCCCAGTGACAATTCTAATAAGACATGGAAGAATCTGAGAAAGATGTGGGGGTTTTTACATCAACCTTTGTGAACAGTAACTTGTAGTAGATAATTTTTAAAACCTGAAGATCATTCTTGCACCTTCTTCTTTCTCCAAGTATCTCTTCCATCAAAATGTCCTGCGACTTCTACTTCCTTAATATCTGTGTAGTTCATCCTGTTTTTTTTTTTTTTTTTCCATTCCTAATCTCGTTACCTTGTTCAGGTTCACATCCCTTCTTACCTGGATTACTGTAACACCTTCTTAACTTGTTCATCTTTTCCATTTGCTCATCAAATCCTGAAATCAGGAATAACCAAATAAAAAAAAAATGCTTGAGATCAAGCCTCCCAACTCCATTTTTCACTTCAGTTGAGACCCTCAACAAATAGAACTCTGCAATAGCCTCCTAACTCATTTCAGAGATCGGCTACAAGTCTTGGCTAAAAGTCATATCTTTTACTATGTAGAATCTACATCACCACAGAGATCACTTGCATAACAAAACAAACAAAACTGATATCTCGCTCCCCTGCTTAAACATTGCTGTAAAGTTCCCACTAGAAGTCAAGGATGCCATTCAAGCAAGGAGAGAAGGAAACCTGTAGGACTGCCAGCTGGGCAACAATGTGGAAGACCATCCAAGCTACGTCTTTTAGCTTTTTGGTCAATATTTATTTGAAGGGTAAATTAAATGCTATATTACAGATGGCTGTTTGTGCTATTATTTTAAATAAGTGCTGCTTTTATATTCATGCTTCAGCTTTTTGCTTTCACATTAACCAATAATATTTGTTAGGTACTATAAACACTTTGTAGCTTACTTTGTTTTATAACTTGCTCACTTCACTCCCTCTACTTTCTTTGGTAGCCATGACCAACTAATAGTGTTTTGCCATGGTACATTTAGAAACCACGCGTTGCTGTCTCTTCTTTCTCATGTGCTTCTGGAGTCACAGTTTGTCATCAGATATATTCCCTTTAACCTCAACTTGTTCTATGAAAACTCTTAGCCTTCTTGCTTTAACTGGCACCTGACCATCTCCCAAGGAAATAATCTAAAATAAATTAACATAAGCATATTCAGGATCATCTAGAAGACCACTCTGTAAATGAGCACTGTCATGCATCATCAACACTCACACTTGTATTTACAAGCACATCAATGCCAGACAGTATCACTTTAGTTGTTTCGGGTTGATATACAATGAACAAGTCAGACCTTGTAAACTATGTGGTCAGGTCCTATACCAGGTCCTGTATTATGTGGTACATAATACAATTTCTTGGTAGTCAGAATAAAGTGCTAGGGGAAGTGAGTCATCCCATAGCATACAATAAAATAAACTATGCTCCATATGCCATTGCAGAGTCATATTCATGTTATGAAATGTAATTTAGTTTCAGCAAAACAATCTAATGCATAACATTAAATTAATGCTGTTAATTTATTAGTTTTGTTGTTTATCATTTTGGTTTTATAATTGTATCAGCACTGTTAGCTTCAGAAATTTATTTATACAGAGCTCTACTATTATTTATGTTTAAGTAACATTATAATGGGGCTTCCCTGGTGGCTCAGTGGTAAAGGATCCACCTGCAATGCAGGAAACGAAGATTCAATCCCTGGGTCAGGAAGATCCCCTGGAGAAGGGAATGATAACCCACTCCAGTATTCTTGCCTGGGAAATCCCATGGAAAGAGAAGCCTGACAGGCCACAGTCCATCAGGTCAGTCAGTCCAAAAGAGTCAAACATGGCTTAGCGACTAAACAAAAACATTATAATAAAACCAGGTTAAATCAACGTTGACTACAAATATTTTCCTTTAGTCTATGATAAAAATTGCAAAGAGTCAGACACTACTGAGCACACGTGATAAAAATATACAAAATGATGCACAAAATCTCTAAATACTATGCTACAGAAAAAGTATCAAGACTTCTTGAGGGTAATAGCTAACTCCAGATTTGAGAGGAAATAAATAAGATGAAACTGTGTTATACTGTTGTGTCAGTGAGCAAGAAAGCCATCAAATACCAATGGGATCATGTCAAAAATACATGAGCATCAAATAATGATAGTAACTACATGATTGCTAAGTGATTTAAACACGTAGAATATGTAAAAACTCATGAGTTTATTAAGGATACTGAAAGAGAAATAGAGAGATCTCCCTCCCAACCCCCATCAAAGAAAACATCTCATTCGATACCATTTGAAGTAAATAAAACATCAACCCCTTACTCTGACAGTTAACAAAAGAAAGGAACTCAGTATTTGATTCTGCTTTTCCTACACAGACTATTTCAGTACAACCAAATAAGTCTAGGTTGATGAGGGGAAGTTCTTTTTCACAAGAAATATAACAGATATAGAATAAACATAGAAATAAATGTAGAAAATCACCATTTGACAACCTTTAGTGAAGTCACAGATCCAGGCAGTAATCATCAGTGGGTGAAATATTAGATGAAAGACTGGATGAAAAACTATAAATTAGTTCAGGTTGTCATCACCTGAACCCTCTAATCAGTTTCTCCCCATCCTGTTTGGCATTTGGTATTATCACTGTTTTTTTTAAAATAATTTTTATTTATTTATTTTTGGTTGTGCTGGGTCTTTGTTGCCGCGTGGGCTTTTCTTTAGTTGCCATGTGCAGGCTTCTCATTGTGGTGGCTTCTCTTGTTGTGGAGTATGTGCTCTGGAGCATGCAGCCTTCAGTAGTTGCAGCTCCTGGGCTCTATCTAGAGCACAGGCTCAATAGTTACGGCACACGGGCTTAACTGTGGTGCACGGACTTAGTTACTCCACAGCATGTGGGATCTTCCATAATCAGGGATCGAACCCATGTCTCCTGTATTGGCAGGTGGATTCTTTATCACTGAGCCACCAGGAAAGTCCATCATTGTTTTTTATTTCAGCTAGTCTAATAGATATGTAGTGATATCTCATTGCAGTGTTAATTTGCATTTGTCTGATAGCTAACATTGCTAAATATCTTTCATATGCTCATTTGCCATAATCTCTATGGTGAAGTGTCTTTTCAAGTTCTTTACCCATCTTTTCATGTGGTTGAGTTTCATATTTTTCAAAATACATATATTTGTGGATACAAGTCCTTTAACAGATATGTGATTTGCAGATATTTTCTATCCATTGTCACCTGGTCTTTTCTTTTTCTTTCCATGTCTTTGGCAGAGCAAAAATTTTTTAATTTGATAAAGTCCAATTTATCAATATTTTCTTGTATAGATTGTGCTTTAGTTTGGATTCTAAGAATTCTTTGCCTCGTTTCAGCTCACAAACATTTTCTCCTATGTTTTTTCCCAGAAGTTTCATTGTTTTGGACTTTACATTTATATCTATGATCTATTTTGGGTTAGTCTTTGGATAAAGTTTGAGATGTAAGTTGTTCATTTTTATGCATATTGACAACCAAAGAGCCCAACAACATTTGTTAAAAAGTCTATCCTTTCTTCAAAGAGATTTTGCACATTTGTAAAAATCAAATGGCCATATTTATGTAGGTTTATATTTGTCCTATTTATTAGGTGCCATAGATCTGTATCTTTTGCTTTACCAATACCATACTGATCTGATTACTTTGGCTTTTTTTAACATTTCCTAAAATTGGGTAGTGTAATTTTCCCAACTTTGGTTTTCTTTTTCAACACGGTATTAGCTAGTCTCCTTTCTTTTATTTTTTTATTTTCCTCCATTATTTTAACATTAACTTGTCTATATCTATAAAAAATTCTTCTGGGATTTTGATTGGTATTTTGTGAATATATAGGTCTCTGAGGGAAACCAACATCTTTATTGCATCGATTCTGCTAATTCATATAACTCAGTATGTTCATTTATTTACATCTTCTTGGGTTATTTCATCAGCATTTTGTATTTTTCAGAATTCAGCTTCTGTACATGTCTTGTTAGATATATACCCTATTAGATGTATACCTAAGTCCTTTGGAGGAACTGTTGTGTCTTTTTAAATTTGATTTCCAATTGTTCTTTGTATTTAACTCTAAACACTTTGATTATAATGTGACCAGACTTGGATTTTGGGGTTTTTTCCCGTTTGGGGTCCACTCAGCTTCTTTTTTTTTTTATATTTATGTCAGATAACTGGTCACATTTGGAACATTTTCAGTCATTATTTCTTTGAATACTCTTTCAGCACCATCATTTTTTGTTGTCCTTTTGAGACTTTGATTATATAAAGTTGAGACACTTTGTGCTGTCCTACAGGTCCCTAAGGCTTCATTCATTTTTTTTCAATCTTTTTTCTTTTTGTTAAAATTGGATAATTTCTATTAGTCTAACTTCAAGTTCACTAACTCCTTCCTCTGTCATCTCTATTCTACTATTAAATCCAGAAACTGAAATTTTGTGGGTTTGTAATTGTTTTGGTTATCATATTTTTCAGTTCAGTTCAGTTTTTCCATTCAAAAATTACCATTTGGTTCTTCTTTGTATATTATATTTCTTTGAGAGTGAAAGTATTAGTTGCTCAGTCATGTTAGACTCTTTGCAATCCCATGGACTATAGCCCACCAGTCTCCTCTGTCTATGGAATTATCCAGACAAAGATACTGGATTGGGTAGCCATTCCCTTCTCCAGGAGATCTTCCTGACCCAAGGATCAAACTCAGGTCTCCTGCATTGAAGGCAGATTCTTTACAGTCTGAGCCACCAGGGAAGCCCCATTCTATTTGTTTGCTGATGCTTTGTTTTAATATTTGATTCAGGAGTGTTATGATTGCTTATTTGAAAATTTTTGTTAAAGATCCTTCAAATACTAGATGATTCCAACATCTTCTTCATCTTATCAGTAGCACATGTTGATTTCCCGTGCAAATTGAGATATTCATGGATCTTCATATCCTGAATAATTTATGTCCTGTACATTTGAGTAATACTCCATTGATATTCTGTGTCTTATTTATATCCTATAGAATATTGACATTTTTGTTTTAACAAAGACTTGACTTGCTTAGATCAATGAAGAATGAAGAAAATGAGAGAAAGAAGAAAACAAATGGTGTTTTACCTTACTCTCTTTGAGCTTTAGGAATTCTCTTTCTCTCTCTCCAGCTAGAACTGGTGGATTTCTCATGGCTCTCTATCTCTGCATCCCCAGGTCTCACTTTTGAGTTTCAGGTTATAGCAACTGCAGGCCAGGGAATATGGGAGAGGGTAAAAATGAGTAAATTAATCACTGATTCACTGGTACTTTGAATTCTGATTTTCTTCCCTGGTCCTTCTGCTGTTGTTTACTTTTCAAAGTTCTCAAACAGCTTTCTGTGCAGTGTGTCCATATTTTGTATTTTAATACAGTAGGGGGTAAATGGAAAAATGTGTTGACTCCATCTTACCTGGAAGCAGAAGTTTGAAAAAAAAAGTTTAAATTGTTTGAAATTTGTTTAAAAAATCATTTTTAAAAAATTACAAAAAATGCATGGAATGCTTAACTGTGTTAATATCAAATGCTTTTGACAGACACTTTGACTATGATAATAGCTAGTAAGTGATGATTGGATTTAGCAGTATGAAAGTTATTGGTGGTCTTGACCAATCATATTTTGTGAGAGTGGTTAGGACCAAAGCCTGGTTAGAATGGGTTCAAGACAGAATTAGATGAAAAAAAGTAAATATAATGACTAGGGACAACTATTGGATTACTAAGTTAAGGCTTTAGCAACCTAAGGCATAGAAGCTTAGTATTAGTCATTCATTCAGTCAAGCAGTTATTTACACATTCATTCACCTATTTATTCAATAAAGATTTTGTACTAGGCACCTCCAGACACTGGCAATAGAGATATGTATAAGACAGCTTCTGCCCTCATGGAGCTTCCATGTTTATAAAGAACTAATATTTAAACCTAAGGAGGACTAACTCATATGGACCACTTACCATTTTAGAGACTAAGGGCAAAATTTTTAAACTCTGTGCCCCAGATTCCTCATTTGTAAAATGTAGATTTAAATAGTATTTTACCTCATAGAGTTGTGGAAATTGATGTGAAAACTGAAAGAGAGAATCCTTATAAATTGCAGTCCAATGCTTGATACACAGTTAGAACTCAATAAATATTAGCTATTTTTATTAATCTTATTAACATCTTACTAATAGAACAATTTGAATATGCCCTTACCCTACGTTCTCTGGGAATCAGAAATGACTTATTCAAAGCTAAATATCTGTGAATGGCCATACACTTGCTTAAACTTTATGCTTTACCAACAGTGTTCTAGTAAACGGTCTGGGGGAAGATAGAAACCTTGATTTATAGTATTACCTGATTTCCATGGTGTAAATACTCCTACCATGGGTAATTTTAAACTACCAATGTGACCTTATTGAATGCAGCTTTGAAAGAAATGTACTGAAGATGGCCTTAGTGAGTCAGTACATATAGCTCTAGCACACCATTGAAATTTTCCTGTCATATCTTGAATCCCTATATAGGAATCCATTTCACTTCAGACCAGATAAAATTTAGGCAACTTGTGATCATCAGTACCTATGGCTGATTCATGCTGAGGTTTGACAGAAAACAACACAGTTCTGTATAGCAATTATCCTTAAAATAAAAAATAAATAAATTAAAGAAATAAATAAAAATAAAATACTGTTTTCCATAATGTGACAACCACTTTGGAAAATACTTTGTCACTATCTACTAAAGCTGAACATATGAATACCCTGATAACTAGCAATTCCTCTCCTATGTATATACCCATCAGAAATGCATACCTAAGCACAACAATAACAGCAACAAAAGTATATCCAAGAACATTTATAGCAGCATTATTCAAAATAGCCCCAAACTGGAAACAAACCAAATGTCATCATCATTCATTCATTCATTTATTCATTCATATTCTTTGAGTGCCTACTATGTGCTTGATATCTTTTGGAGCTTACATTCTACTTGAGAGATACAGATAATAAACAAAACAAACTAACAAGCAAATACATACAATTTGTTGAAACTGCTAGGAAGGAAAAGGAGTGAGTGTTCAGGTAAATAAAGCCTCTCCAAGAAAGTGATATTTAGGCTGAGACTTAAAATTTGAGAAAATTTTAGTCAGAAGAAGAGTTGGGGAAAGAACATCCCAGAGAGAACAAACATATGTGAAGGCCCTGAGACCAGAAAAATCTTTATACACCTAAAAAATTGAAACAAGGCCAATGTGGCTGGATCGTTGTAGGTGAGGGGGAGAGCAGTGGAAGATGAAATTGGAAGCATGCATATCTTAGATTGTTCAGGGCCCTATAATGAGTTCATATTTTATTTTATTCATAATGAGTAGTCATTGAAAGATTCTATTGATTGAGTTTTCTAAGTAATTTTGGTATTCTCCATCCATATTCCAGGCTATCATTCATCTCTCACTTGGATTACTGCAATAATTTCCTGACAGGTCTGCCCTCTTCCTTTGGTTTATCCTTTTCATGTTCACGAAAGAGATCTTTTTAAGATGCAAATCTAAGCATTCTGCTGTCCTGTTAAAATCTTTCAATGTTTCCCCTTTTTTCTACAAGATGAGGTTCAACTCCTTAACCAGGCCTATAAAACCTAGTGCAAGAAAACATCATGACTTTCATGAGCCTTAGGCACTTCTTCCTTCCTCCATAAAAATGTACTAAAACTTACATTTTCTGACTGAGTTGTTAGAAAGACTAATATAATTCAGGCTGGAATCATTATCATATATTCATTATTATTTCTCTTTTCTTCTGATTTTAAAATACAGGTAAAACATTTTCATGACCATTATAGGTATCATGGGCCCTAGGCGTGGTACCTGTTTTACTTAATGAGTATGTCACCCCTTTTCATATGATATAGCTCCAGGATAACTCTATAGTCATGCGGTGATTAATTTGAAAAGTATTTATTGAGTACCTACTATATGTCGGACATTGTTCTAGAAACTGGGAGTACATCAGTGAGAAAAATAAAAAGACAAAAAGCCATGACTTCATATTGCTTTCATTCTGTTGAGGAGGGAGAGGGACAAAAGGTAAACAAATGATTAAATAAAATGAGTAGTGTGATAGGCACTGTGATAGGCAGTGATGAAACAGGGAAGAAGGATGATAGTTTCAGGGATGATTTGCAATTTAAAATAGAATATTCAAGGAAAACCTTACTGATAATATTTATGCAAACACCTGAAAGAGATGAAGGAGTGAACTAGGTGGATATCTGAGAGAAAAATATTCCAAATAGAGGGAACAGTAAATGTAAAGATCCTGAGATAGGAATTTGGCTAGTGTATCACTAAACGCCAAGCCAGTGTCCTTGGAGTAAGAGAGATAAAGTAGATCAAATCATGGGCATTTTATCATTATAATAACTTTCACTTTTTCTCTGAGGGAAATGGGAACCTTAATGGAAGGTTCCAACTATGGAAGTGACGATTTAGCATATGGTTTATTGTCCTTGCTGCTGTGTTGAGAGTAGACTATAGCAGTGCAAAGGATGAAGCAAGGAAACCTTTTAGGAAGTAATTATAACAATTCAGATGAGAGATAATGATAACTTTGACCATGGTGGTAACGGCGGCTGATGAGAAATTGTCAGATTCTAGATATATTTTTGAAGTAGACCTAATATATTTCACTGATAGATTGAGCAGGGACTAAGACAAAGAGAGAAGTTGAGAATGATTGCAAAGCTTTCAGACTGAATAACTGGAAGGATGGAGTTGCTACAACTGAAACGGAGAAATCTATAGAAGGGAAGAATGTTTTTAGTGAGTTGAGTTGTGGACCAATTAGGTTTGTGATGCTTGTTAAATATCCAAATGTAGTGTGGATTTCAAGGGAAAAGTCCAGGGTAGAAATATAAAATTTAGAGATAACCAGGGAAGAGTATAGATACAAAAGAAAAGGAGTCAAATCTAGACAAGTGAGTTGTTTAAAAACCAGAAAAGTAAACAACAACAACAAAAAAAAGAAGCAGCAGCAAAGGAGACTGAGGAGAGAATACCAAGGAAGGAAGAAAACCAGTAGAGTATGTTGTTTTGGGTGCCAGGTGAAGAAAGTGTTTTGAGAAGGGAGTGATAAACTGCACCAAATGCTACTGATAGTTCAAGTAAGGTGGGGACTGAGAACTGACCACTGCATTTAACAACATCAGGGTTTTATTGGTGACTTTAACAAAAGAAGTTCCAGTGGAGTGGTAGGAGCAAAAGCCTAGTTGGAATGGACTCTAGAGAGAATGGAATGATTCTAGAGAGAATGAAATGGGAAGAGTTGGAAACTATGAATGTGTGAAACTCTTTCAAGGGGTTTTACTCTAAATGGGGCAGAAAAGTGGCAATAGCTGGAAGGGGAACATGGAGTGTCTGAAGAGGACGTTTTTCTTTAACGTGAGAAATTATACCATGCTTAAATTCTGATTGGGGCTGATTCAGTAAGGAAGTGGAAAATTAATAATGCAGGTGTGATGAAGGAGAAATACTAAAATGAATCTTTGAATAGGTGAGAGGGATGGGTCAGTTCAGTTCAGTTCAGTCCTCAGTCGTGTCTGACTCTTTGCAGCCCCATGGACTGCATCACGCCAGGCTTCTCTGTCCATCACCAACTCCCAGAGCTTACTCAAACTCATGTCCATTGAGTCCGTGATGCCATCCAACTATCTCATCCTCTGTCGTCCCCTTCCCCTTCCACCTTCACTCTTTCCCAGCATCACAGTCTTTTCTAATGAGTCAGTTCCTCCCATCAGGTGGCCAAAGTATTGGAGTTTCAGCTTCAACATTGAGTTTCAGTTTCAACATTTCAGTTTCAACATTGGAGTTTCAGCTTCAACATTGATTATTCAGGACTGATTTCCTGTAGGATGGACTGGTTGGATCTTCTTGCAGTCCAAGGGACTTTGAGGTCTTCTCCAATACCACAGTTCAAAAGCATCAATTCAGCTTTTTTTATACTCCAACTCTCACATCCATACATGACTACTGGAAAAGCCATAGCTTTGACTAGACAGAAATTTGTTGGCAGAGTGATGTCTCTGCTTTTTAATATGCTGTCTAGGTTGGTCAGAATTTTTCTTCCAAGGAGCAAGCGTCTTTTAATTTCATGGCTGCAGTCACCATCTGCAATGATTTTTGGAGCCCCCCAAAATAAAGTGTGCCAATATTTCCACTCTTTCCCCATCTATTTGCCATGAAGTGATGGGACCAGATGCCATGATCTTAGTTTTTTGAATGTTGAGTTTTGAGCCAACTTTTTCACTCTCTTTCACTTTCATCAAGAGGCACTTTAGTTCCTTTGCACTTTCTGCCATAAGAGTGGTGTCATCTGCATATCTGAGGTTAGTGATATTCCTCCCAGAAATCTTGATTCCAGCTTGTGCTTCTTCCAGTCCAGCATTTCTCATGATGTATTCTGCATATAAGTTAAATAAGCAGGGTGACAATATACAGCCTTGACGCACTCCTTTCTCACTTTGGAACCAGTCTGTTGATCCATGTCCAGTTCTAACTGTTGCTTCCTGACCTGCATACAGGTTTCTCAGGAGGCAGGTCAGGTGGTCTGGCATTCCCATCTCTTTAAGAATTTTGTATAGTTTGTTCTGATCCACACAGTCAAAGGCTTTGGCATAGTCAATAAAGCAGAAGTAGATGGTTTTCTGGAACTGTCTTGCTTTTTTGATGATCCAACAGTTGTTGGCAATTTGATCTCTGGTTCCTCTCCCTTTTCTAAAATCAGCTTGAACATCTGTAAGTTCACAGTTCATATAATGTTGAAGCCTGGCTTGGAGAATTTTGAGCATTACTTTGCTAGCATGTGAGATGAGCGCAATTGTGTGGTAGTTTGAGCATTCTTTGGCATTGCCTTTCTTTGGGATTGGAATGAAAACTGACCTTTTCCAGTCCTGTGGCCACCGCTGAGTTTTCCAAACTTGCTTGCATATTGGGTGCAGCACTTTCACAGCATCATCTTTTAGAGTTTGAAATAGTTCAAGTGGAATTTCATCCCCTCCATTAGCTTTTTTCATAGTGATTCTTCCTAAGGTCCACTTGACTTCACATTCCAGGATGTCTGGCTCTAGTTGAGTGTGAGTGATAATACCATTGTGATTATCTGGGTTGTGAAGATCTTTTTTGTGCAGTTCTTCTGTGTATTCTTTCCACCTCTTCTTAATATCTTCTGCTTCTGTTAGGACCATACTATTTCTATCCTTTATTGAGCCCATCTTTGCATGAAACGTTCCCTTGGTATCTCTAATTTTCTTGAAGAGATCTCTAGTCTTTTCCATTCTATTGTTTTCCTCTATTTCTTTGCACTGATCACTGAGGAAGGCTTTCTTATCTCTCCTTGCTTTTCTTTGGAACTTTGCATTCAGATGGGTATATCTTTCCTTTTCTCCTTTGCTTACCTACTGGAGTAGGTAGCCATTCCCTTCTCCAGGGGATCTTCCCAATCCAGGGACTGAACCTGGGTCTCCTGCATTGCAGGCAGATTCTTTATGTCTGAGCCATCAGACACAATATGTACCATATGAACTATAAATATTTATGATTTATGAACCATAACTATTTCACTATAAGTTTCTCTACAAGATGGATCTTTTAAAAATATATCCACATTACCCTAATTAAAAGCTTAATAATAATTCCTTAGTAGCATTAAGTATGGACTTCCCCGGTGGCTCAGTGGTAACAAAAAATCCGCCTACAATGCAAGAGACGTGAGTTCAGTTCCTCGGTTTGGAAGATCCCCAGGAGGAGGGCAGAATAACCCACTCCAGTGTTCTTGCTGGGAAAATCCCATGGACAGAGAAGCCTGGCAAACTATGGTCCATCAGATTGCAAAGAGCACACAACTGAGCAACCGAACAAACACACACATGTGCATTAAGTATCCAGTCAGTATCCAAAATTCCCCATTTGCCCTTTAGCAGTGTTTGCTTGAAACAAGATACAAAGAAGGACCATGAAATGCAACTGATCAATGTGTCTTAAGTCCCTTTAATATATAGAATCTCTTTCCATCTGTTTTCCCTAATTTGTTGATCAACTGAATTATTTGTCTTATAGAGTCCCCCACAGTCTAGATTTTCTGTTTGTATCCTCTTAGTGACTTTTAACATGTTCCCCTGTTCTCTGTAACTTGCATTCTAGAGGCTTAATGAGATATGGTTTCAAGTTTTTGCAAGAATATTTCATAGATGGCATTGTGTACTACCATCTGGAGGCACATAATGTCTAGATGTCTCTCTTGTTAAGATGTTAGCAGCAAGTGATGAATTTTGCTTAGATCTATGAATTCATTAAGGCTTTCTAGAATTAGCAATACATCTAACATAAAAAGCTTCCCCTCATTCCTGATAAAATTACACTAATATACAGTTGGAAGTTTTGATTGCTTTAGTTTTCTCAGGGAAATAGGAAGGAATGTTATCAGCTAGTGTGAGGAGAGAGAAGAGATATTTGGAGATTTGAGGAGGAGAAGGTATTAAGTAGACATCTAGGAAAATGTCTACTAAGGACTAATTGGACTAAGGAAATTATACTAAGAGCACAGATGAGGTTCATGATCAGGAATTTGATATAAGACTAATAGGGGTGGTTGTGTGCTTTTGCTCAAGCAACCTGAAGCTGCATGGATTCATGTATAAATAGATAAAGAACTGAATTTATCCAGGATTGAGTTTTGGAATATGAGTACTAGCAAGAAAAGGACAAGAATATTGAGGGTATATACAAGGGAATGATTATGATAATAAACAGTGGAATTTGAATTAGGTAAAGGGGAAAGTGAGGGAAGGAGAATGATGAGGATTAATGAAAAGCTGATAGGATCAAAGAACTGTACATTCTATAACAGTTGAATTTAAAGAAGTCAAGGAGCTAAAAAGAAGAGTGTGCAAGAGGGATAGGAAGTTTTGATCAGATAATGGAAAGCTAAAAATTGAGATTATGAAGAGAGTAATGAATGACCCTGGCTAGGGAAAGACTATGGGAGTAAGTGGCTGAGGTGGAGCAAGGGACACAATCCCTGGAAGAGAGGAGGTCAAGGGGAAAGAGGCCAAAGGATTGGAAAATTCATTTATATATATATATAGGCATCATTAAGTATAGTGACAGTTAGTGGGCCAGAAGCTAAACTCCTCAAAGAAGGAGTGGTATAACTCAAATAAGGAGAGGTAGTAAAAAATAAACTCCATATGGGCAAGGATTTTTGTCTATATTTTTTACCATTGTATCCTCAGGTCTTAGGATAATACTGGGAACATAGTAGGGTGCTCAATAATTTAATATTGTATGAATTAATAAGCAAATGAATGAATGACTTGAAATTCAAAGCTGAGGAGCTGTTAGGGAAGAGAGAGTAAATGTGTTGTAAGTAGAACATCTCACCCACTTCTAGGAACAGTGATTTGGGGGATATGGAAAAGGAAACAGCTGCCACTTGATAGGACTTTAGGCAAAGCAGTGTCTTCATCAGAGAACTAGAGTTCCTAGATCAAGAAAGTGAAAGGAGTAAGGCAGATGCTAATAAGTATGAAAGGGGAAATTAACAGTAACACAATAATAGTGGGAGACGTTAATACCCCACTCATACCTATGGACAGGTCAACCAAACAGAAAATTAGCAAAGAAGCACAAACTTTAAATGATAAAATGGACAGGTTAGACCTAATTGATATCTATATGACATTTCACCCCAAAACAATGAATTTCACCTTTTTCTCAAGTGCACACGGAACATTCTCTAGGATAGATCACATCCTGGGCCATAAATCTAGCTGTGGTAAATTTTTAAAAAATTGAAATCATTTCAAGCATCTTTTCTGATCACAATGCAGTAAGATTAGATGTCAACTACAGGAAAAAAAAACTATTAAAAATACAAACATATGGAGGCTAAACAACACACTTCTGAATAACCAACAAATCACAGAAGAAATCAAAATATGCATAAAAACAAGTGAAAATGAAAACACAACAATCCAAAACCTATGAGATTCAGTAAAAGCAGTGCTAAGGGGAAGGTTCATAGCAATACAAGATTACCTCAAGAAACAAGAGAAAAGTCAAATAAATAATCTAACTTTACACCTAAAGGAACTAGAAAAGGAAGAAATGAAGAACCCCAGGGTTAGTGGAAGGAAAGAAATCATAAAAATTAGGGCAGAAATAAATGAAAAAGAAACATAGGCGACTATAGCAAAAATCAATAAAACTAAAAGCTGGTTCTTTGAGAAGATAAATAGACAAACCATTAGCCAGACTCATCAAGAAAAAAAGGGAGAAAAATCAAATCAACAAAATTAGAACTGAAAATGGAGAAATCACACCATACAACACAGAAATATACAGGATCAAAAGAGACTACTCTCAGCAGCTCTATGCAAATAAAATGGACAACTTGGAAGAAATGGACAAATTCTTAGAAAAGTATAACCTTCCAAACTAAAGCAGGAAGAAATAGAAAATCTTAACAGACCCATCACAAGCATGGAAATTGAAACTGTAATCAGAAATCTTCCAACAAACAAAAGCCCAAGATCAGATGGCTGAACAGCTGAATTCTACCAAAAGTTTAGAGAAGAGCTAACACTTATCCTACACAAACTCTTCCAGAAAGTTGCAGAGGAAGATGAACTGCCAAACTCATTCTATGAGGCCACCATCACCCTAATACCGAAAGCAGACAAAGATGCCACACACACAAAAAAAAAAACTACAGGCCAATCATCACTGATGAACATAGATGCAAAAATCCTCAACAAAATTCTAACAAACAGAATCCAAAAACATATTAAAAAGATCATAAATCATGACCAAGTGGGCTTTTCCCAAGGGATGCAAGGATTCTTTAATATTTGCAAATCAATGAATGTGATACACTACATTAACAAAATTGAAAGATAAAATCCATATGATTATCTCAGTAGGTGCAGAGAAGGCCTTTGACAAAATTCAACATTCATTTATGATAAAAAGCCCTCCAGAAAGCAGACATAGAAGGAACATACTTTAACATGATAAAAGCCATATATGATAAACCCACAGCAAACATTATCCTCAATGGTGAAACATTGAAAGCATTTCCTCTAAAGTCAGGAACAAGACAAGGATGCCCACTCTCACCACTACAATTCAACATAGTTTTGGAAATTTTAGTCACAGCAATCAGAGAAGAAAGAGAAATAAAATGAATCCAGATTGGAAAAGATGTAAAACTCTCACTGTTTGCAGATGGCATGATCCTCTACATAGAAAATCCTGAAGACACCACCAAAAAATTACTAGAGCTAATTAATGAATATAATAAATTTGCAGGCTATAAAATTAATACACAGAAATTCCTTGCATTCCTATACACTAACAATGAGAAAACAGAAAGAGAAATTAAGGAAACAATTACATTCACCATTGCAACGAAAAGAATAAAATACTTAGGAATATATCTACCTAAAGAAACAAAAGACCTATATATAGAATACTATAGAACACTGATGAAAGAAATCTAAGATAATGTAAATAGATGGAGAAGTATGCCATGTTCATGGATCAGAAGAATCAATATAGTGAAAGTGAGTATACTACCCAAAGCAATCTATAGATTCAGTGCAATCCCTATCAAGCTATCAACGGTATTTTTCACAGAACTAGAACAATTTCACAGTTTGTATGGAAATACAAAAACCCTAGAATAGCCAAAGCAATCTTGAGAAAGAAGAATGGAGGAATCAACCTGCCGGACTTCAGACTATGCTACAAAGTTACTGTCATCAAGACAGTATAGTCCTGGCACAAAGACAGAAATATAGATCAATGGAACAAAATAGAAAGCCCAGAGACAAATCCATGCACCTTATCTTTGACAAAGGAGGCAAGAATATACTATGGAGAAAAGACAATCTCTTTCACAAGTGGTTCTGGGAAAACTGATCAACCACTTGTAAAAGGATGAAACTAGAACACTTTCTAACACCATACACAAAAGTAAACTCAAAATGGATTAAAGCTCTAAATGCAAGGCCAGAAACTATAAAACTCCTAGAGGAAAACATAGACAAAACACTGACATAAATCACAGCAGGATCCTCTATGACCCACCTCCCAGAGTAATGGAAATAAAGCAAAGATAAACAAATGGGATGTAATTAAACTTGAAAGCTTTTGCACAATGAAGGAAACTATAAGCAAAGTGAAAATACTGCCTTCAGAATAGGAGAAAATAATAGAAAATAAAGCAACTGACAAAGAGTGAATCTCAAAAATATATAAGAAACACATGCAGCTCAATTCCAGAAAAATAAACAACTCAGTCAAAAAATGGGCCAAAGAACTAAACAGACATTTCTCCAAAGAAGACATACAGATGGCTAACAAACACATGAAAAGATGCTCAACATCACTCATTATCAGAGAAATGCAAATCAAAACCACAATGAGGTACCACTACACGCCAGTCAGGACGGCTGCTATCCAAAAGTCTACAAGCAATAAATGCTGGAGATGGTGTGGAGAAAAGGGAACCCTCTTACACTGTTGGTGGGAATGCAAACTAGTACAGCCACTATGGAGAACAGTGTGGAGATTCCTTAAAAAACTGGAGATAGAACTGCCATATGACCTAGCAATCCCACTGCTGGTCATACACAGAATTGAAAGAGACACATGTACCTCAGTGTTCATCGCAGCACTGTTTACAATAGCTAGGACATGGAAGCAATTTAGATGTCCATTGGCAGACGAATGGATAAGAAAGCTGTGGTACACATACAGAATGGAATATTACTCAGCTATTAAAAGGATTGTATTTGAATCTGTTCTAAAGAGGTGGATGAAACTGGAGCCTATTATACAGAGTGAATTAAGTCAGAAAGAAAAACACCAATACAGTATATTAATGCACATATATGGAATTTTAAAAGATGGTAATGATGACCCTATATGCGAGACTGCAGAAGAGACACAGAGATAAAGAACGGTCTTTTGGACTCTGTGGGAGAAGGTGAGGGTGGAATGATTTGAGAGAATAGCATTGAAACATGTGTATTACAATTTGTGAAATAGATTGCCAGTCCAGGTTCGATGCATGAGACATGGCACTCAGGGCTAGTGCACTGGGACGACCCTGAGGGATGGGATGGGGAGGGAGGTGGGAGGGGAGTTCAGCTTGGGGGGCACATGTACACCCATGACTGATTCATGTCAATGTATGGCAAAAGCCACAACAATATTGTAAAGGAATTAGCCTCCAATTAAAATATATAAATTATTTTTTAAAAGAAATCTATACAGTAAAAATACCTATAACCATATGAAGGTGAGAAAAATTAATTTACCTATGTCAAAAGGGCAAAAAAGCTTGCAGAAAATTTAATAGAATATAGAAATAAATTATTAGAATTTATAAATTCATATAAAGATTGGTGTTTAAAAATAAGTTTAAAATTCAAGTGCATCCTCTAAAAATAAATGCAGCTAATGTAATTTAAATGAATAACTTTTAGAATTAAAAAAATAATAGACCCATAGGAAGAATCTGATAAAAATTGTGTGGCTAATACTGATGATTATTTAATGAAATGTTGAACACCAGTTTCAACATTTTAAGATCTAGAGTTATATGCCTAAGGACCTGGACACATATGCTAGCTTAGAGATAGAAATATTTAATATCAAGAGTGAAAAATATCTCCAAATTTTTTGGGGCATTGAAATAAAATTTCCAACTTGGTTGTATCACCAGGCACTCTGATTATAAAATTCATTTAGAGTAGGGTGTCTCAACTTTGGTACTATTGACATTTGAAGCCAGTTTAGCCTTTATTGTGGTGTGCCATTCTGTGCATTGTTAGATATTTAGCAGCATCTCTGGTGTGTGTCCTCAAGTTATCTTTCATGTCAATCAAACTTGTCTAGAGACATCAACAAACATACCACTGTGAGCAAAATCACCTCTAACTTAGAATCATTGACCTAGGGGGATGAAAATAGCTAAGATTGTTTTGAAAAAATATAGAGGGCTTTCTCTACCAGATTTTAGGTTATAATGTTAAACTTTAGAGGTTAAGAATGTGTATTAAAAAAAAAGAAGAAGTAAAATGAATGCTCAGAAAAGAAGTTGAGAATATAGACAATTTTTCTTGTGATGGATTGTAAGCTTCAGTAGACAATGTAGAAGAAGTTCAGGAGGTTGTAAGGGGTGGGGAAAGGGAGTCAAAAGATAATTTGCAAAGTTATATGTAGATTAGAGATGTGGGATTTCTGGATTTCTTTAGGTGACTGAAGTAAACAGAGATAAAGGGTATAAAGCGATGATCCTAATGATATAAAAGCAGATAATGATTGTGAGGTTGTGAGTGTTGGGGGTGAGGAAGAGATGGGAATCCTTCAAAGAACACAGAGAGCTATGGGGCAAATTCTTTATTTATATAGTAGAAATATGGAGACCAGGGTAGGGGGTATGGCTCCCTCCTAACTCCTGGAGAACAAGGAATGCTAGGATTCTCTTTCAGTTCTTATGTATCATAGTGTTGAATTCCAGGGATCCCTTTTGACTACTTCCAAAAGGAAAAGTGATATTTCTTGCATATGCTCTTTATGCTTCAGCCATACTTCCTTTACTTGCTGCTCCTCAGTCTGGTATGCTTTTTCAGATTTCATTGCCTTCTATAGAAGTCTCTATTCCTGGAGTATTCTCTAAATTTTCCCCACCTAACTGGAGTGCTTCTACTCAATTTTCAAGACTCAGTTTAGACATCTATTTTAATACTAAGTCTTCCCTTATCCCTTGCAGTTAAGGCAGATTTAAGTACTTCTTCCCATTGTGTTCCTTAGCATTCTATAAATATACCATCATAACATTAAATTTTTATTTATATTTTATTAGGATGGTGTAGATTCACTAGTAGTTGTAAGACATAACACAGAAGCTTTCCCCAATGGTAACATCCTGCAAAATTATAATACAGTATAGCAACCAGGATGTTGTCATTAGTATAGATCATCTATCTTTTTCAGATTTCCCCAGTTTTATCTGTATTTGTGTGTGTGTATTTAGTTCTGTGCAATATTATCATATGTGTAGGTTCTTGTATCCACCACCACAGTCAAGATACAGAATAATTCCTTTACCACAAGGTAAAGGATCCCTCTTGTTGCTCTTTTATAGCCACAGCAAACTCTATTCTACCTTCTGCAACCCAACTCCTGACAACCACGGATATGTTATCTATTTCTAAAATGTTGTCATTTCAAAATTGTTATTAAAATGGAATCATACAGTTTGGGACATTTTGGGATTCACATTTTCAAACATAATTCTTTGGAGATCCATCCAGGTTGTTGCATGTTTCAGTAGCTCATTCCTTTTTATTGTGGCACATGGGCTTCTCTCTAGTCATGGTACGGGCTCCAGAGTACATGCACTCTGTAGTTAATGGTGCCCAGCCATAGTTGCCCTGCAGCAGTTGGGATCCCTGACCAGGTATCCAACCCACTTCCCCTGCATTGGAAGGTGGATTTTTTAGCTAAGAATTGGACCTCCAGGGAAGCCCCAAGAATATATTATTTTACTCTCAGCCTGAATACATAGTTTTCCAGGGTTGACAGGGAAAATATCACAAGGTTAATGTAGTGACAGATCTGATTATCTGTTCAGTTAAGGCTCTGAGCATTGAAATACTAGTTTACAAATACTACAGCTACCAAGGGAGCTCCTCAATATCAGTAATGAGTTCACCAATGAGAATTAGTATTGTTTCAAGGAGCCTTATGCAAGAAGGTAATTTAATATATAGTATAATTTTTGTTGTTTAGTCATTAAATTGTGTCTGACTCTTTGCGACCCCATGGACTGCAGCCCACTAGGCTCCTCTGTCTATGAGATTTCCCAGGCAAGAATACAGGAATGGGTTGCCATTTCCTTCTCCAGGGGATCTTCCCAACCCTGGGATTGAACCTGCATCTCCTGAATTGGCAGGTGAATTCTTTACCACTGAGCCACCAGGGAAGCCCCATATAGTATCATACTTCATTTTAATTATATGATTCAAAAGCAGATAATATACATGTATTATAGCTGATGTCAAATGGATGTACCTAATCAGATACTAAACTATTAAAATTTGGAGTTCCTATCAGAAATCTTAACATATTCTCCAGTCCTGTGTTTGGAAAGTAAACAAGCTATTGCCAGATGTCAGCTTTCTTAAAAGGAAAACAATTCTTCTGACTAACACAGATTTTGACTCTCATCTGAGGACTGTAATTGGACCTTTGTCTTATTTAACACAGAAGGGAAATCCTGGTAAGTTTATCTGAACTTCAGGGTTTCAGAGAACTTTTTGAAAAGACAAAATATGCTCTTATTTCTTTACTAATGTTGAAAGTTCCAGTCTTTTCAAATCCATTAATAATGGCCTACCACAAGATTGGATGCATCTTTAAAAACATGAAAATACAGAGCATCTTGTAATATATTTCAATAGAATGTTATTGCTAAATGAAAGGAAATTGTTTTCTTACTAGAAATAAGATAATTTTGCAGGATTTAATTTTTAAGTAGGAATTTTCCTTTGAACTCATCCCCAATCCCTGACAAAGATATTTGCCATGATGCCCTTTATCTGGAATTATCCTTTCCCCTGCTCCTCTAGGCCATTACTTCAGACAATCACTCCTACTTTTGTGTCTATAGATTCAAGTCTGCACATATGTTGCAAACTGTTCTGAGTGACCCTGGGCAGGAGCTATGTAGGAAATTCCTCTTGAAAATGTGTTCAGCTCAGTATCAAGTGTCCCTTTTGTTACTGACGCCCTGTGTATATCACTCAGATCCCTTAAATAGATAGCAGCTTTTTGTGGCCCTGATATTTTTGGCCTAGGATTTTTGTTCCCTAGTCAGCAAGCCTGGGTTTCTGATCTCTGCTAATTGTTCTCCTAGATCTGATCCACTTTCTGGACCTTATTTTGGTTCATCCTGCAGGATTTGGATGATGCAACTTAATGTCTGGAGGTGAACTGAGACCATCTAGTCTAACTTCATTTTATAGAGGGGTAAACTAAATACTCAACTTCTTTTATTTTATTTTTCTCTCTGCCCCTGTCATATCTGTCTTTTTCTCTTGGGTTTAGATGACCTCCTTGAAATTCTCTTCTGCCTTACTCAAAATATTATCCCTCTTAAAGTCTAATAAAATTCCCAGCCAGGCACTCTCCCAATCCTATCAAGTCTCCGAATTACAAGTGTCATAACACAAACTTTGTGGGCAGGGACATGAGATAATTCTTAAGATAAAATATTTTTATTGTGATAATATCTCAACCACATGATATGAAGGTACAAACCTTGAATGTGTACTACCTAGACCAATCATAACTAATTATACAATGTATTCAAAACATCTACTAAGATAGGAGCTTAAAAGTAGAGGAAAATTTAAAAAAATTCCTCTGTTAAAAATCCCAAAGGGATGAATATTCCTTTAGAAAACAGAATGAAAAATTTTGTATACAAGGTCATAAAGTTGTAGACATTTCAAGGATAGCTAAGACAAGAGCTATTGTGTATAACTTAAAAATAATCTTTGCTAGAAACTTTTAGTTAGAAAAGTAATGTAAAATGAGCTCTTTTATTCCACAAGAATTCAGTAAAAAATATTCTGTCTTAACTGAGGAGAACCTATTCGTGGGGGTACTTAACTTTCTTACATTGCTATTTGTGTTATTTTTTTTGTCTCTTTTAGTCATGAGAAGCAAAGGATATAAGGACTTTTAATTGTTGCTTGAGTGTCAGAAAGGCAAACCAAAATCATCCTTGTGCCTAGCAGGGAGCAATTAAAGAACAAATTGTTTTTGTCACTGTGATGTAGGAGTCAAAAAACAGACCTGAATATAATTTTATAATTCAGGCAATCCCGGTGGTATATACCAAGGGACTAAACAGAATTGGAAAGAGTAAAGTTTATATATGTGTGTGTATGTTTGTATAAAAAGTTTGGAAAAGTCAGCTAAGGAAGGTATAATCTAGGACATACCGAAATTTGAAATGTGATATTTTTTCTTTAAAGTGCCAAGAGCATAAAAGACAAGTCATTAGTTCAATGTCCCATAACCAATAAGTGGAGAGTCTAAGATTTTAATGCAGAGGCTGACTGCAAAGTTGTCTAGGCTGCTAACCACTGTGCTATATTATCTCTAATATATAAACCATGCCTTTAACTATCCTGGGTCTTTTCCTGCTCTGACTCTAGCACTTGCAATAGAAGCTTCTGACAATTTGGGAATGTGTCAGTGCATACAGACAAAATCTCTAACTTCTCAGATGGCGTTTTTATGCCTGACTTTTCATGAAGTGATCAGTGCTCAACATTGAATATATATATTTTGCTGAGAACTATAGCAGTCAGCTAAAATCTACTTTTACGTGGTATTAAGCACCTACAGGGTATACTCCTACACACTTTCAGGTTGACTAAAGAAGGTTTTCAATAATCTGAAGCCTATTGCTACTCAGGACTATTTGGTATACGATACAAAACATTCAACCTCTCAGAAACTCTTTCAGGACCAGCCTCTAAACTAGGCTGTGGCCACATCTTCCACAGAAGAAGTGTCTGTGTGCCAGGGACTTACTACTGATTAGGTTATCAAGGTAGAGGAAACTACATGTTTTGTTCTGTTTCTGTTCTTAGTCACTCAGTCGTGTCTGACACTTTGAGACCCCACGGACTGTAGCCCACCAACTATATGTTTGAAGGCCCTCAAAGAGAACCCGAAAGTCAATGAGATCAAAGCAGAGTCTTCTGGAATGTGGTGTGGGAAGAATATAAGTCAGTTGGTACAGACTTTGGAGTCAGCTTGGTTGTGTTTGAATCCCAGCTCTGATACTAACGATGTGGTCTTGGGCAAATTACTAAACTACTTGAAAAGAGTTGGTGATGGACAGGGAAGCTTGGCATGCTACAGTCCATGGGGTTGCAAAGAGTCAGACATGACTGAGCGACTGAACTGACTGACTTGAAGCCTCAACTTCCTTATTTGTAAAATGGGAAAGATAAGATCACGTACCTCATAGGGACTTTATGAGGACTCCATAAAATAATGCATATAAAGTAGTTTTCACTTGCATAATAAGTATTCTATAAATATTAAACACTAACATGTACTTTATAGATACAGATGTAGATAGATAGATAGGTAGACAGAAAGATAGAGAGACAGAGACCCCAGATCTTAGAGTCTTGGAGGGCCTTGTAAACTAGGTAAGAATTTGAATACTCTTTGTTCTAGGGTATTTGAAAGATATTGAAGGTTTTTAAGAAGAGAAGTAACAACATTAATTTGTATTTTTTATTGGAATATAGATGAAGTAAAGTATGTTGATTTTAGGTGTATTACATAATGGCTTCATGTTTGCATACATTATGAAGTGATCACCATGATAAGTCTAATAATCATCTGTCTACATACAAAGTTTTTACAATACTTTTGACAGTATTCCTTATGCTGCATATTATATCCTGGCGACTTATTTATTATATAACTGGAGATTTGTATCTCTTAATCCTCTTCAACTATTTCACCTACCTCCATCCCCCACCCTTCTGGCAACCACCCATTTGTTCTGTGTATCTATTAGTCTATTTTCACTTTATTTGTTTTGGTTTTTAAATTCCACATATCCATTGGATCATGGAGTATTTGTCTTTTTCTGTCTGACTTATCTCACTTAGCATAATACCCTCTAGATCCATCCATATTGTTGCAATTGGCAATATTTCATTTTATATTTAGTTGAGTAATATTCCACTGTGTATTGCAATATGTATACACACAGACATAATCACATTTCTCTATTCATTTCTCCATCGATGAATACTTAGGTTGATTCCAACCTTTTCTATTATGAATAGTGGATAATGCTGCAATGAATATTGGGGTGCATATATCTTTGCAAAATGTTTTTTTTTGTCATGAATATCCAGAAGTGAAATTGCTTAATCATATAGCAGTTCTATTTTTATTTTTTTGAGGAATATCCATACAGTTTTCCATGATGGCTGCACTGATTTTCAATTCCACCAACAGTGTATGAATGTTCCCTTTCTTCATAGTATTGCCAACATTTGTTATTTGCTGTCTTTTGAATGACAGGCATTCTGAAAGATATGAGGTGGTATCTCATTATATGAGTTTCCATTTGCATTTCTCTAATATTAATTTTTTCTGGTAGTTCATTGTTAGTGTACAGAATTGCAACAAATGTCTCTACATTAATTTTGTGTCCTGTAACTACTGAATTCATTTATTAATTCTAGTATTTTTACGGTATTTTTAGGATTTTCTATATATGATATCATGTCATCTATAGATAGTGACAGTTTTTCTTCTTCCTTTCTGATTTGGATTCTTTTTATTTATTTATTTATTTTGTTTGGTTACTATGGCTAGGATTACCAATGCAATGTTGAGTAAAAGTGGCAAGAGTGGGCATCCTTGCCTCGTTTCTGATGTTAGAGGAAATGCTTTCACCTTTTTACCCTTGAGTATGTTAGCTGTGGGTTTTTCATATATGACATTTATTATATTGAGGTATGTGCCCTCTAGGCTCACTTCATTGAGATTTTCTTTTTATTTTTTTTTTCTTTTTTTTTTTTTATTAGTTGGAGGCTAATTACTTCACAACATTTCAGTGGGTTTTGTCATACATTGATATGAATCAGCCATAGGTTTACACGTATTCCCCATCCCGATCCCCCCTCCCACCTCCCTCTCCACCCGATTCCTCTGGGTCTTCCCAGTGCACCAGGCCCAAGCACTTGTCTCATGCATCCCACCTGGGCTGGTGACCTGTTTCACCATAGATAGTATACATGCTGTTCTTTTGAAATATCCCACCCTCACATTCTCCCACAGAGTTCAAAAGTCTGTTCTGTATTTCTGTGTCTCTTTTTCTGTTTTGCATATAGGGTTATCGTTACCATCTTTCTAAATTCCATATATATGTGTTAGTATGCTGTAATGTTCTTTATCTTTCTGGCTTACTTCACTCTGTATAAGGGGCTCCAGTTTCATCCATCTCATTAGGACTGATTCAAATGAATTCTTTTTAACGGCTGAGTAATATTCCATGGTGTATATGTACCACAGCTTCCTTATCCATTCATCTGCTGATGGGCATCTAGGTGCTTTGTTCTGCATCTAAATATCATATGATTTTTAGTCTTCAATTGTTAAAGTCGTGTATCACATTGCTTTATTTGCAGATATTGAACCATCCTTGTATTCCCGGGATAAATACCACTTGATCATAATATGTGATCTTTTTAAAGTATTGTTGAATTTGGTTTGCTAATATTTTGTTGAAGATGTTCACATCTATGTTCATAAGTGATATTGGACTATAATTTTCTTTTTTTTTTAGTATCTTTACAATATATCTCAGATTCATGGGGGGGAGCAATTGCACCCTTATATAATATTAGTTTTGGTGGAGAAATTGATTTTAGGTACTCTAAAGAAGAACTTGCTTCACTGCAACTGCAACTGGAAGACCTTTACATTTTCTTCCTCCCCACTGCATCTACAGGACTTGAGCTGATTCTACATTCAACACTAGAAATCATAGAATTTGCTAAACTCTCCCAAATTTGGAATAATCATATGAATCTCTTCTCTCCAGTTTTTGAATAACAGTTTAGCTGGAGAAACAGTTAAGCCAATCCCTCGTCTACCCATCCCCATCTGCCTTTCTGTAAGAGAAAAAGAGCACTGTGTTAAAATTACATTTGGAAAGTCTGACAGACACTTTGGGTGCCATTCCAATACCAATTTTCTTCTTTCCATTTGCCAACAAAACCTTCATTTTTATCAAAGCAATGTGATCAAAGTCTTGAATAATGGAATAATGCCCTTCCTCCAAAGATATCCATATCATAATCCATGGAACTTGTGAATGTTATCTTAAATAGTAAATGGGAATTAAAGTTACAGATGTAATAAAGGTTGCTAATCATCTAACGTCAAGATAGGGAAGCTGCTCTGGATTTATCTGGGTAGATCCAATTTATTTTAATTTATTTTTTTTAAAGTGGAAAAGGAGGGCAGAAAAGGTATTTGGAGTGATTCAGTGTAAGAAGGACTCAACCCACCAATGCTGGCTTTGACAGAGACCATAAGCAGAGGGATGTGAGTATCTTAGAAGCTGGAAAAGTAGAGGAAACCTATTTTCCCCTAGAGCAGGAGAAATCCAGCCATGTCCATATTTTGATTTTAGCTCAGTGAGAATAATGTTCAGACTCTGACCTACAGAATTTTAAGAGAATAAATTAGTGTTATAAACCAACTAAGTTCCTGGTGATTTGTCACAGTGGCCATAGGAAACTAAGATAGAACCTGATAGATGAGCTCACTTTTACAAATATTGAGTTTTCAATGCTTTTGCAATATCCACATGAAGATGCCCAGTAGGCAGATGACCACATGGAAAAGTCAGGAAGATGTCTCAACTACAGATGCAGAATTAGGAGTTACTACAGATGATAATTAGAACAATGGGAGCAAATAAAATTGCTTATGGAGAATGAATAAGTTTAGAAGAAGAAAGGACTTAACTCCAGTAGTTAGTGAATTGAGTAGCAGAAGAAGCCAGCAAGGAGGCTGAGAAGGAGCAGAGTTAGGCATGATAAAATGAGATCAAGCCTCACAAAACCAAAGGAAGAGAATGTTTCAAGGAGGGTCATTGGTAATCAATACTGATGATTATACTAGCAAAATACAGACTAGAAGTCATATATTAGATTTTGTGACAGAAGTAATTGATTATACTAGTAAGAGCATTTTGGGTGAAATAGTAGGTGTACTGGTATTGAAGCTAAATTGATATGAACTGAGGGATGAGCAAGGGGAGAGAAATGAAGGCAGGGAGTAATGACAACTCATTCCAGAAACTTGACAGTGAAGGAAAGAACTGAGAAGTTGCAGGGGAAAATGTTATTAAGGGAGTGTGTTTAAGTAGGCCCTCCCAGAAGCAAACATCAAGATGGGATTAGACTGTGCAAGTTTTTTTTGTTGTTTGTTTAATTAGAGGAAATACTTGAGAGAAAATGAGGAGAAATATGTAAAAGGCTGAGAAAGTATGACCCTGAGTGAAGGAGAGAGGGAAGGACAGTTGGGAGAAAATTTCTAGACTGCTGTGTAGTCTAAGGAAGGGTTCAACAAAGCCATTAGGGAGTCCTCAAGCCAAAGTCAGTCATCAGAGTAGTCCCATGACTTTCAGAAATGAACTCACATCAGCATTCTTCTTTGTCTCTGGCATAAGCTGGGGTAGTGTGGGGGAAGCATAGTCTCCAGGCAAAATGCAGGAATGGATTTCAGAACACAGTAGTATGGACCCTTGGTTAGAGGTCTATGAGACACATTTTTCATGGCTTTCACAGATGGGTTTTCATGGCTTTTTAAAAAGTTTAGTGTATATTTAAGCTCATTAGATGGAGCCATTAGAGAGAGAGAGAGAGAGACAGAGAGACAGAGAGAGACAGAGAGAGAGAGAGAGAGAGACAGAGAGAGAGAGAGAGAGAGAGGGAGAGAGGTTGAAGATACCCAGGATAAAAGGAAGATAATTGATGCAGCAAGGTCCAAGTAAAGGCTGGGGAGGATAGGATCTGTCAGAGAAAAAGTTACTGCCCTTAGATGAGATGTGAGATGCTTTGAAAGAAGATGGGGGATGTAGGAGCATTTGTTGGTTTGGGAGTTCCAATCTCATGGTTTCCATTTACTCTTTAAATTACAACATTGTTTATCGGCTATACCCCAATACAAAAAAGAAAAAAAAAAAGTTTAAAGTTTGGGAAAAAGATTACAAGTTAAGGTCATTTCCTGAGAATGGGAGTATGAGTGTGGGGGTGGGTCAGAGTTCAAGGAAAGGCATAAAATAATCACTGTGGGGAGTTGGAGAGTGACCTGTCTTGTGGACAAATGGCTGGACAGTGTTAATGTGCCCAGTTGAGTCTGGTCCTGTAAACCAGTGGCATTAACCTGCCCCTATCCTCCCAGCTCTTTCATTATCTTACCCCTCACCCATTCTGCTCATTGGTCTGTTAATCTGTTAACAACCTACCTCCTTGAATACTGCCAATATCTTTTCAAACATAATAACTTATTCTTTCCATCTGTGACATCTCATGAGCCTCTAGGTCCTGTCAGTTTACTTCTTAGAATTTGCTTCAAACTGCCTTTCCTCTCAATCTTTTTCTCTCACTGCTCGAGTGATAGGATTTCTCATCTCTACCTTCTAACTGGTTATTTTGCCTCTCATCTTGTCTCCTTTAAATCCATCTTGCACATAACCATCAGAGTGATCAATCTAAACATTAAATCTGATTTTGATTATTTAAGGGCTTCCCTTGTGGCTTAGCTAGTAAAGAATTTGCCTGCAATGCAGGAGACCTGGGTTCAATCCCTGGGTTGGGAAGATCCCCTGGAGAAAAGGAAGGCTACTCACTCCAGTATTCTGGCCTAGAGAATTTCATGAACTGTATAGTCCATGGGGTCACAAAGCGTCGGATATGACTGAGCAACTTTCACTCACGCTTATTTTAAATCCTTCAATAAAATAACCAATAAAATTTAGTCTAAACTCCTTAACAAGGCATATGAAAGCCTCTGTGACATAATTTTTGGCTACCTCCCCAGCCTCATCTCTTATCTTATGCCCTTGCTCACTTTTACACACCAGCAGTACTTGGAAGTTTCCTGCATACTCCATGTTATTTTTCATTTCTCCACTTTTTGCTTTCCCTCTGTCTCAAAAACTCTCTCCAAAGCTCACTTTATAAAGCTAACTCCCACTCACGTTTTATGAGAGCTTTGCCATCACCTTCTTTTATGGCCTTCTTCCTTCACCAATATTATCACACTTCTCCCTAGTGGTTTATTGGTTAATTGTTCTTTGGGTTCCTACTTTCTTGTATACATTTTTATCATTGTACTGATCACGTTGGATAAAAATAAGTAGCTTTTGTCTCTGTCTTTTGTATTAGTCTGAGCTCCAGGGACTATCCCAGATTCATCTTTGTATCTTTGCAACTAATCAGTGCTTGACACACAACTGGTGTGAAATAAGTGCCTTTTAAATAAAGGAGGGTAGACATTGAGATGGCCAACAAACACATGGAAAGATGCTTGACATCATTAATTATTAGAGAAATGCAAATTAAAACTACAATGAGGTATCACCTGACACCAGTCAGAATGGCTATCATTAAAAAAATCTACAAACATTACGTGCTGGAGAAGGTGTGGAGAAAAGGGAACCCTCTTGCACTGTTGATGGGAATGTAAACTGATACAGCAACTATAGAGAACATTATAGGGGTTCCTTAGAAAACTAAAAATAGACTACTGTACGACACAGCAATCCCACTACTGGGCACATACACAGAGAAAAACATAATTCAAAAAGACACATACAGGACCTTTCTGGTGGTCCAGTGGTTAATAATTTGCCTGCCAGTGCAGGCGACACAGGTTCTATCCCTGGTCCAGGATGGGATAACTAAGCCTCTGAATTGCAAGTACTGAAGATCATGTGAATAGATCCCATGCTCCACAGCAAGAGCCTCTGCAATGAGAAGCCCCACACACTGCAACTAAATTGTAGCCCTGACTTGCCAAAATTAGAGAAAGCCCACATTCAGCAACAAAGATCCAACACAGTCAAAAAAGAAAATAAATAATTTAAAAAAATTAAAAAAATATACATGCACCTCTATGTTCATTGCAGCACTATTTACAATAGCCAGGACATGGAAGCAACCTAAATATCCATCAACAGAGGAATGGATAAAGAAGATGTGGTACATATATACAATGGAATATTACTCAGCCATAAGAAGGAATGAAATTGGGTCATTTGTAAAGACATAGATGGATTTACAGACGGTCATACAGAGTGAAGTAAGTCAGAAAGAGAAAAACAAATATCATACATTAACACATATATGTGGAATCTGGAGAAAAGATATTGATGATCTTATTTGCAAAGCAGAAATAGAGACACAGACACAGAGAACAAATGTATGGATACCAAGCAGGGATGGGGAGAGGTGTGCTGGCTTGGGAGATTGGAAATCCAAAAAAGAGGGGCTGTATAGTATGAGTACAGCTGACTCACTTGGCTGCACAGCAGAAGCTAACACAACATTGTAAAGCAACTATACTCTAATAAGGGCTTCCCTGGTGGCTCAGTAGTAAAGAATACCCCTGCCAATGCAGGAAACGTGGGTTGATCCCTGGGTCAGGAAGTTGCCCTGGAGAAGGAAATGGCAACCACTCCCGTTTTCTTGCCTGAAAAATTCCATGGGCAGAGGAGTTCAGAGGGCTACAGTCCATGGGGTTGTAAAGAGTTGGATATGGCTGAACAGCTAAGCAAGATACTCCAATAAAAATTCTTAAAAACATAAATGAAGGAGGGATAAAGGAAGAGAAGTAGGAATAATGGAAGAAAGGAAAAGGGTAAGGAAGAACCCAGATCTTGGAATCATTCCACAACGCCACTCAGTTACAGAAATTATTTAGTAATTCTTAGTTTGTTTTAAGAGACTACTTTATAATCAAGCCACATATTTCAAATAAAATTCGTTTTTATGTGTGGATGCTTTGATGAAATCCTATATGTTTATCTAGTAACTAAAATGTATTCAATGTTCTCTGTAAGCAATTTGCAACCAACCTTCTGTGCATTTCACTGAGCATGTTATAAAGATACATGCCATAAATCAATAAGCAAATGTTAATGCTAAATTTTGGAGATAACAAGTATTTGCCATCCCTGGTGAATTAATGAAGTTGGTAATAAAAAATGAAAGCTTTGCTCTGTGGTCATAGAGAGGGGTGGGGGGAAGGAAAAATTAAAAATTTTAGAGATAAGAATTGATAGCATTAAAAGAGAAAGAAAGGTAAAGGATAATTTATAGCATAGGAAACTCATACCCATAGCTTTATAAAAATATTCCAAGTACGCTTTGAAGTTGATCAGATGATTTTATATATTTTTTTTCTGCAGGAAACTTAATAGTTGGGTTTCATCTACATGCGTCCTATCCTATAAGGGACTTCTGGCTCCTCAGAACTTGGATGTACAATTTGTTGTCTCTCCCTTTGAATATAGCTTGATTTTGGATCTCCTGGGGTGGACAAACTCTGCAAGGAAGTTAAAAATATCAAACATAATTAAATGATATTTAATGAAATCTCTATTCTTGTTTAGATATACTCATGTATTAGAAAATTGGACATACAATATCTGAATCATTTTAAGAATTTGTTTAATCACCATTATAAATGTTAGTTATTTAAAACAACACACACAAAATTTTTTAGCAAATGAATTGTTGGCTGCCTTTATATAACGATTAAATACTGTACTTTTAGTAGTTTTCCTAGACAAGTTTAGACACAGTGCAATCCAGAATCTCCATAGTAAAGTAAGAATCTAATATTACAGGAGCAAATTTACATAAAAAAAAACAGACACTTCTTTTTTTTCCTGAAATTACAGTATCAAAGTCCACACTCTAATCTTGTAGGGATGAATGTTAGTACTATATCACTGTAAGCTAAATTTGTCACTTTTATGAAGTATCTCACTTTTCTTTTGTTGTATAATCATATTGACAAACATTAATCTACATCACTAGTGTTTCCAAATCATATGTTATTATTAATATAACAACACTGTTTATGTCATAGTAACCCAGACTTTTGTCAGTGATACAAAATTGCTTTATGATAGGGGTCATACTGAAACCTCACTTTCTTAGCGTAACACGTTACTTTTTAACAATTATAAGTCTCTACTTACAGATGCCCTTTTCTATTGCAGGGACCCTGAGAAACATGTTCATGAGCATTTAGAAATACTATTTTAAAACAGATCTGAGAAAGGAATGAATGCTGTAGGCCTTTATTTTAAGAGTTCTCTATTTTTATTGGAAAACATTGTACTAATCACCTTCCCCATTTGTAAGAGAATGGTTCGAAGATAAACACACACACATGCACACATGTTGACCATCACTCTGTAGCAGGCATTCTGCTTGGCACTCAGAATACAGTCATGAATAAGTGGTGGTTGTTGATCTGGATGAATTAAAAATCAAGTGGAAGACACATATACTATAGACAGGCAGACAAATATGTATAACATGATACCTTAGTATAAGAATGAAGACAGTAATAGTACTGTTGGGAGGGCAGAGAATAGAGCACTACCTCTGCTTAAAGATTTGGGAAAGGCCTCATGAATGTGATACCTAAAGTATATACTAGGATGAGTAGGAGTTTTGCAGACATAGAACCATAATTGCTTGGGAACCATGTACTTGGGAAGCCATACATTTGGTATGGCTGGAACATAGAGTGGAAGCCTGAGATCAGCAAGAGATGGAGGTAGAGAGTTGGAGAGATGAGGGGGGCTAAAATCCTTCATATTATGCTTACTTGAGGAACATTGACGTATTTGTATGAGGATAAGCATGGTCTTTTAAGCTAGAGTACAATCAGATCATATTTGGTTTTAAGATGATAACTTAGGCAGCAGTGTGACAGGTAAACCTGAAATAGAGACAGAGGTGGCAAAGGAATTAGTTGGCCATAATTTAGAAGAGGCGGCTCAGTGGTAAAGAATCTGCCTGCCAAGCAGGAGATGTAGGTTTGATCCCTGAGTCAGGAAGATCCCCTGGAGTATTCTGGCTTGGGAAGTCCCATGGAGAGAGGAACCTGGTGGGCTACAGTCCATGGGGTCACAAGAGCTGGACATAGTAACTAAACCACCACCACCAATTCAGAAGAGACATGCTGAAGACCTGAAGTAAGTCAGTGACAGAGGGAATGAGTTGTCCCAGAACTGAAGGGGTTCCTGGAAATGTGGGCCTTTCACTTTTAAAACCAAGACTGTCCCAAGCAAATTGTGGTGAGTTGGTCACCCTAGATTTAAGGGAAAAAAGAACAACACACGACTTCATGCATGATTAGACTTAAAGGGAGCAGTAAAGGAGAGAAAAGAGCTTCTTTATGCTCACAGACTCCAGTCTTAGATGATTGGGTCAGTGGCACCATTCACTATAATACAAAATATAGGAGAGGAGTAGGATGCAGTGGAGATAATATCACAGGTCATTAAGGAGTCTGCTAGAAATATAAGTGTACAAATCTCCTATAGAGTATTAGAATCACTGGTCTAGATCTAGAGAGACTTTTATGAGTTGAAATTAGATTTGAAATTTACCAGCAAGATGGAACCTTGAACAAACAGTACTATTTAAGTTGTAGACAGAGTTGGAAGTTCTTGGAGTTTGCTCGACTCATGTCCATTGAGCCAGTGATGCCATCCAACCATTTCATCTTTTGCTGCCCTGTTCTCCTCTTTCCCTCAATCTTTCCCATCATCAGGGTCTTTTCCAATGAGTCAGCTCTTCGCATCAGGTGGCCAAAGTATTAAGGTCTTATAACAACTACAACACTTGGACATGTCTATACATATGCTTCGGATATATGCTATATGACATGGGCAAAGCTGCCCTGTCTTCCCCAAGATAGCCTTGCACTCACCAAAGTTAATGGTAGAAAAAAGTCAAGCAAGACTTAAGAAACCTGGAATTTTCCTCCTAGGCTAATAATTAAATACTGGAGAGCCTTATTCCTCCTAGAACTTTAGGCTTCTCACTATAAAATGAGAGAGTTAGACTAGATGACCTGCAGGGTACTTTTCAGCTCTAGCTTTCTCTGATATCTAGGTGTGCTCCTGTGGAGCAGCCTTTCCACAGAACAACACCTCCCTCTGGCTGCAGGCCTGACCTCCATCCATCCATCCATCCACAAAAGCAGTTTTCCTAATTCCATTTTGTTGTCTATATTGTGTTCTTTTATTTTGCTAGATTTCCTTAAGAGGATTGTTCTCCATTCTTTGTGTGACAATTTGCAGATTTCCATTTTGTTAGGGTCAGTTCTTGGAGCTTTTATTAGTTTCCTTTGTTGATGTTATATTTACTTGGTTTTTGTTATCCTTGATTTCTTACATTGGTATCTGCACATTTTAGTGTGCACATTTAGGCAGAGGCGGATCTTCACCAGTCAACTCAGTTTGTGTTTCTAGGCATATCTGTTGGTAATGTCCTTAGGCAAGTGGGGTCTGCTATTATGATGAGGGTGAAGGGAGGCAACTACTCAAGCTCTGAGTCTGGGGATGGGGAGGTGTGCCACTGACTGAGAACATGTGGATAGCACTGCTAGCTTGGTTCTCTACACAAGTAAGCCTGTTAGATGGTGCTGTACTTTCCTGGATTCTCTGGTCAGGCTTACTAGATGATTGAGACTGGGTACTATGTTCTGTAGTAGATGGACCTATGAATTAATTTCCCTCCCTGGTAGGATATCAAGCGCCTGTATGGCTTTATTGTTTGGGACCCCAAATCAGGCAATAGTGTGCACTGAATTCTTTGGTCAGGTGAGAACATCAGTTTTTTTTTTTTTTTCCTGAAAATAGGGAAAGATATGGGTTGTGCTCTCTGTTCAAGTGCAACTCTAATCAGGGGTGTCAGATGGCCTATGCAGCTTCCTGTGTGCTCTGGTTAGGTTCCCTGCTCAGGCAAGATAGAGGCTGCATTCAGCAACGAGCAGGGCCATGAATTAGTTTCCCTGCTTGGGTGCAGTGACAGATGCAGCCCTAAAGCTAGTAAAGCTCTTTGTTGTCTTAAGCCAACCCGTACTCCAAGTTCTCTGGCCAAACATGTTCATTGGCTCTGCTGTGCAAACTATCAGCTCTGCCTGCCTGCTTCTTGCCTTGAGTGTTGCTGGGCTGCACAGCTTCCAGATATTCTTGCTAGCCTTTCTGACCAGATGAGGTGGGAAATACTCTTCACAGTGGGTGGGGATATGTCTCAGTTCCCTTGACTGGGCAAGCCCACCTCTTGGTCCAAGCATTGCTGATTACACAGTTTCTAGGTGTTGCCAGCTTTTCTGGTCAGATGGAGCTCTGGATCCATAGTAGGTGGGGCTATGTTTCAGGTCACTTGCCCGAGTGGGACAGTGAAGGTTCACGGTAGGCAATGCCCATTTTTTCCAAGCAGGCTTTCTGGTCTGGAGGGGCTGGGAGTTACCCTCAGCCCTGGCTATGAGTTAATCTCCCAGCCTGGGCTTAGCAAGGGAACCCTCCAATCCCACTGGCTTTACTCTGGGAGCAATATCTCCCAGCCTGGGCTTAGCAAGGGAACCCTCCAATCCCACTGGCTTTACTCTGGGAGCAATCAGCTCTAGATGTCTCTCAGCTGGAGTGTTGCTAGGCTACACAGCTTCCAGGTGCTCGCACCAGCCTCTCTGATCACATGGTGTTGGGAGACACTCTCCCCAGTGGATGGATCCCAGTGGGCTCAGCTTCTTGCCTCAGACTCCTTGGCCCAGGCTCTATGACCAGAAAAACTCCTCATCTGAGTACCCAAATAAGTCATATCCACATCCTGATGAGAACTACTAAGCAGTTCACTTAATTAAGCCTGGTCAAAATGCACCACTGACTCGGTTCTGCAAATAAACAAAGCCATTTAATTAGGATTACTACTTGGGCACTGCAGCTATGAATTTGGTCTGCCATGATCCTTGTTGAAAGCCCCTTCCTTCCGCTCCATAACAGTCAGATTCCCGGTGGTTGAACCCTGCAAGTTCACCTGAAATCCCCATGTGGTGAGACCAGAGTAGGGGCTCTCACAAAGCAACCCATGAAGCTTAGGAGGTTGGTTGACCCACTGGGCTCTCCTTTCCCACTGGAGGAAACAGAGACCTTTCTGAGTGGTGCTATACTGGCAATAGGAGGGACAATGCAGTCAATGTGGAGCGGCTCCTCTTATCCTTCTAATGCGGTATCTCTTGGTCTCTGTGGGGCAGGGGATGCTTTAATCTCACCCCTATTTCTAGAATTCTCTCAGTTGTGCCATGCACTTGAATAGATGTTAGCTCTTCTTCTGAGGAGGAGTGAAGTCAAGAATGACATATGTTGCCATCTTGGTGATATCACTCTCCCCACTGTGGGTTTTTTTGGGGAGGTCATTTTGTCGTGGCCACTCAACTAAAAATGACCCTCCCCCCACAAAATGCAACACTTCAATATGTCAACAAACATCAGATATTCATTTCTGGTGGATTAGTTTCAGTTTTATATGATTCATTACATTTGTCAAGAACATTCATAAAGATAACTTTCAGGTGTTTCACCTTTTTTGATTTCTGGTTTTAAACACATTCAAAGAAACAGCTTACACCTCATATTAGTTGTTAACATGTAACCAGAGATCAGCAGTTAGCCAGTATTCAGCATTAGCTTGAGCAATGTGCTATTTAACATATTATGTACACTAAAACACAAATAGTAGTTGTCTTGTTAAAATATGATAATTTAATAATGATCATAATATCAGTCTGACCCCTGAGTTAGTCTTATGAAATTTAACCAGTCTTCCTTTGATCTCAAATCCTCTTTCTAAATATTGCAAATTTAAGTTATATATATATAGCATATTAATTCATATGAAGTCTTACATATACTATACCTTGGACTCATATTTCCTAATCCCATTTTACAAAATGAAATAGTGGTGATAGTCTTATAAGCTAAACCTTCTGTATCTTTATCTTAACTGGTTCTGTCATATAATTTTGCTATAGCAAAGCCTTAGTATTCATTATAATACTTTTATATAAATTGTGATAATAATTATATACAGAAATTGACATACATGATACACACAAAAAGTGGCTTCATGCGCATTGCCAAAGAGTACTTGTCCCCATAGTTTGCTTCAGGTTTAGATGTTCCCAGGAAGTCATCCCAGTTAAAAGACGGGCAGATATAAGGATCGTCCTCTTTGGGTTCATGAGTCATAATGCTATTTTAAATGAAAAAATAAACATGGAATATTTTAGGATATTTAAAAAAAAATCAAACACACCTAGACTGTTATCATATATCCTCTAGGAAGCAAATAAATGAAATCATCCAGAAAGCACATTAGATAGCAGATATACTACTATAATGGCATCTTTCAGAAAACAAAAAAATCATTCTTCTTTTATTCTATTCCTCACTAAAACTAAAGTTTTTGTTATGGACTATTTACTGTGTCTAAGAGTATCTAAGAAATCACTAGGCTACTTAGATAAATGAAGGAAATACAATTTTAAAAATCTTACAGATTAATTAAGGTCAATGCTTTTTTCCTCTGGAAATATATTAGAGTTGTCTTCTGGCATAAACAAAATTATGTATATATTCATAGTTAGAAACATTGTTGTCTCTGACAATGCCCCTCCCTCTCTGCAACCCCATCTCCTACTGAGAAATAAATACAAAAAACTTTCTATTAAAATTATTTCCAAGTAAGATTCTGCTTTCTTCCCCTCCCCCGCCCCCCCCCCCCCCAGTATTTACAAGCTTTAATTTTCCTTTTAAGGGACTGCTTACTTGTAATTTCTTCCAGAGAGCTGTTTTGGTAGAGATATAGGACTTCTAGGAAAGACACTTTGAAGGGATGAGCTCCAGGGATGCTGCACATAGATTTTTTTTAAGGACAAGAGGAAAGGTTTAGTCATGATTTTAAGGAGATTGGAAATACAATGACCCATATTGATTGTTGTTGTTTAGTCGCTAAGTTGTGTCTGACTCTTTTTTGACCCCCGTGGACGGTAGCCTGGCAGGCTCCTCTGTCCATGGAATTCTCCAGGCAAGAAGACTGGCGTGGGCTGCCATTTCCTTCTCCAGGGGATCTTCCCTACCCAGGGATCGAATCCGCGTCTCCTGCTTGGCAGGCAGATTCTTTACGGATGAGCCACCAGGGAAGGTGGCTCATATTGATACCACATGCTAAATATGTAAATATCAAGATATCTCTAGGCCTGTCCCTAAAAGATGACAAAGAAACATATATTATTGAAAGGCAAATGTTTGGGTATTATGGTAGTAACTTAGCATGTCTTTGTATCTATCTGTCATCTATTTATATTTATCTATCTTTCTATGATATAGAATGGCTTATAGAAGGGGAAATGCAAATAGAAGATTCATTTCAGCTGTTACTGTAAGAAGTGAGTGAACCTTCCAGCCAAAAGAATTAAATATAAATCCCCCTTCCCATTGTTATAGTGTGAAAAATGTTTATCCCCAGAGAAAACAATGTTGACAAAAAGTAACTTAGAGAATACTGAGGCTGAATATAGAGAGTTGCAGCATTAAACAGATACACTATACAACAGAGTTTTGGAGGGAGGCTAATACATATAAACCTTAACTGATAAAAACTTTGTTCTTAAAGACCATACTTTCAGTAAGTAAGTGCATAAGCAAAGAGTAAATTCTAGTAATAACAGACTTTGAAATTGGCCTTATAACATAGACATGAGGCATATAAGTGGGTCCAGACCAGATCTACACAGAATCTATTCTTATAGTCAGGCTAGTTATGAGTGGGTTCATAACATTGTGACATAGCCATTCTGATGAGCCATACTAAAATCAAGAATATTTTAACATAGCTACTTTGACAGAGATATTCTGATATGGGCAAATTTGATATAGACTGTAAAATAATGCACTGTACTTTCTGATTAACAAAAGATTAAGTTGGATGTGAAATATATACCAAAACTCATCCCCAAGTTTCAGTTCATGTCCATCCACAACCACCCTGGAGAAGAGGGAACCCTGGTTTGATAATAATATTAGACATGAGATAAAGGTAAGGCATCGTCTGGAAAGAGAAACTGATATAAACAGGAAGAATGATACAGACCCAGTATTTTCCCTCCATTGTTTAAATATTTTTCTTCTGTCTTTGGGCTTGCCTCTTCTGCTTTTTTTTTTCAATCTTCTTTAAAATGAAATAAAAGGCCACCGCAAAACACAAAAAGAAAACCATAACTCTTGAAAATGTGATTTCAGTGAAGCTTGGCAAGAAAGTTTCTCTTTTCTCTATAGCCAGTCCTTCTTGTCTTTGCTGCCTGATGTCATAGTAGACAGAATCACAGGCTCCTGACTATTCTGTGCATCATTTCTTAAAGGGGCTACGTTTTCCATCCATGGACTTAATTACATTGATCCAGGACTTTTTCTCGAGCAGGCAAGAGAAACTAGCATGTCTGACGCAATGGAATGAGACCTATCTAAATTTCGGATTTGGGGGCCACAAACCAGATTTTCTAGCTTTAGCAATGTAGATATATTTGGGGAAAAGAATCCCATAGGAAGCAGTAGGTGAGTCTCCACACATAGAGGGATGTTCTATACTTCTCACTTGTCCATTTTTGGCCTAATTTAAACTCATTAAGCCAGACTTGGGCCCTGGTTCAACTAGATAGATGTAGAAAAGTGCTTCAAGCAGAATCTAAGGAATAGAGAACTTTTGAAATGTGGTGTTGGAGAAGACTTTTGAAAGTCCCTTAGACTGCAAGGAGATCAAACCAGTCCATCCTAGAGGAAGTCAGTCCTGAGTGTTCATTGGAAGGACTGATGCTGAAGCTGAAACTCCAATACTTTGGCCACCTGATGTGAAGGACTGACTCATTTGAAAAGACCCTGATGCTGGGAAAGATTGCAGGCAGGAGGAGAAGGGGATGACAGAGGATGAGATGGTTGGATGGCATCACAGACTCAGTCGGCATGAGTTTGAGTAAATTCCAGGAGTTGCTGATGGGCAGGGAGGCCTGGCGTGCTGCAGTCCATGGAGTCTCAAAGAGTCAGACATGACTGAGTGACTGAACTGAACTGGACTGACTAGAAGGTGAGGTCAGATTGACATGGTGACTTTTTTTAAAGATCAGATCCTTCAGGTAGTGGTGATGGTTATGTGATTGCAGTGTGACACTCTACTCTTATGAGCCCATGGGGGTCCAGAAGGAAGAATAGCAGCTAGCTATGAAGACATTTGGGGCTTCCCTTGTGACTCAGCTGGTAAAGAATCTGCCTGCAATACAGGAGACCTGGGTTCAATCCCTGGGTTGGGAAGATCCCCTGGAGAAGGGAAAGGCTACCCACTCCATTATTCTGGCCTGGAGAATTCCATGGGCAGTCCATGGGGTCACAAAAAGTCGGACATTACTGAGCCACGTGCAGACTGTGAGGGACCGGGCAGAAGCGTGGCCAAGAGGACCCGCCCCTCCCCCAAGGTCAAGGGCGGCATCTGAGAGCCAGGCTGCGATGGCGCAGGAGTGGCCGAGAGGAGCTACCCCACGTCCGAGGTCAGGGGTGGTGGCCAAGACAAGCTATCCCATGGTCGAGGTCTGGGGTGGTGGCCGAGAGGAGCTACCACAACCTGAGGTCTGGGGCGGCGGCCGAGAGGAGCAAGCCCCGTCCAAGGAGCGGTGGCTCCACGGTTGCAGGAGGGCCGAGAGGAGCTACCTCATGTTCAAGGTCAGCAGGGGCAACTGTGAGGAGATACCCCTCGTCCAAGGTAAGGAGGAGTGGCTGCATTTTGCTGGAACAGTTGTTAAGAAATACCCCATGTCCAAGGCAAGAGAAACCCAAGTAAGAGGGCATCAGAGAGCAGACACACTGAAAGCATAATCACAGAAAACTAGCCAATTTGATCACACGGACCGTGGTCTCATCTAACTCAATGAACCTAAGCCATGCCGTGTGGGGCCACCCAAGACAGATGAGTCGTGGTGGAGAGGTCTGACAGAATGTGGTCCACTGGAGAAGGGAATGGCAAACCACTTCAGTATTCTTGCCTTGAGAACCCCATGAACAGTATGAGAAGGCAAAATGATAGGATACTGAAAGAGGAATTCCCCAGGTCGGTAGGTGCCCAATATGCTACTGGAGATCAGTGGAGAAATAACTCCAGAAAGAATGAAGGGATGGAGCCAATGCAAAAACAATACCCATTTGTAGATGTAATTTGTGATAGAAGTAAGGTCCGATGATGTAAAGAGCAATATTGCACAGGAACCTGGAAAGTTAGGTCCATGAATCAAGGCAAATTGGAAGTGGTCAAACAGGAGATGGTAAGAGTAAACATCGACATCTAGGAATCAGCAAATTAAAATCGGCAGGAATGGGTGAATTTAAATCAGATGACCATCACATCTACTACTGTGGGCAGGGATCCCTTAGAAGAAATGGAGTAGCCATCATGGTCAACAAAAGAGTCCGAAATGCAGTACTTGGATGCAATCTCAGAAACGACAGAATGATCTCTGTTCGTTTCCAAGGCAAAGCATTCAATATCAGAGTAATCCAAGCCTATGCTCCAACCAGTAACGCTGACGAAGCTGAAGTTGAACAGTTCTATGAAGACCTCCAAGACCTTTTAGAACTAACACCCATAAAGGATGTCCTTTTCATTATAGGGGACTGGAATGCAAAAGTAGGAAGTCAAGAAACACCTGGAGTAACAAGCAAATTTGGCCTTGGAGGAGGGAATGAAGCAGGGCAAAGTCTAATAGAATTTTGCCAAGAAAACGCACTGGTCATAGCAAACACCCTCTTCCACCAACACAAGAGAAGACTCTACACATGGACATCAGCAGATGGTCAACACTGAAATCAGATTGATTATATTCTTTGCAGCCAAAGATCGAGAAGCTCTATACAGTCAGCAAAAACAAGACCGGGAGCTGACTGTGGCTCAGATCATGAACTCCTTATTGCTAAATTCAGACTGAAATTGAAAAAAGTAGAGAGAACCACTAGACCATTCAGGTATGACCTAAGTCAAATCCCTTATGATTATAGAGTGGAAGTGACAAATACATTTAAGGGACTAAGTCTGATAGAAAGAGTGCCTGATGAACTATGGATGGAGGTTTGTGACACTGTACAGGAGACAGGGGTTAAGACCATCTCCATGGAAAATAAATGCAAAAAAGCAAAACGGCTGTGTGAGGAGGCCTTACAAATAGCTGTGAAAAGAAGAGAAGTGGGAAAAAAAAATGAGAAAAGGAAAGATATCCCCATTTGAACGCAGAGTTCCTAAGAATAGCAAGGAGAGATAAGAAAGCTTTCCTCAGAGATCAGTGCAAAGAAATAGAGGAAAACGACAGAATGGGAAAGACTAGAGATCTCTTCAAGAAAATTAGAGATACCAAGGGAATATTTCATGCAAAGATGGGCTCGATAAAGGACAGAAATGGTACGGACCAAACAGAAGCAGAAGATATTAAGAAAAGGTGGAAAGAATACACAGAAGAACTGCACAAAAAAGATCTTCATGACCCAGATAATCACGATGGTGTGATCACTCACCTAGAGCCAGAAATCCTGGAATGTGAAGTTAAGTGGGCCTTAGAAAGAATCACTACACACAAAGCTAGTGGACGTGATGGAATTCCAGTTGAGCTGTTTCAAATCCTGAAAGATGATGCTGTGAAAGTGCTGCACTCAATATGCCAGCAAATTTGGACAACTCAGCAGTGGCCACAGGACTGGAAAAGGTCAGTTTTCATTCCAATCCCAAAGAAAGGCAATGCCAAAGAATGCTCAAACTACTGCACAATTGCCCTCATCTCACATGCTAGTAAAGTAATGCTCAAAATTCTCCAAGCAAGGCTTCAGCAATACATAAACAGTGAAATTCCAGATGTTCAAGCTGGTTTTAGAAAAGGCAGAGGAACCAGAGATCAAATTGCCAACATCCGCTGGATCATTGAAAAAGCAAGAGAGTTCCAGAAAAACATCTATTTCTGCTTTATTGACTGTGCCAAATCCTTTGACTTTGTGGATCACAATAAACTGTGGAAAATTCTGAAGGAGATGGGAATACCAGACCACCTGACCTGCCTCTTGAGAAACCTATAGGCACATCAGGATGCAACAGTTAGAACTGGACATGGAAAAACAGACTGGTTCCAAATAGGAAAAGGAGTACGTAAAGGCTGTATATTGTCACCCTGCTTATTCAACTTATATGCAGAGTACATCATGAGAAACACTGGGCTGGAGGAAGCACAAGCTGGAATCAAGATTGCCGGGAGAAATATCAATAACCTCACATAGGCAGATGACACCACCCTTATGGCAGAAAGTGAAGAGGAACGAAAAAGCCTCTTGATGAAAGTGAAAGAGGAGAGTGAAAATGTTGGCTTAAAGCTCAACCTGCAGAAAACTAAGATCATGGCATCCGGTCCCATCACTTCATGGGAAATAGATGGGGAAACAGTGGAAACAGTGGCTGACTTTATTTTTCTGGGCTCCAAAATCACTGCAGATGGTGATTGCAGCCATGAAATTAAAAAACGCTTACTCTTTTGAAGGAAAATTATGACCAACCTAGACAGCATATTAAAAAGCAGAGGCATTACTTTGCCAACAAAGGTCCATCTAGTCAAGGCTATGGTTTCTCCAGTGGTCATGTATGGATGTGAGAGTTGGACTATAAAGAAAGCTGAGCACCGAAGAATTGATGCTTTTGAACTGTGGTGTTGGAGAAGACTCTTGAGAGTCCCTTGGACTGCAAGGAGATCCACCCAGTCCATCCTAAAGGAGATGAGTCCTGGGTATTCATTGGAAGGACTGATGCTGAAGCTGAAACTCCAATACTTTGGTCACCTGATGCAAAGAGTTGACTCATTGGAGAACAGCCTGATGCTGGGAGGGATTGGGGGCAGGAGAAGGGGATGACAGAGGATGAGATGGCTGGATGGCATCACCGAGTCGATGGACATGAGTTTGAGTAAACTCCGGGAGTTGGTGACAGGCAGGGAGGCCTGGCGTGCTGCAATTCATGGGTTCACAAAGAGTTGGACACGGCTGAGTGACTGAACTGAATTGATGAAGACATTTTTCTCTAGAATCAGTGACTGTGTCAGCCCCTTGAGGTGGACTAAATAATTTATTGCCCAAACCAAAACACTTAGAAACGAGAATGACAGGGGCAACCACGTTTACATTGGAACAACCAACAGAAAGTGAGACTAACCTCATCACCCTACCTTGAAGTCACAAATTGTTGGAACAAGAAGCTGAGCCTCCACCTGTTTTTCAGAAATACAGTCAATACAGCTTCCATTTTCTATATCAAAAGAAATTCTTCTTCCATATCTTGCTTTGGAAAACCTTGAAATACCCTGTTTGGTAGTACATAGGCACAATCATTGATTCTGTTTCTCAGCACCCACAATGAGGTTGAACTTGTGAGAGTGTGGGACTGATATATTTCAAATTAAGCCCTTGTGGAACCAAAGCATTAAGCCATGGTCCACCTTGACAACTTCTAAACAAAGAAAAAGCCATGTGGATGGGCATTTTTTTTCTACATTAGTAAATGCAGAAAAGTGAGCAGATTCTCATTTTTTCCCATTTATTTTTATTAGTTGGAGGCTAATTACTGTACAATATTGTAGTGGTTTTTGTCATACATTGACATGAATCAGCCATGGATGTGCATGCACTGTTTATAATAGCCAGGACATGGAAGCAACCTAGATGCCCATCAGCAGACAAATGGATAGGGAAGCTGTGGTACATATACACCATGGAATATTACTCAGCCATTAAAAAGAGTTCATTTGAATCATTTCTAATGAGATGGATGAAACTGGAGCGCATTATACAGAGTGAAGTAAGCCAGAAAGATAAACACCAATACAGTATACTAACACATATATATGGAATTTAGAAAGATGGTAGTGATAACCCTATATGCAAAACAGATTCTCATTTTTTTCCCATTTATTTTTATTAGTTGGAGGCTAATTACTTTACAATATTGTAGTGGTTTTTACCATACATTGACATGAATCAGCCATGGATTTACATGTGTTCCCCATCCCGATCCCCCCTCCCGCCTCCCTCCCCATCCCATCCCTCTGGGTCTTCCCAGTGCACCAGCCCTGAGCACTTGTCTCATGCATCCAACCTGGGCTGGTGATCTGTTTCACCCTTGGTAGTATACTTGTTTCATTGCTATTCTCTCAGAATATCCCACCCTCGCCTTCTCCCACAGAGTCCCAAAGTCTTTTCTGTATATCTGTGCCTCTTTTTCTGTTTTGCATATTGGGTTATCATTACCATCTTTTAAAATTCCTTATATATGCATTAGTATAGTGGATTGGTCTTTATCTTTCTGGCTTACTTCACTCTGTATAAGGGGCTCCAATTTAGTCTATCTCATTAGGACTGATTCAAATGAATTCTTTTTAATGGCTGAGTAATATTCCATGGTGTATATGTACCACAGCTTCCTTATCCATTCGTCTGCTGATGGGCATCTAGGTTGCTTCCATGTCCTGGCAATTATAAACAGTGCATTATACATTGGGGTACACGTGTCTCTTTCAGATCTGTTTTCCTCAGTGTGTATGCCCAGAAGTGGTATTGCTGTGTCATATGGCAGTTCTATTTCCAGTTTTTAAGGAATCTCCACACTGTTCTCCATAGTGGCTGTACTAGTTTGCATTCCCACCAACAGTGTAAGAGGGTTCCCTTTTCTCCACACCCTCTCTAGCATTTATTGCTTGTAGACTTTTGGATAGCAGCCATTCTGACTGGCGCGTAATGGTACCTCATTGAGGTTTTGATTTGCATTTCTCTGATAATGAGTGATGTTGAGCATCTTTTCTTGTGTTTTTTAGCCACCTGTATGTCTTTGGAGAAATGTATGTTTATATCTTTGGCCATTTTTTGATTGGGTCATTTATTTTTCTGGAATTGAGCTGCAGGAATTACTTGTATATTTTTGAGATTAATCCTTTGTCTGTTGCTTAATTTACTATTATTTTCTCCCATTCTGAAGGCTGTCTTAGATTCTCCTTTAAATTTATGATCAAGGAGCAAAATATCATCTGAGGGTTGGGAAAATTAAAGAAATCAAGAGAAGTCTCTGTAATTCCCGGATGATATTCCAAAGAGAAAATTTGTGTGTAGGAAGACACACAGTTCTATCTAATCTATTTGGGACAGCCTAAGTGCCTCATGTATTGAGAGAGGCAGTTGTCATATTAATTCTCCTCCCCAATGCCAATAAAGTTGTTTTTCAAGTTGTTACAGATCAAGGCTCTTTCTAGGGAAGCAATACTTGGAACTAGGAGTGGACTGCATCAGTGGAGGGCTGGATTTTAGTTTCTCAGATAAATCTCAGATTTTAAAATGTATGATTAAAAATCTCCAAAGAGCCCAATAGCACTGGCTAGCAATCCTACAATTCCCTAATTTATTCTCCTATTCTCTGAGACAAGTATCTCACCATCTCATCTCTCCACAAATTTCCAACTTCTCTTTCATGGTCTTTATTCCTAGTTAATGACCTCATATCTTATTTTGCTAACAATGATTTCACTTTCCAACCACCAAATTTATCAGCCCACCTTCTTCTGTATGAAGTGTCTCTTCTTGTATCAAAGAACAACTCTTCCAAATATGCTCAGGATCCCTCTTCTTGCCCTCCCATGGCTTTTTTTTTTTGTCATGCTATTATTAGCTATTATTATTATCCTACAGTATCACTTTTTCACCTCTCAACTGGATCATTCCTACTAACATGCAGGTTTGCATTATACAAAACTCTCTTAACTCCACATCATTTTCTAGATACTGCCTCATTTTTCTGCTTCTTATCACTGTAAAGCATCTCAGAAAAGTTTATCACCCTAATTGTAACCATTCCCTCACCTCTCTTCCATTTTTCAGTCTATGTCAGTCTTTCTTCTGTCCCCACCACTCTGCTGAAACTGCTCTTGTCAAGATTACCAACCACCTCATATTGCCAAATCCAATCTTATTTCTCTGTGATCATCTGATTTTATCTCTCAGTATCAATTAATATAATGAGTTAGTCCTTGATTCTTGAAATACTTTCTTTTCTCTCTTTGCTTCCTTGATATCACACTGTCCTGGCTTTTTTCCTATTGCTCTACGTGATCTATCCCAGACCATTTTGCTGGCCCAGCTTCTCCTTTGCAACTTGACCTCTACATGTTAGAATACCTGAGGACTTGTTACTGACTTTTTTCCCCCTCAATATCTCTACTCTATCTTTAAGTCCAGTAACATGACTTTAAATAAGAGCCATATCCTGGTTACTATCAAATTTATATCTCTAGTCTAGTCGAGATCTAAATTCATAAATCCAACTGCCTACTCAAGACCTCTTCTTAGAAGTGTAATAGACATTTCCGACTAATCATGTCAAAACCAAAAATGTGATCCCTTCTTCACTGAAAAAACACCCTGCTTTTCCTCCAGTATTCCTCATTCACCCAGTTGCTTAAATCAAAATCTGTGAATTAGTTTTTCTCTTTACCTCCCTCTCCATATACAATCTATCAGTAAATTTTGGTTGTTATACTTGTAAAATATATCACTTCTCTTTATCTCCACTGTTACCACCCTAGTTCTAGAAATCGTTAGCTCTCTCTTGAACTTCAGTTAGATTTTGAACTCTTCTTCTTTCTTCCAGTTGTGGACCCCTCCAAACCATTCTCTGCACAGCATTCAGAATCATTCTCATGAAGAAAGTCTTCCAGTGTGACTTTTCACTGAATTGATAACAAAATTAATTATCTCACCATATCCTACAAATCCCAATATGATATGCTTACCTCATCAACAATTCAACCATGTTGAATTTCTCTTTTAGAGCACATCAAACCTGTTTTTCCCTTAAGGTTTTTGTATTTGTTCTTCTCTCTGCTTAGAAAGTTCTTTCCCTGACTTTTTGTATGGAAGGGTTTTTCTCAACTTTCAGTCTCAATTTACATATCACATCTTCAAAAAGTCATCTCTAACTTTCCTATCTAATGTTACCCCACTCCAAGTCAGTATTATATCACTCTGTTTATTGTACTTACAGAATTTAACTTAATATTATCTTATTTACTTGTTTATTTGTTTATTATCTGCCTTCTCTCCCCTCTCTAATGTAAGATCAATGAGGCAAGACTTAGTCTCAAAAGCCACTGTATTGTCAGAGTGCAGAACAATTCCAAGCACATAGTAGGCATTTGTTAATTTTTCATTGAGTGGATAAATGAATAATGATATGTAATGAGCACAACGGAGTGTATTTTTATGCTAAGAACCAAAGTGAAACATTGATTCCTTCCTGTTTGAAGTCTGCAATCCCTTTGCTGTGACCTTATACTTTAAAGGCTTAATAATATATCTATCTTGAAAGAGCGTCAAGCCCATATCAGGAATAATCTGAACAATAATAAGGCATAGAAGGCTCCCAATAAGAACCTGTGTATTGATTACTTAGGATCCTTTACTTCTCTATCCTTACTGCTTGCTTGTTGGGACATTTATGCCCTCCTAAGGTGAATAGTAATGAAAAATAAAAGTTGATACTCAAACTCATCAATTTGTTTTCAAACATCAGCAGCTTTAATCAAAAGTTGGTAGAAGGAAAAATATTCTGAAAAGAAATTTGATTAATTTTTTGATTAAAGATTTAAGATATCCACATTTCCCTTTGGCTTACTTTTTGATCAGGAGTAAAGGTAATTAAAAGCATTGAGAATTTAAGATCTGGTGAACCATGATCACCTATCCAGGGAATAAGTGAGTCAAAGAAATGGAAGAAAGAGAAAGAGCTGAGTATTTTTTAGCCCTCACTCTGAGATTACTCCAAGAATCAGAAAGGAACTGTTTTTTTACTTGCTTGTGCCCCCAAATAATAGCCTTGTGCGCCGAAAATAGTGACTCTAGGCTCCCTTAGAGCTCTTTTGGGTCAGTTGTGATATGAATTTTGTGTGTGTGTGTGATACAAATTTTTAACTTGCTATACTGGCCTGTGAAACTCAGAGAAAAGTTTCACAACCATAAAAAAGCCCCACATCCACAAATATATAGAAAGTATTTATAAATTGAGTTAATTCATTGAGAGTACAACTTAAAATTAAGTCTATATTAACACAAGATACAGTCTTTAAATGGGCCTTTGAAACAAGCATAATAGAGCCTCAATCTCCTTTAAAAATTCATACTTTAACAAAATACAACATCCATTCATGATAAAAAAGAAAAAAACCTCCAGAAGCAGACATAAAAGGAACATACCTCAACATGATAAAAGCCATACATGATAAACCCACAGCAAACATTATCTTCAATGGTGAAACATTGAAAGCATTTCCCCTAAAGTCAGGAACAAGACAAGGGTGCCCACTCTCACCACTACAGTTCAACATAGTTTTGGAAGTTTTAGCCACAGCATTCGTAGAAGAAAAAGAAACAAAAAGAATCCAGATTCAAAAAGAAGACATAAAACTCTCACTGTTTGCAGATGACATGGTTCTCTACATAGAAAACCCTAAAGACTCCACCAGAAAATTACTAGAGCTAATCAGTGAATATAGTAAAGTTGCAGGATATAAAATTAGCACAAAGAAATCCCTTGCATTCCTATACACTAACAATGAGAAAACAGAAAGAGAAAGTAAGGAAACAATTCCATTCACCATTGCAATGGAAAGAATAAAATACTTAGGGATAAATCTACCTAAAGAAACAAAAGACCTATATATAGAAATCTATAAAACATTGATGAAAGAAATCAAAGATGATGCAAATAGATGGAGAAATATACCACGTTCATGGATCAGAAGAGTCAATATAGTGAAAATGAGTATACTACCCAAAGCAATCTATAAGTTGAATGCAAGCCCTAATGTAAGGCCAGAAACTATAAAACTCCAAGAGGAAAACACTCTGACATAAATCACAGCAGGATCCTCTATGACCCACCTCCCAGAGTAATGGAAATAAAAGCAAAAATAAACAAATGGGACCTGATTTAACTTGAAAGCTTTTGCACAACGAAGGAAACTATAAGCAAGGTGTAAAAACAGTCTTCAGAATGGGAGAAAATAATAACAAATGAAGCAACCGACAAAGAATGAATATCAAAAATATACAAGCAACTCCTGAAGCTCAATTCCAGAAAAATAAACAATCCAATCAAAAGATGGGCCAAAGAACTAAACAGACATTTCTTCAAAGAAGTCATACAGATGGCTAACAAACACAGGAAAAGATGTTCAACATTACTCATTATCAGAGAAATGCAAATCAAAACCACAATGTGGTACCATCTCATGCCGGTCAGAATGGCTACTACCAAAAAGTCTATAAACAATAAACGCTGGAGAGGGTGTGGAAAAAAGGGAACCCTCTTACACTGTTGGTGGGAATGCAAAGTAGTACAGCCACTATGGAGAACAGTGTGGAGATTCCTTTAAAAACTGGAGGTAGAACTGCCATACACCCTAGCAATCCCACTGCTGGTCATACACACCGAGGAAACCAGAATTGAAAGAGACACGTGTACCCCAACGTTCATTGCAGCACTGTTTACAATAGCTAGGACTTGAAAGCGAGCTAGATTTCCTTTGGCAGACAAATGGATAAGAGAGCAGTGGTACATATACACAATGGAATATTACTCATCTATTAAAAATAATGCATTTGAATGAGTTGTAATGAGGTGGATGAAACTGGAGCCTATTATAGAGAGTGAAGTAAGTCAGAAAGAAAACACCAATACAGTATATTAATGCACATATATGGAATTTAGAAAGATGGTAATGATGACCCTGTATGCAAGGCAGCAAAAGAGACAAAGATGTAGCGAACAGTCTTTTGGACTCTGTGGGAGAAGGCAAGGGTGGGATGATTTGAGAGGATAGCATTGAAACATGTACATTACCATATGTGAAATAGATTATCAGTCTAGGTTTGATGCATGAGACAGGGTGCTCAGGGCCGGTACACTGGGACAACCCTGAGGGATGAGATGGGGAGGGAGATGTGAGGGGGGTTCAGGATGGGGGACACATGTGCACCCATGGCTGATTCATGTCAATGTATGGCAAAACCCACTATAATTTTGCAAAATAATTAGCATCCAATTAAAATTAATTAATTAAAAAAAATCATACTAGTTAGCATTCTCCTATGTTGTGTTTAAATTCTCTCTAGCCAGAAGCACAGAAATCTAATGAAATTAAGTATTTTAAAGTTCTGAGTAAAACTTTCTTTTGATCTAAGTAACACATACACACACACATGCACACATACACACAAACAAACATACATTCATGTGAGTGCATTGGAAGCTACATCAAAGTGCATTCAATTCCTTTGGTTTCTATTTAGTGCTACAAAACAGTATCCCAAGATATTATTGACCGGAAAGAGTTAATGCATCTGCCAAAGGTATACATTTTACAATGGTTGAGTAATTTAAATCCTGAGAGAGCATGATTCATGTCACAGGTTCCTCAATCAGCACTATACCTAATAGAAAGACCATATGTCTTTATTTTTATAGGGACAACACTGACTTCATGTAAATTTTTTCCAATAATGGAAATGTGCTAGACATATTACCTAAATATGACACCATACCTGTGTAAAAATTACATAGATTATAATAAATACACAATGTAAACACAGAATGTTGCCTGACCTTCCAGTTCTATAAGGATTAAGTTGCAACCCAGTGCAATCACAACTGAAGTGTTCCTTGAGAGGAATTTAGAATGGAAAACAAGGGAGCATTCTGTTTTGGATATACAGGGCTCCTAGATAGTTAAAATGCATGTCTAAGGAAGAATTTCTATGACCTTAGATTCTTACATCCTCCCATACATAGAAAAGCACTAAAATCATTAACCTCTGATTGTTGTTTTTTGATTAGCAGTAATCTTTTACCTTTTCATACTGTTCATGGGGTTCTGAAAGCAAGAATACTGAAGTCGTTTGCCATTCCCTACTCCAGTGGACCACATTTTGTCAGAACTCTCAACTATGACCCATCCATCTTGGGTGGCCCTACACAGCATGGCTCATAGCATCAATGAGTTAGACAAGGCTGCGGTCCATGTGATCAGTTTGATTAGTAGGTGCACAATATGCTACTAGAGAAGAGTGGAGAAATGACTCCAGAAAGAATGAAGAGACGGAGTCAAAGTGAAAACAACGCCCAATTGTGGATGTGACTGGTGATGGAAGTAAAGTCCAATTCTGTAAAGAGCAATATTACAGAGGAATCTGGAATTTAGGTCCATGAAATTTGGAAAACTCAGCAGTGGCCAGAGGAATGGAAAAGGTCAGTTTTCTTTCCAATCCCAAAGAAGGGCAGTGCCAAATAATGTTCAAACTAAAAGTCAAGCTTTTGGCTGTGTAGATCACAACAAACTGTGGAAAATTCCTCAAGAGACATGAATACCAGACCGCCTTACCTGCCTCCTGAGAAATCTGTATGAAGGTCAACAAGCAACAGTTAGAACTGGACATGGAACAACAGACTGGCTCCAAACTGGCAAAGGAGTATGTCAAGGATGTATATTGTTACCTTGCTTATTTAACTTATATGCAAACTACATAATGTGAGCTGCCAGGCTGGATGAAGTGCAAATAGAATCAAGATAGCCAAGAGAAATATCAATAACCTCAGATATGCAGATGACACAATCCTTGTGGCAGAAAGTGAAAAGGAACTAAAGAGCCTCTTGATGAAAGTGAAAGAGGAGAGTGAAAAGGCTGGCTTAAAACTCAACATTCAAAAAACTTAAGATCATGGCATCTGGTCCCATCACTTAATGGCAAATAGATGTGGAAACAATGGAAACAGTGACAGATTTTATTTTCGGGGGGCTCCAAAAATCTCTGCAAATGGTGACTGCTGCCATGAAATTAAAAGACACTTGCTACCTGGAAGAAAAGCTATGACCAATGTAGACAGCATATTAAAAAGCAGAGACATTGCTGCCGCTTCTGCTGCTAAGTCGCTTCAGTCGTGTCCAACTCTGTGTGACCCCATAGATGGCTGCCCACCAGGCTCCCCCGTCCCTGGGATTCTCCAGGCAAGAATACTGGAGTGGTGTGTCCTTTCCTTCTACAAAGCATGAAAGTGAAAAGTGAAAGTGAAATCTCTCAGTCATGTCTCACTCCTAGTGACCCCGTGGACTGCAGCCTACCAGGCCCCTCCATCCATGGGGATCTTCCAGACAAGAGTACTGGAGTGAGTTACCATTGCCTTCTCGGGCAGAGACATTACTTTGCCCACAAAGGTCAGTCTAGTCAAAGCTGTGATTTTTCCAGTAGTGATGTATGGATGTTAGTTCAGTTCAGTTCAGTTGCTCAGTCGTGTCTGACTCTTTGTGAACCCATGAACCGTAGCACACCAGGCCTCCCTGTCCATCATCAACTCCCAGAATCCACCCAAACCCATGTCCATTGAGTCGGTGATGCCATCCAACCATCTCATCCTCTGCAATAAATTAGTCAGTCTACCTCAAGAGACTGACACAGTCACTGATTCTAGAGAACAGTGTCTTCATCAATTCAGTTCAGTCACTCAGCCGTGTCCAACTCTTTGCGAACCCATGAATTGCAGCACGCCAGGCCTGCCTGCCTGTCACCAACTCCCGGAGTTTACTCAAACTCATGTCCATCGACTCAGTGATGCCATCCAGCCATCTCATCCTCTGTCGTCCCCTTCTCCTCCTGCCCCCAATCCCTCCCAGCATCAGGCTGTTCTCCAATGAGTCAACTCTTTGCATCAGGTGACCAAAGTATTGGAGTTTCAGCTTCAGCATCAGTCCTTCCAATGAATACCCAGGACTCATCTCCTTTAGAATGGACTGGGTGGATCTCCTTGCAGTCCAAGGGACTCTCAAGAGTCTTCTCCAACACCACAGTTCAAAAGCATCAATTCTTCGGTGCTCAGCTTTCTTTATAGTCCAACTCTCACATCCATACATGACCACTGGAGAAACCATAGCCTTGACTAGATGGACCTTTGTTGGCAAAGTAATGCCTCTGCTTTTTAATATGCTGTCTAGGTTGGTCATAATTTTCCTTCAAAAGAGTAAGCGTTTTTTAATTTCATGGCTGCAATCACCATCTGCAGTGATTTTGGAGCCCAGAAAAATAAAGTCAGCCACTGTTTCCACTGTTTCCCCATCTATTTCCCATGAAGTGATGGGACCGGATGCCATGATCTTAGTTTTCTGAAGGTTGAGCTTTAAGCCAACATTTTCACTCTCCTCTTTCACTTTCATCAAGAGGCTTTTTCGTTCCTCTTCACTTTCTGCCATAAGGGTGGTGTCATCTGCCTATGTGAGGTTATTGATATTTCTCCCGGCAATCTTGATTCCAGCTTGTGCTTCCTCCAGCCCAGTGTTTCTCATGATGTACTCTGCATATAAGTTGAATAAGCAGGGTGACAATATACAGCCTTTACGTACTCCTTTTCCTATTTGGAACCAGTCTATTGTTCCATGTCCAGTTCTAACTGTTGCTTCCTTACCTGCATACAAGTTTCTGAAGAGGCAGGTCAGGTGGTCTGGTATGCCAATCTCTTTCAGAATTTTGTTTGACTATAAAGAAAGCTGAGAGCTGAATAATTGATGCTTTTGAACTGTGGTATTGGAGAAGACTCTTGAGAGACCCTTGGACTACAAAGAATCAACCAGTTCTTCCTAAAAAAATTCAGTCCTGAATATTCATTGGAAGGACTGATGCTGAAACTCCAATACTTTGGCCACCTGCTGTGAAGAACTGACTCATTGGAAAAAACCCTGATGCTGGAAAAGATTGAAGGCAGGAGGAGAAGGGGACGACAGAGGACGAGATGGCTGGATGGCATCACTTACTCAATAGACATGAGTTTGAGCAAGTTCCAGGAGTTGTTGATGGACAGGGAAGCCTGGTGCTCTGAAGTTCATTGGATTGTAAAGAGTGGGACACCACTGAGTGTATGAACTGAATTGAACTGAATCTTTTACCTACTGGGCTTTCCTGATGGCTCATTGGTAAAGAATCCACCTGCATTGCAGGAGATGTGGGTTCAGTCCTGGGTCAGGAAGATCCCCTGGAGGAGGGCATGGAAACCCACTCCAGTATTCTTGCCAAGAAAATCCCATGGACAGAGGAGGCTGGTGGGCTACAGTCCATGGGGTCACAAAGAGTCTGACACGATAGAAGTGACTGAGCTCGCACATGCATGCAATCTTCTACCAAGATGGATGTTTGACTACATACATTTTCCTGCCAAAATATTTCATATACATCATGACTCCTACCCTACCTCTTGAGGACAGAACCTCAGAGCTATCTGAGAAGCTGTCTCCTGGGCTATAGTCCTTGTTGTGTGTTCTTTTGACAGCAGATTAAAAAGAAAACAAACTTTTTCTGACCATATGCCCTTATGTTTATATCAGAAAATATAATTAATATTCATTTAAAGAAATTCCTTCATAATCAGTGATGAGTAAGAGAACTCAAAATTTAGTGGAATGAGCCCGAGGATCAAGGGCAAGTTTCTGTCTTTACTCTCTTTTTTATTCATGTGCTTACTCTCCTTTAGTGATCACATCTACTCCTAGGGTTTGACTATCAGACATACATTATTTATCCTCTTTGAGCCCCAATTTCCTCATTTAAAAATGGGACTAATATCTGCCTCATAGGTTTCTGTTCTAAGCATTAAAGGAGATAATGTGTATAAAGTGCTGAGCACAATGCCTGCCAAGGCATGTCTTTTCACTGGGTTTGTATGAAAGAAAATTTTTAATATAGAGATACAACTTCTTCAATTATTTGTGCCATAATTTTTTATAAAGCAACTTTTATGTGTCAAAAATCTGGACACAGGAATAAGACACAGACCTTATAGTTTGGGGGAAAAGAAGAGTCAATAGTCTAGCCTCTGTCTCCAAAGGATGATAAAGGATTAAGTGGGAAAACATGCATGAAATATTTTAAAAATGAGAAAATCAGCAGTGTTTTAAGATAATCCTGGTCATTTGCACTTATTTACTTAAAGTTTTGAGATATAATTTACACACCATAAAGTCCATCCATTTAAAGTGTATAACTCAATGTTAGTATATTCAGAGTTACACAACCATCAATCTAATTTTGGAACATTTTCATCACTTCCCAAAAGAAACTCTATACCCACTAGCAGCCATTCATTATTTCCCGCAAATGCTCTCCCACCCCTGCCCTAAGCAATCATCAGTCTACTTTCTGACTGTATGGATTTGCTTATTTTAGGTTTCTCAGGTGAATGAAATCATACAATATATAGTCCTTCATAACTGGCTTTTTTCACTTAGCACAATGTTACATCCATCTTGTAGAGTGTATAAATATTTAATTCACTTTTTAAACCAAATAATATTCCATTCTATACATACACCACGCTTTGTTTATCTGTTCATTAATTGATGGACATTTTGAGTTGAACTCCGTCTTAGCTATTATAAATAAGGCTGCTATAAACAGTCGTGTGCAAGATTTTGATTAGACATATGATTTCAGTTCTCTTGAGTAAATATCTGGAATTGTGGGTCATATGGCAATTTTATGTTTAAATTTTTGAGGACCTGTCAAACTCTTTTCCAAAGTGGCTGCACCATAGATAGAAATATAAATCAATGGAACAGAATTGAAAGCCCAGAGATAAATTCATGTACCTATGGACATCTTATCTTCGACAAAGGAGGCAAGGATATACAATGGAAAAAAGACAACCTCTTTAACAAGTGGTGCTGGGAAAACTGGTCAGCCACTTGTAAAAGAATGAAATTAGAACACCTTCTAACACCATCCACAAAAATAAACTCAAAATGGATTAAAGATTTAAATGTAAGACCAGAAACTGTAAAACTCCTAGAGGAGAACATAGACAAAACACTCTCCGACATAAATCACAGCAGGATCCTCTATGACCCACCTCCCAGAATATTGGAAATAAAAGCAAAAATACACAAATGGGACCTAATTAAACTCAAAAGCTTTTGCACAACAAAGGAAACTATAAGCAAGGTGAAAAGACAGCCCTCAGATTGGGAGAAAATAATAGCAAATGAAGCAACAGACAAAGGCTTGATCTCAAAAATATACAAGCAACTCCTGCAGCTCAATTCCAGAAAAATAAATGACCCAATCAAAAAATGGGCCAAAGAACTAAACAGACATTTCTCCAAAGAAGACATACAGATGGCTAACAAACACATGAAAAGATGCTCAACATCACTCATTATTAGAGAAATGCAAATCAAAACCACAATGAGGTACCATTACACACCAGTCAGGATGGCTGCTATCCAAAAGTCTACAAGCAATAAATGCTGGAGAGGTTGTGGAGAAAAGGGAACCCTCTTACACTGTTGGTGGGAATGCAAACTAGTACAGCCACTATGGAAAACAGTGTGGAGATTCCTTAAAAAACTGGAAATAGAACTGCCATATGACCCAGCAATACCACTTCTGGGCATACACACCGAGGAAACCAGATCTGAAAGAGACACATGCACCCCAATGTTCATCGCAGCACTGTTTATAATAGCCAGGACATGGAAGCAACCTAGATGCCCATCAGCAGATGAATGGATAAGGAAGCTGTGGTACATATACACCATGGAATTTTACTCAGCCGTCAAAAAGAATTCATTTGAACCAGTCCTAATGAGATGGATGAAACTGGAGCCCCTTATACAGAGTGAAGTAAGCCAGAAAGATAAAGAACATTACAGCATACTAACACATATATATGGAATTTAGAAAGATGGTAACGATAACCCTATATGCAAAACAGAAAAAGAGACACAGAAATACAGAACAGACTTTTGAACTCTGTGGGAGAAGGTGAGGGTGGGATGTTTCAAAAGAACAGCATGTATACTATCTATGGTGAAACAGATCACCAGCCCAGGTGGGATGCATGAGACAAGTGCTCGGGCCTGGTGCACTGGGAAGACCCAGAGGAATCGGGTGGAGAGGGAGATGGGAGGGGGGATCGGGATGGGGAATAAGTGTAAATCTATGGCTGATTCATATCAATGTATGACAAAACCCACTGAAATGTTGTGAAGTAATTAGCCTCCAACTAATAAAAAAATTAAAAAAAAAAAAGAAAAAAAAGAAAAAAACTGGGCCAAAGAACTAAACAGACATTTCTCCAAAGAAGACATACAGATGGCTAACAAACACATGAAAAGATGCTCAACATCACTCATTATCAGAGAAATGCAAATCAAAACCACAACGAGGTACCATTACATGCCAGTCAGGATGGCTGCTATCCAAAAGTCTACAAGCAATAAATGCTGGAGAGGATGTGGAGAAAAGGGAACCCTCTTACACTGTTGGTGGGAATGCAACCTAGTACAGCCACTATCGAGAACAGTGTGGAGGTTCCTTAAAAAACTGGAAATAGAACTGCCATATGACCCAGCAATACCACTTCTGGGCATACACACCGAGGAAACTAGATCTGAAAGAGACACGTGTACCCCAATGTTCATCGCAGCACTGTTTATAATTGCCAGGACATGGAAGCAACCTAGATGCCCATCAGCAGATGAATGGATAAGGAAGCTGTGGTACATATACACAATGGAATGTTTCTCAGCCATTAAAAAGAGTTCATTTGACTCAGTTCTAATGAGATGGATGAAATTGGAGCCCATTATACAGAGTGAAGTAAGCTGGAAAGATAAAGACCAATACAGTATACTAAAACACACATATATATATAACGCATAAAAAAGATGGTAATGATAACCCAATATGCAAAACAGAAAAAGAGACACAGATGTACAGAATAGACTTTGGGACTCTGTGGGAGAAGGCGAAGGTTGGATGTTCTGAGAGAACAGCATTGAAACAAGTATACTATCAAGGGTGAAACAGATCACCAGCCCAGGTTGAATGCATGAGACAAGTGCTCAGGGCTGGTGCACTGGGAAGACCCAGAGGGATGGGATGGGGAGGGAGGCGGGAGGGGGGATCGGGATGGGGAACACATGTAAATCCATGGCTGATTCATGTCAATATATGGCAAAAACCACTACAATATTGTAAAGTAATTAGCCTCCAACTAATAAAAATAAATGGAAAACAACAATAACAACAACAAAGTGGCTGCACCATTTTACATTTACACTAGCAGTGTAAAAGGGTTCCAATTTTTCCACATTTTCTCTAACACTTATTCCATTGTCTGTCTTTTCTATTATAGCCATCCTAGTGGGTGTGAAGCAGAATCCCATTTTGCTTTCCCATGATGGTTAATGACATTGAACATCTTTTTAGGTGTTTACTATCCATTTGTATATATTCTTTAGAGAAATGTCTATTCAAATACTTTGCCAAATATTTATCTACATTATTAAACTTTTTGTTTTTGAGTTATAGGAGCGTGTTATGTAATTCTAAATAAAAGTCCCTTATCAGAGATATGTTTTACCAACATTTTCTGGGCTGTCTTTTTACTTTTTTAATGGTGTTCTTTGAGGCAGAGAAGTTTATATTTTTGTGATTTCCAATTTACCTATTTTTTGTGTGTCATCAGTTGTGCTTTTGGTGTCATATTTAATAAACTATCACTTAAAACAAAGTCATGAAGGTTTATAGCTGTTTCCTTCTTCTTTTTTTTTTTTTTAATTTTTTTATTAGTTGGAGGCTAATTGCTTCACAACATTTCAGTGGGTTTTGTCATACATTGATATGAATCAGCCATAGATTTACACTTATTCCCCATCCCGATCCCCCCTCCCATCTCCCTCTCCACCCGATTCCTCTGGGTCTTCCCAGTGTACCAGGCCCGAGCACTTGTCTCATGCATCCCACCTGGGCTGGTGATCTGTTTCACCATAGATAGTATACATGCTGTTCTTTTGAAACATCCCACCCTCACCTTCTCCCACAGAGTTCAAAAGTCTGTTCTGTATTTCTGTGTCTCTTTTTCTGTTTTGCATATAGGGTTATCGTTACCATTTCCTTCTTCTAAGAGTTGTATAGTTTTATTAATAGCTCTTATATTTAGGTATTTGATCTGTTTTAATAATTGAGTTAATTATTATATATGTTGTGAGATAGGTGTCCAATTCCATTCTTTTGCATATGAACAGTCAGTTGTCCTGCACAATTTTTGAGAAGCCTGTTCTTTCCCTTATTGGATTATATTGGTACCCTTATCAAAAATCAATCGACTGAAATGTGAAGTTTTATTTCTGAATGCTCAATTCTATTCCATTGATATGTCTATCCTTATGTCAGTACCTCACCATCATGATTATACAGTAGTTTTGTTGGAAAGTGAGAACTTTAGCTTTGTTCTTCATTATTGTTTTGACTATCCTGTTTCCTTTGCATTTTCATAGTTTGTATTTCACATTTTATGGTCAGACTTACTCTTTCTCCAAAACAAAAACAAAACAACAGCAAGAAAACAACAGTAAGTGGAATTTTGCTAGAATTTGCACTGAATCTGTATATCAATTTGGGGAGTATTGCCATCTTAACAAGAGTAAGTCTTTGGGCTTCCCTGGTGGCTCAGTGGTAAAGAATCTGCCTGCCAATGCAAGAGATGTGGGTTCGATCCCTGGGACGGGAAGATCCCCTAGAAAAGGAAATGACAGCCTACTTCATCCAGTATTCTTGCCTGGGAAATCCCATGGACAGAGGAGCCTGGCGGGCTACAGTCCATGGGGTTGCAAAAGAGTCAGACGCAACTGAGCGACTAAACAACAGGTCGTTCAATCCATGAACGTGGAATTTCTTTCCAATTATTAAGGTCTTCTTTATTTCAACAAGATTTTTTAGTTTATAATTTTGTACTTCTTTTGTTAAATTTGTTCCTAAGTGTTTTTATTTTTATGCTACTATAACTGGAATTATTTTCTTAATTTGATTTTAAGATTGTTCATTGCTAATGCGTATGTAATTGATTTGTGTATATTGATCTTGTGTCCTGCTCAATTTTAACCACAAGTTCAATATAACCTGAATTTATATTCAATCTCATGACTAGTATGGGTTTGTAGGAAGGTATTGGCTATGCTATGATTCTTCTTTTAAGATCTAAAATCCTATTTTATTTTTCTCCAGCCTTGAGAAATACACAAAAATGTATTGTAAAATGTATTGTAAAATGTGGTTCTGGACATGCCCTGGACTTTCTAAGTATCCACAGCCAAAAATATTTTCATATGACACATCCTTATTTGCTTGCCCCACTTTCAATGGAAAATAGTCCTTTCTGAAACCCAACTCCTATCATCAACTATTTGGTCCTAAATTTTCTCCAGGGATAACACTGCTTCTTGAACTCTTCACATTCAATCTTCTTAAAAGTATGGACCATGTTACCTCTAGTTCTTTACTACCTGCTCTCTTCTCAATCTATTATAATCTGCCTTCTCTCCACTAGTCCACTGAAAATATGACTTATTCTGAGTCTTGAGACCAGAAGAAAAGCTTGAGCTAAAAGCAGATTTTGGAGTCCTTTACTGCCGTTGTTTTAACTATCATTTCTCTGGTGATGTCTCCCAAATCAATATTTACAGTCAAGATTTCTTTCTTAAGCTACAGATCTATGCATTCAACTGTCTAATATGTCTCCACCCTCATGATCCACAGTTCCTTCATATTTAATAAGGCCAAAACTATCTCCAAATCTGCTCTTTCTTTGCCCCAGGCTTATGGAACAGACTACCAGTACTCAGATTAGTAGCCCAAACACCCAGCAACCCAAATCTGAAATCTAAGGATTTATTCTAGGTCCTCTTTTTGTGTTTAACACACACATCCTGTAAGACTTGTCAGTTCTAGGTTTTACATCTTTTTCACCTCCGTTACTACTAAATCAGTTCAGGCTATGATACATTTTGTGTTGATTACAATTTTTGTTTCTATCTCCAATCTTGTCAAATATTTACTCCCATTCATTCTGCACACAATAACCAATAATATTTCTAAAATGCAAATCTAATCATGACAGTCTTCTATTTAAAATTCTTCAGTTTTATTCCCCAGTTTTCTACACCCTGTCACAAACTTCAAGAAAATCCCTTAACACGACTTAGATCATTCTTTGAAAAAGACCATGCCTTTTTTCACCCTTGTGTTCCCTATGTCCTAGATATATTGAAACATGCATATATTGTGTGCAGTTCTTCAAATAAGCCACAATTTCACTGACTCACATACCTTTATTTGGACTCTTGTACCTGGACTATACATTCTGCTTTTTTGCCTGAGTAACTTGTACTTATCTCTGGGAAGCCTTCCTTAACATTCTTTGAGTTAGGGCACATGTGAATTAAAATATTCAAGTGGATATGAATAGTGCATATGAATAATAATTCATGGGGATATGAACTTTCTGTGATGGAAGTAAAGTCTGATGCTATAAAGAACAATACTGCATAGGAACCTGGAATGCTAGGTCCATGAATCAAGGTAAATCTGAAGTGGTCAAACAGGAGATGGCAAGAGTGAACAACGACATTTTAGGAATCAGTGAACTGAAATGGACTGGAATAGGCAAATTTAAATCCAATGACCATTATATCTACTACTGTGGACAAGAATCCCTTAGAAGAAATGGAGGAGCCCTCATAAGTCAACAAAAGAGTCCAAAATGCAGTACTTAGGTGCAATCTCAAAACTGACAGAATGATCTCTGTTCATTTTCAAGGCAAACCATTCAATATCACAGTAATTCAAGTCTATGCCCCAACCAGTAATGCTGAAGAAGCTGAAACTGAATGGATCTATGAAGACATATAGGACCTTCTAAAACTAACACCCAAAAAAGATGTCCCTTTCATTATAGGGGACTGGAATGCAAAAGTAGGAAAGCAAGAGATACCTGAAGAAACAGGCAAAATAGGACTTGGACTACAAAAAGAAGCAGGGCAAACAAAGGCTAACAGAGTTTTGCCAAGAGAACACACTGGTCATAGAAAACATCCTCTTTCAACAACACAAGAGAAGACTCTACACATGGACATCAGCAGATGGTCAATACTGAAATTAGATTGATTATATCCTTGGCAGCCAAAGATGGAGAAGCTCTGTACAGTCAGCAAAAATAAGACCGGGAGCTGACTGTGTCTCAGATCATGATCACGCAAAATTCAGACTTAAATTCAAGAAAGTAGGGAAAACCATCAGACCATTCAGATATGACCTAAATCAAATCCCTATGATTATAGAGTGGAAGTGACAAATAGATTCAAGAGATTAGATCTGATAAACAGAGTGTCTGAGAACTATGGATGAGGTTTGAGACATTGTACAGGAGGCAGTGATCAAGATCAACCCCAAGAAAAAGAAATGTAAAAAGGCAAAATGGTTGTCTTAGGAGGCCTTAAAAATAGCTGAGAAAAGAAGAGAAGCTAAAGGCAAAGGAGAAAAGGGAAGATATACTCATTTGAATGCAGAGTTCCAAAGAATAGCAAGGAGAGATAAGAAAGTCTTCCTCAGCGATCAATGCAAAGAAATAGAGGAAAACAATAGAATGGGAAATACTAGAGAACTCTTCAAGAAAATTAGAGATACCAAGGGAACATTTCATGCAAAGATAGGCACAATAAAGGACAGAAATTGTATGGACCTAACAGAAGCAGAAGATATTAAGAAGACGGGGCAACAATAAACAGAAGAACTATACAAAAAAATCTTTATGACCCAGATAATCACGATGGTGTGATCACTCACCTATAGCCAGACATCCTGGAATGTGAAGTCAAGTGGGCCTTAGGAAGCATCACACAAACAAAGCTAGTGGAGGTAATGGAATTCCAGCTGAGCTATTTCAAATCCTAAAACATGATGCTGTGAAAGTGCTGCACTAAATATGTCAGTATATCTGGAAAACTTAGCAGTGGCCACAGGACTGGAAAAGGTCAGTTTTCACTCCAATCCCAAAGAAAGGCAATGCCAAAGAATGCTCAAACTACTGCACAATTGCACTCATCTCATACCCTAGCATAGTAATACTCAAAATTCTACAAGCCAGGTTTCAACAGTATGTGAACTGTGAACTTCCAGATGTTCAAGGTGGATTTAGAAAAGGCAGAGGAACCAGAGATCAAATTGTCAACATCCGCTGGATCATTGAAAAAGCAAGAGAGTCCCAGAAAAACATCTATTTCTGCTCTATTGACTATGCCAAAGCCTTTGACTATGTGGATTCCAACAAAGTGTGAAAAATTATTCAAGAGATTGGAATACCAGACCAACTTTCCTGCCTCCTGAGAAATCTGTATGCAGATGAAGAAACGACAGTTAGAACTGGACATGGAACAACAGAGTGGTTCAAAATTGGGAAAGGCGTACATCAAGGCTGTATATTGTGACCCTGCATATTTAACTTATATTCAGAATGCATCATGCAAAATGGTGGGCTGGATGAAGCACAAGCAAGAATCAAGATTGCCAGGAGAACTTTCAATAACCTCAGATATGCAGATGACACCACCCTTATGGCAGAAAGCAAAGAACTAAATAGCCTCCTCATGAAAGTGAAAGAGGAGAGTGAAAATGTTAACTTAAAGTTCAACATTCAGAAAATGAAGATCATGGCATCCGGCCTCACCACTTCATGGCAAATAGATGGGGAAACAGTGGAAACAATGAGAGACTATTTTGGGGGGGCTCCAAAATCACTGCAGATTTTGATTGCAGTCATGAAATTAAAAAATTCTTGCCCTTGGAAGAAAAGCTATGACTAACCTAGACAGCATATTAAAAAGCAGAGACATTACTTTGCCAACAAAGTTGCATCTAGTCAAGCTGTGATTTTTCCAGTAAAGATGTATGGATGTGAGTTTTGGACTATAAAGAAAGCTGAATGCTGAAGAATTGATGCCTTTGAACTGTGGTATTGAAGAAGACTCTTGAGAGTCCCTTGGAGTGCAAGGAGATCCAACCAGTCCATCCTAAAAAAAAAAAAAAAAAAATCAGTCCTGAATATTCATTGGAAGGAATGATGCTGAAGCTGAAACTTCAATACTTTGACCACCTGACGCGGTGAACTGACTCTTTGGAAAAGACCCTGATGCTGGGAAAGATTGAAGACAGAAGGAGACGGGGAAGACAGAGGATGAGATTGTTGAATGGCATTATTGACTCGATGGACATGAGTTTTAGTAAGCTCCAAGAGTGTGTGATGGACAGGGAAGCCTGGTGTCCTGCAGTCCATAGGGTCTCAAAGAGTCAGACACAACTGAATGAACTGAACTGAACTGAATTACCATAGCACTCTGTGAATTCTTCTCTATTACAGAATTGATCACATTATATTTTCATCATTTTTTCTACCAATTAGATTGTGAGTTTGAGTACTGTGTTATAATCATATCTTTATCTCTAATGCTTCATATAGTGTCTGGAAGCAATTAAGTACTCAATTGATATCTGGTGAGAGATGATGCAGAAATATAAAGTACTATAGGTAATGGCAAACCACTTCACATTCTTGCTTTGAGAACCTCATGAACAGTATGAAAGGCAAAAAAATATGACACTGAAAGATGAACTCCCCAGGTCGGTAGATGCCCAATATGCTATTGGATAAGAGAAGGGATATAGCTCCAGAAAGAAAGAAGAGGCTGAGCCAAAGTAGAAACAACACCTAGTTGTGGATGTACCTGGTGGTGAAAGTAAAGTTAGATTCTGTAAAGAGCAATATTACATAGGAAGCTGGAATATTAGGTCCATGAATCAAGGTAAATTGAAAGTGGTCAAACAGAAGATGGCAAGAGTGAACATCAACATTTTAGGAATCAGTGAGCTAAAATGGATGTGAATGGGAGAATTTAATTCAGATAATAGTTATTCTACTATTGTGGGCAAGAATCCCTTAGAAGAAATGGAGTAGCCCTCGTAGTCAAGAAAAGCGTCTGAAATCCAGTGTAATCTCAAAAATGACAAAATGATCTCAGTTTGTTTCCAAGGCAAATGATTCAATATAACAGTAATCTAAGACTATGCCCCAACCACTAATGCTGAAGAAACTGAAGTTGAATGGTTCTATGAAGACCTACAAGACTTTCTAGAACTAATACCCAAAAAAGATGTCCTTTTCATCATAGAGGACTGAAATGCCAAGGTAGGAAGTCAAGAGATACCTGGAGTAACAGGCAAGTTTGGCCTTAGAGTACAAAATGAAGCAGGGCACAGGGTAACAGAGTTTTGCCAAGAGAATGCACAGTTCATAGCAAACACCCTCTTTCAGCAACACAAGTGACGACTCTACACATGGACACCACTGGATGGTCAATATCGAAATCAGATTGACTATATTCTGTGCAGCCAAATATACAGAAGTTCTATACAGTCAGCAAAAACAAGTCTGGGAGCTGACTATGGCTCAGATATTGAACTCCTTATTGCAAAATTCAGACTTGAATTGAAGAAAGTAGGGAAAACCACTAGATAATTCAGGTATGACCTGAATCAAATCTCTTATGATTATACAGTGGAAATGACAAGTAGATTCAAGGGATTAGATCTGATAGGTGGTGCCTCAAGAACTATGGATGGAGGTTCATAAAGTTATACAGGAGGCAGTGATCAGGACCATGCCCAAGAAAAAGAAATGTAAGGAGTCAGGCTTTACAAATAGCTGAGAAAAGAAGATAAGTGAAAGGCAAAGGGGAAAAGGAAAGATAAACCCATTTGAATGCAGAGTTCCAAAAAATAGCAAGGAGAGATGATAAAGCCTTCCTAAATGAGCAATCCAAAAAAAAAAAAAGGAAAAAGGAAAACAAAGACTGGGGAAGACTAGAGCTCTCTTCAAGAAAATTACAGATACCATGGAGACATTTCATGCAAAGATGGGCACAATAAAGGACAGAAGCAGTAAGGACCTAACAGAAGCAAAACAAATTAAGAAGAGGTGGCAGGAATACACAGAAGAACTATACAAAAAAGATCTTAATGTCCTGGATAACCACAATGGCGTGGTCACTCACCTAGAGCATGACATCCTGGAATGTGAAGTCAAGTGGGCCTTAGGAAGCATTTCTATGAACAAAGCTAGTGGAAGTGATAGAATTCCAGCTGAGCTATTTCAAATCCTAAAAAATGATGCTGTGAAAGTGCTGCACTCAAAATGCCAGCAAATTGGAAAACTCAGCAGTGGCCACAAGACTGGAAAACATCACTCTTCATCCAGTCCCAAAGAAGGGCAATGCCAAAGAATGTTCAAACTATGACAGAATTGCACTCATTTCACATGTTAGCATGTAGTGCTCAAAATCTTCCAAGCTAGGCTTCAACAGTATGTGAACCGATAATTTCCAGATGTACAAGCTGAATTTAGAAAAGGCACAGGAACTAGAAATGAAATTGCTAACATTCATTAGATGATAGAGAAACCAAGGGAATTCCAGGTAAACATCTACTTCTGCTTCTTTGACAACACCAACGCCTTTGACTCTGCGGATCACAACAAACTGTGCAAAATTTTTAAAGAGATGGGAATACCAGACCACCTTACCTGCCTCCTGAGAAAACTGTATGCAGGTCAAGATGCAAGAGTTAGAACCGGACATGGAACAACAGACTGTTTCAAAATTGGAAAAGGAGTACGTTAAGGCTGTATACTGTCATCCTGCTTATTTAACTTCTTTGCAAAGTACATCATGCAAAAATTCAGTCTGGATGAAGCTCCGGCTGCAATCAAGACTGCTTGGGGTAATATCAATACTTTCAGATATGCAGATAACACCACCGTAATGGCAGAAAGTGAAGAGGAACTAAATAGCCTCTTAATGAGGGTGAAAGAGGAGAATAATAAAGCTATCTTAAAACTCAACATTCAAACAAACGAAGATCATGGCACCCAGTCCTATCATTTCATGGCAAATAGATGGGTGAAAATTGGAAACAGTGACAGACTTTATTTTCTTGGGCTCCAAAATCACTGTGGATGGTGACTGCTGCCATGAAATTAAAAGACGCTTACTCCTTGGAAGAAAAGCTATGCAAATCTAGACAACATATTAAAAAGTAGAGACATACTTTGCTGACAATGGTCCCTATAGTCAAAGCTACGGTTTTTCTTGTAGTCATATACGGAAGAGAGATTTAGACCATAAAGAAGACTGAGCACTGAAGAACTGATGCTTTTCAACTGTGGTGCTGGAGAAGACTCTTGGGAGTCCCTTGGGCAGCAAGGAGATCAAACCAGTCAGTCTTAAAGGAAATCAGTTCTGAATGTTCATTGCAAGGACTGATGCTGAAACTGAAGCTCCAATATTTTGGCCACCTGATGTGAAGAACTGACCCATTGAAAAAGACCCTGATGCTGGGAAAGATTGAAGGCAGGAGAAAAGGGGCGACAGAGGATGAGATGGTTGGATGGCATCATCGACTCAATGGACATGAGTTTGAACAAACTCTGGGACATAGTGAAGGGCAGGGAAGCCTGGTATGCTCTAGTCCATGGGATGGTAAAGAGTCAGATATGACTTAGCAACTGAACAACAACAACACTTTAAACCTTGAACTGTGGGGAATCTAAAATCTTTTCTACACATATTCATAATTTCGCAAGCTTCAGTGTTGAAATCTGGATGAAGACTTTCGGATATAACAAAATGCCACATCAAAATTTTGTCTCCTTCCAAAAAGGACCCTATTAATAGCAAGTTTTCTGAGACATCATGTCCATAGAACAAGAGATAAAAACTTTCGAAGATAGAACATTTTAGCAAAGCTAACAGAATTTAAGCTTCATAGTTTTTGTGTTTGGCTGATATGACTAAAATTACTTGAGCCTGAAAGAATTTGGTACGGTTACTTTGATCAGCCTAGAGTCATACACAACTGAGCACCTAACACTTTCACTCTCAATGGTTGAATTTTATTGCTGAATATGTGAGTTAATTAATTGCATGATCAACAATTTGTTCTTTACACTGAAATACAAAATCCAAAAATTTTGTGACCAACTAGGTAACTATTGATGTAAATAATACTTTCCTTTAATACAGTATGAAAGCTAGAAGTGATAAGTAAAAAGTGGCACTGTTTACTAAATATCTGTCCTTTAACACCATTAAAAAATATTAATTGAGAATTCATGAGGTACATAGCAACCATATAAGCGTAAGGGAATATCAAGATGAATTTTGCCACATTCATTTTATTAAGAAATTTGCAATCCAAGTGGAAAAGTAATGAAGATATTTCCTCCCAATATTTTATAGTATCTCCACTTGAAATATACTGTTTTGCATGTACAAATGTGTTTGAAAAACCTCAGTTCAGTTCAGTTCAGTCGCTCAGTTGTGTCCGACTTTTTGCTGGGACTGCAGCACGCCAGGCTTCCCTGTCCATCACCAACTCCCAGAGTTTGCTCAAACTCATGTCTATGGAGTCAGTGATGCCATCCAACCATCTCATCCTCTGTCATCCACTTCTCCTTCAGCCTTCAATCTTTTCCAGCATCAGGGTCTTTGACAGTGAGTCAATTCTTCACATCAGGTGGCCAAATTATTGGAGTTTCAACTTTATCATCAGTCCTTCCAATGAATATTCATGATTGATTTCCTTTAGGATTGACTGGTTGGCTCTCCTTGCACTCCAAGGGACTCTCAAGAGTCCTCTCCAACACCACAGTTCAAAAGCATTAAAAGACTGTGGCTAATTTATATTAACAACCATTTTCATTAGGACATTCCCTTTTATAATATTGACTATTTTTATTCCTTACAGCAAGACACACATGCAACTCTTCTTAACCATCTCCTGAAATTTTTCCACTTCCCCACATGCCACCCCATCCACAGACATGTAAAACTATCTTTAACCCCACAACAACCTGAAAACTTAGTAGTTAATTATTTTATTGAAAGTATGAAAAAGAGAGCACCATATCTCCACTGGATTAAAACATGTATATTTTTTGCACTTTCATGTGTATGTTATGGCCAAATATCTTTTTTTATACTACAATTTTTAGATGCAAAAAAGGTAAAAATTTATTTCAAAAGAGATAATAAATGGTAGAATATACTAAAAACATATGTGAGAACTTTCAGAGACTCATAGTAGTTTTTAGATGAGCAAATGAGAACTATTAGAATTCTGTGCTAGTTTGTTTTCTTTTTACAATAATAGAGTAAGGGATAGAAATTTCTAGAAGAGTCTAAAAGGTCCAGAACTTTAAAAAAACACTTTTGCTTTATTTTGAGTTTATGAATTTAAAACATACCAAAAAAATCCAGAAAAAAGTACAAATTATTTTAGTGCTTAATGCCACATCTTATTTATCCATTCCTCTGTTATGAACATTTAGGTTGCTTCCATGTCTCGGCTACTGCAAATAGTGCTGCTATGAACATTGGGGTGCATGAATTTTTCGAATTATGGTTTTCTCCAGATATATGACCAAGAGTGGAATTGCTGAATCATATGTTAACTTTATTTTTAGTTCTTTAAGGAACAACCATTCAGTTTTCTTTGGTGGTTGCACCAATTTACTTTCCCATCAACAGTGTAGGAGGCTTCCTTTCTCTCCTATCACTTATTATTTATAAACTCTTTTTTTATAGTTTTATTTTTATGGGAGTTTATTTGCTTTACAATGTTGTGTTAGTTTCTACTGAACAACAAAGTGAATTAGCTATAAGTATACATATATCCCTTCCCTCGTGAGCCTCCCTCCCACATCCCCATCCCACCCCTCTAGGTCATCACAGAGCACCAAGCTGAGTTCCCTGTTCTATACAGTAGCTTCCCACCAGATATCTGTTTTACACATGATAGTGTATATATGTTAGTGCTACTCTTCTAATTCATCCCATGCTACACTTCCCCCATTGTGTTAACATGTCCATTCTCTATGTCTGTATCTCTATTCCTGCCCTGCAAATAGGTTCATTTGTGTCATTTTTCCAGATTCCATATATATGCATTGATATACACTGTTTTTTCTTTCTTGTTAATTTTTTTAAAATTTATTTTTAATTGGGTGAAAATTCCTTTACAATATTGTATTGGTTTATGCTATATAACAATGCAAATCAGTTATACTTATACATACATCACCTCCCTCTTGAGCCTCTCTCTCCTCCTCCCAACCTACCCTTCTAAGTGATCAAGAGAGCCAGGCTTGGCTCCCTGTGTTATATAGCAACTTCTTATCAGCTATCTATTTTACACATGGCAGTGTATATATGTTGATGCTACTTTCTCTATTTGTTCCACTATCTCCTTCCCCTACTGTGTCCACAAGTCCATTCTCTATATCATAATCTCTACTGCTTCTCTGCAAATAGGTTCATTATACCATTTTTCCTGATTCCATATATATGCATTAATAGGCAATATTTGTTTTTTCTTTCTGGCTTACTTCACTCTGTATGACAGACTCTAGGTTCATCCACATTACTACAGTGATGCAATTCCATTCCTTTTCATGGCTGAGTGATATTCCATTGTCTATATGTACCTTATCTTCTTTACATTTCTCTGTCAATGGACATTTAGGTTCTTTCCATGTCCTGGCTATTGTAAATAGTGCTGCAATGAACACTGGGGTGCATGTGTCTTTTTGAATTATGATTTTTCTTAGGGTACATGCCCAGTAGTGGAATTGCTGAGTCATATAGGATTGGGGGCAGGAGGAGAAGGGGATGACAGAGGATGGCATCACCAACTCGATGGACATAGATTTGAGTAAACTCCGGGAGTTGGTGATGAACAGGGAGGCCTGGTATGCTGCGATTCATGGGGTCACAAAGAGTCGGACATGACTGAGCAACTGAACTGACTGACTGACTGACTGATAGAAGTTTTATTTTTTAGCTTTTTAAGGAACTTCTACACTGTTATCCATAGTGGCTGTATTAATTTACACTCCAACTCACAGTGCAATAGTGTTCCCTTTTCTCCACACCCTCTTCAGTACTTATGGTTTATAAATTTTTTGATGATGGTCATTCTGACTGCTGTGAAGTGGTACCTCATTGTAGGTTTGATTTACATTTCTCTACTAATTAGCGGCATTGAATATCTTTTAATGTGCTTGTAGGCCATTTGTATGTCTACAAAGAAGAGCAATTAAAGAGGATAGGGAAATGCACTTTGAGTCTGAAAATGTCTACAAATACATTTTTGATTGTTGTGATAAAAAATAAAAGAATAAATAAGGAATAAGGAATAAAAGATAAAAAATAAAAGATAGGAAAAAAATCATTTGAACTACTTGATTACCATGATTCAACAGGTTCAGATTTTTTATAAATTATACATTTAAAAAGACCACAGAATCATTTCTCAGGCTCTGATCATGTGCCTCCAAAGAGACAAATGAGAGAAAACACAAAAGTAGGTCGTAGAATTAAGAGTATGATTACAAAAGATATTACATGAATTATTTTCTTTGGTTTTTACTGAGGGAAATTAATGATAAAGCTTTCCTGAAACTGTTTAGTAAATCAAAGGTATCAGAAAAAATTTATTTTAAATGTTTAGATAGTCTATGCCTTTTCTATCCAATATAGTAGCCACTAGCCAGATTTAGTTATTTAAATTTAAATTCATTATAATAAGATAGCCCATTTCTTAGTCATACTAACTGAATTTTAATTCCACTATAACCACATATGGCTAGTGGTTGACATATTGGGCAGCATAGATTTATAGAACATTTCTGTCATTGCAGAAAGGTATATTTGAAATCACTTGTCAGATCTTAGTCAATGTACTAGATGTAGGAGGATCATAAGAACTAGAGAACATCTCTTAGTTTGAAGGAACTCACAGTTAAAATTCTGCAGTAGATGACCGCAAAGTGTAAGATTTTTGTTTGTTTGTTTTTATAAATGGCCACTTCAATCCATAAGGATAGAATTCTGAGAACTATAGACCAATAATTCTTATTCTTACATTGTGGGCAAGGTGGAAGATTAACAGCAATATCATCAAATGCTTAAGAAAGCATAACCTACTAGGTAAAAATGATCATGATTTCTATAAGGAAAATTATGATTGACAAAATCAACTAGGGTTTTTTGCACATTTTTAGTAAGGAAGTTGAAATGGTTATAACTTATTTAGACTTTCAAAAAAATTCCATAAGTTTCCACACCAGAGGCCTTTAAAAGTGTCTGTCATTGACTAGTTGGTCTCCAAAATTCCTTCCAAACTAACATCTGACGCTGACCTTCATGACAATGAACTGCCAAGCTGACAACGATAATCTGCATGGAGATCTCCCAAGGCTAGTTGAGTGGGTAGGACTCAACAGATAAGCTTCAATGAGCTAAATGTTATTTATTAGAAAATGGGCTTCAAACAATAACCTTGACATTTAACATACTGAAAACACAGAGTTGAAGGATAGCAAAATAAATAAGAGCTCCTTTGATTCTTCAAAGGAAGCTGAAGCAAATTTAAAATATAATATGCCAGAAAGGATATAAAATCTTAGCAGTGACTATCATAGAATCTTACCTGCTATCTAGTATTTAATTCCACCTGAAGATGTCACTCCTGTCTCCTCCTACCCTCTTTTGGAATAATTTCCAGTTTTGAGGAGTGTACCCTTCACTAGACCAATCTGTTTAATTATTCTCTAACTGCTAGAAAATAGATATATTACATTGAACTGAAGTTTTCCTCCGTTAATTTCCACCATTGGTTTTGGTTCTGCCTTTTGGAACTAGGCAAAATAAACATAATCTTTCTTCCCCTTATATTCCCTACATATGCTTTAAGACACCTATCATGTACATCATGTACATATATTTCCCTGCCCCTAGTGGGGATGCAGACATTAAAAAAATAACCGCCCAGATTAGAACATAGGTGCAAAGTACATATATATATACTTATATATTATATATATATATAACATATATATATATAACATGTATATATATATAACATATATATAGTATGTGTGTATATATATATGTATATATATATATGTGTGTGTGTATATATATATATATATAAAAAACACAAAGATGTGTTACTGAGGGAGACACAGCTTCCTGCAAGAGGGTATAGCAAAGGAACCTGATTCAGACCTGTCCATTGTTTCATGGATCTTTATAATCTCCCTGGACACCAGGGATAATCATGTTCATCTGTCTTCCCACACAACCCATCAAAATTTTGGGCTAAAGAGATTTTCAACCAATGTTTATTTTAAAAAACATTTTATTTTGAAATTATTTTAGATTACAGACAATTTGAAAAAAATGCACAGTGAGTCCTGGATTACTTTGACTCTGCTTCCTCCAATGTTCACATCTTACATAAGTATTTGTTGTTCAGTCTCTAAGTCCTGTTTGACTTTTTCCACTCCATGGACTGCAGCACGCCAGGCTTCCCTGCCCTTCACTATCTCCCAAAGTTTGTTCAAACCCATGTCCATTGAGTCCATGATGCCATCCAAACATCTCATTCTTTGTCACCCCCTTCTGCTCCTGCCCTCAATCTTTCCTTGCATTGGGGTCTTTTCCAATGAGTTGACTCTTCCCATAAGGCCAAAGTATTGGAGCTTCAGCTTCAGCATCAGTCCTTGCAATGAATATTCAGGGTTGATTGCCTTTAGGATTGACTGGCTTGATCTCCTTGTTGTCCAAGGAACTCTCAAGAGTCTTCTGCAGAACTGCAGTTCAAAAGCATCAATTCTTCAGCACTCAGCCATGTTTATGGTCCAACTCTCACATCCATACCTGACTATTGGAAAACCCAAAGCTTTGACTACACAGAATTTTGTCAGCAAAATGATGTCTCTGCTTTTTAATGTGCTGTCTAGGTTGGTCATAGCTTATCTTCCAAGGATCAAACATCTTTATTTCATGGCTGCAGTCACCATCCGCAGTGATTTTGGAGCCCAAGAAAATGAGTCTGTCACTGTTTCCGTTTCTCCACATCTATTTGCCATGAAGTGATGGGACCAAATGCTATGGTCTTAGTTTTTTGAATGTTGAGTTTCAAGCCAGCTTTTTCACTCTCCTCTTTCACTTTCATCAAGAGGCTCTTTAGTTACTTTTTCTGCCATTAGGGTGGTGCCATCTGCATATCTGAGGTTATTGATATTTCTCCTGGGAATCTTGAGTCCAGCTTGTGCTTCTTCCAGCTCAGCATTTTGCATGATGTACTCTGCATATAAATTAAATAAGCAGGGTGACAATATACATCCTTGATGTACTCCTTCCCCAGTTTGGAAGCAGTCTGTTGTTCCATGTCCAGTTCTAACTGTTGCTTCTTGACCTGCATACATACAGATTTCTCAGGAGGCAGGTAAGGTGGTCTGGTATTCCCAAATCTTTAAAAATTTTTCACAGTTTGTTGTCATCCATCCGCACAGTCAAAGGCTTTAGGATAGTCAATGAAGCAGAAACAGATGTGTTTCTCTATCATTCGATGAGTATTGACAATTTTATCTCTGGCTCCTCTGCCTTTTCTAAATTCAGCTTTAACATCTGAAAATTCTCAGTTCACGTACTGTTGAAACCCAGCTTGAAGGATTTTGAGCCTTACCTTGCTAGCACGTGAAATGAACGCAATTGTACAATAGTCTGAACGTTCTTTGGGATTGGAGTGAAAATTGACCTTTTCCAGTCCTGTGATCACTGCTGAATTTTCCAGTTTGCTGGCATTTTGAGTGCAGCACATTCACAGCATCATCTTTTAGGATTTAAAATGGCTCAGCTGGAATTCTATCACCTCCACTAACTTTGTTCTAGAAATGCTTCCTAAGGCCCACTTGACTTCACACTCCAGGATGTCTTGCTCTAGGTGAGTGGCCACACCATCGTGGTTATCCAGGTCATGAAAACCTTTTTTGTACAGTTCTCTTGTGTATTCTTGCCACCTCTTCTTAATCTCTTCTACTTATGTTAGGTCCTTACCATTTCTGTCCTTTATCATGCCCATCTTAGCGTGAAATGTTCCCTTGGTACCTCTAATTTTCTTGAAGAAATCTCTAGTCTTCCTCATTCTATTTTTTTTTTTTTACTCTTTTTCTTTGCATTATTCACTTAAGAAGACTTTCTTACCTTTCCTTGTTATTCTTTGGAACTCTGCATTCAAATGGGTATATCTTTCCTTTTCTCCTTTGCCTTTAGCGTCTCTTCTTTTCTCAGCTATTTGTAAGGCCTACTGTATATAACTATATGTACATAACTATAGCACATTATCAAAATCAAGAAAAGAATAATGGCACAATATTACTAACAACTATAACTAATTAACATAACTAACTAAATAAGGTTTTATTTATTCCATCATTAAAAGCAAATTACAATGAAAAATTTTGAATGACTAATAATTTAAACAAGGATTTTCCTTTTCTCACCCTGTCCCCTAATCACTAAATTCCCACCCCCTAACCCCCCAACAGTAGTCATTTTTATAGTTGCTTGTGTATTAATCCAAAGTTTCTTTATGTAAATATAAGCAAACACGAATATATATTCTTACTTTCTCTCCTTTTTATACAAAAGGAAGCATGTCATACACATTCTTTTGCATCTTTTTTTTTTTTTTTCACTATACCTTTCTTGGAGGACTTTTTATATCAGAGATAACTTCTTCTTTTGTGAAGTCCTTAAACATTCCAGTATATAGATGTACTATAGACTATTTAACTAGCCTCTCTTGATAGGCATTTGTGTGGTTTCCAATCCTTTCTTATTGTAATTGATGCTGCAATAAAAAATCTTGCAAATGTATCAGTCTGCACCTATGGGAATATATTTGAAGGATATAAACTCTCAGAAGGCATATTGCTAGATCAAATGATACATGCATTTGTAATTGCCAAATTGCCTTTCCACCAACCATTTTCTTCAGAGCCTTTCTAATAGAATATATTATCAAGCTTTTGGTTCTTTACTAAAATGATAGGCAAATATGGTATTTCAGTAGTCACATTTCTATCATAATAATGAAGGAAGCTTAACATTTTTTTATGTTTAAGAGCCATTTGAATTCCCTCTTCAATGAATTGTTAGTTCATCTAATTTCTCCATTTAATGTTGATCTTTAACTTCACGTATATGAAGTTTTATATATTAAGGAAAATTAACCTATAGTTTCCCACATAAAGAAAAATATTTTTAATATTTTGGCTAAAGTATTTCCATCATATACGTATACTTTAGAAAAAGGAGAGTTGTAATCCTACAGCATTATATTTTTATCTTCCTATTTTCCACTTGATTGATGCTTCCCTTACAATGCTATTAGTGTGACACAAATCAGTTAAGATTTTATCAGAATTGCCATAATTCGATACTGATGGCAAATCCTCTCAATGATTTGGCCCTGAATGCTTAACTACAGGTTTTCTGCTTTTGAATTTTCAGAGCCTCTTGCTCTCCAGACCAGATGGTCTACAAAGATGTATTTAATGGTTAATCATTGCCATCTGCTGGTAAAGATGGAAATTTCATCTAGCTACTTGCACTTGTAGCTTGGATAATTTGCTTTTGAAAACGAATATTTAAAATGTTGATGTGTTGTTGCATCATTTGCTATTATTTTCTCCCATTCTGAAGGCTGTCTTTTCACCTTGCTTATAGTTTCCTTTGTTGTGCAAAAGCTTTTAAGTTTCATTAGGTCCCATTTGTTTATTTTTGCTTTTCTTTCCTATATTCTGGGAGGTGGGTCATAAAGGATCCTGCTGTGATTTATGTCGGAGAGTGTTTTGTCTATGTTCTCCTCTAGGAGTTTTATAGTCTCTGGTCTTACATTTAGATCTTTAATCCATTTTGACTTTATTTTTGTGTATGGTGTTAGAAAGTGTTCTAGTTTCATTCTTTTATGAGTGGTTGACCAGTTTTCCCAGCACCACTTATTAAAGAGGTTGTCTAGCAAATGAAGCAACAGACAAAGGATTAATCTCAAAAATATACAAGCAACTCCTGCAGCTCAATTCCAGAAAAATAAATGACCCAATCAAAAAATGGGCCAAAGAACTAAACAGACATTTCTCCAAAGAAGACATACAGATGGCTAACAAACACATGAAAAGATGCTCAACATCACTCATTATCAGAAAAATGCAAATCAAAACCACAATGAGGTACCATTACACACCAGTCAGAATGGCTGCTATCCAAAAGTCTACAAGCAATAAATGCTGGAGAGGATGTGGAGAAAAGGGAACCCTCTTACACTGTTGGTGGGAATGCAAACTAGTATAGCCACTATGGAGAACAATGTGGAGATTCCTTAAAAACTGGAAATAGAACTGCCATATGATCCAGCAATCCCACTGCTGGGCATACACACTGAGGAAACCAGATCTGAAAGAGGCACGTGCACCCCAATGTTCATCACAGCACTGTTTATAATAGCCAGGACATGGAAGCAACCTAGATGCCCATCAGCAGATGAATGGATAAGGAAGCTGTGGTACATATACACCATGGAATATTACTCAGCCATTAAAAAGAATTCATTTGAATCTGTTCTAATGAGATGGATGAAACTGGAGCCCATTATACAGAGTGAAGTAAGCTGGAAAGATAAAGACCATATACTTTAGACCATATAGTAAACCATATACTAACACACATATATGGAATTTAAAAATACGGTAACGATAACCCTATATGCAAAACAGAAAAAGAGACACAGATGTACAGAACAGACTTTGGGACTCTGTGGGAGAAGGGGAGGGTGGGGTGTTCTGAGAGAATAACAATGAAACAAGTATACTACCAAGGGTGAAACAGATCTCCAGCCCAGGTTGGATGCATGAGACAAGTGCTCAGGGCTGGTGCACTGGGAAGACCCAGAGGGATGGGATGGGGAACTAGGTGAGAGGGGGGATCAGGATGGGGAACACATGTAAATCCATGGCTGATTCATGTCAATGTATGGCAAAAAAACACTACAATATTATAAAGTAATTAGCCTCAAACTAATAAAAATAAATTAAAAAAAAGATGGTAACAATAACCCTATATGCAAAACAGAAAAAGAGACACAGATGTACAGAACAGACTTTTGGACTCTGTGGGAGAAGGTGAGGGTGGGATGTTCTGAGAGAATAGCATTGAAACAAGTATACTATCAAGGGTGAAACAGATCTCCAGCCCAGGTTGGATACATGAGACAAGTGCTCAGGGCTGGTGCACTGGGAAGACCTAGAGGGATGGGATAGGGAGGGAGGCGGGAGAGGGGATCGGGATGGGGAACACTTGTAAATCCATGGCTGATTCATGTCAATATATGGTAAAAACCGCTACAATATTGTAAAGTAATCAGCCTCAAACTAATAAAAATAAATGAAAATTAAAAAAAATAAAATGTTGATATATGACAACTTAAAATGTTGATGTACAACAGAAAACCACAAAATTATGTAAAGCAATTGTCCTTCAATTAAAAAATTATAATATATATATATAAAAATAAAGTGAAACACGGTATAAAAAAAAAGAAAAAATACATTTCCTGTTTTCAAGTCATTCAATGCCTAGTGGAAAAACAATCCCATAAACAGACTTTTAATATCAAGTGATAGATGTGCAACAACTAAGGTAAATACAGAGCAGGCTGTGGAAGTCCAGTAGGAGGAAACTAACCAGGGAGGGGAAGTCAATCCTTTCTAGAGGAGATGAGGCTGGACCTGGGCATCATTTCTATCCCATCTACAATTTCCAATCACTTACATGGAGTGAACAACACTTTATCTTCAATAAAGCATATGCTTTAAAAAAAATTGCAGAAAATCTGGATGCTTGATAGTCTTAAATAAAATGACAAAGAAATAGAAACAAAAATTTAGAAATCTTATGAGTTTTGTCAAAACATAGCTTTCTTTGAAACCACTTATTCAAAAAGATGCATGCATCTCAATGTTCATAGCAAGCAGCGTTATTTACAATAGCCAAGACATGGAAACAATCTAAGTTTCCATCAACAGATGAATGGATAAAGATGTGATATACAATGGAATACTACTCAACCATAAAAAGAATGAAATTTGCCATTTGTAGCAGCATTCATGGATTTGGAAGATATTATGCTAAGTGAAATAAGTCAGAGAAATATAAATACTGTATGATATCACTTATATGTAGAATCTAAAAACTATAACAAACTCCTGAATAAACTACATAAAAGAAGCAGACTCACAGATCTAGAGAACAAATTAGTGATTACCAATGGGGGAGGAAGGGCAATAAAAGGGTAAGAGAGAGAGGTACAAACTATTGAGTGTCAGATAGGCTCAAGGATGTATTGTACAAAGGGAATATAGCCAATATTTTTAAATAACTGTAAATGGAAAGTAACCCTTAAAATCATATAAAAAGTAAAACACAAAAAGATAATAAAATGAAGGTTAAAATGCTGCAAAATATATTCCTTTTTCAATTACTAAGATTCCTTTAGTATTTCTAGCCAATTAGCGAATATTGGACTGTTGAAGAAACTAATCACAAACGTATTATTTCTACCTTGCTGATTTCCAATTCATTTAAATTGTATTTGTTGTATTGAACAAATTAATTTCATGAATTAGATAAGTGATACAATATAAGGCTTTAACTATGTAAATATTCAGAAGCCTCTGACTAATCATTGACTGATAAGGTAGAATAATATATCTTATAGAATACAACATATTCAATGATAATGCAGACTGAAAATGTAACAATGGTCTGGAGATTATCACAGTTTGCCCACTGCTATCTGTACTGGAGTTTGATAATGTTTAACTGTTTCAAGATGATATTAACAACCTCTAATGAAAAATTATTTAATGATAATATTCTCATGTGTCTAAAGAATACTTTAATTACTGGATATTATTTTCATTTATTATCTAGGAAGAATAGTCTCCTGGATATAGTAAATGGATAATTTAAAGCTTAGCTTATTATCTCCTCCTGTTTTAAATTTACTCCGTTTGAAAATTAATTATTCCAGCAATTTGGTAAATTTGTGATTATAATGTCAAATTTAGAAAATCTTATTGTTAGTCAAAGTATTCTTCCTTTTCAGTGAGCACAGCTCAATATTTGTTGCCTCCACTATATGGTTTATTATTTGCTCTTTAAGTCATACCAGTATTTATTTCTATGCTCTTCAGACTATCCCTGAGTTTCTTAACAAATATATATTTTTTTCTCTTGACATAGTTGCTGTATATTTCACTAGGTGAAAGTAGTCAAAACATGTTACAGCCTGTAGCTGAATGTCTCTGAATCATGTCATGTAAGCTTGGCTTTAAAGGCAGATAAATGTAAAAAAAAAAAAAAAAATGATCAGAACAACAACCAAAAATAAACAACAAAGGCAATGGTGAATTCTCACAGGACTAAACTGTGCTGCACACTTTTCTGCTAGAGATTCACAGAATATATTGGGACTTCTAAGTATATGCTTATGATAGGATTGTAACAGCTATGAAACCCACAAGCTATTCTGTGGTTAAAGTAAAACTGAGTGGAAGTGAAGATGAGGTAGCAAGAATGTAGTAGTCTAACCTCCAGTCACTCAAACCTAATTGTTAAGTCAATTAGAGAAGATTAATGTTGACAACTCAAGAATTAACTCAGGCTCTGCTTTTTAGTTCCTGGTTCTCTGTGTTTGAACTACCTGCATAAAGAATATAGTGATAACTTTGCATGAAGAAGCATTACTCAATTCTGTGGAAATCTGATCCGGGCCTTAGCTTCCGAAAATTCTCACACGTCAAAGTCAATATTTTATATGTACACTCAGAGCACAGTACATCTGAACACCTTTCTAAAAAGTGTAACTCAGTTCGAAAGTTTCCTAGTCCTCTATTAAATTGTAAACCTGCAGTCCATTTCTTCTCCCTAATTCCCCGACTCTAGGAAACCATCAAGAAGAGAAGAAAATGGTAGATTGACATGAGGCATAGCAGTTCACTTGTGGCGTCCCCAGTAAAGGGAAGTTTAGGTGGTCACAGCAATGAAGAGAAAGTGTCTACAGTGGAAGTATTCAGATAGATATAACAAAAACTAAGTAGGAATTTAGCCATGGGAATACTGAGACCTGGAAATGGGAGAGTAACATTCATTGAATATAGCCTAAATGATGTACATTATACTTGGCTCTCCTGAATTGTACCCACTAGTAGAGCTTGTACACCATTTAGTAAAAAGGGGATAATATGAGGAGAAAAGGAGATCTGAAAAACAGGTGGGTAGCTGAAGTAACTATGGAGGCTAAGAACAAGTGAGTCCTTAGAAGTGAAAAGGCATCACCTCCCTGCTCACTTTTTCTAACACATAAGATTCATCTACAGAGTAATCAGGCACTTGAAAGGAAAAATTGACAACTAAAACAATTTGACAGCTTTAAAACAACAGGATGAGAAAAACTAGAGATCTTTTCAAGAAAACTGGAGATAGCAAGGGAATATTTCATGCAAAGATGGGCACAATAAAGGACAGAAATGGCAAGGACCTAACAGAAGTAGAAGAGACTAAGAAGAGGAGACAAGAATACACAGAAGAACTATACAAATAAAGGTCTTAATGACCCGAATAAGCATGATGGTGTGGTCACTCACCTAGGGTCAGACATCTTGCAGTGTGAAGTCAAGTAGGCCTTAGGAAGCATTTCTACGAATAAAGCTACTGGAGGTGATGGAATTCCAGCTGAGCTGTTTCAAATCCTAAAAGATGCTGCTGCTAAAGTGCTGCACTCAGTATGCCAGCAAATTTGGAAAACTCAGCAGTGGTCACAGGACTGGAAAAGGTCAGTTTTCATTCCAATCCCAAAGAAGGGCAAAGTCAAAGTATGTTCAGACTACCATAAAATTGCGCTCATTTCAAAAGTATGTGAACTGAGAACTTCCAGATGTTCAAGCTGGTTTTAGAAAAGGCAGAGGAACCAGAGATCAAATTGCCAACATTCATTGGATAATAGAGAAACCAAGGGCATTCCATAAAAACATCTACTTCTGCTTCATTGACTACACTAAAGCCTTTGACTGTGGATCACAACAAACTGTGGAAAATTCTTAAAAACATGGGAGTAAAAGACCACCTTATCTATCTCCAGAGAAACCTGAATGCATGTTAAGAAGCAACACCTAGAACCAGACATGGAACAACAGACTGGTTCAAAATTGGGAAAGGAGTATATCAAGGCTGCATATTGTCACCCTGCTTATTTAACTTATATGCAGAGTACATCATGTGAAATGCTGGGCTGGATGAATAACAAGCTGAAATCAAGACTGTTGGCAGAAATATCAAAAACCTCAGATATGCAGATAATACCACTTTAATGGCAGAAAGTGAAAAGGAACTAAAAAACCTCTTGATGAGGGTGAAAGAGGAGAGTGAAAAGGCTGGCTTGAAACTCAACATTCAAAAAACAAAGATCATGACATCTGGTCCTGTCACTTGATGGCAAATAGATAGGGAAAAAGTGGAAGAAGTGGCAGATTTTATTTTCTTGGGCTCCAAAATCACTGTGGACAGTGACTGCAGACATGAAATTTAAAGACACTTGCTCTTCTGAAGAAAAGCTAAGACAAATCTGGACAGCATATTAAAAAGCAGAGATCACTTTACCAACAAAGGTCTGTGTAGTCCAAGCCTTGGTTTTTCCAGTAGTCATGTATGGATGTGAGAGTTGGACCATAAAGAAGGCTGAGTGACAAAGAATTGATGCTTTTGAACTGTGGTGCTGGAGAGGAATCTTGAGAGTCTCTTGGACAGCAAGGAGATCAAGCCAGTCAATCCTAAAGGCAATCAACTCTGAATATTCATTGCAAGGACTGAAGCTAAAGCTGAAGCTCCAATAATTTGGCTACCTGATGCGAAGAGCTGAATCATTGCCAAAGACCCTGATATTTGGAAAAATTGAGGGCAGGAGGAGAAGGGGATGACAGAGGATGAGATGGTTGGATGGCATCATGGACTCAATGGACATGAGTTTGAACAAACTATGAGAGATAGTGAAGGGCAGGGGAGCCTGGTGTGCTGCAGTCCACAGAGTCACAGAGTACGTGACTTTATGACTGAACGACAACAACGACAACAGAGTTAGCCTTTTATAACATCAACATTATTCACTACAGTCTATTCATCCAGGGTACTTTAACTTCTTAAGTCCCAATATTCAATTGCTTTGATTTTTAATAGAAAATAAAAATAATCTGACCACTCTCATTTATCTATCCTTTATCAACTTTTTGTCTTAACTTTTTCATGAGTTTTAATTTTCACTGACCTTGATACTATTCAGAAGATACCAAATCAAGAACATATGTAGAATTATACTGAGCCTTGTGTTCTTTAGTCTCAAAGTAGGTCTTCCTTAAAATATAGAGATCATGATTGTGCATGAGTGAGTGAGTGAAAGCCACTCAGTTGTGTCCAGCTCTTTGGGACCACATGGACTACAGAGTCCATGGAATTGTCCAGTCCAGAAAACTGGAGTGGGTAGCCTTTCCCTTCTCCAGGGGATCTTCCCAACTCAGGTATTGAAGCCAGGTCTTCTGCATTGCAGGTGGATTCTTTACCAGCTGAGCCACAAGGGCCACCCATAATCGGGCATATTCTAGGTCTAATATACCATAACAAAAAGATGATCTTGAAGTATCTTACTAGCTTAGTTATAGTTAAAACAATAAAAGCATTGCTGCTTATTTTTATACTTGTGGTTTGTTGTGATATCCAGACCTTTTACTTCAGAGATATTTTTAAGGTACAGTGAATTAAAGAGATCCATACAAGTCTTCTGTTTTAGAGGTTGTGTGCTACTGAGATAAATAAAAGATAAATCTTATCCTTATTCATCAGAGGTCAGACAGAATGAAATCCAAAATCATAGAAATCTAACCAAACTGATCACAAGGACCACACCTTTGTCTAACTCAATGAAATTGTGAGCCATGCCATGTAGGACAACCCAAGACAGACAGGTCATGGTAGAGAGTTATGACAAAACATGGTCCACTGGAGAAGGAAATGGAAAGCCACGTCAGTACTCTTGCCTTGAGAATCCCATGAACAGTATGAAATGGTAAAAAGATATGACACTGAAAGATGTACTCCCCAGGTCGGTAGGTGCCTGACATGCTACTGGAGAAAAGTGGAGAAATAACTCCAGAAAGAATGAAGAGATGGAGCAAAAGCGAAAACAAGGCCCAGTTGCAGATGTGACTAGTGATGGAAGTAAAGTCCAATGCTGTAAAGAACTATATTACACAGGAACCTGGAATGTTAGGTCCATGAATCAAGGTAAATACGAAGTAGCCACACAGGAGATGGCACGACTGAACATCGACATTCTAGGAATCAGTGAACTAAAATGCACTGGAATGGGGGAATTTAATTCAGATGACCATTATATTACTACTCTGGGCAAGAATCCCTTGGAAGAAATGGAGGAGCCCTTATAGTCAACAGAAGAGTCCGAAATACAGTCCTTGGGTGCAATCTACAAAATGACAGAATGATCTCTGTTCATTTTCAAGGCAAACCATTCAATATCACAGTAATCCAAGTCTATGCCCCAACCACTAATGACGAAGAAACTGAAGCTGAATGGATATAGGAGAACCTACAAGACCTTCTAGAACTAACACCAAAAGATGTCCTTTTCATCATGGGGGACAGGAATGCAAAAGTATGAAATCAAGAGATACCTGGAGTAACAGGCAAGTTTGACCTTGGATAACAAAATGAAGCAAAGCGAAGGCTAATGGAGTTTTGTCAAGATAACTCACTGGTCATAGCAAACACCCTCTTCCAACAACACAAGAGAAGACTCTACACATGGACATCACCAGATGGTCAATACTGAAATTATATTGATTATATTCTTTGCAGCCAAAGATGGAAAAGCTCTATACAATCAGAAAAAGAAAGACCAGGAGCTGACTGTGGCTCAGATCATGAACTCCTTATTGCAAAATTCAGATTTAAATTGAAGAAAGTAGGGAAAACCATTAAACCATTCAGGTATGAACTGAATCAAATCCCTTACAATTATACAGTGGAAGTGGCAAACAGATTCAAGGGATTAGATCTGATAGATGGAGTGCCTGAAGAACTATGGATGGAGGTTCATGACATTGTACAGGCAGCAGTGATCAAGACCATTCCCAAGAAAAAGAAATGCAAAAAGGCAAAATGGTTGTCTGAGGAGGTCTGCCTGACTTCAGACTATACTATGAAGCTATAGTCATCAACAGTATGGTACTGGCACAGAGACAGACATATAGATCAATGGGACAAAATAGAAAGCCCAGAGATAAACCCAGGCACCTATGGACACCTTATCTGTGGCAAAGGAGGCAAGAATACACAACGGAGAAAAGACAATGTCTTTAACAAGTGGTGCTTGGAAAACTAGTCAACCACCTGCAAAAGAATGAAACTAGAACACTTCCTAACACCATACACAAAATAAACTCAAATGGATTAAAGATCTAAATGTAAGATCAGAAACTATAAAACTGTTAGCAGAAAACATAGGCAGAATACTTTCTGATATAAATCACAGCAAGATCCTCTATGACACACCTCTCAGAGTAATGGATATAAAAACAAAAATAAATAGGCCCTAAAAGCTTTTGCACAATGAAGGAAACTATAAACAAGGTGAAAAGACAGCCTTCAAAATGGAAGAAAATAATAGCAAATGAAGCAAGGGACAAAGAATTAATCTCCAAAATATACAAGAAGATCATGCAGCTCAATTCCAGAAAAATAAATGACCCAATCAAAAAATGGGCCAAAGAACTAAACAGACATTTCTTCAAAGAAGACATACAGATGGCTAACAAACACATGAAAAAATGCTCAACATCACTCATTATCAGAGAAATGTAAATCAAAACCACAATGAAGCACCATCTCATGCTGGTCAGAATGCTGCCATCAAAAAGTCTACAAACAATAAATGCTGGAGAGGGTGTGGAGAAAAGGGAACCCTCTTACACTATTGGTGGGAATGCAAACTAGTACAGCCACTATGGAGAACAGTGTGGAGATTCCTTAAAAACCTGGAAATAGAACTGCCATACGACCTAGCAATCCCACTGCTGGGCATACACACCAAGGAAACCAGAATTGAAAGAGACACATGTACCTCAGTGTTCATCGCAGCACTGTTTACAATAACTAGGACATGGAAGCAACCTAAATGTCCATTGGCAGATGAATGGATATGGAAGTTGTGGTACATACCCACAATGGAATATTACTCAGCTATAATAAGAATGCATTTGAGTCAGTTCTAATGAGTTGGGTGAAACTGGAGTCTATTATGCATAGTGAAGTAAGCCATAAAGAGAAACACCAATACAATATATTATTGTATATATATGGAACTTAGAAAGACAGTAATGATAACCATATATGCAAGACAGCAAAAGAGACACAGATGTAAAGAACAGACTTTGGACTATGTGGGAGAAGGTGAGGGTAGGATGATGTGGGAGAATGGCATTGAAACTTGTATATTACCGAATGTAAAATAGATGACCAGTGCAAGTTTGATGCATGGAGCAGGGCATTCAAAGCTGGTGCTCTGGCACAACCTGGAGGGATGGGGTAGGGAAGGAGGTGGGAGGGTGGTTTGGGCTGATGGGACACATGTACACCCATGGCTGATTCAAGTCAGTGTGTGGCAAAAACCACCACAATATTGTAAAGCATTTAACCTCCAATTAAAATAAATTAAGTAATTAAAAAAGAAAAAAGAAAAATGAGCTGAAGACAAACATTTCTCCAAAGAAGACATATAGATAGCTACAAGCATAGGAAAAGATGCTTATCATTACTAATTATAAGAAAAATGTAAATCAAAACTACAATAAGGTACCACCTCATACAAGTCAGAATGGCTATCATTAAAAATCTGCAAATAACAAAAGCTGGAGAGGGAGAAAATGAAACTCTCCTACACTGTTAGTATTAATGCAAACTGGAAAATGGTATGGAGTTTCCTCAAAAAACTAAAAATAGAGTTGCTATATGATCCAGCAATCTCATTCCTGGGCATATATCCAAACAAAACTGTAATCCATAAAGATATATGCCCCTCTATGTTCATAGAACACTATTGACAATAGCCAAGACATGGAAACAACCTAAATGTCCATTGACAGATGAATGAATAAAGATGTGGTACATATATATAATGGAATACTACACAACCATAACAAAGAATGAAATATGTATATGTATAGTATACGTATAGTATATGTATATGTATAGTCCCTTCACTGTTCACCCGAGACTACCACAACATTGTTAATCATCCATATCCCGATACAAAATAAAAAGTTTAAATTTTGGAAAATAAAGAATGAAATACCATTTGCAGGAACATAGATGGACCTAGAGATTATCATATTAAGTGAATTAAGTCAGAAAAAAAAAAGACAAACACCATGTGATATTGCTTATGTGTGGAATCTAAAATATGACACAAATGAACAGAAACAGACTCACAGACATAAAGAACAGACTCATGGTTGCCAAGAGGGTAGTGTGAGAGGGGGATGAATTGGGAGTTTGGGATTGACAGATGTAAACTACTATATATAAAATAGATAAACAATAAAGATCTACTGTATAGAACACAGAACTTTATTCAACAACCATAATGGAAAAAATGTGAAAAAGAACACATATATATATATATATATACATATATATATATATATATATATATGTATGTATAACTGAATCATTTTGCTGGAAATTAGAAATTAACACAGCAGTATAAATCAACTATACTGGAATAAAACACAAATTTTAAAAGTTCTCTGGTCTCACTCAGTCCCACAGTGAGGAACTGGACCTGAGGTGTCCATGACTAGAGAAAAGACAACTGTGAGATGCAGTGGCAACACTCCTGGTGCAGAAATCTACATGAGGTAGCCATGATCATTGTTGGCACTTACTCAAGCAGTACCCCATAAGCAGCCCAGAAATCTGATGCAGCTACTCCATCACAGCTCACCTCTTAATACATTCAGAGAGACCACATGCAGGTCCCACCTGGCCTGAGAATTTGATCCACAACAGGATGAGAATGGTGGAAGCTTGACTGAATGATCAGTAGTGAGAGACAATGGGACTTGCTTGCGAGGCAGTGTGGAGAGAGGTCTGCACTAGAGACAGCCTGTTTTCCCACCACCACATAGTCACTTCCCAACCTGAGCTGAATGAACACTCTGGCCCCTCTCATTCCATGCCAAAGCATGGCACTAGATTTGACGCCGCCACAGCCAGGGAAAAAATCTCAAACATGGGATGCATTGGTGACCCACTCCCAGAGTAGAGTCCAGGTGGGCAGCATGGCCACTGTTGGCTGTTACTCCCGCAGCACCCAGAAGCAACTCAGATCTCTCATGGTGACCACCCCACCATAGCTCACCTTCTAGTATATGCCAAGAGTCCAGGCAGGCACCACCAGCCCTGTGGATACTACAACAAGGCAGGGGCATCAGAAGCTAGGGGCAGTAATCAGCTGTGAGGGATAAAGGGGACTTGCACATGAGAGTGCATCAGAATGGACCCATGGGCACCTGCATAGGCAGCATGTTGGAACTCTGTGCATGGGTCCCACTTGTTTCAGCACTCCCATCCTCTAGGACAGGGGTCCCACTGTAGGGAGAGGAAAAACTACACTTAAAGGGAATAGAGTCAGCTCAGGCCCAAACTTCAGGGCTTCTGCTCCAGCTACATGGTATTGAACCTTGCCTTGAACAAGGCAGTAAGGGCCACTGGGCAGAGAAGAAGTCCTGTCTCACACCAAACGCCATCTCTAACCACTCTATCTCTAGTTACATGCCCTACTAAAGTGATAGCTGACGGGACACCTTGAGGAAAGAAGTGAATGACATCCACATTAAAACCAGCCTTTCCCCCAAAGGCACTGGACACTCTTAGTCTACATAGAGTGCATGCAGACTCCCTCAGGGCCCTAGCACCTGCATCTCAGAAGTAAGGCAGACCCCAATCAGATTAGAGAGGAGAGAAGGTGGCTCCCCTCCAGCCCATGCTCAGGTTCCTGTCCCATCCTGTCCCTGCCTCCTCAGCCTGAGCAAACAGTGCTTCAGGTCAGTTTCCGCTGCCAAATAACACCCTTATTCGAGACCATAATAGGTAACTATTTCATCTAATTATTACAGAAATGAAAATCAAAACAACAATGAGATATCACCTTACTGCTGTCAAAATGACCATCAACAAAATTTATACAATGTTGGAGAGGATGTGAAAAAATGGAATCTTCCTGCATCATTTTTGGGAATGTAAATTGGTACAGCCACTATGAAAAACAATATGAAGCTTCCTCAAAAAACTAAAAATAGAACTACAATATGATCCAGGAATCCCATTTCTGGATATATATCTGGAAAAAATGAAAACATTAATTTGAAATGATACGGTCAAAACAGAAACAGATTCACAGTCACAGAATACACACTAATAGTTACCAAGGGGGAGAGTAAGAGAGGGAGGGATAAGTTAGGAGTATGGCCAAAAGTGAAGAGGAACTAAAGAGTCTCTTGATGAAGGTGAAAGAGGAGAGAAAAAAAGCTAGCTTAAAACTCAACATTCAAAAAACTAAGATAATGGCATCTGGTCCAATCACTTCATGGCAAAAATGGCAAATAGATGGGGAAACATGGAAACAGTGGCAGATTTTATCTTCTTGGGCTCCAAAATCACTGCAGACAGTGACTGCAGCCATGAAATTAAAACACACTTGCTTCTTGGAAGAAAAGCTATGAAAACCCTGGACAGTGTATTAAGAAGCAGAGACACCCTAAAAGAAATCAACTCTGAATATTCATTGGAAGGACTGATGCTGAAACTGAAACTCCAGTACTTTGGCCACCTGATGGGAAGAGGCGACTCATTGGAAAAGATCCTGATTCTGGAAAAGGTTGAAGTCAGGAGGAGAATGGGGCAACAGAGGATGAGATGGTTGGATGGACATGAGTTTGAGCAAACTCCAGGAGATGGTGAAGGACAGGGAAGACTATCTGTGGGGTTGCAAAGAATCAGACACGATTTAGTGACTGAACAACAACAATGGGATTAACAGATGCAAATTACTACACACACAAAAAAGAATGAAATTCTGTCATTTGCAGCAATTTAGCTGAAACTAAGGTACATTATGATTAGTGAAATAAGTCCACTGGTTTGTGTTCTTTTGAAAAATATCTATACAGATTCTCTGCCAGTTTTTATTCAGATTGTTTTTTGCTTGTTGAGTTATGTGTTCTTCATATATTTGGGGTACTAATCCCTCATCATCCATATGATTTGTAAATCTGTAAATATCTTCTCCTATTAACTAGGTTACCTTTTTGTTTTATTGATGGCTTTTGTCACTGTGTAGAAGTTTTTTTTTTTTTTTTTTTTTTTAATTTTGGTGTAGTCACATTTGTTTATTCTTGCTTTTGTTTCCCTTGCCTTTAGAATCAGAGGCACAAAGCATTGCTAAGATCAATGTCAGTGAGATTACTGCCTATGTTTTCTTCTAGGAATTTTATGGTTTTGAGTTTTACACTCAAATCGTTATTCTATTATGAGCTAATTTTTGTGTGTTGTGTATGTTAGTAGTCTATTTTTTTCTTTTGCATGTGACTTTCCAGTTGTCTCAGCACCTTTATTAAAGAACCTCCTCTTTCTCTATTGTAAGTTCTTTACTTCATTGTCATAGATCAATTAATTGTCCATATATATGTGGATTTATTTCTGGGCTCTTAATTTGGCTCCACTGATGGATGTGCACTTTTAATGCCAGCACCACATTGTCCTGATTACTATAACTTTATAATATAGTTTGAAATGAGGGGTCGTGGTGCATCCAGCTTTGTCTTTCTTTCTCAACATGGCTTTGGGCATTCTGGGACTGTTGTGTTTCCATATAGATTTTAGTATTGTTGGCATACATGAAATTAAAACATTAATGCATTAAAATACAATGCATTCCAATGGCATTGGAATCTTGATAGGTATTGTGTTGAATTTGGAGACTGCTTTGAATAGTAAGGACCATTAGTAATATTGATCCTTACAAACTATGAATACAGAGTATCTCTCCATTTATTGGGGTCTTCTTCAGTTTCTTTCATCAATGTCTTATAGTTTTATGTGTGCAGATCATTCAGCTCTTTGGTTAAATTTATACTTAGGTATTTTATTCTTTTCAATGAAATTCATGTGGGATTGCTTTCTTAGTTTCTCTTTCAGAGAGTTTCTTATTAGTATATAGAATTGCTACAAATTTCTGTATATTGATTTTGTTTCCTGTCACAATGCTTAATTCATTTATTAATTATAACAGTTTCTTTTGGTGGACCTTTTAGGGCTTCTATTTATAAGTATGTATCATCTTTGAATAGTGACAGTTTTACTTCTTCCTTTCCAATTTGCATGATTTTTCTTTCTTGCCTAATTGCTCTGGCTAGGACTTCCAATGATTCATTGAATAGAAGTTGTGAGAGTAGGCATCATTTTCTTCTTGTTGTTAGTTAAAGCTTTCAGCTTTTTATCATTGAGTTTTGTATTATCTGTGGACTTGTCACATATGGCCTTTATTATTTTAAGATATGTCCTCTCTATACATCCTTTGTTGAAAGTTTTTTACATAAATGGACGTTGAATTCTGTCAGATGATTTCTTCTGCATTTATTGAGATTTCATATCATTTTTATCTTTCATTCTGCTCATATGGTATATCACATTTATTGATGTGTGGATACTGAACCATCCTTGCATACCTGAGATAAATCCCATTTCATCATTGCTTATAATCTTTTTAAAGTACTGTTGAATTTGGTTACTAATAGTTTTCTGAGTTTTTTTTTTTTTTTTTTGCATCTATGTACATTAGGGATATTGGTCTATAATTTCATCTTTCAGAGATGCCCTTGTCTGGTTTTGGTATACTCAATAAAGCAGAAATAGATGTTTTTGTGGAATTCTCTTGCTTTTTCTATGACCCAGTGGATGTTGGCAAAACTTTGGTTCCTCTGCCTTTTCTAAATCCAGCTTGAACATCTGGAAGTTCACAGTCCATGTACTGTTGAAGCCTGGCTTGGAGAATTTTGAGCATTACTTTGCTCATCTATTTCTGCTTTATTGATTACGCCAAAGCATTGACTGTGTAGATCACAACAAACTGTGGAAAATTCTTCGAGGGATGGGAATACCAGACCACCTTACCTGCCTCCTGAGAAATCTGTATGCAGGTCAAGAAGCAACAGTTAGAACCAGACATGGAATAATGGACTGGTTCCAAATTGGGAAAGTAGTACTTCAAGGTTGCCTAATGTCACCCTGCTTATTTAGCTTATATGCAAAGTACATCATGCAAAATGCCAGACTGGATGAAGCACATGCTGGAATAAAGACTGTCAAGAGAAATAGCAATAACCTCAGATACACAGATGATACCATCCTTATGGCAGAAAGTGAAAAGGAACTAAAGAGCCTCTTGATGAAAGTGAAAGAGGAGAGTGAAAAAGCTTCCTTAAAATTCACCATTCCTAAAACTAAAATTATGGCATCTGGTCGCATCTCTTCATGGCAAATCGATGGGGAAGCAATGGAAACAGTGAAAGACTATTTTCTTGGGCTCCAAAATCACTGCAGATGGTGACTGCAGCCATGAAATTTAAAGATTCTTGCTCCTTGGAAGAAAACCTGTGACCAACCTAAACAGCCTATTAAAAACAGAGATATTACTTTGCTAACAAAGGTACATCTAGTCAAAGCTATGGTTTTTCCAGTAGTCATGTATGGATGTAAGAGTTGGACTATAAAGAAAGCTGAGTGCTGAGAAGTTGATGCTTTTGAACTGTGGTGCTGGAAAAGACTCCTGAGCGTCCCTTGGACTGCAAGGAGATCAAACCAGTCTATCCTGAAGGAAATCAGTAGTGAAAATTCATTGAAATGACTGATGCTGAAGCTGAAACCAACACTTTGGCCACCTGATGTGAAGAATTGACTCACTGGAAAGGACCCTGATGCTGGGAAAGATTGAAGGCAGGAGAAGAAAGGGACGACACAGGATAAGACGATTGGACGGCATCACCGACTCAATGGACATGAGTTTGAGCAAGTTTCAGGAGTTGGTGATGGACAGGGAAGCCTGGCGTGCTGCAGTCCATGAGGTTGCAGAGTTGGACACGACTGAGTGACTGAATTGAACTTTCTGGTTTTGTCATCAGAGTAATGCTGGTCTTGTAAAATGAGTTTGGAATTGTTTCCTTCTCTTCTGTTTTTTGTTTGTTTGTTTGTTTTTGAAAGATTTCAAGAAGGATTGCCAATTGGTATTAATCCATGAATGTTTGCTAGAATTCACCAGTGATACTATCCTCTCTTAAACTTTTGTTTGTTGGGAAGTTTTTGATTATCAACTCAATCTGTTACTGGTAATCCATCTATTCGGATTTTCTATTTTTTCATAACTTGTTCTTTAAATGTTGTATGTTAATATTAATTTATTCACTTCTTATACATTGTCCAATATCTTGGCATACAATTGTAGTTGTTCCTTATGATCCTTTATATTTCTTTGGTATCACTTATAGCTTGTCTTTATTTCTGATTTTGTTTGAGTCATCACTATTTTTCTTCATTATTCTAGCCAAACAGTTCTTAATTTCATGTGCTTTCAAAGAGCCAGGTCTTCTTTTTATTATCCTTTTATTGGCCTTTTAGTTTCTGTTTTATTTATTTCTGCTGTGATCTTTATTTCCCTCCTTCTACTTATTTTGCTTTTTGTTTGTTCTTTCTTTTTATAATTTCTCAAGTTGTAAAGTTAGGTTGTTTATTTTATATTTTTCTTGCTTCTTGAGGTAGGTATTTACTACTATTAACTTTCCTCTTATAACTGCTTTTGCTGCATACCATTAGCTTTTTGTTGTTGTTGTTGTTGTTATGTTGCATTTCCATTTTTGTTTGTGTCTAGGTATTTTTAAATTTTCTCTTGATTATTTTAGTTGACTTATTGGTTGTGACACGTTGTTTAACCTCTACATATTTATGAATTTTCAATTTTCTCCTTGCAATTTATTTCTAGTATTATGCATTGTGATTGAAAATAATGCTTAATATAATTTCAATCAGTTCAAATTTAACACTTGCTTTAGGTCCTAACATATATCCTAAAGAAGGTTACATGTGCACTTTATTAATTAAATAATTTATTCTTTAAAATCTTTCTATTTTGTTTATTTTTATTGGTTGGAGGCTAATTTCTTTACAATATTGTAGTGGTTATTGCCATACATTGACATGAATCAGCCATGGATTTACATGTGCTCCCCATCCTGAACCCCCCTCCCACCTACCTCCCTATCCCATCCCTCTGGGTCATCCCAGTGCACCAGCCCTGAGCACTTGTCTAATGCATCCAACCGGGACTGGCGATTTGTTTCACACTTGATAATATACATGTTTGGATGTTATTCTCTCAGATCATCCCACCCTCGCCTTCTCCCATAGAGTCCAAAAGTCTGTTCTATACACCTGTGTCTCTTTTTCTGTCTTGCATATAGGGTTATCGTTACCATCTTTCTAAATTCCATATATATGTGTTAGTATACTGTATTGGTCTTTATCTTTCTGGCTTACTTCACTGTGTATAATGGGCTCCAGTTTTATCCATCTCATTAGAACTGATTCAAATATATTCTTTTTTATTATTATTTTTATTATTTTTTTAAACTCTCCCAAATTTGGAATAATCATATGAATCTCTTCTCTCCAGTTTTTGAATAACAGTTTAGCTTGAGAAACAGTTAAGCCAATCCCTCATCTACCCATCCCCATCTGCCTTTCTGTAAGAGAAAAAGAGCACTGCATGTATTAAAATTACATTTGGAGAGTCTGACAGACACTTTTGGGTGCCATTCCATTACCGTTTTCTCCTTTCCTTTTGCCAACAAAACCTTCATTTTTATCAAAGCAATGTGATCAAAGTCTTGAATAATGGAATAATGCCCTTCCTCCAAAGATATCCATATCATAATCCATGGAACTTGTGAATGTTACCTTAAATAGTAAATGGGAATTAAAGTTACAGATGTAATAAAGGTTGCTAATCATCTAACGTCAAGATAGGGAAGCTGCTCTGGATTTATCTGGGTAGATCCAATTTATTTTATTTTATTTTTTTTTAAAGTGGAAAAGGAGGGCAGAAAAGGTATTTGGAGTGATTCAGTGTAAGAAGGACTCAACCCACCAATGCTGGCTTTGACAGAGACCATAAGCAGAGGGATGTGAGTATCTTAGAAGCTGGAAAAGTAGAGGAAACCTATTTTCCCCTAGAGCAGGAGAAATCCAGCCATGTCCATATTTTGATTTTAGCTCAGTGAGAATAATGTTCAGACTCTGACCTACAGAATTTTAAGAGAATAAATTAGTGTTATCAATCAACTAAGTTCCTGGTGATTTGTCACAGTGGCCATAGGAAACTAAGATTGAACCTGATAGATGAGCTCACTTTTACAAAAATTGAGTTTTCAATGTTTTTGCAATATCCACATGAAGATGCCCAGTAGGCAGATGACCACATGGAAAAGTCAGGAAGATGTCTCAACTACAGATGCAGAATTAGGAGTTACTACAGATGATAATTAGAACAATGGGAGCAAATAAAATTGCTTATGGAGAATGAATAAGTTTAGAAGAAGAAAGGACTTAACTCCAGTAGTTAGTGAATTGAGTAGGGGAAGAAGCCAGCGAGGAGGCTGAGAAGGAGCAGAGTTAGGCATGATAAAATGAGATCAAGCCTCACAAAACCAAAGGAAAAGAATGTTTCAAGGAGGGTCATTGGTAATCAATGCTGATGATAATACTAGCAAAATACAGACTAGAAGTCATATATTAGATTTTGTGACAGAAGTAATTGATTATACTAGTAAGAGCATTTTGGGTGAAATAGTAGGTGTACTAGGTATTGAAGCTAAATTGATATGAACTGAGGGATGAGCAAGGGGAGAGAAATGAAGGCAGGGAGTAATGACAACTCATTCCAGAAACTTGACAGTGAAGGAAAGAACTGAGAAGTTGCAGGGGAAAATGTTATTAAGGGAGTGTGTTTAAGTAGGCCCTCCCAGAAGCAAACATCAAGATGGGATTAGACTGTGCAAGGTTTTTTTTTTGTTTGTTTTGTTTAATTAGAGGAAATACTTGAGAGAAAACAAGGAGAAATACGTAAAAGGCTGAGAAAGTATGACCCTGAGTGAAGGAGAGAGGGAAGGACAGTTGGGAGAAAATTTCTAGACTGCTGTGTAGTCTAAGGAAGGGTTCAACAAAGCCATTAGGGAGTCCTCAAGCCAAAGTCAGTCATCAGAGTAGTCCCATGGCTTTCAGAAATGAACTCACATTAGCATTCTTCTTTGTCTCTGGCATAAGCTAGGGTAGTGTGGGGGAAGCATAGTCTCCAGGCAAAATGCAGGAAAGGATTTCAGAACACAGTAGTATGGACCCTTGGTTAGAGGTCTATGAGACACATTTTTCATGGCTTTCACAGATGGGTTTTCATGGCTTTTTTAAAAGTTTAGTGTATATTTAAGCTCATTAGATGGAGCCATTACAGAGAGAGAGGGAGAGAGAGAGAGAGAGAGAGAAAGAGAGAGAGAGAGAGAGAGAGAGAGAGAGAGAGAGAGGGGGAGAGAGAGTGAGAGAGAGGGAGAGAGGTTGAAGATACCCAGGATAAAAGGAAGATAATTGATGCAGCAAGGTCCAAGTAAAGTCTGGGGAGGATAGGATCACTCAGAGAAAAAGTTATTGCCCTTAGATGAAATGTGAAATGCTTTGAAAGAAGAGGGGGGATGTAGGAGCATTTGTTGGTTTGGGAGTTCCAATCTCATGGTTTCCATTTACTCTTTAAATTACAACATTGTTAATCGGCTATACCCCAATACAAAAAAAAAAAAAAGTTTAAAGTTTGGGAAAAAGATTACAAGTTAAGGTCATTTCCTGAGAATGGGAGTATGAGTGTGGGGGTGTGTCAGAGTTCAAGGAAAGGCATAAAATAATCACTGTGGGGAGTTGGAGAGTGACCTGTCTTGTGGTCAAATGGCTGGACAGTGTTAATGTGCTTAGTTGAGTCTGGTCATGTAAACCAGTGGCATTAACCTGCCCCTATCCTCCCAGCTCTTTCATTATCTTACCCCTCACCCATTCTGCTCATTGGCCTGTTAATCTGTTAACAACCTACCTCCGTGAATACTGCCAATATCTTTCAAACATAATAACTTATTCCTTCCATCTGTGACATCTCATGAGCCTCCAGGTCCTGTCAGTTTACTTCTTAGAATTTGCTTCAAACTGCCTTTCCTCTCAATCTTTTTCTCTCACTGCTCGAGTGATAGAATTTCTCATCTCTACCTTCTAACTGGTTATTTTGCCTCTCATTTTGTCTCCTTTAAATCCATCTTGCACATAACCATCAGAGTGATCAATCTAAACATTAAATCTGATTTTGATTATTTAAGGGCTTCCCTTGTGGCTCAGCTAGTAAAGAATTTGCCTGCAATGCAGGAGACCTGGGTTCAATCCCTGGGTTGGGAAGATCCCCTGGAGAAAAGGAAGGCTACTCACTCCAGTATTCTGGCCTAGAGAATTTCATGAACTGTATAGTCCATGGGATCACAAACAGTCGGATATGACTGAGCAACTTTCACTCACGCTTATTTTAAATCCTTCAATAAAATAACCAATAAAATTTAGTCTAAACTCCTTAACAAGGCATATGAAAGCCTCTGTGACATAATTTTTGGCTACCTCCCCAGCCTCATCTCTTATCTTATGCCCTTGCTCACTTTTACACACCAGCAGTACTTGGAAGTTTCCTGCATACTCCATGTTATTTTTCATTTCTCCACTTTTTGCTTTCCCTCTGTCTCAAAAACTCTCTCCCAAGCTCACTTTATAAAGCTAACTCCCACTCACGTTTTGTGAGAGCTTTGCCATCACCTTCTTTTATGGCCTTCTTCCTTCACCAGTATTATCACACTTCTCCCTAGTGGTTTATTGGTTAATTGTTCTTTGGGTTCCTACTTTCTTGTATACATTTTGATCATTGTACTGATCACGTTGGATAAAAATAAGTGGCTTTTGTCTCTGTCTTTTGTATTAATCTGAGCTCCAGGGACTATCCCAGATTCATCTTTGTATCTTTGCAACTAATCAGTGCTTGACACACAACTGGTGTGAAATAAGTGCCTTTTAAATAAAGGAGGGTAGACATTGAGATGGCCAACAAACACATGGAAAGATGCTTGACATCATTAATTATTAGAGAAATGCAAATTAAAACTACAATGAGGTATCACCTGACACCAGTCAGAATGGCTATCATAAAAAAATCTACAAACATTACATGCTGGAGAAGGTGTGGAGAAAAGGGAACCCTCTTGCACTGTTGATGGGAATGTAAACTGATACAGCAACTATAGAGAACATTATAGGGTTCCTTAGAAAACTGAAAATGGACTACTGTACGACACAGCAATCCCACTACTGGGCACATACACAGAGAAAAACATAATTCAAAAAGACACATACAGGACTTCTCTGGTGGTCCAGTGGTTAAGAATTTGCCTGCCAGTGCCGGCGACACAGGTTCTATCCCTGGTCCAGGATGGGATAACTAAGCCTCTGAATTGCAAGTACTGAAGGTCATGTGAATAGATCCCATGCTCCACAACAAGAGAAGCCTCTGCAATGAGAAGCCCCACACACTGCAACTAAATTGTAGCCCTGACTTGCCAAAATTAGAGAAAGCCCACATTCAGCAACAAAGATCCAACAGTCAAAAATGAAAATAATCTTAAAAAAATTTAAAAAATATACATGCACCCCTATGTTCATTGCAGCACTATTTATAATAACCAGGACATGGAAGCAACCGAAATATCCATCAACAGAGGAATGGATAAAGAGGATGTGGTACATATATACAATGGAATATTACTCAGCCATAAAAAGGAATGAAATTGGGTCATTTGTAAAGACATAGATGGATTTACAGATGGTCATACAGAGTGAAGTAAGTCAGAAAGAGAAAAACAAATATCATACATTAAGACATATATGTGGAATCTAGAAAAAAGATTTTGATGATCTTATTTGCAAAGCAGAAATAGAGACACCGACACAGAGAACAAATGTATGGATACCAAGCAGGGATGGGGAGAGGTGTGCTGGATTGGGAGATTGGGATTGACAGTTATACACTACTATATATAACAGATAACTAATGAGAACCTACTGTATAGCACAGGAAAATACTCAATGCTCTGCGGTGACTTAAGTGGGAAGGAAATCCAAAAAAGAGGGGCTGTATTGTATGAGTAAGGCTGATTCACTTGGCTGCACAGCAGAAGCTAACACAACATTGTAAAGCAACTATACTCTAATAAGGGCTTCCCTGGTGGCTCAGTAGTAAAGAATACCCCTGCCAATGCAGGAAACGTGGGTTGATCCCTGGGTCAGGAAGTGGCCCTGGAGAAGGAAATGGCAACCACTCCCGTTTTCTTGCCTGAAAAATTCCATGGGCAGAGGAGTTCAGAGGGCTACAGTCCATGGGGTTGTAAAGAGTTGGATATGGCTGAACAGCTAAGCAAGATACTCCAATAAAAATTCTTAAAAACATAAATGAAGGAGGGATAAAGGAAGAGAAGTAGGAATAATGGAAGAAAGGAAAAGGGTAAGGAAGAACCCAGATCTTGGAATCATTCCACAACGCCACTCAGTTACAGAAATTATTTAGTAATTCTTAGTTTGTTTTAAGAGACTAGTTTATAATCAAGCCACATATTTCAAATAAAATTCATTTTTATGTGTTGATGCTTTGATGAAATCCTACATGTTTATCTAGTAACTAAAATGTATTCAATGTTCTCTGTAAGCAATTTGCAACCAACTTTCTGTGCATTTCACTGAGCATGTTATAAAGATATATGCCATAGATCAATAAGCAAATGTTAATGCTAAATTTTGGAGATAACAAGTATTTGCTATCCCTGGTGAATTAATGAAGTTGGTAATTGAAAATGAAAGCTTTGCTCTGTGGTCATAGAGAGGGGCAGGGGGAAGGAAAAGTTAAAAATTTTAGAAATAAGAATTGATAGCATTAAAAGGGAAAGAAAGGTAAAGGATAATTTATAGCATAAGAAACTCATACCCATAGCTTTATAAAAATATTCCAAGTATGCTTTGAAGTTGATCAGATGATTTTATATTTTATTTTTTTCTGCAGGAAACTTAATAGTTGGGTTTCATCTACATGCGTCCTATCCTATAAGGGACTTCTGGCTCCTCAGAACTTGGATGTACAATTTGTTGTCTCTCCCTTTGAATATAGCTTGATTTTGGATCTCCTGGGGTGGACAAACTCTGCAAGGAAGTTAAAAATATCAAACATAATTAAATGATACTTAATGAAATCTCTATTCTTGTTTAGATATACTCATGTATTAGAAAATTGGACATACAATATCTGAATCATTTTAAGAATTTGTTTAATCACCATTATAAATGTTAGTTATTTAAAACAACACACACAAATTTTTTTAGCAAATGAATTGTTGGCTGCCTTTATATAACGATTAAATACTGTACTTTTAGTAGTTTTCCTAGACAAGTTTAGACACAGTGCAATCCAGAATCTCCATAGTAAAGTAATAATCTAATATTACAGGAGCAAATTTACATAAAAAAAACAGACACTTCTTTTTTTTCCTGAAATTACAGTATCAAAGTCCACACTCCAATCTTGCAGGGATGAATGTTAGTACTATATCACTGTAAGTTAAATTTGTCACTTTTATGAAGTATCTCACTTTTCTTTTGTTGTATAATTATATTGACAAATATTAAGCTACATCACTAGTGTTTCCAAATCATATGTTATTATTAATATAACAACACTGTTTATGTCATAGTAACCCAGACTTTTGTCAGTGATACAAAATTGCTTTATGATAGGGGTCATACTGAAACCTCACTTTCTTAGCGTAACACGTTACTTTTTAACAATTATAAGTCTCTACTTACAGATGCCCTTTTCTATTGCAGGGACCCTGAGAAACATGTTCATGAGCATTTAGAAATACTATTTCAAAACAGATCTGAGAAAGGAATGAATGCTGTAAGCCTTTATTTTAAGAGTTATCTATTTTTATTGGAAAACATTATACTAATCACCTTCCCCATTTGTAAGAGAATGGTTCAAAGATACACACACATGCACACATGTTGACCATCACTCTGTAGCAGGCATTCTGCTTGGCACTCAGAATACAATCATGAATAAGTGGTGGTTGTTGATCTGGATGAATTAAAAATCAAGTGGAAGACACATATACTATAGACAGGCAGACAAATATGTATAACATGATACCTTAGTATAAGAATGAAGACAGTAATGGTACTGTTGGGAGGGCAGAGAATAGAGCACTACCTCTGCTTAAAGATTTGGGAAAGGCCTCATGAATGTGATACCTAAAGTATATACTAGGATGAGTAGGAGTTTTGCAGACATAGAACCATAATTGCTTGGGAACCATGTACTTGGGAAGCCATACATTTGGTATGGCTGGAACATAGAGTGGAAGCCTGAGATCAGCAAGAGATGGAGGTAGAGAGTTGGAGAGATGAGGGGGGCTAAAATCCTTCATATTATGCTTACTTGAGGAACACTGATGTATTTGTATGAGGATAAGCATGGTCTTTTAAGCTAGAGTACAATCAGATCATATTTGGTTTTAAGATGATAACTTAGGCAGCAGTGTGACAGGTAAACCTGAAATAGAGACAGAGGTGGCAAAGGAATTAGTTGGCCATAATTTAGAAGAGGCGGCTCAGTGGTAAAGAATCTGCCTGCCAAGCAGGAGATGTAGGTTTGATCCCTGAGTCAGGAAGATCCCCTGGAGTATTCTGGCTTGGGAAGTCCCATGGAGAGAGGAACCTGGTGGGCTACAGTCCATGGGGTCACAAGAGCTGGACATAGTAACTAAACCACCACCACCAATTTAGAAGAGACATGCTGAAGACCTGAAGTAAGTCAGTGACAGAGGGAATGAGTTGTCCCAGAACTGAAGGGGTTCCTGGAAATGTGGGCCTTTCACTTTTAAAACCAAGACTGTCCCAAGCAAATTGTGGTGAGTTGGTCACCCTAGATTTAAGGGAAAAAAGAACAACACACGACTTCATGCATGATTAGACTTAAAGGGAGCAGTAAAGGAGAGAAAAGAGCTTCTTTATGCTCACAGACTCCAGTCTTAGATGATTGGGTCAGTGGCACCATTCACTATAATACAAAATATAGGAGAGGAGTAGGGTGGAGTGGAGATAATATCATAGGTCATTAAGGAGTCTGCTAGAAATATAAGTGTACAAATCTCCTATAGAGTATTAGAATCACTGGTCTAGATCTAGAGAGACTTTTATGAGTTGAAATTAGATTTGAAATTTACCAGCAAGATGGAACCTTGAACAAACAGTACTATTTAAGTTGTAGACAGAGTTGGAAGTTCTTGGAGTTTGCTCGACTCATGTCCATTGAGTCAGTGATGCCATCCAACCATTTCATCTTTTGCTGCCCTGTTCTCCTCTTTCCCTCAATCTTTCCCATCATCAGGGTCTTTTCCAATGAGTCAGCTCTTCGCATCAGGTGGCCAAAGTATTAAGGTCTTATAACAACTACAACACTTGGACATGTCTATACATATGCTTCGGATATATGCTATATGACATGGGCAAAGCTGCCCTGTCTTCCCCAAGATAGCCTTGCACTCACCAAAGTTAATGGTAGAAAAAAGTCAAGCAAGACTTAAGAAACCTGGAATTTTCCTGCTTGGCCAATAATTAAATACTGGAGAGCCCTATTCCTCCTAGAACTTTAGGCTTCTCACTATAAAATGAGAGAGTTAGACTAAATGACCTGCAGGGTACTTTTCAGCTCTAGCTTTCTCTGATATCTAGGTGTGCTCCTGTGGAGCAGCCTTTTCACAGAACATCTCCCTCTGGCTGCAGGCCTGACCTCCATCCATCCATCCATCCACAAAAGCAGTTTTCCTAATTCCATTTTGTTGTCTATATTGTGTTCTTTTATTTTGCTAGATTTCCTTAAGAGGATTGTTCTCCATTCTTTGTGTGACAATTTGCAGATTTCCATTTTGTTAGGGTCAGTTCTTGGAGCTTTTATTAGTTTCCTTTGTTGATGTTATATTTACTTGGTTTTTGTTATCCTTGATTTCTTACATTGGTATCTGCACATTTTAGTGTGCACATTTAGGCAGAGGCGGATCTTCACCAGTCAACTCAGTTTGTGTTTCTCGGCATATCTGTTGGTAATGTCCTTAGGCAAGTGGGGTCTGCTATTATGTTGAGAGTGAAGGGAGGCAACTATTCAAGCTCTGACTTTGGGGATGGGGAGGTGTGCCACTGACTGAGAACATGTGGATAGCATGGCTAGCTTGGTTCTCTACACAAGTAAGCCTGTTAGATGGTGCTGTACTTTCCTGGATTCTCTGGTCAGGCTTACTAGATGATTGAGACTGGGTACTATGTTCTGTAGTAGATGGACCTATGAATTAATTTCCCTCCCTGGTAGGATATCAAGCGCCTGTATGGCTTTATTGTTTGGGACCCCAAATCAGGCAATAGTGTGCACTGAATTCCTTGGTCAGGTGAGAACACCAGTTTTTTTTTTTTTTTTTCCTGAAAATAGGGAAATATATGGGTTGTGCTCTCTGTTCAAGTGCAACTCTAATCAGGGGTGTCAGATGGCCTATGCAGCTTCCTGTGTGCTCTGGTTAGGTTCCCTGCTCAGGCAAGATAGAGGCTGCATTCAGCAATGAGCAGGGCCATGAATTAGTTTCCCTGCTTGGGTGCAGTGACAGATGCAGCCCTAAAGCTAGTAAAGCTCTTGGTTTGTTGTCTTAAGCCAACCCGTACTCCAAGTTCTCTGGCCAAACATGTTCATTGGCTCTGCTGTGCAAACTATCCATTCTGCCTGCCTGCTTCTTGCCTTGTGTGTTGCTGGGCTGCACAGCTTCCAGATATTCTTGCTAGCCTTTCTGACCAGATGAGGTGGGAAATACTCTTCACAGTGGGTGGGGATATGTCTCAGTTCCCTTGACTGGGCAAGCCCACCTCTTGGTCCAAGCATTGCTGATTACACAGTTTCTAGGTGTTGCCAGCTTTTCTGGTCAGATGGAGCTCTGGATCCATAGTAGGTGGGGCTATGTTTCAGGTCACTTGCCCGAGTGGGACAGTGAAGGTTCACGGTAGGCAATGCCCATTTTTTCCAAGCAGGCTTTCTGGTCTGGAGGGGCTGGGAGTTACCCTCAGCCCTGGCTATGAGTTAATCTCCCAGTCTGGGCTTAGCAAGGGAACCCTCCAATCCCACTGGCTTTAATCTGGGAGCAATCAGCTCTAGATGTCTCTCAGCTGGAGTGTTGCTAGGCTACACAGCTTCCAGGTGCTCGCACCAGCCTCTCTGATCACATGGTGTTGGGAGACACTCTCCCCAGTGAATGGATCCCACTGGGCTCAGCTCCTTGGCCCAGGCTCTATGACCAGAAAAACTCCTCATCTGAGTACCCAAATAAGGCATATCCACATCCTGATGAGAACTACTAAGCAGTTCACTTAAGTAAGCCTGGTCAAAATGCACACTGACTCGGTTCTGCAAATAAACAAAGCCATTTAATTAGGATTACTACTTGGGCACTGCAGCTATGAATTTGGTCTGCCACGATCCTTGTTGAAAGCCCCTTCCCTCCGCTCCATAACAGTCAGATTCCCGGTGGTTGAACCCTGCAAGTTCACCTGAAATCCCCATGTGGTGAGACCAGAGTAGGGGCTCTCACAAAGCAACCCATGAAGCTTAGGAGGTTGGTTGACCCACTGGGCTCTCCTTTCCCACTGGAGGAAAGACCTTTCTGAGTGGTGCTAAACTGGCAATAAGAGGGACAATGCAGTCAATGTGGAGCGGCTCCTCTTATCCTTCTAATGCGGTATCTCTTGGTCTCTGTGGGGCAGGGGATGCTTTAATCTCACCCCTATTTCTAGAATTCTCTCAGTTGTGCCATGCTCTTGAATAGATGTTAGCTCTTCTTCTGAGGAGGAGTGAAGTCAAGAATGACATATGTTGCCATCTTGGTGATATCACTCTCCCCACTGTGGGTTTTTTGGGGGAGGTCATTTTGTCGTGGCCACTCAACTAAAAATGACCCTCCCCCCACAAAATGCAACACTTCAATATGTCAACAAACATCACATATTCATTTCTGGTGGATTAGTTTCAGTTTTATATGATTCATTACATTTGTCAAGAACATTCATAAAGATAACTTTCAGGTGTTTCATCTTTTTTGATTTCTGGTTTTAAACACATACAAAGAAACAGTTTACACCTCATATTAGTTGTTAACATGTAACCAGAGATCAGCAGTTAGCCAGTATTCAGCATTAGCTTGAGCAATGTGCTATTTAATGTATTATGTACACTAAAACACAAATAGCAGTTGTCTTTTTAAAATATGATAATTTAATAATGATCATAATATCAGTCTGACCCCTGAGTTAGTCTTATGAAATTTAACCAGTCTTCCTTTGATCTCAAATCTCCTTTCTAAATATTGCAAATTTAAGTTATATATATAGCATATTAATTCATATGAAGTCTTACATATACTATACCTTGGACTCATATTTCCTAATCCCATTTTACAAAATGAAATAGTGGTGATAGTCTTATAAGCTAAACCTTCTGTATCTTTATCTTAACTGGTTCTGTCATATAATTTTGCTATAGCAAAGCCTTAGTATTCATTATAATACTTTTATATGAATTGTGATAATAATTATATACAGAAATTGAAATACATGATACACACAAAAAGTGGCTTCATGTGCATTGCCAAAGAGTACTTGTCCCCATAGTTTGCTTCAGGTTTAGATGTTCCCAGGAAGTCATCCCAGTTAAAAGACGGGCAGATATAAGGATCGTCCTCTTTGGGTTCATGAGTCATAATGCTATTTTAAATGAAAAAATAAACATCGAATATTTTAGGATATTTAAAAAAAAAATCAAACACACCTAGACTGTTATCATATATCCTCTAGGAAGCAAATAAATGAAATCATCCAGAAAGCACATTAGATAGCAGATATACTAATATAATGGCATCTTTCAGAAAACAAAAAAATCATTCTTCTTTTGTTCTATTCCTCACTAAAACTAAAGTTTTTGTTAGGGACTATTTACTGTGTCTACGAGTATCTAAGAAATCACTAGGATACTTAGATAAATGAAGGAAATACAATTTTAAAAATCTTACAGATTAATTAAGGTCAATGCTTTTTTCCTCTGGAAATATATTAGAGTTATCTTCTGGCATAAACAAAATTATGTATATATTCATAGTTAGAAACATTGTTGTCTCTGACAATGCCCCTCCCTCTCTGCAACCCCATCTCCTACTGAGAAATAAATACAAAAAACTTTCTATTAAAATTATTTCCAAGTAAGATTCTGCTTTCTCCCCGCTCCCCCCCCCCTCCAGTATTTACAAATTTACAAGCTTTAATTTTCCTTTTAAGGGACTGCTTACTTGTAATTTCTTCCAGAGAGCTGTTTTGGTAGAGATATAGGACTTCTAGGAAAGACACTTTGAAGGGATGAGCTCCAGGGATGCTGCACATAGATTTTTTTTAAGGACAAGAGGAAAGGTTTAGTCATGATTTTAAGGAGATTGGAAATACAATGACCCATATTGATTGTTGTTGTTTAGTCGCTAAGTTGTGTCTGACTCTTTTTTGACCCCCGTGGATGGTAGCCTGGCAGGCTCCTCTGTCCATGGAATTCTCCAGGCAAGAAGACTGGAGTGGGCTGCCATTTCCTTCTCCAGGGGATCTTCCCTACCCAGGGATCGAATCCGCGTCTCCTGCTTGGCAGGCAGATTCTTTACCGATGAGCCACCAGGGAAGGTGGCTCATATTGATACCACATGCTAAATATGTAAATATCAAGATATCTCTAGGCCTGTCCCTAAAAGATGACAAAGAAACATACATTATTGAAAGGCAAATGTTTGGGTATTATGGTAGTAACTTAGCATGTCTTTGTATCTATCTGTCATCTATTTATATTTATCTATCTTTCTATGATATAGAATGGCTTATAGAAGGGGAAATGCAAATGGAATATTCATTTCAGCTGTTACTGTAAGAAGTGAGTGAACCTTCCAGCCAAAAGAATTAAATATAAATCCCCCTTCCCATTGTTATAGTGTGAAAAATGTTTATCCCCAGAGAAAACAATGTTGACAAAAAGTAACTTAGAGAATACTGAGGCTGAATATAGAGAGTTGCAGCATTAAACAGATACACTATACAACAGAGTTTTGGAGGGAGGCTAATACATATAAACCTTAACTGATAAAAACTTTGTTCTTAAAGACCATACTTTCAGTAAGTAAGTGCATAAGCAAAGAGTAAATTCTAGTAATAACAGACTTTGAAATTGGCCTTATAACATAGACATGAGGCATATAAGTGGGTCCAGACCGGATCTACACAGAATCTATTCTTATAGTCAGGCTAGTTATGAGTGGGTTCATAACATTGTGACATAGCCATTCTGATGAGCCATACTAAAACCAAGAATATTTTAACATAGCTACTTTGACAGAGATATTGTGATATGGGGAAATTTGATACAGACTGTAAAATAATGCACTGTACTTTCTGATTAACAAAAGATTAAGTTGGATGTGAAATATATACCAAAACTCATCCCTAAGTTTCAGTTCATGTCCATCCACAACCACCCTGGAGAAGAGGGAACCCTGGTTTGATAATATTAGACATGAGATAAAGGTAAGGCATCGTCTGGAAAGAGAAACTGATATAAACAGGAAGAATGATACAGACCCAGTATTTTCCCTCCATTGTTTAAATATTTTTCTTCTGTCTTTGGGCTTGCCTCTTCTGCTTTTTTTTTTCAATCTTCTTTAAAATGAAATAAAAGGCCACCGCAAAACACAAAAAGAAAACCATAACTCTTGAAAATGTGATTTCAGTGAAGCTTGGCAAGAAAGTTTCTCTTTTCTCTATAGCCAGTCCTTCTTGTCTTTGCTGCCTGATGTCATAGTAGACAGAATCACAGGCTCCTGACTATTCTGTGCATCATTTCTTAAAGGGGCTACGTTTTCCATCCATGGACTTAATTACATTGATCCAGGACTTTTTCTCGAGCAGGCAAGAGAAACTAGCATGTCTGACGCAATGGAATGGGACCTATCTAAATTTCGGATTTGGGGGCCACAAACCAGATTTTCTAGCTTTAGCAATGTAGATATATTTGGGGAAAAGAATCCCATAGGAAGCAGTAGGTGAGTCTCCACACATAGAGGGATGTTCTATACTTCCCACTTGTCCATTTTTGGCCTAATTTAAACTCATTAAGCCAGACTTGGGCCCTGGTTCAACTAGATAGATGTAGAAAAGTGCTTCAAGCAGAATCTAAGGAATAGAGAACTTTTGAAATGTGGTGTTGGAGAAGACTTTTGAAAGTCCCTTAGACTGCAAGGAGATCAAACCAGTCCATCCTAGAGGAAGTCAGTCCTGAGTGTTCATTGGAAGGACTGATGCTGAAGCTGAAACTCCAATACTTTGGCCACCTGATGTGAAGGACTGACTCATTTGAAAAGACCCTGATGCTGGGAAAGATTGCAGGCAGGAGGAGAAGGGGATGACAGAGGATGAGATGGTTGGATGGCATCACCGACTCAGTCGGCATGAGTTTGAGTAAACTCCAGGAGTTGCTGATGGGCAGGGAGGCCTGGCGTGCTGCAGTCCATGGAGTTTCAAAGAGTCAGACATGGCTGAGTGACTGAACTGAACTGGACTGACTAGAAGGTGAGGTCAGATTGACATGGTGACTTTTTTTGAAGATCAGATCATTCAGGTAGTGGTGATGGTTATGTGATTGCAGTGTGACACTCTACTCTTATGAGCCCATGGGGGTCCAGAAGGAAGAATAGCAGCTAGCTATGAAGACATTTGGGGCTTCCCTTGTGACTCAGCTGGTAAAGAATCTGCCTGCAATACAGGAGACCTGGGTTCAATCCCTGGGTTGGGAAGATCCCCTGGAGAAGGGAAAGGCTACCCACTCCAGTATTCTGGCCTGGAGAATTCCATGGACAGTCCATGGGGTCACAAAAAGTCGGACATTACTGAGCCACGTGCAGACTGTGAGGGACCGGGCAGAAGCGTGGCCAAGAGGACCCGCCCCTCCCCCAAGGTCAAGGGCAGCATCTGAGAGCCAGGCTGCGATGGCGCAGGAGTGGCCAAGAGGAGCTACCCCACGTCCGAGGTCAGGGGTGGTGGCCAAGACAAGCTATCCCATGGTCGAGGTCTGGGGTGGTGACCGAGAGGAGCTACCACAACCTGAGGTCTGGGGCGGCGGCCGAGAGGAGCAAGCCCCGTCCAAGGAGCGGTGGCTCCACGGTTGCAGGAGGGCCGAGAGGAGCTACCTCATGTTCAAGGTCAGCAGGGGCAACTGTGAGGAGATACCCCTCGTCCAAGGTAAGGAGGAGTAGCTGCATTTTGCTGGAACAGCTCTTAAGAAATACCCCATGTCCAAGGCAAGAGAAACCCAAGTAAGAGGGCATCAGAGAGCAGACACACTGAAACCATAATCACAGAAAACTAGCCAATCTGATCACACGGACCGTGGTCTCATCTAACTCAATGAAACTAAGCCATGCCGTGTGGGGCCACCCAAGACAGATGAGTCGTGGTGGAGAGGTCTGACAGAATGTGGTCCACTGGAGAAGGGAATGGCAAACCACTTCATTATTCTTACCTTGAGAACCCCATGAACAGTATGAAAAGGCAAAATGATAGGATACTGAAAGAGGAACTCCCCAGGTCGGTAGGTGCCCAATATGCTACTGGAGATCAGTGGAGAAATAACTCCAGAAAGAATGAAGGGATGGAGCCAATGCAAAAACAATACGCATTTGTAGATGTAACTGGTGATAGAAGTAAGGTCTGATGATGTAAAGAGCAATATTGCACAGGAACCTGGAAAGTTAGGTCCATGAATCAAGGCAAATTGGAAGTGGTCAAACAGGAGATGGTAAGAGTGAACATCAACATTTTAGGTATTGGTGAACTAAAATGGACTGGAATGGGTGAATTTAAATCAGATGACCATCATATCTACTACTGTGGGCAGGGATCCCTTAGAAGAAATGGAGTAGCCATCATGGTCAACAAAAGAGTCCAAAATGTAGTACTTGGATGCAATCTCAAAAATGACAGAATGATCTCTGTTCGTTTCCAAGGCAAAGCATTCAATATCAGAGTAATCCAAGCCTATGCCCCAACCAGTAACGCTGACGAAGCTGAAGTTGAACAGTTCTATGAAGACCTCCAAGACCTTTTAGAACTAACACCCATAAAGGATGTCCTTTTCATTATAGGGGACTGGAATGCAAAAGTAGGAAGTCAAGAAACACCTGGAGTAACAGGCAAATTTGTCCTTGGAGGAGGGAACAAAGCAGGGCAAATGCTAATAGAATTTTGCCAAGAAAATGCACTGGTCATAGCAAACACCCTCTTCCAACAACGCAAGAGAAGACTCTACACATGGACATCAGCAGATGGTCAACACCGAATTCAGATTGATTATATTCTTTGCAGCCAAAGAACGAGAAGCTCTATACAGTCAGCAAAAACAATACCGGGAGCTGACTGTGGCTCAGATCATGAACTTCTTATTGCTAAATTCAGACTGAAATTGAAGAAAGTAGAGAGAACCACTAGACCATTCAGGTATGAGCTAAATCAAATCCCTTATGATTACAGATTGGAAGTAAGAAATAGATTTAAGGGACTAGATCTGATAGACAGAGTGCCTGATGAACTATGGATGGAGGGTTGTGACACTGTACAGGAGACGGGTTAAGACCATCTTCATGGAAAATAAATGCAAAAATCAAAACGGCTGTGTAAGGAGGCTTACAAATAGCCGTGAAAAGAAGAGAAGCGGGAAAAAAAAATGAGAAAAGGAAAGATATCCCCATTTGAACGCAGAGTTCCAAAGAATAGCAAGGAGAGATAAGAAAGCTTTCCTCAGAGATCAGTGCAAAGAAATAGAGGAAAATGACAGAATGGGAAAGACTAGAGATATCTTCAAGAAAATTAGAGATACCAAGGGAACATTTCATGCAAAGATGGACTCGATAAAGGACAGAAATTGTATGGACCTAACAGAAGCAGAAGACATTAAGAAGAGGTGGCAAGAATAAACAGAAGAACTATACAAAAAAGACCTTCATGACCCAGATAATCATGATGGTGTGATCACTCACCTAGAGCCAGACATCCTGGAATGTGAAGTTAAGTGGGCCTTAGAAAGAATCACTACACACAAAGCTAGTGGACGTGATGGAATTCCAGTTGAGCTATTTCAAATCCTGAAAGATTATGCTGTGAAAGTGCTGCACTCAATATGCAAGCAGATTTGGACAATTCAGCAGTGGCCACAGGACTGGAAAAGGTCAGTTTTCATTCCAATCCCAAAGAAAGGCCATGCCAAAGAATGCTCAAACTACTGCACAATTGCCCTCATCTCACATGCTAGTAAAATAATGCACAAAATTCTCCAAGCAAGGCTTCAGCAATACGTAAACCGTGAAATTCCAGATATTCAAGCTGGTTTTAGAAAAGGCAGAGGAACCAGAGATCAAATTGCCAACATCCGCTGGATCATTGAAAAAGCAAGAGAGTTCCAGAAAAACATCTGTTTCTGCTTTATTGACTATGCCAAAGCCTTTGACTGTGTGAATCACAATAAACTGTGGAATGTTCTGAAGGAGATGGGAATACCAGACCACCTGACCTGCCTCTTGAGAAACCTATAGGCACATCAGGAAGCAACAGTTAGAACTGGACATGGAACAATAGACTGGTTCCAAATAGGAAAAGGAGTACGTCAAGGCTGTATATTGTCACCCTGCTTATTCAACTTATATGCAGAGTACATCATGAGAAACACTGGGCTGGAGGAAGCACAAGCTGGAATCAAGATTGCCAGGAGAAATATCAATAACCTCAGATATGCAGATGACACCACCCTTATGGCAGAAAGTGAAGAGGAACGAAAAAGCCTCTTGATGAAAGTGAAAGAGGAGAGTGAAAATGTTGGCTTAAAGCTCAACCTGCAGAAAACTAAGATCATGGCATCTGGTCCCATCACTTCATGGGAAATAGATGGGAAACAGTGGAAACAGAGGCTGAGTTTATTTTTCTGGGCTCCAAAATCACTGCAGATGGTGATTGCAGCCATGAAATTAAAAAACGCTTACTCGTTGGAAGGAAAGTTATGACCAACCTAGAGAGCATGTTAAAAAGCAGAGACATTACTTTGCCAACAAAGGTCCATCTAGTCATGGCTATGGTTTTTCCAGTGGTCATGTATGGATGTGAGAGTTGGACTATAAGGAAAGCTGAGCAGCAAAGAATTGATGCTTTTAAATTGTGGTGTTGAAGAAGACTCTTGAGAGTCCCTTGCACTGCAAAGAGATCCAACCAGTCCATCCTAAAGGAGATGAGTCCTGGGTATTCATTGGAAGGACTGATGCTGAAGCTGAAACTCCAATACTTTGGTCACCTGATGCAAAGAGTTGACTCATTGGAGAACAGCCTGATGCTGGGAGGGATTGGGGGCAGGAGGAGAAGGGGACGACAGAGGATGAGATGGCTGGATGGCATCACTGAGTCGATGGACATGAATTTGAGCAAACTCCGGGAGTTGGTGATGGATAGGGAGGCCTGACGTGCTGCAATTCATGGGGTCACAAAGAGTTGGACACGACTGAGTGACTGAAGTGAACTGATGAAGACATTTTTCTCTAGAATCAGTGACTGTATCAGCCTCTTGAGGTAGACTGACTAATTTATTGCCCAAACCAAAACACTTAGAAACGAGAATGACAGGGGTAACCATGTTTATATTGGAACAAGCAACAGAAAGTGAGACTAACCTCAGCACCCTACCTTGAAGTCACAAATTTTTGGAACGAGAAGCTGAGCCTCCACCTGTTTTTCAGAAATACAGTCAATACAGCTTCCATTTTCTATATCAAAAGAAATTCTTCTTCCATATCTTGCTTTGGAAAACCTTGAAATACCCTGTTTGGTAGTACGTAGGCACAATCATTGATTCTGTTTCTCAGCACCCACAATGAGGTTGAACTTGTGAGAGTGTGCTACTCATATATTCCAAATTAAGCCCTTGTGGAACCAAAGCATTAAGCCATGGCCCACCTTTATGACTTCAAAAGACAAAGAAAAAGCCATGTGGAGGGCTTTTTTTTTCTACATTAGTATATGTAGAAAAGTGAGCAGATTCTCATTTTTTTTCCATTTATTTTTATTAGTTGGAGGCTAATTACTGTACAATATTGTAGTGGTTTTTGTCATACATTGACATGAATCAGCCATGGATTTACATGCACTGTTTATAATAGCCAGGACATGGAAGCAACCTAGATGCCCATAAGCAGACAAATGGATAAGGAAGCTGTGGTACATATACACCATGGAATATTACTCAGCCATTAAAAAGAACTCATTTGAATCATTTCTAATGAGCTGGATGAAACTGGAGCCCATTATACAGATTGAAGTAAGCCAGAAAGATAAACACCAATACAGTATACTAACACATATATGTGGAATTTAGAAAGATGGTAACGATAATCCTATATGCAAAAGATTCTCATTTTTCCCTTTTATTTTTATCTGTTGGAGGCTAATTACAATATTGTAGTGGTTTTTGCCATATATTGACATGAATCAGCTTTGGATTTACATGTGTTCCCCATCCCGATCCCCCTTCCCGCCTCCCTCCCCATCCCATCCCTCTGGGTCTTCCCAGTGCACCAGCCCTGAGCACTTGTCTCATGTATCCAACCTGAGCTGGTGATCTGTTTCACCCTTGGTAGTATACTTGTTTCATTGCTATTCTCTCAGAATATCCCACCCTCGCATTCTCCCACAGAGTCCCAAAGTCTGTTCTGTACATCTGTGTCTCTTTTCTGTTTTGCACCACTTGTTAAAGAGGTTGTCTTTTTTCCATTGTATAGTCTTGCCTCCTTTGTCGAAGATAAGGTGTCCATAGGTTCGTGGATTTATCTCTGGGCTTTCTATTCTGTTCCATTGATCTATATTTCTGTCTTTGTGCCAGTACCATACTGTCTTGATGACTGTGGCTTTGTAGTAGAGTCTGAAGTCAGGCAGGTTGATTCCTCCAATTCCATTCTTCTTTCTCAAGATTCCTTTGGCTATTCGAGGTTTTTTGTATTTCCATACAAATTGTGAAATTCTTTGGTCTAGTTCTGTGAAGAATACCATTGGTAATTTGATAGGGATTGCATTGAATCTATAGATTGCTTTGGGTAGTATACTCATTTTGACAATATTGATTCTTCCAATCCATGAACACAGATTATTTCTCCATCTATTTGTGTCTTCTTTGATTTCTTTCATCAGTGTTTTATAGTTTTCTATGTATAGATCTTTTGTTTCTTTTGGTAGATATACTCTTAAGTGTTTTATTCTTTTTGTTGCAATGGTGAATGGTATTGTTTCCTTAATTTCTCTTTCTGTTTTCTCACTGTCAGTGTATAGGAATGCAAGGGATTTCTGTATGTTAGTTTTATATCCTGCTCTTTACTATAGTCATAGATTTGCTCTAGCAATTTTCTGGTAGAGTCTTTAGGGTTTTCTCTGTAGAGGATCATGTCATCTGCAAACAGTGAGAGTTTCACTTCTTCTTTTCCTATCTGGATTCCTTTTATTTCTTTTTCTGCTCTAATTTCTGTGGCCAAAACTTCCAAACCTATGTTGAATAGTAGTGGTGAAAGTAGGTACCCTTGTCTTGTTCCTGACTTTAGGGAAGATATTTTCAGTTTTTCACCGTTGAGGATAATGTTCGCTGTGGGTTTGTCATATATAGCTTTTTTTAATGTTGAGGTATGTTCCTTCTATGCCTGCTTTCTGGAGAGTTTTTATCATTAATGCATGTTGAATTTTGTCAAAGTCTTTTTCTGCATCTATTGAGATAATCATATGTTTTTTATCTTTCAATTTGTTAATGTGGTGTATTATATTGATTGATTTGCAAATATTAAAGAATCCTTGCATTCCTGGGATAAAGCCCACTTGGTCATGATGTATGATCTTTTTAACATGTTGTTGGATTCAGTTTGCTAGAATTTTGTTAAGGATTTTTGTGTCTGTGTTCCTCAGTGATATTAGCCTGTAGTTTTCTTTTCTTTTTTTTTTTTAAATTTTTTTATTAGTTGGAGGCTAATTACTTCACAACATTTCAGTGGGTTTTGTCATACATTGATATGAATCAGCCATAGATTTACACTTATTCCCCATCCCGATCCCCCCTCCCACCTCCCTCTCCACCCGATTCCTCTGGGTCTTCCCAGTGCATCAGGCCGGAGCACTTGTCTCATGCATCCCACCTGGGCTGGTGATCTGTTTCACCATAGATAGTATACATGCTGTTCTTTTGAAACATCCCACCCTCACCTTCTCCCACAGAGTTCAAAAGTCTGTTCTGTATTTCTGTGTCTCTTTTTCTGTTTTGCATATAGGGTTATCGTTACCATCTTTCTAAATTCCATATATATGTGTTAGTATGCTGTAATGTTCTTTATCTTTCTGGCTTACTTCACTCTGTATAAGGGGCTCCAGTTTCATCCATCTCATTAGGACTGGTTCAAATGAATTCTTTTTGACGGCTGAGTAAAATTCCATGGTGTATATGTACCACAGCTTCCTTATCCATTCATCTGCTGATGGGCATCTAGGTTGCTTCCATGTCCTGGCTATTATAAACAGTGCTGCGATGAACATTGGGGTGCATGTGTTTCTTTCAGATCTGGTTTCCTCAGTGTGTATGCCCAGAAGTGGTATTGCTGGGTCATATGGCAGTTCTATTTCCAGTTTTTTAAGGAATCTCCACACTGTTCTCCATAGTGGCTGTACTAGTTTGCATTCCCACCAACAGTGTAAGAGGGTTCCCTTTTCTCCACAGCCTCTCCAGCATTTATTGCTTGTAGACTTTTGGATAGCAGCCATCCTGACTGGTGTGTAATGGTACCTCATTGTGGTTTTGATTTGCATTTCTCTAATAATGAGTGATGTTGAGCACCTTTTCATGTGTTTGTTAGCCATCTGTATGTCTTCTTTGGAGAAATGTCTGTTTAGTTCTTTGGCCCACTTTTTGATTGGGTCATTTATTTTTCTGGAATTGAGCTGCAGGAGTTGCTTGTATATTTTTGAGATTAATCACCTTATCTTTGACAAAGGAGGCAAGGATATACAATGGAAAAAAGACAACCTCTTTAACAAGTGGTGCTGGGAAAACTGGTCAACCACTTGCAAAAGAATGAAACTAGAACACTTTCTAACACCATACACAAAAATAAACTCAAAATGGATTAAAGATCTAAATGTAAGACCAGAAACTATAAAACTCCTAGAGGAGAACATAGGCAAAACACTCTCCGACATAAATCACAGCAAGATCCTCTATGACCCACCTCCCAGAATATTGGAAATAAAAGCAAAACTAAACAAATGGGATCTAATGAAACTTAAAAGCTTTTGCACTACAAAAGAAACTATACGTAAGGTGAAAAGACAGCCGTCAGACTGGGAGAAAATAATAGCAAATGAAGAAACAGACAAAGGATTAATCTCAAAAATATACAAGCAACTCCTGCAGCTCAATTCCAGAAAAATAAATGTAGTTTTCTTTTATTGTGGCATCTTTGTCTGGTTTTGGAATTAGGGTGATGTTGGCCTCATAGAATGAGTTTGGAAGTTTACCTTCTTCTGCAATTTTCTGGAAGAGTTTGAGTAAGATAGGTGTTAGCTCTTCTCTAAATTTTTGGTAGAATTTAGCTGTGAAGCCATCTGGTCCTGGGTTTTTGTTTGCTGGAAGATTTCTGATTACAGTTTTGATTTCCTTGCTTGTGATGGGTCTGTTAAAATCTTCTATTTCTTCCTGGTTCAATTTTGGAAAGTTATGGTTTTCTAAGAATTTGTCCATTTCTTCCAAGTTGTCCATTTTATTGGCATATAGCTGATGGTCGTAGTCTCTTATGATCCTTTGTATTTCAGTGTTGTCTGTTGTGATCTCTCCATTTTCATTTCTAATTTTGTTGATTTGGTTCTTCTCCCTTTGTTTCTTAATGAGTCTGTCTAACGGTTTGTCAATTTTGTTTATCTTTTCAAAAAACCAGCTTTTAGCTTTGTTGATTTTTGCTATGGTCTCTTTTCTTTCTTTTGCATTTATTTCTGCCCTAATTTTTAAGATTTCTTTCCTTCTACTAACCCTGGGGTTCTTCATTTCTTCCTTCTCTAGTTGCTTTAGATGTAGAGTTAGGTTATTTATTTGACTTTTTTTCTTGTTTCTTGAGGTAAGCCTGTATTGCTATGAACCTTCCCCTTAGCACTGCTTTTACAGTGTCCCACAGATTTTGGGTTGTTGTGTTTTCATTTTCATTCGTTTCTATGCATATTTGGTTTCTTTTTTTTTTTTATTTCTTCTATGATTTGTTTGTTATTCAGAAGCATGTTATTTAGCCTCCATATGTTTGAATTTTTAATAGTATTTTTTTTCCTGTAATTGAGATCTAACCTTACTGCATTGTGGTCAGAAAAGATGACTGGAATGATTTCAGTTTTTTTGAATTTACCAAGGCTAGATTTATGGCCCAGGATGTGATCTATTCTGGAGAAGGTTCCGTGTGCACTTGAGAAAAAGGTGAAATTAATTGTTTTGGGGTGACATGTCCTATAGATATCAATTAGGTCTAGCTGGTCCATTGTGTCATTTAAAGTTTGTGTTTCCCTGTTAATTTTCTGTTTAGTTGATTATCCATAGTTGTGAGTGGGGTATTAAAGTCTCCCACTATTATTGTGTTATTATTAATTTCCCCTTTCTTACTCATTAGCATTTTCCTTACATATTGTGGTGCTCCTATGTTGGGTGCATATGTATTTATAATTGTTATATCTTCTTCTTGGTTTGATCCTTTGATCATTACGTAGTGTCTTTCTTTGTCTTTTTTCACAGTGTTCATTTGAAAGTCTATTTTACCTGATATGAGTATTGCAACTCTTGCTTTCTTTTGGTCAACGTTTGCATGAAATATTTTTTTCCAGCCCTTCGCTTTCAGTCAGTATGTGTCCTTTGTTTTGAGGTGGGTCTCTTCTAGACAGCATATATAGGGGTCTTGCTTTTGTATCCATTCAGCCAGTCTTTGTCTCTGGTTTGGGGCATTAAGCTCATTTACATTTAAGGTAATTATTGATAAGTATGGTCCCGTTGCCATTTACTTTGTTGTTTTGGGTTCGCGTTTATACAACGTTTCTGTTTTTCCTGTCTAGAGAAGATCCTTTAGCATTTGTTGAAGAGCTGGTTTGGTGGTGCTGAATTCTCTCAGCTTTTGCTTGTCTGTGAAGCTTTTGAATTATCCTGCATATCTGAATGAGATCCTTACTGGGTACAGTAATCTGGGTTGTAGGTTGTTCTCTTTCATTACTTTAAATATGTCCTGCCATTCTCTTCTGGCCTGAGAAGTTTCGATTGAAAGATCAGCTGTTATCCTTATGGGAATCCCCTTGTGTGTTATTCATTGTTTCTCCCTTGCTGCTTTTAATATTTGTTATTTGTGTTTGATCTTTTTAATTTGATTTAATATGTGTCTTGGAGTGTCTCACCTGGGTTTATCCTTCTTGGGACTCTCTGGGTTTCTTGAACATGTGTAACTATTTCCTTCCCCATTTTGGGGAATGTTTCAGCTATTATGTCCTTGAGTATTTTCTCATGGCCTTTCTTTTTGTCTTCTTCTTCTAGGACTCCTATGATTCGAATGTTGGGGCATTTCACATTGTCCCAGAGGTCCCTGAGGTTGTCCTCATTTCTTTTGATTCTTTTTTCTTTTTTCCTCTGTGCTTCATTTATTTCCATTTTATCTTCTACCTCACTTATCCTATCTTCTGCCTCCATTATTCTACTTTTGGTTCCCTCCAGAGTGTTTTTGATCTCATTTATTGCATTATTCATTATATATTGACTCTTTTTTAGTTCTTCTAGGTCCTTGTTAAACATTTCTTGCATCTTCTCAGTCCTTGTCTCCAGGCTATTTATCTGTAACTCCATTTTGTTTTCAAGATTTTGGATCATTTTTATTATCATTATTCTAAATTCTTTTCCAGGTAGATTCCCTATCTCCTCCTCTTTTGTTTGGCTTGTTGGGCATTTTTCATGTTCCTTTACCTGCTGGGTATTTTTCTGCCTTTTCATCTTGTTTATATTGCTCTGTTTGGGGTGGCCTTTCTGAATTCTGGTCGTCTGTGGTTCCTTTTTATTGTGGAGTTTTCTCCCAATGGGTGGGGTTGGATGCTTGGCTTGTCAAGGTTTCCGGGTTAGGGAAGCTTGCTTCGGTGTTCTGTTGGGTGTAGCTGGATTTCTTCTCTCTGGAGTGCAATGGAGTGTCCAGTTGTGAGTTTTGAGGTGGGTCTGTGGGTTTGGTGTGACTTTTGGTGGCCTGTATGTTGATGCTCAGGGCTATGTTCCTACATTGCTAGAGAATTTGCGTGGTATGTCTTGCTCTGGAACTTATTGACTCTTGGGTGGTGGTTTCTTTCAGTGTAGGTATGGAGGCTTTTGGATGATCTCTTATTACTTAATGTTCCTTGTAGTCAGGAGTTCTCTGGTATTCTCAGTTTATGGGCTAAGTCTCCTGCCTCTAGATTTCAGTCATATTCTTCCAGTAGGCTCAAGACTTCTCCATCCATACAGCACAGATAATAAAATTTGTAGGTTAATGGTGAAAAGATTCTCCACAGTGAGGGACACACAGAGAGATTCACAGAGTTACATGAAGAGGAGAGGGAGGAAGGAGATAGAGGTTAGCAGGAGGATAAAAGGGGGGACTCAAGAGGAGAGAGACAGATCTAGGAAATATTCTGTTCCCTAAGTGTTCTCCACAGCCCAGAATACCCACAGAGATTCACAGAATTGGATTGAGAAGAGAAGGGGGAGGGAGGAAATAGAGGTGATCTGGGGGGAAAAAAGGAGAGTCAAAAGGGGAAGAGAGTAATTATCACACTCTTGAGTAAAAAGGGTACTGAAGATTGGATTCATAGATGTCCAAAATTGATATCAAATACTGAAAAACAAAGATTAAAAATATAGTGTAGAGGTTAGACTCTTAAAAATACAATATTAAAAAAAAAAAAAAAAACACCAAAAATTTAAGAAATAAACATGAAGTTCACTTTAAAAATACGATTTTTTTTTTTGGCAAGGTTATAGTGGGTTATGAAAATGAAAATTAAGGAGTAATAGAGGAGTAACAGTTCAGTTTATTCACTCAGTCGTGGCCAACTCTTCAGGACCCCATGAATCGCAGCATGCCAGGCCTCCCTGTCCATCACAAACTCCTGGAGATTACTCAAACTCATTCCCATCAAGTCAGTGATGCCATCCAGCCATCTCATCCTCTGTCGCCCCCTTCTCCTCCTGCCCCCAATTCCTCCCAGAATCAGGAAATTTTCCAATGAGTCAATTCTTCACATGAGGTGGCCGAAGTATTGGAGTTTCAGCTTCAGCATCAGTCCTTCCAACGAACACCCAAGACTTATCTCCTTCAGGTTGGACTGGTTGGATCTCCTTGCAGTCCAAGGGACTCTCAAGAGTCTTCTCCAACACCACAGTTCAAAGCATCAAATTTTCAGCACTCAGCTTTCTTCACAGCCCAACTCTCACATCCATACATGACCACTGGAAAAACCATAGCCTTGACTAGATTGACCTTTGTTGGCAAAGTAATGTCTCTGCTTTTTAATATGCTATCTAGGTTGGTCATAACTTTCCTTCCAAGGAGTAAGTGGCTTTTAACTTCATGGCTACAGTCACCATCTGCAGTGATTCTGGAGCCCAAAAAAATAAAGTCTGACACTGTTTCCACTGTCTCCCCATCTATTTCCCATGAAGTGATGGGATCAGATGCCATGATCTTAGTTTTCTGAATGTTAAGCTTTAAGCCAACTTTTTCACTCTCCTCTTTCACTTTCATCAAGAGGCTTTTTCGTTCCTCTTCACTTTCTGCCATAAGGGTGGTGTCATCTGCATATTTGAGGTTGATTCCAGCTTGTGCTTCTTCCAGCCCAGAGTTTCTCATGATGTACTCTGCATATAAGTTAAATAAGCAGGGTGACAATATACAGCCTTGACATACCCTTTTTCCTATTTGGAACAAGTCTGTTGCTCCTTGTCTAGTTCTAACTGTTGCTTCCTGACCTGCATAGAGGTTTTTCAAGAGGCAGGTGAGGTCCCATCTCCTTCAGAATTTTCCGCAGTTTATTGTGATCTACACAGTCAAAGGCTTTGGCATAGTCAATAAAGCAGAAATAGATGTTTTTCTGGAACTCTCTTGCTTTTTTGATGATCCAGGAGATAGTGACAATTTGATCTCTGGTTCCTCTGCCTTTTCTAAAACCAGCTTGAACATCTGGAAGTTTTCGGTTCACATATTGATGAAGACTGGCTTGGAGAATTTTGAGCATTACCTTACTCGCGTGTGAGATGAGTGCAATTGTGCGGTAGTTTGAGCATTCTTTGGCATTGCCTTTCTTAGTGATTGGAATGAAAACTGACTTTTTCCAGTCCTGTGGCCACTGCTGAGTTGTCCAAATTTGCTGGCATATTGCGTGTAGCACTTTCACAGTATCATCTTTCAGGATTTGAAATAGCTCAACTGGAATTCCATCACGTCCACTAGCTTTGTGTGTAGTGATTCTTTCTAAGGCCCACTTGACTTCACATTCGAGGATGCCTGGCTCTAGGTGAGTGATCATACCATTGTAATTATCTGGGTCGTGAAAATCTTTTTTGTACTGTTATTCTGTGTATTCTTGCCACCTCTTCTTAATATCTTCTGCTTCTGTTAGGCCCATACCATTTCTGTCCTTTTTTGTACCCACTTTTCCATGAAATATTCCCTTGTTATCTCTAATTTTCTTGAAGAAATCTCTAGTCTTTCCCATTCTGTTGTTTCCCTCTATTTCTTTGCATTGATCACTGAGGAAGGCTTTCTTATCTCCCCTGGCTATTCTTTGGAACTCTGCATTCAAATGGGAATATCTTTCCTTTTCTCCTTTGCTTTTCACTTCTCTTCATTTTACAGCTATTTTGAGGCCTCCTCAGACAACCATTTTGCCATTTTGCATTTCTTTTCCATGCAGATGGTCTTGATCCCTGTCTCCTGTACAGTGTCACGAACCTCTGTCCATAGTTCCTCAGGCTCTCTGTCTATCAGATCTAGACCCTTAAATATATTTCTCACTTCCACTGTATAGTCATAAGGGATTTGCTTTAGGTCATACCTGAATGGTCTAGTGGTTTTTCCTACTTTCTTCAGTTTGAGTCTGAATTTGGCAATAAGGAGTTCATGATCCGAGCCACAGTCAGCTCCTCGTCTTGTTTAAAGTTTCTCCATCTTTGACTGCAAAGAATATAATCAATCTGATGATATCCATGTGTATAGTCTTCTCTTGTGTTGTTGGAAGAGGGTGTTTGCTATGACCAGTGCGTTCTCTTGGCAAAACTCCATTAGCCTTTGCCCTGCTTCATTCTGTACTCCAAGGCCAAATTTGCCTGTTACTCCAGGTGTTTCTTGATTTCCTACTTTTGCATTCTAGTCCCCTATAATGAAAAGGACATATTTTTTGGGTGTTAGTTCTAAACGGTCTTGTAGGTCTTCATAGAACCGTTCAACTTAAGCTTCTTCAGCATTACTGGTTGGGGCATAGGCTTGGATTACCATGACATTGAAAGGTTTGCCTTGGAAACAGAGATCATTCTGTCGTTTTTGAGACTGCATCCAAGTACTGCTTTTTGGACTCTTTTGTTGACTATGATGGCTACTCCAATTCTTCTAAGGGATTCCTGCCCACAGCAGTATTTATAATGGTTATCTGAGTTAAATTCACCTGTTCCAGTACATTTAGTTTGCTGATTCCTAGAATGTCAATGTTTACTCTTGCCATCTCCTGTTTGACCACTTCCAATGTGCCTTGATTCATGGACCTAACATCCCAGGAGCCTATGCAATATTGCTCTTTACAGCATCAGACCTTGTTTCTATCACCAGTGCCATCCACCACTGGGTATTGTTTTGACTTTGGCTCCATCCCTTCATTCTTTCTGGAGTTATTTCTCCACTGATATCCAGTAGCATATTGGGCACCTACCGACCTGGGTAGTTCCTCTTTCAGTATCCTATCATTTTGCCTCCTCATACTGTTCATGGGGGTTCTCAAGGCAAGAATACTGAAGTGGTTTGCCATTCCCTTCTCCAGTGGACCACATTCTGTCAGACCTCTTCACCATGACCCGATCATCTTGGGTGGCCCCACATGGCATGGCTTAGTTTCACTGAGTTAGACAAGACTGTGGTCCTGTGATCTGACTGGCTAGTTTTCTGTGATTATGGTTTTAATGTGTCTGCCCTCTGATGCCCTCTCGCAACACCTACCGTCTTACTTGGGTTTCTCTTACCTTGGACATGGGGTATCTCTTCATGGAGTAACAGATAGTGAGAACTCACACAAACGAAACCAATTGAATACAAGACCCAGCATCATACCACCATAAGTAACATCCTGTGCTGGCTACCTCATGTAAACATCAAACAAAACAAAAATATAAGTCAAATAATCAGCAGACAGTATTATCACCTCAGCCTTGCCCGTCAGAGGAAAAGCAAGCAAACAAACAAACAAAAACAACAGCAAAAATCTCAGCACAAACTCACCCAATACAAAGTTTACACAAACAACTGGATCAAACTTAGGAGGGCAGAAACCGAAAGGAAGAAATAATTCAACCTTGAAGCTGGGGGAAAAGAGACCCCAAACACAATAAGTTTAAAAAAAAAGTAATGAAAATGTAGAGAAACACTACCCAAATGAAGGAACAAACTAGAAAGACAGAAGTCCAAATAAATGAAGAGGAAATAGGCAAAATACCTGAAAAGGAATTCAGAATAACGATAGTAAAATGTTGAAAACAAATTGGAGAAAATGCAAGAATCAACTAACAAAAACCTATAAGTATTAAAGAATAAACATACAGAGACAAATGACACAATTAATGAAGTTAAAAATACACTAGAAGGAATCAATAGCAGAATATCTGAAGCTGAAGAATGAATCAGTGAGCTGGAAGATAAAATGGTGGAAATAACTTCTGAAGAGTAGAATAAAGTAAAAAGAATGAAAAGGACTGAGGAAAGTCTCAGAAACCGTTGGGACCATATCAAATTCACCAACATTTGAATTATAGGGGTCCCAGAAGATGAAGAGAAAAAGAAAGGGTATGAGAAAATTTTTGAAGAGATTATAGTTGAAAATTTCCTCAACATGGAAAAGGAAATAGTCAGTCAAGTCCAAGATGCACAAAGAGTCCCATACAAGATGAACCCAAGGAGAAACATGTCAAGACACATATCAGTCAAACTAACAAAGACTAAAAACAAAGATAGAATATTAAAAGCAGCAAAGGAAAAGCAACAAGTTACATACAAGGGAAACCCCATAGGTTTAAAGGCTGATCTTTCAGCCAAAACTTTACAGGCCAGAAGGGAATGGCAGGATATATATATATATTAAAGTGCTGAAAGGGAAAAATCTACAACCAAGATTACTGTACCCAACACGGATCTCATTCAAGATTGATGGAGAAATAAAAAGCTTTTCAGACAAGCAAAAGTTAAGAGAATTCAGTACCACGAAAGTAGCTTTACAACATATGCTAAAGGGACCTATATAGTCAAGAAATATAAGAGAATAAAAAAGATCTACAAAATCAAATCCAAACAATTAAGAAAATGGCAATAGAAACATATATATCAATAATTATTTTAAATGTAAATGGATTAAATGCTCCAACTAAAAGACAAAGACTGGCTAAATGGGGACAAAAAAAAAGACCCATATATATGTTGTCTACAAGAAACCCACTTCAGACCTAAAGACACACATAGACTGAAAGTGAGAAGATGGAAAAATACATTCATGCAAATGGGAAGCAAAAGAAAGCTGGAGTAGCAATCCTCATATCAGACAAAATAAACCTTAAAGAATATCATAAGAGGTAAGGCATACACTACATAATGATCAAGGGATGAATCCAAGAGGAATACATCGCAATTTTAAGTATCTATGCACCCAACATGGGAGCACCTCAATACACAAGACAAACACAGACATAAAAGGAGAAGTTAACACTAACACAATAGTAGTAGGACACTTTAACACCCTACTCACACCAATGGAGAGATCATTAAAATGGAAAATTAATAAGGAAACACAAGTCTTAAATGATACATTAGATGAAATGAATCTCATTGATATCTTCAGGACATTCCATCCAAATGCAAAAGAATACATCTTCTTCTCAAGTGCACATGGAACATTCTCCAGGATAGACCACATCTTGGGTCACAAAACAAACCTCAGTAAATTTAAGAAAATGGAAATCATATGAGGCATATTCTCTGACCTCAATGCTATGAGACTATTGTTTTGTTTTGTTTTTTAATTTATTTTAGTTGGAGGCTAATTACTTTACAATATTTTAGTGACTTTTGCCATACATTGATATGAATCAGCCATGGGTGTACATGTGTTCCTCATCCTGAATCCCCCCTCCCCATCCCATCCCTCTGGGTCATCCCAGTGCACCAGCCCTGAGCACCCTGTTTCATGCATCCAACCTGGACTGGAGATCTATTTCACATATGATAATGTACATGTTTCAGTGCCATTCTCTCAGATCATCCCACCCTCACCTTCTCCCATAGAGTCCAAAAAACTATTCTATACATCTGTGTCTCTTTTGCTGTCTCACATATAGGGTTATCATTACCATCTTTCTAAATTCCATATATATGCGTTAGTATACTGTATTGGTGTTTTTCTTTCTGGCTTACTTCACTCTGTATAACAGGCTCCAGTTTCATCCACCTCATTAGAACTGATTCAAATGTATTCTTTTTAATGGCTGAGTAATATTCTATTATGTATATGTACCACAGCTTTCTTATCCATTCGTCTGATGATGGACATCTAGGTTGCTTCCACGTCCTGGCTATCATAAACAGTGCTGCAATGAACATTGGGGTACACGTGTCTTTTTCAATTCTGGTTTCCTCAGTGTGTATGCCCAGCAGTGGGATTATATGCTGGGCCTGTAATGGGCAGTGGGATTATACTGCTGGGTCATATGGCAGTTCTATTTCCAGTTTTTTAAGGAATCTCCACACTGTTCTCCATAGTGGCTGTACTATTTTGACAACGCTATGAGACTAGATGTTAATTACAAGAAAAAAAAATGTAAGAAACACAAACACAGGGAGGTTAAACTGTATGTTTCTAAATAGCCAAGAGGTTACTGAAGTACTCTAAAGGGAAATAAAAGAAATTATGAAAACAAATGACAATGAAAACATGACAACTCAAAACCTTTGGGATGCAGCAAAAGCAGTTCTAAGAGGGAAACTTGTAGAAATGCAATCATACCTCAAGAAAAAGGAAAACATTGAATAGAAACCACAATTTAACACCTAAAACAACTAGAGAGAGAAGAACAAAACCCCAAAATTAGTAGAAGGAAAAAAATCATAAAGATCCAAGTAGAAATAAATGAAACAGAAATGAAAGAAACAATAGTAAAGATCAATAAAACTAATAGTTGGTTCTTTGAGAAGGTAAACAATATTGACAAACTTTTATCCAGACTCATTGAGAGAAAAAGAGAGAAGAATCAAATCAACACAATTAGAAATGAAAAAGGAGAGATTACAACAGACAATGCCAAAATGCAAAGGATTATAAGAGACTATTATGAACTACTATATGGCAATACAATGGATAACCTGGAAGAAATGAACAGATTCTTAGAAAAGTTCAATCTTTCAAGACTGAACCAGGAAGAAATAGAAATTATGAACAACCCAATAGCAAGCACTGAAATTGAAGCTGTGATCAAAACTCTCCCAAAAAACAAAAGCCCAGGACCAGAGGGCTTCACGGGAGTATTCTATCAAACATTTAGAGAAGAGGTAATGTCTATCCTTCTAAAATTCTTTGAAAAAATGGCAAGAGGAAGGAACCCTTCCAAACTCATTCTACAAGGTCACCACCACTCTGATACCAAAACCAGACAAAGACAACACACAAAAAAGAAAACTACAGGCCAATATCACTGAGGAACATAGATGCAAAAATATCAACAAAATTTTAGAGAACAGAATTCAGCCACACATCAAAAAGCTCACCATGATCCAGTTGGGTTTATTCCAGGAATGCAAGGATTCTTCAATATATGCAAATCAATCAATGTGACGCACCATATTAACAAGTTGCAAGATCAAAACCACATGATAATTTCAATAGATGCAGAAAAAGACTTTGACAAGATTCAGCACCCATTTATGATTAAAACTCTTCAAAACGTGGGCATAGGAGGAACCTACCTCAACATAATAAAGGCCATATATGATAAGCCTTCAGCAAACATTATTCTCAATGGTGAAAAACTGAAAGCATTCCCCCTAATATCAGGAACAAGACAAGGGTTTCCATTGTCACCACTATTATTTAACTTAGTTCTTGAAGTCCTTGTTACAGCAATCGGAGAAGAAAAAGAAATAAAAGGAATCTAGATAAGAAAAGAAGAAGTAAAGTTCTCACTGTTTGCAGATGACATGATACTGTACATAGAAAACCCTGAAGATATTATGAGAAAATGACTACAGCTAATCAGTGAATTTAGCAAAGTTGCAGGATACACAATCGATACACAGAAATCACTTGCATTTCTATATAGTAACAATGAAAAATCAGAAAGAGAAATGAAGGAATCAATCTCATTCACCATTGCAAGAAAAAGAATGAAATATCTAGGAATAAACTTACCTAAGGAGACAAAAGAACTGTGCACAGAAAACTATGACACTGATGAAGGAAATCAAAGACGACATAAATAGATGGAGAGATAGTCCATGTTCCTGGATAGGAAGAATCAGTATTGTGAAAATGACTATATTATGAAACACAATCTACAGATTCAAAGCGATCCCTATCAAACTACCAATGTCATTTTTCAAAGAACTAGAGCAACAAATTTCACAGTTCAAATGGAAACACAAAAGACCCTGAATAGCCAAAGAAGTCTTGAGAAAGAAGAATGGAACTGGAGAACTTCCTGACTGCAGAATATACTTCAAAACTACATTCATCAAGACAGCATGGTACTGGCACAAAAACAAAAATATAGACCAATGGAACAAGACAGAAAGTCCAGAAATAAATCCTTTCACCTATGGGTACCTTATTTTTGACAAAGGAGGCAAAAATATACAATGGTGCAAAGACAACCTCTTCAGTAAATGGTACTGGGTAAACTGGACAACTACATGTAAAAGCATGAAATTAGAACACTTCCTAACACCACACACAAAGATAAACTCAAAATGTATTAAAAACATAAATGTAAGGCCAGAAACTATAAAACTCTTAGAGGAAAATATAGGCAGAACACTCTATGACATAAATCAAAGCAAAATCCTCTATGATCCATCTCCTAGAGTAATGGAAATAAAAACAGAAGTAAACAAGTGGGACCTGATTAAACTTAAAAGCTTTTGCAAAGCAAAGGAAACTATAAGCAAGGTGAAAAGACATCCCTCAGAATGGGAGAAAATAATAGCAAATGAAACAACAGGCAAAGGATTAATTTCCAAAATATACAAGCAGCTCATACCACTCAATACCAGAAAAACTAAGAGCCCAATCGAAAAGTGGGGAAAAGGCCTAAACAGACATTTCTCCAAAGAAGACAACAGATGGATCACAAACACATGAAAAGATGTTCAACACTGCTCACTATTAGAGAGACGCAAATCAAAACCACAATGAGATATCACCTCACACCAGTCAGAATGGCCATCATCAGAAAATCTACAAAGAATAAATGCTGGAGGCGGTGTGGAGAAAAGGGAACACTCTTGCACTGATGGTGGGAATGTAAATTGATACAGCCACTATGGAAGACGGTATGGGGATTCCTTAAAAAACTAAGAATAAAACCACCATATGACCCAGCAATCCCACTCATAGGCATATACCCTGAGGAAACCAAAATTGAAGAAGACACTTGTATCCCATTGTTAATTGCAACACTATTTACAATAACTAGGACATGGAAGCAACCTAGATGCCCATCAACAGATGAATGGATCAAGAAATTGTGGTAAATATACTCAATGAAATATTACTCAGCCATATAAAAGAATGCGTTTGAGTCAGTTCTAATGAGGCGGATGAACCTAGAACCTATTTTATAGAGTGAAGTAAGTCAGAAAGAGAAAGATACATATCATATTTTAACACATATATATGGAATCTAGAAAAATGGTACTTTATTTACAGGGCAGCAATGGAGAAACAGACATAGAGAATAGAATTAAGGCCATGGGGAGAGGGGAGGAGAGGGTGATATGGATACTTATATTACCACATGTAAAATAGGTAGCCAATCAGGAAATTCAAACAGGGGCTTGTATCAATCTAGAGGGATGGGATAGGGAGGGAGATGGGAGGGTGGCTCAAGAGGGAGGGGATATATGTATACCTATGGCTGATTCATGTTGAGGTTTGACAGAAAACAACAAAGTTCTGTAAAGCAATTATCTATCTATCTATCTAAACTAGAAAAAAATGAGAATAAATCCTAAAAAAGAAAAGAAAGAAGAAGATATAAGGCTCACGAAATAAGCAGTCTAACATAACCAATAAAAGTGCGAATTTCTAGCATAATGCCAAAAAGAACTTTCAAACTGATGACTGAGCAATGAACCCAGAGAAAAGACAGTCCAGATTGAGCTGGGAAGACAGTGACCTCTAGAAGATAGCATTCCCAGGAATACTGGAAATGGTCTATTGCTCAATGTATTTTACTACTTGGAAAATACTAATGTGTAACAGACCTGACAGAACATGAAGAAATAATTAACAATAGATACACAGATCCACTCCAGTACTCTCGCCTAGAAAATCCCATGGACAGAGGAGCCTGGTAGGCTGCATGCAGTCCATGGGGTCGCTAAGTCGGATATGATTGAGCAACGTCACTTTCACTTTTCACTTCCATGCATTGGAGAAGGAAATAGAAACCCACTCCAATATTCTTGCCTGGAGAATCCCAGGAATGGCAGAGCCTGGTAGGCTGCCGTCTATGGGGTTGCACAGAGTCGGACACGACTGACGCGGCTTAGCAGCAGCAGCACACAGATCAAGAACAGTTGAAAAAATGTTTGGCAATTACTGTCTCTAGAAGGAGATTATAAAAGACAGAAAACATAATCATGGTATATTACATATCTCCACAGATAATGCTTGTATAGTCATAATAATGTAAGGACTGGTTATTGGTTTTTGAAATACAACCCAGCTATATTGGGAGGATGAGAGCAAGAGAATTATGTGTATGTGTGTTGAAAGAGAGCTAAATCTCATCAACCATATTCAGACATCAATTTAAGTGAATGTTTAGGTAGTATATTATCTAGAAAGATGAAGTTATAACCCACAAAAACACCTAAAATAGTTGAAAATTGTTGCCTTAAGGATTAATAATTTGGGCAGTAGCCTTTTTATTATAAATAATTTAACAATTATTATGAATATATTTTAGGTTGAAATTCAAATTGACCTTAAAAGAAAAGTGACTGTTGTAGGTAGAATGATGCCTACATCCTAAACCCCCAAAGCCATGAATATATTATGCTAAGTGGGAAAGAGGAATTATGGTTGTAGATGGAATTAAGGTTGTTAATCAGCTGACCTTAAAATAAGGAGATTATTCTAGACTATCTGGGCAAACACATCATAATCACAAAGTTCCTTAAAAGTCGAACTGGAGAGCAGGAGAGAGGTCAGAGTAATGTGAGGATGTGAGAAGAACTTAATTATTATTCTTGACTTTTAAGACAGAAGAAGGGGCCACTAGTGAAGAAATGCAGCGGCCTTTGCAAGCTATAAAAGTCAAAGACATGGAGTCATTCCTAGAGCCTCCAGATGAGAACACAACCCTGACAACATCTTGATCTTAGGAGTGAGACCCATGTCAGATAGATTTATAGAACTGTAAGACAATTATTTTGTATTGGTTTAAGTCACTACATTTGTGACAATTTTTTTGCAGGATCAATAGAAAATTAACATAGTGACTAGGTAAAATAAAAAAAAAACCAGAACAATTATCAGCATATTTATGTGTATATTTTCTCTTTTATATTAAGTGATCTTGTTTTTTCTTGTGTGTCTAAGATTATCTCCCAAAGAGTATAATACACAAATGCCATTAATAAGAACAATGCTGACCAAAGCTATTAAGACAGTCATATCTGTTTCATAATGACAATGATATTCTACTCCATAGAAGTAATCAACTATAGCATAAAATTATTGAAAATAGATTCACAGGCAACATTATCCATAATAAATAAATAAATAAATTTACACACACATAAACTAGTATAATAATTCACTAGTGGTTAAGCCATTATACCATTATATATGGCTATAAGTGGTTATACCATTATAATGGATTTATTAATATTATGAAAGAAATTACTTCTACATAATTAGCAAATAAATGTGTTATGATCACTTTTTTTGCATTAAGGTTTAGTGCTGTGTCACCAACATATTATTTAAGAAGGTAATTAAAGACTTTTCAGCACTTCAGTATCACAAATAACTAAAGGAATCATATTTATATAAGAAACTCCATAAGGAAGCTTCCATAAGCCTCTTAACCTTTCTCATCAGAGGGTAGACAGAATGAAAACCACGATCACAGAAAACTAATCAAAGTGATCACATGGACCACAGCCTTATCTAACTCAATGAAACTATGAGCCATGCCGTGTAGGACCACCCAAGAGAGACGGGTCATGGTGGAGAGTTATGACAAAACGTGGTCCATTGGAGAAGGGAATGGCAAACCACTTCAGTATTCTTGCCTTGAGAACCCCATGAACAGTATGAGAAAGCAAAATGATATGACACTGAAAGATGAATTCCCCAGGTTGGTAGGTGCCCAATATGCTACTAGAGAAGAGTGGAGAAACAACTCCAGAAAGAATGAAGAGATGGAGCCAAAGCGAAAACAACACCCAGTTGTGGATGTGACTGGTGATGGAAGTAAAGTTTGATGCTGTAAAGAACAATATTGCATAGGAACCTGGAATGTTAGTTCCATGAATCAAGGTAAATTGGAAGTGGTCAAACAGGAGGTGGCAAGAGTGAATATAGACATTTTTGGCATCAGTGAACTAAAATGGACTGGAATGGGTGAATTTAATTCAGATGACCATTATATCTACTACTGTGGGCAAGAATCTCTTATAAGAAATGGAGTACCTCTCATAGTCAAAAAAAGAGTCTGAAATGCAGTACTTGGGTGCAGTCTCAAAAATGACAGAATGATGTTTGTTCGTTTCCATTCAATATCACAGAAATCCAAGTCTATGCCCCAACCACTAATGCCAAAGAAGCTGAATGACTCTATGAAGACTTACCAAACCTTCTAGAACTAACACCAAAAAAAAAAAGATGTCCTTTTCATCACAGGGGACTGGAATGCAGAAGTAGGAAGTCAAGAGATACCTGGAGTAACAGACAAGTTTGGCCATGGTGTACAAAATAAAGTATCGCAAAAGCTAACAGAGTTTTGCCAGGGGAACCCACTGGTCATAGCAAACAGCCTCTTCCAACAACACAAGGGACTACGCTACACCTGGACATCACCAGATGGTCAATATCAAAATCAGATTGATTATATTCTTTGTAGCCAAAGATGGAGAAGCTCTATACAGTCAGCAAAAACAAGACCAGGAACTGACTGTGGCTCAGATCGTGAACTCCTTATTGCAAAATTCAGACTTGAATTGAAGAAAGTAGGGAAAACCATTAGACCATTCAGGTATGACCTAAATCAAATTCTTACAAATTATACAGTGGAAGTGACAAATAGAGTCAAGGGTATAGATCTGATAGACAGGGTGCTTGAAGAACTATGGATGGAGGTTCATGACATTGTACAGGAGGCAGTCATCAAGACCATACCCAAGAAAAAGAAATGCAAAAGACAAAATGGTTGTCTGAGGAGGCCTTACAAATAGCTGAGAAAACAAGAGAAGCTAAAGGCAAAGGAGAAAAGGAAAGATATACTCATCTAAATGCAGAGATCCAAAGAATAGCAAGGAGAGATAACAAAGCCTTCCTCAATGATCAATGCAAAGAAACGGGAAAACAATAGAATGGGCAAGACTAGAGATCTCTTCAAGAAAATTAGAGATACCAAGGGAACATTCCATGGAGAGATGGGCACAATAAAGGACAGAAATGGTATGGACCTCACAGAAGCAGAAGACATTAAGAAAAGGTGGCAAGAATACACAGAACTCTACAGAAAAGATCTTCATAACCCAGATAATCACGATGGTGTGATCACTCACCTACAGCCAAATATCCTGGACTGTGAAGTCAAGTGGACCTTAGGAAGCATCACAGTGATCAAAGCTAGTGGAGGTGATGGAATTTCAGTTGAGCTATTTCAAATCCTAAAAGTTGATGCTGTAAAAGTGCTGCACTCAATATGCTAGCAAATTTGGAAAGCTTGGCAGTGGCCACAGGACTGGAAATGGTCAGTTTTCTTTCCAATCCCAAAGAAGGGCAGTGCCAAAGAATGTTCAAACTACCAGACTATTGCACTCATCTCACACGCTAGCAAAGTTATGCTCAATATTCTCTAAGCAAGGCTTCAACAGTACGTGAACTGAGAACTTCCAGATGTTCAAGCTGGATTTAGAAAAGGCAGAGGAACTAGAGAGCAAATTGCCAACATTCGTTGCATCATGGAAAAAGCAAGAGAGTTCCAGAAACATCTACTTCTACTTCATTGACTACACCGAAGCTTTTGACTGTGTGGATCACTACAAACTGGAAAATTCTTCAAGAGATTGGAATACCAGACCACCTGACCTGCGTCCTGAGAAATCTGTATGCAGGTCAAGAAGCAATAGTTAGAACTGGATATGGAACAACAGACTGTTTCCAAATTGGGAAAGGAGTATGTCAAGGCTGTATATTGTCACCCTGCTTATTTAACTTACATGCAGAATACATCATTCAAAATACTGGAGTGGATGAAGCACCAGCTGGAATCAAGATTACCAGGAGAACTATCAATAACCTCAGATATGCAGATGACACCACCCTTATGGCAGAAAGTGAAGAGGAACTAAAGAGCCTCGTGATGAAAGCGAAAGAGGAGAGTGATAAAGCTTGCTTAAGATTCAACATTCAGAAAACAAAGATCATGGCATCCGGCCCCATCACTTCATGGCAAATAGATGGGGAAACAGTTGAAACAGTGACAGACTTTATTTTCTTTGGCTCCAAAATCACTGCAGATGGTGACTGCAGCCATGAATTTAAGATGCTTGCTTCTTAAAAGAATAGCTATGACCCACCTAGACAGCATATTAAAAAACAGAGACATTATTTTTTCAACAAAGGTCCATCTAGTCAAAGCTATGGTTTTCCCGTAGTCATGTATGGATGTGAGGGAAAAAAAAGAAAGCTGAGCACCAAAGAATTGATGCTTTTGAACTGTGGTGTTGGAGAAGACTCTTGAGTGTCCCTTGGTCTGCCAGGAGATCCAACCAGTCAATCGTAAAGGAAATGAGTCCTGAATATTCATTGGAAGGACTGATGCTAAAGTTGAAGCTCCAATACTTTTGCCACCTGATGTGAAGAACTGACTCATTGGAAAACACTCATTGGGAAAGTTTGAAGGCAGGAGGAGAAAGGGACAACAGGGAATGAGATAGTTGGATGGCACCACTGACTCGATGGACCTGCGTTTGAGCAAGTTCTGGGAGTTAGTGATGGACAAGGAAGCCTGGCGTGCTGTAGTCCATGGGGTTGCAAAGAGTCAGACACGACTGAACGACTGAACTCAACTGAACTGTACTACTGAGAACATATTGTTAGATAAGAAGAGATATTCAGCTAGTTTAAAATAAAGCCACATAGCTCTAATCCTTGTCCTGTTTCCCATATCTCCTGGCCCTCTTTTAGTGGCTTCCTTTTCCCCCTTGATTTGCATTTTAAATTGCCTGAAGTCTGCCTTTCACATGTTTTAACTTGATTTTACCTGGAAAAAAATGATGAAGAAAACGTAATTTGCCCTAGGCCCGGCCTGTATTCTACCAATAAATAACTTGCCATTGAGTATCTCATATTTGTACTATTTGGTCTTTGATCACACTTCATTTTATTGTCTCTGACTATTTCTTTAGTCTTCCAAACTTCTTTTTGTTTCTCCAAGGCATTTCTTTCTTCTGTAAACTTAGTTTATCTTACCAGTGAATTTCAGTGTTTACCTGGTCTTAATCAAGTTGAAAGGTCTCATAGCAGTGTCAAAAGCCTGTGGAGAGTAATTACTTTACAATATTGTAGTGGGTTTTGTCATACAAAAAAAAAAAAAAAAAACCTGTGGAGAATTATGCCAATGTTGAAGTCTTGATAAACTCCTCTCTTCTTTGGCATACTAAGTTTTAAAAATACATATGTATATGTATGTGTGTGTGTGTGTGTGTGTGTGTGTGTGTGTGTGTATATAGTTAGTTAGTTAGGATAGAGATGTTGCTTAGTTATAAATTACATTTTAAAATAAACTCATTTTTTCTACTACACAGAATGAATGTTCCCATTTTATAACTCTGTTAAATGTACCCGAGGGAATGAAATAACACTGGCTATAATTGTTGAGTATTTACCATGCTCAAAGTGTTTTACTTTGCATTATCTGATTTTCCCCAACATTTTATCATGAAAATTTTCAAATGCACAGCAAAATTGAATTTTACATTGAATGCCCATGTATCAATACCATCTCATTTAATCATTAATATTTTACTATACTTGCTTTTGCATGTATCTACCATCCTTCTATCCATCTATTAATCCATTATATTTTTGATAAAATTGAAAATAAATTTCACACATCAGTTTACTTCACAAAAATTACATTATCTTATTTGAATATCTGCAAAAAGCTTGCAAGACAGGTATTAACTCCGTTTCACAGGTAACAAACCTGAGGCTGAGAAATTTTAAGGAAATTCCCCAAGCCACATGATCAGTGATTTATAAGGCAGTGACTTGAGCCCCACTCTGTCTTTCTCCTATACATGCTTTTTCCACTACAACTTAAAGAATATTCCAGGATATATATAGAATCATTTAGCCAATTCACGATTGAGGGAATGGCGGATTGGTTAAAAAAAAGAAGCTCAAACTAAATTGCATTTTTTGGAGAAAAATAAGGCAAATTAATTCTTTACCCAAAAAACCTATAAATTGGCCTAAATGCTTATTAACACTACTGCTATTTTAATTTATAATTAAGCCTTTTGTTTAGTTTTTACTTCTCAATGCAGTTTTCCATTAATTATTTCACTTAATTCTCACAACTATGGAAGAGTATGTATTACCCAACTCTTCATTTATAAATGAAAAAATAGAAGCTAAGTGATCCACTTAAAGTCATAGACAATCAGTAGAAGAGAGATGACTGAAATACAAATCCAGTGTTCTAGAAAATTTTGGAGTAGGAAAACTATGGAGAATGCTTAAAAGCATTTGCTTACAGGTATGATTTCTAATTAAAATGATTCTTTAAAATCTCAGGAGGTTTCCAACCAAGTGGTATATGAAATTCTCTACATTAATATCAATTTACAAAATTAATGCTAATTAACACTGATTTTATTCATAAATACCTGTGTACCACATGGTACTTTGAAGTGTATAGAATGATGATGCAAACAGAGATTAGAACTTTAAAACCACTAAAAGGCTGAAGAGTTTATCTCATGATCTCAGAGACAAATATCTATGACTGTTCAAGTTGCTGATTTTATTGCAATTTGCAAGTCTGTTTTCAGAAGTGTGAGGCTGACAGTTCCAGTCACTTCCAATTTTAAAGTAGTATTTCAAACTATCCTCATACTACATAGTGAAGCCACTCAGTCGCGTCCGACTCTTTGTGACCCCATGGACTGTAGCCCACCAGGCTCCTTGGCCCATGGGATTTTCCAGTCATGAATACTGGAGTGGGTTGCCATTTCCTTCTCCAGGGGATCTTCCCAACCCAGGGATCGAACCTGGGTCTCCCGCATTGTAGACAGATGCTTTACCATCTGAGCTACCAGGGAAGCCCATACTACATAGAAGACAACATTATCTTGTCACTGGAGAATGATACTTCAAGGTAGGTATGAATTTGAATTAACTGATAAAAATTGATGAGATTTTACCCTACTGGTATTCATATTTCTATCATTTACAGGCAGCACAAACTATGAAGGGTACTAGGCTTTTAAATTTTTTTTTAATTAAAAATACTTTATTGCTAAAAATGTTAACCATCATCTTATCTTTCAGTAAGTAATACTATTTTTGCTAGTTGAGGGCTTTGCCTCAATGTTGAAGGCTGCTGATTGATCAGAGTGATGGCTACTGAAGGTTGGGGTGGCTGTGGCCATTTATTAACATAAGGCAGCAATGAAGCTTGATTCTTCCTTTCACAAACTATTTCTCTGTAGCCTGCAATGATTTTTGATAGCATTTTACCCACAGTATCACTTTTTTCAAAATTGGAGTCAATCCTCTTAAACCCTGCTACTGCTTCATCAGTGAAGTTTATTTAGAAATCCTTTTTTGTCATTTCAACAGTCTCCACAGCATCTTCACCAGGAGTAGCTTCTGTCTCAAAAACCCACTTTCTATGCTCATCCATAAGAAGCTGGTCTTCATCCCTCAAATTTTTATCATGAGATTGCAGCAGTTATATCACATCCTCTGGAACTTGAGGATGTGACTGAACTGCCATTTGCTTTTAAACAAAGAAATTAAAAAAAAAATGCAACAGAGCTTTACAGCTTTCAAAACACTGTTTTATCTCATTAGATTCCATTAGCATAGTGTGGAGATTAAGAATTTAGGCCTGGAAGTCAGGTTGCCTGGATATGGACTTAACCTGGTAACTCCAGCCAAATTATTCGATCTCTCTGTGTCTCAGTAATCTCATCTGTACTTTGCAGGGTGCTTGTGAAGATTACATGAGTCAATAGGTATGAAATACTTATAATTTACCCTGATACATATAATAAACTGTGAATGGTTGTTGTTTTCAGTGTCAATCTCATCATCTCTGTGGGGTGGGTAGGTCAGATTATAGCAGTCTCTATAGTTGAGAAAATTGAAGCCCAGTGAAGTGAAGAGATTTGCCCAAGACAGAGTCAAATTACAGTCAAGCCTATTGGATCCCTCTTTCCAATTCTCTGACATTGTTGCTGGGGGTTGATGGGTTGCTGAAGCAGGACAATTTTTTTAGTGAATTGGGTCACTTGGGTTTTATCTGAGGAAGGGGTTTCCAGCTTTTGCTGCATCCAAATCCTGAACAAAATGTGTTTGGTTATCCTGAGTTTTGTTTGAATTTAATTAAATGTCAATGAATATGGAAGAGAACATACCCAGTTCTATGCATGATAAATGATATCCATTATTTCTTGAATCATTTGCTGATCTCACAAGAGATTTCCCATTATTCTCAGAGGTATTTAGAAATTTCTTATTGGTGATCATTTGTATTCTTTGATTTCTTTTTATAGTAGTGGATAGTCTGGATTGTTGCACCAAGTAGTACAGCCAGTCCTATTCTAGATAATGCTGCTACTAAAATCAGGTCCAGAGTATTCCAGAGTTGGTCACATTTGGCTCCCATATACCAATAATTTCCCCACCAACCTCTGAAATTTAGACATCTATATAGAGATAATAAAAATAGAAAAATCTCACAAATTTGAGAAACAAAAACAAAATGTTTTCAATGAAAGGAATCCAATCTTCCTTTTTACTAAACCATGAGGTTTCCCTTTAAGGCCCTCAAGAAATTTCTGTTGTCCTTTTTTCCACTTGAGTGTGTGTGCATGCTCAGTTGTGTCTGACTCTTTGTGACTCCATGAACTGTAGCCTATAAGGCTCCTCTGTCCACCGAATTTTCCAGGCAAGACACTGGAGTGGGTTGTCATTTCCTTTTCCAGGGGGTTCTTCCAGACCCAAGGATTCAACCCCATCTCCTGCATTACAGGCAGCTTCTTTACCACTGAGCCACCAAACATGCTGAAATGTACAGGTTTGGATACATTGAGTCAGTATGCAGAAGGCAGTCAGGATTTCCCAACCACTGACTAATTAAAATGGGGCATTTAGTTAGAAATGGAAAAAAAAAAAAAAACGTCTCACACAGAATGGCTGTCTCAAGACTGCTTTTAAAACTCTCTATATTTTGCCCATTGCTCACACCTTTATTCACTCTGACTACTTCAGTTCTATAAGTGTTATGAAAAGAGTTTGAAGCAGTCTAATCTACTAGTTCTGTAACTGCAGCTGGGTGTTCCCTTCACCAGCTCTTACAGTGATGAATGAGGTTAACAACCTAACTATGCCACTTGACAGCAAATATAAAACTAAACATGCAAAGGTGAGAATAAACTGTCAGTCAAATCTGCCTGCCTCCATCTTTCCCATGATTCCAGATCCTTCTCTATTTTAAAGAAATAAATGACATATATAAACATCATGTTTTTATAAAGCTTGACATTTTACCAGATAATCTGAATGTGATTCTCTAGTGTCTAGATTGATAGCATACACCCACATAGAAATGCCTTTGGATTTGTGGATAGGAATAATATGACTTCTCATTATCCTCCTCTGGAGGGACTAATGATGAGGTTAGTTCTTGTAGTGTGTTTAGAAATTGCTTCACTATCTCTTGTAGAATTGATAAAGGATTACTCATTTAAACAGTGAATATCAAATCATAAGTCAACTACTCCTGGTTTTTATTGTTTCAATATATTAAGGAGTACTGTCACGGATGACATGAAGGGATTGATTAGATGATTACTATAATCTTTTATAGATCTGATATCCTAGGATACCATAATAAAATGTATCTACTGGCTTCAAATAGGTAGTAATCTACTCAATGGAACATGGATTCTAAAATACAATGTCATTCACTTAAGAAAATATGTTTGAAAAATACATCTTATAAACTCTCATGGATTTCTTCCTAAAAAAAAAAGACTTTTGAGAGTGCATTTATGGTTTAGCCTAAGATTAAATCACAAATGAATTATACATTAAACAGTAACAGTTCATTTATTCAACAACATTTATTGGGCTTCCCTGGTGACTTAGACGGTAAAGAATCTGCCTGCAATGTGGGAGATCTGGGTTCAATTCTTGGGTTAGGAAGACGCCCCTAGAGAAGGGACGGCAACTTACTCCAGTATTCTTGCCTGGAGAAGTCCATGGACAGAGGAGCCTTGCATACTACAGTCCATGGGCTCCCAAACAGTAGGACATGACTGAATGACTAACACTACCACGTGCCTAGTACTGTGCCAGGCATTTGAGATAAACCAGGAAATAAAACAAAGATTCATGTCTTCAAGCAGCTTAAAATGTAGGAGAAGAAGATAGCATTATTAGTAAATTATCTAGAATGTTTAAAGGTGATAAGTGCTAAAGAAAAATGGAAAAAGTAGAGCATGGTAAAGGGGATTAGCAATTATGGGGGACAGGATAGTGGGACAGACTGCAGTGATATAATAGGCTAGTAAAGGGCAGAACTTATTGAGAAGGTAATATTTGAAGAAAGACTGAAGTAGGTGAAGGAGATAGTCACAGGTCACTTTGGGAGAAGAGGCTTCCAAGCAGCAGGAACAGCAAGTCAAAGGTCCTAAAGCAGGATGGAATATGCCCATGTGTCTGAGCAACACAAGATAATCAGTATGGCTGAAGTAAATAAGGGAGTATGGTAGAAGATAAGGCCAAAGAAGTATGGAGACAATGTCACAGAAGACCTTACAAGGTCATTGTAAGGACTTCATCTTTTACACTGAGTGAAATGAGGAATAGTTATAGGATTTTGAGAAGAGGAATGACATGATCCAGGTTGTTTTACAAGGATCACTCTGTTTTCTACTGCATTGAAAAAACGGCCATAGGGGACAAAGGTAAAAGCAGGGAGAAAAGTGACAAAGCTATTCAGAATAGTTTAGGAAAGAATGATAACAGTAAGTGTGAGGATAAAGGGCAGTTGATTTCTGCTTATCTTTGTAAAGGCAGAACCAACAAGATTTCCTGATGGACAAGAAAGAGAGTGTGTAAGAAAAAGAGGACTGAAGGATGACTTTAGGTTTTTGTCCTAAGCAAACGAAAGGATAGAATTGCCATTGTCAACTACAAATTGGCACTTACCAAGAGCATTGCCAGTGACTGAACAACAAGGCATTTGCCATCTGCATCTACTGAGATTGAACCCCGTGCTGCTATAGTTAGTGACCTTCAACAACCCCTGAGGGAGTTCAGAGTGGAGTGAGGCACTCTGTGCTCCAGGAAATCTGGTGGAACAGGTCTTTAGATAGTTGGATGTTTTTAGGAACAGATTTTATGATCTCAATTCTTGCATCTCCTCATATCTAGAGAAGCACTAAATCCCTTCGTGGTGACATCAGACTCTCATGACTAACAAAACCCCCTTGTAAATTGAGTGTTTCATGGTATTGAACCCCTCCTTCACCAAAAACTTATATATTGACTTTCCCCCACTGCTGCTTTGGAGTAGTCTGTCAGAGCTATCTGAGATGGCACCTCCCAGTCTGCAGTCCTCAGTTTGCGCCAAATAAAACTTAACTCAAAGCTCTTAAGTTTTACATTTTTTTTAGTTGACAGTTATGGCGACCGACGAAGAGACCCAGAGTGGACTTCCTTCCTTCAACCAGACTCCACGAGGAACAAGAGCTTTGGTACCAGCAGTGGCCCCTTGTGCCCACCTGCCTCCTTGGAGAGTGCAGACGAATTTGGGTAAGTCTCTCCTGGTTCTTGAATCTCCCATATTGGTTGAGATTCTGAGTTTTATTTGGTGGTGGAGCAGGTTACCAAAAGATACTAGGAGGGGCCCAGGTGAAGCATCCAGGGCATACCCACTCATGGTCTAGACACTGATTGGGGTCGGTTGAAAGATACTGAGAAATTCCCACCCAGTCAAAAGATTCTGGGTGGGGAGCTGGCTGAAAGATGCCAGGAGAATTGCCCATCCAGTGGAAAGGTACTGGGAATCGAGGAATACCCAGGGCTCGGCTGAAAGACACCGAGGTCACTCCCTTGTAGGGGACTGAATGGTCTTGGCTGAGTAGTTAAGCAAGAGGCTGATCTGAGATTTTTCCTCAATTTGACTGCCATTATAGAATTTGTTGGCAGAAGCTTGGCGGCTGCAACGGACCATGCATAAGCGCGGCCTAGAGGAGCTACCCTACTCCTGAGGTCAGGGGCGGCAGAAGCGAGGAGCTACCCCACATCCAAGGAGCGGTGGCTGCGCGAGGGCAGGAGGGCCGAAAGGAGCTACTCCATGTTCAAGGTCAGCAGGGGCAGCTATAAGGAGATACCCCTCGTCCAAAGGAGCGGTGGCTATGCTTTGCTGGAGCAGCTGTGAAGAAATGCCCCACGTCCAAAGTAAGAGAAACCCAAGTAAGATGGTAGGTGTTGTGAGAGGGCATCAGAAGGCAGACACACTGAAACCATAATCACAGAAAACTAGCCAATCTGATTGCATGGACCACGGCCTTGTGTAACTTAATGAAACTAAGCCACGCTGTGTAGGGCCACCCAAGACGGATGGGTCATGGTGGAGAGGTCTGACAGAATGTGGTCCGCTGGAGAAGGGAATGGCAAATCACTTCAGTATTCTTGCCTTGAGAACCCCATGAACAGTATGAAAAGGCAAAATAGGACACTGAAAGATGAACTCCCCAGGACAGCAGGTGCCCAATATGCTCCTGGAGATAAGTGGAGAAATAACTCCAGAAAGGATAAAGGGATGGAGCCAAAGCAAAAACAATACCCAGTTGTGGATGTGACTGGTGATAGAAGTAAGCTCTGATGCTGTAAAGAGCACTATTGCATAGGAACCTGGAACACCTGGAGTAACAGGCAAATTTGGCCTTGGAGTACAGAATGAAGCAGGGCAAAGGCTAGTAGAGTTTTGCCAAGAGAACGCAATGGTCATAGCAAACACCCTCTTCCAACAACACAAGAGAAGACTCTACACATGGACATCAGCAGATGGTCAACACCGAAATCAGATTGATTATATTCTTTGCAGCCAAAGATGGAGAAGCTCTATATAGTCAGCAAAAACAAGACCAGGAGCTGACGGTGGCTCAGATCATGAACTCCTTATTGCCAAATTCAGACTGAAATTGAAGAAAGTGGAGAAAACCACTAAACCATTCAGGTATGACCTAAATCAAATCCCTTATGACTATACAGTGGAAATGAGAAATAGATTTAAGGGACTAGATCTGATAGACAGAGTGCCTGATGAACTATGCACGGAGGTTCATGACACTGTACAGGAGACAGGGATTAAGACCATCCCCATGGAAAATAAATCCAAAAAAGCAAAATGGTTGTCTGAGGAGGCCTTACAAATAGCTGTGAAAATAAGGGAAGCAAAAAGCAAAGGAGAAAAGGAAAGGTATTCCCATCTGAATGCAGAGTTCCAAAGAAAAACAAGAAGAGATAAAAATAGCCTTCCTCAGCAATTAATGCAAAGAAATAGAGGAAAACAACAGAATGGGAAAGACTAGAGATCTCTTCAAGAAAATTAGAGATACCAAGGGAACATTTCATGCAAAGATGGACTCGATAAAGGACAGAAATGGTACGGACCTAACAGAAGCAGAAGACATTAGGAAGAAGTGGCAAGAATGCACAGAAGAACTGTACAAAAAAGAGCTTCACAACCCAGATAATCACGATGGTGTGATCACTCACCTAGAGCCAGACATCTTGGAATGTGAAGTCAGGTGGGCCTTAGAAAGCATCACTATGAACAAAGCTAGTGGAGGAGATGGAATTCCAGTTGAGCTGTTTCAAATCCTGAAAGATGATACTGTGAAAGTGCTGCACTCAATATGCCAGCAAATTTGGACAACTCAGCAGTGGCCACAGGACTGGAAAAGGTCAGTTTTCATTCCAATCCCAAAGAAAGGCAATGCCAAAGACTGCTCGAACTACCACACAATTGCACTCATCTCACACGCTAGTATAGTAATGCTCAAAATTCTCCAAGCCAGGCTTCAGCAATACGTGAACCATGAACTTCCAGATGTTCAAGCTGGTTTTAGAAAAGGCAGAGGAACCAGAGATCAAATTGTCAACATCTGCTGGATCATCAAAAAAGCAAGAGAGTTCCAGAAAAACATCTATTTCTGCTTTATTGATTATGCCAAAGCCTTTGACTGTGTGGATCACAATAAACTGTGGAAAATTCTGAAAGAGATGGGAATACCAGACCATCTGACCTGTTTCTTGAGAAACCTATATGGAGGTCAGGAAGCAACAGTTAGAACTGGACATGGAACAACAGACTGGTTCCAAATAGGAAAAGGAGCATGTCAAGGCTGTATATTGTCACCCTGCTTATTTAACTTATTTGCAGAGTACATCATGAGAAATGCAGGGCTGGAAGAAGAACAAGCTGGAATCTAGATTGCTGGGAGAAATATCAATAACCTCAGATATGCAGATGACACCACCCTTATGGCAGAAAGTGAAGAGGAACTAAAAAGCCTGTTGATGAAAGTGAAAGAGGAGAGTGAAAAAGTTGGCTTAAAGCTCAACATTCAGAAAACTAAGATCATGGCATCTGGTCTCATCACCTCATGGGAAATAGATGGGGAGACAGTGGAAACAATGTCAGACTATTTTTGGGGGCTCCAAAATCACTGCAGATGGTGATTACAGCCATTAAATTCCTTGGCAGGAAAATTATGACCAACCTAGATAGCATATTTAAAAGCAGAGACATTACTTTTCCAAGAAATGTCCGTCTAGTCAAGGCCCTGGTTTTTCCAGTAGTCATGTATGGATGTGAGAATTGGATGGTGAAGAAAGCTGAGCACTGAAGAACTGATGCTTTTGAACTGTGGTGTTGGAGAAGACTCTTGAGAGTCCCTTGGACTGCAAGGAGATCCAACCAGTCCATGCTAAAGGATATCATTCCTGAGTGTTCATTGGAAGGACTGATGTTGAAGGTGAAACTCCAATACTTTGGCCACCTCAAGTGAAGATTTGAGTTATTGGAAAAGACCCTAATGCTGGGAAGGATTGGGGGCAAGAGGAGAACGGGACAACGGAGGATGAGATGGCTGGATGGCATCACCGACTTGATGGACATGGGTTTGGGTAGACACAGGGAGTTGGTGATGGACAGGGAGTCCTGGCGTGCTGTGATTCAAGGAGTCGGACAGGACTGAGCGACTAAATAGAACTGATAGAATTTGTCAGGATAAAAGTGAGGAAAATACATGAGAGCTTTGCCCTGAAGAAAAGGAACAAGACTCCTCCTGGCCAGTTTCGGTTTTCTCAGGTGACTGAGAAATTTACGGGACTGGTGGAGCTCTAGTCCTCATGCCGTGCAGTGGTCCCATAGGGAAACCCACTCATTAATTAAAACACTTGCTCATCCAGGGGTCGCACATAAGAACTGGCCAAGTGACCTGAGCAGCCATGGTGGTCTTAGATTGCTGGAGGCAGAATCCGAGACATGTAAGATGAGCTGAAATGACTCCGGAGTGACCCCTGGAGGAGTTAAGCTTGCAAGTAGCACATGGGCCCACTACACAAGTTCACTAGTGAATTTTAACCCTGACAAGTTCAGCTTAAAATGGAAAACAGAATCTCTCAACAGACACAAAGGGGTATCAGACATCCAGCCCCTGACTAATACTCTAGCCAGATTCATGGACAATATATATGGAGCTCATACTTGCAAGTACTAGTTAATTGGAGAAATTACACTAAAAGAGATCTCAACCTAAAATGGCCAAATTTGGGTTCTTTTGATATTCTAAAATTGATATTTTTGCGTGTACAATTCGAAAAGGCTGGCCGTGCTTTGATTGGTATCTAGAAGCTTGTAAAACAGAAAATGATAGAGTAACTTCTTCTCAGAAAATCAACAAGAAATTGCTTGAAACTATATCAAAACTAAAACAAGGCTGCTAGCACTGACTTTGCCAGGTCGCAGGTCTAATTGAACTGGGAAGTCATGTTTGGCATTTATGCCTTTTGGCTTTTGATTTTTAGGCATCACTTTACCATCTTTTGGGGGCACTCTTGCCATTTGGCGTTTGATTTCTAGGCATCTCTTTACCTTTTGTTTCATTTGGAGTGTGACTCCTGGCTGGTGAAGTTCTGGTTCAGTTTGGTTTGTTGGTTTGGTTTGAGTGCACAGACATCTGGTACAAACTGTTCAAGCTAATATGTGAATTTCTCACTCTAAGTTTCCACACTCCACCTGGGAATCCCTTGGTAAAATTTTTTAAATAATTGGTCAATCTATAGCTATGATCCAATGACAAGAAAAATGGCCTAAAACTGTTAGATCTTTATTGACATAGGATAGGAAAATGAACTGAAGTTCCCTTTTGTCCAGGACTTCCTCCTGTAATCAACAGCCTGGGGCTGATCAAACTAAGACCCCTACTTCCTCAGAGGGACAATCCCTGCTAGGACCAATCTACCCTTGCTTTCAGGGCCAAGTTGAGTACTACCTGGTCTAAATTTTGGCTATAAAACTATGGTCACAAAAAAAAAATACAATTTTTGACAATGTGGTCATAATATTTTTAAACTCCAGAGGAAACTTGAAGAAAAAATTATCTTTTTAAGAATTCTGCCCTGAGGAAATAACTCCTTCTATATCTTTAGACCAGATCTTCCTGGATCTAGACCATTTCTAATTCCTGAAACCAAAAGGAACAAAAAGGGGGAACAAAGCCTTTTAAACTCTTACTCCAACCATTTTTTATTCACAAGTAAGTTTGGAAAACAAAGCTATAGGATCTCTTGTGTCTATTTGGATGTATGTATATCTCAGTGTGTGTCTTTGTTTCTTTTGATAATATTGCTGATTGCTGAGATCAGTTTGTAAATGAGCTCTAATCTAATTGGCCTTAAAAAAAAAGTAAGCGCTTACAAGTCAAATAATTCTAAATACAAGAGAAATTAACCTAAGTGAATTTCAGGTTCATGTGAATTGGAAAATATTCAGTGTTAAACACTTGATATTAATGCTTATTTGTTGATCTGAATAATGTAGACATTAATGTTAAGCAGAATATTTTCATTGTACCTAGGTTTCAGTTCAGTTCAGTTCAGTCGCTCAGTCATGTCCGACTCTTTGCGACCCCATGAATCGCAGTACGCTAGGCCTCCCTGTCCATCACTAACTCCCGGAGTTTAATATAAGCTAAATATTATATCTGTTCCAAGTATGTCAGCAAGGAAATTACCTTGCTGATTGAAGAAACTTCTAAAAAACTGTAAATGAGATATGAGCTTTTAGATAAACTCTATTAAGAAAAATATGCTTTAGGAATGTCTGTCTAAAGTAGTCTTTCCATATTGGAGTAACTTAAACTTCTAAAGGTTGTGCTAAACTAGGTGTTGGAAGCCTATTGAATAGCTAAGTCATTTCCAAATAAAATAAATAAAAAGATTTTGAAACATTAACTACTAAACACTCCCTCTTACAGAGAAACTAAAGAGATTTGGGATTAAAAAGAAATGTTTGGTGCCATCCTAAAATGTTATCTCTAAGAAAAAAAAGGTTTTAGAAATTATCACTGGTATTTATGCTCACCAATCTATAAAATGCTAATATAAAAGTCAGTTCTTGGTTGCTTAAGGGAAGTAGGAAATGTCTTTTTAGTAAAGAAGGTATGAGGAATGGAATTACATTTTTGTTAAGGGAAAAGGAAGTAAGCCTGACTTACAGGTGGCTTTTTAGGATGGAAGAACACAGTAATGGGTACAGAAAGTGATAAGGTTTGTGAAAAGTGAACCATGAGGTAAGAGTTTTGTATATGGTTAAGACTAAGTTTAAAATAAAGTTAATTAAGTTTACCTTTTAAGTAAAGTAAGCTGGTGCAAAAACTTGAATTTACCTTTTCTCTCTGTTAAAAGGACACCTTTTCTTCAGATATTGAACTGCCTTTGATAATATATTTAAGTTTCTTTATCTCTTAAATGATCTGTTCTGAAATTCTTTATTGTGACTTTGGCTACGTGAACAGCTATTGTTTCACAATGACCTATAGTCCTATCTGACTGAGTGTTCTAAACCTTTTTGATATTTGTTGACAAAGTTTCCTAAATCATTCTAATGAAAATTTCTAGCTAACTTTGGGATGCTTCAGAGGGCCCCTGAAACATCCCAAAGAGACATATTACACTAATTAGGTTCATTTTGTATACAGAATTACATGGGGGATATTGTCAAGTGAGTAATAAGTCTCAGGTTATATTGTATGGTAAATGTTACTAATATAGATATCCTAGAAACTGTATGGAGTTCCTAAAATTTTGATATGTTTGGGTAAAATGTTATCAGGCATAATTCTAGTTACTATCTCAAAATATTGTCATAGCACTAACCAAGTTTCGAAAAAATGCTTCCTCTTCAATATTTATAAAAAGGACTTTTGGATAAATACCAGTTTCTGAACTGGGTAAAGATTCTAATGAAAAACCTGATGATGTCACAAAAGTTAACAAAAGGACTGAATGAACTGCTTATAACTGAATATGCTTATTACTTTTATGGTTTCTAGTTTTCCAGGTTTAAGAAAAACCTTCCCCTCAAACTAATTATGATGGTAATTTAGTAAAATTATATTTTATAAACAAATTGAAACATTTATCTTTTCTATATGAACCCTCCAGAGATTGGAAACTCTTATTAGTTTCCAGTAACTTTATCAGATAAGTTAGGAAGGTTATCTCACTAAGAGGTACAGAAATCTGAAAGAACTTAAAGGAATCTGAGACCTTGAGAAAGGAGGAATTTACTTAGATCTGTTAGACAAAATCTGTGATAAACTTTTGACATGACTTTTCTTGCCCTGAAAGGTTTTATTTTAAAAGTTCAGTCTGAGACTTTTATAGTCTCAGCAAAGCAAAAAAGTTTATGATCAATTATGGTTATATAAATCAAGCCAAGTTTATTGCGACCAGACCTATATTACAAACAAGTCTTAATTTGTTATATTTGGTAAAAATGATGTTAAATACCAGTTTTTTAATGGAGGTCTGTATCTACTAAGACTCATTTCCTGGATAGTTCTTTGCCGTTAGGGTATATTAATGTAAAATTTAATTGAATTATTAAAGGACACTCTAGGGTTGTTTCTGAAGCTCATCTCAGTAATCTGTCTTTGGATGAAGATCAGATGCCTCACACATGACCTTCAATCAAGGCTGGAATAAGACATAATTTAAGGAACTATCTCTAAACTGTATGCAAGGACCTTTCTATCAGGTACCCTTAACTAGCTCATGCCCAGTGAAATTGAAGGGAAATTGACTCTTGGTTAACTCCCACTTCTAAAGGCCCCTAAGCTGGACTGGTCCATAGAGAGGCCTGCTGACCTCAAACTCACCTTAAAACAATGCTCAAGCAGAGGAAACTAAACTACACTAGGAAGAGAAGAAGATGACATCAGAAGTAGACAGCTTGCTCAAGATGCTGATCTGACTTTTATGATCATTTATAATGTTTCCTTGATTCCTTGGACCCATGTCTATCAATCACATGTTTTTAAAACTCAATCCAATTGTTGGGTTGTGGCCAATTACCTGTGCCTAGTACTTCTGGGTTACCTATTCTCTAGGTAGATTTCTGTTCTCTAGGGCTCTGATTGGATACCCCCTAGGAAATTTATTTTAGATGAGTGTTCAGTCCTGTTCTATTTATGATATTACTAGATGGGATCCTCCCACCTGGCCAATTAGTAATACCTGCTCTGATGCTGACCATAGATTTAAGTTTTTTCTTAGGGTCTTTTAAACTCAGTCAGAGTGATGAAATAAGTCTCAATAAAAAATTAACTTCTCATCTATTAAAAGGAAGACTCCCATAATTATGGGGTGGCTCTACATGGTTAACACCAGGCTATGGTCATTTAAGTTTAAAAGATCCTCTATGACCCACCTCCCAGAATATTGGAAATAAAAGCAAAACTAAACAAATGGGACCTAATGAAACTTAAAAGCTTTTGCACTACAAAGGAAACTATAAGTAAGGTGAAAAGACAGCCCTCAGATTGGGAGAAAATAATAGCAAATGAAGAAACGGACAAAGGATTAATCTCAAAAATATACAAGCAACTCCTGCAGCTCAATTCCAGAAAAATAAATGACCCAATCAAAAAATGGGCCAAAGAACTAAACAGACATTTCTCCAAAGAAGACATACAGATGGCTAACAAACACATGAAAAGATGCTCAACATCACTCATTATCAGAGAAATGCAAATCAAAACCACAATGAGGTACCATTACACGCCAGTCAGGATGGCTGCTATCCAAAAGTCTACATGCAATAAATGCTGGAGAGGGTGTGGAGAAAAGGGAACCCTCTTACACTGTTGGTGGGAATGCAAACTAGTACAGCCGCTATGGAAAACAGTGTGGAGATTTCTTAAAAAACTGGAAATAGAACTGCCATATGACCCAGCAATCCCACTTCTGGGCATACACACTGAGGAAACCAGATCTGAAAGAGACACATGCATCCCAATGTTCATCACAGCACTGTTTATAATAGCCAGGACATGGAAGCAACCTAGATGCCCATCAGCAGATGAATGGATAAGGAAGCTGTGGTACATATACACCATGGAATATTACTCAGCCGTTAAAAAGAATTCATTTGAACCAGTCCTAATGAGATGGATGAAACTGGAGCCCCTTATACAGAGTGAAGTAAGCCAGAAAGATAAAGAATATTACAGCATACTAACACATATATATGGAATTTAGAAAGGTGTTAACGATAACCCTATATGCAAAACAGAAAAAGAGACACAGAAATACAGAACAGACTTTTGAACTCTGTGGGAGAATGTGAGGGTGGGATATTTCAAAAGAACAGCATGTATACTATCTATGGTGAAACAGATCACCAGCCCAGGTGGGATGCATGAGACAAGTGCTCGGGCCTGGTGCACTGGGAAGACCCAGAGGAATCGGGTGGAGAGGGAGGTGGGAGGGGGGATCGGGATGGGGAATACGTGTAAATCTATGGCTGATTCATATCAATGTATGACAAAAAAATAAATAAATTAATTAATTAAAAAAATAAAGTAAAAAAAAAAAAATAAAAAATAAAAGCTCCTCTACGTTGGGAAGGGTTAAATCATACTAAAAATGATCAACCTGGTAATTATGAAACAAGGCTGGGTTCTTTATGAACTATGTCTATTATTACCCTTAGAGAGAGTGATTGGTATGGAATTCAGTGGATTTGTGACACTAATTTGTGGCCTTCACACCTACAGGGATGGATATGAACGTGTAGCCTGGAATTCCCATGAATTTAAGTTCATACATGTTAACAAATTAGAGGTAACCCTAACCAATCTACCATTGGTATGATCCCAATGGGTCAAAGATCTGTATTCTACTGGTTTGACCATTTAGCAGCGTGTGTGTGTGTGTGTGTGTGTGTGTGTGTGTGTGTGCGCGCGCACGTGCATGCGCATGCACCTTCAATGGGATTGGAGGATGTAATTGACCATATCTATGCCTTAACAACTTTCATAAGCTTTAAATGATAGTAATCAGGTATTAGCCTACTGAATTCTGAGATCTCTATGATGAGAAAGGCAGTGCTACAAAACTGCAAGGCTTTCGACACCTTACAGCATCTCAGGGCGGAAAAGGCAATGGCAACCCACTCCAGTAATCTTGTCTGGGAAATCCCATGGATGGAGGAGCCTGGTAGGCTACAGTCCATGGGGTCGCAAAGAGTCGGGTACGACTGAGTGACTTCACTTTCACTTTTCACTTTCATGCACTGGAGAAGGAAATGGCAACCCACTCCAGTATTCTTGCCTGGAGAATCCAAGGGACGGGGGAACCTGGTGGGCTGCCATCTATGGGGTCACACAGAGTGTGACGTGACTTAGCAGCAGTAGCAGCAGCATCTCAGGGAGATATCTGTGCTATAATTCAAACTGAATGCTATATTTTCATACTTAGTAAATCCTTTAATGTAACACATTTGAACCACATGAAAAATCAGATTTCTGCTTTAAGTGACTCATTCCCTAGTCTTGAGGATCTTTAAAAAAAGAAAAAAAACTGGTGGTGTGGGAGGCTCATGGCTAAAATATTTACATTTAATCCCACTAATGTTATTAACTATACCATTTGTATTTTGCTTGTTTCACAAGATTATTATTTCTTGTATTACCAAGTGTATGACTGAGCCTCCGAAGAAAATGATGACTAGACTTGAAGCAATTGATTAAATATATAGCTCGATATATGATCAATGATTGTAATAGTGTAATTCTAGGTATGAAAAGATGCAATACGAAGGAATACTTTCTTGGACCATAACTAGAAGACAGGTGTCCAGAGATCTTTTGACTATTAAGACCTAGTCCAGTAATAGCACATTGAGTGTCTTATCAACAAAAACCTTCTTCAGAACTGGGAACGAGCCTTCCCAGCAATGCGGGACAAAATGGTCATGAAATGCCCCCCAAAGTATGGTTGAATTTATAACCATAAGGGGGCCATGCCAACTACAAATTGGCACTTACCAAGAGCATTGCCAATGACTGAACAACAAGGTGTTTGCCATCTGCATCTACTGAGACTGAACCCCGTGCTGCTATAGCTGGTGACCTTCAACAACCCCTGAGGGAGTTCAGAGTGGAGTGAGGCACTCTGTGCTCCAGGAAATCTGGTGGAACAGGTCTTTAGATAGTTGGATGTTTTTAGGAACAGATTTTATGATCTCAATTCTTGCATCTCCTCATATCTAGAGAAGCACTAAATCCCTTCATGGTGACATCAGACTCTCATGACTAACAAAACCCCCTTGTAAATTGAGTGTTTCATGGTATTGAACTCCCCATTCACCAAAACCTTATATATTGACTTTTCCCCACTGCCGCTTTGGAGCACTCTGACAGACTCTGTCAGCACTCTGACAGAGCTATCTGAGATGCTGCCTCCTGGGATGCAGTTCTCATTTTGCCCCAAATAAAACTTGCCCCAAATAACTCACAACTCTCAAGTTGTACATCTTTTTTAGTCGAAACCATCAACTGAGATGGGAAAGACTGTGTAGAAAGAACATTTTGGGGTGGAAGTGATGGGAGCTGAAGAGTTCAGTGCCATACTTGCTGATTTTGAAATGGGTATTAGATATCCAAGTAGAGATCTTGAGTAGGCAGTTATATCTCTAAGTCTGGAGGCATGAATTTTCCCAGTTGGATGGTATTTAAAGACATGAGGTTAGATGTTATCACCAAAGGAGGTACGAGGATGAAGGACTAAGTTCTGGACACTCCAGCATTAAGTAAGTGGGGATAAGACAAGAGACTAACAACAGTAATTGAGAAGCGAGCAGTGAAGCAGAAGAAAAAAGATAAAAACAGGAGAGAGGGATATCCTGGAAGCTAAGTGGAGATTCAAGAAGGAGAGAGTTACCAACTGTGTTAATTGCTACTGATGGATTAAGTAAGATGAAAACTCAGAATTGAACATTGGGTTTAATATCATAGTGGTTAGGGAGAAGAAATGAACTGAATTTTGGGGAGCAGCTTTCTGAACCGGTTACTACATGAGGGATTGTAAATATTTTAAAATACTTAATTCTCATAGCAATCCTGGGAGACATGTCATTTTTTCTATCATAAATGGAAAATAAAATTTTTATATAAAAATACATTTAAAATGTAGTTTAGATTTTTTTTTTCTCAGAAACTAGTAAGTATGTGAGAAATGTGAACATTGGTTGAGAGATACATAGCTATTCCACATAAAAATAGTCAACCTCATAGAAGTAGAGAATAGAATGGTGGTTTTGGGGGATTGGGGGAGGGGTAAATAGGGAATTGTTTCTCAATGGGTATGAAGTTTCAGTTATGTATGATGAACAACTTAATAGAGATCTGTTGTACAACATAGTACCTGTAGTTAATAATACAGATTTGCACACTTTAAAATATATTAGGAGGATAGGGGATTGGAGACAAGACAATGGAGAAGGGCCTTGACCTCACCCCTTCTCATGAACACACCAAAATTACAACTAACTGCTGAGCAACCATTGATAAAAAATATTGGGACCTACCAAGAATGATATTCTACATCCAAATACATAAAGAAGAAACTACAATGACCTGATAGGAGAGGCACACTAGTTATATAATCAAATCCCATACAACCTTGTTGGGTGACACACAAACTGGAAAATAACTATGTTGCAGAAGTTCTTCCACAGAAATGAGGCTCCCACATCAGCTTAGGGGTATTGTATCAAGAGAAGGAGCCCCCGGAGCATTTGGCTTTGAAGGCTAGTGGGGCTTCACTGCAGGAGCTCCACAAGACTGGGGGAAACAGAGACTCCACTGTTGGAGGGCACACACAAAGTCTATCACACACTGGGACCCAGGGAGAAGCAGTAACTTCATAGGAGCCTGAGTCTGACCTACCTGCTGGTCTTGGAGGATCTCCTGAAGAGGTGGGGGCTGGTGGTGGGTCTCTCTGGGGTCATAAAAGGTGGTGAACATATCGAGGAATGTTCATCTATGTGAACTCTTGCTGGAGGCTGACAGCAAGACCCTTGCTTGAGTCATTAGCAATAAGACCTGGCCTCACCCAAACAGCCTGTAGACTCCAGTGCTGGGACACCTCAGGCCAAACAATCAACAGGATGGGAACACTGCTCTGCCCATTAGCAGAGAGACAGCCTAAAGACTTCATGAGCCCACAGCCACCTCTAGACTCTCCCCTTGACATGGCCTTGCCCACCAGAGGGTCAAGACCCAGATCCACTCACGAGGGGGCAGAAACCAGAAGCAAGAAAATTGTGATATCAGAACCTGTGGAACTGAATCTGCAAATATGGGTCAGGACCAGCTGGTCCCTGGCCTTTGGGTGAGAAGAGTATACTGCTGGGACACATAGGACATCCCCTACAGAGGGCCACTTCTCCAAGGTTGAGAAACATAACTAACCTACCACATACATAAAAACATAAATAGAATTTAAACAAAATGAGACAACAAAGGAATATGTTCCAGATGAAGGAACAAAATAAAACCCCAGAAGAACAAGTAAGTGACATGGAAATAGACAATGTACCCAAGAAAGAGTTCAGAGTAATGATTATAAAGATGATTCAAGAACTTGGGAAAAGAATAGATGCACAGAATAAGAAGTTACAAGCAGTTTTTAACAAGGAGTTAAAATATTTTAAGGGGATAGATTTCGTTGTTATTAAAAAAAAAAAAAAAAAAGCAAGTGAGTAAGCAAGCAAAGATACCATAAAAGAATGTAAGAAAATTTTGGAGATGATGGGTATGTTTAGTGCCTTGGTTGTGGTGGTGGTATTACCGGTGTATGCATATGCTCAAGTTTATTCAGATATAAACATTAAATGTGTGAAAATTTTGTATATAAATTATATCTCAATAAAATAGCAACACCAAAAAGAGATTTGCATCTTGTTTAAATGTACCGAGGTATTCTCATTTTGATGAATGATGGATGTAGGAGGTCAGAGTTAATTGAATTTTTTAAATGTGTTTATTTTAAATTGTAGAATTATTGGTTTCTTAAACTTTATTCTATTTATAACAAGGTAGAATGTAGTTCTTTTAAATAAAATATAACTGAAACATTTAAAAAGTATATATCAGGTATGTGTCCTTAGTTTGGCCTATTGTCTATATTTAAATAAATATTTTATTTATCAAATATTTATTTAAATATTATTAATAATTAATTAATTATTAATAATATTTAAATATTATTAAAATATCAAATATTTTATTTATCAAATAAATTGTCTATATTTAAATATATTTTAAATTTGACTTTTTTGGTTCATTATTTGAATAAAATATTTGGAACATCTGTGGATGTACGCATGTGTGTGAGAGAGAGATCTGCCTATAGGGGTGTAGGTAGTGGTCTGTGTATCCTAAAACAGTTTCAGCAATGCCATTAAAATGTTTTAAGAACTTAAAAATAATGATGATATCATTTAATTAGATATGTTCAATTATAATTTGTTAGTGCCTAACTATGATTAACAATGTCAAAATAACTCACTCAGACTGTGTGGTGCTAATATATTTAATAATAAAATGGTCCATTGCCATCAGATAGATATTCAAAGAACCTGACATATATGCACAGGCACACCAAGTCCAGAGCAGTTACGTTCCACGTTGAGATCTACCAGTAAAGTAAGTTGAAATAATTTGTTTGAATCAACTTGGTGGAGAAAAACTTTAAAATAGGCATAATGTCAATGTGACGTAGCAGTAAACAATTGTAAAGACTTGTAAAAGAAATGAGGCACATAATTATAATAAGGATTAAGAAGATAGATAAAAGGTAATTTGCTTTTAGCCAACATTTTGATTACATGCCTCCAGAATTTCTCCAACTAAGAGTTTACAAATAATATTAAAATTGCCAGGTAACATATATGTTTCTTCATTGCTGTATTACATTTACTTCCCACTCCTTGGATGTAATTTTGCCATCTGGTTTGTATTCTCATCTCAGTCTTGGAATATTCTCAAAGATTATCACCAACAACTCCTAAATGCTAAATCAAATGGCTCTTTTTTTTTCACTTTTCATCTTCTTCAATATTTTTCCAGCATTTTGCCCTATCGAATGACTAATTCATTCAACAAATCCTTGCAGAACATCTTCTATATAACAGGCATTGCGCTAGGTGCTGGAGATAAATAAGACTAAATTTTTGTCTTTGTGGTGCTTTCAAAAAGAATACATATACCCTACATTCAAAGAAATTGTAGTAGAGTGGTTTAAGTGCTATGTTAGCAATATGATGGAGCTTAGTCTTAAAGGTTAAATAGAAATCCACCAGGGGAAGAAGAGCTGTGATGAGAGAAGGGAGGGTGAATTAACACCCAAAGGTGAGAGAGAAAATAGTGCACTTGAGGAACTGCAAATACTGTCATTCAGTGTATCCATGAGCTTGGTGTGCAAACTAGTCACGTTTCTCCAAACGTCAAAATTCTCTCAAACTTCAGTATCTTTGCCCATACTGGTCCTTTTGCCTACCTCCAGTTTTCTTACTATCAGTTTAAGAGGCAGGGATTCAGGAGCCTTTCGCTATTGCCCCATCCCCACCTATCTTCTTTTTCTCTCACATATGAATGATTTGTTATTCTTGTGTTTTTTTCTTGCCTAGGTCTCCTCCCACTTTTTTACCCAAATACTTTCATTTTTAATGGTTAGAATAAAGTATTAACAGAGACTCTGCCTAAGTTTTATATATATGACTCAATGCACACATTTATAGAAAGCAAACCTGGAAACAAAGAGAGGGAACCACAGTGCATTTAAAATATTTCCTGATTTATAAACGACTTTGTCAGGATTTTTGCTATTACATAACATGATGCACACCTTAAAATTTTCATCTTTAGAACAACATAATGGTTTATTAATGAGTATATATAAATTATCTATAAAAAGCCTGAGGAAAACAGTTTGAATGATACTAGTCTCTTAAAGTTAATATAAATTGTCTCAGTTAATTGTTTTAAATTTTATTATATTGTTTTTAAAATAGTAGATTAAACTATTTTAGGGAATCTCTAGTAACTATGCTATATGTGTTGAAGCTATTTCTGATTAAAATAATATTTTAAAGCAAGTGTTGAATCATTGAATATAGCAAACAAAAACAAAGTAAATTATTGGTTACAGCACCTACTTGCAAAAAGGCTCTCCATCTTTGATCCACAAACACTATTTTCTGTGCTGAAATCTGTTTTATTCCCTGGACAATCATCAAAGTCAGTCACAGATGTACAATTGGCTGTAAATAACATTCAAAAATCCCTCAACAATATAGAATAAGTATATCAAACTTAGCTAATACACATGTGAAAATTTCTAAATGTTAGAAAAACTATATGTTAAAGAATCTTAAAATATAAAAATGAAAACAACTTTGTGGTACTTTGAAAATGTTCAGATATCATATTTTCAAGTACCAGTCTCTAAAAATCAAGATGAATAACACAAATCATTTTGTTCTGTTATTTTGTACCTGATGATTTTTACAACAAGGCTTTAAAAACAGTCACTAAGCAACATTATAGCTCAAAGACTATTTAGTATTTGAAACAAAGTTCTTTTGGACTACATTTGAGCATCATCTCTGGCTAAGGGAAGACAAAACAATCAGCATATATCCTGGTTTGCCAGGGCAGATCCAGTTTATGCCTGTTGTCTTAGAATAAGTATTAATACTACTCTCTTCACTTTCAAAGTGCTCTGGTTGAGACAGGTAGATTAGGCTACCTGTTACTCTATTCGTAGGCCACTGGGGGTGGCAGGCACTTCAACCCCAATCCATGATGACTTTTTTTATATTTCTTAGGCTACCCTGGAGAGTCATTCTGTAAACGATATGGTTGCAGTATCCTTTCCAGCAATCTGTACTGAAGAAAATTTTCCTAGCGTCTGAAAATCAGTGAGTAGGAAAACTTATTTCAAGTCACAGGATCTATAAACATGCACAGAAACTAATTTCAAGAAAGGGGGAACTATTTTGGCCCTCCATTGGCCTAAACCCAAAGATGACATTCTATAAGCATGAGATTTCAGATTGCACAAGTCCCAGGTTAGACACGGCAGGCAAGAAGAGAAAATAGCTCCAATAAGATCAGGCCTAGAAGATCCAAAGGAAACTGTTTGCCCTTTGGAAAACATGTTTTTTCCTAATGCAAAATATGGCACCCTGATTTTGCTACATAAACAAATTTTTATTTTATTTTATTTTTTTCCCATTTACTTTTATTAGTTGGAGGCTAATTACTTTACAATATTGTAGTGGTTTTTGTCATACATTGACATGAATCAGGCATGGATTTACATATATTCCCCATCCCGATCCACCTTCCCACCTCCCTCTCCACCCGATTCCTCTGGGTCTTCCCAGTGCACCAGGCCCGAGCACTTGTCTCATGCATCCAGCCTGGGCTGGTGATCTGTTTCACCCTAGAAAATATACATGTTTTGATGCTGTTCTCTCAAAACATCCCACCCTCGCCTTCTCCCACAGAGTTTAAAAGTCTGTTCAGTACATCTGTGTCTCTTTTTCTGTTTTGCATATAGGGTTATCGTTACCATCTTTCTAAATTCCATATATATGTGTTAGTATACTGTATTGGTCTTTATCTTTCTGGCTTACTTCACTCTGTATAATGGGCTCCAGTTTCATCCATCTCATTAGAACTGGTTCAAATGAATTCTTTTTAATGGCTGAGTAATATTCCATGGTGTATATGTACCACAGCTTCCTTATCCATTTGTCTGCTGATGGACATCTAGGTTGTTTCCATGTCCTAGCTATTATAAACAGTGCTGCGATGAACATTGGGGTGCACGTGTCTCTTTCAGATCTGGTTTCTTCCGTGTGTATGCCCAGAAGTGAGATTGCTGGGTCATATGGCAGTTCTAATTTCAGATTTTTAAGAAATCTACACACTGTTCCCCATAGCGGCTGTACTAGTTTGCATTCCCACCAACAGTGTAAGAGGGTTCCCTTTTCTCCACACCCTCTCCAGCATTTATTGCATGTAGACTTTTGGATAGCAGCCATCCTGACTGGCGTGTAATGGTACCTCATTGTGGTTTTGATTTGCATTTCTCTGATAATGAGTGATGCTGAGCATCTTTTCATGTGTTTGTTAGCCATCTGTATGTCTTCTTTGGAGAAATGTCTGTTTAGTTCTTTGGCCCATTTTTTGATTGGGTCATTTATTTTTCTGGAATTGAGCTTCAGGAGTTGCTTGTATATTTTTGAGATTAATCCTTTGTCTGTTGCTTCGTTTGCTATTGTTTTTCTCCCAATATGAGGGCTGTCTTTTCACCTTGCTTATAGTTTCCTTTGTTGTGCAAAAGCTTTTAAGTTTCATTAGGTCCCATTTGTTTATTTTTGCTTTTCTTTCCAATATTCTGGGAGGTGGGTCATAGAGGATCCTGCTGTGATTTCTGCCGGAGAGTGTTTTACCTATGTTCTCCTCTAGGAGTTTTATAGTTTCTGGTCTTACATTTAGATCTTTAATCCATTTTGAGTTTATTTTTGTGTATGGTGTTAGAAAGTGTTCTAGTTTCATTCTTTTACAAGTGGTTGACCAGTTATCCCAGCACCACTTGTTAAAGAGTTTGTCTTTTTTCCATTGTATATCCTTGCCTCCTTTGTCAAAGATAAGGTGTCCATAGGTTCGTGGATTTATCTCTGGGCTTTCTATTCTGTTCCATTGATCTATATTTCTGACTTTGTGTCAGTACCATACTGTCTTGAGGACTGTGGCTTTGTAGTAGAGTCTGAAGTCAGGCAGGTTGATTCCTCCAGTTCCCTTCTTCTTTCTCAAGATTACTTTGGCTATTCAAGGTTTTTTGTATTTCCATACAAATTGTGAAGTTATTTGTTCTAGTTCTGTGAAGAATACCGTTGGTAGCTTGATAGGGATTGCATTGAATCTATAGATTGGTTTGGGTAGTATAGCCATTTTGACAATATTGATTCTTCCAATCCATGAACATGGTATATTTCTCCATCTGTTTGTGTCCTCTTTGAATTTTTTCATCAGTGATAAATAAATTTTTAAATAAATGAAAGGGTGACATAAGAAAAATACAGTACTTTAAAATAGTTTCTTTGAATCTGAAAACCATTTCAGTTGACCAAAATGTACCATTAACCATCTAACAACTAGTATTGGAAAAGTCCCTCACCAGAGTTAGTGTGTCAAATGGTACTGCTTAGAGAAACTTTAGTCACATCTCCTTTTAACAAGCAACATTTTGAAAAAGAATTGTACTTCTTGGCTTGGCAAAGATGATAGGCTATTTTATAGACAAACATGATTATATAATTTATATCTTTGGGTTTTTCTTTACTTTTACATGGATTCACATGATTTTTATTATAAGTGAGTACATGTTTGTATTGGACATATCGCAGAGCAATCTTTTTCTGAAAAATAAAGTATGATCATATATTATAAGAAATAAAGTGTTAAATATAAGTAACTTAAAACAATCACTAATATTGACATAAGTAAAATTTTTAGTTGACAGTCCATAGAATATTTATATTTACCTTAGATATCAGAGACAAACATGTTAGCTTCAAGAAAAAACAATTATTTTCTCTTGTAAAAAATAGACATATTTAAAAAGAATCAAATACTTTCAGATTTGTGAACTTTAGTAATGGAACCTCTGCTTAGAGTTCTGTCTAGTCCCTTAGGCTACCTATTGCACCCTTGATTCCTTCTATGATTAATATCTAATGAATTCTTTACATCTTGAACCTATGGAAATAAAGCAATTAAAAAATGTCTTACATTGTGCACAATGTATGGTCAGAAAACAGCAGGAGATAAACAGAATTCAATTCAATAAAAACATGTAGTTCACCATCATGAGAGTAAGGAAGAAACACCAGTGGTCCTTACAGCAGCACCTAAAGACTACTGCAATTATGAGAGAAGATCAGTGAACAGAGACTGTGAGTGGTTATTAAAGGGGAGAAGTGAGAATGGATTTGGAACTTTCTTCTCCAGCCTCTGTAAATTACTAGGTAACTTTCTGGTCATGCACTTGTTGGTTCCTCATATCTATAGTTCCTATATATAGGACATACACGACTTGTTTGTGAGTTGTATACTGCTTGAGTTTAGTCACAGGTATTTGTTAGTTACAAAAACTATTTGCTCATCTTTGTACTAGGTTTCATCATGTTTTATTGTTTTCCACCCCCACACCTCATGCATGAAATATACTTCCATGAATACAGCTTTCAACCCTGTACAAATCAGAAATCTCTGACCTTATAGCCACCAGACTGCTAAACAGTAATTTGAGGACATCATTGAGTATCATTGGCAAGGAGAAGAGATGAAGAAAGGGTAAGAAAAAAGGAAGTGGAAAGAGGCAGAAAGAAAAACAGGAGTAAGGAGAGTTGTCAGGTAAAGAAAATACGGAGGAGACAGGGAAGGAAATATCAGGCAAAGCAATAGACATAGATGTAATCCAACTAGAACACCAGGCTTTCATTAGGATTCCCTCTCTCTCTACCCTCAAGTTCACATTTATCATCATGTCACTTCACATTCTGCTAATATTCCATTATATGTTTTCCATTAAGCTCATTTTGATAAGTTTTTAACCTTCTGCCCACTGTATATCTCAAAATCTACTACTTCCCTTACCTACTGGCAAATGTATTTTTTGTACTATTTCCTGCTTGGAATGTATCCATTATTGTACTTTATTCTCCACTCCTTCTTCCTTGAAACCAATAAAATTTCATGAGAGTTCCAGAGTGAGTCATGCCACCTGTTAACACAAATAATTTTTTATCTACCTGGCCCTTGTTGACCTAGTATAATTAATTTAATTCCAATAATTATATTTCATTTAAAAATAATCTCCTTGTTTTAGAACATTTATATCAGTAAAATAGGTATTTCATGGTATTAGGACACTATTATGAGAATATATATTGATTGTTTAGTCACTGAATCTTGTCCAACTCTTTTGCAACCCCATGGGCTATAGTCCACCAGGCTCCTCTGTCCATGGAATTTCCCAGGCAAGAATACTGGTTGCCATTTCCTTCTCCAGGGGATCTTCCCGACACTGGGATTGAACCCATGTCTTCTGCATTGGCAGGTGGATCTTTACCACTGAGCCAGAAGGGAAGCTGAGAATATATATATCCACTTTTGAAAATGGGAATTTTAAATTTTTTTCAATTACCATGAGAGCTAATTTCTTATTTAAGTGTTTAGTAAGAAATAAGATATGAAGGGTTATGAATCACAGAGAGTAGTAGTTCAACTTTATGTAACCTCTGTATGACTCTCCTTTACAAAATTACACTTGCCTTTGAGATGAATCCAAGCTTTTCTTGGCTCAAAATTTATAGGTTACTATTGTCACTAAAGTGCTCTGCTTAAACATTCTGATGACAGGTAACTCAGACCCTCAGGAAGCAGCCAGCTCTGTCAGAAGTATTCTTTCTTCTATTAAACCAAAATCTACTCTCCTGCAACGTCCAGCCAATAGGGAGCAAATTTACCTTGGACCACTGGAAGACCTACCATATGGTGAGACCTTATCTCATTGACTATGAGTGTAGTTAATGTCCCCCTTCTTCATCTCTATTCTTTCTAAGACAGTAAGTTTTTTTGAACTGAAAGGGATAAAAATAATGAGTAACAACAACATTTTAATGATAATAACAACTCATATGTTGGCTCTTATCTTCTCTTGCCAACTTAAGGACTCTGCTCTGCAATGCTTCCTTCTCTCCTCTGCAACAGAATTTTTGGTTCTCCATTAGATCATTCCCATCAATAAACTTGCTCTTAATAATCTCAAAAACAAACAAAAATATCTTGACCGATTTTTCAAAATCTCTTGAAGATTCCTCCAGCTCTTTTCCTTACTCTCATTAACAGCGAAACTCCTCAAAAGAGATATCTAGACTTGTTACTTCCAAGTTTTCTTCTACATTGTCTTGAATCCACTTCAGTCAAACTTTCTTCTCTCTATTTCACTAAAACTGCTCCTTACTATGCTCACCATTAATTACCATGATGCTAAATCCAAAGGCCAATTCCCAGGCTTCATGTTACATGACTTATTTTCATGACCATGTGTCAGTTTACCCACAACAGTCATGGTTTTGGTCAGTTCTCCCCACATGGTTATTAACACTGTTATCTTTCACTTTCATAAGTGTCCCATTTTGAACAAGTTACATGATCAGCTCACCCTACCTATCTGACACAGTGGTTCATTCTCTATTTCTTGAAAAACTTTCTTCACTTGGATTCTAGGACATCCCTCTCTTTTGCTTTTTCTCTTAGTTTACTGGACATTCCTTCAGAGTTGTCTCTGTTGCCTTCTTAATTTCTAAACCATGGAGTACCCTGGTCTAAAGCTAAACCTCTTCTCTTTTCTATCTCACTTCATAGGAGATACCATCTCATCCCAGGCAACTGACCCCAGCATTTCTATCCCCACTCCAAAGTGCTCAAACTGCAGACTCATACATCTAACAATGTACATGAAATTTCCACCTGGTTGTATAATAGGTGTCTCAAACTTATTTTCAAAAACCCCTTCCAATCTTTCCCCCTAAATAAACTCCTTGAAGTCTTAGATTCTACATATTCTAACCATATATCCTTTTAATTGCTTCCTTGTTTACTAAACTTCAAACCACTGCACTGGCTTCCTTACTGTTATTCCAAAATGTTAGCACCCTCCTTCTTGGCCTGAAATGCTCCAACTCTAAATAACCAAGTTTCACTCTTTGCTTCAGGTTTCTGTTAAATGCCAACTTGTGAGGCATTCCTTGGCCACCCTACTTTAATTTTGCATCACCTCCACAACCCCAGATCTTCCAAATCTCCTTCTCTGCTTTATTTTGCTTCATAACAGTTATGATCATCTGGCACTCTATACATTTTGTTAGTCGATTATTTCTGTCTCTTTCTATTAGAAGGTAAGATTCATGAAGGCAGATGATATTTAAGCAGAGACATAAAGGAATTGATGGAGGAGTCTCATGGTTTTCTAGCTGAAGGACTTCTGGGAAAAGGGAAAAGAGTGACATTGTATTACTGAATCAAACTTGGGTCCACTTGCGTTCAGTAAAGCCAATCTACTGACATCAGGTTGTGGTGAAGAGAAGTACAGCATTTATTGCAGGGCAACAAGCAAGGAGTCTAAGGCAGTAGTGCTTAAAAGACTTGAACTCCCAGAAGGCTTTCAGGGAAAGGTTTATGAAGACAGGTGATGTTGCCGGATTGTGAGGAGTGTGATCATCTTCTGGACATTCTTCTGATGGATTTGTGGTGAGGTAATTGGGAGCCTCAGACGGTAAAGCATCTTCCTGCAATTCAGGAGAGCTGGGTTCGACTCCTGGGTTGGGAAGATCCCCTGGAGAAGGAAATGGCAATCCACTCCAGCCTGGAAAATTCCATGGATGGAGGAGCCTGGTTGGCTACAGTTCATGGGATCACAAAGAGTTGGACACGACTGAGCAACTTCACTAATTGAGAGTCAACATCATTAACCTTCTGGTTCCACCTGGCCTGGGGTCTACTTGCTTGTGGGCAGCACATAGTTAACATCTCCCACGTGGCAGGGATTTCAGTATCTGTAAAACGACTCAAAGGACATGGCTCAGAATATTATCTATAGCTGTTAAGGAGGAGATAAAGGTCCCTGACTTTGTTTAATGGATAAGCTATTATTATTTTTTCTTGCTTGAATGTTTTCCTTTCTTTCTGCATTTACTTACTTTTCTGATTAAATATATGCTTTGGAACTTGGGGAAGCTTAGGAGGCTACAGTTTTTCTACAGACAAGAGGTAAGTGGAAGACATGGGGGGAGGGACTATTCTGGGAAGGCCTCATAGGGTCCTGCTCAGTTGCAATTATGTGAATTAATCTGAAAGCATCACATTGGCCACTGAGAAAATACTTCAAGAGGAAAGGATAGAAGCAGTGGGAATAGTAGAAAGCTATCACAGCCTTCTGGCTTCAGCTTCCACATATGAACAGCTTGTAAGTTCATCACTCCTATCCTTACAGCAAGGAAAAGGTTGAACAAACTGAAGATCAGTGATTTTCTTAGACCCATCAGAGAATTAAGGCCACAGACCAAGTCATTGCCCCCCAAAACTAGAGTGACAGGTAAACATGGAAATAGAAGTCCAGATCATCTTATTTGGAATAGAAGCCACTGGAGACAGTAACTGGTAGAAACACTTAAATGCTAATTGAAGAGTTGCTGGAGACCGAACATGGACCAGCTGGATAGTTAAAAAACTCCTGGGGCTCAGTCTGAGAGGGGGCACATTTTCATTAATTTTAACTCCAGGAGCCCCACCAGATTTTTAAGGTGAATATCAGAGGAAAATCCATCATACTTTAGGTAGGCAGAGGGAAAAAGCAACCATATTGAAATATGACCAAAGAAAAGTAACCACTTTGAAATGTCCAGAGTGTTCTGTTCTCTGTAACAAAGGCCTGACCTCAGAAAGTACTTTACCAGAGCCTTATCTAAATTAAGGGGAGGGCATCTAGGCAACTCCAGGCCTTTCTAGTTTTCCTTTTTCAGATACAAGAGGTGGAAAAAAGAACAAATGTCTCTGAAAGTCACAGTTCAAGGACTCAGGCCCACTAACAAAATGAGATCTAATCACAAGATTGAACAAGTCGCAGATCTCTGGAATCTTTGCTTTTGTTATCTCCAGACTTTCATAAAGCCTTCTTTTAGCACCTAGAATATACTCCACTCTCCTTTAATATGAATAATCCCCATTTCTCACTTATAACTTAACTTAGATGGCCATTTCCTACAAAAGGCTCTACTTGACCCTTTAGTTTGAAACAGATGCTCTTTTTGTCTGCTCCTTTGGCAGCCTCTGCATATCTGTAGCATGGCTCTCAAACTGACTTGTTTATTTATCATCTCTCTCTCCAATAATACTGAAACCTTTGAGAGCAGAGATTTATTCATCTTTCTCTCCTCAAAGTCTGAGCAATATCTGTCTTACACATAGTAGATGAACAGTAAATGTTTTACAAATAAATGCTTAACTGAATGAATACATTTTCCTTTTCTTCAATCTAATCTTCAAATTTCTACATTCTCTTTCACTCATTTCGTTCCTTTCTCATGAGTCAAACATTTCTCTTTTTTTGTTTAATGTGTCTTTAAAGACTTCTGTTTTGAAGTTTTCCACTGGCAGAAAACTTTGTGTATGTGTGTGTGTGTGTGTATACATATACATATATATTTGAGGAACTTTTATGTTATTATTACTGATTTAGAATACTCAAAACTTGGAAGTAATACAGTTTTGGAGTTACTGGCGACCTCCTCCAAGAGGGCTTATGCCACATGCTGTGTGACCCAGGTCTCCTGCACCCAGAGCTCCTGCCCATGTGGCAGGCCACTGCCAATCCATACCTCCACAGGAGATACTCAAACACTCAAAGGCAGGCCTGGCTCAGTCTCTGAGGGGTCTCTGGGTCCTGGTGCACATAAGGTTTTGTTTGAACCCTCTGAGCGTCTCTGGTGGGTATGGGGTTTGATTCTAAATGTGATTTTGCCCCTCCCACCAATTTGCTGGGGCTTCTCCTTTGCTGTTGGATGTAGGGTAACTTTTATTTGGTGGGATCCAACATTTTCCTGTCGATAGCTGTTCAGCATCAAGTTGTAATTTTGGAGTTCTCTCCGGAGAAGATGAGTACACATCCTTCTACTCCACCATCTTGTGTTTTGTTCTTTACCAACTGAGCTACCAGGGAAGCTTGAAAGCTGTGCTGATGGGCACTTAATATTCAGAAGGCCCATGGGGTTGTGAGTAAATAACACCTGCCTTCAAGGAATGTTCTAGGAGTGTTCATCAAAGCACAGGACAGACGTCCAAGAGTCAATTGCAAGATGTTTCACTCATACCCCTACGAACTCTGGGAGTTGGTGATGGATAGGGAAGCCTGGCATGCTGCAGTCCATGGGGTTGCAAAGATTCAGACAAAACTGATTGACTCAACTGAACTGACGCTACAAATGAAATTGTGCCTATTGGCTCCAGAAGTTTGTTGTTTCCTTGTCTTAACTGCCAAGCGCTGGGGGCAGCCGGTTATACTTCAAGGAATCTTGAAGGAAAGAGCCTCAAGACAGCAAATTTTTTGAGCTATTTCAAATCCGAAAAGATGATGCTGTGAAAGTGCTGCACTCAATATGCCAGCACTTATTTGGAAATAAATTTGGAAAGCAAATTTGGAAAACTCAGCAGTGGCCACAGGACTGGAAAAGGTCAGTTTTCATTTCAATTCCAAAGAAGGATAGTGCCTGATGCTAGGAAAGATTGAAAGCAGGAGGAGAAGGGGATGATGGAGGATGAGATGGTTGGATGGTATCACCGACTCGATGGACATGAATTTGAGTTATCTCCGGAGTTCGTGACATACAGGGAAGCCTGGCATGCTGGAATACAGTTCAGTTCAGTCGTGTCTGACTCTTTGCAACCCCATGGACTGCAGCACACCAGGCTTCCCTGTCCATCACCAACTCCTGAAGCTGGCTCAAACTCATGTCCATCGAGTTACTGATGCCATCCAACCATTTCAACTTCCGTCGTCCCCTTCTCCTGCCTTCAATCTTTTCCAGCATCTGGGTATTTTCCAACGAGTCAGTTCTTCACATCAGGTGGCAAAAGTATTGGAGCTTCAGCTTCAGCATCAGTCCTTCCAATGAATATTCAGGACTTATTTCCTTTAGGATTGACTGGTTGGATCTCCTGGCAGTCCAAGGGACTCTCATGAGTCTTCTCTAACACCACAATTCAAAACCATCAGTTCTTTGGTGCTCAGCTTTCTTTATAGTCCAACTCTCACATCCATACATGTCTATTGGGAAAAAAACAAAACAAAATAAAACATAGCTTTGGCGAGACAGACCTTTGTTGGCAAAGTAATGTCTCTGCTTTTTAATATGCTGTCCAGGTTGGTACAGCTTTTCTTCCAAGGAGCAAGAGTCTTTTAATTTCATAGCTGCAGCCACCATCTGCAGTGATTTTGGAGCCCAAGAAAGTAGTCTCTCACTGTTTCCACTGTCTCTGCAACTATTTGCCATGGAGTGATGGAACCGAATGCCATGATCTTATTTTTTTTTTCTTTTTCTTTTTTTTGAAGTTGCGTTTTAAGCCAACTTTTTTACTCTCCTCTTTCACTTTCATCAAGAGGCTCTTTAGTTCCTCTTCACTTTCTGCCATAAGGGTGGTGTCATCTGCATATCTGAGGTTATTGATATTTCTCCCAGCAATCTTGATTCCAGTTTGTGCTTCATCCAGCCTGACATTTTGTATGATGTACTCTGCATATAAGTTAAATAAGCAAGGTGACAATATACAGCCTTTCCCAATTTGGAACCAGTCTGTTTTTCCATGTTCGGTTCTAACTGTTGCTTCTTGACCTGCATACAGATTTCTCAGTGAGAGGGTAACAGGCAGGAAGGCCAAGCGTCTCCAAACGGAGGAAATAGGCTGCAAGTGTCAGACATTTTTATCTCTCTTAAGCGGCAGGAGGAAACAAACTAGTGAGATATATACATATATATTTTTTCCCCTCTTCCCTTCTCTATACAAATTTAAAAAGGTTTCTCTTAATATACTGTGTTGCCATAATGACACCTGGTTTCACCTGAAGTTAACTATTCTCAAACCTTGAGTTAACCAATGCATTTTTCTTATGGAAATGTTTGTCTTAAGCTATGTTAATGTACTATGCATTTACCCGACTCTCTCTTCAAGTCGGTTCAATCTAGTGGCTCAGAAGCTACTTGAAAAATCATTATGTTATACTCAGACATTGTACCCCTAATCTATGTAAACAAAACTATTTGTATGATAATTTGCTCTTCTACAAGATTCAAGTCAATCGTTTTATGGCCCGGGATGGCTCGTCTGGTGCCAAGATTATCCCAAAATACACCTTATGGATGAGGGGCCTGGGGCCATTCTGAATTTTAAGACATACCTTTCTTTCATTAACAGACTGCTAGTGACTATATAACATCAAGCTGAAGACTAGCAGAGGGGTACTCTTTCTGCCCCCTTCTGATGCCTGTGTCAGAAGCTTTCTCTATCTCCTTTATACTTTAATGAAACTTTATTACACAAAAGCTCTGAGCGATCAAGCCTCATCTCTGGCCCCAGATTGAATTCTTCTCCTCTGGAGGCCAAGAATCCTGATGTATTTTCATGGTTCAGCAACAACCTTTCATCAGGAGATAGGTAAAGTGGTCTTGTATTCCCACCTCTTGAAGAATTTTCCATAGTTTGTCATGGTCTACACAGTCGAAGGCTTTGGCATAATCAATAAAGCAGAAGTAGATGTTTTTCTGGGACTCTCTTGCTTTTTCAATGATCCAAAGGATGTTGGCAATTTGAACTCTTGTTACTCTGCCTTTTCTAAATCAAACTTGAACATCTGGAAGTTTGTGGTTCATGCACTGTTGAAGTCTGACTTGGAGAATTTTGAGCATCACTTTGCTAGTGTGTGAAATGAGTGCAATCGTGCATTGCTTTGAACATTCTTTTGCATTGTCCTTCTTTGGGGTAGAATGAAAACTGATTTTTTCCAGTCCTGTGGCCCCAGCTGAGACTTCCAGATTTGCTGGCATATTGAGTGCAGCACTTTCACAGCATCATCTTTTAGGATTTGAAATAGCTCAACTGGAAATTCATCACCCTCACTAGCTTTGTTCGTTGTGATGCTTCCTATAAAGCACATTTGACTTTGCATTCCAGGATGTCTGGCTCTAGGTGAGTGATCACACCATTGTGGTTATCTGGGTCATGAAGATCTTTTTTGTATAGTTCTTCTTCCCCCTCTTTTTAATATCTTCAGCTTCTGTTAGGTTCATGCCATTTCTGTCCTTTATTGTGGCCATCTTTTCATGAAATGTTCCCTTGGTATCTCTGATATTCTTGAAGAGGTCTCTAGTCTTTCCCATTCTATTGTTTTCCTCTGTTTCTTTGCACTGATCACTGAGGAAGGCTTTTTATCTCTCCTTGCTATTCTTTCAAACTCTGCATTCAAATGTGTATATATTTCCTTACCTGTGCTGCAGTCCATGGGGTTGCAAAGAGTCAGACATGACTGAGCAACTGAACTGACTGACTGACACTTTTGGCGTTTTAATTCTGAGTACAGAAGAAATATTTGGTCCTGATACAAACTTATTTTATTTACTGTAAGACTTCCCTAAAATATGTATTTCTTTCAGTTTATTTTTGTGTAATGCAAAGAATAATTTACTATTTTCCATATGAGGTAATACACATAGAACATTTGCTTTATCATCATTTATAATTATAGAAAACAGGAATAATGAAATAATGCATTCATGCAAAAGAGCTATGTTACTACTAAATGGCAATACAAAGCAATGATATAAGGTAACTTGCATCATGGCATGGGCTGAAAAAATTCAGTGACAATTCAGTTCTTTCTTTTTTTTAACTATCAGTTTTTCTGATATTTGCCAAGAGGATATGGAGGAAATTAAGGTCATTAGATCACACAATGTTAAAACTATAAGATGCTTTGTTTACAAATGGTGAAAATGAGTTTTCAGATAAGTTAATGCCTTCACTCAAATCACATAGTTTAGATTGGGGTTATTGCTTCTTGGCCTTTTGGCTAAGATCAAGTGTAGATTGGGATTAATGTGAAATAATATTGCTTTGTTTTCATACCTGATAGTATGAATAATAATAATAATAATAAAACCTACATTTGCATAGTGCTGTAAATTTTAAAAAGTACTTTCAGATGCATTATCCTCTTTGATTCTCAAAACCATCTTCAAGGCAAGGCAAATATTATCTTCAGTTTATAGATGAAAAAGCAGGTGGTGGTGGAGGGAGGGCTCAAAGAGATTATATAACCTCTAAATTTACATAATTGGTAAAGATGTAGAACTGGGACTAGTCTTTTGGCTCTAAATCACACAATAAATCACAATAAAATGTATAGGAATCTGAATCAGCAAGTTAGTAACAAAAATTCACTCACTTTTAGATTTATTTTTATCCTCTCAAATGTCTCACTAAAGAATTATAAATGGTAGACTTTGAGGAAGTTCAGTTGATAAAAATACTCCGACATAGTTCAGTTGATAAAATACTCTCAGAGTCAGTTTTCCAATGTTTCAAAGTAATTTTGAACTTTAACTACAATGAATAAGTTTCCTATAATGGTATATATCAGCTTAACAAAAACAGCAGAGTGAAATCTGTAATAAGCTGGATAAAGGCTCACTGGATATTTATCCATCATTAGATATTTCAACTTCTGGAGATTTGCTCAAGTCTTGGGCAACTTATGAGGTACCTAGCCCTGTACTAGGCGTTCTAAGGTCTTCAGAACTCAAATAAGACATGGTTGCTGCTCCTTGAGAATTCAACACCCTGATTGAGCTGTCCAAATCAGTAAGTATAAGACAATTATATGAAAAGCAAGTACAAAGGTGGTGCATTTTATAAGTGCTAAAGGAATTCACAGAAAAGGTCAGTAAGGCCAGAGTAGCAGAAAGATGTCTCGTTATGCTGAGAGTAGTAGTACTGAATAGAGGTTATAAGCATACATTTTGGGAATAAGTTGCCTAAATTTAAATCCCGGTTTTACCGTTACTAACTGGGAGGCCTTGGACAAGTTACTTAACCTCTCTGGTGCCTCAGAATCTTCACTTGTAAAACAGGGATAATGATATTACCTATGTCATAGGATTATTGGGAATATCAAATGACTTATTTTTTATAATGTTCAGAACAATTCCAGATACCAAATATATGTGAATAAGACATAAAATAATGAGTAATCTGGATACATGGTAGGGTAGACTAGAGGGTAAAGCTTGAAGCTAAGTAGACCAGATGAGAAGCTCCTTCATTAATCCAGTCTGAAATGATGCAGGATGGGAAGGATGTGACAGAAAATTCAGAGGGATGATGGGCATCTTTGGTGATGAATTGGAGATAATGAAGGGGAAGGAGAGCCTGAAATATATAATGGTCATGAATTGACCCTTAGGTTAACACTTGGGAAGCCAGGTTAATACTGGGACCTTTGAAATCATTTATAGCTTCCTCGATCTGTGTGTGTGTGTGTGTGTGTGTGTGTGTGTGTGTGCACGCTAAGTCATTTCAGTCATGTCTTTGCAAACCCATGGACCCGCCAGGCTCCTCTGTTCGTGGCATTCTCCAGGCAAGAATATTGGAGTGGATTGTCCTGCCCTCCTCCAGGGAATCATCCCATCCTAGGGATCGAACCCAGGTCTCTTATGTCTCCTGCATTGGCAGGTGGGTTCTTTACCACTAGCGCCACCTGGGAAGCCATATATATATATGCCCTGAAGAGATTTCTTAGACCAGGAGCGACATGGGATTACAATGAGTGAAGCATACTTAAATCTCCTGAACTACATCCTGGGTCAAGCAATTCTTTCCCTTCAGAGTTCACTAAGAACCTCGAATAGGCAGTTCACAATTTTTGAAAAAATCACATATTTAGATTTAAGGCATTGCTTAGCAATGGTGAGGTCTTCAATGAAATGATTCAAGAATGAATTGACTGGACTGTGGAAGGACAGTTTTATTATTGCAAGTTTCATGACATGGATGGATACATTGTAAAGAAAACTTACAGTTGGCTACTAAAAAGATTTTAAAAGTACTTGAACATTCAAACAAGGTTTTGGGTTTTGTTTTGTTTTGTTTTTCCTACGAGATATATACACACACTTACGGTTTTTCATCTGAAATCTGTACACTGAATGTTACATTACTATAAATGGTTAAGCAAATTCCTCTGGCTCATTACAGATTGACTTTGACATAAGTTCTCAAGTGTGCAGATTTCAAGTGTGCAGATTTCAGAAGTGTTTATCTACCATTTATATAAATCAGTGAGCACTTCTCCATTCTTTTTTTTTCTCTGCTCTACATGCACACATACAAACTTTTCTGTTTTTCTACCTTCAAATGGAAGGAAGGAAACTCATGCTTCAGATTAAAGCAATGCAGGGTTCTTTTGGCTTTGCCTTTACTTTTTTGCCTGGACAACACTTACTCAGTTTCTTTCCAAGGAAGACACCTACTTTTCCACATTAAAAGAAAACCCAACAAATTATTTGGTTACCCTGTGCTGCTCTCTCATAGTACCCTTTGCTTCTTCTTCACAGCATGTATCACACCTTTTCCTCTAGACAGATAGATATTATTTAATGTTTGTCTCCCCCAGTGACCATGTTGTCTTTGTGCACCAGTGTATTCCTAGTACACAAAGTGATGTCTGGCAGACAGGTGCTCAGTACCTATTTGTTTAATGAACAAAGTGGAGAAGAAATCTGGCATCTATTTAACACTTAGCCTCATGCTAGACACATTCACACAAATTCACATTTATACTTTATAACAGTTTTGTGAGGGAGGAATTATTAGCACATTTTTAAGAGGATGAAAGTTGGAAAGACTATATAACTCTCCTAACATCACAGCATTATTAGCTAGCAGTGCCAGGATTCAAACTGAGGATCCTTTGAATTCAAAGCTAGTGCTCTCACTGTACCACATTGCTTCTTCTTTTATTGTAAATTGAGATATAATTGATAAACAACATTGTGTAAATTTTATATATATATATATAACACAATATGATCACTACGGGAGCATTAGCTAACACCTCTCTCATGTCACATAATTATTTCTTCTTTGTATTGAGAACAGTTAAGATCTAGTCTCTTAGGAACTTTAAATCATATAACACAGTTTTGTTGTCTATAATCACTATGTTCTGCCTTAGATTTCCAGAATTTATTTACTTACTACTTGCAAATTTTTACCCTTAAACAACATCTCCCCAGGTCCTCCAGCCCCCAACCCTTTACTGCATTACTTCAATATCTGTTTACTGTGACTTCTCTATTGACTCAGTGATGTAAAGGATGTACCAGAGAGCCATATTTAAAAGAAACTGAAGGAAGGAATAAGACAAATATTTGAAGCTAAATACTTTCACTTCAATTCCAAATATCTAAATATAACAGAGAAAGTTGGATTACAAACAACTATACAAATGCATTTTTGTAAAGTAACATATTAATAAATTGGGGTGTCAATAGCACACCCCCAGAATTTTTAAAACATTTTATTTTGGGTATTTTAAAATTTAATAGGTAATATATATAAAAATAGTAAATCCTGAAGATAGTATAGGAAAAATGGAACCCTCCTACAACATTGGTGGGAATGCAAACTGTTGCAGCCACTATGGAGAACAGTATGGAGGTTCCTTAAAAAAGTGAGAAAAAAGAGCTACCATATGACCCAGCAATCCCACTCCTGGGCTTATATTCAGAGAAAACCATAATTCAAAAAGATACATGCACCCCAATGTTCATAGCAGTGCTATTTATAATAGCCAAGACATGGAAGCAACTTAAGTTTACATCAACAGATGAATGGGTAAAGAAGATGTGGTACATATATACAATGGAATATTACTTAGCCATAAAAATCATGAAATAATTCCATTTGCAGCATCATGGATGGGCCTAGGGATTGTCATACTAAGTGAAGTATACCAGACAAAGAAATACAAGTATATGATATCACTAAATATGTGGAATCTATAAAATACAAATGAACTTATTTAAAAAACAGAAACAGACTCACATAGACATAGAAACAAACTTATGGTTACCAAAGTGGAGGAGAGATGAATTAGGCATAGGGATTAACAGATATGTGCTACTATATATAAACCAGGTAAAAACAAGGATTTACTGTATAGTACAGGGAACTCTATTCAGTATATTATAATAACCTATAATGGAAAAGAATATGAGAAAGAATATGTATATATATTTACAACTGAATCACTTTGCTGTATACCTGAAACTAACACAATATTGTAAGTCAACAATGTGCTGTGCTCAGATCACTCAGTCGTGTCTGACTCTTTGTGACCTTTTGGACTGTAGCCCACCAGGCTCCTCTATCCATGGGATTTTTCAGGAAAGAATACTGGAGTAGGTTGTTATTTCCTCCTCCATGGGATCTTCCTGGTCCAGGGATCGAACCAATGTCTCCTGTGTCTCCTGCATTGCAGGCAGATTCTTTACCACTGAGCCATCAGTGAAAAGGTAATGTATACTCCTAATTAAAAAAACAAAACAATACAGAAGTATATAAAGTAAAGCCCCAAATCACCTTAACCTCCCTCCTAATCCCACTCTCAGGCAGTAACCAGATTTAATAATTTGATGTGTTGTGAGCATGCCTTTTGATTTCTGAAAAATTATCTACAATTTCCATTAAAAGACTGTTATGAAACTCACAATTGGCAGTTATTATGACAGTGAATCCAGGTGTTGGTAAATGTTTTGCATTTAGTGTGTTTTTTTCTCAGAGCATGTCTTTGTAATAATTTACATGCAGAGTTCAAAGGGCCATACAGATTTCATATGGTTCTTCCTACTTGAGGAAGCCTTTTCTTTTCCTTTTTCTTCCTTTCATATAGTCACTCACATTTATTTGTTCCAATATGTATTGAGTGCCTACAATATATCTGGCACTAGGAATATAATCATGAACAAGACAGACACAGTCCCTGGTCTCCTTACAGGTTAAAGGTAAGAACCCCAAAGGGAAGAGACAAATACACAGTTTTAACTCAAGGTATGACAGAGTAGTATGACAGAATGTGCCTCTTAAAATTAAGTCTTGTGATTCTGGCCAAATTGCAGTCTGGTCCTACACCAGACCCACTAAATCTGGAGAGTGGATGCTAGGCATTTGGATTTTAATAGGCTCCCAGGTGGCTCCAATGGGAGTATTTTATTTTGGTGACATATAGAGGCAGAGGAGAACAATAGGGAGTATGTATGTGGGAGTAAGTTTGTTTAAAGGGAGTCAAGGAAGACTTCTGCAAACAATATGTCTATATTGAGACCTGAATAATGAGTCAGGACTAACTAGGCAATTGGAATTTTGGGGTGGGGAGGTGGGTAAGTGCAAAAGAAGAGAGACTTGCCTGAATCTGAGAGGGAGAGGGCCTACACTCAGGAAATGAAAGAAGTTCAATATGGCTAAAGAGTACAGTTTGAGGTGGGTAAGTAAATGGCAGGTGAATAAGAACCCCTTTGGAAAGAGTAGTTTGAGGTGACAACCAAGGCTAGTACCACAGGAATTGTTAACATTTAGGGGAAGTGAGGAGGAGGTCAAGAAGACTAACAAGGGCCATTCAACAATTTTCTGTCATGTCCTTGTCATATAGTTTTTCCCACTTATATATATATATATCATTTTTTTCTCTAAACATAAAAATAACCCCTTACATTTTTACTCTCATACGTTTTTTTTTCTTTCAAATGGACTGTCACAACAAATCTATGAGATATGTTGGGCAGATATTAGTATTTCCATTTTACTAATGAGAAAATTATGGCTCATAGAAGTTAAATTTCTTAAAGCCTCAAAGTTACTAAGAAGCATAAAATTGATCCTTGACTTAGATTTTTTTATGTTTGTTATGATTTGTTTTGGGGTATGTTGTTCAATGTTCTTATACTCCCTATTCCCCTATTTGAGGGTTTTTAAAATTCTGACTTTATCCTCCAAAATTCTATACGTTCGAGCCAAATGAAAGCCATTACACTGTTGAAAATATCATCACCAATGTAGTGATGATGGCACAGGGCACAGCAACTTAAGTAAGACCTACTTTTTTTCACCCCTCTCTATGATGGGTAACTTTAAAGTGTTTCTTTCTTTTTTTTTTTAACAAGCTTGTAGAAGAAAAGGAATGTGTTGACATTATAGTACATGTTGCAAAATCAGCAGCACTTTGTGAGTACTTATTAACTAAGTACAATATTCATAGTAATAGCCTTTTCTATAACAGCCCAAGATACTATAAAAGATAATTTATTGCTATGATTTTCAAAGTTCAAGTGAAGCAGAATGCTTTCATAAAACATCATTGACATAAACTCAGTTTCTGGAAATGTGCTTCCTTTAACTTTGAAACTGTTAGTCACTCAGTCATGTCTGACTCTTTGCAATCCCATGGACTGTAGCCTCCTCTGTCCATGGAATTCTCCAGGCAAGAATACTGGAGCAGGTTGCCATTTCCTTCTCCAGGGGATCTTCCTCGCCCAGGGATTGAACCCAGGTCTCCCATATTGCAGGTGGATTCTTTACCACTTGAACCACCAAGGAAGTCCTTTAACTTTGCTTCCTTCTATTTGCATATTTCTTACTAACTCCAAAGAGAACTGAATTCTCAGGTTCATCAATTTTGTTATTTTCTTTGGTCTGCTTTCATTTAAGAGTTATGTTCTTAAGAGCTTCTAACTTTACTTTTCATTTTCTCCAAGAATACTACTTCTTCATTAGAGCTGGAGAAAGATTGTTGTTATTTCTCTTTTGGAGTTGGGATTCCTTTTAAACTGGGGACATTTCAGGAAGACAATAACTAAGTGGTTAAAGGTTAATAAGATTAGTGTTCCCTATAATTAATGGGGAAAGAATTTAAAATTTCTCTGGGGCCACAGCTGTAGTATCAGTCCCTTGCCTCTCCCGTACTCTGGAGGGAGAAACTTTCCCAGAGAGCTAGTGCAGGAATAGGGAAAATTGAAAAGACTAGAAAAGTAAAATTATAATAATATTTAGTTGGGTTATTAGGTAGTTTAAAATGAGGACTCTTTGAAGGGGAGAAAGCAAGATTTAAATTACATTAAATTAATGTGGGGATGGGGGGGGGCGGTCCTAAGATGGCAGAGGAATAGGATGGAGAGACCATTTTCTCTCCCACAAATTCAGTGAAAGGTCATTTGAACACTGAGTAAATTCCACAAAACAACTTCTGAACACTGGCAGAGGACACCAGGCACCCAGAAAGGCAGCTCATTGTCTTCGAAAGGAGGTAGGACAAAATATAAAAGATAAAAAGAGAGACAAAAGAGTTAGGGATGGAGACCTGTCCCAGGGAGGGAGTCATAAAAGAGGGGAAGTTTCCAAACACCAGGAAACCCTCGCACTGACAGGTCTGTGGGGAGTTTTGGAATCTCAGAGAGCAACATAACTGGGAGGAAAAATAAATAAATAAATAAAACCCACAGATTATGTGCCTAATGGCAACTCCCAGCAGAGAAGTAACCCAGACTCTTGCATCCACCACAAGCAAGTGGGGGCTGAACATAGAGGCACACGGGCTGCATTGCTTAGGGTAGGGACTGGGCCTGAATACCCTGAGGACAATCTGAGGGAATTAACGTGAGATAGCAACCCAAACTGTGGGATAGCAAGAGAGAGAGGGAAAAAAGAGAGAGAGAGAGAGAAAAAAAACTCTCCCATGAAAAGCTGTAACCTAAGGCACTGTTGGGCCCGCTCACAGAACAAAGGAGTGAGCAAATACCAGAGGAGAGCTAGCCAGCTGAGGACTGGCCCATCCCCCGCCGGAGGCAGGGAGGCAGGCAGGTGACAGCCAGAGCTGGAAAAAGACATCATCTACCAAACTGCAAGCAGGCTCTCCTTTTCTAACCAACTCTTTCTGTCCTGGACGATTGACATGCGCCGGGAGGGTCACAGCCAGAGATCAGCTCCCCAGAGGAGACACACTGGACACCTGAGATGGCGCTCCCAATGCTCACCTAGGAAACCAAGCGGCTAGGACCGGGGAGGTGATAAGATGCACCACCCCACCTGAGGAGAGTGTGCTTGCCAAACACCTGGTCGCCTGAGCAGCTCAGACCTGGGAAGGGCACAAAATGCAGGCCCAACCAAGTGTGCACCTTCATGGAGTACCCGAGAACCTGAACCTGAGCAGCTTAGACCTGGGAAGTGCACGCAACCCAGGATGTGCTTTAGACAGTTCCCTTGCAGAGCAACCTGGAGCCTGAGCAGTGTAGACTGGGAAAGCACATAGGCCGTGAGCGGGGGCAAACCCAGTGTGGCCTAGACACTGTGAGCACTCCCCACACATGCCAGTGATATTGGTTTGCAGTGTTCTTCCCTCCCCACAGCACAACTGAACAAGTGAGGCTAAAAAAGTTGACAACCTTTGCCCCTTTGTGTCAGGGCAGCAATTAGACACTGAGGAGACTTGCAAACAGAAGAAGCCAAAATAAACAGAGAGAACTGCTTTGGAAGTGACAGGTGTAACAGATTAAAACCCTGTAGTTAGCACCAACTACATTGGAAGGGGCCTATAGACGTTGAGAAGTATAAGCTGGAACAAGGAACTATCTGAAACTGAACTGACCCCACACTGCCCACAAGAGCTCCAGAGAAATTCCTAGATATATTTTTATTATTATCATTTTTTTTTTAATTTTTAAAATTAAAAAAAATAGTCCTTTATTACTTCTTTAATTTTCATTTTTATAACCTACAAATACCTTGCAAAAAAAAGGACCCTATTTTTAAAGAAAATTTCATGAATATTTTTTATAATTTTTGTGATTTTGTTTTGGTTTTTTTTAATTTTTTTTTTGAGTCTAACCTCTAGATTTTTAATCTTTGCTTTTTGGTATTTGTTATCAATTTTTTACCTTTAAAAACCCAATCTTCAGTACCCATTTTTACTTGGGAGCGAGATTACTGGCTTGATTGCCCTCTCCTCCTTTTGACTCTCCTTTTTATCCCCTAGGTCACCTCTATCTCCTCCCTCCCCCTTCTCATCTCTAGCCAACTCTGTGAATCTCTTTGGGTATTCCAGGCTGTGGAGAACACTTAGGGAACTGATTACTGGCTAGATGTCTCTCTCCTTTTGACTCCTCCTCTTCTCCTCCTGGTCACCTCTGTCTCCTTCCTCCCTCTTCTCTTCTCTATGTAACTCTGTGAAACTCTCTGAGTGTTCCAGTGTGGAGAGAACATAGAGATTTGATTACTGGCTAGATTGCTCTCTCCCCTTTTGACTCCCCCTCTTCTCCACCTGGTAATCTCTATCTCCCTTGTCCCTCTTCTCTTCTCCATGTAACTCAGTGAACCTTTCTGGGTGGAGAATCTTTTCTCTATTAACCTAGATGTTTTATCATTGGTGCTGTATGGATGGAGAAGTCTTGAGTCTACTGTAAGAATAAGACTGAAAACTAGAGGCAGGAGGCTTAAATTCAAAACCTGAGAACACCAGATAACTCCTGACTCCAGGGAACATTAATTGATAAGAGCTCATCCAAAAGACTCCATACCTACACTGAAACCAAGATCACCCAAGAGCCAACAAGTTCCAGAGGAAGACATACCATGCAAATTCTCCAGCAACACAGGAACATGGCCCTGAGCTTTAATATACAGGCTGCCCAAAGTCACACCAAACACATAGACATATCAAAACTCACTACTGAACACTTCATTGCACTCCAGAGAGAAGAAATACAGCTCCACCCACGAGAACACGACACAAGCTTCCCAAACCAGGAAACTTTGACAAGCCACTCGTTCAATCCCACCCACAGGGAGGAACCTTCACAATGAAGAGGAACCACAAACTGCCAGAATACAAAAAGGCCACCCCAAACACAGCAATCTAAACAAGGTGAAAAGGCAAATAAATACTCAGCAGGCAAAGGAACAGGATAAATGCCCACCAAACCAAACAAGAGGAGGAGATAAGGAGTTTACCTGAAAAAGAATTCAGAATAGTGATAGTAAAAATGATCCAAAATCTTGAAAACAAAATGGAGTAACAGATAAATAGCCTGGAGACAAGGATTGAGAAGATGCAAGAAATGTTTAACAAGACCTAGAAGAAATATAAAAGAATCAATCAATAATGAATAATGCAATAAATGAGATAAAAAACACTCTGGAGGGAACCAATAGTAGAATAATTGAGGCAAAAGATAGGATAAGTGAGATGGAAGATAGAATGGTGGAAATAAATGAAGGAGAGAGAGAGAAAAAAAAAGAATTAAAAGAAATGAGGACAACCTCAGAGACCTTTGGGACAATGTCAAACGCCCCAACATTTCAATCATAGGAGTCCCAGAAGAAGAAGACAAACAGGAAGGCCATGAGAAAATACTTGAGGAGATAATAGTTTAAAACTTCCATAAAATGGGGAAGGAAATAGCCACCCAAGTCCAAGAAACCCAGAGAGTCCCAAACAGGATAAACCTAAGGCAAAACAAACCAAGACACATATTAATTAAATTTACAAGGATCAAATACAAAGAGCAAATATTAAAAGCAGCAAGGGAAAGACAACAATTAACACACAAGGGGATTCCCATAAAGATAACAGCTGATCTTTCAATAGAAACTCTTTGGGCAAGAAAGGAATGGCAGAACATACTTAAAGGGATGAAAGAGAAAAACATACAGCCCAGATTACTGTACCCAGCAAGGATCTCATTCAAATATGAAAGAGAAATCAAAATCTTTACAGACAAGCAAAAGTTGAGAGAATTCAGCACCACCAAACCAGCTCTTCAACAAACGCTAAAGGATCTCCACCAGACAGGAAACACAGAAAAGGTTTATAAACTCGAACCCAAAACAACAAAGTAAATGGCAATGGGACGATGCTCATCAATAATTACCTTAAATGTAAATAGGTCGAATGCTGCAACCAAAAGACAAAGACTGGCTGAATGGAGACAAAAGCAAGACCCCTATACAAGCTGTCTACAAGAGACCCACCTGAAACCTAGGGACACATACAGACTGAAAGTGAAGGGCTGGAAAAATATATTTCACACAAATGGAGACCAAAATAAAGCAGGAGTAGCAATACTCATATCAGATAAAATAGACTTTGAAATAAAGGCCATGAAAAGAGACAAAGAAGGACACCACATAATGATCAAAGGATCAATCCAAGAAGAAGATATAACAATTATAACTATATATGCACCCAACATAGGAGCACCGCAAAATGTAAGGCAAATGCTAACAAGTATGTAAGGTGAAATTAACAGTAATACAATAAGAGTGGGAGACTTTAATACCCCACTCACACCTATGGATAGGTCAACTAAACAGAAAATTCAAAGGAAACACAAACTTTAAATGATACAATGGAACAGCTAAACCTAATTGACATCTATAGGACATTTCACCTCAAAACAAGAAATTTTACCTTTTTCTCAAGTGTACACGCAACATTCTCTAGGATAGATCACATCCTGGGCCATAAATCTAGGCTTGGTAAATTCAAAAAAATTAAAATCATTCCAAGCATCTTTTCTGATTACAATGCAGTAAGATTAGATGTCAACTACAGGGGGAAAAAGTATTAAAAATTCCAACATATGGAGGCTAAACGACACGCTTCTGAATAACCAACAAATCACAGAAGAAATAAAAAAAGAAATAAAAATATGCACAGAAATGAATGAAAATGATAACAAGACAATCCAAAATCTATGGGACTCAGTAAAAGCAGTGTTAAGGAGAAGGTTCATAGCGACACAAGCTTACCTCAAGAAACAAACAAACAAACAAAAAAGTCAAATAAATAACCTAACTCTACACCTAAAGCAACTAGAAAAGGAAGACATGAAGAACCCCAGGGTTAGTAGAAGGAAAGAAATCATGAAAATTAGGGCAGAAATAAATGCAAAAAGAAAGAAAAGAGACCATAGCAAAAATCAACAAAGCCAAAAGCTGCTTCTTTGTGAAGATAAATAAAATAGACAAAGCATCAGCCAGATTCATCAAGAAACAAAGGGAGAAAAATCAAATCAACCAAATTAGAAATGAAAATGGAGAAATCACAACAGACAACACAGAAATACAAAGGATCATAAGAGACTACTATCAGCAACTATATGCCAATAAAATGGACAACTTGGAAGAAATGGACAAATTCTTAGAAAAGTATAACTTTCCAAAACTGAACCAGGAAGAAATAGAAAATCTTGATGGACCCATCACAAGCATGGAAATCAAAACTGTAATTGGAAATCTTCCACCAAACAAAATCCCAGGACCAGGCAGCTTCATACCTGAATTCTACCAAAAATTTAGAGAAGAGCTAACACCTATCTTACTCAAACTCTTCCAGAAAATTGCAGATGAAGGCAAACTGCCAAACTCATTCTATGAGGCCACCATCACCCTAATACCGAAACCAGACAAAGATGCAACAATAAAAAAAAGAAAACTACAGGCCAATATCACTGCTGAACATAGAAGCAAAAATCCTTAACAAAATTCTAGTAAACAGAATCCAACAACATGTTAAGAAGATCATACATGATGACCAAGTGGGCTTTTATCCCAGGAATGCAAGGATTCTTTAATATCTGTAAATCAATCAATATAATACACCACATTAACAAATTGAAAGATAAAAACCATATGATTATCTCAATAGATGCAGAGAAAGCCTTTGACAAAACTCAACATGCATTTATGATAAAAACCCTCCAGAAAGCAGGCATAGAAGGAACATACCTCAACATAATAAAAGCTATTTATGACAAACCCATAGCAAACATTATTCTCAATGGTGAAAAATTGAAAGCATTTCCCCTAAACTCAGGAACACAAGGGTGCCCACTCTCACCAGTATGATTCAACATAGTTTTGGAAGTTTTAGCCACAGCAGAGAAGAAAAAGAAATAAAAGGAATCCAGATTAGAAAAGAAGACATAAACCTCTCACCGTTTGCAGATGACATGGTCCTCTACATAGAAAACCCTAAAGACTCCACCAGAAAATTACTAGAGCTAATCAATGAATATAGTAAAGTTGCAGGATATAAAACCAACAGACAGAAATCCCTTGCATTCATATACACTAACAATAAGAAAACAGGAAGAGAAATTAAGGAAACATTTCATTCACCATGACAATGAAATGAATAAAATAATAGGAATAAATCTACCTAAAGAAACAAAAGACCTATATATAGGAAACTACAAAACACTGATGAAAGAAATCAAAGATGACACAAAGAGATGGAGAAATATACCGTGTTCATGGATTCAAAGAATCAATATAGTGAAAATGAGTATACTACCCAAAGCAATCTATAGATTCAATGCAATCCCTATCAAGCTGTCAACGGTATTTTTCACAGAACTAGAACACATGATTTCACAATTTATATGGGGGAGAAAAAAAAAAAAAACGAATGGCCAAAACAATCTTGAGAAAGAAGAATGGAACTGGAGGATCAACCTGCCTGACTTCAGGCTATACTACATAGCAACTGTCATCAAGACAGTATGGTACTGGCACAAAGACAGAAATATAGATCCATGGAACAAACTAGAAAATCCAGAAATAAATCCATGCACCGATGGACACCTTATCTTTAACAAAGTTTGCAAGAATATACAATGGAGAAAAAAAATCTCTTTAACAAATGGTGCTGGAAAAACTGGTCAGCCACTTGTAAAAGAATGAAACTAGAACACTTTCCAACACCATAGACAAAAATAAACTCAAAATGGATTAAAGATCTAAACATAAGACCATGAAGTATAAAATTCTTAGAGGAAAACATAGGCAAAACACTCTCTGACATAAATCACTGCAGGATCCTCTATGACCCACTTCCAAGAGCAATGGGAATAATAGCAAAAATAAACAAATGGGACATAATTAAACTTAAAAGCTTTTTCACAACGAAGGAAACTATAAGCAAAGTGAAAATATTGCCTTCAGAATGGGAGAAAATAATAGCAAATGAAGCAACTGACAAAGAATCTCAAAAATATACAAGCAGCACCTGTAGCTCAATTCCAGAAAAATAAGCGACCCAATCAAAAAATGGGCCAAAGAACTAAACAGACATTTCTCCAAAGAAGACATACAGATGACTAACAAACAATGAAAAGATGCTCAACATCACTCATTATCAGAGAAATCCAAATCAAAACCACAATGAGGTACCATCTCACGCTGGTCATAAAGGCTGCTATCAAAAAGTCTCCAAACAATAAATGCTGGAGAGGGTGCAGAGAAAAGGGAACCCTCTTACACTGTTGGTGAGAATGCAAACTAGTACAGTCACTATGTGGAACAGTGTGGAGATTCCTTAAAAAACTGGAAATAGAACTGCCATATGACCCAGTAATCTCAGTGCTGGGCATACACACTGAGGAAACCAGAATTGAAAGAGATGCATGTACCCCAATGTTCATCACAGCACTGTATATAATAGCCTGGACATAGAAGCAACCTAGATGTCCATCAATTGATGAATGGATAAGAAAGCTGTGGTACATATACACAATGGAATATTACTCAGCCATTAAAAAGAATACATTTGAATCAGTTCTAATGAGGTGGATGAAACTGGAGCCTATTATACAGAGTGAATTTAGTCAGAAAGGAAAACACCAATACAGTATAGTAACACATATATATGGAATTTAGAAAGTCGGTAATGATGACCCTATATGTGAGGCAACAAAAGAGACACAGATGTATAGAACAGTCTTTTGGACTCTGTGTGAGAAGGCGAGGGTGGGATGATCTGAGAGGATAGCATTGAAATATGTATAGTATCATATAGCATCATATGTGAGACAGGGTGCTCAGGGTTGGTGCACTGGGGTGACCCTGAAGGATAGGATAAGGAGGGAGGTGGGAGGGGGGTTCAGGATGGGACACATATATAAACCCATGGCTTATTCATGTCAATGTATGGCAAAAACCACTACAATATTTTTAAATAATTAGCCTCCAATTAAAATATATAAATTAAAAAATAGGAAAGAAAAGAAAAAATAAATAAAAATGAAAATCACTGCCTACCAAAATAAATAAATAAATAAATAAAGCGGGGATAAGTTATTTCTTAAATATTTCCTGAATCATTGTATTCTAGTACTTGGATTTTTCCCTTTTAGTCTTTTTTTTAAATTGAAGAACAGTTGTTTCATGTATACAACAAAGTAATTCTGTTTCATATATATATGTGTGTGTGTGTGTGTGTGTGTGTGTGTGTGTATATTCAGATTCTTTTCCATTGTAGGTTATTATAAGATACTGAATATAGTTCCCTGCAATATACAGTATGGCCTTTTTGTTTATTTTATATGCAGGAGTGTATCTGTATTAACCCCGAGGTCCTAATATATTTCTCCTCTGATTTCCCCTTTGGTAACCAGGAATTTGTTTTCTGTCTGTCTCTTTCTGTTTTAAAAATAAGTTAATTTGTATTGTTTTCAAAGATTCCACATGTAAGTGATATCAAATGATACTTTTCATTCTCTGTATGACTTACTTCACCTAGTAGGATCATCTTAGGTCCACCCATCCATGTTGCTGCAAGTGGCATTATTTCATTCCACTTTATTGCATAGTAGAATTCCATTGTATATATGTGCTATGCATTCTTTATTACTTATCTGTTGATAGGCACAGGTTGCTTCCATGTCTTGGCAATTATTAATAATGCTGCTATGAACATTATGGTACATGTACCTTCTTGAATAAGAGTTATTGTCTTTTCATGATATATGCCAAGGGTAAGATTGCTGGATCATATGGTAGCTATGGGCTTCCCAGATGTTGCTGGTTGTAAAGAGCTCACCTTCCAATTCAGGAGATGTAAGAACCACGGGTTCAGTCCCTGTGTTGGGAAGATCCCCTGGAGGAGGGAATACTCCAGTATTCTTGCCTGGAGAATCTCATGGACAGCGAACCCTGGCAGACTACAGCCCATAGGGTCAGAAAGAGTCAAACATGTCTGAAGCAACCTAGCCTGCATCATGCATGCATGGTAGCTATATTTTTAATTATTAAAAGAAATTCCATACTATCAGTTTACTTGGATTTTTCCCTTTAGTATTTTTTAAAAATCAGGTATAGTTGATTTAAAATATTGTGTTGGATTCAAATGTACAGCATAGTGATAAAAGCTTTTGCAGATTATATTCCATTATAAGTTATTACAAGATCTTTTCAATTTTTTTCACTTAATTTAAAAATACATTTATCCTAATTTTACTCTTTGATATTAAAATAAAATGGAAAAAAACTGTAAAATTTAAATATCGTGCCTTGAGAACCTCATGAACAGTATGAAAAGGTAAGAAGATAGGACACTGAAAGATGAACTCCCCAGATCGGTAGGTGCCCAATATGCTACTGGTGATCAGTGGAGAAATAACTCAAGAAATAATGAAAGGATGCAGCCAAAGCAAAAACAACACCCAGTTGTAGATGGGACTGGTGATAGAAGCAAGGTTCAATGCTGTAAAGAGCAATATTGCATAGGAACCTGGAATGTTAGGTCCATGAATCAAGGCAAATTGGAAGTGGTCAAACAGGAGATAGCAAGAGTGCACACTGACATTCTAGGAATCAGTGAGCTAAGATGGACTGGAATGGGTGAATTTAACTGAGATGACCATTATATCTACTACTGTGGGCAGGAATCCCTTTGAAGAAATGGAGGAGCCATCATAGTCAACAAAAGAGTCTGAAATACAGTACTTGGATGCAATCTCAAAAACAACAGAATGAACTCTGTTCATTTCCAAGGCAAACCATTCAATATCAGGGTAATCCAAGTCTATGCCCTGACTAGTAATGCTGAAGAAGCTGAAGTTGAACAGTTCTATGAAGACCTACAAGACCTTCTAGAACTAATACCCAGAAAAGATGTCCTTTTCATTATAGGGGACTGGAATGCAAAAGTAGGAAGTCAAGAAACACCTGGAGTAACAGGCAAATTTGGCCTTGGAGTACAGAATGAAGCAGGGCAAAGTCTAATAGAGTTCTGCCAAGAGAACTCACTGGTCATAGCAAACACCCTCTTCCAACAACACAAGAGAAGACTCTACACATGGACGTTACCAGATGGTCAACACCAAAATCATATTGATTATATTCTTTGCAACCAAAGGTGGAGAAGCTCTATACAGTCAGCAAAAACAAGACTGGGAGCTGACCGTGGCTCAGATCATGAATTTCTTATTGCCAAATTCAGAGTGAAATTAAAGAAAGTGGAGAAAACCACTAGACCATTCAGGTATGGCTTAAATCAAATCCCTTATGACTATACAATGGAAGTGAGAAATAGATTTAAGGGACTAGATCTGATAGACAGAGTGCCTGATGAACTACGGACAGAGGTTCATGACATTGTACAGGAGACAGGAATCAAGATCATCACCAAGAAAAAGAAATGCAAAAAAACAAAACGGCTGTCTGAGGAGGCCTTACAAATAGCTGTGAAAAGAAAGGAAGCAAAAATCAAAGGAGAAAAGGAAAGATATTCCCATTTGGATGCAGAGTTCCAAAGAATAGCAAGGAGAGATAAGACAGCCTTCCCCAGTGATCAATGCAAAGAAATAGAAGAAAATAATAGAATGGGAAAAACTAGAGATCTCTTCAAGAAAATTAGATACCAAAGGAATATTTCATGCAAAGATAGGCTCAATAAAGGACAGAAATGGTAGGGGCCTAATAGAAGCAGAAAACATTAAGAAGAGGTGGCAAGAACACACAGAAGAACTGTACAAAAAAGATCTTCATGACCCAGATAATCACAATGGTGTGATCACTCACCTAGAGCCAGACATCCTGGAATGTGAAGTCAAGTGGGCCTTAAGAAGCATCACTACGAACAAAGCTAGTGGAAGTGATGGAATTCCAGTTGAGCTATTTCAAATCCTGAAAGATGATACTGTGAAAGTGCTGCACTCAATATGCCAGCAAATTTGGAAAATGCAGCAGTGGCCACAGGACTGGAAAAATCAGTTTTCATTCCAATCACTAAGAAAGGCAATGCCAAAGAATGCTCAAACTACCGCACAATTGCACTCATCTCACACGCTAGTAAAGTAATGCTCAAAATTCTCCAAGCCAGGCTTCAGCAATACGTGAACCATGAACTTCCCTATGTTTAAGCTGATTTTAGAAAAGGCAGAAGAACCAGAGATCAAATTTCCAACATCCGCCGGATCATCGAAAAAGCAAGAGAGCTCCAGAAAAACATCTATTTCTGCTTTATTGACTATGCCAAAGCCTTTGACTGTGTGGATCACAATAAACTTTGGAAAGTTCTGAAAGAGACAGGAATACCAGACCACCTGACCTGCCTCTTGAGAAACCTGTATGCAGGTCAGTAAGCAACAGTTAAAACTGGACATGGAACAACAGACTGGTTCAAAATAGGAAAAGGGGTACGTCAAGGCTGTATATTGTCACCCTGCTTATTTAACTTATATGCAGAGTACATAATGAGAAATGCTGTGCTGGAGGAAGCACAAGCTGGAATCAAGATTGCCGGGAGAAATATCAATAACCTCAGATATGTAGATGACACCATCCTTATGGCAGAAAGTGAAGAAGAACTAAAGAGCCTCTTGATGAAAGTGAAAGAGGAGAGTGGAAAAGTTGGCTTAAAGCTCAACATTCAGAAAACTAACATCATGGCATCTGGTCCCATCACCTCATGGCAAATAGATGGGAAAACAATGGAAACAGTGGCTGACTTCATATTTCAGGGCCCCAAAATCACTGCAGATGGTGGTTGCAGCCATGAAATTAAAAGACACTTACTCCTTTGAAGGAAAGTTATGACCAACCTAGACAGCATATTAAAAAGCAGAGATATTACTTTGCCAACAAAGGTCTGTCTAATCAAGGCTATGGTTTTTCCAGTTGTCATGTATGGATGTTAGTTGGATTATAAAGAAAGGTGAGCACTGAAGAATTGGTGCTTTTGAACTGTGGTGTTGGAGAAGACTCTTGAGAGTCCCTTGGACTGCAAAGAGATCCAAGCAGTCCATCCTAAAGGAGACCAGTCCTGGGTGTTCATTGGTAGGACTGATGTTGAAGCTGAAACTCCAATATTTTGGCCACCTGATGTAAGAGCTGACTCATTTGAAAAGACCCTGATGCTGGGAAAGATTGAGGGTGGAGGATAAGGGGGCGACAGAGGATGAGATGGTTGGATGGCATCACCAACTTAATGGACATGGGTTTGGGTGGACTCAGGGAGTCGGTGATGCACAGGGAGGCCTGGCGTGCTGCGGTTCATGGGGTTGCAAAGAGTGGGACACGACTGAGTGCCTGAACTGAACTGAACTGAACTGAATTGCTATTAATGGTATCAAAAATCCCTTTTAAGGAAAGTTTTTCTTCATCAATTTCCTCTGGTTCTCCTTAAGATATTTGAAGAGTTAGAATAAAGATACTTTTTTTTTTTTAACATGAAAAGGAAGTTCTAACAGACACTCCCTGGGTATTTGCTGAAACTTGTATACTAATGAAGATCATTTGCCTAAGAGTCCTATATATAAAATGCCAAGTAGTTGAGCATGTCTTTTTAGTGGTTCCTCCTATAAGGAGGAGGATAGAAATTAATCTTTTATTTATATACTGCTAAATTTTTAAGAGATTCCCAATATCCCGGTGGTACTTTTGTAACTTTCTAATATATATATTACAAAATACACATATATTTAAACTGGAGTATAATTGCTTTACAGTGTTGTGTTGATGTTGTTATTTAGTCACTCAGTAGTGTGACTCTTTGTGACCCTATGGACTGCAGCATGCCAGTCTTCCCTGTCCTTCACTATGTCCTGGAGTTTGTTCAAACTCATGTCCTTTGAGTCGATGATTGCCTCCAAACATCTCACCCTCTGTCACCCTCTTCTCCTCCTGCCGTCAATCTTTCCCAGCATTAGGGTCTTTCCCAATGAGTTGATTCTTCACATCAAGTGGCCAAAGTATGGGAGCTTCAACCTCAGCATTAGTCCTTGCAATGAATATTCAGGGATTAATTCCTTTAGGATTGACTGTTTTCATCTCTTTGCTATCCAAGGGACTCTCAAGCGTCTTCTCTAACACCACAGTTCCAAAACATCAGGTTTTTGGCACTCAGCCTTCTTTATGGTCCAACTCTCACATCTGACATGACTACTGGAAAAACCATAGCTTTGACTCTATGGACCTTTGTCAGCAAAGTGATGTCTGTGCTTTTTAATATGCTGTCTAGGTTGGTCATAGCTTTCCTTCCAAGGAACAAGTGTCTTTTAATTTCATGGATGCAGTTACTGTCAGCAGTGATTTGCGAGCTCAGTGCAACTATGAACAATGCCTTATAGGGCCACCCAAGACAGATTGGTCATAGTGGAGAGTTCTGGCAAAACATGGTCCATTAGAGAAGGGAATAGCAAACCACTTCAGCATTTTTGCTTTGAGAATCCCATGAAGAGTATAAAAAGGTAAGAAGATGTGACACTGAATGGTAGACCCACCCCACCCCCCAGGTTGGTAGGTGTCCAATGTGTTACTAGGGAAGAGTGGAGAAATAGCTCCAGAAGGAATGAAGAGGCTGAGCCAAAACAGAAATGACGCCCAGTTGTGGATGTGTCTAGTGGTGAAAATAAAGTCAGATGCTGTAATGAACAATGTTGTGTTAGCTTCTGCTATACAACAAAGTGAATCAGCTATATGTATACATATATACCCTCACTTCTGGACTTCACTCCCCCTCTCCCATCCATCTAGGTCACCACAGAGCCCCGAGTTGAGCTCCCTGGGCTATACAGCAGGTTCCCTCTTGCTATCTGTTTTACAAATGGCAGTGCACATATGTCAATCCCAATCTCCAAGTTCATTCTCATTCCCCTATTCCATGTTCACTTATCCATTCTATATGCTTGTGTCTCTATTCCTGCCCTGCAAATAGGTTCATCTGTACCATACTTTTGATTCCACATATATGTGTTGACATATGATATTTATTTTTCTTTTTCTGACTTACTTCACTCTGTATGACAGACTATAGGTCAATCCCTGTCTCTACAAATGACACAATAGCATTCCTTTCTATGGCCAGGTAATATGCCATTGTATATATGGAACACATCTTCCTTATCCATTCATCTGTTGATGGACATTTAGGTTGCTTCCATGTCCTGGCTACTGTAAATTGTGCTACAATGAACATTAAGGTGCATGTGTCTTGAATTATGGTTCCCTCAGGATATATTCCCAGTAGTGGGATTGCTGGGTGATATGGTAGTCCTATTTTTAGTTTAATAAGGAATCTCCATACCGTTCTCCATAGTGGCTGGATCAATTTACATTCCCACCAACAGTGCAAGAGTGTTCCCTTTTCTCCACACCGCCTCCAGCATTTATTCTTTGTAAATTTTTTGATGATGGCCATTCTGACCAGTATAAGATGATACCTCATTATAGTTTTGATAATAATAATAATCTAATAATTAGCGATGTTGAGCATATTTTCATGTGCCTCTTGGCCATTGGAATGTCTTCTTTGGAGAAATATCTATTAGATCTTCTGCCCATTTTATGATTAGGTTTCTTTTTCTTTTCTTTTCTTCTTTTTTTTTTTTTTTTGATGTTGAGATTTGTGAGTTATTTGCAAATTTTGGAGATTAATCCCTTGTAAGATGCTTCAGTTGGAAATGCTTTCTGCCATTCTGAGGGCTATCTTTTTGTTTTGTTTATGGCTTCCTTTGCTGTTCAAAAGCTTTTAAGTTTAATTAGGTCCCATGTGCTTATTTTTGTTTTTATTTTCATTACTCTAGAAGATGGGTCAGAAAAGAGCTTGCTGTGATTTATGTCAAAGAGCGTTCTGCCTATGTTTTCCTGTAAGAGTTTTATATTTTCTGGTCTTACATTTAGGTCTTTAATCCATTTTGAGTTTACTTTTGTGTATGATGTTGGGGAGTGTTCTAATTTCATTCTTTTATTCCTAGCTACACAGTTTTCCTAACACCATTTATTGAAGAAACTGTCTTATTCTCATTCTATATTCTTCCCTCATTTGTCATAGATTAGGTGACCATAAGTGTGTGGGTTTATCTCTGGGCTTTCTATCCTGTTCCATTGATCTATATTTCTGTTTTTTGTGCCAGTACTATATTATCTTGATTACTGTAGCTTTGTAGTATTGTCTGAAGTTGGGGAGCCTGATTCCTCCTGCTCCATTTTTCTTTCTCAAGATTGCTTTGTCTATTTGGGGTCTTCTGTGTTTCCATACAAATTGTAAAATGTTTAGTTCTAATTCTGTGAAAAACGCCCTTGGTAATTTGATAAAGATTGCATTAAATCTGTATATTTCTTTGGATAGTATAGTCATTTTCACAATATTGATTCTTCCAATCCAAGAACATGGTATATCTCTCCATTTGTTTGTGCCATCTTTGTTTTCTTTCATCAGTGTTGTTTAGTTTTGATAGCTTACGGTGAACAGTGCTGCCGTATTCGTGGTCTCTGGAGGAGAAGATTTAACTCTGGAACAAGATAGTCTCAGTCACTTGGGGCTTTGTGTAGATTTTATTTAAAGTGAAAGTGACAGAAAAAGCTTCTGACATAGACATCAGAAGGGGGCAGGAGAATACCTGCCTCACAAGTTTATTTGGGACCTTATATACTTCTCAACTAGCTGCTGAGAATAGGTAAAAAATACCTCAAGGCTGTGAGAATTTTGCCCAGATTATTTCCTGTAACATACATCCTGGGATGACATTAGCATGAGATTAGCTGGGAACAGGTTAACCCAGAGCTCAAGGCTGCGGAAATTTTTACCCAGACCTCCCATAACGTACATCCAAAGCTTAAAAAAAAAAAAAAAAAAAAAGGTATGTCATTGAACAAGAGATACTGCTGCCTATGAGGCCTACTTGTCTAAGGCAAAAGAATGTGAAAAAGAAAGAATGTTTACCTCTTCCTTAAAGGGGCCTTAGGCTTGGACTCCTTATCAACCTGCCTAAGTTAACTCAGTTTTCTGAGTACAGGACTTTATTTATATCCTAAGGCAAGTTTATTCCTCGGTATTTTATTCTTTATATTGCTATGGGAAATGGGATTGTTTAGAATTTCCCTTCTGATATTTCATTTTATTGTATAAAAATACAAAATATTTATGTATATTAATTTTGTATTCTGCAACTTTACTGACTTCATTGATGAGTTCTAGTAGTTTTCTGATAGTGTTTTTAGGATTTTCTATGGATAATACCATGTCATCTGCAAATATCAACAGTTTTACTTCTTGTTTTCCAATTTGGATTCTTATTATTTCTTTTTCTTATTTTATTGCCATGACTAGGACTTTCAAAACTATGTTGAGTAATAGTGGCTTAGAGTGAACATCCTTGTATTACTCCTGATGTTAGACGAAATGCTTTCAGTTTTTCACCACAGAGAATGACATTTGCTGTGGGTTGGTCATATATAGCTTTTATTATGTTGAGGTAGGTTCCCTTTGTGCCCACTTTCTGGAGAAGTTTTATCATAAATGGGTGTTGAAATTTGTCAAAAGCTTTTTCTGCATCTATTGAGATGATCATATGGTTTTGTATTCTTTAATTTGTTGATATGGTTTATCAGGTTGATTGATTTGCTTATACTGAAGAAAGCTTGCATCCCTGGGACAAATCCTACTTGATCACAGTGTATGATCCTTTTAATGTATTATTGGATTCTGTTTGCTAGTATTTTGTTGAGGATTTTTGTGTCTATGTTTATCAGTGATATTGGTCTGTAATTTTCTTTTTGGTGACATCTTTGTCTGCTTTTGGTATCAGGATAATGCTGGCCTCATAGAATGAGTTGGGAATGATTTTCCTTCTGCATTTTTTGCTAGAATTTGAGAGGGATGGGTGTTAGCTCTTCTCTAAATATTTGATAGAATTCACCTGTGAAACCATCTGGTCTTGGACTTCTGTTTGTTGGAAAATTTTTAATTGCAGTTTCAATTTCATTACTTGTGATTGGAAGGTTATACTTTCTAAGAATTTGTCCATTTCTTCCAGGTTGTACTTTTCATTGGTGTGTAGTTGTTTGTAGTAGTCTTTTATGATCCTTGATATTAGGTTGGTGCAAAGGTAATTGTGGTTTCAGACTGTGAATTATGAACCATTATAATTAGGCTCAAACACATCTTTATTAATCAAAATAGGAACCATTACAATCAACACCTTTTTGCCAATGAGAAATACGTTTATTCCTGTAGCATGAAAATCCATGCTTCAGGACTTGATGAATTATTGGAAAGCACTTTCTGCTTCCTGGTGGTTGTGGAAGCATTTTCCCTGCAAAAAGTTGTTGAGATGCTAGAAAAAGTGGTAGTGGGTTCGTGAGAGGTCAGGTGAATATGGCTGATAAGGCAAAACTTTGTAGCCCAATTCATTTAACTTTTGAAGCATTGGTTTTGTGACATGCAGTTGGGTGTTGTCATGAAGAGTTGGGCCCTTTCTGTTGACCAATGCCTACTGTGGGCATTGTAGTTTTTGGTGCATTTCATCAGTTATTTAATGGTTTCATTGGGGTTCAGAAATTTGTAGTAGATCAGATGGGCAGCAGACCACCAAACAGTGATCATGACCCTTTTTTTGGTGCAAGTTTGGCTTTGGAGCTTCTCAGTCCAACCACTGAGTTGATCATCGGCAGTTGTCATATAAAATCCACTTTTCGTCACACATCACAATCCAATCAAGAAATGTTTCATTGTTGTTGCATAGAATAAAAGAAGATGACACTTCAAAACAATGATTTTTTAAAATTTTTCAGTCAGCTCATGAGGCACCCACTTATCAATATTTTTACCTTTCCAATTTGCTTCAAATCCCAAGCTATCACAGAATGGTCGATGTTGAGTTCTTTGGCAACTTCTCCTGTAGCTGTAAGAAAATCAGCTTTGATGTCAACTTCCAATGGCTGGCCACTACACTCCTCATCTTCAAGGCTCTCTTCTTTGAAAAACTTCTTGAACCACCACTGCACTGTACATTCATTGGCAGTTCCTGGCCAAATGCATTGTTGATGCTGCAAGTTGTCTCTGCTGCTTTGTAACCCATTTTGAACTTGAATAAGAAGAAGTAAAGTCAAGTCATTCAGTCGTGTCCGACTGTTTGCAACCCCGTGGACTGTAGCCTACCAGGCTCCTCCATCCATGGGATTTTCCAGGCAAGAATACTGGAGTGGGTTGCCATTTCCTTCTCCAGGGGATCTTCCCGACCCAGGGATCAAACCTCGGTCTCCCACATTGCAGGCAGACGCTTTACCCTCTGAGTCACCAGGGAAGCCCTGGTGAATAAGAAAATTGCTCAAATTTGCTTTTTGTCTAACATCATTTCCATAAACTACAATAAATATAAAATAAGCAGCAAAGAATAAATTAATCCTGGAGAATGTTCTGTATGCACTTGAGAAAAAATTGTATTCTGCTGCTTTTGGATGGCATGTTTTATAAATATCAAGTCTATCGAGTCTAACATGTCATTTAAGGCTTGTGTTTCCTTACGAATTTTCTGTCTTGATGATATGTTCATTGGTGTAAATGGGGTGTCAAAGTCCCCCACTATTATTGTGTTACTGTTGCTTTCCCTTTTATGGTAGTTAGCATTTGCCTTATATATTGAGGTGCTCATATGTTAGGTGCATATATATTTACAATTCTTATATCTTCTTGGATTGATCCTTTGATCATTATGTAGTGTTCTTCTTTGTCTCTTGTAATAATTTTTTTAAACTCCATTTTGTCTAATATGAACGTGGGAAATCTTTTGTTCATCCCCTCACTTTCAGTGTATGTGTGTCTCTGGGTCTGAAGCGGGTCTTGTGTAGACAGCATATATATATATATATATATATATATATATATATATATATATATGTATGTATGTATTCATTTTTATTTTTTTTAATATTCATTCAATCTATGTCTTTTGGTAGAAGTAATTAATTCATTTACATTTATGGTATTTATCAATATGTATATTCCTGTTACCATTTTGTTTATGGTTTTGGGTTTGTTTTTGTAGATATTTTCTTCTTCTTTTCTGTTTCCCACCTACAGAAGGCCTTGTAGCATTTGTTGCAAAGTTGGTTAGGTTGTGCTGAATTCTCATAGTGATAGCTTATGGTGAATGATGTCAGATTTGTGATCTCTTAAGATGATTTAGCTTTGCGACCAGGGACCAGGCTTGATCACTCAAGAGCTTTTGTGTAACGGAGTTTTATTAAAATATAAAAAGGAACAGAGAAAGCTTCTGACATAGATACCAGAAAGGGGACAGAGAGTGCCCCCCCTAGCTAGTCTTACCAAGTTCTTATATACTTTTACCAGAACCACTCCCACAACATACATCTTAAATTAACAAGATTAGAACTAACAATAGAAAGGTCTTACCAGACCTTTTTTCTCCCTCCTAAAATAACAAGATTAGTCAGAAAGTTCCTGTTAAAAAGGAGAAACATGTCCTTGAGCAAGATACATTGTTGCTATATAATCCATTTGTCTTTTTCTCCTCCTTGAGTGCCCCAGACTCCTTATCAACCTTCCTAAGAATTAACTCTCTCAATAACTTTTGCTTGTCTGAAATCTTTTGATTTTTCTGTAGAATCTGAATGAGATTTTTGCTAGTTTGAGTAATCTTGGTTGTAATTTTTCCCTTTCATTACTATAAATACATCCTGCCACTTTCTTCTGGCCTGCAGAGTTTCTGCTGAAAACCCAGCTGATAACTTTATTGAGATTTCCTTATGTTATTTTTTTGCATTTCCCTTGCTGTTTTTAATATTTTTTCTTTGTATTTAATTTTTGTTTACTTGATTAATACATGTCTTGGTGTGTTTCTCCCTAGGTTTATCCTGTATGAAACTTTCTGCGATTCCTGGATCTTCCTGGCTATTTCCTTTGCATGTTAGGGAAGTTTTCATCTATAATCTCTTAAAATATTTTCTCAGACCATTTCTCTTTTCTTCTTCTGGGACCTCTATAATTCAAATAATGGTGTGTTTACTCTCTGACATAAATCACAGCAGGATCCTCTATAACCCACCTCCCAGAATATTGGAAAGAAAAACAAAAATAAACAAATGGGACCTAATTAAACTTAAAAGCTTTTGCACAACAAAGGAAACTATAAGTAAGGTGAAAAGACAGTCTTCAGAATGGGAGAAAATAATAGCAAACGAAGCAACAGACAAAGGATTAATCTCAAAAATATACAAGCAACTCCTGCAGCTCAATTCCAGAAAAATAAATGACCCAATCAAAAAATGGGCCAAAGAACTAAACAGACATTTCTCCAAAGAAGACATACAGATGGCTAACAAACACATGAAAAGATGCTCAACATCACTCATTATCAGAGACATGCAAATCAAAACCACAATGAGGTACCATTACACGCCAATCAGGATGGCTGCTATCCAAAAGTCTACAAGCAATAAATGCTAGAGAGGGTGTGGAGAAAAGGAAACCCTCTTACACTGTTGGTGGGAATGCAAACTAGTACAGTCGCTATGGAGAACAGTGTGGAGATTCCTTAAAAAACTGGAAATAGAACTGCCATATGATCTAGCAATCCCACTCCTGGGCATACACACTGAGGAAACCAGATCTGAAAGAGACACATGCACCCCAATGTTCATCGCAGCACTGTTTATAATAGCCAGGACATGGAAGCAACCTAGATGCCCATCAGCAGACGAATAAGGAAGCTATGGTACATATACACAATGGAATATTACTCAGCCATTAAAAAGAATTCATTTGAATCAGTTCTAATGAGATGGATGAAACTGAAGCCCATTATACAGAATGAAGTAAGCCAGAAAGATAAAGACCAATACAGTATACTAACGCATATATATGGAATTTAAAACGATGGTAATGATAACCCTATATGCAAAACAGAAAAAGAGACACAGATATACAGAACAGACTTTGGGACTCTGTGGGAGAAGGCAAGGGTGGGATGTTCTGAGAGAATAGCATTGAAACAAGTATACTATCAATGGTGAAACAGATCTCCAGCCCAGGTTGGATGCATGAGACAAGTGCTCAGGGCTGGTGCACTGGGAAGACCCAGAGGGATGGGATGGGGAGGGAGGCGGGAGGGGGGATCGGGATGGGGAACACATGTAAATCCATGGCTGATTCATGTCAATGTATGGCAAAAATCACTACAATATTGTAAAGTAATTAGCCTCCAACTAATAAAAGTAAATGAAAAAAGTTAAGGAAAAACAAAACAAATAATGGTGTGTTTAATGTTTTCCCAGAGGTCTCTGAGACTGTCCTCATTTCTTTTCTATCTTTTTTGTTTATTCTGTTCCTTGGCAGTTTCCATCATTGTATCTTCCAGTTTGCTTATTCATTCTTCTGTCTCAATTGTTCTGCTATTGATTCCTTCTAGTGTATTTTTCATTTCAGTTATTGTATTGTTCACTGTTTATTCTTTAGGTCTTCCAGGTCCTTTTTAATCATTTCTTGCATTTTCTATATCCGTGCTTCCATTCTATTTCCAATATTTTGGATCATCTTTACTACCATTAATCTGAATTGTTTTCCATGTAGTTTGTCTATTTCCTCTTCATTTATCTGGTCTTGTATGTTTTTACCTTGCTCCTTCATCTGTAACATAGTTTTTATCACTTCATTTATTTTTTAATGGGTGGTGCTGTACTTGTCTTGGCGGTTGTTTGACATGAGGCATCCACCACTGGAGTTTCCAGGCAGTTGGGTGGAGCCAGGTCTTAATGCCAAGATGAGGACCTCTGGAAGACTTGCTCCAATTAATATTCCCTGGGGCCAGAAGTTCTCTGTTAGCCCAGAGACTTGGACTCAGTGTTCCCACCACAGAAGCTCAGGCCTGGCCTGGGAACCAAGGCCCTGAAAGTTTCACCACATGGAAAAAAAAAAATCAAAAGAGCAACAAACAGAAAAGAGAAGAGCAATAACACAGAATAAAAAGTAATGAGAAATATATTAGAAGGAATAACAGCAAAAATTAAACACCAATCCCCACCCCTTCTACCCCCGCCATGGTTGAGTTCTCTGAGGTCACATCCTACACCAAAGATGACTTCTACTGTCCCGTCTGCCAGGAGGTGTTCAAAATGCCTGTGCATATCACAGCCAGTCAGAACATTTTTTTTTTTTTTTTGTAGAAAATGTTCCCTGACCACAGTGAGAAAAAATGGAATACATTGTCCCCTCTCTCATGGAAATGTGACTTAGACGTGGGAGGGCATATCATGAACTAGACTTAAACCTTGAAAGTATGAGAAAATTTTCTTGTAGCTGCACAAAACAGATTAAATTCTATTTCATGAGACATCATTGCAAATATTATAAGAAGTATCAAGATGAATATGGTGCTTCTTCTATCATTCCAAACTTTCAGATTCCTCAAGATTCAGTATGGAACAGTAATAGGAGTGAAACATCCATATCTGATAGCACAGAAACTTATTGAAAGAATAAAAGTTCTTCTGGGCATCCCACCTTTAAGTGTCCCTTGTGTCAAAAATCAAATTTTACCAGACAGTGTTTGGTAAACAGTAATCACCTGTCTCATATATCACATATTTCATTCATTTTAACAGTAATCACCTATTTCTTATAGCTCCTGTGACGTGTCCTATTTGTGTATCTCTTCCTTGAGAGGCCCTTGGACTGCAAGGAGATCCAACCAGTCCATCCTGAAGGAGATCAGTCCTGGGTGTTCATTGGAAGGACTGATGCTGAAGGTGAAACTCCAGTACTTTGGCCACTTCATGCGAAGAGTTGACTCATTGGAAAAGACCCTGATGCTGGGAGGGATTGGGGGCAGGAGGAGAAGGGGACGACAGAGGATAAGATGGCTGGATGGCATCACCGACTCGATGGGCATGAGTTTGAATAAACTCCGGGAGCTGGTGATGGACAGGGAGGCCTGGCGTGCTGCGATTCATGGGATCGCAAAGAGTTGGACACGACTGAGTGACTGAACTGAACTCCTTAGCCAGATTACTAGAAATTTCATTAGTCATCTAAATCAAAGACATCAGTTTCATTATGGAGATTTTGTGAATCTTCAATTAGTTGAGGAAACCCAGTATCAAACTGCTGTTGAAGAAACTTTTCAAGTAAATATTTGTAGGCTGTAGACATCATTCCATCTTTGAACCTGCAAGTGCCATCTTTAAGGAGAAAACTACATGAAGTCACCATTTCAATAACTTGATGTGTATATTAGTAAAAGTAATTCAGTCTATTGTTTTAGATTTTTAATTGAAAAATAAAGGTGGGCCATCTAAGAACTTCATTCTCTTAATAAGTTAAAAGATAAAACTTAGGACATTATCTTTAAAAGCATTAAAAGGATTACATTTCATTAACATAATGTTGAAAAGGGAATGCCTGTTGTACTTATAGCACATATTCTTGAATTTTTCCTTGCTTTTGAAATTTGTTTGCTGCAGTTCCTCCAATTGATGCTATTGTATGCAGGTAACACAGTACCAAATTCTGAAAGATGTGATTGATATAAACTTAACAAATCTGAGCTAGTTATCTGAGTTGCATAATGGAGACTTGAAGTGCTAATGAGACTGTTCAAAGTAAGCACTTACGGATTCTAGCCAAAGAATTCAGATATAAGAAAATTGTATTTATATACAGTTTACTGTTTTTGAAGACTAGTGAGATTTCTTTAATAATTTTTAACTCTTTAAAAAGTGAAAGGTCATTGTATGGATATTTCCTTTTTGCTGTTAGAGGAAATATCAAGAGAAAAATGTATTTCTTTTGTGGGCAGTTGGTAGTTTCAAATCTTTTTTGACTAATTTGTAAGCGTAAAGTACAGTAAGCTAAATTACAGCTCTTTGACCTCAGAATTTTCAATAGCAGAATTGCTATTGGTTAGCTAAATGAAACTTTTATTAGAAACTTTAAATTGGTTATATTACAGTATATGGTGGCGGTTTAGTCACTAAGTCATGTCCGACTCTTGCAACTCTATGGACTATAGCCTGCCAAGTTCCTCTGTCCATGGGATTCTCAAGGCAAGAATACTGGAGTGGGTTGCATTTCTTTCTCCAGGGGATCTTCCCAACCAATGATTCAAACCCTGGTCTCCTGCACTGCAGGTAGATACTTTACCAACTGAGCTACAAGGGAAGCATGGATTACATTGTGTGTGTGTGTGTGTGTACATATATATGTATTTAAATGAGAGGTTTGATTTATCTCACTTTAGAAATTCATTCAAAGCCAAAGATGCATATGTGTATATACATGCACTTTTGTATGTATATACATGCATAAGCATGTAGTTCGTCAGGTTATATACATACTTCAAGATTTTTAAATGAACAAGCAATATGGGATTGAAGTATTTATTTGATTTGATTAAAATTTTGTATATCACCAAATTTTTAAAAGTAACAGTCAAATGATAAGTCATCTACTTGGCTACTATGACACCTTAAAAATTGAGTTTACACACCTACAAATTACCTGTGCATATGGTGTTCATTTGTTATCTTAAAGATAATGCGAGACTATAGTAGTGAGATGGATTCTACCAGCCACTCTGTTTCACTGTATTTTAGTCATTAATGAGAATCACAGACACAGAAAATATTACATACATTATATACTTGTAGTTTAAATATGCCAATATTACTGTCTATATTCATCCCACCCTCTCTTTCCCCCGCTGTGTCCATAAATCTGTTGTCTATCTCTGTGTCTCTATTCCTGTCCTGCAGATAGGTTTATTAGTACCATTTTTCTGGATCCCATATGTATGTGTTCATATATTTGTTTTTCTCTTTCTGACTTACTTCATTCTGTATAACAGGCACTAGGTTCATCTACCTCAGTTCAACTGACATTTGTTCTTTTTATGGCTGAGTCATATTCCATTGTATATATGTACCACACCTTCTTAAACACCAACCATGTGCCAAAATTGTTTGAGCCCCACATTTACCAAGGGTCAAGTACTATGGTGCATGCTTTATATACATAATCACATTTAACCCTAACAACGAATTTGGCATTATGATCCCAGTTTCATAGAGAAGGAAATTGAGGCTTAGAGATGTTAATCTGCCTGAGATCACACAATTTGGAAATGGTTGAGTTAAGATTCAAACTCATGACTAGTGTGACCTCCTGAATCCATTGTTCTGAACCAGATTTGGAGACACTTCACTGTCTATGTACATGTTTTCTTTTATTTAATCAACCCCATATTTGATGTGCATTTTAATTATTTCCAATTTTGTGGTATCAGTGCTGCAGTGAACATATTTGTGCAATAAATTTTTAAATAAATATCACTTTAAATATTCCCAAGGAACCTGGAAACTTTTTGGAAAAATAGCAGTAGATGAAGCCCAGACAAAAGCTCTATTTAAGATGCTTAGCGGGGTGGAGTCAAGATGGCAGAGTAGGAGGACATGGAGTTCATCTCTCACAATTAGGGCACAACTAGCACCTTGGGTGCTAGCGGGAGTCCTCAGACACCAGAAGGGACAGAAAGAACCTCAGTGCAACTGGGTAGGTCATGGGAGGGAAGCAGGGAGAGAGAAAACGTGGAGGCAGGACAAGACTATGCCCCAGAAGGGTGCCTAGGGGAGGGGAGAGGTTCCTGTGCTTGGAGAGGTCCACTCCATGTCAGGGGATCAGCAGGGATGGAGAGAAACCTTAAGAGAACTGGGAGATTGGAGGGGAATGCACCCAGTGTCTCCCCTTCCCAATGGGCTCCAGCATGACTGCTGGGATCCCAGGCCTGAGCTCCCCCTACCAAGGCCTCTTCTGGCCATGTGAACCCCCATGTCTGAGCTCCCCCCAACCTTCGCAGAGTCTTCTCTGGCTGTGTGGGTCCTGCAAGATCAAGTGGCAGCCCTGAAAAGACCTGCTCTGGCTGTGAAATTCAGGCAGGCTGAGTGCTATACACCCTCTAAGGTCTCCTCCAGCTGTGCAGGCCCCTGTGAGCCTGCCTGTGGAGGCTTGCATGGGCATGCATGCCTCGGACCAGCTCCAGAAACAGATGCTGGTGAGAGGAACACACAGACTTTAGGCTGACACAGTGGGTCCAGAGACATACCTAGAGATCTTGGAGGCCTGCTGAGGAGGCAGAGGTATGCTGCAGTTCACCATGGGGCAAGGACAACAATACAAGAGGCATCAGGGAATTTTTTTATTTTATTTTTATTTTCTTAATCTATCTTTTAAAAATTTTATTTTATTTTTTACTCTTTTTTTTTTTTTCTTTTGGTTGTTTTTCTGTTTTCTTATCTTGGTGGTTCATGCCCCACCCCCCAAAACTAACATTAAAAAAAAAAAAAAAAAAAAACTAAAAGAAAGTTCACTGTAGAAATTCAACAAGGGTTTTAACAAAACCAAAGTATACCTTTTTATAAATATATGTACATATATTATCAGCAAACTACTACTGAGATTTCATGTTCTTTTATTTATTTATTTTAAAGAAAACATAAACAATTATATTAGTATGGAATGTCAGCTAATCAATTCTTCTTTTATTCTTTGATATGGGCCTTCTAGTGCAAGTGATTTTATGATTCTCATTCAGTTCAGTTCAGTTGCTCAGTTGTGTCTGACTCTTTGCAACCTCAAGGACTGCCACATGCCATACTTCCCTGTCCTTCACCATCTTCCAAAGCTTGCTCAAACTCATGACCAATGATGCCATCCAACGATCTTGTCCTCTGTCATCCCCTTCTCCTCCTGCCTTCAATCTTTCTTAGCATCAGGGTCTTTTCTAATGAGTCGGCTCTTCTCATCAGGTGGCCAAAATAGAGCTTCAGCTCAGCATCAGTCACTCCAAAGAAGATTCAGGGTTGATTTCCTTTAGGATTGACTGGTTTGATCTCCTTGCAGTCCAGAGGGCCAAGGAGTCCAGCTTGTCCCTCTGTGACAACTTAGAAGGGTGGAATGAGGGGTGGAGTAGGAGGGAGGCTCAAGAGGGAGCCATACACCTATGGCTAATTTGCAACGTTGTATGGCAGAAACCAACACAACATTGTAGCAACTATCCTCCTATTAAAAAAGCATTTGTTGAATGATAGCAAATTTTAAAAACATTATATGTAATGCTATAGCAACTGGAGAAGACTAACAATACGTTGTTAAGTAAAGATAGTTACTATGATGTCAGGTTTATTTAAAATTTTACATATTTTTATGTAGAGAGAAAAAATATATAGAGAGGCAAAGGATAGTCATTGAAATGTAAATAATGATTATGTACAGATAGGACTCTGAGAGATTTTTCATTTCTATTTTATATGTTTCTTAGGTCTCCCAGTCTTCTATAGTCATTTATTCCTTTAACAAGCAAATGTCTTGAGTTCCTACCCCAGGTAACAGCAGGGTCTATGCTCTTTACCCATCCCTCCTCTCTATAGTGAACTTCTTCTTAGATGTCTTCTCACCAATCAGTCCAAGCTATAGTTCTACTAGTCCCTGTGTTCAATTCCTGCAGCTGCTGTCTTCTTTCAGCACCTCTGTCACGCATGTAGCCTTCATTCTTCCCTTTACATGTCTCGGAACCACTGAGGCTAGTCTAGTGACTTCCATTAAATTATTGGTAGACATACTTCCACACGGCATCCAATAGGAAAAATTTTAAAACTGAATGAGTGAGTGAGTGAAGTTGCTCAGTCGTGTCTGACTCTTTGCGGCCCCACGGACTATAGCCTACCAGGCTCCTCCATCCATGGGATTTTCCAAGTAAGAATACTGGAGTGGATTGCCATTTCCTTCTCCAGGAGATCTTCCTGACCCAGGGATTGAACTTGGGTCTCCCGAATTGTAGGCAGACGCTTTACCATCTGAGCCACCAGGGAAGTTTAAAATTGAATACTGATATCTTAAAGAGAACCTTTACTGGTTGTCTTGTGCCCTAGAACGTAGTATACCAGAGTTGGGCCAGGTACTGCTCCTCAAGCCAAGAAGTCTTCCTTTCATTTAACCTCTATTTTCCTAGATTCTAAAATGTCCAGCCTCTTTCTCAAGATTTCTCCCTGGGGGAAAAAAAATCCAATTTATTGTTTTTATATGCAAAACAATCTAATTTTTAGTCCTCCCACCCAGACTAGGCTTTGGACCCATACTATCTTTTACAAAACTTCCCTGGTGGCTCAGTTGGTAAAGCGTCTGCCTACAATGAGGGATACCCGAGTTCAATCATAGGGTTAGGAAGATCTCCTGGAGAAGGAAATGGCAATCCACTCCAGTATTCTTACTTGGAAAATCCCATGGATGGAGGAGCCTGGTAGGTTACAGTCCATGGGATCGCAAAGAGTTGGACATGACTGAGCGACTTCACTCACTCACTCACTCACTCAATGTTGGGGAACTTTTCTAAACAAAAAAAAATCCATGCATCCCTGATTTATACCCTCAGCTAAGCAAATGGACAGCGTAAGTAAAGTCATGATTTCCTTTAATTGGAAATTTGCTGATAATATATGGAAAGGAATAAAATGAAAATTCTTGGATGTGCTCATTTTTAATCAGAGCAAAATCTAGAGCAAATTTTTCATCTGTTACAGATATTTTCCAAATGTTTTACAATGAGCATGTGTTTTTTAATAAAATAAAATATAGCAAATATTATAAAAATATAATTCTGTTCATTGATGAATGTCTCCAAAGCATTTTAAATTTTTATTTCAGAAAATAACTGCTATATGTTAGCTCTGTTCTCCTTGCCTTAAACCCTTCCTCATCCTATGCCCTCAACTCCTGCCTTTTCCTTTTCTTTCTTTTTGTTTGTTTGCATTTTACAGGGGTAAAAATAAAAAGCCTGTAACTTCAAAGGGACAGGAAAAAGGTTGGCTGTGAAGTATAGGGAGATTTCAACAAATTTATCTGCTTGCTATAGATGAAAATTATACAAATGACTTTCTCAATTGTGAATAGACATTTAGAAGAAACAAAGTTGGGGTCAGAATTCAGAACACCAGATTTTACTTAGCATCTTCAGTAAGGAGGATCTTATGTATTGTAGTCATTAGTTTAAGTGCATAAATATATCCATTTTTTAGACCTATAGGAAGTGGCTTATATATTATATTAAATTAAAAACATTTTGGTAGAGTAGAATATAAATGTACATTTTGATTCTTAGAATTTGGCAGGTTTGGGCTTACAAAATTAACAAATTAAGCTAGATCTGTGATAAAAGATCTGTATGTTAAGAATAAAGTTACATTTTAGAAATTTTCTGATAATATCTGGAAATGATAAAAACCTGAAATTTAAATAATATGTATACATTTATTAAATATAAACAAGATTACAACGTTTATCATTTAGACTTTGCCCCTAAACTTGACAGCTCCACCTTTTGGCAAAGACTGATTATTGACACTTCTGTCTAAATAGAATAAAAAAAAAAACTATTTTTTCCCTGATAATATGTCAGGTACAGTGTGGTGATAATTTGTATGACTGATAAAGACAGTCTCATTTTGTTTCTAAGATGGAACAAGCTGTGTTAATAAGTAACTGCATTTTTTGATTGGGTCATTTATTTTTCTGGAATTGAGCTGCAGGAGTTGCTTGTATATTTTTGAGATTAATCCTTTGTCTGTTTCTTCATTTGCTATTATTTTCTCCCAATCTGAGGGCTGTCTTTTCACCTTACTTATAGTTTCCTTTGTAGTGCAAAAGCTTTTAAGTTTCATTAGGTGGAGAGGGAGGTGGGAGGGGGGATCGGGATGGGGAATACGTGTAAATCTATGGCTGATTCATATCAATGTATGACAAAACCCACTGAAATGTTGTGAAGTAATTAGCCTCCAACTAATAAAAAAAATTAAAAAAAAAATAAGTAACTGCAAGCAAGAATATGCATTTTTGATACAACCCCTTAAAATCACCATTATATAAAGTTTAAAAAAAATTAAAAACTAACACCTAAATCAGCTTCAAGTTATGATAACGTTCATGAGTCAAAATATAAAATAAACTTGTTAACAGTTCTAGATCATACACTGTAATTTCTAATGGTACCTCTTTAAGGCATCAGCCAGAAACCTACCACGTCTCCTCCTATAAAAAAAAAGTCATTCATCCCTACCATAAACTATGAAAGTGGTTGGATTTTTGTTAAGCAAACAACAAAATTCTTTCACCTCTTTTCAGGCATTTCAGTTCAGCTCAGTTAAGTTCAGTACAGTTGCTTAGTCATGTCTGACTCTTTGCGACCCTATGGACTGCAGCATGCCAGGCCTCCCTGTCTATCATCAACTCCCGGAGTTTACTCAAACTCATGTCCATTGAGTCAGCGCTGCCATCCAACCATCTCATCCTCTGCTGTCCCCTTCTCCTCCTGCCTTCAATCATTTGCAGCATCAGGGTCTTTTCAAATGAGTCAGTTCTTCGTATCAGGAGGCCAAAGTATTGGAGTTTCAGCTTCAACATCAGTCCTCCCAATGAATATTAAGGACTGATTTCCTTTAGGACGGACTGGTTGTATCTCCTTACTGTACAAGCGACTCTCAAGAGTCTTCTCAAACACCACAGTTCAAAAGCATCAGTTCTTCAGCTCTCTACTTTCTTTATAGTCCAACTCTCACATCCATACATGACTACTGGAAAAACCATTGCCTTGACAAGATGGAACTTTGTTGGCAAAGTAATGTCTCTGCTTTTTAATAAGCTATCTAGGTTGGTCATAAATTTTATTCCAAGGAGCAAGTGTCTTTTAATTTTATGGCTGCAGTCTCTATCTGCAGTGATTTTGGAGCCCCCCAAAATAAAGTCTGCCACTGTTTCCATTGTTTCCCCATCTATCTGCCATGAAGTGATGGGACCAGATGCCATAATCTTCATTTTTTGAAAGTTGAGTTTTAAGCCAACTTTTTCACTCTCCTCTTTCACTTTCATCAAGAGGCTCTTTAGTTTTTCTTGACATTCTGCCATAAGGGTGGTGTCATCTGCATATATGAGGTTATTGATATTTTTCCTGGCAATCTTGATTCCAGCTTGTGCTTCATCCAGCCCAGCATTTCAAATGATGTACTCTGAATATAAGTTAAATAAGCAGCATGACAATATTCAGCCTTGACGTACTCCTTTCCCGATTTGGAACCAGTCTGTTGTTCCATGTCCAGTTCTATCTGTTGCTTCTTGACCTGCATACAGATTTCTCAGGAAGCAGGTCACGTGGTCTTGTATTCCAAATTCTTGAAGAATTTTCCACAGTTTGTTGTGATCCACACAGTCAGAGGCTTTGGCACAGTCAATGAAGCTGTAGATGTTTTTCTGGAGCTCTCTTGCTTTTTCTATGATGCAACAGATTGGCAACTTGATCTCTGGTTCCTCTTCCTTTTCTAAACCCAGCTTGAACATCTGGAAGTTCATGGTTCATGTAATGTTGAAGCTTAGCTTGGAGAATTTTGAGCTTTACTTTGCTAGTATGTGAGATGAGTTCAATTGTGTAGTAGTTGAGCATTCTTTGGCGTTGCCTTTCTTTGGGATTGGAATAAAAACTGATGTTTCCCTGTCCTATAACCACTGCTGAGTTTTCCAAATTTGCTGGCATATTAAATGAAGCACTTTCACAGCATCATCTTTTAGGATCTGAAATAGCTCAACTGGAATTCCATCACTTCCACTAGCTTTGTTCGTAGTGATGCTTCCTAAGGCCCACTTGACTTCACATTCCAGGATGTCTGGCTCTAGGTGAGTGATCACACCATCATGATTGTCTGGGTCATGAAGATCTTTTTTGTATAGTTCTTCTGTGTATTCTTGCTACTTCTTCTTAATATCTTCTGCTTCTATTAGGTCCATACCATTTCTGTCCTTTATTGTGCCCACCTTTGCATGAAATATTACCTTGGTATCTCTAATTTTCTTGAAGAGATCTCTAGTCTTTCCCATTCTGTTGTTTTCCTCTATTTCTTTGCATTGATCATTGAGGAAAGTTTTCTTATCTCTCCTTGCTATTCTTTGGAACTCTGCATTCAAATGGGTATATCTTCCCTTTTCTCCTTTGCCTTTAGCTTCTCTTCTTTTCATAGCTATGTGTAAGGCCTGCTCAGACAACCATTTTGTCTTTTTTTCATTTCTTTTTTCTTGGGGATGGTCTTGATCCCTGCCTCCTGCACAATGTCATGAATCTCCATCCATAGTTCTTCAGGCAATCTATCTATCAGATTTAATCCCTTGAATCTATTTGTCACTTCCACTGTAGAGTCGTAAGGGATTTGGTTTAGGTCATACTTGGATGGTCTAGTGGTTTTCCATACTTTCATCTATTTAAGTTTGAATTTGGCAATAAGGAGTTCGTGATCTGAGCCACAGTCAGCTCCCGGTCTTGTTTTTGCTGACTGTAAAGAGCTTCTTCATCTTTGGCTGCAAAGAATATAATCAATCTGATTTCAGTTTTGACCATCTGGTGATGTTCAGGTGTAGAGTCTTCTCTTGTGTTACTGGAGGAGGGTGTTTGCTATCACCAGTGTGTTCTCTTGGCAAAACTGTGATAGCCTTTGCCCTGCTTCATTCTGTACTCCAAGGCCATATATGCCCGTTACTTCAGGTGTTTCTTGACTTCTTACTTTTGCATTCCAGTCTCCTACAATGAAAAGGAGCTTTTTTTTGGGTGTTAGTTCTAGAAGGTCTTGTAGGTCTTCATAGGAACATTCAACTTCAGCTTCTGCAGCATTACTGGTTGGGGAATATACTTGGATTACTATGATATTGAATGGTTTACCTTGGAAATGAACAGAGATCATTCTGTCATTTTGAGATTGCATCCAAGTAGTGCATTTTGCACTATTTTGTTGACTATGATGGCTCTTCCATTTCTTCTAAGGGATTCTTGCCCACAGTAGTAGATACAATGGTCATCTGAGTTAAATTCACCCATTCCAGTCCATTTTAGCTCGCTGATTCCTAGAATGTGGACGTTCACTCTTGCTATCTCCTGTTTGACCTTGATTCATGGACCTAACTTTCCAGGTTATTATGCAATATTGCTCTTACAGCATTGGACTTTACTTCCATCACCAGTCACATCCACAGCTGGGTATTCTGTCATTTCAGAAAAGTCATAATGAGAACTGGGTATTCTTTATCTTGTCTGCACTTTCAGTTGTGTGACTTAAATTACTTAACATCTCTGAATCTCAGTTCCTTTACCTGAAAAATGAATATAATAATATTATCTACCTCAGCGGGTAAGGTAATCCTCACAATAAGTGGGGATTAAATGAGTAAATTGTCCCCTAGAACCATGACTAACACCACAGAAATCATTCATAAAATTTTAGCTTTCATTATTACAGGTTGATCAAGATCAGGAATGTATCTGTATCTAATTTGTGTTTGGTTTGGCATAGTTCTGTGACATTACTGTATTTATCTGTCATGCCAAGAAGGTGGGCTCTCTAAGTTCCACTAATAGCTAGTATGAGCCAAATTTTGATTTTACTCTTTAGTTCTATTCAAACCTAGTATCTACAGAGTGGACCTTGAACTTTGTCCCCATTTTGGCGTGTATTAGATTTGGGAAAATTAATCTTTCTAAGTTTCAGTTTCTTTATTGATAAAATGAAGAACAAGAGTATATATCTCTTATGGTTGCTTTGATGATTTTTTTTAAGGTTTGAATGTTTTTATTTTTTTAATTTTAAATTAATTAATTTACATAAATTGGAGGCTAATTATATTACAAAACTGTAGTGGTTTTTGTCATACCATTCATTGATATGAATCAGCGTGGGTCTACATGTAATCCCCATCCCGAACCCCCTCCCACCTCCCTCCCCATCCCATCCCTCAAGGTCATTCCAGTGCACCAGCCCTGAACACCATGCACCGAAGCTGGACTGGTGATCAGTTTTACATATGATAATATACATGTCTCAATTCTGTTCTCTCAAATCATCCCACCCTTGCCTTCTCCCACAGAGTCTAAAAGTCTATTCTATACATCTGTGTCTCTTTTGCTGTCTCACATATAGGGTCATCATTACCATCTTTCTAAATTCCATATATGTGTGTTAATATACTGTATTGGTGTTTTTCTTTCTGACATACTTCACTCTGTATAATAGGCTCCAGTTTCATCCACTTCATTAGAACTGATTCAAATGCATTCTTTTTAATAGCTGAATAATATTCCATTGTGTATATGTACCTCAGTTTTCTTATCCATTCATCTGCTGATGGATATCCACATCCTGGCTATTGTAAACAGTGTTGTGATGAACACTGGGGTGCATGTGTCTCTTTCAATTCTGATTTCCTTGGTGTGTATGCCCAGCAGTGGGATTGCTGGGTCGTATGGCAGTTCTAGTTCCAGATTTTTAAGGAATCTCCACACGTTTCTCCATAGTGGCTGTACTAGTTTGCATTCCCACCAACACTGTAAGAGAGTTCCCTTTTCTCCACACCCTCTCCATCATTTATTATTTGTAGACTTTTTGATAGCAGCCATTCTGACTGGCATGAGATGGTACCTCTTTGTGGCTTTGATTTGCATTTCTCTGGTAATGAGTGATGTTGAGCATCTTTTCATGTGTTTGTTAGCCATCTGCATGTCTTCTTTGGAGAAATGTCTGTTTAGTGTTTTGGCTCATTTTTTGATTGGGTCATTTATTTCCATTACTCTGGGAGGTGGGTCATAGAAGTTCCTGCTGTGATTTATGTCAGAGTGTTTTGCTATGTTTTCCTCTAGGAGTTCTATAGTTTCTGGTCTTACATTTAGATCTTTAATCCATTTTGAGTTTATTTTTGTGTATGGTGTTAGAAAGTGTTCTAGTTTCATTCTTTTACAAGTGGTTGACCAGTTTTCCCAGCACCACTTGTTAAAGAGATTGTTTTTTCTCCATTGCATATTTGTGCCTCCTGTGTCAAAGATAAGGTGTCCATAGGTGCATGGATTTATCTCTGGGCTTTCTCTTTTGTTCCATTGATCTATATTTCTGTCTTTGTTCCAGGACCATACTGTCTTGATAACTGTAGCTTTGTGGTATAGTCTTAAGTCCGGCAGGTTGATTCGTCCCTTTCCATTCTTCTATCTCAAGATTGCTTTGGCTATTTGAGGTTTTTTGTATTTCTATGCAAATTGTGAAATTATTTGTTCTAGTTCTCGGAAAAATATCATTGGTAGCTTGATAGGGTTTGCATTGAATCTATAGATTGCTTTGGGTAGTATACTCATTTTCACTATATTGATTCTTCAGATCCATAAACATGGCATATTTCTCCATCTATTTGTGTCATCTTTGATTACTTTCATCAGCCTCAAAAGTTCTCCATCCGTACAGCACTGATGATAAAACATCTAGGTTAATGGTGAAAAGATTCTCCACAGGGAGGGACACCCAGAGAGGTTCACAGAGTTACATGGAGAAGAGAAGAGGGATGAGGGAGATAGAGACAACTAGGTGGAGAAGAGGGGGAGTCAAAAGGGGAGAGAGCAATCTAGTGAGTAATCAATTCCCTATATGCTCTCCACATACTGAAACACTCAGAGAGGTTCACGGATTTACATAGAGAAGAGAAGAGGGAGGAAGGAGATAGAGGTGACCAGGAGGAGAAGAAGAGGAGTCAAAAGGAGAGAGACAGATCTAGCTATAATCAGTTCCCTAAGTACTCCCCATAGCCCAGAACACCCAAAGAGATTCACAGAGTTAGGTAAAGAAAAGCAGGGGGAGGGAGGAGAAAGAGGTGACCTGGAGGAGAAAAAGGAGAGTCAAAAGGGGAGAGAGCAATCAAGCCAGTAATCACACTCCTAAGTAAAAATGGGTACTGAAGATTGGATTCTTAAAGGTACAAAATTGATAACAAAGACCTAAAAGCAAAGATGAAAAATATAGAGGTTAGACTCTCAAAAATACAATATTAAAAAAACAAAAAAAATCACAAAAATTATAAATATAAATATATATATATATATATGAAATTTGCTTTAAAAATAGGGTCTTGTTTTGGCATCGTAATCATAGGTTATAAAAATAACAATCAAAGGAGTAATAAAGAACTTAAAAATAAAAAAAAAATCTTTTCAAATTAAAAAATGATAATAATAAAATATATCTAGGAATTTCTCTGGAGCTGTTGAGGGCAGTTTAGGGTCAGTTCAGTTTCAGATTGTTCCTTGTTCCATCTTATAATTCTTCTCAAGATTTATAGGCCCCTTCCAATGCTGAGTCAATATTAACTAGAAGGTTTTAATCTGTTGCACCTGTCACTTCCAGAGCAGTTCCCTCTTCTTTGTTTATTTTGGCTTCCTGTGTTTGCAAGTCTCTTCAGTGTCTAATTTCCGCCCTGACACAAGGAGTGGAAGGTGGTACTTATTTATGCTCACTTGTTCAGCTGTGTTGTGGGTAGGGAGGGACACTGCAAACAAATATCACTGGTGTGTGTGTGTGGAGTGCTCACAATGTCTGAGCCACACTGGGTTTGCCCCAGCTCATGGTGTGTGTGCTTTTCTGGTCTACACAGCTCAGGCTCCAGGTTGCTCTGCAGGGCAACTGTCTAAAGTGGGCCTGGGTTGCATGTACTTCTCAGGTCTAAGCTGCTAAGGTTCCAGTTCTCAGGTACTCCACAAAGGCACAAACTCGGCTGGGTCTGCATTATGTGCCCTTCCCAGTTCCGAGCAGCTCAGGCAACCAGGTGCTTGATGAGTACACTCTCCCAGGTGGGCAGTGCATCTTATCACCTTCCTGGTTCCAGCCCCTCAGTTTACTGGGTGCACTGTGAGTGCCCCATCTCAGGTGTGCTCTGTGTCTCCTTTGGGGACCTGATCTCTGACTGTGACCCTCCTGGTGGATGTCAACCATCCAGGATCCCAGGAAGACTTGGTTAGCAACTGGGAGCCTGCTCATGGTTTGGTGGAGAATGCATCTCTGGGGCCGAGATTGCCCCTCGCCTTCCAGCTCTGGCTGCCACCTGCCTGCCTCTCTGCCTCCGGCAGGGGGATGGGCCTGTCTGCAGCTGGCTAGCTCTCCTCTGTATTTGCTCAGTCCTTTGTTTTTTGAGCAGGTCCAGCAGTTCCTTAGGTTAGAGTTTTTCACAGGAAAGTTCTCTCTCTTTCTTCTTCTCTCTCTGGCTATCCCACAGTTTGGGTTGTTATCTCCTGTTAGCTCCTTCAGATTGTCCTCAGGGCTTTCAGGCCCGGTCCTTCCCTAAGCATGCAGCCCGTGCCTCCCTGTTCAGTCCCCGCTTCCTGTTGGTGGATGTGAGCATCTGAGCTACTTCTCTGCTGGGAGTTGCAGTTAGGCGAGTAATCTGTGGGTTTGTTATTTTTTTCTCCTTCCCATTATGTTGCCCTCTGAAATTCCAAAACGTCCCACAGGCCCGCCAGTAAGAGGGTTTCCTGGTGTGTGGAAACTTCTCCTTCACGACCCCCCACCCCATGGGATGGGTCTCTGTCCCTAACTCTTTCGTCTCTCTTTGTATCTTTTATATTTTGTCCTACCTCCTTTCAAAGAGAATGGGCTGTCTTTCTGGGTGCCTGGTGTCCTCTGCCAGCATTCAGAAAGTGTTTTGTGGAATTTCCTCAGTGTTCAAATGATCTTTTGATGAATTTGTGGGGGAGAAGGTGATCTTCCTGTCCTATTCCCCTGCCATCTTAGGACTGACCCCTGCTTTGATGATTAAATGAAGTAATGCATACATAAAGACCTATCAGCAAACTGTGAGACTTCACAGCTTCAACCAACATTTTCTGGTATGTTTTTAAAAAAATACAAGACACTCCATCTACAACAATATTAGTACCAGCACATAATATATGTTATTAAGGAAGTGATCCAACAGATAAAAAGATAAGAGAAGTAATTCTATGAGAGGAGATGGGGTGAAAGGACAACATACCTGATCTCACAGATATGGGGGGTGGAGATAAGTATAATGTGTATAATGGATAGGATAATATCATGGTAAAAATCCTGGAACTGGAATCAGATAGACCTGGGTCTGAATTCAGGCTCTTTGCCAACTGTTCAGATCTTGGTTAGCTTACCAAATCTTTCGAATCAATTTCCTTAGAATTGGGGATAATAGGGTTGCTGTGGGATTGAATGTGAAAATGTTAAAAAAAAAAATGTTCCCACTGAACCTAGGTCAGAAAATAACTCAAAATGTAGTAGCCACAGATATTCTTAATGATTTGTAAAGAAATATTTTCCTCATTAGGGACTTGAACACCTCTCTAGGAGAACCCTTTTAAACATTCTACTGTCTATGGTGTGGGGAAAAGATAATAAGTAAAAGTCAGAACAAAAATAGGAAGTGAATTATTTCAGGGCTGGAGCATGGGGAAAGCAGAAAGGTTTAGGGCAAATATCTTTAAATTGATTGGTTAAAACAGTGGGCACTGAGTATGAATGTCTAGCATATGCTCTGAGATTCCTTCTAGGTTTTTGTTTCAGCCTTGTCGCTCTTGGGAGGAGGAAATAAAGTGGTCAAGCAGGCCCTGCCTCACCCCTCCCTCACCACTTGGGGGAGCATGTACACATGTAAATAAGGGCATTGTGACTTCATCGCTGTGAGGCAGTGACAGTGCAAGGTGGTGCGGCAGTAATAGTCTCCCAGGGTCATTTTCTTCTGCCCCTCACTTCTGGCCCATTGGCAGGGAAAGGCCAGATGACAACCTGAAACCCAGATAAGCATACAACTGTGATAGCTGGTGGGGTCAACTCCAGCAAATCAGAGACATCAATAATCTTTTTTAGATAGCACTCCTTTATTTTCCCATTCTCATCTTGATAGAGGGGTATCTTGAAGAACGAATCAAGTTGAGATAAAACAGAAACATCCTACAGCCTTCCACAACAGCACTGTAGTTAAGGGCTCCTATTACATCAAGGCACTTAGTCATTGGCCAACCAGTCCTCTGCCAACCCGCAATCCATCAACTAGTCATAAGCCAACTAGCCCTCAGCCAACCAGACATGAATCAACTGGGTATGAATCAATCAAGCCTACCAGACATGAACCAGCCAGGCACGAGCTTACTTGGTATGAAGCAACTGGACATGAACCAACCAAGCACAAGCTTACCTGACACCAACCAACTGGGTCAACTAGGCATGAGGCAACCAGGCCTGTACCAAATAAGCATGAGGCAATCTGGCACAAGGCAAGCAGTCCTGAGCCAATCAGGCATGAAGCAAACAGGCATGAGCCAATCAAACACAAGCCAATCAGGCACAAGTCAGCCAGGCCTGAGTCAACTGCAACCAGGCCCGAGCCAATCAATCATGAGTCAACTAGGCCCGAGCCAATCAGGCACAAGCCAAACATGCATGAGCCAATCAGGCAGGAGCCAACTAGGAATGAGCCAGCCAAGTCTGAGGCAACCAGGCAGGAGCCAATCAAGCATGAGGCAACCAAGTGTGACTTCTTTTCGAGTAAGACCTGCGGAGGCTCGAGACTGCCCGGAAATCCTGCATCTAATTAAAGTAAGCTGCTTTCTCTTCATTCCATGGAGCTTCATGGCATTAGTTTAAGGCTGAGGGTACAGAAGGCATATTCTGTCTGAATCCTAGCTCTGTCAATTATGACTCATGTATATAAATTTCTGGAAGTTACTTAAGCTCTATAAACTTCTGTTTCCACATCTAAAATCAAGATCACAATACTATCTATTCACAAGATTGTTGTAATGATTCAGAATATAAAATGATTACATATTAATTGCTTGACTTATAGTGGGGGGCTTAAAAAAATCAAGGGGGAACCAACATGGATATTTCAGGGACCTAATGTGTTGTTCCTCCTGGGGAAATTTTAACTTTAAAAAAGGATCTTCAATAAAAGGAATGCTTAACTCACATGAATGACCTGTCAGTGATAGAATTTCTAGCTAATAATAGCTAAGATTTTAGGATAGGGCATCTTTGTTTGAAGACCACACCTACTTGTGGAATCTCATGATTAACTGTCCAGAAACAATATTTGTCCACAGCAGTTTTTCTGTATAATTTCAGACTGTTGTTTGACTACTGAAGCCCATCCACAGATATCCTCCCAGGAGTCCAAGGAGCAGGGTTAAAAATTTCTCATTTGAAAATTCCTTTTAATGGTTTTCCTGGAAATCATCCCAGTGCAGTAAAAGGGACAAACAATTAGCCATAGCTACTGTGCTGGAGCTCTGTGGCACTCAAGGCAATCATTTATGTGATACACAACCTAAACAATTCCATATAAAAGCCCATATAAAAGCAGTTGGTTAGATTTTTTTAAAGGAGTAAATATATGGCTGGAACAAGTCACCCTTATAAAATATTTTTGTAATGGAACTGTTTCCATCTAATATATGATTTAAATTAGGCCAAGTTTCTGTTCCCTTGGATCAGAGAATGTGTTTTCATGGGCAAAATAAAATACTGGAAGTTTTCAAGTGAAATCTGTCTGTCAAAATGATGCTAGGCCTGGTTACAGATCTGTAAGAACTGGATTATCTATCTTTCCATGTCTTCTATTTCATTCTATCCACCAAAGTTCCCACATCATTTCTCTAACTGGCATTAATCCACATGACTAGGTCATCAATCAAAATACTATGCCCAACATGGTAATTATTCTCGAACCATATTTTTCCAGGTAGAAAATAATTTTAAAGAGTTTTTTTTAGCTTAGTATCTAACATTCAGTTGGCAGTTAATAAATTTATTATTGAACAACAATGAATCTTTCTATCCAGAAAACTTACCTTCCTTATCTTTACAAACAGGGCCCATTGTTATCACCAAGGGAAAAACATCACTAGATTCTCTGACTTTAGTGAACCTGTATCTGTGAAGTTCCTAACCACATTTACTTTTGAATTTGCCTCTTGTGCTTGAATAAACACTATATGTTTCTTGGAAATAATTTTAATGAATATTCACTGTAGAAAATAATAGAAAAGATAAATTACTCTGTACCACAGACATGAATATGATTAATTTGCTTTTAGATGATCTTCTCTAATGCATATATATCTATTCATCCTTACTCCTGTTCATTGCTAAGTTTGCAAGGCATTCTCTTTGTAAATGAATTTATGAGAGTTTGCCATCATAATAATTCATTCCTTAACTGAGAGTTTTGCAGGTTTTACTTATTGTCCTGCCAAGAGTCTTAAAACTCTTCCAAGCATCCTCTATATGCATCTGTTTTATCCTATTAATCACCACACCACAGCATTATTTGGCCATCTAGCCACTTTATGGCTAGGCAGTCATAACTTCCTGCTTATCAGACTTTCCATTTAAAGCCTTTTTATGGTAGTTCTCAAAGTGTGGTGTTTGGACCATTGCTGATCCATAAGAAGGACTATGTACCGTTAATATCTGATTTTTGTTCACTATGCATACATTGAGTATGTACTAGGGAAAGGCCATGTGCTAAGTACTATAAAGGATGTTGCTGTTCTTTAATAGCTGTCATGTCCAACTCTTTTGTGATCTCATGGACTGTAGGCTCCTCTGTCCATGGGATTCTCTAGGCAAGAATACTGGAGTGGGTTGCAGTTTCCTTCTCCAGGGGATCTTACTGACGTAGGTATCAATCCTGTGTCTCCTGCATTGGCAGGGGATTCTTTACCACTGAGCCACCTGGGAAGCTCCACTATAAAGGACACCAGATTATTAAACTATAGTTGCTGCCCTCAAAGAGCTTACAGTATCTTAGGGAAGGTGCTCCAAAATGCTCAAACTTCATTGGGCTCTGGTTGCACTGAGAATAAAATCCAAATTTCTTAGCAATGCTTTATATAATCTGGCCCTTGCTGTCTTCCTTATGTATTTTAAAGACTTTTTCCACTATAAATTTAATGAGATTCCAGTCAAAATCTCCAAGAAGAATAAATGTGTGACTGTTTCTAGAAAAATTCCAAAAAGAAGAGTGATGAGGGGAGGTCATTCCTACCAGATACTATAAAGCTGTAAGTAATTAAAATACTATGGTAATCTATTACAATAGATGCAGAGATAGATCACTGGAACAGAATGGAGAGTCTAGAAGTTCTCTTAGGTATGTATGTGAATGTAGTACATGATAGGGCCTCCCTGGTGCCTAAGCAGTAAAGAATTTTCCTGCCAATGCAGGAGATATGGGCTTGATCCCTGGGTTGGGAAGATTCCCTGGAGAAGGAAATAACAACCCACTTCAATATTCTTGCCTGGGAAATCCTATGGACCGAGGAGCCTGGTGGGCTACAGTCTGTGGAGTCACAAAAGATTTAGATAGCACTTAGCGACTAAACAAGAACAATAATGGTACATAATAAAGTGGACATTTCAATTCAGTTAATAAAAGATGGGTTATTAAATAAACAGTGTTGGGATAATTGGGGAAAAAGACAAAGGAGAAATTCCACCTTCTTACACACAGATAAAACCAAATTAATCAATTATTAATATATAAAGAACTTAAAACAGATTGGTGGTTCCTAGAGGTGGGAGGTGGGGGTGGGGGAGATGGCTGAAGGTAGTTAAAGGGTAAAGACTTCCAGGTATAAGATAAATAAGCTCTGGGGATGTCATGTACAGTATAGTGGCTACAGTTAACAAAGAAGCCCATAGTTAACAAAACTGTAGTGCATATTTGAAAGTTATTAAGAGACTAGATCTTAAAAGTTCTCATCACAAGAAATAAATTGTAACTATATGACATCATTAATGTTAACTAAACTTATTGTGGTAATCATATCACAATGTATACATACATCAAATCATTATGTTGTGCACCTTGGATTAATACAATGTTATATGTCAATTATATCTCAAAAAAACTGGAAAAAATAAAAAAAAATTAAGAAAGGAACAAAAGTGACTATTTTTATAATTCCAAAATGGGGATTGCCTTTCCAAACATGAGATCCAAACTGTGAAAAATTAATTTGAAGGTGTAGAAAAAATTATATTAAAAAGCCAAATAAATTCTAAAGTTAAATTGGAAAGAACACCTCACAAGCAAACACAACAGACTTCTCTGTAAAGTCTGTGAACTTTATAAGACTTTGTGACATCTACCTTGAATGCTCAGAAAACCTTTTGGCTTTACTTCCTGATTTCATTGTATTCAAGGCTAGTTACCTAGATAGCTACCTAGCTACCTAGATAGACCTTCACAGGAGTGATGTATTGACATAGTTAATTTCTCTATATATTTATTGTCTTGTTGCATATGCTATTTTGGATTTTAAGTTTCTAGATGACTGGAGTTAAGTCTGATTCATTTTAATACTACCCACAGCATCGTACGTTAATAAATGCTCAATAAAAACTTCATGCTTATCATCTTAAGAATTTGTTACTAGGAATCCCCTTGTAGTCTGCTGGTTAAGACTTGGCGCTTTTACTGCCATGACATGGGTTCAGTCTCTGTTTGGGGAACTAAAAGATACTGCAAGGTGTGCAGAATGGCCAAAATTTTTAAAAAATTAAAGAATTTGTTACTAAACCATAAACTGAAAGTTTTCTCTACTTTGACAGGAATTGGCTGCCTGTGAAAACATGCTAGATGCAGTGAAGTTAACATCAAAGGGTAAGATGATATTTTCAGAGTTAGAAAAAGAAACATGGCATAATGTATGCACAAAGCATTACTTGTACCTAGATATGTGGATGCTGCTGTCCTTGGTGCACAAAGAAACTGTCATTAATAGTATCTAGATGTACAGGGCAAAAGTTCGTATGAAGTGCTATTAATAGTTTTGTAAGTGCAGCAGTATATTTTCCCCATTTTTAAAGTATGAAACTGATAGTTAAATCATCTTTACAGCAGCAATGGACTTCAACTAATTTTCAATATATAAAATGAGAAGTGTAGTTGATCAAAGACAGTATAATTTAATGCCCAATATGTTAGAAGAAGCCTGATAGGATGAAATGGATAAAAACAAAATGACTTAAAACTATTTTCAAGGAATTTACTACATTTTGATAGCCAGCAATATTAATAGGCTAGTTCAGTTCAGTCGCTCAGTTGTGTTTGACTCTTTGAGACCCCATGGACTGCAGCATGCCAGGCTTCCCTATTCATCACCAACTCCTGGAACTTGCTCAAACTCACATTCATCGAGCCAGTGATCCCATCCAAACATCTTAGCCTCTGTCATCCCCTTCCCCTCCTGTCTTCAGTCTTTCCCAACATCAGGTTCTTCGCATCAGGTGGCCAAAGTATTGGAGTTTCAGCTTCAGCATCAGTACTTCCGATGAATATTCAGGGTTGATTTCCTTTAGGATTGACTGGTTTGATATCCTTGCAGTCCAAGGGACTCTCAAGAGTCTTCTCCAACACCACAGTTCAGAAGCATCAATTCTTCGGTGCTCAGCTTTCTTTGTAGTCCAACTCTCACATCCATACATGACCACTGGAAAAACCATAGCTCTGACTAGATGGACCTTTGTTGGCAAAGTAATGTCTCTGCTTTTTAATATGCTGTTTAGGTTGGTCATAACTTTTCTTCCAAGGAGCAAGCGTCTTTTAATTTCATGGTTGCAATCACCATCTGCAGTGATTTTGGGAACCCAAGAAAATAAAGCCTCTCACTATTTCCATTGTTTCCCCATCTATTTACCATGAAATGATGGGACCAGATGCCATGATCTTCATTTTTTTAATGTTGATTTTTAAGCCAACATTTTCACTCTCCTCTTTCACTTTCATCAAGAGGCTCTTAAGTTCCTCTTTGATTTCTGCCATTAGGGTGATGTCATCTGCATATCTGAGGTTATTGATATTTCTCCCGGCAATCTTGATTCCATCTTGTGCTTCATCCAGTTTGGCATTTCGCATGATGTACTTTGCATATAAGTTAAATAAACAGGGTGACAATATATAGCCTTGATGTCCTCCTTTCCCGTTTTAGAACTGGTCTGATGTTCCATGGCCAGTTCTAACTGTTGCTTCTTGACCTGCATACAGATTTCTCAGAAGGCAGGTAAGGTGGTCTGGTATTCCAGTCACTTGAAGAATTTTCCACAGTTTGTTGTGAACCACAGAGTCAAATGCTTTGTTGTAGTCAATAAAGCAGATGTTTTTCTGGAACTCTTTTGCTTCTTCGATGATCCAGTGGATGTTGGCAATTTGATCTCTGGTTCCTCTGCCTTCTCTAAATCCAGCTTGAACATCTGAAAGTTCATAGTTCACATACTGTTGAAGCCTGGCTTGGAGAATTTTGAGCATTACTTTGCTAGTGTGTGAGATTAGTGCAATTGTGCAGTAGTTTGAACATTTTTTGGCATTGATTTTCTTTGGGATTGGAATGTAAACTGACCTTTTCTAGTCTTGTGGCCACTGCTGAGTTTTCCAAATTTGTTGGCATATTGAGTGCAGCACTTTGACAGCATCATCTTTTAGGATTTGAATAGCTCAATTGGAATTCCATCACCTCCACTAGCTTTGTTCGTAATGATGCGTCCTAAGGCCCACTTGACTTCACATTCCAGGATGTCTGGCTCTAGGTGAGTGATCACACCGTCGTGATTATCTGGGTCATGAAGATCTTTTTTGTATAGGTCTTTTGTGTATTCTTGCCACCTCTCCTTAATATCTTCTGCTTCTGTTAGGTCCATACCATTTATGTCATTTATTGTGCCCATCTTTGCACAAAATGTTCCCTTGGTATCTCTAATTTTCTTAAAGAGATCTCTAGTCTTTCCCATTCTATTGTTTTCCTCTATTTCTTTGCATTGATCACTGAGGAAGACTTTCTTATCTCTCCTTGCTATTCTTTGGAACTCTGCATCCTAATGAGTATATCTTTCTTTTTCTCCTTTGCCTTTAGTTTCTCTTCTTTACACAGCTATTTGTAAGGCCTCCTCAGACAACCATTTTGCCTTTTTGCATTTCTTTTTCTTGGGGATGGTCTTGATCCCTGCCTCCTGTACAATGTCACGAACCTCTGTTCATAGTTCTTCAGACACCCTATCTATCAGATCTAATCCCTTGAATCTGTTTGTCACTTTCACTGTATAATCGTAAGGGATTTGGTTTAGGTCTTACCTGAATGGTCTAGTGGTTTTTCCTACTTTCTTCCATTTAAGTCTGAATTTGCAATAAAGAGTTCATGATTTGAGCCACAGTCAGCTCCTGTTTTTGCTAACCATATGGAGCTTCTCCATCTTTGGCTGCAAAGAACATAATCTGATTTCGGTTTTGACCATCTTGTGATGTCCATGTGTTGTGTTGTCTCCTATGTTGTTGGAAGATGATGTTTGCTATGACCAGTGTGTTCTCTTGGCAAAACTCTATTAGCCTTTGCTCCACTTCATTTCGTACTCCAAGGCTAAATTTGCCTGTTATTCCAGGTATCTCTTGACTTCCTACTTTTGCATTCCAGTCCCCTATGATGAAAAGGACATCTTTTTGGGGTGTTAATTCCAGAATGTCTTGTAGGTTTTCATAGAATCTACAAGATGATGAATTACAACATTTTAGGCAGGGAATGAGAGAAGAAATGAAATGATTAAAGTGTACAGTCCCTGACTTACTTATGGTATGACTTAAAGATTTTTGGACTTTATAATGGTTCAAAAGCAGTACACACTCAATAGAAACTCTATGTCATATTTTGAAGTTTGTCCTTTACCTGGGCTAGCTATATGCATAGGATGCTTTCTTATGATGCTTGGCAGAAGCAGTGAGCTGTGGCTCCTTGTCAGTGATGTAATCATGAGGGTTAATAACTGATACATTTACAACCATTCTGTACCCATACAACCATTCTGTTTTCACTCAGTAATCAGTAAATTACATGAGATATTCAACACTTTATTATAAAATAGGCTTTGTGTTAGATAATTTTGCCCCGCTCTAGGTTAATGTAAGGGCTTCTTCAGTGGCACTAGTGGTAAAGAACCTACCTGGCAATGCAGGAAATAATGAGATGTGGGTTCGATCCCTGGGTCAGGAAGATCCCCTGGAGGAGGGCATGGAAACCCACTCCAGTATTGCTGCCTGGAGAATACCATGGACAGAGGAGCCTAGCGGGCTGCAGTCCATAGGGTCACAAAGAGTCAGACCCAACTGAAACGACAGCATGCAGGCTAATCTAAGTGCTCTCAGAAGGTTTAAGGTAGTGAAATGAAAGTCATTCAGTCATGCCTGACTCTTTGCGACCCCACTGACTATACAATCCATCGGAGTCTCCAGGCCAGAATCCTGGAGTGGGTAGCTGTTCCCTTCTCCAAGGGATCTTCCCAACCCAGGGATTAAACCCAGGTCTCCTGCATTGCAGGCAGATTCTTTATCAGCTGAGCCACCAGGGAAGCCCAAGAATACTGGAGTGGGTAACCTATCCCTTTTCTAGTGGATCTTCCCAACCCAGGAATTGAAGTGGGGTCTGCTGCATTGCAGGTGGACTCTTTACCAGCTGAGCTACCAGGAAAACCCCAGGTTTAAGGTAGGTTTAGGTTTAGGCTAAACTATGATGCTCAATAGTTTGGGTATATTAAATACATTTTTGATTTATGATATTTTCCACTTATGATGAGTTTATCAGGATGTAACCCCATCTTCGGTCAAGTGAAGTCTTGACCTAAATAAAATTACACACATGGGATTCCAAATGAATCTGAGGATCAGTTTCATCACTCCTGTGAAAGAGGATGTTAGAATTTTTATTGGGATGGCAGTGAATCTTCAGATCACTTTGGATAATACTGACATCTTAACAATATTAAGTCTTATCTGTGAACACAGGATAACTTTTAATTTTTTTAGATCTTTAATTTCTTTCAGCAATGTTTTATAGTTTTTTGTATGTATTTCACCTCCTTGGGTACATTTATTCCTAGGTATTTAGTTATTTTTTAGGGGCGGTTGTAAATGGAATTGCTTTTTTAATTGATTTTTTGGTTTGTTCTTTGCTGGTGTATAACAATACAACTGATTTATGTTTGTTGATCTTGTAGCCTGCAACTTTGCTGAATTTGTGTTAGTAGCTTTCTTTTGGATTCTTTGGGATTGTCTATAAATAGGCTTATGTCATCAGAAAATAAGGGCTTCCCAGGTGGTAGTAGTGATAAAGAACTTGCCTGACAATGCAGGGAACATGAGATGATCCCTTGGAGAAAGGTGTGGCAAATCACTCCAGTATTCTTGCCTAGATACAGGTCATTTTACCTCTTCCTTTCTAATTTGGATGGCTTTTATTTCTTTTTATTGTATAATAGCTCTAGCTATAACTTCCAGTACAATGTTGAATAGCAAAGTTGAGAGTGTACATCCTGTCAGTTGCCTTTTCTGTAACAATTGAGATGGTTCTGTGTTCTTTTTCCCCCCTTTGTTCTGTTAACACAATTGATTTCCTTATATTGAACCATCCTTTCATCCCTAGGATGAATCACACTTGGTCATAGTGAATGATCCTATTAATATACTGTTGGGTTCAATTTGCTATTAATATTTTGTTGAGTACTTTTGCATCTGTATTAATAAGGGATATTGGTCTTTGATTTTCTTGTGATGTCTTTTTCTGTATTTGGTATCAGAATAATGCTGACTTAATAAAATGAGTTATAAAAAGTTCCCTCCTCTTCAATTTTTGGGAAAGAGTTTGAGAAGGATTGGTGTTAATTCTCTAAATGTTTGGTAGAATTCTCCAGTGAAACCATCTGGTGGTCCCTGACTTTGCTTTGTTGGGAGATTTTTTATTATTATTGATTCAAACTCTTGTTATAGCGCTGCTTAGATTTTATTTCTTCTTGAATTCATAAGTTTCAAGGAATCTGTTCTTTTTGGCTATCTAATTTGTTGGTGTACAATTCACAGTACTTATAATATTTTTTTATCTCTGTAAGGTCAGTGGATTTTAATTACTTGGCTTTTTTTTTCCTTCTTTGTCAATCTACCTATAAATTTGTTGACCTTTTCAAATAACCAATTTTTGGTTCCATTGATTTTCTCTATTGCATTTCTATCTTCTACTTAGCTTAATCTCCTTTCTAATCTTTATTGCCTTCTTTCTGCTAGTTCTGGTTCCTAAGGTGTTAGATTAATTATTGCTTGAGGCCTTTCTTTTCTTTTTTTCTTTAATGTTGGCATTTCCAACTATAAGTTCTCCTCTGAGCACTTCTTTCACTGCATCTCATAAGTTTTTTTTTTTTCATTTATTTTTATTAGTTGAAGGCTAATTACTTTACAATGTTGTAGTGGTTTTTGTCATACATTGACATGAATCAGCCATGGATTTACATGTATTCCCCATCCTGATCCCCCCTCCCACTTCCCTCTCTACCCGATCCCTCTGGGTCTTCCCAGTGCACCAGATCTGAGCACTTGTCTCGTGCATCCAACCTAGGCTGGTGATCTGTTTCACCCTAGATAATATACATGTTTCGATGCTGTTCTCTTGAAACATCCCACCCTCGCCTTCTCCCACAGAGTCCAAAAGTCTGTTCTGTACATCTGTGCCTCTCTTTCTGTTTTGCATATAGGGTTATCATTACCATCTTTCTAAATTTCATATATATGTGTTAGTATACTGTAATGATCATAAGTTTTATATGTTGTGTTTTCCTTCTCATTCATCTCTTTTTTCTAATTTCTCTTTTTACTTCTACTTTGAGCCACTAGTTTTTTGAGTGCATTGTTAATTTCCACATATTTGTGAATTTCCTAGTTTCCTTCTGTTGATTTCTAGTTTCAATCTATTGTGATTGGAAAAGATACTCTGTATGGTTTTGATCTTTCAAAATGTATTAACACTTGCTTTTTGGCCTAACATATGGTCTATCCTAGAGAAAGTTCAAGAAAAATGTGTATTATGTTTTTGGGTGGGGTGCGCTTTCTGTTAGGGGTCCAGTTTTGTTCATATAATCTATCAATATTAATGTATTTATCATTGTTCTGGTTGTTCAGTACATTATTGAAATTGATGTCATGAAGTTCCCTACTATTATTTTAGAGACCTATTATTTTAGAGCAGTCTCTATCTTCAATTCTCTCAATATTTGCTTCATATATTTGGGAGCTCTGATGTTTGGTGCATAAATGTTTATAAATGTTATATCTTCTTGCTGAATTGAACCTTCTATCACTATTTAATATCCTCTCCCCTGTAACAGTTTTCCACTTAAAGTCTATTTTGTGTTATATTAGTACAGCCACTCCAGCTTTCTTTAGATTACTATTTGCATGAAATGTCTTTTTCCATCATTTCACTATCAACCTTCTTGTGCTTATTAAAATTGTTTTTCTTTTAAAAAATATTTTAATTGGTGGATAATTAATTTACACTATTGTGATGGCTTATGCCATATATCAACATGAATCAGCCATAGGCATATATGTGATGCCTCCCTCTTGAGTCCCTCTCCCTCCTCCTTCTCCACACCATCCCTCCAGGTTATCACAGAGCACCAGCTTTGGGTTCCCTGCATAGAGCCTATTATACAGAGTGAAGTAAGCCAGAAAGACAAATATTGCATATAAATGCATATATATGGAATCTAGAAATTTATTTTTAATTGGAGGACAACTGCTTTACAATGTTGTGTTGATTCCTGCCATACAACAACAGCAATCAATACTATATATTCTTGTTTTTTTTTTAATCTAAAGTGAGTCTCTTATAAGGGTTTCCCTGGTGGCCCAGTTGGTAAAGAGTCTGCCTGCATTGTGGGAGAGCCGGGTTTGATCCCTGGGTTGGGAACATCCCCTGGAGAAGGAAATGGCAACCCACTCCAGTATTCTTGCCTGGAGAATTCCATGGACAGAGGAGCCTGGTGGGCTAAAGCCCATGGGGTCACAAAGAGTTGGACATGACCTTTTTAATAGTCAGTGTCAAAAAAAAAAAAATAGTCAGTGTCTCTTATAGATAGCATATAGTTGGATCATGCTTTTTTTTTTTAATCCATTCTGCTAATCTCTGTCTTTTGATTAGGGCATTTAATCCACTTATATTTAAAGTAATTACCAACAAGGAGGGACTTCTGACATTTTCCCATTTGTATTCTATGTAGTTTTCTGTCCTTCATTTCCACATTTCTACCTTCTTTTTATTTTTGCAGTAAAATGTTTTGATTCCCTTCTCATTTCCTTAGGTGTATATTCTATAGATATTTTCTTTGATGTTATCACGGGGACTACATTTATTAGGTTGGCCAAAAATATTTGTTCAGGTTTTATGGAAAAACTCAAATGAGCTTTTGGCCAACTCAATAACATCCAAAAGTTGTAACAGTAAAATTTGAATTTATATTAGCTTAATGTCAATAGCATACAAAAACTCTTCCCTTATATATCTCCATTCCCCCTTTTTACATCATTGATGTCACAGATTACATCTTTATACATTGTGTGTCCAAGAACAAACATTAATGACTAATTTTATGCACTGTCTTTTAAATCATGTAGAAAATAAAAAGTAGAACTATAAATAAATTTAAAGTGACACTAGTTTTTTTTATAATTGCCCATATATTTACCTTTAACTAGGCACCATTATCTTTATTTCTTCATATTGCTTTGAGTATTGCCTATTTTCCTTCCATTTCAACCTGAAGGACTCCATTTTGTGCAGGGCAGACCTAGTGATAATGAATTTCCTCAGCTTTTTTTTTTTTTTTTTTGAGTTTCGGGGAGAACTGGGGATATCTTAATTTCTCCCTCATTTTTGAAGGATTTTTTGGTGGATATAGAATTCTTGGTTAAGTTTCTGCACTCTTCCTCTTCTCCCCTGTCCTCTGTACTGGCTGCCAAGGTTTCTGATGAGAAATCAGATGATAATCCTATTGAGGAGCCATTGTATGTGACAAGTTATTTCTGTCTTGCTGCTTTGAAGATTTTCTCTTTAATTATGTGTCTTGGTATTGATCTTTTGGGGCTTATACTACTTGGAGTTTGTTGAACTTGGATTTGTAAAATGATGTACTGCATCCATTTTGGAAGTTTTCAGTCATTATTCAAATGTTCCTTTTTCCTTACTTTCTCTCTTCTTCTGAGAGTTCCATAATACATATGTTGGTCTGCTTGATGGTGTTCCACAGATATCTTAGGCTTTTTACTTTTCTTGTTCCTCAGACTTGATAATTTTAATTATCCTGTCTTTAAGTTCACTGATTCTTTTTTCAGCTTGCTTAGAAATTTGGATTTTGAACCCCTGCAGTACACTTTTATTACACTTTTCAGCTTCAGAATTTTTTGGTGGGGATTATTTTTTATAATTTCTATTTCTTTATTGGTATCTCTACTTTGTTTATACATATTTTTCCTGTGTGCATGTCTCCCCTTAGTTCTTTGAGCACATTTAAGACAGTTGTTTAAAAGTGTTTGTTGATGATCGAGTGGGTGGGGGCAGTTGGAAGCCACCACTAGGCTGATGGCTGAATTTCACCAAAATTAACTGAAATTTATCAGTCAAGCTGTCCTCTGGAAGCTACAAGTACAGGTATTAAAATAAACAAAGGAATTCTGGGATTGCCAACTACACTATCTTCCTTCTCTTTAAACTTTCTAATATATTTTTTTTTCTTTTTGTTTTTTTTTTTTAATTTTTTTATTAGTTGGAGGCTAATTACTTCACAACATTTCAGTGGGTTTTGTCATACATTGATAAGCCAGAAAGATAAAGAACATTACAGCATACTAACACATATATATGGAATTTAGAAAGATGGTAACAATAACCCTATATGCAAAACAGAAAAAGAGACACAGAAATACAGAACAGACTTTTGAACTCTGTGGGAGAAGGTGAGGGTGGGATGTTTCAAAAGAACAGCATGTATACTATCTATGGTGAAACAGATCACCAGCCCAGGTGGGATGCATGAGACAAGTGCTCGGGCCTGGTGCACTGGGAAGACCCAGAGGAATCGGGTGGAGAGGGAGGTGGGAGGGGGGATCGGGATGGGGAATAAGTGTAAATCTATGGCTGATTCATATCAATGTATGATAAACTTTCTAATATATTTTATGTGAATTGATATTTCAGATTTACTCAGGGATGGCTTTGGGGACAATCCCCTTTTCTACTGTCTGATTGCAGAAGTACACAATCATCAAAAACCATCAGGTAAAATAAACTTCCATTTTTCAATTCAATCAGGAGTATATTTTCTCTACCCTGAAAACAAAGTACAGTTTGATAGCATACAGTTACTCTTAAGCCAAGGAGACGAGTGTAAGTACATAAACTAAGTCTTGTTTTCTGACAGAGAAAATGTGTGGTATGCATTTATGTTGGACTTCGCAGGTGGCACTAGTGGTAAAGAACCATCCTGCCAATGCATGAGACATGAGAAATGGGTTCAATCCTGGGTCAGGAAGATCCCCTGGAGAAGGATATGACAACCCACTCCAGTATTCTTGCTTGGAGAATCCCATGGACAGAGGAGCCTGGTGGGCTACAGTCCATGGCGTCGCAAAGAGTTGGACAAAACTGAAGTGACTTAGCACACAACACACATGCATTTATGTTTGTATATGCACAGAAAAAAATTAGGAAGAATATACTCCACACTGTTAAAAGATGGGTTATCTCTTCAATGTTGTATTATAAGGACTTAAACCCTCTTTATTATACATTTCTGTATTATTTAAAATTTTGTCCAGCAAGCTTTTATTACTTTAATAGATAAAAATAAACACAAAGATATTCCATTTTGGAGGAAAGAACATTGTAAGATTCAATGTATTAACTTCTTTATACCCCCTCTTTCCTCTTCCTAGGTAAAGTGACTGTTGGATTTGCCATGTACTACTTTACATATGACCCCTGGATTGGCAAGTTACTTTACCTAGAGGACTTTTATGTCATACAAGCTTACCGAGGTCAGGTAACACATAGTATTACTTATATTTTAAAAATTAAAATTGTATATTTTAAGGAGTTTTAGTATAAATATGGTGTTTAAGTTAATTTATGTAACTAATTCCTATTTCATGAGACTGATCACTATCCTAGTTATCCTTGCATATGGTATGGTGAAGACTCAATCACAGATTAGAAAAGATTTACTAGTTCCCATCAAGGCTTGAATAAACCAAGTTATCAAAACTATACTTTTATCTTTTTTTGTTCTGTTTCTTTTTTTAAAAGCTACACTTTTACCTCTAAAACATGCTTTTACATTTTGTGTTGATTTGTCTAAAATGAATAAGGAATATATTCCGTGATAAGATGAGAGTGACAAGGGCTCATTTCCTCTTCACTGTTCTTTAAAATAAATCCAAAGTCTTTTCCATTACCTTTGGAACCATATTCCAATTTGGAAAAAGAGATATGAAAAACATTCATGAGCTGAATTTCAACACAAGCTATTATGAACATGTAACAATCAGATAACAGGGTTTAAACTAAAGCAAACAAATTGTTAAGTGGAATTTTTCAACTTATGTTTTTTCATTTTGTATTATCTATTTAAAAGGTCTAGGTATTGGAGCTGAAATGCTGAAGAGGCTAAGTCAGGTATATATTGCAGTTAGTATTGTTATTCCATATGTTATCCTTTTCTTCATCAAATGTTATTATTTAACATTGCATAAATTAGATGCTTTATCTTAACATTGGAACATAATCTCAAAATATACTTAATCTTTTATTCCAATTAAACTGGTTTTCAAATTAAGATATTGATACAGCTCTTGTTTGACTTATGTTTAAAAGTTGATATAATCCACAACCACATTATATACCTATTTGCTACAAAGCAGAAGCAAGTAAAAGGGAGATTAGAAGGCAATTTACCCATAAAATGTGTCTACAGTATGAACATGAGAACAGTATAAAAAGATTCTTTTGCATTTTGGAAATACATATAAGTAAACTTTTTCTGTAGAATAAAGAAAAAAACTGAATTAGATTTATAGAAAAACCAGTGAGTAGATTTTGCAAGTTTGTTTTGGACTTCTAAAGAAAGGGACTTTTTTTCTTTTTACAGATTTAGAGAACTCCAAGCGATAAATATTGCATTATTATTTGGAAGTATTTTACACACACACAGTGCCTTGCATATAGTAGATCTAAGGGACTTTTTTTCTTTTTACAGATTTAGAGAACTCCAAGCGATAAATATTGCATTATTATTTGGAAGTATTTTACACACACACAGTGCCTTGCATATAGTAGATCTTCCATAAAATAAATGTGACAATGAAGATTATACTTTCAAATAAAAGTAATACCTGTTTGTTTTTAAACAGATAGCCATCAGAAGCCAGTGTAACTGCATGCACTTTCTTGTCGTCATTTGGAACCAGGCTTCTATCGACTACTACACTCGTCGAGGGGCTTTAGACCTTTCTTCCGAGGAGGGCTGGCATCTGTTCAGGTTTAACAGAGAAGAACTCATGGACATGGCAGGGGAAAAGTGAAAGGTGACTTATCACTTGTCCCAATATAGGCTCAAACATCTGAATGTAACAACTTGTCCCAATATAGGCTCCAACATCTGAATGTCGCCTGAGTCCAACAGCAGTTTGACTGTCGTATAATACAGCAAGTGAACAACTCTGGTTTCAGCTGATCTTTGAAACAGATTTTGTAGATACAACTTGCCATTATCCATATTAACATACTAATGGTTAGTAGAAAAGCTGATAACCCAAAAGAGCAGATAATTCAAAAATAACTTATACTTGACTTTAGGATATTTATTTTTTTACTTACTGTATCCTATGAAATTTCAAATGCTTATATTTTCATATTGTAACACATCTGAAATTTGGATAAGTATTATGATCAACTGGCAGCACTTTTCCTTTAGAGGTCTTGGATTTGATGAAATATTGTACATTTGCTCACAAACAGATTTGAGGTAAAAAAAAAAAAGTATAAAATACTAAAGCTAAGTTATGAAAAGCTTACCTATAAATAACTAGTAAATGAACTGCTTTCCCACCTTGAGTAGATCAAGGACCACTGCCTTGACTTCATCTCAGAACTACATTCCATCTCTGTCTTTATCTTGGAACTAAATTCCATCTCTGAGAAACCAACTTTTGTTGTAACTATCTTAGGGAAGATATTACATAGCACACTGTATCTGTGTATGTTTCTATCCTTTCTAGTAGGATATAAGTCTTTTGATAGAATTATAATTATTTTTTTACCCTAATTACAACCAGCATGTGAGTTCCTACTACGTACCAGGTATTATGGGTATAAAAGCTATGAAGTGAAGGTGAAAGTTGCTCAGTTGTGTCCACCTCTTTGCGACCTTCTGGACTGTAGCCCATCAGGCTCCTCTGTTTGTGGAATTCTCCAGGCAAGAATACCGAAGTGGGCAAGTTGCCATGCCCTTCTCCAGGGGATCTTCCCAACCCAGGGATCGAACCCAGGTCTCCTGCATTGCAGGCCGATCCTTTACCATTTAAGCTACCTGGAAAGCCCATTAAAAAAGCTATACAAAGATGATTCAGTTATACCACAAGGAACCTTGTAAATGAAAAAAAAAATACTAATCTAGTTTTAGTTTTATAATAAATTATGTGGGCTATCACAGCCATAAGTACCAAATGTAAGAGAATGTACAGGAGAGTATCTAAATCCTACCTTGGGGAACTGAGAAAAGATGGGTTTGAAGAATAAGTAGGAAGTTGGAATGAAGTGTGACGAGACAAAAACAATTCTGAGACACTAGCATAGGCAGAGAAAGAGGTAATAAGAGAGCAAAGCATGTTTATGAAGCAAGTGGTATTATAGATAACATACTGGGCGGGCCAAAAAGTTTGTTCAAGTTTTTCTGTACAGTGTTATGGAAAAACCCAAATGAACTTTTTGGCCAACCCAATATAATATACTTAATAGTAGGGTGGCTGGGGAGAGGGAAGGAAGGGTTAAAGTTTAGCTGGGATCATATATGAAGGCCTTGTATGTCATACTAATGGGTCTTGATTTGATCCTGTAGACACTGTTGAGTCACTGAAGATCTCAGGAAGACAATTATGTCATAATAATCTGGTAGATGGGTAGCAGACACTATATATTAACTTAAACTCAACACCATTCCAAATTCCTTACCACTTGCCTTTCTCTTCATAGACAAAAATGTTATTTGCCAATCTTAAATATGACTTATAAGACAAATTTTGGTTAAGATATAGACAGAAGTCTTTCGAGAGGGACTCTAAGAAATCATTTAATTCTCTGATAAGAGGGAGTCAGAAGCATCTGGTACAGCTTTTTGTAACCCCTTTTCCTATTTTGAATGTGTGTGTGTTTCCCAGAGGTATAGGAGCCATTTTGTGATCATGAGGTGACAAATCAACATGCTAAAGAGTATAGTAGAAAGAGAAATATGTCTAGATCCTTGATGACACCAATGAGTCACTATACCAACTCTGTACGGACCAATTCCAGACTTTAAACAGACTCATTTATTTAAGCAGCTATAGTTAACTGGTTTACTGTTACTTATAAGCAGGATGCAATGTTAAGTGACAGAAAGCAAGACTGATGGCAAGCAGATTGACCAGAAGCATATATAATAATATAATCCAGGAAAGTGATGATGAAGACCTGAATGAGAGTAAGGATTAGAGAAAGTAGAATTGATTTGAGAAACAAAGAAGTGAGAGAGATATAGAGACAATTTAATTTTAGGTCTTTTGATATTGGGACTTCCCAGGTGGCTCAGTGGTAAAGAATTCACCTGCCAATGTAGAAGATGCAGGTAGACCTGGGTTCAATCCACTGGAGGAGGGAATGACAACCCACTCCAGTATTCATGCCTGAAGAATCCCATGGACAGAAGAGCCTGACCTCCTGAGAAACCTGTATGCAGGTCAAGAAGCAACAGTTAGAACCAGATGTGGAACAACAGACTGGTTCCAAATTGGGAAAAGAGTATGTCAAGGCTGTATATTGTCACCCTGCTTATTTAACTTATATGCAGAGTACATCATGTGAAATGCCAGGCTAGATGAAGCATAAGCTAGAATCAAGATTGCAGGGAGAAATATCAATAACCTCATATATGCAGATGACACCATCCTAATGGCAGAAAGCCAAGAGGAACTAAACAGCATCCTGATGAAGGTGAGAGTAAAAGAGCTGGCTTAAAACCCAACATTCAGAAAACCAAGATCATGGCATCTGGTCCCATGAGTTCATGGCAAATAGATGGGGAAACAATGGAAACAGTGACAGACTTTGTTTTCTTGGGCTCCAAAATCACTGCAGCCATGCAATTAACAGATGCTTGCTCCTTGGAAGAAAAGCTATGACAAACCTGTGCTGTGCTGTGATTAGTCACTCAGTCATGTCCAACTGTTTGCAACCTCATGGACTATAGCTTTCCAGCCTCCTCTATCTATGTGGATTCTTCAGGTAAGAATACTGGAGTGGGTTGCCATGCCTGCCTCCATAGGATCTTCCCAACCTAGGGATCGAATCCAGGTTTCTCTCAGTGCAGAAGGATCTTGCCTATTAAAAAGCAGAGACATCACTTTGCTGACAAAGGTCCATCTAGTCAAAGCTATAGTTTTTCCAGTAGTCATGTATGGATGTGAGGGTTGGACTATAAAGAAGACTGAGTGCCTAAGAATTGATGCTTTTGAACTATGGTGTTGGAGAAGACTCTTGAGAGTCTCTTGGACTGCAAGGAGATCCAACCAGTCCATCCTAAAGGAAATCGACCCTAAATGTTCATTGGAGGGACTAATTCTGAAGCTCCAATACTTTGGCCACCTAATGTGAAGAGCCAGCTCATTAGAAAAGATGCTGATGCTGGAAAAGATTGAAGACAGGAGGAGAAAGGGATGACAGAGGATAAGATGGCTGGATGGCATCAATGACTCAATGGACAGGAGTTTGAGCAGGCTCTGGGAGATGGTGAAGGACAAAGAGGCCCGGAGTGTTGCAGTCCATGGGGTCACAACGAGTTGGATATGACTAAGTGACTGAACAACTATTGATATTGAGAATCTCTATGGGATATACAGGGCTTTCCAGGTGGTGCTAGTGGTAAAAGAACCTGCCTGCCAATGCAGGAGATGGAAGAGATGTGGGTTTGATCCCTGGGTTGGGAAGAACCCCTGGAGGAGGGCCTGGCAACTCACTCCAGTATTCTTGCCAGAAGAACCCCAGGGTTTCTGGAGAATCCCTCTGGGCTACAGTCCATAGGGTCGCAAAGAGTCAGACATGACTGAAGCAACTTAGCACACATGCACATATTGGATATAAGATAGATATGAGTAATAATTATATAGGTACACACTTCTGGAGAAATATGGAAATATAAATAATAAGGACATATAAATGATGCTTGAAGTCAGTGAGTATGTTGAATGGAAATGAGAGAGCACAGAGTGAGAAAAGACAAGAAATGCAAATTGAGGCGCCTGAGCATGTAAGGGATTCAGAGCAAGAGAAGAATGAGTAACAAGAGAAGCAGGAATAACACTAAAATGAGGACTGAATTTCAGGAGGGAGTAGTTACGAGTCAATCATTACAGAAAATTCAAGTAGGTACAGAGGATGAGATTATTCAATAGCATCACTAACTCAATGAACATAAATTTGAGCAAACTCTGGGAGATAGTGAAGCAAACTCTGGGAGATCTGGTGTGCTACAGTCTATGGGGTCGCACAGAGTCAGATATAACCTAGAGACTGAACAACAACAACATAGAGGCCAAGGTGTAGCAAGTTATAGAGGAATTGAAATTGAGGACATAAGAAAGTGACATTAATTACTGTTTTATAAAGTCTGGAAATCATAGGAAGGAGAAAGAAAAGATAGCTCAAGAGGAAGAGGGAGTTAGGGAAAGGGTTTTGCTACTGTTGTTTTTGGATAAAGAGGCTATGAAGCTGTTAGAGACTGAGAAAAAGAAATCAGTTAAAAGAGAAACAAAAGACTGAAAATTAAACAGGATGGAATATGGTACTAGAAAAGATGGGAAGGAGATCAGGAACACAAATAGAAGCATCAGCTTTAGAAAAGGGGGATGTATGGCTGAAAAGAGATAAGTCTTGAAGATAGATGGGAAGAAGTTGGGAAAGACTATGTCTAATAACTTATTTTTCCCTCTGTGTAATAGGAGACATAGTCATCTTTGGCTGGTATAGGAGACTTCAGAATAAGAGGTCTGTAAAACCTCTTCTGGAGACCAGAATAGGAAACTACCCAGGAATCAGTAGAAAGAATGCTAAGTAGCACTGAGGGGTCCCATGTAGCACATAGTCCTCTCAAACAGACTAATTTTTGGACATCTAAGAGGAGTTAGCATTAAACAAAGAGACAAAGCCAAGCCCATGTCATAAAATATGTATATTTTATTACATCTCTGGGAAATGCAAAACAAATGAGGGAGGGAACACATCCTTCCACACACCATTCTAATTTAGCTGATATTAATTCAGAAAAGCTACAGCAAATATATATGTGTATATGTATATATATTTATATATACACACATATTTTTTTTATAAACACACTTAAAGTCACCAAATGCATCCTAATACTTTTACCTCTGCCTCCTCATTGATCATTTAATGTTGTTTGGATTGTATTCAGTTTTTTAGTCACTTATGTGATTTGTCAAACTGTACATTAGAAGATGTAAGGGGAAAACTTGGTTTAATTTATACCCTATGCATCAGTTACCCATTACACCATCTTTTTCACCATTATTTGAAACTTCACACATCTTGTAGTTCTCTATGCAGACTATTTCAGCTTCTAGTGCTGTACATATCTATATCTTCTGGATGGGACTGCCCGTGATCCATGAGCTTGGGGTCAGGCATAAACTGTGTAGCACCTGATAAAGTATTAAAATGAAAAAAAAATTAGTCATTCATTTAACAAACTTCTTGTTAATGTGAGGAACACATCAATGAGCAAAACAGATAAAAATCTCTACCAACATGGACCTAACATTCAAGTTGGGTGAAAGAGACAATAAGTTAAGTAAACAGTATGTCAGATGGTGGTATGCAGAAAAATAAAACAGAGTGGAGAGACATATGGAGAGATTGGGTGATCTGCAATTTAAAACAGGGTGGTCAGGGAAAGAAAGCCTTCCATATTTGAGCAAAGAACCAAAGGAGGTGCAGGTATGAGCCCTGTAGCTATCTGAGGGAAATGCCTTACTGAAAGAGCAGGTTGCAAGTGTAACAGACCTTAGGTATGTCTGAGGAGCCATAAAATGGCCAATATGGCTGGAACAGAGTTAGCAAGATGTGCTGATGGTGGATACAATGAGAGTGATAGAAGTCATGATCAGAAAACAGTGGAATGCTAGGCCACACAAGGTCATAAGAAAGTTTTTCTCTTTTATTCTAAGAGATGAGAAGTCACTGGACAGTTTTGAGCAGAAGTGTAACATGATATTGTGTTTTTTTAAAAGGTTACTCTTGGCTATGTGTAGAAGAGAGTGTAGGGAAACAAGCATAGAAGTAGGGAGACCAGTTAGGAAGCTATTATAGCAGAGAAGACTGCAGTACCCCAGGAGGGAAATGGTAATGGCTTTTATTAGGGCAGTGGAGGTGGTGAAAAGGTATTGAATTCTGGATAACTTAAGGATAGGATTTCCAAAATGGATTCAGTATGTTGTGTGAGGGATACTCTTTAATTTGAGAAACTAAAAGAATGGAGTTGACATTTACTGAGATGGGGGAAATATAGAAACATGTTTTGTTGTTGTTGTCATTCAGTCAATCAGTCATGTCCGACTCTTTGCAACCTCATGAACTGTAGCCCACCAGGTTCCTCTGTCCATGGAATTTCTCAGGCAAGAATACTGGAGTAGGTTACCATTTCCTTCTCCAGGGAATCTCCCCAGATCAGGAATTGAACTTCCATCTTGTGCATTGGCAGACAGGTTCTTGACCACTGAGCCATCAGGGAAGCCCCAGAAACATGTTTGGGAGAAGGTAAATGAAGTGTTAAGTTTTAGGTGTGCTATATTTGAATTGCTAACTAGACATCACTTCATGGCAAATAGATGGGGAAACAATGGAAACAGTGATAGACTTTGTTTTCTTGGGCTCCAAAACAACTGCAGCCATGAAATTAAAAGACACATGTTCCTTGGAAGAAAAGCTATGACCAACACAGACAGCAAATTAAAAGCAGAGACATTACTTTACCAACAAAGGTACATCTAGTCAAAACTAATCAAAACCATAGTTTTGTATTTTTGTAGTTATGTATGGATGTGAGTTCAGTTCAGTCGCTCAGTCACGTCCGACTCTTTGCGACCCCATGAACCGCAGCATGCTAGGCCTCCCTGTCCATCACCAACTCCTGGAGTCCACCCAAACCCTTGTCCATCAAGTCAGTGATGCCATCCAACCATCTCATCCTCTGTCGTCCCCTTCTCCTCCTGCCCACAATCTTTCCCAGCATCAGGGTCTTCTCAAATGAGTCAGCTCTTTGCATCAGGTGGCCAAAGTATTGGAGTTTCGGCTTCAGCATCAGTCCTTCCAATGAACACCCAGGACTGATCTCCTTTAGGATGGACTGGTTGGATCTCCTTGCAGTCCAAGGGACTCTCAAGAGTCTTCTCCAACACCATAGTTCAAAAGCATCAATTCTGCTGCACTCAGTTTTCTTTATAGTCCAACTCTCACATCCATACATGACCACTGGAAAAACCATAGCCTTGACTAGACGGACCTTTGTTGGCAAAGTAATGTCTCTGCTTTTTAATATGCTGTCTAGGTTGGTCATAACTTTCCTTCCAAGGAGTAAGCCTCTTTTAATTTCATGGCTTCAATCATCATCTGCAGTGATTTTGGAGCCCCCCCAAAAAAAGTCAGCCATTGTTTCCACTGCTTCCCCATATATTTGTCATGATGTGATGGGACCAGATGCCATGATCTTAGTTTTCTGAATGTTGAGCTTTAAGCCAACTTTTTCACTCTCCTCTTTCACTTTCATCAAGAGGCTCTTTAGTTCTTCTTCACTTTCTGCCAGAAGGGTGATGTCACCTGCATATCTGAGGTTATTGATGTTTCTCCCGGCAATCTTGATTACAGCTTGTGCTTCCTCCAGCCCAGCATTTCTCATGATGTACTCTGCATATAAGTTAAAATAAATAGGGTGACAATATATAGCCTTGACTTACTCCTTTTCCTATTTGGAACCAGGCTGTTGGTCCATGCCTAGTTCTAACTGTTGCTTCCTGACCTGCATACAGATTTCTCAGGAGGCAGGTCAGGTGTTCTGGTATTCCCATCTCTTTCAGAATTTTCCACAGTTTACTGTGATCCACACAGTCAAAGGCTTTGGTATAGCCAATAAAGCAGAAATAGATGTTTTTCTGGAACTCTCTTGCTTTTTCGATGATCCAGTGAATGTTGGCAATTTGATCTCTGGTTCCTCTGACTTTCTAAAACCAGCTTGAACATCTGGAAGTTCACGGTTCACGTATTGCTGAAGCCTGATTTGGAGAATTTTAAGCATTACTTTACTAGCGTGTGAGATGAGTGCAATTGTGCGGTAGTTTGAGCATTCTTTGGCATTGCCTTTCTTTGGGACTGGAGTGAAAACTGACCTTTTCCAGTCCTGTGGCCACTGCTGAGTTGTCCAAATTTGCTGGCATATTGAGTGCAGCACTTTCACAGCATCATCTTTCAGGATTTGAAATAGCTCAACTGGAATTCCATCACCTCCACTAGCTTTGTTTGTAGTGATGCTTCCTAAGCCCCACTTGACTTCACATTCCAGAATGTCTGGCTCTAGGTGAGTGATCACACCATCGTGATTATCTGGGTCGTGAAGATCTTTTTTGTACAGTTCTGTGTATTCTTGCCACCTCTTCTTAATATCTTCTGCTTCTGTTTTGTCCCTACCATTTCTGTCCTTTGTTGATTCCATCTTTGCATAAAATGTTTCCTTGGTATGAGAGTTGGACTATAAAGAATGCTGAGTGCTGGAGAATTGATGCTTTTGAACTGTGGTGTTGGAGAAGACTCTTGAGAGTTCTTTGGACTGCAAGGAAATCCAACCAGTTCATCCTAAAGGAAATCAGTCCTGAACATTCATTGGAAGGAGTGATGCTGAATCTGAAACTCCAATACTTTGGCCAACTGATGTGAAGAACTGACTCATTGGAAAAGGCCCTGATGCTGGGAGGGATTGGTGGCAGGAGGAGAAGGGGACGACAGAGGATGAGATGGCTGGATGGCAGCGCTGACTCAATGGACATGAGTTTGAGTAAACTCCGCGAGTTGGTGACGAACATGGAGGCCTGATGTGCTACAGTTCATGGGGTTGCAAAGTGTTAGACACGACTGAGTGACTGAACTGAACTTACTGAACTAGACATCTGAATAGAAATACTGAGTAAGCAGTTAGAAATGTGAATCTAGAGTTCAGGAGTCGCCTCGCTGATTTATAAATTTTATGTTCCTAGGCTATAAATAGCATCTAAAACTATGGGAACATATGAGGTCATCCAGAACATCAGAAAAGATGTCCAGGGAATGAGCCCTTTGGATCCTCCAACTTTTTGAGGTTAAGAGTATTAGGAGAATATAGCAGAGAAGACTGCAAAGAAAAAGCCAGTCAGTGAAGTAAGAGAACCAAGAATAAGTGATATCCCACAGGCCAAGTAAAGAGACTGTTTCAGGGAGGAAGGAGTGACCATTTCTGTTAGAAGTTACTGATGGATTATATAAGATAGAGATTGGGAATGGAACCTGGATTTGGCAGTGTGGATCAATGGTGATTTTGATAAGCTGACTGTGTACCAGGCAAGATGTCACATTATTTTCATGCATTATCTCAGAATAACACCATGAGAGAGATGACATTTGGGCATTTTAATGTAGAGAGGTTAAAAAACTTGAGCAGTGTCATCCAGGTGATAAGTAGTGGAGCCAGGATTGAATCCAGTTTTGTCTGACTCCCAATACAACAACCCTGGCTTTTCTGTAAAGTGGGGGTTAGAGTAGGCAGAAATGTCACAAAATGTCACAAAACCCTGGCTCTTCTGTAAAAGGGGGGTTAGAGTAGTCACAAAATATCACAAAATTACTTTAGTATTCAACAGAATAATAGATACAAAGTGGTACATATAATACCCTGTGTATGTTAAGTAGGTAAGAAGAATTTTTATATTTATTTTGTGACATACACTAAAAATATTTTTCACAATTTTTTTATTTTAAATATTTTTCAAATTCTGATTCATTTTGAAATGATTATTTTTACATTTGAGAGACACACCTTTTTGCCATAAAGGAATTTAGTTTCTAGTTAAAAGTGAGAAATAGATTTATATACACTTATTTATTTTACAGCTACCTTTTCAGAAATAGTTTCTGTTTTATAAACTGGGATAGATCTATATGTAACTTCACCACTAAGTATATTTTAAAAACAGCCAGATCTTAAATAATCACTACCCATGACAAGAATACAGTTCTCCATAAACTTTTAACCTGGAATCCCTTTGGAGGAGGGGAGTCTGTGGACAGAATTCATGTGATCTATGAACTTGGATAGGGGAAATTTGTCTTTGTTTTCATTAACCTCTGACTGGAATTGAATGTCTTCTTCAATAATGAATGCAGGCAACAAACCACAATACTATACGCTTAACAGTACCTTAGACTCTGTCACTAATAGAAACCATAGATATTTTCATATCACACTGCAGTTGCAGATATCTTGAAATATTTATACTTACTACTACTTCAAAATTATACCCTTTATCAGATATGTTGTTAAATATTGTTGATTAATACAATTAGGAAAGCTCATACATTACTGTGTATTTTGTTTATGCATTTAAAAACATTCTGAGATGGGGTCTGTAGTACAAGGAGGTTAAGAAACAGTGGTTTTGACTGCTCCTTTTCCAAATGCATCTTCCTAGTGGAAGCTTTTGGTCAGTACAAGTGAAAAATGTACTAAGAAATAGTTTTATCAGATAGACATACTATAGGTTCAGTTCAGTCGCTCAGTCGTGTCCGACTCTTTGCGACCCCATGAATCGCAGCACGCCAGGCCTTCCTGTCCATCACCAGCTCCTGGAGTCTACCCAAACCCATGTCCATCGAGTCGGGGATGCCATCCAACCATCTCATCCTCTGTCGTCCCCTTCTCCTCCTGCCCTCAATCTTCCCCAGCATCAGGGTCTTTTCCAATGAGTCAGCTCTTCGCATGAGGTGGCCAAAGTATTGGAGTTTCAGCTTCAACATCAGTCCTTCCAATGAACACCCAGGACTGATCTTTAGGATGGACTGGTTGGATCCCCTTGCAGTCCAAGGGACTCTCAAGAGTCTTTTCCAACACTGCAGTTCAAAAGCATCAATTCTTCGGCACTCAGCTTTCTTTATAGCCCAACTCTTACTATAGATATACTACAATAAGCATTGACAAATACTTATTTTATATAAGCCTGAATGTGTCTGATTTGCTTAAAAATGTCCATCAACTGACTAAGTTTTCTAACACTTCTACTAACTTTCTTAATTTATATTATTGTCCAAAATCTGGTCAAATAGTCAGCTCACCTAAATTTGAAAGGCTCTGTTGCCTTTAGATCCCCATCTCTCAAAATGTGTTGAAGGGCTTCAGATTTTTTGTTTATTCATAGCTTATATTGGTCATTATTAACTAGAGGAATGTGCATACAGAATTCCTTGTGGAGCTTTTCCTATAATCCACCTGCTTAGAGGCCTCACCTTGGGAAATTCTAATTTATAATTCTTATGTAGAGTGAATTTTAGGAAAAAAAAAAAACTCAAGAAATTGTGATGTGGATCCCTCTGGCTTAGAACCACTTAGCCTAGTTCATTTGATTTCTGCCTTTTTAAAAAGGGTTTGTCTCATGCTTTTCTGAGTAATTAAAGATTATATTTTTCCTCAGAAATTTCTTCATGCCTTTTGATAAAAGGCTCTCTGTCCTCCCAAAGAATTAGCAGTCATAAAACTCTTCTTGAATCTCATTCCCCTAATCATTATAATGCTTTTCTTTGTACTTTATCATATTTTAAATCTCTAATGAAAAAGTATTTATGCTTAGCTTTTTTAGTCGACTTTAAAAAAAGCTGCTGTTATAGCAAACAGGTAAAGAATAAAGATGTTTATAAAACAGCAAAGAATTATTGTCTCAAATAGCCACTAGATGTTACCTGTTCACTGATAATTTAGTTCACGCCTTATCTCATTTATATTTTAAGCAAGTTCATTATCAAAACTAGGACAGATCACTAATAAATTGCTGAGTGAAGTTATGAATATTAGAGATTCTATTTTTGTTTCTTCTGTATAAAATCAGGATGATATTCAGTATTCAGCTGTCTCAGTAACTGAAACACTTAAACATATTAATCATTGCAAAGTGTGTTCTCCCACTGATCTATTCTTTCCATTCTTTTTTCTCTCTGGCTTCAGTTTGTCTTTTTTATCCTATATTTGAGTTCATTATTTCTGTCCTCTTTTTTTATACAATCTGCTATTAAACCCATCCAATAAGTTCATAATTTCAGGTACTGTATTTTTCACATCTAGAATATCCACTTGATTTTTTCAGATTCCAACTGGCTGTGAAATTTTCCATCCTTTCATCCATTTTGTTCATCATATTTTCCACCTGACATATTAGCCATAGTTATTTTAAAGTGCTTTTCTGCCAACTTCAATATTTAGATCACCTGTGGGTCTGCTGTAATTTTTTTTCTCTTTTCTTAGTCATATCTTCCTGTCTGTTTGCATGACTAGTATTTTATTTGTAGGACTTCCCTGTAGCTCAAATGGTAAAGAATCTGCCTGCAATTTAGGAGACCAGGGTTCGATCCCTGGGTCTGGAAGATCCTCTGGAGAAGGGAATAGCAATCCACTCCAGTATTCTTACCTGGAGAATCCCATGGACAGAAAAGCCTGGCAGGGTACAGTCCACGGGGTTGCGAAAGAGTTGGACAAGACTGAGAGACTAACACACATTTTATTTGTATGGTGGACACTGTGTAAAAAAGAACTGTAGAAGATCCAGATGATATCATCTGCAGAGTGGGGACTCTTTTCCTTTCTTGGGGAGGGGTAAAGTATTGATACTTATCATCTCACTACAATCAGGCACTGAGCTGTGTTGCAGTTTATAGAAGAGTCAATCAACCCTGTTCCTCAGGTATGGTACTCTCTAACTTCTGATTGACAGCTTGAGTTTCTGTCTCCATAACACTAAAAGACTGTAGGAAATTTTGTTTTGCCTATCAGAATTTTGATTTTGGATATTTAGTGTCATGACCCATATAATAATCTGGGAAATATCATGAGGGGGACATGAGTCATGTATGTATGGCACACCTCATCCCTCTAAAATAGGAATCAGCAAATTTATTTGCAAAGGACCAAAGTAAACATTTAAACTTTATAAACCATAAGGTCTCCATCACAACCACTCAACTCTGCCATTTTAGGTGAAAGCAGCCACAGACAATACATGAATGAGTGTGGCTGTGTTGCAATAAAACTTTATTTATGGATATTAAAATTTGAATTTCATACAATTTTCACTTGTCATGAAACATTTTTCTTCTGATTTTTAAAAAACTATTTAAATTACATAGGAACTATTCTTGGCTTGTGGAATGTGCAAAAATAGTGAGCCAGATTTAGCATAAAGTCCATAGTTTGCCAACCTCTATTTGAGAGGGACATTAATCTTGTGAGACTGTGAGAGATTTCATTCTTTCTTTGTTTTTTTTTTTACAAATTATTTTAATATATTATGTATATTAATATATATGCATGTATACACTGTCAAGAAAATTTTCTTAACTCGAAAAAAGTTTCTATGAAACATCTTCATTTCGACTACTTAGAGACAGAATATATTTATTTTTTTCTGATTACAAAAAAGTATGCTGATTATAAAAATCCAAATATTATATAGATAAATTAAAAAGCAAAGGTCTCCCACAATCATACCTCTAGAAATAACTGTTTTCAATAATTTAAACAGGTTAGTACAAATTGTTCCAGAACACAGGCATATGTGCACACACATATATACAGACTACAATTTGGTTTTTGTTACTTAATAATATATCCTGGACATCCATCCATATCATTTCATTCTACTTTCATCAGATTTTGAAGAGGTCCATGTCACCAAATTTCCAAATTTGTGATTCCCAAAATAACAGTTGTCACCATAAATGTATATGGATGATAGAGGACAATCAAACTCATGCTCTGAGTTACAATATATTGTTGGACAATATACATAAGCTATTCTGTATGGTGAGAAGTGGTGGCCAGGGACGCGCTCCCCCACTAAGTAATGTGCTCCCAAAGTGTGCTCAATGACAAATTTGTTTATTGGCAAAATGGATAATTACTCTAGGCCAATGATAATGATATATTGTAACACTCATTGAGAATTTAGTATGTGCTTGACAGTGTACTTTTTGCTTTGCATGCATGCAATATCTCATTTAATCTTCATAACAATCATGTCAAAAAATACTATTATTGACTCTCTTTTATAGATGAAGAGACTGAGGCTTGGGGTATTAGATAACTTGCCCCAGGCAATAGAACTAGTAAATGCTGGATTTAGGATTAAGATTCATGTTCTATCTTAAAACCTATGCTCATGATCACTACTGTTTTTCACATAATGGACCTTTGGGATTGCATATGAAATGTGGAAATAATGCGTCTCAATTCTGGGTTTGCTATATAATCAATCCTGAATGATATATGATAAGGATGAATAGTACTGAGTATCTCTCTCCTCTATATGTCTCCTTAGAATGCTTTTCATATACCAGATTACCTATGATAAGCAGGCAAAAGGTTTCAGAATACAGATGTAAAAAGAAAAGACATTGGCTAGGGGTGGTCTGGTCCCATTGTTAAGCTGTAACATCTCCACAAAGATCTCTGGAGTTGACAGGCATTTAGAGAAATGACCAGATATATTATATACTTGAGGGAATATGATAAACTATAGATTATTCAGAGAGTCTAAAACCTGTATAACTTATCTTGATTAGAAAAGAGAGGAGACAGGAAAATATTAAAACTCAAATCAGGTTTGTTACTCAGTGAGAGCTTTCATAAAGATTAAGTGACAGGGGAGGAGACTAAAATCTCTTCAGAGGAAATTAGAGACTAAAATCATGTTTTAAATTAGATAATCTATATGCAAAGGAGGAGCTTGGACTTCAGTGTCAAGAATATCTAGACTATAAAAATAACTCTATTTGTAAACTATAATTTTGGGCAGGTTACTTAAGCTCCCTGAATCTCAGTCTATTCATCATAAAACAATTATAATTACATACACACCAGAGTTTTTTTATTTTGCTTTTTGGGAGAGGATTGAATAACACATTTATAGTTCTTTGCCCCACAGCAGTTGCTCAGGAAAGGGCAGATATTTTCATTATTCTCTAATTCTCTACCTCTGAGTTGGTCCTATTTCCTTTGTAATAAGATGACTTGATGCATAGTATCATTTACTTAGTACAGATAAACCTACATAAGCCAATGACTGGTGAGTTTATGTGAATATACTATTGAAATGATATCTGTTTCTTTTTGATCACAGTAAAACCATGGCAGTATTTGTTTAGAAAGTGTAACTGTCACATTTTGATCTCACATAGTTGCCTGTATCTAATACTAGCAAAGATACTAGTATTGTAATTGGTGCTATTTATACTATTTATGCTGAAAGTTTTCCTAGTATCTAAACTAAATAAAACTGAAGGTGGAAGCAAAGACAGATGGGGATAGAACAAGAAATGGAAAACTGGTATCTCTTCTATGTAGATGTGACACATTGTTATAGCCTATAAGCTAGAAGAATCCAGAAAGACACATTTTCCTCTACCTGATTGAGAACTTCACAACCTAAAAAGATACACAGACTACAGATATGAGAAGGACAAAACATTTATGAAAACACATAAATAAATTCAAACTACTAACTATACTCCTATAAAGTTATTTAAGAAAATAATTTTAAAAATGAATTATTCCAAACAAACCTGATGTAGATTTGGTCTTTGTTTCAGAGCTGAGTTCTGTTGGCAAAGGCACTGAATGTTTCAGGTTGTGAGTTGTTTCTGCAGGTGTTTCTATTTCATCAGCACTTCCTAGCTGTTTACCAAAAAAATTTTTCTTTCATAAGTAAACTATTTTACTAAAAGAATAAAATATCCTAAAAAATTATAGCATGCAAGGTAGTATATTCCTTCATCTCTTTTCATTCCATCCTTGACCTCTGTCTAGGACATCCACCTAAACAAAACAGTCTACATTTTTAGTCCATTTAAACTCTACCTTAGTTTTTTCTTTATGTTCAGGAAGTTTTTTGTTGTTTTTTGTCCACAGTGATTTAACAGCTTCATACACTTGCTGGCTTGTAGCATATGCCTTTTTCCCAGCTACCTAATTAAAACAAAAAGTGAGTCAAATAATACAAATTTTTAAAAGTTAAAATAACAAATATTAAAGAAAAAATTATGTCTTGTATTTTATATGAAAAACCATGTCAGAATCAACAGTAAAGCTATAAGTCTCTAGATCATGATAACACACAGCTTCATTTTCTATATCTTATACAAAAAATTATTTGCCTCATGATATATATTATTTTGAGGTGTGATTTTTTTTCTTTTTTTTTTCCATGTCTTTTTTTTATTTTTTGCATCATGCTATTCTTTTTTTTTTTTTCCAGTGGGTTTTGTCATACATTGACATGAATCAGCAATAGATTTACACATATTCCCCATCCCGATCTCCCCTCCCACCTCCCTCTCCACCCGATTCCTCTGGGTCTGTCACAGAGATGTTTCCATATCAGCTTATATACTGGAAGATCTGCTTCTAATAGCTGCACAGTGTGTACTCTATAATGAACACATCATAATTCATTTAACAAATCCCCTATTGATGGGCATATGAACATTATGATTTGTTTAACAAATCCTTTGATGATGGGCATCCTTTTTTTCTTTTGGCAAGTATAACCATGCTGTAATTAGCACCCTTCCACAAATAACTGGGATCATATACCCTTGTGGTAATTGCTTGGGTATATCATTACATTTTAATTTTTGATACTATTGCCACATTGCCTTCAGAAATTCAGCACTGTACTGTAGCAATTTACACTCTCACAAGAGTATATAACTATTTTCCAACTCAATTTCTCAGCAGCAATTTTATGAATCTTTTAAATCTTTGCCAAATGGAAAGGCTAAAAACCAATATCTAAATGATCTTTTAAATTTGGATTTATTTGGTTGCTGATGAAGTTAAGCATCTTTAATATATTAGGCCATTTACGTTTCTTATTTTGTGGATTGTTTGTTCATATACTTTCTTCATTTTCTTAAGAGGGCGTTCATTGTTTTCCTATTGATATATAGAAGCTTTTCATATATGGAAGGATATTATTTAGTCCTGTGTTCAGTTCAGTTCAGTTCAGTTCAGTTGCTCAGTCGTGTCCGACTCTTTGCGACCCCATGAATCACAGCATGCCAGGCCTCCCTGTCCATCACCACCTCCCAGAGTTTACTTAAACTCATGTCCTGTGTTATATATGTGCAAATAAGTTTCCCAATTTTTCATTTATCCTTTAACTTTGTATATGGTATATCATGATCAACAGAAATGTATGACTTTGATGCAGTAAAATACATTATTTTTTTTTTCCTTTGATGGCTTCTGGCTGTGTTTTAAGAAGGCCTTTCCTATCTCAAGATTATACAAAAATACCTTTCTGCTCTTCTAATATTTTATAGCATTATATTTTCTCATTATATCTTTATTCCACCTGCAATATTTTTGCATGATATTTGGTAAAGGTCAAAGTACTTTTCTGAAATGTCAATTATTCCACACATTTCTTGAATAGTCCACCTTTTCTTTACACACTGATCTGAAATGCCACTTGTAGCTTAATTCTCAAGCCAGCATTTATATTGTTGAATTATATTTTAACAAATTAATCCTATTTATTTGTGATAATCATGTAATTAACAATGGCATTAACAAGCTGAGATGCTAATGTGATTTTGCTAACAGAGTTGCCAGCAGAGTTAATACCAACTATATTTCCCTGAAAATTAAATGTTAAAGGTACTGTGTGACATTTAAATATTGTCACACTGAGAATTTAAACAAATACTGAAATGAAGCTATCACTTAAAAAGAGCTTACCTTTGCAATTATTACTGATTGAACAGGGTAGCAAACAGTAGCTCCCAAAGTGGCCAATCCCAATGGATAAGCAATTCTCTTAAACCGAGAACCTGTAACATTCAAACAAACTATTAAACTCCAAACAGATGCTGCCAGACACTTGATGCTTTTATAACTTTAATGTTTTCTTTGTTCTGTTTTAAGCCATCATTTATGCTAAGTTATTTTTTAGGTAAAAATACCAGTCAAGATGAGAGATAAAATGTCCTTAAGTATTACAGTTCAATTAATATCCCTTAGTTGTCACGTTCAATTTAAGAAAAGTATTCTCAATCTAACATTGATAATTACCTACACAAAGGGGGTTGATGATTTTCTTCTTTTTAAAAGCTAGGCATTTTTTCATGTCCTAAGAAACCCAGAGTTGTAGCCACAGCTTTTCCAAGTTTGTAACACCATGTTAAACTGAAATGGACTCTTTTCAGATATTTTTTTTAAACTAAGTCTCTAGAAAGCTGAAATGATCCAACTAATAAAGTTAAAGATTTTAAAAGGTACATAACTCCTTCATGTCATTGTTTCAGAATACTGAAGTAATAGTTTAATAATTGCAAGTAACTTGTAATAATTCATTCATTTTCACTACTGCCTTAATTAAGCATCTAGGAGTCATTTTGAAACTTTGTTTAAAGTAGCAAAATTCTTTAAAAAAAAATCTTCCAAATAGAACCTCACTAGGAATTGATGCTTTTGAACTGTGGTGTTGGAGAAGACTCTTGACAGTCCCTTGGACTGCAAGGAGATCCAACCAGTCCATCCTAAAGGAGATCAGTCCTGGGTGTTCATTGGAAGGACTGATGCTGAAGCTGAAACTCCAATACTTTGGCCACCTCATGCGAAGAGTTGACTCATTGGAAAAGACCCTGATGCTAGGAGGGATTGGGGGCGGGAGGAGAAGGGGATGACAGAGGATGAGATGGCTGGATGGCATCACTGACTCAATGGACATGTGTTTGAGTAAACTCCAGGAGTTTGTGTTAGATAGGGAGGCCTGGTGTGCTGCGATTCATGGGCTCACAAGGAGTCAGACACTACTAAGCAACTGAACTGAACTGACTGAGGAACTTCATATATAAAATCTATAGACTTGAAGTTACTCTAGTTAGCCTGAGGAAGTGAGGCTCATTATAAAGCCCTACCTACACGGCTTTTCCAGAATTCCTATATCACCCCTGAACACTTTCATGGAACCCTAGATTCTACAGAATAATTTGAAACCCACTACTCTAAGCCATAGCTTAGTTCAAACAGACTGTTAGTTCAAAACAGCATGTATCTTAAATACTTGTCTGGGTACCCTTGACTTTAAATATGATCTGGGAAATTATTATAGATGATGGGATTTCTAATTATGGTAAGTACTTTTATTCTCTGGAACAGAATTTACAACTCAATTAAAATATGAGACAGTTTATCTGGTATATCAGTAAAATATACCAGTTTATCTGGTATATCAGAAAAATATAGCAGGCAACTTCACAGTTTAGGGAAGGTAAAACAAGATGTATTTCTCTATCTGGTTTTGACTATTAGTAATGAGGCCTTCTACAGTCATGTCTATAATAGACTAAGCATTGAGGGAGGTGGGTAGGTAGGCTGCTTCAACCTTTAGTTTTACTATCCTTTAGATATAGACTGGTTTTGGTGATATTGGGAAAGAAGGTCTAATTATATTAAAATAGGTCTTGTTCACTATTGTCCTAGTATCTGTAGTTTGGTTCTTCATTTTCAGTTCAGTTTAGTCGCTCAGTCGTGTCCGACTCTGCGACCCCATGAATCGCAGCACACCAGGCCTCCCTGTCCATCACAGACTCTTGGCGTTTACTCAAACTCATGCCCATCGAGTCGGTGATGCCATCCAGCCATCTCATCCTCTGTCGTCCCCTGCTCCTCCCACCCCCAATCCCTTCCAGCATCAGGGTCTTTTCCAATGAGTCAACTCTTCACATGAAGTGGCCAAAGTATTGGAGTTTCAGCTTCAGCATCAGTCCTTCCAATGAACACCCAGGACTGATCTCCTTTAGGATGGACTGGTTGGATCTCCTTGAAGTCCAAGGGACTCTCCATAGTTCAAAAGCATCAATTTTTCGGCGCTCAGCTTTCTTCAGAGTCCAACTCTCACATCCATACATGACCACTGGAAAACCCATAGCCTTGACTAGACGGACCTTTGTTGGCAAAGTAATGTCTCTGCTTTTTAATATGCTATCTAGGTTGGTCATCACTTTCCTTCCAAGGAGTAAGCGTCTTTTAATTTCATGGCTGCAGTCATCATCTGCAGTGATTTTGGAGTCCAAAAAGATAAAGTCTGACACTGTTTCCACTGTCTCCCCATCTATTTCCCATGAGGTAATGGGACCAGATACCATGATCTTAGTTTTCTGAATGTTAACCTTTAAGCCAACTTTTTCACTCTCCTCTTTCACTTTCATCAAGAGGCTCTTTAGTTCTTCTTCACTTTCTGCCATATGGGTGGTGTCATCTGCGTATCTGAGGTTATTGATATTTCTCCCGGCAATCTTGATTCCAGCCTGTGCTTCTTCCGGCCCAGTAAAATCAGTCCTTGATTTTACTGACCTAATATTTCTTAATGTAGGTTTCCTTGACTCAGCCAAATTCTAATTCTGCTGCTCCTAAACTTGGAAGGTGGCAGGTTTTCCTTGATGTGTCATCTTATTTTATTCATTATTTACTTTTTTTGTAGTTGCTATACTTTTAAAATTCATTTTAAAATTGAAGTATAACCATTTCTTTATTGGTAAACATTGAATAGTATAGTATTCTCAAATCAACTATCCAAATGTTTAGTGTTGAATATTGCATATGCTTAGATTTGTTTTGTTTTTTCATATGACTATATGTCTATGGGAAAAAATTGAAGTGTGTTTGATTTACAATGTTGTGTTAGTTTCAGGTGTATAGCAAAGTGATCCAGTTATATATATATATTCTCTTTCAGACTCTTTTCCATTATTGGTTATTACAATATATTGAATATAGTTCCCTTGTTATATCATTGTTTATCTAGCTTATATATAGTAGTGTGTATATATTAATCCCAAACTCCTAATTTCCCTCCCTCTCTCCTCCCCACTATCCCCTTTGATAACCATAAGTTTGTTTTCTATGTCTATGATTCTATTTCTATTTTTTAAATAAGTTCATTTATATTATTTAGATTCCCCATATAAGTGATATCATATGATATCTGTCTTTCTGTTACTTCACTTACTATGATAATTTCTAGGTCCATCCATGTTGCTGTAAATGGCATTATTTCATTCTTTTTTATGGCTGAGTAATAATATTCCATTCTATCTGTGTGTATATGTACACACATCACATATTCTTTATTATTTTAAATATTAAAAGATTTACATTCATCCTCTCTTGATAAGAAAGGCCAGTTTACAAGACAATAAATTGCATTTGTGTTCAAGTGCCCTATTCTTATAAGTAGGAAATGACTCTAGACATAGTCACTAACTAGCTATGTAATATGTACTATGCAATCATTGAATGATTTCCTTTCTCTAGACCTCTATCTGTAACATTATAGGATTACACTAAACCAACATCTTTCATACTTTTTTGACCATGACTCACACTGAAGAACAAATTTTGACCTATCTCTGTTTCTATTTCTCTTTCACATACAAACACACACACACACACACACACACACTACTGAAACAAAAGTTTCACAATATTTATCCATACGGAGTACAAAACACTCTTATATTTGCTATCCTCCTCTATTTTGTTTTTGAATAAAATGCTTCCTGAGAATCACCATATTTAATTCACTACCTACTTATAAACTGAGCTCTGTAATTAAAAAAAAATTCGATTAGATTATTCTAGCTCTGACACTTTGGAGTCATTGTGGATGACCTAAGGAACAGTCTCTCTTACAAGTGGATTGTGAGAACTGAGTAATACACTTTGGCCAGTCTCCTTTAAAATTGAATTTTTTGTCTTATTGTCACATATGGTGATCTTGGTTTTCAATGTCTTTCCTAACAAATAATTTATAGTATGTATGCAATTAAAGGTTGCATATAGTGTTAGAATAAAAACTATGATACAAGGAGCCATTAATATTATCTATAAGGAAAGTGTTAGATCTGTTGTGATAGATACATGGGCTATAGTAGAATGCTGGAATGTTCTTATAACTTATAGAGGTTTTATATCTGATTAGGTATATTTGGGTTAAGGCTACTTTAAGGACTAAAGCCCGGTAAGCCAACCATAATGCATCTGACGTCAAACTCCAGGCTGGTTCAGAACTGTGGTTCAGCTGGTTCTAACCATGTTTAATTTAGTTTAGAGATAATGACTGGCATTGGGAGACAGAGGATAAATGGAAGGTGCTCAAAATGGCTAATGACCAGAGAACTGACCAGCTTAGTAAGGGCTTAAGTAAGGAGGGTAGGCAGTAATTCCTACTGAGAGAGATTTCCATACCAGAGATGGAAGATGGGCAAATACAAAATTCACCATGTGTTTAGGAGAGTTATTTAATGATGTGCAGAAAAGAGTTAACATATGCCCAAGACTGCTACTGTTAGTAAGGTATGCTTGCAAGACTGGCTGGCACCTGGAAACCTGACTGGTAAGTAGTTCACTACACTAAGAGAAAATGTTTCTGGAATCACAAGAATGGTTCAGTTCAGTTCAGTTGCTCTGTCGTGTCTGACTCTTCACGACCCCATAGACCACAGTACGCCTGGCTTCCCTGTCCATCACCAACTCCCGGAGTTTACTCAAACTCATGTCCATCGAGTCGGTGATGCCATCCAACCATCTCATCCTCTGTCGTCCCCTTCTCCTTCCGCCTTCAATCTTTCCCAGTATCAGGGTCTTTTCAAATGAGTCAGTTCTTCGCATCAGGTGGCCAAAGTATTGGAGTTTCAGCTTTAGCATCAGTCCTTCCAATGAATATTCAGGGCTTACTTCCTTTAGGATTCACTGGTTGGGTCTCCTTGCAGTCCAAGGGACTCTCAAGAGTCTTCACCAACACCATGGTTCAAAAGCATCAATTCTTTGGTGCTCAGCTTTCTTTATAGTCCAACTCTCACAAATAACATGGTTTATGCTGAACAACTATTGATATTTTCCTTCTGGGAGTCTGGAATCTTGGTACATGCCAGACAAACAGTGTTTATATGACTAGCCTCCAATAATAGCCTTGGTCACTCAGTCTCTAATGAGCTTCTCTGACTGACAACATCTCATAAGTATTGTCACAATTCATTAGTGGAGGAATTAGGTGCATCTTATGACTTATACAAGGAGCCTGGCGGGCTTCAGTCCATAGGGTCACAAAGAGTTGGACATGACTCAAGTGACTGAGCACACACACATGACTTACACGACTCTACTGGGAGAAAACTCCTGGAAGCTTGTAATTCGTTTCCTCTAAGCTTTGTCTGATGTATCTTTTCCCTTTGTTGATTTTACTTTGCATCCTTTCAATGGAATAAATCTTAGCCATGAATATGACTATAGGTTGAATCCCCTAAGTCTTCTGAGCTAACCATCAAACCTGGGAGTGGCTGTGGGGACTCTCTCTGTAGAAGTGGTATAGTGAGAAGGAAGGACAAAGTTGGTAGAGATACAGAGTACAAAGATGAAAAGAAATCAAATATATTAACCCTCATGTGCTGAATGAGAGTAGTGAGTGAGTTGTCTACCTCAGAATCTCCATTCCCAGCTAGCTGATGTCAGTTCCAACAACCTTGATCAGGATGAGACCAAGAGGGAATAATTTTTTTTCTGAGATATATCAGTATCTCTGTCTCAATTTCTTAATATAGTCCCCCAAATACAGGTGTTCACAACTAAGCAAAGAAAAGTAGTTTGAGTGGTTAGTATACATTATTATATAAATGTAAAATTTTTAAGATCTTTTAATAGCAATAGATTATTAAGATCTTGTCAAAAATAATGTTGTCTAAAAGATGAAAAACAAAATGATAAATTACAATTTTAAAAGGAACAGCTATATATTTTTCAAATTTTATTTTTAAATGACCATTCAGGAAATTCAACTTTTGGGGGGGTTCAGTTCTATCCATTTTAATATATGTACAGAGTCATGAAACCACGACTACAATCAGGGTATGTTCTATCACTCCTAAAAATTATCTTATGTTATCCCTTTGTAGTCACACCTTTCCCCCACTCCTAACCCCTGTGAACCACTGACTTATTCTTTGTCACTAAAGTTTTGCCTTTTTGAGAATAATATGAATGGAATCATACATTGTGTAACTTTTTAAGACTGGCTTCTTTAACTCAGATTCATCAAGATTGTTGTACGTGTCAATGGTTCATTCCTTTTGTTCCTAAGTAGTATTCCTTTGTATGAACGTGCCATAGATTAGTTCACTGTTGAAAGACATTTATGTTGTTTGCAGCTTTCGGTGGTTATGAATGGAGTTACTATAAATACACCAGGGAAGCCTGGCATGCTGCAGCTCATGGGGTCGCAAAGAGTCAGACACGACTGGGCGAATGAACAACAACAACTATAAACATTAGTGTACAGGTTATCCAGAGTAAATACCCAAGAGTGGGAATACTGGATCTCATAGTAATTACATGTTTAACTTTATGAGAAACTGTCAGGCTATTTTCCAGGATGGCTATCTCATTTTGTATTCCCACCAAAAGTGTACAAGAGTGTCAGTTGCTCTGCATTCTCAACTACATTTTGTATGAGCATTCTTCTTAATTTGAGATATTCTAATAGGTATGTATTGTTATCTCACTGTATCTTTTAAAAATATATATTTATTTTTTAATTGAAGGATGATTGCTTTACAGAATTTTGCTTTCTGTCAAACATCAACAAGAATCAGTCATAGGTGCAACCACATACCCTCCCTCCTGAGCCTCCCTCCCATCTCCCTCCCTCTCGAACCCTTCTAGATTGTTACAGAGTTCCTTGCATCATACAGCAAATTCCCATTGACTATCTATTTTACATATGGTATTGTAAGTTTCCATGTTACTCTCATCATACATCTCACTAACTGTAGTTTTAATTTGCATTTCCCTAATAACTAATGATATTGGACTTCTTTTGGAATCACTCTATTTCTAAAAACACAAAAAAGTCTTCGTGAAAGTAAAGTAACACATGGTACTATACAATCTAAAAACTTTTTACATTAGCCTATCCTAGTAATATTCAATAAGGGATATGAGGTTTTCCTGTAGCAGTAAAATTCAGAAATTAGTATAATAGCATTGAAAGAGGGAATATATATATTTTAACCTTACCTTTTCTTGCTGAAATGAAGCCTGCCAATCCTGAAACTGTAATCACTCCAATTTTTGGAAGAAAATCTCGAGGTGGATTCTTCAGATATATATATGCATCTCAAGAAATCAGTTAAAATTAATATGAATAATTTACAATTGGGCATTCATATCAGTATGATGAAAAGTTAAGAGATTTGCTAAGATAATAGCAGATGATTTAAACATTCGTGAGAGCCAACTCACTGGAAAAGACCATGATGCTGGGAAAGATCAAAGACAAAAGGAGAAGGGGATGAGATGGTTGAATAGCATCACTGGCTCAATGGATGAGTTTGAGCAAACTCCAGGAGATAGTGAAGGACAGAGGAGCCTGGCAGGCTACAGTCCATGGGGTTGCAAACAGCTGGACAAGGCTTAGCGACTGAACAACAACAAAAAGAACTACACAAAATAATGATTTGAGCAGCAACTTAAAAAGCCAGTTATAATAGTTACCTGCTACAAAATAAAAATCTTCCTTCCACAGCTTATTTTATAGCATTTGTTTTCTTAATAGAGGTGATTATTACATTTTAATGAAACATAATGCTAGAGTGCACACCTTAAGATGGATTACTATAAAGTAAATTCCTGATTGTGTATGCACAATAATGGAAATGCTTCTGGCCTTATCTATTTAAACAATGGTAGGATCCAGAAAGAATTGAAATAGATACTTTATTAAGGAACTTTGAATAAGAGTCTAGTAAAACATGCAGCTACCACACTGTGCTTGTCACACTATCCCCCAGTAACCTCAGAATAGTTGTTGCTCTCAGTTAAAACCAATGATCAGAGTACAGACAAAAAAATAGATGGAGAGTGGGTGGAGGTCCAGATTTCTTGACTTTTTTATATGTTTATATGGTTTCCAGTTCCATGAAACCCCCAGAAACACTTCTATCACAATTATTTAATTATTTAATGGAGTTCATTTATTTAATATTCCTCAAGGCTGATGAGGCATATAACTTGGAATTAATTAGAATTAATCTCTACACACATTATATGATGATACATATACAGGTTATCAATATCAGTGACATTTAAAAATTTTAGCTAATCTTTCTGTCCCTACCCCCCATACACATTTATTTTGACAACTGTCTTAGGCTAAGAAGGGAGCTATATCTGCTGCCAAACTTCATTATCAAATTAACAAGTCAAATACAATTGTTTTCCAACATTGGCTCAAATATTCTAGGGTGACTAACTGAAGTACTTTTTCCGAGCAATTGGTAGCAAACTACTATGCATTTTAACAGCAAACAGTACTTATTTAAACTAACTAATAATAATGGAGATATATTTCAGTTTATGGTTTACGAGTATGTAATATGGGTTTTGTAACCAAAACAGTTTGAGCCCAGGTGTTACCACTTATTAGCTATGTGACCTTGGTAATCCACTTAACCCTTCTAAACCACAGATTCCTCATCTATAAAATGGGAGTAAGTATAATACCAACATTCACAGGTTTGCTACAAAATTAAAATGGATAAATTATGTAAAATGCTTATTATAGTGCCTCAGCATATAACAATTGCTAAATAAATAATGGATACCATTGCTTTATTATTGTCATAAACTGCTATATGGAGTATCTTCTGAGTTGGTAAAACATGATAATGGATAACACTCCAAGTTTGTTTTCTCACATGTAAACACTGCAAGTTAAAAAGACAGTAGAACATTTCTGAATATAGATGGTTCACTCACCTACCTTTTCCAAATTGCACTGTATCCATTATCCCATTTTTCACAAAGACATAAACACCCTAAGTAAAAAGGGGGGGAAAAAGGACATCTGTATTTTTGAAGATATTGATAATTAGATCAAATAGCCCACATCTCTGAGAGTGTATGAAATTTCACCAAAATAAATCTAGCTTCTCTATTATCTATCAGAATACTTCTTGAACTTAGCTTCTCTTCTTATTTTTCATCTATTTAACATGGATAATACATGTTAGTATTTTCCTCATATAAATGGGTAAAGTAATGCCTAGAAAACACATCAGAGCTGCTCACAGAAAAATTATTACAGAAATACAAAGATTTATCATCTTATTTTTTGACAGTGTAGAAAAATGAATGGAATTTTTTAAAAGCATGAAGAGAGCTATATTTCAGCTTAGAAGCAACATCTGATTAATAAAGATGCACTACAATATTGTAAAGTAATTAGCCTCCAACTAATAAAAATAAATGAAAAAAAAAGATGCAACAGCAACAACATTAATGATTTGTAGAGAAAACAAAAAGCCTAAACAAAGTGTTTCATCTCCCTTTTTTCTTAGTGTGCATTCAGTTCAGTTCAGCTGCTCAGTTGTGTCTGACTTTTGCGACACCATGGACTGCAGCAAGCCAGGCTTCCCTGTCCATCACCAACTCCCGGAACTTGCTCAAACTCATGTCCATCGAGTCAGAGACGCCATCCAACCATCTCATCCTCTGTTGTCCCCTTCTCCTCCCACCTTCAATCTTTCCCAGTATCAGGGTCTTTTCCAATGAGTCAGTTCTTTGCATCAAGTGGCCAGAGTATTAAAGTTTCAGCTTCAGCACCAGTCCTTCCAATGAATATTCAGGACTGATTTCCTTTAGGATGGACTAGTTGGATCTCCTTGCAGTCCAAGGGACTCTCAAGAGTCTTCTCCAACACCACAGTTCAAAAGCATCAATTCTTCGGCGCTCAGCTTTCTTTATGGTCCAACTCTCACATCCATACATGACTACTGGAAAAACCATAGCTTTGACTATATGGACCTTGTCAGCAAAGTAATATCTCTGCTTTTAATATGCTGTCTGTGTTTGTCATAGCTTTTCTTCCAAGGAGCAAGTGTCTTTTAATTTCATGGCTGCAGTCACCATCTGCAGTGATTTTGGAGCCAAAGAAAATAAAGTTTGTCACTGTTTCCATTGTTTCCCCGTCTATTTGCCATGAAGTGATGGGACCGAATGCCATGATCTTAGTTTTTTGAATATTGAGCTTTATAGTGTGCATTAGAAAAATAAATAAGACATTTATCTTAGGATAGAAATCATCCTACACAGACTGCTGTTCATCTTGTTTTTTCAATAGGAACATAAATTCTCTGCAAATCAAGATCATATTAACCCACTGGAGGGATTAAAGCTTTAAATCAAATTCCTCCTTTTACCTGTTTCTATTTTAATACAGGAAATATTGTTACACACATTTTTTCAATAGGTATTATCTCAATTACATCAGAAGAAAAATGAAGGTATGGAATAATTTACCAGTACCAATTGCCCATTGTCATGCTGTATTCTATCAATGGAACTCCAAAACACAGTGTAAATATATAGTCTCCTTCTATGAACTAGATGCTATGAAATCATGGAATGAAAACAACAAAAGAAAACAACAATGACAACAATAAAAGATTTTCAAAGCAAAGAAAATAGAAATAATTCCATTAAATAAGAAAGAAATGTTATTGCTATTGACAAAGTATTAGTAACTTTGTCTCAGATACTTTCATGATGATCAGATGCAGAACCTGTTCATTGTGTTTTAAAGCTATACAAACCAACACGTGCCCTAATTGCCACTGAGCTATTTCTCCTTAGGGACTGTCTCTTGAAAAAATGTTTACCTTCGAAGTTATAATACTTACAGACCAGTTGATTGGGAATCATGTAACTGTTGAGGAAGAAAACTAGTCACTGCTTTTGGGGAATTTTCCTTAGCTGTGTTTAGGGATTCACTTTTACCACTGGAGGTCACTGCTACTTAAATTTCAAAACACTAAGGAACAGGAATAGAAAATGAATTTGCCCTCCATGATTCTAAGTTTAATGCAGAATGTAATTTGAGTCAGAGGTAATTTTTAGAGAATAGATTATTTTTTAAAAGAAAATTAGAGAGGAAACGTTTACATTGAAGATGAAATGCATTTGAAAGCACCCTCCTTCAACCTATTCAGTTCAGCATATTAACAGAATAAAAAGTTATTTTGGTCTTAAATTGGGTGACGGTAACAATACCAATTTAAAGATCCCTCAGGAACAATTTCCCTCACTGAAAACAACTTTGAGGACACTATGGAAAATGAGATCTCAAGAGACTTCAGTCTGAATCATCCAGATGTTGACATATAGTCTCATGGGCATGATTCAGACCCTATTAGTTAAGCTATTTCTTGCTAAGATCAAACCATAGTACAACTAGTCAAACTATTAAGGGTGTGTTAAAAGTCTATCGGAATTTTTTGACAAGCATAAAATAAAACACCATATATTCATCAGATGTTTGAAATGCCAGCTGAAATGACCATAGTTCAAACATTTGCTATTTAAGAACATTAGAATTTTCTTTCTAAAAAGAATGGATTAGAAACAAAAAAGGCACAAGGGTTCACAATTGATAGGTTAGATTTGTGGTTATTAGGTCACAATGATTAAAATAATCGTACCAACATTATCACTATGACATTTACACTGGAAATGTTGATGTTAGCATACCTCTATGTGGATGTGATAATGAAACAGCAGTAATGTACTAGCTTATTCCACCATTCTACTGCTGGATAGTGTTGATTCAAAGCTAAGTATTAAAATAAGGTGAATTCTATTTTGCCCAATAGATGACTACAGTCAGAAATGTCTTATGAACCAAACCCATTATGTTTACGTTTTACTTAGTCAAATAAGGAACAATGCAGAAGTAACCTCAGAACTTCATGTAAAAACTCAAGCAATGTTTTGTACATGCCATGTGACATAAATTATTGTTGAACTTCTTTAATCTATGCAGTAGTGGTAGAGTACATTATATATGGCCACAAATTTTTTGCTGCTACTCATACTGAGAGATGGTATCTAATTTCTCTCCCATAAAAACTGGGTTGGCCTTAGTGACTTTATTTAACAACAAAATGTTGTACAAGTAACCTTCCTGGACATTTTAAGATGGGTAAGAAGCTTGGTGAATTGTGACTAGGGCCTCTTGCAACATTTTATCTAGAAGCCCTGAACTGTCCATATAACTTATCTGACTACCTGAGGCTGGGTGTAGATGCTTCAGTCAACATTCCCAGCTGAGCCCAGCCTTATAGCCATCTGTGACAAGGTGCCAGTGATGAGAATGAAGCTGTCTTGGACTCTGTAGATCAGTTCATTCACCTGACAAATGCCACTGAGTGACCTTTGTCAATACCATATGCGACAGAAGAATCAGCTATCTGAAGTATGATTAAATTTCTGACTCACAAAATCATGAGTTAGAATAGTTACTATTTTAAGCCATTAAGTTTTGGGGCAGTTTGTTATACATCAGTGGATAACTGGAACAATTGTTATGTAAGACAAATGAGAACCCTCTGATATTAAACCACTATCAGAATTCACTTACCTTGCACCAGCCAATGTAACGACCAGTTGTAGTGCGAATGGATGCAAAGCCCATTTGTAAATGACCAGGCTGCTCTTCAACATATTTAGACTGGAGAGGTGGTGCAGTATATATGGGGAGCTAGAAGGGAAAAAGTTCATGTCAAAAATATAAAATAGCTGAACTTCTTTTTTCCAGCATATGGCAGAATAAGAATCCTTATCAACCTTCCTACTGAAAACAACTGAAAAATACTGATAAAATATATTTTGCGTGTGTGCTAGGTCACTTCAGTCACATCCGACTCTTTGCGACCCTATGGACTATGTAGCCCACCAGGCTCCTCCAGGCAAGAATACTGGAGTGGGTTGCCATGCCCTTCTCCAGGGAATCTTCCTGACCCAGGGATCGAATCTGCATCTCTTATGTCTCCTGCATTGGCAGGTGAGTTCTTTACCACTAACGCCACCTGGGAAGACAAAAATATATTTTAAACCATCTTAAATGCAGGAATAACCTGGTAACCTGTTTATAAAGACTATTCAAAAGCCAGACATTAGGTGAAGGCAAAAATGCAGAGATGAACAACAAAACCAACTTCTACCTTGATGTCATTTGCTGTGAAACAGATGGTTAATGGAGTATGGATTCAGAAAACAAAACCCAGAATGAGCTTGAGGTGGGCAATCTTACTGGAGACCCTTTAAAAACTGGCATCTCAAGTTGCTGCACCCCAAATTAAGGTTGAGCTAGAAATAAATATTTCATTGCAAGGGGCTGTTAGGATAACTGATTGTCTCAAAGACTGGTCACTGAGTAGAGAAGAAAGAACATTTCCTAAGAATTGGCAGTCACAAGTGAGAACTCATAAACTATAGCACAAAACTATCTCAATAATCTAAGAAATCTCAAATCAAGTATACATGTAGTGTGCGCCCAGGCTGGTATCCCCCACAGATATGTAGCAGATGCAAATGAACAGATCCTCTCTGGAGGAAGCCACCCAGACTTCAAAGAACTATAACAGATAAAGTTCTAAGAAATATGAAACCACAATTTTGAAAAATTTAAAAAATTCAAAGAAGCAAAATTAGAAAACATTAGAAAGGATCTTGACAAGAGCTAGCAGAAACAACAAAAGAGCAGAATCAGAACTGCAAAAATGTCTACACTAGAACATATGATATCAAATACATGTATTTTTGTTGTTGTTGTTGACAATGAGGGCTACTCCATTTCTTCTAAGGGATTCTTGCCCACAGTAGTAGATATAATGGTCATCTGAATTAAATTCACCCATTCCTGTTCATTTTAGTTCACTGATTCCTAAAATGTTGATGTTCACTCTTGCCATCTCCTGCTTGACCATGTCCAATTTACCTTGATTCATGAACCTAACATTCCAAGTTCCTATGTACCATTTTTGTCTACAGGATTGGAATTTACTTTCAACACCATACCCATTCACACCTGAGCATCGTTTCTGCTTTAGCCCAGACAATCCATTCTTTCTAGAGCTATTTCTCTGCTCTTCCCCAGTAGCATATCAGACACCTACCGACTTGGGGTGCTCATCGTCCAGAGTCATATATTTTCCCCTTTTCATACTGTTCATGGGTTCTATAGGCAACAATACTGAAGTGGTCTGCCATTCCCTTCTCCAATGGACAACATTTTGCCAGAACTCTCCACCATGACCCATCCGAATTTGGTGACAAGAGTCCGAAATGCAGTACATGGGTACAATCTCAGAAATGACAGAATAATCTCAGTTTGTTCACAAGGCAAACCATTCAATATCACAGTAATCCAAATCTATGCCTCAACCACTAATGCTGAAGAAGCTGAAGTTGTATGGTTATATGAAGACCTACAAGATTTTCTAGAACTAACATCAAAAAAAAAAAATGTCCTTTTCACCATAGGGGATTGGAATGCAAAAGTAGGAAGTCAAGAGTTACCTGGAGTAACAGGCAAGTTTGGCCTTGGGAGTACAAAATGAACTAAAGCAAAGGCTAATAGAGTTTTGTTACAAGAACACAATGGTCATAGCAAACACTTCTTCAAACAACACAAGAGATGACTCACACATGGACATCACCAGATGGTCAATACCAAAATCAGATTATATTCTTTGAAGCCAAAGATGGAGAAGCAAAAACAAGACCAGGAACTGACTGTGGCTCAGATCATGAGCTCCTTATTGAAAAATTCAGGCTTAAATTGAAGAAAGTAGAGAAAATCACTAGATCATTCAGGTATGACTTAAATCAAATTCTTTATGATTATACAATGGAGGTGACAAATAGATTGAAGGGGTTAGATCTGATAGAGTGCTTGAAGAACTATGGATGGGGGTTCACGACATCGTACAGGAGGTGGTGACCAAAATCATTCCACAGAAAAAGAAATGCAAGAAGGCAAAATGGTTGTCTGAGGAAGTCTTACAAACAGCTGAGAAAAGAAGAAAAGCAGAAGGCAAATTAGAAAGGGAAAGGCATACCCAACTGAATGCAGAGTTCCAGAGAGTAGAAAGGAGAGGCAAGAAAGCCTTCCTAAGCTAACAATGAAAAGAAATAGAGGAAAACAATAGAATGGGAAAGACTAGATATCTCTTCAAGAAAACTGGAGATATCAAGGGAATATTTTAATGCAAAGATGGGCACTACAAAGGACAGAAATGGTAAGGACTTAACAGAAGCAGAAGAGATTAAGAGGTAGCAAAAAAAACCACAAAAAACAGAAGAACTATACAAAAGCCTTAAGACCTGGATAACCATGATGTTGTGGTCACTCACCTAGAGCCAGACATCCTGGTGCACAAACAAAGCTAGTGAAGGTGATGAAATTCCAGAAGAGCTATTTAAAATCCTAAAAGATGATGCTGTTAAAGTGCTGCACTCAATATGCCAATAAATTTTGAAAACTCCTCAATGGCCATAGGACTGGAAATGGTCTGTTTTCATTCCAATCTCAAAGACAGACAATGCCAAAGAATGTTCAAACTATCGTACAACTACATTCATTTAGCATGCTAGCAAGGTAATGCTCAAAATCCTTCAACCTAGACTTCAGCAGTACATGAACTGAAAACTTACAGATGTACAAGTTGGATTTAGAAAAGGCAGAAGAATCAGAACCCAAATTGCTGATATCCATTGGATCATAGAAAAAGCAAGAGAATTCCAGAAAAATATCTACTTCTGCTTTATTGACTATGCCAAAGACTTTAATTGTGTGGATCACAACTGTGGAAAATTCTTAAAGAGATGGGAATACCAGACCACCTTACTGGTCTCCTCAGAAACCTGTATGCAGGTCAAGAAGCAATAGTTAGTACTGGACATAGAACATGGACTGGTTCAAAATTGGGAAAGGAGTATGTCACGGCTGTATACTGTCACCCTGCTTATTTAACTTATATGCAGATTACATCATATGAAATGCCAGGTTGGATGAATCACAAGCTGTAATCAAGTTTGCCAGGAGAAATATCAACAATCTCAGATATGCAGATGATACCACTCTAATGGCAGAAAGCAAAGAGGAACTAAAAAAAAAAAACAAAAAAAAACAAACAAACAAAAAAAAAAACTCTTGATGAGGTTCAAAGAAGAGAGTTAAAAAGCTAGCTTAAAATTCAACATTCAAAAAACTAAGATCATGGCATGGCATCTGGTCCCATCACTCCATGGCAAATAGATGAGGAAAAAGTGGAAAAGTGGCAAATTTTATTTTCTTATGCTTGAAAATCACTGCGAATGATGACCATAGCCACGAAATTAAAAGACACTTGCTCCTTGGAAGAAAAGCTATGACAAACCTAGACAGTGTATTAAAAAGCAGAGACATCATTTTGCTGACAAAGATTCATATACTACAAGCTATGGTTTTTCAAGTATTCATGTACAGATGGGAGAGTTGCACCATAAAGAAGGCTTAGTGCCAAAGAATTGTTTTTTTCAAAATGTGGTGCTGGAGAAGACTCCTGAGAGTCCCTCAGATAGCAAGGAGATCAAACCAGTCAACCCTGAAGGAACTCAACCCTGAATATTCATTGGAAGTACTGATTCTTAAGCTGAAGCTCCGATACTTTGGCCACCTCATGTGAGGAGCTGACTCACTGGAAAAGACCTTGATGCTGGGAAAGATTGAGGGCAGGAGAAGAAGGGGTGACAGAGAATGAGATGGTTGGATGGCATCACTGACTCAATGAACATAAGCTCGACAAGCAAACTCCAGGAGATGGAGTGAAGGACACAGTGAAGGGCAGTGAAGTCTGGTGTGCTCCATTCCTTGTGGTCACAAAGAGCTGGACAGGACTCAGCAATTGAACAATAACAACATATATTTTTATATTTAGAGAAATAGAAGGTGAAATTTGAGTTTAGAGCAAGAAATTACAAAAATTACCAAAGCTAATGAAAATAAAGTGAAAGCGAATTTCTACAACTGGAGATTAAAACTTAAAGAACTCTGTTGATAAGTTTTGATAGATCAGAAACAGTTTAGAGTTTCTGAGGGACTTTGTGAACTAGTAGTCCTGAGAGAAATTGTTATGCAAAGAAATGAAAAAAATATGAAAGTGGTATGTACAATAGATTGAGAAATATCAACTTAGGTCTAATCAGAGTTCCAAAAAAAAGGAGAAAGATGGGGTAGAAGTAATATTTAAAGAGAATAGTTAAGATTTTTCCAGAACTTAAGAACACTTGACAGGTTCAGAAATCCAACATATTCCAAACAGGATAAATAAAAAGTAGTCCACATTTAGACAAATCATAGTAAAACTCCATAATGCCAAGGACAAAGGGGGGATATTAAAAAGAAAACCAGATAGAAAAGACAGATTACCTTCACAGGAATAAAAACTAGATAAACTTCTGAAAAACAACATTGGAAGGCACGATATAATATCTTCAATGTGCTAAAGAAAGTAACTCAACTGAGAATTATATATTCAGTAGAATACCTTTGTTTCAAAAATGAGGGGAGAAGTAAGGACACATTCAGACAGACAAAATCCAAGGTAGTTTGAAAACAAATGACCCTCAGTGAGAAATTTCACATCACGTACTTAAGGTAGAAGAAAAATGTTCCCATTGAGAAGGTCTGTGATAGAAGAAAGAATCATTAGCAAAGAAAGCGATAAATACGTGGGTAAAACTGAAACAATGAAAATATAACATAATAATTGTATGCATGTATTAAAAAAATAGAACTACCTCTCTGAAGGTAGTATAAATTAGGAAAGGCTTCCCAGGTGGTGCAGTGGTCAAGAATCCACCTGCCAATGCAGGAGACGCGGGTTCAATTCCTGGGTCAGGAAGATCCCCTGGAGCAAAAAATGGCAACCCACTCCAGTATTCTTGCCTGAAAAATTCCATGGACAGAGGAGCCTGGCAGTCTAAAGTCCATGGGGTCTCAAAGAGTCAGACATGACTGAGCACACACACACACACACACACCCCCGCACACACACCCCCCCCACACACGGACACACACACACACACACACCCCCGCACACACACACACGGACACACACACACGGACACACGTAAGTTAGGAACGGATGACAGAAATTAAAATGTTCTCAGTTTCTAGTATTGTTTGGATGGAGGGTGAATATAATGATGAGACTTGAAATGAATACAGGTTAAAATTTCTAGGGTGACCAATAAAGAAAATAAAAAGAAGGTAGAATCAACAAATTCTGTTATAGAAAAAATAAATTAAGTGTAAACATAAAGCAAAGAAATAAGAAGAGGTAACAAAACCCACAAAAGCTTGATATAAAAAATTCCAAAGATATTAAAAATTATAGTAAATGCAAATGGATAAAATGATCTAGTTAAGAGCCAAAGACAAAAAGAGTGTATTTACAAAATATAGTCACATGCTTTTTTATGAGACATTCCTAAAACAACTATTTAGGAAAGTTAGGGGAAAAACAGGAATAAAAAATACATATTGGGCAAATAGCCGCCAAAAGAAAGGTACTATAAGTGATATGAATATTAGGATAAATAGATTTTAAGACAAAAACCACTATTAGAGATAAAGTGCCTATATTAAGGCCAAACGTTTAAATAAGAGAGATTACACTCTTAAACTTGTATGAATCTATTAATATATTCTCAAAATTAATGAAACAAGGAAAAACAGACAAAATCACCATCACAGGGAGTTCAACTTATTATCTATGATGGCTGATCAAAAGGAGATTTAAAAAATAGTAATGAACAGAAATGGGCAAACGACAACCTGTGGACCAGTCACCTGTTTATGTAATTCAAATTTTACTGGATCACAGCTATACTCACTCATTAATGCATTGTCTATGGCTGCTTTTGTGCTACAACAATAGTTAAGAAGATGTGACAGAGATGTGTATGTTTAAAATATTTACTATAAGGCTTTCTTAAGAAAAAAACTCTATTGATTCCTGGTACAGAAAAATATAATCAATAAGCTTGGTCTCATGGACATATATAGCACAAAGAGTTGAACAACTGTAAAATACACAATATTTTCAAGCACAAATGAAAATGTATAAAAATTGACCACACCCTGTGCTATTTCAGGAACTGAAACTCTCAGGAAGTTTCAAAGGACTAATATACAGAATATGCTAACACAAAATTCCAACAGCTAAATCTTAATGGTAAGAGACTGAATGTTTATTCCCTTACATCAAAATCATAAAAAATGCCACTCTTACTACTTCTATTCAACATTTTACTGGAGGTTCTAGTCAGTGCATTCAGGCAAGAAAAAGAAATAGAAGACAAAAAACCTGAAAGGAATAAATAAAACTCTCTCCATTCACAGATGACAGGACCTTGTACACAGAAAATCCTAACAAACCCAGCATAATCCCTATAACAAATAAATTCTACAAGGTTGCAGGATAAAATAATGCACAAAAATCAACTATTTTTATATGCTAGCAATGAATGATCTGAAAATGAAATTAAGAAAGCAATTCCATTTAAAACATCAAAAAATAAAATCCTTAGGAATAAATTTAACAAAGATGTGTAAGACTTGTTACACCAAAACCTATAAAAAATGTTGAAAGAAATACAGAAGATGTAAATAAATAGAAGGCATCACGGAATTCCATGTTTTTGGATTAGAAAGCTAATATTGTTAAAATGGCAATTACTTCCCAAATTGATCCACAGATTCAATGGAAGCACTTTGAAAATTCCAATTGCCTTTTTTCCCCATAAAAAGAAAAATTTGATGCTAAAATTCATACAGATGTGAAAGGGACCCAGAATAGCCAAAACAATCTTGAAAAAGAAGAAAAATGTTAGAAGACACATACTCCCTAATTTCAAAACTTGTTACAAAATAATAGTGTGTTATTGTTATAGGGATAGACATATAGACAAATGGAATAGAATTTTGAGTCTAGAAATGAACCTATGCATTTATGGTCAACTGATTTTCAACAAAGTAACAAAGAAAATTCAATGGAGTAAAAATAGTATTTTCTATAAATAGTGCATGGACAACTACTAACTCACAAAAGGACAAAGTTGGATCCTTACCTCATGCCACAGACAAAAAATTAATGCAAAATGGATCATGTAAATAACTATAAGAGCTAAAACTATAAAACTCTTAAAAGAAAACATAAAGGTGAATCTTCATGACTTTAGATTAAGCAATATTTCTTGCATACAACATTAGAAGCACTAGCAACAGAACTAAAAAAATAACAATAAGTTGGACTTCATAAAAATTAAAAAATTGTGTTGCAAATGATATCATCAATATAGTAAAAGGACAACCATAGACAATACTTATAAATCATGTGTCTCATAAACAACTTGTATCTAGAATATATAATCTATATATATTCTGAACTTGCAATTCAGCAATAAAAAGGCTAATTACCCAATTAAAAAATTAAAAAGAATCTGAACAGACAGTTCTTCAAAGATGTACAAATTATCAGCAAGCAGATGAAAAAAAATGCTTGACACTATTACTTATTACAGAAATGCAAATCAAATCCCCAATTAAGTATCATTTCATACCCACTAGGATGGCTACAATCAAAAAAAGCATACAATAACAAGGACTGGTAAATATGTGGAAAAACTGGAACCTTCATACACTGCTGGTGAGAAGATAAAATGGTGTAGTTGCTTTGGAAAACAGCCTGGCACTTCCTTAAAAAGTGAAAGCTGAGTTACTATATGGATCGGAAATTCCACTCCTAGGTCTATAACTCAGAGAAATGAAAATAAATGTTGACACAAAATTTATACACCAAAGGTCATAGCAGCATCAGCCATAATAGCCCCAAAGTGGAAATAACCCAAATATCTATCAGCTGATACACGGATAAATATTTGCTGTATTTACAGAATGAACTATACTCATCAATAAAAAGAAACTACATAATTATATGTTCTATAACATGGATGAAACTTGAAAACATTTTGGTAATTGAAAGAAGCCAGTAACAAAAGTTCATTTATTATATAATTCTATTTATATGACATGTCTAGCATCAGCATTTTCATAAGGAAAGTAGATCAGTGGTTACCAAGGGCTTGGGAAAGAGTGAAATTGAAGTGATGATAATGGGTATGAGCTTTCTTTTTGTAGTGATAATTTTTTTTTTTCTAAAATTAGCAGTAAGGGGGTTTCCAAGATGGCAGAGGTGTAGGAGGATGTGAAGTTCATCTGCCCCTACAAACACATCAAGAATACATCTATATATGAACAGTTCTCACAGAGCACCTGATGAACACTAGCAGAGGACCCTGGACACCTAAAGGACAAGAAAGATCCCCAAGTAACTGGGCCGGACAAAAGAAAGAAGAGAAAAGGAAGAGAGGAAGCAGGACAGGACCTGAGTCCCTGGTGGGGAACTGGAGGTGAGGAGAGGCTCCATCATCTGGGGAAGTCCCTTTATCAGCAAGTAGATCAGATGGGACAGAAGGGGAGATTTGGGGTCTTGGAGGAGAGGTCAGTAATTGGTCAGTGGCAGGGAGGACAGAGGAAGACCTACAGAGGGTTTGTCCCACAGCATTGTGCACCTCAGTCTGAGATGGGTGTCCTGGGGCTAGGTTCTGTAACGTGGGGTTTGGAGAGCACACCAAAGGAGGATACTGCTGCTGGCTATGAGAAGACAGCATGAGGGGATGAGAGTGAGGAGCTATGAAACCAGGAATGCCTGTGGAGGAAGCCATGACCACTGTAGAAGCAAAGTGCCACTGTTGAGTGACGCAGAAGGGAGGGGCCACCATTCCAGCCTTTCTCCTCACACGTGCAAATGCTGAACCATGTCTCTACAGGTACTAGGGAGGGCTCCTGGAAAAGAAGGCTCATATACCCCTGCCACTGTCTCCTCCACTACCTCCCTCACCTTCCCGCTTGGGCAACCTGCAAGCTCTGATCGCTGCCAGACCAGCTAGTGCATTCCAATCACTACCCCAGCACCCTCCCACCTGGGCAGCCTGCTCGTCTTGATTGCCACCTCAGCTCCTTCCTACTTGATGGGCTCATGTTTTCTGGCAATCTCTGGAGCAGGCTCTGGTGGGGCTGAAACCAAAGCTGAACCCCAGGGACTGTGTAATTAAGGAAGAAGAGCTGAAATCTCTCCTTGTAGCTGTATGAACCACAGAGTTATCCTCTGCTAATGGCTTCTTATAGTCAGCTACTACAAAATGTCTGAAAGTACAATGAGTGCTCCTACAGCTGGGGTGGGTCTGACTGTAGCAGCTGCAGGCTTTATAGGCATGTACATGCAGGGGTTGAGGCAGGCCAGAGTCTGAGCTGCCTCCACAGCTTCCAGTGACTCCAGGTGTGCAACTCCTGCAGTCCTGGGACCTGACTTCAGCAGATCTGCACAGGTGGCCTGGTGAAAAAAACACCAGAGAGTCACCAGGGCCAACTGATGTCATATCCACAGTTAAGGTGGGACTGAGAACAGCACCAACAACAGTGTACTTTGTGAGCCCACACAACAGGCAAAAGGGGACACAACAGAGCACACTGACAGGTGAATAGCTCCAAAGGAAGAATATTCAGTGGCTTCTCTCCCAGCAGGAGTGCTTCAATCCCACCTATATTGTACCATAGATCACAAACACAGCCAAAAATCATATCTGGGGGCCTCTATTCCAACAAATATGGAGCAGACCTCACACCTGACCAAGCAGTGACAACCAAACAGCAAAGAGGAGGCCCTGCTCAATATCCAGTCCCTACAACATCAGTCAAACCATCTATCAAGGGAAGAGCAGAAGCCTCAGGACAAATCTCATCTACCAAGGGGCAGACTCCAGAAGCAAGAGGAACTACGATCCTGCAGCCTATGGAAAGACCACAAACAGAGTAAGTTTGACAAAATGAGACAATAAAGAAGTATGTTGCAGATGAAGGAGCAAGATAAAACTTACAAGAACAACTAAATGAAGAGGAGATAGGCAGTCTATCTGAAAAAGAACTCAGAGTAATGACAGTAAGATGATCCACAATCAGAAAAGGAAATGGAGGTACAGATTGAGAAGAAACAAGAAATGTTTAACAAAGACTTAGAAGAACTAAAGAACAAACAAAGAAAGAGATGAACCATACAAGAACGGAAATAAAAAATACACTAGAGGGAATCAAAAGCAGAATCACTGGGGCAGAAGAACAGACAAATGAGCTGGAAGACAAAATGGTGGAAATCACTGCCACAGAACAGAATAAAGAAAAAAGAATGAATGTAAATGAGGACAGTCTCAGAAACTTCTGAGACATTAAATACACCAACATTTGAATTAGGAGAAAATTAGAAGATTCAACATTTGAATCAGAAGAAGGAGAAAAAAAGGTCCTGAGAAAATATTTGAAAAGATTTTAGATGAAAACTTCCATACCACAGGAAAAGAAATAATCATCCAGGTCCAGGAAGGTAGGAGTCCCAACTAGGATAAACCCAAGGAAGAAATGCTGAGACACGTATTAATCAAATGAAAAAAATTAAATACAAAGAAAAAATATTAAAAGCTGTAAGAGAAAAGCAACAAATAACATATAAGAGAACTCTCATAAGGTTATCAGCTGATTTTTCAGCAGAAATTCTGCAGTCCAGAAGGGAGTGGTAGGATATATTTGAAGTAATGAAAGGGGAAAAAAAAAAAAAAAAAACTACAACCAAGAATATTCTACCCAGCAAGGCTCTCATTCAGATTTGAGAAATCAAAACCTTTACAGGCAAGCAAAAGCTAAGAGAAGTCAGCACCACCAAGCCATCTATACAACAAATGCTAAAGGAACTTCTCTAGGCAAGAAAAAACTAAAAAGATGCTACAACTAGAAACAAGAAAATTACAAATAGGAAAGCTCACTGGTATGGTATCAAAAGAAGCAACCATGAGAAGTGGAGTACAAATGAAGGAAAGGGAAATTGCATCTGAAATTAAGAGACCAACAACTTAAAATAACCTATATATAGACTGCTTTATCAAAACCTCATGGGAAATACAAACCCAAAAACTACAACAGATAAACACAAAAAAAGCAAAAGCAACCCAAACACAATACTACAGATGGCAATCAAACCACAAGAGAGGAAAACAAAAGAGGAAGGGAAGAAAAAAGGCCTATAAAAACAACCCCAAAACAATTAAGAAAATGGCAATAAGAACATACATATCAATAATTACCTTAAATGGAGATGGATTAAATGCCCCAACAAAAAAAGACATAGACTGGTTGAATGGATACAAAAACAAGGCCCATATATAGCTGTCTACAAGAGACCAACTTCAGACTTGGGGACATACACAGGTTGAAAGTGAGGGGATGGAAAAAGACATTCATTCCACACAAATGGAAATCAAAATAAAGCTGGAGTAGCAATACACATGGAGAAGGAAATGGCAACCCACTCCAGTATTCTTGCCTGGAGAATCCCATGGACAGAGGAGCCAGGCATGCTACAGTCCATAGGGCTGCAGAGAGTTGGACACGACTGAAGCGACTCAGCAGCAGCAGCAGCAGCAATACTCATACCAGATAAAACAGACTTCAAAGGCTGTTACAAGAAACAGGAATGACAATACATAATGATCAAGGGATCAATAGAAGAAGAAGATATAACAACTGTAAATATATATGCATCCAACATAGGAGCATCTCAATATATAAGGCAAAGACTAACAGCCATTAGAGGGGAAATAACAGTAATAAAACAATAGTGGGGGACTTTAAAACCCCACTTACACCAATGGAAAGATCATCCAGACAAAAAATGAATAAGAAAACACAAGCCTTAAATGACACATTCAACCATGACATGCCATCCAAAAGCAGCAGAATACATTTTCTTCTCAAGTGCACACAGAACATTCTATGGGATATATCACATCTTGGGTCACAAATCAAGCCTTGGTAAATTTAAGAAATACAAATAGGATCAAGCATCTTTTCTGACCAAAACACTGAGATTAGAAATCAATTATAGAAAAAAAAAACCTGTAAAGAAACAAACATGTGAAGGCTGAATAACCAATAAAAACTGAAGAAATCAAACAGGAAATTAAAAAATACCTAGACAAATGACAACAAAACACCATAATCCAAAACCTATGGGACTCAGCAAAAGTAGTTCTGACAAGGGATTAATCTCCAAAACATACAAACAGCTCATGAAGCTCAATATACAAAAAACAAAACAAAACAAAAAAACAAAAATGAGCAGAAGATCTAAATAGACATTTCTTCAACAAAGACATACAGATGGCTAAAAACCACATGACAAGATGCTCAGCATCACTAATTATCAGAGAACTTCAAATCAAAACTACAGTGGGGTATTCACAAGTCAGAATGGCCATCAACAAAACGTCTACAAACAATAAATGCTGGAGAGGATGTGGAGAAAAGGGAACCCTTCTATACTGCTCTTGGGAGTACAAACTGGTACAGCCACTATAGAGAAGAGTATGGAGGTTCCTTAAAAAAAAATAGGAATAAATCTATCATATGACCCAGCAATTCTACTACTGGGCATATATCTCAAGAAAACCATAATTTGAAAAGATATATGCACCCCAACATTCATTGCATCGCTATTCACGATACCCAGGACATGGAAGCAACCTAAATGACCATCAACAGAGGAACAGATAAAGAAAATGTGAAATATTACTCAGCCGTGAAAAGAATGAAATAATACCATTTACAGAGACATGGATGGACCTAGAGATTGTCATACTGAGGTGAAGTAAAAGTGAAAGTGAAAAGTCGCTCAGTTGTGCCTGACTCTTTGTGACCTCATGGACTATACAGTCCATGGAATTCTCCAGATCAGAATACTGGAGTGGGTAGCCTTTCTCTTCTCCAGGGGATCTTCCCAACCCAGGGATCAAACCCAGGTCTCCCGCATTGCACGCAGATTCTTTACCAACTGAGCCACAAGGGAAGTCCAAGAATACTGGAGTGAGTATTCCTTCTCCAGTGAATCTTCCTGACCTAGGAATCGAACTGGGGTCTCCTGCACTGCAGGTGGATTCTTTACCAACTGAGCTATCAGGGAAGTCCAAGATGAAGTAGAAGAAAAACAAATATGTGATATCACTTATATGTGGAATCTAAATAAGGGTACAAATGAGCTTATCTACAGAACAGAAATACAGTTACAGATATAGAAAACAAACTGATGGTTACAGAGGGGGAGGGTGGAATAAATCGAGAGATTAGGATTTACATATGCACAATGTGCGTGTGTGCGTGTGTGCTAAGTTGTTTCAGTCATGTCCAACTCTTGGCAACCCCATGAACCGTAGCCCACCAGGCTTCTCTGTCCATGGGATTCTCTAGGCAAGAATACTGGAGTGGGGTGCCATGCCCTCCTCCAGGGGATCTTCCTAACCCAGGGATCAAACCTATCTCTCTTATGTCTCCTGCATTGGCAGGTGGGTCCTTTACCACTAGTGCTACCTGGGAAGCCCACATATACACATTACTATACATAAAATAGATAACTAATAAAGACCTGCTGTATATTGCTGGGAACTGCTGGGAACTCTGGCCTATATGGGGAAGAAAAAATCTAAAAAAGAGTGGATATATGTATATATATATAACTGATTCATTTTACTGTACATCTGAAACAAACACATTGTAAATCAATTATATTCCAATGAAAATTAAAAAAAAATAAAATTAGCATTAAATCTAAATATACTAAAACCCAATTATTTCTAAAAAAATAACTAAAACATGAATAAATGCTTATGATTTCTGATTAGGCAAAAATTTCTTGGACATGACATCAAAATCATAACCCATAAATTTAAGAATTGACAAATTAGATTTTATAAAAATTAAAATCTTCTGCTCCCCAAAAGACACTGTTAAAATGAGGTAGTGTGTGCAGAACAATGACCCCCATCCAAAAACGTCTTAATCCTTGGAAGTCATGAATATGTTATGTTACAATAAATGAGAGTTAAGGTTGCATATATAATTAACATTAATCAGTTGACCTTAAGATAGGAAGATTTGCCTGGATTATCTGGGTGGGTTCAAAGTAATCCTAAGACATTAGAAGCAGAAGGGGCTCATGGAAGGGTAATGCCAGGGGGAGATGTAACTGTAGAAGAATGGTCAGAGTGCTGTGACATGAGAATGACTTATACTAGTTTTCCTAGCTTTGAAAATGAATGAAATGGGCCATAAGTCAAGGAAAGTGGTCCAGTCTCTAAAGCTGAAAAAAAAAAGAAAATGGATTCTCTCAAGAGCCTCTAGAAACAAATGCAACCCTGCCAACATCTTGACTTTAGCCCAATATACTTGTGTTAGAATTCTAGCTTAATAAAAACTATAAGATAATAAAATTGTGTTGTGTAAAATCACTAATTTCCTGGTAGTCTGTTACAGAAGCAATGAAAAAGTAATATATAAAGAAGAGATAAGTCACATTTTAGGAGAAAATATTTGCAAATCATATATCTGATATAGGGCTGAAAGCCCAGAATATATATAAAAAAATAAAGCTCAATAATAGCAAACTAAACATAACCTAATAAATATGTGCCAAACATTTTAACAGATTATTCACCAAAGAAGAATGGCAAATAAACACATGAAAAGATGCTCAACATATTAGTTATTAGAAAAATACAAGTGCAATGTTATACCTGTATATAACCACTAGAATAACTAATACATAAAATGATGTTCATCTTCATTAATAACATGGAAATGCAAATGAAAACCACAGTGAGAAAGCATTTCAATGCCACCTATTTGGCAAAATCTGACAATATCAAGTTGACAAGAATATGGAGCAACCTTGATTTGGGCTATATACACACAATGAAATATTATAAATTAGGGGGAAATATACAAATTACAGCTACATGGAAAAATCTGGATGAATTTCAGAAATGTTGAGCATAAAAAAGTATTTGTAGAACAAAAGGGGAAAAATGGAGAAAAGGATATGCAGGTAATTTCCATCAATATATAGTTCAAAAACTTATAAAACCAAAAACACTGTTTAGTAATACTGACATACAAGGTAAAGTTAAAAAGTAAAGAAAGGAAGCAATAATCAGAATTCAGGATAGGGTAATGGTTATCTCTGTATGGATAGGGAATGTGATAAGAACAAAGGGATTTTATTTTGTTTTTCCTTTAAACTAGATGGTAGGTATATGGTTGTTCATCATGTTATTATTTTTATACATTTCATAAACTGATTAGTCTTTTAATTCTAATCTATAGTCAATAAAAACAAATATAAAACATAAAATAATTATGAAAAATTAATGAGGTAAGGACTTAGTCCCTTCAAAAACACATATTATCTGCTTTATATTCAGGGTGTATCATCTTTCCTTAAGATTTGAGAAAGATATATTTGGGAAGAATCAAGTTTACCCATCAATAGCAAGGGAACTAGATCATTAATAGCTTTAGATTTTCTATCAGCAACAAATATGAGACAGTTTAGGTTTGGTAAAACTTTACAAGTAATGGGTCACAAAATTCTTGTTTTACCATTAGACAGATCACCCTTTGCTACCTGTACCAGGATTAAAATGTTTCTCTTTTCAGGCTAATGCTTGAAAATTAAATTCACCACATTAGCAACTATGTGTAATTAGGAAGGTCAAAGGTACATATTTTATATTAAAGGAGTGTAACATGCATAAAAAGCAGGTACACAGCAGGTAAGGAAGTTCCCCAGCTTCCAAGAAAGGAAGAATATATGTGGATGTATGGGTGTTAAAACAGATAAAATTATTTACTTACATGTTTGTTTCTTTACATGTACATGTTGCTTTTTACACTCCCCAATTCAAACTTTATGAGTCATAGAGTGTTCTTGTTCTCTCTTGTATCCTAATCAAAACCTGCTGATTTTTCATTTATACCCCAGTATAAATTAGATCAACAGTCTAAAGAACAGGTTTGCTTTTTGTGGTCTATTGTAAGCAAAATTTTGAATATGCACTTTCCTAGGAAGAACATTCAAAATTTTCATCAGATTCTCAAAGGAGTCAAAATGGTTAAAATCAGTGCTTTAAACTATTTTCCTTCTTAGATATGGGCATTCAAGCATACTTGAAAGGTTTATGATAAAAGTACTTCTTGAAATGATAAACAAAATTGACAAACTCTTAGCTAGACTAACTAGCAAAAAAAAAAAAAAAGAGAGGGTAGATTCAAATAAAATTAGAAATGAAAGACCAGACATTACAATTGGTGCCTCAGAAACAAAAGGATCATAAAAGACTATCATGAATAAGTACATGCCAACAAATTGGATAACTTAGAAGAAATCGATAAATCCCTAGAAACATACAACCTAACAAGAAGAAATGCAAAGTCGGAAGAGACCAGTTGAGAGAGTGAGTCAGTAATCAAAATCCCCTCAACAAAGAAGAACCCAGGATGAGATGGCTTCACAGGCAAATTAAAAATTCAAATACCAGTTCTTCTTGAACTCTCCCCCAGACCGGAAGAGGGAATACTCCTAAACTCATTTGATTGTATCACTCTAATAAAAAACAGACACAGAAACTATAGGAAAATAAAACCACAAACCAATATCCCTAGTGAAGTGAATGAAATTTGCTCAGTCGTGTCTGACTCTTTGCAACGCCATGGACTATACAGTCCATGGAGTTCTCCAGGCCAGAATACTGGAGTGGGTAACCTTTCCCTTCTCCAGGGGATCATCCCAACCCAGGGACTGAACCCAGGTCTCCCACACTACAGGCAGATTCTTTACTAGCTGAGCCACAAGGAAAGCCTGTTCCTAGTGAATACAGATGCAACAAATTTCAATAAAGTAACAGTAAATTAAATTCAACAGCATATTAAAAGGATTATACAACAGGAACAAATGGGCTGTATCCCTGGAATGCAAGGATGATTCACCATGTGCATGCATATCAACGTGATACACAACATTACCAGAATAAAAGATAAAACCCATATTTGTGATTATCTCAATAGATGCAGAAAAAGTATTTTACAAAATTCAAAATCCATTCATGAGAGAAAGCTCTAAACAAAATAGGTATAGAAGGAACTTAACAAACATATATGAAAAGCCCATGGCTAACATCAACTGGAAAAAAAACTGAAAAATTATTCTCTAAGTCCACTCAAATCAGGGATACCCACATTCAAAACTTCTAGTTAATACAATATTAGAAGTTCTAGCTAGAACAACTAGACAAGAAAAACAAATTTTAAAAAATTCAAATCAGAAAGGAAGAAGTTAAGGATCTGCACAAGACACAATGATGTATGTTGAAAACTCAAAGAACAACCAAAATTTATGAGAATTAATAAACAAAGTCATTAAACTTCAAGATATAAAATCAACATACAAAAAATCAGTGGTGTTTCTACACATTAATGGTGAACTATCCAAAAAATTAAGAAATAATTCCATTTCCAATAGCTATAAAAATAATAAAATAGTCAAGAATAAACTCAACCAGAGGTGAGAGACTTGGACACTGAAAATTATTTAAAAAACTGATAAAGGAAATTAAAGAAGACACAAAAAAGGAACGATATCCCATGTCCATGGATTGGAAGAATATTGTCCATGCTGCCCAAAATGATGTATAGATTAAATGCAACTATTAAAATCCCAATGACATTCTTTACAGAAACAGAAAAAAAAAGTCCTAAATTTCAAATAAAAAAAAAAAAAAAGAAATCCTGAATAGAAAAGCAAGTTTTGATCAAGAACAAAGCTGGACGTATCACACTTTCTGATTTCAAGACCATAATCAAGAAAAAGAAATGCAACAAGGGAAAGTGGTTGTCTGAGGAGTTCTTACAAATAGCTGAGAAAGGAAGAAAAGCAAAAGGCAAATGAGAAAGGGAAAGATGTACACATCTGAATGCAGAAGCAACAGTTGGAACTGGACATAGAACACGGACTGGAAAAAAAAAAAAAAACATGGACGGGTTCAAAACTGGGAAAGGAGTATGTCAAGGCCATATATTGTAATCTTGCTTATTTAACTTATATGCAGAGTACATCATGCAAAATGCTGGGGTGGATGAAGCACAAGCTGGAATCAAGATTGCTAGGAGAAATATCAATAATCTCAAATATGCAGATGACACCACCCTTATGGCAGAAAGTGAAGAGGAACTAAAAGGCTCTTGATGAAAGTGAAAGAGGAGAGTGGGAAAGTTGGCTTAAAGCTTAACATTCAGAAAACTAAGATCATGGCGTCTGGTCCCATCACTTCATGGGAAATAGATGGGGAAACAGTAGAAACAGTGGCTGACTTTATTTTGGGGGGGGGGGCTGCAAAACCACTACAGATGGTGATTGCAGCCATGAAATTAAAAGATGTTTGATCCTTGGAAGAAAAGCTACGACAAACCTAGACAGCATATTAAAAAGCAGAGACGTTATTTTGCCAATAAAGGTCTGTATAGTCAAAGCCATGGTTTTTCCAGTAGTCATGTACAGATGTAAGAGCTGGACCATAAAGAAAGCTGAGTGCTAAAGAATTGATGCTTTTGAACTGTGGTGCTGGAGATTCTTGAGAGTCACTTGGACAGCAAGGAGATCAAACCAGTCGATGCTAAAGGAAATCAATCCTGAATATTCATTGGAAGGAATGATGCTGAAGCTCAAACTCCAATATTTTGGTCACCTGATGCAAAGAGTTGACTCACTGGAAAAGACTCTAACGCTGGGAAAGATTGAGGGCAGGAGGAGAAGGGGGCAACAGAGGATGAGATGGTTGGATGGCATCATTAACTCAATGGAAATGAGTTTGAGCATACTCCAGGAGGTAGTTAAAGACTGAAAAGCGTGGTGTCCTGGAGTCCATAGGGTCACAAAAAGTTGGGTATGAGTGAGTGACTGACCAACAACAACAAATCACACTTTCTGATTTCAAAATATATTACAAAGTTATAGTAATCCAAATATTATACTGCCATAAAACAGGCATATAGAACAATGTAACAGAACAGGCTATACAGAAATAAATATATACCTTTATGGCCAAACTTGATCTTTGACAAGGGTGATAAAGACACTGGGAAAAGGATAGTAATTTCAATAAATGGTGTTGGGGGCTTCCTTGGTGGATCAGTGGTGAAGAATCTCCTGCCAAGGCCAGAGATATAGGTTCGACCCCTGATCTGGGAAGATGCCACATGCCACAGTGCAACTAAGCCTGTGCACCACAGGCTTAGTTGAGCCTGTGCTCTAGAGCCTGGGAACCATAACTACTGAGTCCACACTCCACAACTACTGAAATCCGTGCACTGTAGAACCCATACTCCGCAACAAGAGAAACCACTGCAATGTGAAGTTCACAACCAGAGTGGCCCGTGCTCACCACAACTAGCGAAAGCACACACCCATGGAATGAAGACCCAGCACAGCCAAAAATAAATAAATAAATAAATAAAACAATTAAAAAAATCATGTTGGGAGAACTGGGTATCTAGATGCAGAAGAATGAAATTGGACCATAATTTCATATCTCATACCATATACAAAGATCAACTCAAAATACATGAAGAGGAGGGAGCAAAGATGGTGGAGGAATAGGACGGGGAGACCACTTTCTCTCCCACAAATTCACTGAAAGAACATTTGAACGCAGAGCAAACTACACAAAACAACTTCTTATCACTAATAGAGGACATCAGGCACCCAGAAAAGCAGCCCATTGTCTTCGAAAGGAGGTACAACAAAATATAAAAGATAAAAAGAGAGAAGAAGACTTAGGGATGGAGATCTGTCCCAGAAGGGAGACTTAATAGAGGAAGTTTCCAAACAACAAGAAACCCTCTCACTGGCGGGTCTGGGGGAAGTTTTTGAATCTTGGAGGGCATCCTAACTGTGAGGAAAAATAAATAAAACCCACAGATTACATGCCTAAAAGCAACTCCCAGCAGAAAAGTACCCCAGACACTTGCATCACCACCAGCAAGTGGGGGCTGAACAGAGAGGAGCGGAGTTCCATGCTTAGGGTAAGGACTGGACCTGAATGCCCTGAGGGCAATCTGAGGGAGCTAAGGTGAGATAGCAACTTAAACTGTGGGATAGCAAGAGAGAATTAACCTTCTAAAAGCCCGAACCTAAGGTACTGCCAGCCCGTTCGCAGAACAAAAGAACTGAGCAATACCAGAGAAGAGCTAGCCTGCTGCGGACCGGCCCACCCCCCGCTGGAGGCAGGGGGAAGGTGGGAACCAGCCAGAGCTGGAAAGAGGCAAACTCGACCCCAGAGATGGCATCCCCCACCAAACTGCAAACAGGCTTCCAGTTTCTAACCAAAGACATCCTGAGATTCTGGATGGTTGACATCCACTGGGAAGGTCGCAGCCAGAGATCAGCTCCCCAGAAGAGACACAAGGCACACCAGCTGGCGTGCCCAGAAACTGAGGCGGGGACGGGGAGGGGAGAAGTCACGCTGCACCTGGGGAGAGTGCCCTCGTCAAGCTCCTGGTTGCCTGAGCTGCTCAAGGACAGGGAAGGCACAAGATGCAGGCCCAACTGAGTCTGCACCTTTGTGGAATACCTGAGAACCTAAACCTGAGCGGCTTAGGCCCGGGAAGTGCACACAACTCAGGGCCCCCTCCCTGTAGGGCAACCTGGAGCCTGAGCAGTGTAGATGGGGAAAGCACACACTCCGTGAGTGAAGGCAAACCCTGTGTGGCCAAAACACTGTGAGTACTACCCACACATGCCAGTGATATTTGTTTGCAGTGCCCCTCCCTCCCCACAGCATGACTGTACAAGCAAACCTAAACAAGAGACCACTTGGGCCCACTTCTGTCAGGGCGGAAATTAGACACTGTAGAGACCTGCAAACAAAAGCCAAATAAACAAAGGAAACTGCTTTAGAAGTGACAGGTGCAACAGATTAAAATATCTGTCGTTAACACTGACTACACTGGAAGGGGCCTATAGGTATTGAGAAGTATAAGGTGGAAAAAGCAACTATCTGAAACTGAACTGAACACACGCTGCCCGCAACAGATCCAGAGAAATTTCTAGATATATTTTTACTATCATTATTTTTTTAATTAAAAAAAAAAAATTAAAAAAAAATTCTTTTTCTTTTCTTTTTTTTTAAAGTCCTCTACTACTCCTCTATTACTCCTTAATTTTCATTTCTATAACCCACTATAACATTGCAGAAAAAAAAAACAGCCCTACTTTTAAAGCAAACTTCATATATATTTCTTAAATTTTTTGTTTTTCTTTTTTTATTATTGTATTTTTAAAAGTCTAACGTCTACTCTAGATTTTTAATCTTTGTTTTTCAGTATTTGATATCAATTTTGGACATTTAAGAATCCAATCTTCACTACCCATTTTTACTCAGGAGTGTGATTACTGGTTTGATTACTTTCTCCCCCTTTTGACTCTGCTTTTTCTCCCCCGGATCATCTCTATTTCCTCCCTCCCCATTCTCTTCTCAATCCAATTCTGTGAATCTCTGTGGGTGTTCTGGGCTGCTGAGAACACTTAGGGAACAGAGTACTGCCTAGATCTGTCTCTCTCCTCTTGAGTCCCGCTTTTGCCCCTCCTGCTCACTTCTATCTCCTTCCTCCCTCTCCTCTTCTTCATGTAACTCTGTGAACCTCTCTGTGTGTCCCTCACTGTGGAGAATCTTTTCACCATTAACCTACAAGTTTTATTATCTGCGCTGTATGGATGGAGAAGTCTTGAGGCTAATGGAAGAATAAGACTGAAATCCAGAGGCTGGAGACTTAAACCCAAAACCTGAGAACACCAGAGAACTCCTGACTACAGGGAACATTAATTAATAAGAGATTATGCAAAAGCCTCCATACCTACACTGAAACCAACCACATTTCATGAGCCAAAAAGTTCCAGAGCAAGACATACCACACAAATTCTCCAGCAATGCAGGAACATAGCCCTGAGCGTCAATATACAGGCTACCCAAAGTCACACCAAACTCATAGACCCATCTCAAATCACTACTAGACAATCTATTGCACTCAAGAGAGAAGAAATCCAGCTCCACCCACCAGAACCCCGACGCAAGCTTCCCTAACCAGGAAACCCTAACAAGCCAATCGTCCAACCCCACCCTCTGGGAGAAACCTCCACAATAGAAAGGAACCACAGACCAACAGAATACCAAAAGGCCACCCCAAACACAGCAATCTAAATAAGATGAAAAGGCAGAGATATATAAATACCCAGCAAGTAAAGGAACATGAAAAATGCCCACCAAGCCAAACAAAAGAGGAGGAGATAGGGAATCTACCCAAAAAAGAATTTAGAATATGATAATAAAAATGATCCAAAATCTGGAAAACAAAATGGAGTTACAGATAAATAGCCTGGAGACAAGGATTGAGAAGATGCAAGAAATGTTTAACAAGACCTAGAAGAAATAAAAAAGAGTCAATGACAAATGAATAATGCAAAAAATGAGATCAAAAAAACTCTGCAGGGAATCAACAGTAGAATAACAGAGGCAGAAGATAGGATAAGTGAGGCAGAAGATAAAATGGTGGAAATAAATGAAGCAGAGAGGAAAAAAGAAAAAAAAGAATCAAAAGATATGAGGACAACCTCAGGGACCTCTGGGACAATGTGAAATGCCCCAATATTCGAATCATAGGAGTCCCAGAAGAAGAAGATAAAAAGAAAGTCCATGACAAAATACTCAAGGAGATGATAGCTGAAACCTTGCTCAAAATGGGGAAGGAAATAGTTACACAAGTCCAAGAAACCCAGAGAGTCCCAAACAGGATAAACCCAAGATAAAACACCCCAAGACCCCAAATTAACAAAGATTAAAAAAAAAGATCAAACACAAAGAACAAATATTAAAAGCAGCAAGGGAAAAACAACAAATAACACACAAGGGGATTCCCATAAGGATAACAGCTCATCTTTCAATAGAAACTCTTCAGGACAGAAGGGAATGGCAGGACATACTTAAAGTAATGAAAGAGAAAACCTAGAACCCAGATTACTGTACCTAGCAAGGATCTCATTCAGATATGAAGGAGAATTCAAAAGCTTCACAGACAAGCAAAAGCTGAGAGAATTCAGCATCACCAAACCAACTCTCCAAAAAATGCAAAAGGATCTTCTCTAGACAGGAAACACAGAAAGGTGGTATAAACGTGAACCCAAGACAACAAAGTAAATGGCAATGGGACAATACTTATCAATAATTACCTTAAATGTAAATGGGTTGGATGCCCCAACCAAAAGACAAAGACTGGCTGAATGGATACAAAAGCAAGACCCCTATATATGCTTCTACAAGAGACCCACCTCCAAACAAGGGACACATACAGAATGAAAGCGAAGGGCTGAAAAAAAAATATTTCATGCAAATGGAGACCAAAAGAAAGCAGGAGTAGCAATACTCTTATCAGTAAGATAGACTTTAAAATAAAGGCTATGAAAAGAGACAAAGAAGGACACTACATAATGATCAAAGAATCAATCCAAGAAGAAGATATAACAATTATAAATATATATGCACCCAACATAGGAGCACCACTATATGTAAGGCAAATGCTAACAAGTATGAAAGGGGAAATTAACAATAACACAATAATAGTGGGAGACTTTAATACCCCACTCACACCTATGGATAGATCAACTAAACAGAAAATTAACAAGGAAGCAAAACTTTAAATGACACAATGGATCAGCTTTACCTAATTGATGTCTATCGGACTTTCCAACACAAAACAATCAATTTCACCTTTTTCTCAAGTGCACATGGAACCTTCTCCAGAATAGATCACATCTTAGGCCATAAATCTAGCCTTAGTAAATTCCAAAAAATTGAAATCATTCCAGTCATCTTTTCTGACCACAATGCAGTAAGATTAGATCTCAATTACAGGAAAAGAAAAAAAAAACAAACTATTAAAAATTCAAACATATGGAGGCTAAATAACACGCTTCTGAATAACCAACAAATCATAGAAGAAATAAAAAAAAGAAATCAAAATATGCATAGAAACGAATGAAAATGAAAACATAACAACCCAAAACCTATGGGACACTGTAAAAGCAGTACTAAGGGGAAGGTTCATAGCAACACAATCTTACTCAAGAAACAAGAAAAATGTCAAATAAAAAACCTAACTTTACACCTAAAGCAACTAGAGAAGGAAGAAATGAAGAACCCCAGGGTTAGTAGGAAAGAAATCTTAAAAATTAGGGCAGAAATAAATGCAAAAGAAACAAGAGAGACCACAGCAAAAATCAACAAAGCTAAAAGTTGGTGTTTTGAAAAGATACGTAAAATTGACAAACTGTTAGTCAGACTCATCAAGAAACAAAGGGAGTAAAATCAAATCAACAAAATTAGAAATGAAAATGGAGAGATCACAACAGACAACACTGAAATACAAAGGATCATAAAAGACTACTACCAGCAGCTCTATGCCAATAAAATGGACAACTTGGAAGAAATGGACAAATTCTAAGAAAAGTATAACTTTCCAAAACTGAACCAGGAAGAGATAGAAGATCTTAACAGACCCATCACAAGCATGGAAATCAAAACTGTAATCAGATATCTTCCAGCAAACAAAAGCCCAGGACAAGATGGCTTCAAAGCTGAATTCTACCAAAAATTTAGAGAAGAGCTAACACCTATCTTACTCAAACTCTTCCAGAAAATTGCAGAAGAAGGTAAATTTCCAAATTCATTCTATGAGGCCACCATCACCCTAATACGAAAACAAGACAGAGATGCCACAAAAAAAGAAAACTACAGGTCAAAATCACTGATGAACATAGATGCAAAAATCCTTAACAAAATTCTAGCAAACAGAATCCAACAACGTATTAAAAAGATCATACATCATGACCAAGTGAGCTTTATCCCAGGAATGCAAGGATTCTTTAATATCCACAAATCAATCAATGTAATACACCACATTAGCAAATTGAAAGATAAAACCCATATGACTATCTCAATAGATGCAGAAAAAGCCTTTGACAAAATTCAACATCCATTTATGATAAAAACTCTCTGGAAAGCAGGAATTGAAGGAACATACCTCAACATAATAAAAGCTATATATGACAAACCCACAGCAAAAATTATCCTCAACTGAAAATTTGAAAGCATTTCCCCTAAAGTCAGGAACAAGACAAGGGTGCCCACTCTCACCACTACTATTCACCATAGTTTGGAAGAGCAGAAAAATAAATAAAAGGAATCCAGATTGGAAAAGAAGAAGTAAAAACTCTCACTGTTTGCAGATGACATGATCCTCTACATAGAAAACCGTAAAGATTCTACCAGAAAATTACTAGAGCTAATCAATGAATATAGTAAAGTTGCAGGATATAAAATTAACACACAGAAATCCCTTGCATTCCTATACACTAACAATGAGAAAACAGAAAGAGAAATTAAGGAAACAATACCATTCACCATTTCAACAACAAAAAATAAAATAAAATACTTAGGAGTATGTCTATCTAAAGAAATGAAAGACTGATATATAGAAAACTATAAAATATTGATGAAAGAAATCAAAGAGGAAACAAATAGATGGAGAAATATTCCGTGTTCATGGATTGGAAGAATCAATATTGTCAAAATGGCTATACTACCCAAAGCAATCTGTAGATTCAATGCAATCCCTATCAAGCTACCAATGGTATTTTTCACAGAACTAGAACAAATAATTTCACAACTTGTATGGAAATACCAAAAGCTTCGAATAGCCAAAGCAATCTTGAGAAAGAAGAAAGGAACTGGAGGAATCAACCTGCCTGACTTCAGGCTCTACTACAAAGCCACAGTCATCAAGACAGTATGGTACTGGCACAAAGACAGAAATATAGATCAATGGAACAAAATAGAAAGCCCAGAGATAAACCCAAATACCTATGGACACCTTATCTTTGACAAAGGAGGCAAGGATATACAATGGAAAAAAACCAACCTCTTTAGCAAGTGGTGCTGGGAAAACTGGTCAAGCACTTGTGAAAGAATGCAACTAGAACACTTTCTAATGCCATACACAAAAATAAACTCAAAATGGATTAAAGATCTAAATGTAAGATCAGAAACTATAAAACTCCTAGAGGAGAACATAGGCAAAACACTCTCCAACATGAATCACAGCAAGATCCTCTATGACCCACCTCCCAGAATATTGGAAAGAAAAGCAAAATTAAACAAATGGGACCTAATGAAACTTAAGAGCTTTTGCACAACAAAGGAAACTATAAGCAAGGTGAAAAGACAGCCCTCAGATTGGGAGAAAATAATAGCAAATGAAGCAACAAAGGATTAATCTCAAAAATATGCAAGCAACTCCTGCAGCTGAATTCCAGAAAAATAAATGACCCAATCAAAAAATGGGCCAAAGATCTAAACAGACATTTCTCCAAAGAAGACATACAGACGGCTAACAAACACATGAAGAGATGCTCAACATCACTCATTATCAGAGAAATGCAAATCAAAACCACAATGAGGTACCATTACACGCCAGTCAGAATGGGTGCTATCCAAAAGTCTACAAGCAATAAATGCTGGAGAGGGTGTGGAGAAAAGCAATAAATGCTGGAGATGGTGTGGAGAAAAGAAAAAATGGAGCCTCTTACACTGGTGGGAATGCAAACTAGTACAGCCACTATGGAGAACAGTGGGAGATTCTTTAAAAACCTGGAAATAGAACTGCCATAAGACCCAGCAATCCCACTGCTGGGCATGCACACCAAGGAAACCAGAATTGAAAGAGACATGTGTGCCCCAGTGTTCATCGCAGCACTGTTTACAATAGTACAATAGCTAAGACATGGAAGCAAACTAGATGTCCATTGGCAGACAAATGTATAAGAAAGCTGTGGTACGTATACAAAATGGAACATTACTCAGCTATTAAAAGCAACACATTTGAATCACTTCTAATGAGGTGGATGAAACTGGAGCCTATACAGAGTGAAGTAAGTCAGAAAGAAAACACTAATACAGTATATTAACGCATATATATGGAATTTAGTAAGATGGTAATGATGACCCTATATGCGAGACAGCAAAAGAGACACAGATATAAAGAACAGACTTTTGGACTCTGTGGGAGAAGGCGAGGGTGGGACAATTTGAGAGAATAGCATTGAAACATGTATATTACCATATGTGAAACAGATTGCCAGTCCAGGTTCAATGCATTAGACAGGGTGCTCAGGGCCCATGCACTGGCACAACCTTGAGGGATGGGATGGGGAGGGATGTGGGAGGGGGCTTCAGGATGGGGGACACATGTTCACCCATGACTGATTCATGTCAATGTATGGCAAAAGCCACTACAATATTGTGAAGTAATTAGCATCCAATTAAAATAAATAAATAAAAACATGGGCAAATATTTTAACAGACATTTCTCAAAAGAAGACATACAAATGTCCAACAGGTATATGAAAAGGTGTTCAACACCCATAATCATCAGGGAAGTGCAAATCAAAACCACAATGATATACCATGTCAAAACTGTTAGGATGGCAAAAGTCAAGAGATAACAAGTGTTGGCAAGAATTTGGACTAAACAGATCCCTTAAAAAATGCTGGTAGGAATGTAAGTTTGTATAGACATAATGGAAAACAAAATGGAGGTTTCTCAAAAAGTAAAAAACAGACCTACCATATGATCTGCAATCTCACTTCTGTAACTATATCCAAAGAAATTTAAATGTGGATCTTGAAGAGATATTTGTACCTCCCATGTTCCCTGCAGCATTATTCAAAGAGCCAGATATGAAAACAACCTAAATGTCAATCAGCAGATGAATGAATAAAGAAAGGTGTATTATGAGTGTGTGTGATACTGAATACTACAAATTTCATGGCTTAAAAATGTATACTTGTATGTGTGTGCATGAATGGAATATTAGGATATCCCCCATTTTTGACAACATGGCTGGGAGGGAGACACAGAAAGAGAAATATTGCACAATGTCATTTATATATAGAATCTAAAATAGACTCAAAACCAGAGGTAGAATAGTGGTTACCAGTGTGGGGTGAGGTAGAGGGAAAATGGGGAGGTGTTGGTCAAGAGTACAAAGTTTCAGTTATGTAAGAAAAAGTTCCAGAGATCCACTGTATATCATAGAGACTAGTGACTACGGTTAATAATGGTGTATTCTATATTTAACATTTGCTAAGAGGGTAGATCTTAAATGTTCTCACCACACACACACACGAGGAAAATGGTAACTATATAAGATGACAGATGTTAATTAGCTTGACTGTGCTCATTTCACAATGTATACATATGTCAAAAAATCAAGCTGTACACTTTATTTTTATTTTTATTTTTCATTAGTTGGAGGCTAATTACTTTACAACATTTCAGTGGGTTTTGTCATACATTGACATGAATCAGCCATAGAGTTACATGTATTCCCCAACCCGATCCCCCCCCCCCCACCTCCCTCTCCACCCGATTCCTCTGGGTCTTCCCAGTGCACCAGGCCCGAGCACTTGTCTCATGCATCCCACTGAATACAGAGTCCCAGAGAATAGCAAGGATAAGAAAGAAAGCCTTCTTAAATTTAAAGTGTACAGCTTGAAGGCTTTCTTACTTATCCTTGCTATTCTCTGGGACTCTGTATTCAGTTGGGTATAGCTTTTCCTTTCTCCTTTGCCTTTCAATTCTCTTCTTTCCCAGCTACTTGCAAAGCCTTCTCAGACAACCCCTGTGCCTTCTTGCATTTCTTTTTCTTTGGGATGGTTTTGGTCACTGCCTCTTGTACAATGTTCTGAACCTCCGTCCCTAGTTCCTCAAGCAATCTATCAAATCTAATAAAGACAGAAATGGTATGGATCTAACAGAAAAAAAAAAAACAGTGAAGTCACTCAGTTGTGTCTGACTCTTTGTAACCCCATAGACTGTAGCCTGCCAGGCACCTCCTTCCATGGGATTTTCCAAGCAAGAATACTGGTGTGGGTTGCCATTTTCTTCTCCAGGGGATCTTCCTGATCCAGGGATTGAACCCAGGTCTCCTGTACTGCAGGCAGACTCTTTACCACCTGAGCCACCAGAGAAGCCCATGAGAAGATATTAAGAAGAGGTGGTAAGAATGCACAGAGAAACTATGAAAAAAAAGGTCTAATGACCAAGATAACCACGATGGTGTGGTCACTCACTTAGAGCCAGACATCCTGCAATGTGAAGTCAAGTGGGCCTTGGGAAGCATTACTATGAGCAAAGCTAGTGGTGGTGATGGAATTCCAGCTGAGCTATTTAAAGTCCTAAAAGATGATGCTGTTTTAGTGCTGCACTCAATATGTCAACAAACTTGGAAAACTCAGCAGTGGCCACAGGACTGGAAAAGGTCAGTTTTCGTTCCAAACCCAAAGAAGAGCAATGCCAAAGCATGTTCAAACTACAGTGAATCTTCAGTCATTTGACATACTAGTAAGGTTATTTTCAAAATCCTTCAAGCTAGGCTTTAGTAGTATGTGAACCAAGAAGTTCCAGATGTACACACTGAACTTCAAAGAGGCAGAGGAACCAGCGATCAAATTTCCAGCATTTCTTTCCTTTCTTTTTGCTCTCTGATTGCCATGGCTAGGATTTCCAAAACACTGTTGAATAGCAGTGGTAAGAGTGGGCACCCTTTCTTGTTCCTGATTTTAGAGGATATGCTTTCAATTATTCACCATTGAGGGTAATGTTTACTGTGGGTTTGACATATATGGCTTTTATTATTCTTAGGTATGTTCCTTTTATGTCTGATTTTTGGAGATTATTTTTTTTTATCATAAATGGGTGTTGAATTTTGTCAAAGTCTTTCTCTGCATCTGTTGAGATAATCATATGGTTTTTAATCATTCAATTTGTTAATATGATGAATCACATTGATTGATTTGCAAATATTGAAGAATCCTTGCATCCCTGGAATAAAGCCCACTTGGCCATGATGTATGATCTTTTTAATATGTTGCTGGATTGTGTTTCCAAGAATTTTGTTGAAGATTTTTGCATCTATGTTCATCAGTGATATTGGCCTGTAGTTTTGGTTTTTTGTGGCATCTTTGTCTGGTTTTGGTAATAGGGTGCTGGTGGCCTCATAGAATGAGCTTAGGAGTTTGCCTTCCTCTGCAGTTTTTGGCAGAGTTTAAGATTGGTGTTAGCTCTTCTCTAAAATTTTGGTAGAATTCACCTGTGAAGCCATCTGGTCCTGGGCTTTTGGTTGTTGGAAGATTTTTGATTACAGTTTCAATGTCCATGTTTGTTATGGGTCTGTTAAGATTTTCTATTTCTTCCAGGTTCAGTTTTGGAAGGTTATACTTTTCTAAGAATTTGTCCATTTCTTCCAAGTTGTCCATTTTATTGGCATATGATTGTTCACACTAGTCTCTTATGATCCTCTGTATTTCTGTGTTGTCTGTCTGTTGTGATTTCTTCATTTTCATTTATAATTTTATTGATTTGATTCTTTTCCTGTTTTTTCTTGTTGAGTCTGGCTAATGGTTTGCCTATTTTGTTTATCTTCTCAAAGAACCAGTTTTTAGTTTGTTGGTTTTTGCTATAGCCTCCTTCGTTTCTTTTTCAGTTATTTCTGCTCTGATTTTCATGATTTCTTTAACTTTGGGGTTGTTCTGTTCTTTTTCTAGCTGCTTTAGGTATAAAAGTTCGGTTGTTTATTTGATGTTTCTGTTGTTTCTTGAGGTAGGCCTGTATTGCTAAGAATCTCCCTCTTAGCACTGCTTTTACTAAATCCCATAGGTTTTGGGTTGTCGTGTTTCATTATCATTTGTTTCTGTGCATATTTTGATTTCCTTTTTGATTTCTTCCATCCTCCGTTAGTTATTAAGAAGCATGTTGTCTAGCCTCCATATGTTTGTGTATTTTTATAGTTTTTTTTCCTATAGTTGATATGATCTTACCATTCTGTGATCAGAAAAGATGCTTGAAATGATTTCATTTTTTTTTTTTTTTTTTACAATTTACCAAGGGTAAATTCGTGGCCCAGGACATGATCTATCCTGGAGAATGTTCCATGTGCACTTGAGAAAAAGGAGAAATCCATTGTTTTTGGGTGAAATGCCCTATATATATCAATTAGACCTAACTGGTCCATTGTATCATTTAAAGGTCTGTTTCCATGCTAATTTTCTGTTTTGTTGATCTATCCACAGGTGTGAGTGGGGTATTAGAGTCCCCCACTATTAGTGTGTTACTGCTAGCATTGCCTTTCATACATGTTAGCATTTCCCTTACATATTGTGGTGATTCTATGTTGGCTGCATATATACTTACAATCGTTATATCTTCTGGGATTGATCCTGTGATCACTATGTAGTGTCCTTCTTTGTCACTTCTTTTTTTTTTTTCATTTATTTTTATCAGTTGGAGGCTACACTTCTACATAGAAAACACTAACAATACCACCAGAAAATTACTACAGCTAATCAAAGAATGTAGTAAAGTTGCAGGATATAAAATTAATACACAAAAAACCCTTGCATTCCTATACACTAACAATGAGAAAACAGAAAGAGAAATTAAGGAAACACTCCCACTCATCATGGAAATGAAAATTATAAAATACATAGCAATAAATTTACCTAAAGAAACAAAAGACCTATATATAGAAAACTATGAAACACTGATGAAAAAAATCAAAGAAGACATGAAAGGATGGAGAAATACACCATGTTTGTGGATTGGAAGAATCAATATTGTCAAAATGGCTATACTACCCAAAGCAATCTATAGATTCAATGCAATCCCTATCAAGTTACCAATGGTATTCTTCACAGAACTAGAACAAATAATTCACAATTTGTACAGAAATACAAAAAACCTCGAATAGCCAAAGTAATCTTAAGAAGAATGGAACTGGAGGAATCAACCTGCCTGACTTCAAACTATACTACAAAGCTACAGTCATCAAGACAGTATGGTACTTGAACAAAGATAGAAATATAGATCAATGAAACAAAATAGAAAGCCCAGAGATAAATCCAGGTATCTATGGACACCTCATCTTTGACAAAGGAGGCAAAAATATACAATGGAGAAAAGACAATCTCTTTAACAAGTAGTGCAGAGAAAACTGGTCAACCCTGTGTAAAAGAATGCAACTAGAACACTTTCTAACACCATACACAAAAATAAACTCAAAATGGATTAAAGATCTAAATGTAAAGCCAGAAAGTATAAAACTCATAGAAGAAAACATAGGCAGAACACTCTCCGACATAAATCACAGCAAGATCCTTTATGACCCACCTCCCAGAGTAATGGAAACAGAAAGTAAATAAATAAACAAATGGGACCTAACTAAACTTAAAAGCTTTTGGGCAACAAAGGAAACTATAAGCAAGGTGAAAAGGCAGCCTTCAGAATGGGAGAAAATAATAGAAAACATAAAAACTGACAAACAATTAATCTCCAAAATATACAAGCAGTCCATGCAGCTCAATAACAGAAAGATGCACAATACAATCAAAAAGTGGAGAAAAGAACCAAACAGATATTTCTCCAAAGAAGACATATAGATGGCAATGTGGGAGACCTGGGTTCGATTCCTGGGTTGGGAAGATCCCCAGAGAAGGGAAAGGCTACCCACTCCAGTATTCTGGCCTGGAAAATTCCATGGATTGCATAGTCCATGGAGTCACAGAGATGGACACGACTGAGTGACTTCCGCATACATACATATGTGAATAGTCCATAGCACTTAGCTGGCAACTTTGTTTAATAAGTAATTCAATTGAATTCTGTTTAAAATGTACTGGGGAACACAATAAATACCAAGTTATCTTGCTCATTCCATAACATAGTAAAGAGCACAGATTTATTTTAAAATTCAGAATATGTAAATTAAGCATTAGGGACAAATGCCAGTTTCCTATTATCCAACCTAGATTTTAAGCTTTCCAAAGATAGAAGTGCCAAGGTAGGCTTAAAAACATCATCTCACTAAGATTAATAAAAAGGAGAAAAAAGTACTGAGAGTCTGCAAGTATACAGGAGAGTAAATCTATTCTAGACTGCCAATGAAAATTAATAAAACTTTACCCATTGCTTTGTATATGCCTCACATATATAAGAGGAGCTCAGGAAATATTTTTTTTTGTTTAATGAATAAGTAAATACCACCTTTATGCATGTCGGTTTGGAAACTTACTGATATTTTTCATGCTTTCTCACCTACAATTCCATTTCTAGAGATTTATTTGAAGGAAACAGTTACATATGTACTGTAAAGATTCAGGTACAAAGTGTTTTAACAAAGCACTGATTACAATAACAAAATAATGGGAAATACACTAAATTTCCAGAATACATGAAAAATATACATTTGATAATGATGTATTCATACAACAGAATATTTATGCCACTATTAAGAATTCTGTCCAACGCCATCCAACAGTCAGTGACAGGGTCAAGATTCAAGATTATTCATTAAGAAAAATCACAAACTGCTTTTCATTGGATTTAGTATTTTAGATGTTTGGGCTAAAAATAATACAATATTTACTTTGAGACATCTTGTAACTATTTCTCTCAACTTAAAAAACATGCCTAACAAATATTTCAAAGACATTTTTGATGAATAGACTTAACAAACAAACCAACCTCACAGTTTTTACATCATATTTATGTCATACAAAATTCACAATCTTTTGTAGGCAAGTTACCTGCTCTGGTTTCACTAGCTGCTTTTTGGACTCCTCTTCTTTGGCTGCATGCACACTTATAGATGCATATATTAGACCTGCTGGCATGGTTGTCAGCTTTCCCATCTGAGAAAATACATCAAAACGCATTTTTAATTGAAAAGTTTCCCACCCTCTATTTCCTGATAAATTTGGGGGAGGCACATTTGAAGAACACCATGGGTTTCATTTAAATGTATTAAATACTCAAGCATTCCAAACAATTCATACCTTTTTAGGATATAATTCCTAAAATTCTTCTCTCATGCTAGATGGTAGAGTATTATTTTCACCAATTTGTTAACTACCTACTTCATATGGAATATAGCAATATAATAATTAGCAGGAAGAAGTGAATATAAAATTTTACAGGTGAAGTGAGATAGATTATGATATTCACTCAGTTCACAAATATTAACTGAGCAATTACTATATGCCAGACCCATTGGGAACAAAACAACAATTCTTGTTTTCATGGAGCTGACATTCTAGTGGAGTGAGACAGAAGATATACACAATACATAAATTATATGGTATATTACAATTGATAATGCTAAGGAGAAAGTAAAAAATAAGGGTGATCTGAAGTACTAGGTGATTCAGGTTGTATCTTGAAACAAAATTTATTATCACATTATTTATAAAAATAACTTCCTACCATTACAAATCTTATGCTCCTAACTAATACATTCCTTTTTAGCTATTATATTTAATGCTGATCTAAAGCCAAAAGTGACCTTTGTTTTTGATATAACTTGATTTAAATTAAGAATGCAGGAAAATTACTGGCTCTAAGAACAAAGTGCTCCAGTGTTTATTCAGTATCAAAATAATTCCTAAAGATTATACATTCAACAAGGCTAAATGAAAAACTTTCCAGGGAACAACTATTTTAAGAGCTTTATTCTTTAGATTCGAAAGGAGGGCCTGCTGAAATTGACAAAAGACATCCACAGGGAAGAGGTTTCTCTGGCTTAAACATAAGTGGAATTGTACAAGAACTGGAAGAAATACCAGCTAAAGGATTCCAGATGTTCTCGGATAACAGTGATAGTAACTGCATTTCATTTCTGACATATCTTTCCATAATTTCTCGGCAGAATAAGGGAAAGTACTGGTACTAGTAAAGCAATTTCCTGTTTAGGCATGACTCTGATTTAGATTGAGACTCCAAAAATTTACAGTAAAATTAAGACTCAAAACTAATAAAAAGAAATTGTTTTCACTGTTTTTCTACCTTCAACCTTCCCTCTAGTACATATGTCAGCATCATAGAACAATTTATCTAGTCCTGGCTTCCCGAAATACATCACTTTTGATTTCTTATACAGAGTTGGTATTTACTAATGAAATAACAAGATTTCCACTCAATATATAATGCCAGGTATCAAAAAAAAATATATATATATATATAAAAACTGATGCTGGCAAGAATGTTCTCCTATATATCTGAAAAAAACATTTTAATAAAGCTCTGAAGTGATTATTTGAATCATGTCAATTCTTACAATATTTTAAAGCTATTTTTAAAATACCTGATTAGACCTTACTTCCTAGATAGAAGAAAAAAATTTTTGAAGATGCTAATATCTGAAAAAAATTCAACAATCTATGTTCTCATTCATAGTCATTTTACTTCACATAATGGAAAAATAACACATAGGCTATAAAATAATTTCACAGGTATTACTTTATAATCCAGTGCTACAGAGTGTGGACTAATTAAACTAGTGGCCTAAACTTTTCCATATTTCAGCCCGAGAACTTGGGGCACAGTTTCCAGCCTGAAATATGAACTTTTCCATATTTCAGTCTGGGAACTTGGGGTGTAAGCCACTAATTGGTCCACAGAAGAGAATATTCTTGCCAGCATCAGTTTTAATATATATATATATTTTAAAGTTAGGGCTTCCCTTACAGTGCAGTTGGTAAAGAATCTGCCTGCAATGCAGGAGACCCCTGTCCAATTCCTGGGTCACAAAGATGTGCTAGAGAAGGGATAGGCTACCCACTCCAGTATTCTTGGGCTTCCCTTGTGGCTCAGCTGGTAAAGAATCTGTCTGCAATGCAGGAGACCTCGGTTCGATCCCTGGGTTGGAATGATCCCCCAGAGAAGAGAAAGGCTACCCACTCCAGTATTCTGGCCTGGAGAATTCCATGGACTGTATAGCCCATGGAGTCACAAAGAGTTGGACACGACTGAGCGAGTTTCACTTTCACTAAAAAGTTAAAACAGTAGTATAACCTTGAAAAATGCCCAAGTATTGATATCTTTGCTACATTTTCTACTCTGTAGGGCAGAGTCCATCCACCTTGACTTCCAGTGATAAAGCTGTATGGCATAATGGCAAAAACATAAGCTCACAAGTTGCACGACTTGGTTTTGAACTCAAGTTGTAGAGCTTACTGTCTAGGTTTGGGCAAGTTACTTAAGCTCTTTAAGAGTTATGCTGCCCAATATGGTAATTACTAGCTACACTGTTGTTCAGTTACTAAGTCATGTCTGACTCTTAGCAACTGCAGCACTCCAGGCTTCCCCGTCCTTTATTATCTCCTGGAGTTTGCTCAAACTCATGTCCATTGAGTCAATGATGCCATCCAACCATCTCATCCTCTGTGGCTCCCTTCTCCTCTTGCCCTTAATATTTCCCAACATCAGGGTCTTTTCCAATGAGTCAGCTCTTTGCATTAGGTGGCCAAAATATTGGGGCTTCAACTTCAGCATCAGTCCTTCCCATGAATATTTAAGGTTGATTTCCTTTAAGACGGAAAGGTTTAATCTCCTTGCCAGGCCAAGGGACTCTCAAGAGTTTAGTCCCAGCTCTGTTCTTAAACAACTATGTGATCTCTAGTTAAGTCACAGGCCTACGTTTCTTTATTTGTAAAAATATCTTGTGCAGATAATCTCTGAGGGCCTTAGAACTGCATTTTCCAATAGGGTAGCCAATATCCACATGTTATTTAAAATTATATCTCAATTAATGAATATTTAAAAATTAAAATTAAATTTTAATTAAAATTAAAAATTCAGTTCCTTCATCCCCCTAGCCACATTTCAAGGTCTCAATAGATACATATGACTCTAGTGGCCACCAAGTGGACAGCACAGAAACAGAACATTCCTACCATAGGGGAAAGTTTTATTGGATAGTACTGCCTTACAGTTCCAACCTTTAGGATTTTCTTATAATTCTATCAAAAAGGAGATTAAGATTTTGGTGAGATATATATACTCCTATGTTTATCACAGCATTATTTACAATGGCCAAGATATGGAAACAATCCAAAAGTCCATCCACAGATGAATGGATATAAAAGATGTGGTATACATACATGTGCATGAGTGCCTGTGTACTAAATTGCTTTGATCATGTAACCATAGGGTTACTCTTTGTAACCTTATGGACTGTAGTCCCCCAGGCTCCTCTGTCCATGGGATTCTCCAGGCAAGAATATTGGATTGGGTTGTCATGCTCTTCTCCAGGGGATCTTCCCAACCTAGGGATCAAACCTGGGTCTCTTATGTCTCCTGCATTGGCAGGCAGGTTCTTACCACTACCACTACTTGAGAAGCCCATACACGATGGAATATTATTCAGCCAAGATAAAGGAGGATATCATACCATTTTCAATGATATGGATGGACTTTGAGCATATTATATTAAGCCATATAAGTCAGATAAAGACAAGTACTGGAGAATGTCAGTTACATGTGAAATCTAAAAAAGTCAAACCTGTAAAAACCAGATAGTAAAATGATGGCTACTAAGGGATGTGGGGGAGGGGAATAAGATTGATGAGGTATAAGGGTACAAATTTGTACATAGTAAATAAGCCATAGAGATCTAAAGCACAATATAGACAATGTTGTACTATAATTACATAATTTGATAAATATTATATAACAGCAGTCACATTACAACATATACATGTATAAAAGCAACAAATAATACACCTTAAATTTACACATTACATATCAAATTTATTCAGTAAGAAACGATGATTGCTGCTTTCAAATATACGAGTTTTAACTCTAAATCCATCTATTCAGGACACATATGCTAACCTGAAAACAGCAGAAGAAAGAACTGGACACTATTTATACTACTGCAGAAGAATACAATGGCATTACATTTTTAAGAAAGTAAAATATGAAAATAGAAATTTTACCCTGTTATAGGAATGATGGTTTAAAACTATGAATCAGAAAACAGTCTCATAAAATCATGAAAACAAACCTATAAAACAGCTGACCCTGGAAGAGTGGAGAGCTTAGGGGTGCTGACCCTCCTTGCAGTCAAAAATTCATGTGTAACTTTACAGTTGGCTTTCTATATCTGTGGCTCCACACCCACAGATTCAACCAAACTGGGATCATGTAGTACTGCAGCAAGAATTTAGTGAAAAGAATATGCATATAAGTGGACCTGTGCAGTTCAAACTCATGTTGTTCACTGTATTCATTATACTTACATCTTCCCATTTTTTACACAAATAGTAGTCAAACCACTGTGCTAGATACTAGAAAAATAAACATAAAAATATATGCCCCCACTTCCCAAGCCCCATCTCCAAGGGAATTTACCATCACTTTTCTATCCTTGTCTCAGTTCACTACTCTCCCTCAGGAATTCTTTGATGTAGTTAAGCGCAACTGGTTGCTTATTTCCATGTCATAACCCCCAGGAATATCCTCTCTACTATATTTGCTTAGATATAGTACTCTTCATGTGGTCTTTCCTACCCCTCTAATTATATATTATATATATATATATAATATTTATTAATAATTATATATATAATTATTTCTAATTAGAAATAGTCAATCAAATCCAGGAAGCACAGAGAGTCCAGGCAGGATAAACCCAAAGAGGAACACACTGAGACACATAGTAATCAAACTGACAAAAATTAAAGACAAACATAAAATATTAAAAGCAACAAAGGAAAAAAAATAAAAGCAACAAAGGAAAAACAACAAATAACATACAAGGGAATTCCCATCAGGCTATCAGCTGATTACTCAACAGAAAGTCTACAAGCCACAGGGGAATGGCATGATATATTTAAAGTGATGAAAGGGAAGAACCTACAACCAAGAATACTCTACCCAGCAAGACTCTCCTTCAGATTTGATGAAGAAATCAAAAACTTTCTAGACAAGCAAAAGTTAAGAGAATTCAGCACCACCAAACCAACTTTACAACAAATGCTAAAGGAACTTCTCTAGAAAGGAAATGAGAAGGAAAAGACCTACCTCCACAAAATAAACCCAAAACAATTAAGAAAACAGTAATAGTGCCTAGTCACTGTGCCTAGTCACTCAGTCATGTCCAATTCTTTGTGACCCCATGGACTGCAACCCACCAGGCTCCTCTGTCCATGGGATTCTCCAGGCAAGAATACTGGAGTGGGTTGCCATGCCCTCCTCCAGGGGACCTTCCCAACCCAGGGGTCGAACCCAGGTCTCCCACATTGCAGGCAGATTCTTTACCATCTGAGCCAGGGAAGCCCAATAGGATTATATGTATTTTGTATTTGTAATTACCTTTTTTTTTGGTCTGGCTATTGATCGTGAAAACCGATAAACATCTTTCACTATTATGATTATGCAACTATTCCTCACTTAAAACAAGTATACCATGATTGGTCAACAGAAAAATAACAGATTTCTGTATCACCAAAACTACCATTTAATAGAAAAGCCTGTAATCACTTTTTAAAATCCAGATGCATATCAGAATTATCCTTGAATTTTTTGAAAAATTCAAATGCCCAGTTATTGCTTTCTTTTTTCCACCAGAGCTCCAGATATGATTCTAGTTAGCATCCATATTTAAAAACAACTGAACTATATGAGGACCTTTTACTTTTATCTAGTTAAATGGCAACCCACTCCAGTATTCTTGCCTGGAGAATCCCAGGGACAGAGGAGCCTGGTGGGCTGCCGCCTAAGGGGTCACACAGAGTTGGACACGACTGAAGCGACTTAGCAGCAGCAGCAGCAGCAGTTTGCTTCATTTTTTCTATCTTATATTCAGTGCTCCCATTTCATTTAGTTTGTTTTCATTTTTCCAACTTTTTTTTATGTTATTTCTCAAGCCTTCATCAAGTGTAGTAGAAAAGCTCTTATATACACGTAGATGAATAATATGTGTAATATATGTATTAGAATACTTATGAGTTTTTGCTTAACTAAAACTGTATAACATTTGATTCCACTTATTTGACTTAGTATGAATAGAATGTAAGATTTCTAATTTTAAGAAATAGATATGCAACAAGAAACAGAGGTTTACTATATAGCATAGGGAACTACAGTAAATAGCTTGCAATAACCTGTAATGGAAAATAATTTCAAAAATATTATAAAAGCATATATAACTGAATCACAAAACAAAAGAATTCTACTTTTTGAAATTTAGTAATGTTTATCTTTTTGCCAGTTTTTCTAAATGTCCTATGGACATCTTATAACAATGTATGAAACACAAAATCTATTTGTTTAGGATGTAAGATTAATATAAATTAATATAAACAGAAATCTATTACATTTAAATTATTAATGACATCATTCAAGATGCTCCTATTCTTATTTTTTCTGTACTTGATAAAATATTCTCAGAGAAATGTTAATATGTCTCACTATGATTATACATATTTTTCTTTCCTCTTATATTTTTCTGATTTTGCTTTATGTATCTTTGTTTCCTTGTTGTTAGATGTCTAATGGTTTATAATGTCTATCTTCTTTGTGAACTGTACCTTTTATCATTAAAAATATTCATCTTTTTTCATTTAAAAGTAAATAAATTAATTTAATATAAGCAAAGTTAAATAATGAAGATACTGAATGATGAAGAATAGGTTAAACTCTCTCTGGTTTAAGATGAATGGGAAGTACATGGTACACTTCAGTTCTAATCTTCATCAAAATTAAAATTCCAGTACTTAAAAAATTCAATCTTAAATTAGCCAGAACAAATAACTGCCCACCTCAGTGTGGCTTGGATAGATATGTTTGTGTTTTTTTTTTTTTAACTGTAGCATTAACTTGTAGAACATTATGTTAAAGCATTTCAAGCACCAAGTGCTTTAATTATGATGTGCTAAAGAACCAAATTATTTTAAAATTTATGAACACTCAATTATTGTGATGTAATTATTACTAAATCCTAAAGGAGTCAATCCTAAAGGAAATCAGTCCTGAATATTCATTGGAAGGACTGATGCTGAAGCTCTAATATTTTGGCCACCTGATGCGGAGAACTGACTCATTGGAAAAAAACCTGATGCTGGGAAGGTTTTAAGGCAGGAGGAGAAGGGGACGACAAGAGGATGATATGGTTGGATGGCATCACCAACTTGATGGACATGAGTTTGAGCAAGTTCCGGGAATTGGTGATGGACAAGAAAGCCTGGCATGCTGCAGCCCATGGGGTTACAAAGTGACACACTGAACTGAATTATTACTAACACCTGAAAGTGTCAAAAGTTGATCTAAGGAAAATAAAAACTAAAAGTAGAGAATTAAAAATAAGAACAGGGAATGTAGCAGTTATGTAAACATTTTAAACATCCTCCAGAAGTAGTAATGCAGATTGACATAATTCAATTTTATTCAGTTTATGGTAATCAGAGTCAGAAAAATACTAACTTACTGTCAAAACCAGTAAATAAATTTTCAAAAACATCTAACAGTCCCCTTTCACAATACATATTTACAAGCATGTGTATATCAAAGAAACTAGGCTATATCTACCTTATAGTGTTGTAGGAAAGGAATATTGAGAGCATTCTATTTACTTGAGAAAATGATAATTCTCCAGTAAGAGATGATTTTCAAGGTGTTGTCAATTTAGAGTTCAGTTGCTACTAAATTTCAAAATAGGATTAAATAAACTATACAGAAAATGAAGTGAATCTTTCTAAAATACTGCTTTATTTTCCTGGCTCAACAAACAAGCCATCTTAGTTTCTCCCTCTGTATATATCCTCTGGGGTTAGCAGACATTTGGTCTTGTTCAAAATGTCTGTAAGACGTTTGGCCCACATCAAAAGGTCTTTGATATTTGGTTCTATCCAAAACCACTTGAAACAGATCAAATACGCTCATGGATGTTTTAGACGGGACCAAATTTCAAGAATCTTTTGGTGTTGTCCAAATGTCTCATTAACCAATTGTCTTATGGACCAAATGTGTTTGTTAGACCCTCTGGCTCTAACCAAATTCATCTTCCTAGGCCAAAACATGTCAAGTACATTCCTTCCTCAGTGCCTTCACTCACTTCATTTTCTCTGCTAGACTATCTACCCCTCTCCTAAACCTAACAGTGACTGGCACATATTAGGTACTCAAAAAAATCTGTAGAATGAATACACTTGCCAAACCCTGCCCTTCCTTGAAGGTCTAGCTCAAGTCCTACTAACTCATTCATAGCCATCTTTCTAAATTCATAAAACTCTTATTTGTGTGAAACTCTAATCTGGAATTAAACAAACATAATGTTATGTTACTATTTACCCTTAAATATATATATATAGCCTATTTTTCTACTAAAATGTAGGTTCCTAGTGAGTAGTCTTATGCCTCTTTGCATTCACAGGGCTCTGTAGGGCTAAGGATCTGAAAAAAAGTTCTAAAGGTCCTTAAAGCTAATCTGAAATTGTAAGACTGATTCAATGGTCTGAGTTTTTTGAGAATTCAATGAAAATTAAGCATTATGGTCTCTCCAAATGTAGTTATTCTCAAAATTTTGCATATGCTTGCAGGCTCTGCCATACTCTCTGATGCACTTGGGGACCCAAATTAATTCAGCCCCACCACAACTAAAATTTTCACAAATAAATCTTATTCTAATTCAAGTATAAATGACTCAGAGAAATTTTCTTATTAACAATTCTCACAAGAATGTTTCAAGAATCAAATACTACAGTAGATGAAAATTTTATAAACTGTTTACTGTTAGATAAATGGAAGGAAGTATTCTTATACCACATTTCTTGACTAAATTTCAACCTTATGAAGACTATATCTAATGAACAAACCTGATTCCTTTTTACTAGAAACAACATTCTACTTTGCCTGTGTCATGGCAAAACTTCTTCATGAAATCAATGTAATTATTATATCAAATATCTTAAAATATAATACTCTCTAAGTTGATGCATTTTTAGCTACAATGGTCAATGATACCTTGCTTAAGTAATACCTTAGGGAAAATTATACCTTTATATGATAATTGCTTAATTTTTAAAAGGCTTCATTTTTTGAGGTCAAAAGATTCAGAAATGGAGGGAGTTGGAAAGGTATGAAAAGAAGTATTCCTCTTAGTATAAGGTTGGTGCCTGAGGAGCTGTTCACAAGGAAAATCTCATCAGCACAAGGGTGTTTATGATTTGTGACTTAGCGACTAAACCACCACCACCACCACCATACTCTGGGTAGGGTAAAGAGGAAAGTTATAGTCTGCCGTCCCTGGTAAAGGAAAAAAGTAGCTTACCCATCTCCAATTGCTCCTACTTTTTGCTCTTTCTTCTCACCTCTTTCCCCCACCCTTTTTTTTTTTCTCAGCAAATATCTATTCTACTTCCTTTTCTTTTTTTTTTTTTTTTTTAATTTTTTTATTAGCTGGAGGCTAATTACTTCACAACATTTCAGTGGGTTTTGTCATACATTGATATGAATCAGCCATAGATTTACACTTATTCCCCATCCTGATCCCCCCTCCCACCTCCCTCTCCACCCAATTCCTCTGGGTCTTCCCAGTGTACCAGGCCCGAGCACTTGTCTCATGCATCCCACCTGGGCTGGTGATCTGTTTCACCATAGATAGTATACATGCTGTTCTTTTGAAACATCCCACCCTCACCTTCTCCCACAGAGTTCAAAAGTCTGTTCTGTATTTCTGTGTCTCTTTTTCTGTTTTGCATATAGGGTTATCGTTACCATCTTTCTAAATTCCATATATATGTGTTAGTATGCTGTAATGTTCTTTATCTTTCTGGCTTACTTCACTCTGTATAAGGGGCTCCAGTTTCATCCATCTCATTAGGACTGGTTCAAATGAATTCTTTTTGATGGCTGAGTAATATTCCATGGTGTATATGTACCGCAGCTTCCTTATCCATTCATCTGCTGATGGGCATCTAGGTTGCTTCCATGTCCTGGCTATTATAAACAGTGCTGCGATGAACATTGGGGTGCACGTGTCTCTTTCAGATCTGGTTTCCTCAGTGTGTATGCCCAGAAGTGGTATTGCTGGGTCATATGGCAGTTCTATTTCCAGTTTTTTAAGGAATCTCCACACTGTTTTCCATAGTGGCTGTACTAGTTTGCATTCCCACCAACAGTGTAAGAGGGTTCCCTTTTCTCCACACCCTCTCCAGCATTTATTGCTTGTAGACTTTTGGATAGCAGCCATCCTGACTGGTGTGTAATGGTACCTCATTGTGGTTTTGATTTGCATTTCTCTAATAATGAGTGATGTTGAGCACCTTTTCATGTGTTTGTTAGCCATCTGTATGTCTTCTTTGGAGAAATGTCTGTTTAGTTCTCTGGCCCATTTTTTGATTGGGTCATTTATTTTTCTGGAATTGAGCTGCAGGACGAAACTAGAACACTTTCTAACACCATACACAAAAATAAACTCAAAATGGATTAAAGATTTAAATGTAAGACCAGAAACTATAAAACTCCTAGAGGAGAACATAGGCAAAACACTCTCCGACATAAATCACAGCAAGATCCTCTATGACACACCTCCCAGAATATTGGAAATAAAAGCAAAACTAAACAAATGGGATCTAATGAAACTTAAAAGCTTTTGCACTACAAAGGAAACTATAAGTAAGGTGAAAAGACAGCCATCAGATTGGGAGAAAATAATAGCAAATGAAGAAACAGACAAAGGATTAATTTCCTTTTCTTTTCTAATAGACTTTTTAAAAAATATTTATTTAGGTTGCTCTGGGTCTTCATTGTTATGCACAGGCTTTCTCCAGTTGCAGTGTGCAGGGGCTACGGTTCATTGTGGTGTGTGGGCTTCTCATCGCGGTGGCATCTCTTGGGAACACAGGCTCTAGGTGTGTGGGCTTCAGTAGTTGTAGCATGTGGGCTCAGTAGTTTGGTAGATGGCATATGGGATCTTTCCAGACCAGGGATTGAACCTGTGTCCCCTGTATTAGCAGGTGGATTTTTAATCGTGGGACCAGCAAGGAAGTCCTTGTTTCACTTATTTTTCAATCCTTATTTTACCTCCATTTCCTACTTTTCCATCTTTCTCCCTTTCCTTTGTAGATCTGAATGGCTAATAGCTTGCCTTATCAGCAGGGGAGAGAAGACTGTGACTTTCTGGGTGAATTCTGGGTGATTTCCGGGTGATTTCCTTCATCCACAGAGCTAAAGTACAAACACACAGGCACAAATATACAACTGATGAAGTTTAGCCTCTTTTGAAATATTAGGTAGGAGGCAGGAAGAAGATAAATTGGCCTAGAAAATCAAGCACTGCTTCGAGATAAACTAAACATTATTGAAACCAATATAAAATGGTAAGAGAGACTGGTTTCAAAATATCATGCTGTGTTTCAGCACCTTCTTTCTACTAGAGTTTCAGTCTCAGAATACAAAGGGACCTTACCGGTCTTCTGGTTCAGTCATTCCTCTGACAACAGAATCCCTCCTATAACACACTACCAAGTGACCCTCGAGTGTATGTACTGATCCCCCTCAGTAATGTGAATCTCCACTAATAGATCATTCCATCTTTTTATAGCTCTATGAGAAAATTCTTCTAAAGACAGCACTGAAACATGCAATTTTCACTGGTCCTGATTACACTCTTTTGGTTCATGGAGCTGAGGTCCAGCCACTCTTGCCAATGAAAGCATATTATAATTCTCCATTACTAACTTGTGTGTCCCTTATATTACTTTTTCAATATTAATAAATTTTATGACAATAGCAAGTGCACTAACTCATCTTCTGCTTTAACAGAGATATCACCATATCTTTTTTTCTGACTAAAATTGAAACAAGAAAAGGTGCTAATGCTTCATTATGTAGCTATTGTATAAGAACTATTTCTTGAGAGCAAGATAAAAGTCTTACACAAGACTTTGTTCTGTTTTAAAGTAATCACCAGTGAGTCACTAACAGGTCTATATATATCATAGTGCTTATTTTCTTAAAAAAAATAATCAGTGGGTGAATCATCTCTAAGAGAATAAGCTATTATTAAATCTACTGAGAACAGAGTCTATCAGCTACAGCTTACTTATTATACTGGTACATGGAAATCAAATACTTTGCTGAAATAGGAAATTTTAAAGCTCTGCCTGTACTTGTACTGTGCTCAAACACTTGTACTGAAGAACAAATAAACTATGAGAATGTATCTGTACAAGTTGGGCCTTCCATGTCAGCATTTCAAACAGTCTATTTCAAAGGATTGAAATGCTGAGATCAAAAATAAAGAACCTGTGAAAAAGCTATAGGGGTAAAACAGCCACAAACTATAAAGGCTTTAGCATATCAATCCTCAAAGGTTTGAGACTCTAGTATGCCTTAATTTACACTCTTATCAGTTAGGTTTTTAATAGATGATCAAGGAAAATGGTAATCTCACTTCCTCTACTAGAATTCTACCAAGAGAATCCTTAAATTTGGGTTATTCTTAAAGAAACTTTTCTTAATGCATGTTTCACATTATAGTTTTTTTTAGTAAACAATCTCAGCAATAACCTCTGCATTTAAATTACACATAGATGGTATGGTAACCAAATAAACACATTGTATTTTACACTTTTAAAGATTATTTCTCTCATTAAAATATAATGAATAACCATCAAGGGTCTGAAACAAATCAAAATAATCCTAAGAAGAAACAAGGATACCCAAATTCGATCCTTGGGTCGGGAGGATCCCCTGGAGAAGGAAATGGCAACCCACTCAAGTATTTTTGCATGGAAAATTCCATGGATGGAGGAACCTAACAGGCTAAAGTCCATGGGGTTGCAAAGACATGACTGAGGGACTTCACTTCAAGAAGAAACAAGGCTATAACTATGTACTCATTTTAATAAAAACTGAATATATAACACAATGAATTTCTATTCTACTTGTTTGAGACTATTGTTGTTCACTGTCACGAAAAACAAGTTACCAGCCTACTGGCATGAAGGAGGTGTGACTTAAATTGGGATCTCAGAGTCAAAAGAAATGTAGCATTACACTAGGTGTTGGGAATATAAAGATTATTTTAAATACTATTAAAAACAACAGCAGCTAGAAATTACTGGATATTTGCTATAGCCCAGGCACAGTATTGTGCACAGTACATATTATCTTTTTAGTGTCTCCTAGTATAAAATGCCACGGAATAAGTACTATTCTTATCCTAATTGTTCAGATAAGAAAACAGAGGTTTAGACAGGTTGATTTGATGAAAGTTATACAGCATGTGGGGAGAAGGCAATGGCAACCCACTCCAGTACTCTCGCCTGGAAAATCCCAGGGAAAGGGGAGCCTGGTGGGCTGCCGTCTATGGGGTCGAACAGAGTTGGACACGACTAAAGCGACTTAGCAGCAGCAGCAGCATACAGCATATGGAGCAGTGAAACTCTCACACAAGCCCAAGGAGATCTGCATATGACTGTTCAAAGTAGCATTATCTGTAACAGAAAAAGGTGTGGGGGCAGTCACCACAACATTCATTAAAAGAATAGAGAAATAATGTAGTATATTCTTACAACAGAATACTATACACAATGGAAATGAATGAACTAGAACTACACATACAATCATGAATAAATATTGCAAACAATGCTTTGATAAAAACAAGATGTAACAGGAGAACATAAGCAGCATAAACAAAATTTATATAATGCTTAAAAGCACACAGCAAAATAGTGTATAAAGTTTAAGAACACATGCATATAGAGTAAAAGCCTAAAAACAGGCACAGCAATGTTAAATACAAAAGTGAGGAGAGTGGCTATGGGAAGTTCAAGGAGCAAGGGGAATACAGGCAGAGTTGGAAGAATACACAGGAGGTTTCAATTGCATTTGCAGTGCTCACTAATACCTCTTTGTACAACAGTAATATATTACATTAAAAAAAATCATAATTATTTTTTGTTTGAATGGCTTTTTGCTGCCTTCAAAATAAAGTTTCAACTTATCCTAGCATTCAAACACTCCATCATTTTCCTATTTCTAATGCAATCTTTTCTTCTATAAAGTAAACCCAAATTAACCTTTCTGATTTAGTCGACCTAATAGCCTTAAGTTCCTAGAACATAAAACAATGTTCAACCCAAAGCAATTGTTGACAAGCTAACTGCTTCATTCTTAGTGAACTAAATACTATCATGCAAGGTCTGAGAGGCCTCAAACTATCATAATATATATAGGTTATTTATTGAATTGCTTAGGATTTATTATACATATTATATAATATTTAAATATATGTTCTCTTATATTCTCCATTGTATGTGGATATGACTTCTGTCAACAAAACTGTAAGAGCAGAAATGACATAATAAATTTGTGCTCATCTGTATAGTACTTGGTGTGTAATCAAAATTATTTCAGCTGTTGAACAGAACTTGAGGCATTTTATACTGCTACAATCCTCAGATAATTCAGACTTTAATGAAATGAGGAATTCCTAACTACAAGTTAATAACAGAGGTTCAAGACAAATAAAACATCCTGTCTTGGAATAATGTTAAAGATACAGACCTAATAAAAGAAACTACATATCTCTACTTGACAATAAGGAAGCTGAAGTGTGAAGTGAAAGTGTTAGTTGCTCAGTCGTGTCCGACTCTGCAACCACATGGACTGTAGCCCACCAGGTTTCTCTGTCCATGGAACTCTCCAGGCAAGAATACTGGAGTGGGTTGCCATTCCCTTCTCTAGGGGATCTTCCTGACCTAGAGATTAAACCTGGGCCTCCTGCATTGCAGGCAGATTCTTCATAGTCTGAGCCACCAGGGAAGTCCCAAAGTGTGGTTATCATTATATAAAATCCAGTATACACTACAACTAAATATTTCCTTTACCAGTGTGAGGTGAAGATTTTGGAGTTGAGGGTTATTTTTGTTTTTAAAGATGAGAAGCCTCAATTGTTCAAAAGAAAAACAAGCAAGAACTATAATTTAACAACTCTGAGTCACAGCTGCAATCACAAAAAACACTCTCCTTAAGAATCATTACCTAGTTTGTGTACTTTCTGAGAAATATGCTGCAATTCTCAACTCTGTTACACTTTATGTAACGTTTCTTTATTCTCTGGCTGTTTTCTAGATCTTCTCTTTTTTTCAGAAGTATGAAAATGAGGTGCATAGGGGAATGGGATGTATTTGTGTATGTGTGTTGTATTTGTTTTTCATGAGGTTCTCTCCGATTCGTAGATCTATGATTTGATGTATGTCATTATTTTTGAAAAATTCTCAGTCATTATTTCTTCAAAGATTTCTTCTGGCCTGCAGAAATATTATTAGTGAATATCAATAAAGGTTAAAACTACAAGTCACAAGAAGAGTCACTTTTTAAAGTAAATTTTTTCAAATGACGTTTTGAAAAAAAATGCATAAGTATAGTTCATATTAATATTACCCTTTTTAATAATTAATATATTTTTATTTTTTAAGCTTTTTACTTTGTATTGGGGTATTGCAGCCATGAAATTAAAAGACGCTTACTCCTTGGAAAGAAAGATATGACCAACCTAGATAGCATATTAAAAAGCAGAGAAGGTCCGTCTAGTCAAGGCTAATGGTTTTTCCAGTGGTCATGAATGGATGTGAGAGTTGGACTGTGAAGAAAGCTGAGCACCGAAAAATTGATGCTTTTGAACTGTGGTGTTGAAGAAAACTCTTGAGAGTCCCTTGGACTGCAAGGAGATCCAACCAGTCCATCCTAAAGGAGATCAGTCCTGGGTGTCCATTGGAAGGACTGATGCTGAAGCTGAAACTCAAATATTTTGGCCACCTTATGCAAAGAGTTGACTCATTAAAAAAGACCCTGATGCTGGGAGGGATTGCAGGCAGGAGGAGAAGGGGACGACAGAGGATGAGATGGCTGGATGGCATTACCGTCTCAATGGACATGAGTTTGAGTAAACTCTGGGAGTTGGTGATGGACAGGGAGGCCTGGCATGCTGCAATTCATGGGGTCGCAAAGAGTTGGGCACAACTGAACGACTAAACTGAACTGAACTGATAGCCAATTAACAATGTTGTGACAGTTTCAGGTGAACAGTGAAGGGACTAAGCCATACACATAAGTATATCCATTCTCCCCCAAACTCCCCTCCCATCCAGGCTGCCACATAACATTGCACAGAGTTTCATGTGCTAAACAATAGGTACTTGTTGGTTATGCATTTTAAAGCCAAAGATGGAGAAGCTGTATACAGTCAGCAAAAACAAGACCAGGAGCTGACTGTCACTCAGATCATGAACTCCTTATTGCCAAACTCAGACTTAAATTGAAGAAAGTGGGGAAAACCACTAGACCATTCAGGTATGACCTAAATCACATCCCTTATGATTATACAGCAGAAATGAGAAATAGATTTAAGGGGCTAGATCTGATAAACAGAGTGCCTGATGAACTATGGACGGAGGTTCGTGACATGGTACAGGAGGCAGGGATCAAGACCATCCCCAAGAAAAAGAAATGCAAAAAATGAAAACGGCTGTATGAGTATGCCTTTCAAATAGCTGTGAAAAGAAGAGAAGTGAAAAGCAAAGGAGAAAGGGGAGAAATACCCATTCGAATGTGGAGTTCCAAAGAATAGGAAGGAGAGATAAGAAAGCCTTCCTCAGCGATCAAGGCAAAGAAATAGAGGAAAACAATAGAATTGGAAAGACTAGAGATCTCTTCAAGAAAACCAGACATACCAAGGGAACATCTCATGCAAAGATGGCTTCAATAAAGGACAGAAATGGTACGGACCTAACAGAAGCAGAAGATATTAAGAAGAGGTGGCAAGAATACACAGAAGAACTGTACAAAAAAGGTCTTCATGACCCAGATAATCACGATGCTGTGATCACTCACCTAGAGCTAGACATTCTGGAATGTGAAGTCAAGTGGGCCTTAGGAAGCATCACTATGAACAAAGCTAGTGGAGGTGATGGAATTCCAGTTGAGCTATTTCAAATCCTAAAAGATGATGCTGTGACAGTGCTGCACTCCATATTCCAGCAAATTTGGAAAACTCAGCAGTGGCCACAGAACTGGAAAAGGTCAGTTTTCATTCCAATCCCGAAGAAAGGCAAGGCCAAAGAATGCTCAAACTACCACACACTTGCCCTCATCTTACATACTAGTAAGATAATGCTCAAAATTCTCCAAGCCAGGCTTCAGCAATACGTGATCCATGAACTTCCAGATGTTCAAGCTGGTCTTAGAAAAGGCAGAGGAGCCAGAGATCAAATTGCCAACATCTGCTGGATCATTGAAGAAGCAAGAGAGTTCCAGAAAAACATCTATTTCTGCCTTATTGACTATGCCAAAGCCTTTGACTGTGTGGATCACAATAAACTTTGGAAAGTTCTGAAAGAAATGGGAATACCAGACCACCTGACCTGCCTCTTGAGAAACCTGTATGCAGATCAGGAAGCAACAGTTAGAACTGGACATGGAACAGACTGGTTCCAAATAGGAAAAGGAGTACGTCAAGGCTGTATATTGTCACCCTGCTTATTTAACTTATATGCAGAGTACATCATGAGAAACACTGGGCTGGAAGAAGCACAAGCTGGAATCAAGATAGCTGGGAGAAATATCAATAACCTCAGATATGCAGATGATACCACCCTTCTGGCAGAAAGTGAAGAAGAACTAAAAAGCCTCTTGATGAAAGTGAAAGAGGAGAGTGAAAACGTTGGCTTAAAGCTTAACATTCAGAAAACTAAGATCATGGCATCCGGTTCCATCACTTCATGGCACATGGATAGGAAAACAGTGGAAACAGTGGCTGATTTTATTTTTTTTGGACTCCAAAATCACTGCTGATGGTCACTGCAACCATGAAATTAAAAGACGCCTACTCCTTGGAAGGAAAGTTATGACTAACATAGACAGCATATTAAAAAGCAGAGACATTACTTTGCCAAAAAAGGTCCGTCTAGTCAAGGTTATGATTTTTCCAGTGGTCATGTATGGATGTGAGAGTTGGACTATAAAGAAAGCTGAGTGCAGAAGAATTGATGTTTTTGAACTGCGGTGTTGGAGAAGACTCTTGAGAGTTCCCTGGACTGCAAGGAGATCCACCCAGTCCATCCTAAAGGAGATGAGTCCTGGGTGTTCATTGGAAGGACTGATGTTGAAGCTGAAGCTCCAATACTTTGGCCACCTGATGTGAAGAGCTGACTCGTTTGAGAAGACCCTGATGCTGGGAAAGATTGAGGGCAGGAGGAGAAGGGGATGACATAGGATGAGATGGTTGGATGGTTCACTGTCTCAATGGACATGAGTTTGAGTAAACTGCGGGAGTTGGTGATGGACAGGGAGGCCTGGCGTGTTGTGGTTCATGGGGTCGCAAGGAGTTGGACACGACTGAGTGACTGAACTGAACTGAACCGAATAAGTCTGAGAGAGCTAGTTCTTAGGTAGGTTGATAAGGAGTCCAGTTGGGGAGTATGAGGAAGGGACAAACATTTTCTTTTCTTTGTCTTAGTCACATAAGAGGTTTTTTCTTAAGCTCTGAGTTGTTATGGCAACAATCTAACTTTCTTTAAGCCCAGAGCTAATGATTACACAACAAAACAAAACATCTTGCTCAAGGATATGTTTTTCCTTAAACTCTGTACTAATGATTATATAACAACAATATATCTTGCTGGATGATATGCTTCTCCTTAACAGGAACTTATTCCTTCTGGCTAATCTTGTTATTTGTTATTTTAAGATGCATGTTGTGGGAGTGGGTCTGCTAAGACCTTCACAACCTTGACACATTCTTTTGACCTATTGTTAGTAACCAAGTGAAAACGTCTATAAATCCCTTGCTAAGAATGGAGGCGGGGGGGCTCTTTTTGCCCACTTCTGATGTCTGTGCCAGAATCTTCCTCACTCTTTCTGCCCACTTCTGATGTCTGTGCCAGAATCTTTCTCTATCCCTTTCCACTTTGATAAAATTTTTGCCACACAAAGCTTTGAGTGACTGAAGCTGTGTGTTTGTCCCAAAGCCAAATTTTCTTATTCAGAGATCATGAATCTGACACTGTAAGCTATTATCTCCATCCCAAACTCCTTAACTATCCCTTCTCCCAATCCTTTCCCCTAGCAGTCGTGAATGAGTCTCTTCTCTTAGTGTGTGAGTCTCTTTCTGTTTTGTAAGTAAGCTTGTTTGAATTATTTCCTTTTAGATTCCACATATAAGGGATGCCATATGATATTTTTCCTTCTCTATCTGACTTACTTCACTCAGTATGAAGCAATTAATATATTTTTAAATCTAGTGAAAGTGAAAGTCCCTCAGTCGTGTCCGACTCTTTGCAACCCCATGGACTATAGAGTCCATGAATTTTCCAGGCCAGAATACTGGAGTGGGTAGCCTTTCCCTTCTCCAGTGGATCTTCCCAACCCAGGGACTGAACCCAGGTCTCCCACACTGCAGGTGGATTCTTTATCAGCTGAGTCACAAGATGCAAGCCCATCTAGAGTGATGATTAATTTCCCTCTAAATATATTTAAGTATAAATGCCTAAACATTAAAATTTGAATCATATGTTTGCATATAGGTGTAACGGAATGCACTGATTCATTCAACAACCATTCAAGTGTCTTCTGTATACTATATCTCAAGAGCCTGAGAAACTTGAGATACAAATATGAATAAAACATGATCTCTGCTTTTAAGGAAACTTTTAACTTAATGAGGAAAAAAACCACAAAAATAAATGCAATACACAGTTTTAAGCAGTATAAAAGAAGTGTGTACAATGGGGGCACAGAGAAGGAATTACTCTTTTCTATTTAGGGAGCAGAGATAAGGATTATATCTTCATTTTCAAGTATTTCAAAGAGATGGAAAATTTCACCTATACAGGACATAAATTGCCCAGTCTATGAAAGCCTGGGATAATTCAGAATTTAATCATGTTACTCTTATGAACTATTAATTAATACTTCTTCAACCAGGATACTTTGTTCTTTAAGGGCAAGAAGTCTAAAAGGTATTCAAAGTTTTAACTCAGTCAACAAACACTTCCTAAAGAAACACTATGCTCCAGGCAGCTGTCATCTTAGGCCATGAGGGGTATAAATGTGCAAAAACATTATTCTTGCCCTCAAGTACTGTATAATTTCTAGTGTGGGAGTTGGACAAATATATCACCAGTAAAGGATGATAAAAGACTATGGTGGAGGACTTCCACTTATGGAAAAATGAAGTAGATATATTTTTTCCAATTCCTTTCACTAAGTACAGCTCAAATATAAGATATTATATAGAAAATAAGTACAGGAAGACTCAATGGTGGAGAGAAGATGGAAGACCAGATAGGGATGTCAAGACCTGAGGAATGACATGGGAGTGAGGTCCCTGGATTTTCTTTTCACCTCATATGTCTTAGACTGTCTGCTGAAGAAGCTAGCTACACAGAAATGGCAACCAGTGAGGACAGCCACCCAAGAAAAGCAGCTCTCCTTAGCCAAAAGACCAGGAAAGGTGTGGTCCAGCAAGACACAAAAGAGCCACTCTACTACAGTCAAACACCACAGACTAAACTGCACAAACCAAGGCTGAGGGGAGAGAGAACCTAGATTTTCATTCTGGCTAGGAAGGAAATGGCAACCCACTCCAGTATTCTTGCCTGGAAAATCCCATGGATGGAGAAGCCTGGTAGGCTACAGGGTGAAATACAGTATTCTAACACTCCCCATCCCACCAAGGTAGCATTACAGAAGGCAGTACTTTCATCCCTGCCAGATGGTAATAAGCCCTGGCCCCCAAGATATTAGTGGAGACCATGTAGGGAATCTGAATATCTGTTACCATCTGATATTAATGACGGCACCCCTTCCCTTCCCTGCCAAAGCAGTATCTGAGAAGGCCTAGTGGAGAGTCATGATTTTCCCTATCATAACATGGTAACAAGGTCACTCCCCCTCCCCACTCCACTAACAGTGCTCACTAGTGGGAAGCACTAATGAGGTACTCCTACCCCTCCCAGCCGGGGTACTAAGAGCAGAAATCTATGGGAGACCTAAATTCACCGTTGCTCAGGAATATCAAGAGGGCTCTCCCCTCCTTGGGTGTCAAAAGACACTGAGCAGGGAAGCTTGACTTCTACCCTCAATCACATCTTATTTATTTTTTCCATTTATTTTTATTAGTTGGAGGCTAATTACTTTACAATATTCTAGTGGTTTTTGTCATACACTGACATGAATCAGCCATGGATTTACATGTATTCCCCATCCCGATCCCCTCTCCCACCTCCCTCTCCACCTGATTCCTCTGGGTCTTCCCAGTGCACCAGGCCCGAGCACTTGTCTCATGCATCCAACCTGGGCTGGTGATCTGTTTCACTATAGATAATATACATGTTTCAATGCTGTTCTCTCAAAACATCCCACCCTCGCCTTCTCCCAGAGTCCAAAATTCTGCTCTGTATATCTGTGTCTCTTTTTCTGTTTTGCATATAGGGTTATTGTTACCATCTTTCTAAATTCCATATATATGCATTAGTATACTGCATTGGTCTTTATCTTTCTGGCTTACTTCACTCTGTATAATGGGCTCCAGTTTCATCCATCTCATTAGAACTGATTCAAATGAATTCTTTTTAATGGCTGAGTAATATTCCATGGTGTTTATGTACCACAGCTTCCTTATCCATTCGTCTGCTGATGGGCATCTAGGTTGCTTCCATGTCCTGGCTATTATGAAAAGTGCTGCGATGAACATTGGGGTGCACGTGTCTCTTTCAGATCTGGTTTCCTCAGTGTGTATGCCCAGGAGTGGGATTGCTGGGTCATATGGCAGTTCTACTTCCAGTTTTTAAAGAAATCTCCACACTGTTCTCCATAGCGGCTGTGCTAGTTTGCATTCCCACCAACAGAGTAAGAGGGTTCCCTTTTATCCACACCCTCTCCAGCATTTATTGCTTGTAGACTTTTGGATAGCAGCCATCCTGACTGGCGTGTAATGGTACCTCATTGTGGTTTTGATTTGCATTTCTCTGATAATGAGTGATGTTGTGCATCTTTTCATGTGTTTGTTAGCCATCTGTATGTCTTCTTTGGAAATGTCTGTTTAGATCTTTGGCCCATTTTTTGATGGGGTCGTTTATTTTTCTGGAATTGAGCTGCAGGAGTTGCTTGTATACTTTTGAGATTAATCCTTTGTCTGTTGTTTCGTTTGCTATTATTTTCTCCCATTCTGAAGGCTGTCTTTTCACCTTGCTTATAGTTTCCTTTGTTGTGCAAAAGCTCTTAAGTTTCATTAGGTCCCGTTTGTTTATTTTTGCTTTTCTTTCCAATATTCTGGGAGGTGGGTCATAGAGGATCCTGCTATGATTTGTGTCAGAGAGTGTTTTGCCTATGTTCTCCTCTAGGAGTTTTATAGTTTCTGGTCTTACATTTAGATCTTTAATCCATTTTGAGTTTATTTTTGTTATGGTGTTAGAAAGTTTTCTAGTTTCATTCTTCTACAAGTGGTTGACCAGTTTTCCCAGCACCACTTGTTAAAGAGGTTGTCTTTTTTCCATTGTATATCCTTGCCTCCTTTGTCAAAGATAAGGTGTCCACAGGTACCTGGATTTATCTCTGGGCTTTCTATTTTGTTCCATTGATCTATATTTCTGTCTTTGTGCCAGTACCATACTGTCTTAATGACTGTGGCTTTGTAGTAGAGCCTGAAGTCAGGTAGGTTGATTCCTCCAGTTCCATTCTTCTTTCTCAACATTGCTTTGGCTATTCGAGGTTTTTTGTATTTCCATACAAATTGTGAATTTATTTGTTCTAGTTCTGTGAAGAATACCATTGGTAGCTTGATAGGGATTGCACTGAATCTATAGATTGCTTTGGGTAGTATAGTCCTTTTCACAATATTGATTCTTCCAATCCATGAACACGGGATATTTCTCCATCTGTTTGTATCCACCCTTTTGAAACTCTAAAGAAGAAAGACTGTTACTGCCTTGATCTTTATCACATACCCCTGTCTGACTCCTCCCTATTCACCAGGGAGGGGTGTATAGTTATTGAGGCACTACCTACTGTTTTACCCCTTTGCCTGGCAAGGTAATAAATCCACTTTTTCCTTCTCCTCCATAACTCTGTCTTCGTATTACTGTTTGGCACACATTATTGATGCACAGAGAGCCAAGATTTTGGCAACAGGATGGCTTTATAACTTTGTCAGGCAAATGGGGACACAGTGGGCTCCTGCCTTTAAAAATTATGTTTCCCAAGCCCAGAGGATTTTATGAGGGGTTTCATAATAATGGTTCAAGGGGCAAGGGAGGGTGGGGCCTGCACTTCTTTAATCTCCTCTCAGGTGGTCTCCAGAAAAATCTGTGGATAGTGACTGCAGTCATGAAGTTAAAAGTTGCTTGCTCCTTGGAAGAAAAGCTATGACAAACCTAGACAGCATATTAAGAAGTGGAAACATCACTTTGCCGACACAGTTCCATCTAGTCAAAGCTATGGTTTTTCCAGGATTCATGTATGGATGTGAGAGTTGGACCATAAAGAAGGCTGAGCACCAAAGAATTGATACTTTTGAACTGTAGTGCTGTGGAAGACTTTTGAGAGTCCCTTGGACAGCAAAGGGATAAAAGCAGTTAATCCTAAAGGAAATCAGTCCTGAATATTCATTGGAAGGACTGATGCTGAAGCTGAAGCTCCAATATTTGGCCACCTGATGCGAAGAACTGACTCATTGGAAAAGACCCTGATGATAGGAAAGATTGAAGGCAAGAAGAGAAAGGGATGACAGAGGATGCAATGGTTAGATGGCATCACTGACTCAATGGACATGAGTTTGAGCAAGCTCAGGGAGTTGGTGAAGGACATGGAAGCCTGGTCTGCTGCAGTACATGGGGTAGCAAAGAGTTGGACACAACTTAGCAACTGAGCATGCACACGTGCATAGGTGGATTTGACAGTTGGTGAAAACTGGAAGATACTAATTTCCCATCCCTAGCTCCTTCTCTATTGAGAAGGTTCAGGAAGCCAGTTGGTGAAAATTCCAGTCCCATATTCCCTCATGTCTCTATGCTGCTAAAGAGTTGTTCTGATACTCACAGTACCTAATTGGCACACCATAAAATATCTACTGAATACAAGTAAAGGCATTAAAGGAGGAAGAGAAGAACAAAAATCGACATGAGACATAGAAAATAAAAGCAAAATCTCAAAAATAAATCTAATTGCATCAATAATTAAATCTGAATGAGTTAATTCACCAAAAGATAAAGTTTGTCAGATTTTATTAGAAAAAAAAAAACACAAAATCCAAGTATATCCTGTCCAAAGAAAATATATTTTAGATACAAAGATATGTTTAGGTTAAAAATAAAAGCATAGGGATTTCCCTGGTGGCCCAGTAGTAAGAGGAGGGGATATATGTATACCTATGTCTGATTCATGTTGAGGTTTGAGAGAAAACAACAAAATTCTGTAAAGCAATTATTCTTCAATTAAAAAATAAATAAAAATAAATAAAAATTTTTAAAAGAATTAAAAAAAGGAAAAAAAGGACTCTACCCTCCAATGCAGGGTACAAGGGTTCAACCCCTGGTCAGGGAACTAAATATGCTGTGGGGCAACTAAACCAACGAGCTGTGACTAGAGAGCCCACACACCACAACTACTGAGCCCATGCACTCTGGGGCCCGAGCCACAAATAGAAGCCCACATGCTGCAATGAAAGATCCAGTGTGCCACAACTAAGACCCAATGCAGGCAAAAAAATAAATAACTAATTTTAAAAGTAAAAGCATAGAAAATGATACACCAGGAAAACAGCCACCATGATTTGACTTAGAGGCAAAAATCGTTACTAGAGCTAAAGAGACATATTATGATGGTAAAATAGTAAATCTACCTGAAACATATATCATCACAATTATAAACATATATGCACCTAACAACAGAGCCACAAAATACTTGAAACAAAAACTGACACAAAACACAGAAAGGAAAAACAGAAGAAACAGAAAGCAAAGAACAGAAAACAGAAGGGAAAAATTAGACAATGTAATAATAACAGAAATTTCAATGTTTTTTTTAATAATGAATTCAACTAGGCAGAAAATCAGCAATTCAGAAGATCTGAACAATATAAACTAAGTAGACCTAACAGACTTCCACAGCACACTTCTATTCCACAACATTAAAATACACATTCTTATTAAGTCCATATGGAACATTCTCCAGGATAGACCATACAGTAGATATAGAACAGGTCTCAAAAGATGTCAAATTATACCAAAAAAATATAATCTCTAACTACAATGGAATTAAATTAGAAAAGAACAACATAAATATCTAAAAAATGTACAAGAATGTCAAAAATAATTAAAAACAAAAGCCAACTAAACACTCCTAAATACCAACAGGCCAAAGAAGAAAATTCACAAGTAAAATCAGATAACACTTTGAGTTGAATGAAAATGAAAACAAGAGACCAAAACTTACATATGCAGTAAAAGCAGTATTGAAAGGGAAATTTATATATAGCTGTAAATGCTAGAAAACCAATACCTCAAATCAATAATCTAATAATTTATCTTAGGAAAGTAGAAAAGAAAACTTAACCCCAAAGCAAGTAGAAGGAAGGAAGGAATGAAGATTAGAATATAAACAAATGAAATAGAGGAAAGAAAATTAACCCAGAAAAATCAACACAACCAAAAGTCACTTCTTTGAAATGAGCAACAAAATTCACAAGCCTTTGAACAAGGTCAGAAAACGCTCATATTACTAAAATTAGTAATGACAGTTGTTTTTGTTGTTTAGTTGCTCAGTCGTGTCCAACTTTTTGGCAACCCCATGGATTGCAGCCCACCAGGCTTCTCTGTCCATGGGATTTCCCAGGCAAGAATACTGGAGAGGGTTACCATTTCCTTCTCCAGGGGATCTTCCTGACCCAGGGATCAAACCTATGTCTCCTGCATTGGCAGGCAGATTCTTCCCTGCTGAGCCACTAGGGAAGCCCATTAATGAAAAACAGGACATCATATACTTACCTTACAGGGAAAATATTTTAAGTTAATATTATGAACAACTGTACAACAAATTAGATAACTTATAAGAAATGAACAAATTCCTAGAAAGACACAAATTACCAAAAAAATGAAAGAAGAAGTGGAAAATCTGAATATGTAACTAGTACAAGGGGAAGTGTTGCCTCCTGTGCTATTTTTTGGACAAATTTTTGAAAGATTGATGTCAATTCTTTTTTAAAGATTAGACAGAATTATTAATTAAGAAAAAAAAAAAAACCTTCCTCTAAGGAAATCTCAGGAGTAGACTGCTTCACGGGTCAGCTGAATTCAGTTCAGTCACTCAGTCATGTCCAACTCTTTGTAACCCCATGGACTGCAGCACGCCAGGCTTCCCTGTCCATCACCAACTTCTGGATCTTGCTCAAACTCATGTCCATCAAGTCAGTGATGCCATCCAGCCATCTCATCCTCTATTGTCTCCTTCTCCTCCTGCCTTCAATCTTTCCCAGCATCAGGGTCTTTTCCAATGAGTCAGTTCTTCGCATTAGGTGGCCAAAGTATTGGAGCTTCAGCTTCAGCATCAGTCCTTCCAATGAATATTCAGGACTGATTTCCTTTAGGATGGACTGGTTGGATCTCCTTACAATACAAGGGACTCTCAAGAGTCTTCTCCAACACCACAGTTCAAAAGCATCAATTCTTTGGCGCTCAGCTTTCTTTATGGTCCAACTCTCACATTCATACATGAATCCTGGAAAAACCATAGCTTTGACTAGACAGATCTTTGTTGGCAAAGTAATGTCTCTGCTTTTTAATATGCTGTCTAGATTTGTCATAGCTTCACGGGTAAATTCTACCTAATATTTAAAGAAGAAAAAAGAGCAGAGGAGGCAACACTTTCCCTCTCATTTGGTGTCCTGGCACTAAAACCAAAGACATCACAAGAAAACTACAAACCAACATCACTTATAAATATAGATTAAAAATCTTTAAGTAAATAATAAAATTGAATATAGACACATATAAAGAGACCTATGCATGTGACCAAGAGTGATATATATCAAGAAAGCAAGGTTATCTAGAGGGGTTGGATGGGGTGGGAGATGGGAGGGAGGGCACAGAGGGAGGGAACATAGGTATACCTGTCTATGTTGGATTCATGTTAATGCATGGCAGAAACCAACACAACATTGTATAGCAATTACCCTCCAATTAAAAATAAATAAATTTTAAAAAAGAATGCAAGGTTAGTCTAACAAATGAAAATTAATCAATGTATCATGTTAGTAAAATAATGGACAATAAAACAAATGACCATATCAACAGACACAGAAAAAGCATTTGACAAATACTAGTACTTTTCCATGTTTTTAAAAAGCCACTCAACAAATTAGGAATAGAAAAGAACTCCCTCAACCCAGTGAAGGGTGCCTATAAATTCCCACAGCTAACAATTTCATGATGAGTAGCTGAAAGCTATGATCAGGAACAAGAACAGAATGTCTACTGTCACTACTTCTATTCAACACTTCACTGGAAGTTACAGCCAGGGCAATAAGACAATGAAAAGAAATAAAAGGCGTGTAGTTTAGAAAAGAAGTAAAACTATCTCTATACACGACATGATCTTGTATGTAGAAAATCCTAAGAAATACACTCATACACACACACGTACATGCATGCACTCAACTATTCAAGATAATAAATGAATTTAGCAAGGCTGCAAGGTACACAGGATACAAATCTATACACCAAGTTACACTTTATTCCTATTTGCCTGTAATAAATAATATGAAAATGAAATTATAAAAACAATTTCATTAAAAAAAAAAACAATTTCATTAACAAGAACATTAAAAGAATAAAATAGGAATAAATTTAATACAGTGCTAAATTTGCAAGTCTTGCAAGACTTGCAAAATAAGCACAAGACTCTCTAGGCTGAAAACTACAAAATCTTGTTGAAAAAAATTAAAGACCTAAATCAACTGTAAGACATCTCAAATTCATGGATTGTCAGACTCAGCACTGCCAAGATAGCAATACTTTCCAAAGTGATCTACTGATTCAATGTAATCACTATCAAAATTCTAATGTCCCTTTTTTCAAATTGATATGCTGATTATAATATTCATATGGGAATGCAAGGAACCTAGAAAAGTCAAACATCTTGAGAAAAAAGATAAAAATTGGAATTCTCATCACAAGGAAATTTTTTCTATTTCTTTAATTTTGTATCTAAACGAGATGATACGTGTTCCCTAAAGTTACTATGATAATCATTTCAGGCTGTAAGTCAAATCATTCTGTACCACTTAAACTTATGAAGTTCTGCATGTCAATTACATCTCAATAAAACTGGAAGAAAAAAAAAAACTTTTAAGGTCACTCATGAAAGACAGGAAGACTGAGAAAATATTTCAGATTAAAGCAGATCAAAAAGGAATGATAAGGAAATGTCATGCATGATTCTAGATTTGGATCCTAGCCTCTGGGCTTCCATGGTGGCTCAGATGGCAAAGAATCTACCTGCAATGCAGGAATCGTGGGTTCAATCCCTGGGTCAGGAAGATTCCCTGGAGAAGGAAATGGCAACCCACTCCAGTATCCTTGCCTGGAGAATTCCATGACAGAGGAGCCTGGTGGGCTACAGTCCATAGGGTCCCAAAGAGTCAGACATGATGAATGACTATCACACTAGAAAAGAAAAGAAGACATTGTGCAGTGGGAGAAATTTGAATGGCATCTATGGATTGGATGGTAGCATTCTATCGGTGTTACCATCTCACATTGGGAGGCTTGCACAAAGGTTAAAGAACAGTATATACTTCTGAGGAAATACACGGTGAAATATTCATGGGTGAAATAGCAACATGTCTGCAACTTGCTCTCAGACTGATCAGAAGAGGAAAAATTTAAAAAAAAAGAAAAGGAAAAATTATAATAGAGGTGAAAGGGAGAAAATGGCAAAAGTTAACAACTGTAGATCTGATTTAAGATGAGTTCTTCGTACTCTTCTTTCAGCTTTTCTGTAAATTTGAAATTATTTCACAATGCTGCTAAGTCACTTCAGTCGTGTCCGACTCTGTGCGACCCCATCCCTGGGATTCTCTAGGCAAGAACACTGGAGTGGGTTGCCATTTCCTTCTCCAATGCATAAAAGTGAAAAGTGAAAGTGAAGTCGCTCAGTCATGTCTGACTCTTCGAGACCCCATGGACTGCAGCCTACCAGGCTCCTCCGTCCATGGGATTTTCCAGGCAAGAGTACTGGAGTGGAGTGCCATTGCCTTCTCCGTATTTCACAATAAATAATACTAAAAAAAGGCCAAATTTAGAAAACTCACATTTTCCCATTTCAAACTTAATAAAAAGCTATAGCAAAGAAGACAGTATAATACTGACACAAAGACAGAATACAGATCAATGGAACAGAATTGAGAGTTCAAAAATAAACCCTTATGTTTAGGGTCAATTAAGTTTTGATAAATGTGCCAAAACAATTTAATGGGAAGATGAATTGTCCCTGCCACTGCACAGCTGTGAATTTTTGTCATAGGAGCTCTATTGTGAATTTTGTCACAGGGACCAAAATTGCAATTTTGCAATAGGCAGAAATATACATATAAAAATACATTCCAAAGTTAAATGCAAATATTGGTTTTCAATTATTTATGCTGTTCCTTTCCTTCCGTTAGCACTGATGAGTGAATAGATATAATGGTAATTTATCTGCCTACAAAATTAAGTTCTGTTTAACTCTACTGGCTCTTTCATGATAAACACAAGGATTTGTGTTTCAATTAAACTAAGGTGGAGTAAATATTTCACTTTAACCATATTTTGATCAGTACAAAGATATGCCAAAGACAAATTATAAAATTATTTACCTAGTAAAGTAATACGAGTCATTCTTGTGGTAGAGGAAAAGAATAAGAAATTTAGGCAGGGGTGTATAATACTCTTACAAGAAGAGACCACAAATATTCAAAATAAAAAATACAATCTACCACCACTTGGCAACTAGAAGTTCTTAACCCATGGCAGGTGTTTAATCCATACTTGAATGAACTAAAAAGAACAATTATGAAGCAGTCTTATATTCTGTAGGCATTTAAACTATTTCCTCCTCTTTTCTCCCATAGTAACTTTTAGGTATCTTTTGTTTTGAATATAATTTGTGTTTATTTACCAGTTTCGGTTAGTAGAGTCCATTCCTTGAGGACAATATTTTGGTCTTGCTCTTCTTTACCCTCCTGCTTTTAAAATTGATTGATTAATTAATTTCCTTTAATCATCAAATTTCAATCTAATTTACACATCATAAGGTGGGTACTTTAATGTGTTTAATGATTAGATTATCTTTTTTTTGCATATTTAAAAAATGCATATTGTAGTAATGTGTACATATATTTTTAATTGTTGGCTTCCTAGGTGGTGCAGTGGTAAAGAATCTGCCTACCAGTGCAGGAGATGCAAGAGACAAAGGTTTGATCCCTGAGTCACGAAGATCCCCTGGAGTAGGAAATAGCAACCCACTCCAGTATTCCTACCTGGGATATCCCACGGACAGAGGAGCCTCGCAGGCTCCATAGGGTTGCAAAAAGTCAGACACAGTTGAGCACAGACACACATTTTTCATTATTACATATCTCATTTTTCCTTACATTTTAAAATAACATAAATGGTGTATTACAGTTATTTTGTTTCTTACCCTTTTTCATAAAACATAGCCGTCTGTGTTCATACAACCCATTTCTTCCATCTGATGTATGGTGTATACCCACCACATTTCACCTATCCACTGTCAGTGATAGATAACTACATTGCCTGAAACTCCCTGTCACCATAAAAAAACACTGTGAGGCATATTATTCTATAAGTGTTCTCATGAACTTGTATATCTTTGTGATATACACTCAAGAACAGAACTGCCATGCCATAGGATATGTATATACTTAATTTCACTGAATAAATCCCTACCAACATTTGGACTTAACTAGAATTCTATTTTTCTCTAGTTTAATAAAGTACTACCTCATTGTTCTAACATGCAGTTATCTGCTAATTGTTTTAAGCATCTCTTCATGGGCTTATTAGTTTTAGTTTTTCTCTTCTACATACCTTGTTTATATTTTGCTGATCTTTGTATCCCCAATGTTTATCACCATCTCCTACACATTATAGGCATTAAGACTTTTTTGTCAATGAATGTATAAAAGAACAAGAATGTATGAAAGTATAAAGTATCCAGAAGACTAGTTAACAGTATGGCTGTAGAGGATAATTTAAGATGACCCCAAGCTTAGAAGCTCATGTTCTTAAATGAAATAAGGAATACAGAAGAAAAATCAAGTTTGGCAAAGAGAAAGGAATTTTGCCCTTGTTGAATTTGATGCACCTAAAGATATCAAGTATTAATTTGGAAATATGAATGAAAGAGGTGAACTACAGAGCCAGACTAAGCAGGGGATATGGCAGTAGCAGTTAGCCTAGTGATATGAGAAGTCCCTGGTGAGTCTCAGAATGACTGAAAGAAAAGATCCAAAAACAGCCAGGCCAAATCTACATTAAGTATGCAACTCATGACTTAGCTTAGAGTACTAATATCGATCAAGTCTATATAACAGATGGTCTCATTCAGGGAGATTATAGAAATGGGTTACTTTTTCCCCCTAACATGTTCAAATTGTACTAAACAAATTTTATTATCTACTATAAATTGCTATTACACTGGTTGTCTCAATGGTCTTTTTTTTGTCCATGGGCAACCAATTTTCCAATTTAAATTATAAGACCTTAATAAGTTAGCTTTTAAAAACAACTCTAAATATATTCCACTATATTTTCAACAACCTTATTACTTACTTCTGGAAAGTATTCAAAAGTACATTGTACCAGAAAAACCATGAACACCAAAAGTACCCATCCATTGCCTTGCCCCTTCTAAGCAGCCCTGGAACACAGGTCACCATGCTATGAATAACAGGACTGATACTCTAGCCAAAACTGACTTGACCAGGATTGGTACCTGAGCCAAAGACAGCCAACAATAAACTGCCTTGCCAAAAGGCCTGATGTGCAATTTCTGCCCAAGAATGGTACTTTGCAGTGGTTTGTGCCTAGCCAACCTGATCAGATCCTGTCTCTAGGAAAGTCTGAATATGAATCACACAGAGTTAACAGAAGCAGAATAATCATGATAATGACTACCAGCATTGATACGGCATCCTGAATAGTTCTACTTGCAATTTCTTTAGCTGGTGAGACAGTTTCCTAGGCATTCTTCCTAACCTAAATATCTTTTCATTAAACTACTATTCAAGATAATTTGATCTTGCATCTGTTCTTTAGAACCTGAAAAAGCCTAGTACTCTTTTTCTCTAACTTGTATGAAAGCCACAAATTCCCTCCTAAACCAGTGGTTCTTGAACCTAGCAACACAGCAGAATCATTGGTGGAGTTTTAAAATATTAATATGTCCTATCTGGGATGGGGTTCAGGTATCAGTATTTTTTTCCAGAATGTCACATAGCAATAAGAATGAATGAACTAGCATATGTGTGTAATGGCTGAATCTCAAAAATATAATATTGGGTGAAAGAAGCCAGATATAACAAAGTAAATACTGCATAATTATATGTACATAAAGTTAAAAAAAGAGACAAGACTAATCTATGGTGGAGGAGGAGAAAAGGGGAAGTTTCTGGGCTGCTGGTAATGTTCTTTTATTCTTTTAATTTGGGTGCTGGTTGAACAAGTACGTTCATCTTTTGAAAATTTACTAAGCTGCTTGTGATTTGTGTACTTAATTGTATATATGCTATACTTCAGCTGAAAACAAGTTCCCATCAAGGAAAGAAAACTAGTTCTCCTTTGAAGTTCATACCACTCACCTATTCATGCTTAGCACCTGCCTCCTGGTCACTTCATCACATCGAAGATTTAGGATCCTGGTCAATAGCCTTCTTCTATACTCTGTCCAAAGAATGCTCAAACTACCGCACAATTACACTCATCTCACACGTTAGTAAAGTAATGCTCAAAATTCTCCAAACCAGGCTTCAGCAGTACGGGAACCGTGAACTTCCAGATGTTCAAGCTGGTTTTAGAAAAGGTAGAGGAACCAGAGATTAAATTGCCAACATCCACCGGATCATTGAAAAAGCAAGAGAGTTCTAGAAAAACATCTATTTCGGCTTTATTGACTATGCCAAAACCTTTGACTGTGTGGATCATAATAAACTGGAAAATTCTGAAAGAGATGGGAATACCAGACCACCAGACCTACCTCTTGAGAAACCATTATGCAGGTCAGGAAGCAACAGTTAGAACTGGACATGGAACAACAGACTGGTTCCAAACAGGAAAAGGAGTACGTCAAGGCTGTATATTGTCACCCTGCTTATTTAACTAATATGCAGAGTACATCATGAGAAACGCTGGGCTGGAAGAAGCACAAACTGGAATCAAGATTGCCGGGAGAAATATCAATAACCTCAGACATGCAGATGACACCACCCTTATGGCAGAAAGTGAAGAGGAACTAAAAAGCCTCTTGATGAAAGTGAAAGAGGAGAGTGAAAAAGTTGGCTTAAAGCTCAACATTCAGAAAACTAAGATCATGGCATCTGGTCCCATAACCTCATGGGAAGACAGTGGAAACAGTGTCAGACTTTACTTTTTGGGGCTCCAAAATCACTGCAGATGGTGGTTGCAGCCATGAAATTAAAAGATGCTTACTGCTTGGAAGGAAAGTTATGACCAACTTAGACAGCACATTAAAAAGCAGAGACATTACTTTGCCAACAAATGTCCATCTAGTCAAGGCTATGGTTTTTCCAGTGGTCATGTATGGATGTGAGAGATGGACTGTGAAGAAAGCTGAGCACCAAAAAATTGATGCTTTTGAACTGTGGTGTTGGAGAAGACTCTTGAGAGTCCCTTGGACTGCAAGGAGATCCAGCCAGTTCATCCCAAAGGAGATCAGTCCTGGGTGTTCATTGGAAGGACTGATGCTGAAGCTGAAACTCCAATACTTTGGTCACCTCATCAGAAGAGTTGACTCATTGGAAAAGACCCTGGTGCTGGGAGGGATTGGGGGCAGGAGGAGAAGGGGACGACAGAGGATGAGATGGCTGGATGGTATCACCGACTCGATGCACATGAGTTTGAGTAAACTCCGGGAGTTGGTGATGGACAGGGAGGCCTGGTGTGCTGCGATTCATGGGGTCACAAAGAGTCGGACACAACTGAGCGACTGAACTGAACTGATACTCTGTCTGCTGTGCTAAGTCGCTTCAGTTGTGTCTAAGTCTTTGCAAACCTATGAACTATAGCCCACCAGGTGCCTCTTTTCATGGGGTTCTCCAAGCAAGAATACTGGAGTGGGTTGCCATTTCTTCCTCCAGAGGATCTTCCTGACCTAGGGATCGAACACTCGTTTCTTCTTCTGCATTGGCAGGAAGGTTCTTTACCACTAGTGCCACCTGGGAAGCCCTCTTCTATACTCTAAATCCTGCTGTAACTCTGAGTGACTTTAATGTCCATGTGACTGAGCCACTCAAAAGCCTCACCTTGCTGTTCTTTGACTTCACCTTCTTAGAGCTTTCACTCCACTGCAGTTACACACTCCATGAGTACATCCTGAATTTACCATTTTCTGGAACTTGTTAACAGCTTAAATTATGAACTCAATAAGCTTTTCTCTGACTACAACCTCCTATTTCAGCTTTGATTTCCTTACTGTCCTACTCTGGTTCTTTGAGCCAATAATATTATCTACCACAGAAAACTTTTTGTGAGCATTAAGTGAAATGATGTCATCAACAGCATAATACAATGTCTGACACACAGGAAATGCTCAGTACATGGTAGCCATATGTCAATATTATGTATTCTATTATAAACAAACATTTTTCAGGACCCAAATTTTCCCCAAATTCACCCAACTTTTGGCATTAATGAAATCTGGCTTTTGACACAATATTTCTCCTGATCCTTTTAAATGAAAGCCAGTCATTCAGCTATTCTCTCTGATTCAAGAAGTCAAGAGGAAAGATCAGGACAGACCTTGTTCTCAAGGCTAATTCCACATCAGTGTTCTATCATCATATTTGCTCAAAAAGCTCTTATCTTTCAAAATGCATGTAAACTATTTTCAGAGTTATCTAACCAACATTCAGGACTCCTTTCTACATTATCCCTTATTATTAAACTCTGGGGCTTCAAAATTAACACAGATCATCTGTTTTACACCTTGGCCTTATAGATGCTTCATCAAGGTTAAGCCCCATGATCTGGACTCAGATCAGAGATTTCAGATTCAGATTGACCACTTACAACTGTGTGATTGTGGCAGAGTGCACACCTTTCTAAATTTCACCTTCTTTCCAAATTTCACCTTTCTCAGTTTCAGCTTCTTTACCTGTAAAATGCTCATAACAGCAACTACTCATTGGGCCATTGTGAAGCATAAATGTGAAAATTCACATAATGCACTTAGCAAAATGCCTAGTGCAGTAAATGTTCAATAGTTTAATAGCTGTAATCACTATCATTAATTTTTAGTAGTTCTTGGCACATTTCTCCCTGTCTCCAAACCTGCTCAGGTCTCCTGACATGTTTTTCCTCCAGTTTCATTGAGATTTAATTGGCATATAGTCTCCTACTTTATTTAAATGAAAAGACATCTTTTCTGGAACTTGCTACCACCATCTTAAGATCTCTTCCCTACTTTGACCATAACATTTCTCTTAAGAGTAATGTACACCTTCCTTTCAGAGGAGGCAAGGAGTAGTGGAAAGATCAAGGACTTTGAAGCCAAATATACCTGTGTTTGTGGAGAAGGCAATGGCACCGCACTCCAGTACTCTGCCTGGAAAATCCCATGGACAGAGAAGCCTGGTAGGCTGCAGTCCATAGGGTCGCTAAGAGTTGGACACGACTGAGCGACTTCACTTTCACTTTTCACTTTAATGCTTTGGAGAAGGAAATGGCAACCCACTCCAGTGTTCTTGCCTGGAGAATCCCAGTGGGGAGCCTTGTGGGCCGCCGTCTATGGGATCGCACAGAGTCGGCCACGACTGAAGTAACTTAGCAGCAGCAGCAGCATACCTGTGTTTGAACCTGGTTCTTCCACTTAGTAGCTATATGACCTGGAGCCAGCACTTTTTCTAAGCCTCAGTTTTTTCATATGTAAAATGGGGATATTACCCCATTTCTTAGGGTCATCAAAAATATTAAACTGAAATAATACATGTAAAGCAGCCAGTCAAAGTAGGTGCTAAATGAATGCCAGTTTCCCACTCCTTATCCTTTTCCTCAGTTCAGTTCAGTCGCTTAGTCATGTCCAAGTCTTTGAAACCCCATGGACTGCAGCACGCCAGGCTTCCCTGTCCATCACCAACTCCTGGAGCTTGCTCAAACTCATATTCATTGAGTTGGTGATGCCATCCAACCATCTCATCCTCTGTTGTCCCCTTCTCCTCCTGCCTTCATTCTCTCCCAGCATCAGGGTCTTTTCCAATGAGTCAGTTCTTCACATCAGATGGCCAAAGTATTGGAGCTTCAGCATCAGTCTTTCCAATGAATATTCAGGACTGATTTCCTTTAGGAAATCTTTTCCCTAACCACTTATAATCTGGGGATTCCCCAGATTATTGGCAGTAAAGAACCCACCTGCCAATGCAGGACATGTAAGAGACACAGGTTCCATCCCTGGGCTGGGAATATCCCCTGGAGGAGGGCATGGCAACCCACTCCAGTATTCTTGCCTGGAGAATCCCATGTGCAGAAAAGCCTGGTGGTCTACATTCCATAGGGTTGCAAAGAGTCGGACATGACTGAAGCAACTGAGCACAACACAACACAACCCTTTACAATCTAGGTTCTCACTCTACCACTTTACCTCACTTTAGCTCTTATTAGCATTATGACTTTGGGGAACTTAATTGAATTTTCTTAACCTTAGTTTTTCATTTGTAAAATGGTGATCATAGTATCTTCAACATAAAGTTGTCTTGATAATTAAGTGAAATAACATACACAAAGTATTTTAGCATGGTGCCTAGCCTTGTAGGAAGCCCTTAATAAATAGCAGCTACCAATGACTTATTACTGGCCAAATCAAAAAACTGTTCAACTGTCTCCTTCTCTAGGCTTCGGTGACAACATACTTTTCAGGTTTGCTTTTCAACCATTGACCAGTCATTCTCTCTCTGTACTCCCTCCATGAAGTATTTCTTTATTCTCTTCAACTAGGTGTGAGCTCTCTTTTGAAAACTCAGATCACTTTTTACTTCTCCTGAGGCAAGGCACTTCCTCTACTCTGAATCATCATCATTTGTTAAACAGTGCTTAACTTAATTTATTTTATCTCCCTTGCCTGACACTTATTTATTCATACAGAATTTATTGAGTACCTAATATAAGTCAAACTTGTGCTTAGTACTAAGGATACAAAAATTAACATATAATTACTGCTCTCAAGTAGCTTATCGTTTAAGAGGGTAGAATAGACAGTACATAGTCTATTACTTGCAGTGTGATAAGTCCAAAAGTAAAAGTATGCCCAGGGTCCTCTGGGAGCACAAAGGTGAGTTACTTAAATCAGACTGGGGAGATCTGGGACACTGTCTTGGAAAAGGCATTTTACATTTAGCATATGGGGAGGCAGTACACAAATCACTGTTAAATTAATCAGTGAAATATGAATAGGAACTAACTACATGAGGATGGTAAAGGGCACTTCAGACCAGAGAAAGAGCAGGGAAAAAGTACAGATGTTAGGAGAGTTCCTGAAAGATAGGAAAAGAAGCTGGAAAGCCAAGGCAGGATGGGCTGTTCTAGACACATGAGAATCTGACCTGACCCCAGAGGACGGATGATGGAGTGCCAATAAAGATTTTTAAGTAGTGGAGGGGCATAATCAGATTGGCATTTTAGTACTCTGGTAGTGCAGGGGAAAATTAATTCCATTAGAGCCAGACTAGAGGCAGAGAGTCCAGTTAGACGGGTGTTGTGGTAATTCAAATAAATTACGAATGCAGAAATGAAGTGAGAACGACTTATCAAGCCTGATACAGAGCCTGAATTATTCATATTTGTATCTCCTGCAAGCAGTGCATTTTACATTTACAACCTGCTACAAATATCTACCCATAGATATTTGTCTACTCATAGATATTTGTCGACTGCTGTTACTGAAACTTACTTAGGGAACTGCAGTTGGCAGCCAGTTGGGTCACTTCCTGTACAGATCCTTAAGTAAAAGGATCCTTTCGCATTGCAGAACTCAAAAGAAACAGGTTTGTTATTCAAACCCGTAGAGTAACAGCAGTGAATACAAACCCGCGCACCGCAGAGAGACCTCTCTATTCTGGTCTATTTTACCAGAAATAATTTTCGAACGAAGCCCTTCAAAGGGTCGTGAGGCCCCGCCCTATGCACCCAGACAAACGCCCACGCTTCTTTTCTCTTTGTTTTAGCTCGAGACACAAGTCTGTTTGCTGCTCGTCACCCAGCCAGCCATTTTCACCCAGCAGTTTCCCAGTTTTCACCCAATCGCAGTATAAAGTCAACAGCAGGGAACTGAGGAGAGTATAGTTCCAGGCTGCTGCTGCTGCTAAATCGCTTCAGTCCTGTCCGACTCTGTGCGACCCCAGAGACGGCAGCCCACCAGGCTCCCCCGCCCCTGGGATTCTCCAGGTAAGAACACTGGAGTGGGTTGCCATTTCCTTCTCCAATGCGTCAAAGTGAAAAGTTAAAGTGAAGCCGCTCAGTCGTGTCCGACTCAGCGACCCCATGGACTGCAGCCTAGGCAGGTGTATTGAGGCTTCAAATCGGTTAAAGATTCCCTGACCTTGCCAGTTCTCTCGCAACCTCATCTCCATCTCGCCCCTTGCTATGGGACTCCTTTCTGAAGTTAGGAGGACCCCTACTATGGTTATTAGAATGCTATCAGCACTCCCAAAACTAAGCAAGTTATTATTATTATTTTTTTACTTACCCTAAGGGCTGCCATAGCTGTGACCGCCTCCGCCCAAGTCGTCGAACGGAGAGCGGAAAGGGACAAAACAGTTCAACTAGATTCCACTTACGCTAGCCTCAGACAGTCCCGCCCCTCGCCGGCTGGCTCCGCCCTTTCCCCCGCCCTTCTAGTGCTGCTCTGCGAAGCTGCAGCAGTTTGTCCTCTCTGGGGAGAAATGATTTATTTAACTTTGTGATTGATTGTCACTGTCCCTGATAACACCTTTCAGAATATATTCTCCATAGTCCATATGAAAGTTACTTTTCTGGGTGCAGAACTTTTCATTACGTTAGTTGTTTCTGGGATATGAGATTTTTCTAGCTAAGGACTTAGAATCCAAGTTCAGCTGTCTTAATAAATACTGATAGTGAAAGTCGCTCAGTTGTATCCGCCTTTTTGCGACCTCATGGACTATACAGTCCATGGAATTCTCCAGGCCAGAATACTGGAGTAGATAGCCGTTCCTTTCTCCAGGGGATCTTCTCAACCCAGGGATTGAACCCAGGTTTCCCTCGTTGCAGGCGGATTTTTTTACCCTGAGCCACCAGGGGACGCCGCCTTAGTAAATAGTCACAAAAAGAACGGGTTACTTCTACAATTGGTGGGCAAGTTCATACAGTCCAGTCTAAGACTATGTGACGAAGCGCCTACTATGCGCCAGGCATTTGTTCAAAGTAGAGAATAATGTAATGCCTTCCCTCACGGAGCTTATGATTCCAGGAAGAAAAGAGAAACAGACAAATGTTACAAAATGCCAAGTGCTACGAAGGAAAATAAAAACAGTATGGGGATGGGGTGTGAATTTACTGATTTCAATACATTAGGGAAAGACATTCTGATATGGTGACATTTGAAAAAAGTCCTGAAGGAATTTAGGGAAGAACCTTCCATGCAGAAGCAGCAGCAATTAAAGAAAAGCCAATGTGTCAGACGTGGCTACATCTGATGGCATTGACTTAATTTAAGGTGAGAAGAAAAGTATGTGTAACTTTTAAACAAGGCATATGGTAAACCTCAGTGACTTTTGATAGCCATACTAAAGAAAGCAAAGCCCCTTTACTTCACATGGTCAAAAAAGCTGCCAGCCCAGGTGGGATGCATGAGACAAGTGCTCGGGCCTGGTACACTGGGAAGTCCCAGAGGAATTGGGTGGAGAGGGAGGTGGGAGGGGGGATCAGGATGGGGAATGCATGTAACTCCATGGCTGATTCATGTCAATGTATGACAAAACCCACTGCAATGTTGTGAAGTAATTAGCCTCCAACTAATAAAAATAAATGAAAAAAAAAATAAAATAAAATAGAAAAAAGAAAGCTGAGATTTTTTTTTCTTTCTTTTTTTTAAATTTTTTATTTTAATTACAGGAAAAAAAATTGTGAAAGCTGAGATTTTTAAAAGCTAAACTCAAAGACTGATTCTTTGGGTTTCTGAAATTACTTCAGTTGAATTTATACCTAACCTTGATAGGTCATTTATGTAAAAATTTACAGCTTTGAGCAAGAGAGACATTCTCTCCTGATATTTTTAAGGGGGCTATCTGGGAGGATCTGGAAGGCTAAGAGCATTCAAAATCCCTGTACCTTTCTCTCTGAACTACTCTTAATTCCTGATACCAATTTCTGTATTGGTTAGCATTCTTTGTTGACAAGCAACAAAGCCCAGCTCTGGATGATATAAGCAAAAATGGAACTTATTTTAGACAAATAATTGAATCAAAAGTAAAGCTAAATAACTAGAACTTTAAAATGTCAAGAACCAAGATAGCAATGAGAATCTAAATAGGAAGAACTAATCGACAATCAATTCCAGGCTTTATTGTCTAAAAGTATGTGTTCCAACAATTTTTAATTATTACAAAGTCTGCTTATTGGGCTCCACTCCATCCCTGTCCATCTGCTTACATCTTCTATAAATCTTAGTTGTAAGCTACAGTTGTTAGCAATTTTAGCTAACATTAATAAATATAAAATAATTTTGAAAGATATTAGCCAATAAGCCAAATTAAGAGAAATTCTGGAGACATAGGATCAGAAACATGAGCAGGGATCAGTGAAGGCTTGGATGCAGGCAACACAGTTAGGGTTGTTCCACAGAATAAGTATGCAAGTCTTTCATCATAGAGGATTAGAATGCAAAAGTAGTAAGTCAAGAGATACCTGGAGTAACAGGCGAGTTTGGCCTTGGAGTACAAAATGAAGCAGGGCAAAGGGTAACTGAGTTTTGCCAAGAGAATGCACTGGTCATAGCAAATGCAGTCTACCAAAAATGTAACAGATGACTCTACACATTGACATCACCGAATGGTGAAAACCAAAATCACACTGATTATACTCTCTGCAGCAAAAGATGGAGAAGCTTTACACTGTCAATGAAAACAAGATATGGCTATGACTATGGCTAAGATGATGAGGTCATTATTGCAAAATTCAGGCTGAAATTGAAGAAAGTAGGGAAAACTAATAGATCATTCAGGTATGACCTAAATTGAACCACTTATGATAATACATTAGAGGTGACAATAGATTCAAGGGATTAGATCTGGTAGACAGAGTGCTTGAAGAACTATCAATGTAGGCTTATTACATTGTACAGGAGGTGGTGACTAAAACTATGCCAAAGAAAAAGAAATGCAAGTAGGCAGAGTGGTTGTTTGAGGAGGTCTTACAAACAGCTGAAAAAAGAAGAGAAACAAAAGGCAAAGGAGAAAGGGGAAGATAAACCTAACTGGATGCAGAGTTCCAGAGAACAGCAAGGAGAGATAAGAAAGCTTTCTTAAGTGAACGATGCAAAGAAATAGAAGAAAACCGTAGGAGAAAGACTATAGATCTCTAAGAAAAGTGGAGATGCCAACGGAACATTTCTTGCAAAGAAGGGCACAATAAAGGAAAGAGATGGCAAGGACATAACACAAGCAGAAGAGATTAGGAAGAAGTGGCAGGAATACACAGAGGAACTATATGAAAAAGATCTTCATGACACAGATAACCCTAGAGCCAGAGATCCTGGAGTGTGAAGTCAAGTGGGCCTTAGGAAGCATCACTATGAACAAAGCTAGTGGAGGTAATGGAATTCCAGCAGAGCTATTTCAAATCCTAAAAGATGATGCTGTTAATGTGCTGCACTCAATATGAGAGGAAATTTGGAAAACTCAGCAGTGGCCACATAACTGTAAAAGGTCAGTTTTCCCATCCAAGTACTAACCAGGCCCGACCCTGCTCAGCTTCCGAGATCAGACGAGATCGGGCGCTTTCAGGGTGGTATGGCCGTAGACAAAAGGTCAGTTTTCATTCCAATCTCAAAGACAGGCAATGCCAAAGAATGTTGAAACTACGATGAAATTATGCTCATTTCACATGCTAGCAAGGTAATGTTCAAAAATCTTCAAGCTAGGCTTCAGCAGTATATGAACCAAGAACTTCCAGATGTACAAGCTGGATTTAGAGAAGGCAGAGGAATCAGATCAAATTGCCAACAGCTGTTGGATCATCGAAAAAGCAAGAGAGTTCCAGAAAAGCATCTACTTCTGCTTTATTGACTACACCAAAGCCTTTGACTGTGTGGATCACAACAAACTGTGGAAAATTCTTAAAGAGATGGAAATACCAGACCATCTCATCTGTCTTCTATGAAACCTGTATGCAGGTCAAGAAGCAAAAGTTAGAACTGGATATGGAACAACAGACTGGTTCAAAATTGGGAAAGGAGAACGTCAAGGCTGTAATCCTGTCACCATGCTTGTGTAACTTATATGCAGAGTACACCATGTGAAATGCTGGGCTGGTTGAAGCACAAGCTGGAATGAAGATAGTCAGGAGAAATATCAGCAACCTCACATATGCAGATGATACCACTCTAATGGCAGAAAGTGAAGAGGAACTAAAGAGCCTCTTGATGAAAGTGAAAGAAGGGAGTGGAAAAGCTGGCTTAAAGCAATATTCAAAAAACAAAGATCATGGCATCTGGTCCCATCATTTCATGGCAAATATATGGGGAAAAAGTGGAAACAATGACAGATTTTATTTTCTCAGGCTCCAAAATCACTGCAGATGGTGACTGCAGTCATGAAATTAAAAGAGGGTTGCTCCTTGGAAGAAAACCTATGAGATACCTAGACAGCATATTTTTTAAAAAAAAGCAGAGACATCACTTTGCCGACAAAGGTCCATATAGTCAAAGCTATGGTTTTTCCAGTAGTCATGTATGGATGCGAGAGTTGGACTATAAAGAAGGCTGAGTGACTTCCCTCCTTCCCTCTCTGTCTTTGTAATGACGATTGTAACAGATGTGAAAAGATTATCTCATTGTGATTTTGCATTTGTCTGATGATTTTTGATGTTGAGCACTTTTAATATACTTGTTGGCCATTAATATGTTCTCTTTGAAGAACTGTTTATTTAGGTCTTTGCCCATTTTAAATCTGCACATTTTGGGGGGGGGGGCTATTGAATTGTAGAATTCCTCATGCTTTTTGGAAATTAACCTTTCAGATATGTGGTTTGCAAATATTTTCTCCCATTCCATGGATTGTCTGACAACAAAAGCACAGACAACAAAAGTAAAAATGATCAAGTGAGATTACAATCATTTAAGCTTTTAAAGTTGAAATATGACCTGTTTGTAGAAAAGTGTATATACTGGAATTATTATAGAGTATACCCATTCAAGTAACTGCACACAGATCAAGAAATAGAACATTTTCAGCACTCCAGATTCCTTTCTTGTGCTCACTCTCAGTCAGTACCTACCATCAACTCCAAAGATAACCACTAGAGTGTCTTTTAGCACTATATATTAGTTTTATCATGTTGGGAATTTATGTAAGTGGAATCATACTGTAGGTCCTCTTTGTGCTTGACTTCTTTTCTCACATGTTAAAATTTATTGATGTTATACTTTTATGGGCAATTGAGATGTTTCCAGTTACTCAATATTGTGAATAATGTTGCTATAAACATTTTTGCACATGTCTTTTGATGCATGTACAGGATTCATGTATGTGGTTCAGTTGGGTATCACCTTAGCCTGCATTCCTCAGAACACTGAGTCTGCGATAAAGTTTATGTGTTGTTACTTTATTAGGGAGTACATTCACAAGGCGATTAAGTCTCAGAAGAAGTGAGTCAACAAAAGGGTGTATTCCCTGGGCCTACCACAATTAGAAATGAAAACAACTGACTGCTCAATATCACAGTCTCTTCTTTGAGAGGCTGTATCGATTGTCAGAAAACAGTCTGACAGTAGGATGAAAAGGAATATTGTTTATTCAGTGGTTCTCCCCATGCTCATGCTCAGTTGCTCAATAACAGATTGTCCCAGAGTGAATTCAATGGGAGTCCATATCAGTTCATTTCAGTTCAGTCACTCAGTCGTGTCCAACTCTTTGAAACCCCATGGATGTAGCACACCGGGCTTCCCTGTACGTCACCAACTCCTGGATCTTGCTCAAACTCATATTCATCGAGTCAGTGATGTCATCCAACCATCTCATCCTCTGTCGTCCCCTTCTCCTCCTACCTTCAATCTTTCCCAGCATCAGGGTCTTTTCCAATGAGTCAGTTCTTCACATCAGGTGGCCAGAATATTGGAGTTTCAGCTTCAGCATCAGTCCTTCCAATGAGTATTCAGGACTGATTTCCTTTAGAATGGACTGGTTGGATCTCCTTGCAGTCCAAGGGACTCTCAAGAGTCTGCTCCAACACCACAGTTCAAAAGCATCAATTCTTTGACGTTCAGCTTTCTTTATGGTCCAGCTCTCACATCCATACATGACTACTGGAAAAACCATAGTTTTGGCTAGACAGATCTTTGTTGGTAAAGTAATGACTCTGCTTTTTAATATTCTGTCTAGGTTGGTCATAGCTTTTCTTCTAAGGATCAAGCGTCTTTTAATTTCATGGCTGCAGTCACCATCTGCAGTGATTTTGTGCCCCCCCTCCCAAAAGTAAAGTCTCTCACTGTTTCCATTGTTTCCCCATCTATTTGCCATGAAGTGATGGGACCAGATATCATGATCTTAGCTTTTTGAATGTTGAGTTTTAAGCCAGCTTTTTCGCTCTCCTCTTTCACTTTCATCAAGAAGCTCTGTAGTTATTCTTTGCTTTCTGCCATAAGGGTGGTGTCATCTGCATATCTGAGGTTATTGATACTTTTTCTGGCAATCTTGAGTCCAGCTTGTGTTTCATCCACCCCGGCATTTTGCATGATGTACTCTGAATATAAGTTAAATAAGCAGAGTGACAAATATACAGCTTTGATATACTCCTTTCCCAATTTGGAACCAGTCTGTTGTTCCGTGTACTATTCTAACTGTTGCTTCTTGATCTACATACAGATTTCTCAGGAGGCAGGTCAGGTGGTATGGTATTCGCATCTCTGGAAGAATTTTCCACAGTTTGCTGTGATTCACACAGTCAAAGGCTTTGGCATAATCAATAAAGAAGAAGTAAATGATTTTCTGGAACTCTTTTGGTTTTTCTATGATCCAACAGATGTTGGAAATTTGATTTCTGCTTCCTCTGCCTTTTCTAAATCCAATTTGAACATCTGGAAGTTAATGGTCCACATACTGTTGAAGCCTGGCTTGGAGAATTTTGAGCATTACTTTTCCAGCATGTGAGATGAGTGCAATTGTGCAGTAGTTTGAGCATACTTTGACATTGTCCTCCTTTGGGATGGGAATGAAAACCGACCTTTCCCAGTCCTGTGACCATTGCTGAGTTTTCCAAGTTTGCTGGAACATTGAGTGCAGCACTTTAACAGCATCATATTTTAAGATATTAAATAGCTCTGTTGGAATTCCATCATGTCCATTAGCTTTGTTCATAGTGATGCTTCCTAAGGCCCACTTGACTTCACATTCCAGGATGTCTGGCTCTAGGTGAGTGATCACACCATCATGGTTATCTGGGTTATGAAGATCTTTTTTTGGTATAGTTCTTTTGTGTTCTTGCCACCTCTTCTTAATATCTTCTGCTTCTGTTATATCCATACTGTTTTTTGTCCTTTATTGTGCTCACCTTTGCATGAAATATTCCCTTGGTATCACTAATTTTCTTGAAGCAATCTGTAATCTTTGCCATTCTATTATTTTTTATTTCTTTTTAAAAGAAGAATTATTTGTCTTTTAATGGAAGAATAGTTGCTTTACAGAATTTTGTTGTTTTCTGTCAAACCTCAACATGAATCAGCCATATGTATACATATATCTCTTCCCTTTTGAACCTCCCTCCCATCTCCCTCCCCATCCCATCCCTCTAGATTGATACAGAGCCCCTGTTTGAGATTCCTGAGTCATACAGCAAATTCCCATTGGCTATCTCTTTTACAATATGATAATATAAGTTTCCATGTTACTCTTTCTATACATCTCACCCTCCCCTCCCCTCTATTTCTTTGATTGATTGCTGAGGAAGGCGTTCTTATCTCTCCTTGCTATTCTTTGGAACTCTGCATTCAAATGGGTATATCTTTCCTTTTTTCCTTTGCCTTTAGCCTCTCTTCTTTTCTCAGCTATTTGTAAGGCCTCCTCAGATAATTATTTCTCAGATAATTATTTTGCCTTTTTGTATTTCTTTTTCTTGGGGATGGTCTTGATCCCTGCCTCCTGTACAGTGTCACAAACCTCCATCCATCATTCTTCTGGCACACTGTCTATCAGATCGAATCCCTTCAATATATTTGTCATTTCCACTGTATAAGTGTAAGGAATTTGATTCAGGTCATACCTGAATGGTTTAGTGGTTTTCCCTATTTTCTTGAATTTAAGTCTAAATTTTGCAGTAAGGAGATCGTGATCTGAGCCACAGTCAGCTCCCAGTCTTTTTTTGCTGACTGTATAGACCTTCTCCTTCTTTGGCTGCAAAGAATATAATCAATCTGATTTCAGTATTGACCATCTGGTGACTTCCATGTGTAGTTGTGTTGTTCTACACACACACACAAGAGAACACACAAGTTCTCTTGCATTGCTGGAAGAGGGTGTTTGCTATGACCAGTGCGTTCCCTTGGCAAAATTCTGTTAGCCTTTGCCCTGATTCATTTTGTACTCCAAGGCCAAATTTGCCTGTTACACCACATATCTCTTGATTTCCTACTTTTCCATTCCAGTCCCCTATGATGAAAAGGACACCTTTTTTGGGTGTTAGTTCTAGAAGGTCTTGTAGGTATTCATAGAACCATTCAAATTCAGCTTCTTCAACATTACTGGTTGGGACATAGAGTTGGATTACTGTGATATTGAATGGTTTGCCTAAGAAACGAACAGAGCTCATTCTGTAATTTTTGAGATAGCACCCAAGGACTGTTTTTCAGACTTTTTTTTGACTATGAGGGCAACTCCATTTCTTCTAAGGGATTCTTGCTCAAAGTAGTATATATAATGGTCATCTGAATTAAATTCTCCCATTCCAGTTCATTTTAGTTCGCTGATTCCTAAAATGTTGATGTTCACTCTTGCCATCTCCTGTTTGGCCACTTCTAATTTACCTTGATTCATGGACCTAACATTCCAGGTTCCTATGCAATACTGCTCTTTACAGCATTGGACTTTACTTCTATCACCAGTCACATCCACAACTGGGCATTGTTTCCCTTTGGCTCCATCTCTTCATTCTTTCTGGATTCATTTCTCCACTCTTCTCCAATAGCATATTGGGCACCTGCTGACCAGGGGAGTTCATCTTTCAGTGTCATGCCTTTTTGCATTTTCATACTATTCATGAGGTTCTTAAGGCAAGAATACTGAAGTGGTCTGCCATTCCCTTCTCCAGTGGACCAGATTTTGTCAGAACTCTCCAGCATGACCCTTCCATCTTGGGTGGCCCTATACAGCATGGCTCATAGTTTAATTGAGTTAGACAAGGCTATGGTCCATGTGATAAGTTTGAATAGTTTTCTGTGACTGTGGTTTTCATTCCACCTGCCCTCTGATGGATAAGGCTAAGAGGCTTATGGAGGCTTCCTGATAGGAGAGACTGACTGTGAGGGAAACTAGGTCTTCTTCTGATGGGCAGGGCCATGTTCAGTAAGTCTTTAATCCAATTTTCTGTTGATGGGTGGGGATGTGCTCCCTCCCTGTTTGACTTGAGACCAAACTATGGTGGAGGTAATGAAGATAATGGCGACCTCATTCAAAAGGTCCTGTGCATGCACTGCCACACTCAGTGCCTCCGACCCTGCAGCAGGCCGCCACCAACCCACACCTCTGCTGGAGACTCCTGGACACTCATAGGCAAGTCTGGGTCAGTCTCTTGTGGGGTCACTGCTCCTTTCTCCTGGGTCCTAATGCACACAGGGTTTTGTTTGTGCCCTACAAAAGTCTGTTTCCCCCAGACTTACTTGTGTAAGTTCTGTAATCAAATCCCACTGGCATCCAAAGTCAAATTCCCTGGGAGTTCTCAGTCCTTATGCCAGATTCCCAGGTTGGGAAATCTGTTGTGGGTTCTAGAACTTTCTTAACAGCATGAGAATTTCTTTGGTATAATTGTTCTGCAGTTTGTGGGTCATCTGCTCGATGCCTGTACGGTAGGGTTCATGGTGACCTCCTCTAAGAGGGCTTATGCCACAGTCTGTGTGATCCAGGTTTCTGCATCCAGAGCCCCTGCCCCTTTGATAGACCACTGCTGACGTGTACCTCTGTAGGAGACTCAGACACAGGTCTGGCTCAGTCTCTGTGGGGTCTCTGAGTCCTGATGTGCAAGACACAAGGTGGTGGAGTTGAAGGGCACGTGCTCATCTTCTCCTGAAAGAAGTCCAAAATTACAACTCACTACTGAACAACCATCAACAGGAGAATGTTGGATCTCACAAAAAAAAAAAAAAAAAATTACCCCATGCCCAAGGGCAAAGGAGAAGCTCCAGCCAGATAGTAGGAGGGGTAAAACCACATGTACAGTCAAATCCCATACCCACCAGAGGAGGCTTGGGGGGCTCAAACAAAATCTTGTATGCACCAGGACCCAGAGACCTCAACTTTAGTAGATGCAGTCAAAAATTTTTCCAAAGTGATTATACAAGTTTACAGTTTCATCAGTAGTGCTTGAAGATTCCAGTTGCTCAACAACTTCATCAAAAATTGGCATTGTCTTTTTCACTTTAACCATTCTGATAGGTGTTTAGTGGTATCTCATTCAAGTTTTTAATTGCATTTCTCTGATGTCTAATGAAATTGATCACCATTTTATATTTCAATTGGCCGTTTTGATGTTATCTTTCATAAAGTACTTATTCAAGTTTAAATCCATTTTTTTCCTATTCTGCTGTCCATTTTTCTTATTTATTTGTAGGTGTTCTCCATAAGACTGCATACAAGCACTTTGCCAGTAATATGTGTTTTTAAAATTTTCTCCCACATGGTGGCTCACCTTTTTATCCCTTCAATGGTGTCCAGAAACCAACCCTACTGGACCTTGATCTGAGACTTCTAGCCTCCAGAATTGTTAGAAAATATATTTTTGTTGTTTAAGCCATCCAGACTATAGTATTTGGTTGTGGAAACCTAAGCAGACTAATACATTATCCTTCTTATATATTGCTTGCTTCCATTTACTAATAATTTCTTTAGGATTTTTACATCTATGTACATGATGATGATTGATTTTTAATTTTCTTTTAAGACTTTGGTATCAGTGTTTTATTAGCTTCATAAAACAAGCTGTGAATTGTTTCCTCTATTTTATGGAAGAATTTGTTTAAGATTGGCATTATTGCTTCCTTAGATGTCTAACAGGTTTCACCAGTGAAGCCACCTAGGCCTGGAGATTTCTTTGTAACAAAGTTTTTAATTATAAATCCAAATTATTTAATGTGCTCTCAAATTTTCTCAAAGTGGCTGTTTTGCTGAGTTGTGCACAGTTCTACAATAACACTTGTTTTAAAAAGGTGAATTTGTTCCAATATGATGGATATGTTAGAAAATAATTTGAAAATTACATAAATTTTATGTGCATTCATATACTATTTCATTGATAAGAAACATGATGTGAATGTAGAAAATGGCCGCCAACTCAAAGTTTGAAGTAAGCAAGCATTTTGAAAGAAGTGAGAGAATATAATTCCTGAGCAGTAGGTATAAAGAAATCTTCACTTTTGGACCATCTGAGACAGTACTGTGAAAATAAACATCTACAGCTAGAAAAACTTCAGGAAATACAAAATTAGTCATGAGACCTAAAGTAATAGAAAAAATGAAAAGATTGATGATTCTGTGGACTAACTACACAGGATACACAGGAATAACCTCTCTCACAAGCACTGAGAAATCACTGCCTACGTGTGAGCTAAGCCGCTTCAGTCTTGTCTGACTCTTTGTGACCCTATGGGCTGTACCTGCCAGGTTCTTCTGTCCGTGGATTCTCTGGGCATTCCATGAGAATCCATGAGAATCTCCAGGATTCTCCTCCAGGGATATTCCCAACCCAGGGATCAAACCTGGGTCTCTTAGGCCTCCTGCATTGGCAGGTGGGTTCTTTACCACTAGCACCACCTGGGAAGTGCTGAAAGTCACTATCTATGCACTAAGGCCTTAAATGAGAATTATTAAATCCTGTGGAAGTGGCTTGGCTCCATTAATGATGGTTTGATGGGAGGCAGAAAAAGATGGCAAAGGAGTAAGATTGGGAGATCACCAGCCTTCCCACAAATACATCAAAAACTCATCAGGATATGGACAACTCCTACAAAGCAACCTCTAGGTGACAGTAGAAGACCCCAGGCCTCCAGCGGGGCAGGCTAAGCTCCTTGGACTGAGGTAGGAGAGAGGATGGAAACATAAAAAGCGAAAAGACTGAGCACTTCTGGATGGGAGCTTGAGTCCTGAGGGAGGGAGGAAGTCATGAAGCAGGAAGAGTTCCCATGCACTGGGAAGCTTCATCACAAGTGGGCCCAACGGGGAGCTGTGGTATCTCAGAAAGCTAGGCAAAGCTGGGACTTAGGCAGAAAACAGAGAAAGTTGCACTTCTCAGCCCACAAACAGCTCACGGATCGTGGCCCCAACCAGATGGCAGTCTCATGGAACCAGAAGAGCCCACAGAAGCCCCGTGTCACAGAGAGCAGACCCGGGGAGCTGAAAGAAGAACACCCAAGCCCCTTGACAAGGAAGGCCCAGAGGGCTGAGGGACAAAGAGCCCTGGGGGCTGAGGGAAGCACACACAAATGTCCACAACACAGAAGGCAGGGCCAGGGAGACAAGAAAAGATCCACACAAGCCCCTCCCTACCTAACAAGCTTCAGCCTGCAGTGCAGGGCAGGACCTGGGAACAGAAGCACCAGCAAAGATTCTATGGACAAGTAGGGGACTGGTGGCAGTGAAGATAATGCTGAGAAGGCCACTTTGACGCGGCTGTGGAAACAGATGTGACTAACACTTCCAAAGCCAGAAGGACTGCCCAAAGACATACTTAAAACAGAGCAGGACTGTATGGCCTTTGCCCTCCCCCCACCATGTCTTCTGCCTGCCTTTTGCCTGTGGAAAACTTTAATCAAAGAGTAAGCTTAATCAGAAAAGTGAGAGATGCTGAAACCAAGAAAAACAGTCTAAGGAGACTAAATAATAATAACATAGTCATTAAGCATAGTCAAGGACCTTTAGTTCTTTCTCAAGAGCTATAGATAATATTCTGAGCCATATCCTGTGAGCTGTCTTATAGATACTAAAACCCCAGGTGGAAAAGTTAACTACATGATGACCAGACTGTACCCAGGACTTGAGCTGCCATGATTAGGAGAATTGACTGCAAAGAAATGGGGACAAGTGCACCCTGAAACTGAACATTAACTGTACCTAAAATAACCAAGATGATGCTAGTAATACCACTGATGACCAATTGAAGATGACTGTTAGAGATGACTATACTGTTTCTGTATGTGACCCCCCCCCCACACACACACTTTATCTATAAAAACTCTCACCCCTTGCTTGTTGTGGGGGGTGGAGGGTGTTGGTCTTTGGACAGATATCCGCCACCCTCTCCCCCAGTTGCCGGCATCTGAAATAAAGCAAAATTTCCTTTCCACTAAATTGGCCTGTTTACTGGCTTTTGAGCAAGAAGCAGCTGGATCCCCCGCCCCCATGCCTCTTGGTAACAGATTTTGGTGCCCAACGTGGTGCTGCTACTGCTAGCTATGGCTGGCTACTGCTAGCTCCTTTGCTTTCATGGCACCTAGCTGTCCTGGGTCTTCCAGGGGAGAGCTGTGGCCATGGCAGTGTATTAGCTAGCCCCGAGAAGGAGATATGGGGGACTTTCCTAGCAGCTGCTGAAACTATGTGTTTTTGGGATCCTCCCTGTTTCTCCCTTGCTCAGCACTAGCTGCCAACGTATCCTTTCTTGGTGGAATGGAAACTTGCATTTGGGATGAGTTGATGAGCTCCAAGACCAGATAAGTCCAATGGTGTGCACATGGGCAACCTTCCCATTGGTGAATGATAGTGCTATTTGGGCATTCTTGCCAATTGGTTCAGAGAAGGCAATGGCACCCCACTCCAGTACTCTTGCCTGGAAAATCCCATGGATGGAGGAGCCTGGTGGGCTGCAGTCCATGGGGTCGCTACAAGTAGGACACGACTGAGTGACTTCACTTTCGCTTTTCACTTTCATGCATTGGAGGAGGAAATGGCAACCCACTCCAGTGTTTTTGCCTGGAGAATCCCAGGGACGGGGGGAGCCTGGTGGGCTGCCATCTATGGGGTCACACAGAGTCGGACACGACTGAAGCGACTTAGCAGCAGCAGCCAATTGGTTCTGACTACTGTTGATGACTGTTTGTGAGTGCTAGTGCTATTCGGGCATTCTTGCCTGTTGGTTCTGATGTGGGTCTGATGTTGAGAACTATTTGAGACATGAGGTGCTATTTGGGCAATTTGCCAGTAGGTTCTGACATGTGTCTGAAGTTGAGGATCATTTATGAGCACTGACTGCTATTTGGTTATTTTTTGTCAATTAGTCCTGATGTCTGGCTATCCATGAGGACTGTTTGTGAGCACCGAGTGTCATTTGGGTATTTTGCCAATTGGTTCTGACATTTGACTAACACTGAGGGCCATTTGTGTTGGGGAAGTGTTTGGGACTCTGTACTAGTTACCCTTGGAGAAGGTTTATGACAGATCCGTTGTTTGGTGTGTGGGTGTGTATTCTATTTGTATGATAGGTACTCTTGTTGCCTTATGTAAAATGGGAAATTCTGGTTCAACTCATTAAGAAAAATTTAGCTGTGGATTTATGACTAAAAAAGAAAGTTTTGTGTGGGTTTTTTTTTTTTTTTGACAATGTATGTCTAAGAAATTCTTTAGACTCCAGAGAAAATTGGCTAAGATGAAACTCTTGAAAGTCATCAAACTCTTGAAACTCAAAAGACCAGTTCTTTTTGCATATGCAGTTAGGGAAAGCTAACTTGTTAAAACACTTTTTTCAGGCCCTGAGAAAACAAAAATATACCTAGGAAAAAACTTGAAATTAATGCTTATCATGTTGTTGAAATACAACCACAGTCCACATAGCCTGAAGCTCCACCCTTTGGTTAATTGTAAAATGTCAAGCTAAGGGGGAAAAAAGGAGAGAAGACTTTTAAAATTGAGTGTGTAATTTGGCTATTCTGATCATTATCCATAAACTGATAAGTCTAATTGCAATGCCTAATTCATGAAATGTAAAAAGATGAAACAATGAGATCTCTGTCTGGATGTTTGTTTGTCTCAATATGTGTTTTTGTCTTTGGAGAATATCACTGAGGTTAATTTTTAAAGGAACTCTATTTAATTGGCCCTAGAAATATAAGTACTTACAAATCAAACAAATCTAAATTTATCTACTTTGGTCTCTTTTTAAGACCAAGAGGGAAACTAAAGATGTTTTGGGTTTATTAAACATACATGTTGTACCACTGAAGAAAAATTATGCTATAAAAAATGTTTTATTGAGGTTATGAAATATGTTCATAAGTCTGCCAATCAGGAAATGCTGGTGTAACATTTCAAGCGCTTGTTTCTTGGTTTTGTTAAAGCTTTCAAGGGTTAAAAATTGTGATATGTAAAAATGATAAGCAAAACATTTTGGTATGTAAAGCAAGTAGGATATATGTTGTCGACAAAGAGAAGGTATAAAGAATGGAGATATTTTTGTTGAGGAAAAATGGTGATAATAGTTTTGTCCTACAGTTGCTTGTTTCTTGATGAAAAAATACAGGACAAATTTGTTTGGGTCTAGAAAGTGACAAAAGGTTTGTGGAAAAGGGATTTTGAAAAAGAATTGTGTACATTGTCATGATTAACATTAGATTAAATTTAATTAAGTATATGAATTTTATTAACAGTAAACTGATACAAGACTGAAGTTGGATTTTCTCTCTGTTAAGAAAGCAAAGTTCTCCTGGAATATTGAGCTGATTTTGGTAACAGAGACTTCTAATGAAAGTAATCATTTTGTTTCTAATCATACTTCTGACCCCAATGTTCAGGATGGAAAATTTTTCCAGTAAAGGTGTCACAAGGTATAGCTGCTCATGATGTGTAGCACTGCTGGCTTGAAGTGTACTATAAAGCACATGTACAATTTTTGTGTGACAATTGGGTATAAATGAGAAGATGTATGGCCTATAAAGCATTTCCCTATTAACCTCTGAACCTGTTCATGATATCTGATTAGTTTTCTCCCAACGTGGACAACTAGGCAAATATATCAATAAAAAGGAGGCCTAGCACCAAGGGACATGGATGGATCCAGAGCAGACAAATGCACCACTCTGGAAAGGAGAAAATGATAGAAGAAATATTCACATATTGAGGTATGCAGAAGTCATTCTGGCCTATTCATGATTTAATTTAAACTTTAGGCTAACCAAAGCAGCCTGTTTGTGGCCTATTAAACATGCATTGTACATCTGCTTTAATCATTAAGACAAAAAATAGTACAAAGGTATATTTTTATTATTATCCTCATTGTAATATGTCTAGGTATTTTCAAATGTTTGTCCAGGTACTATGAAAGTTTGTTGCCTGTTTTGTTCTGTACCTGTCCCCCCTCAAGATTGAGGAGTATTAAAAAAAAAAAGGGAGGATTGAAACAGAGCAGGACTGAATGGCCCTTGCCCCCGACCCCCAATGTCTTCTGCCTGCCTTTTGCCTGTGGAAAACTTTAATCAAAGAATAAGCTTAATCAGAAAAGTGAGAGATGCTGAAACCAAGAAAAACAGTCTAAGGAGACTAAATAATAATAACATAGTCATTAAGCATAGTCAAGGACCTTTAGTTCTTTCTCAAGAGCTATAGATAATATTCTGAGCCATATCCTGTGAGCTGTCTTATAGATACTAAAACCCCAGGTGGAAAAGTTAACTACATGATGACCAGACTGTACCCAGGACTTGAGCTGCCATGATTAGGAGAATTGACTGCAAAGAAATGGGGACAAGTGCACCCTGAAACTGAACATTAACTGTACCTAAAATAACCAAGATGATGCTAGTAATACCACTGATGACCAATTGAAGATGACTGTTAGAGATGACTATACTGTTTCTGCATGTGACCCCCCCCCACACACACACACTTTGTGTATAAAAGCTCTCACCCCCTGCTTGTCGGGAGGAGGGGTCAGCCTTTGGACAGATAGCTGCCACCCTCTCCCCCAGTTGCTGGCATCTGAAATAAAGCAAGCATTCCTTTCCACCAATCTGGCCCGCTTATTGGCTTTTGAATGGCAAACAGTTGTATCCCCCACACATACCTTTCAGTAACATATGAACCCATAGATACCCTAAAACCTACTACTGGACACTGCACTGTCCTTCTGAGAGATGAGATCCAGCTCCATCAACCAGAACACAGGCACAAACTCCCCCAACCAGGAAAACATCACAGGACACTAATCCAACCCCATCCACGGGGGCAGACTCCACACCACAGAACTATGATCTTGAGAGCTTTTTTGTTGTTGTTGTTGTTGTTCTTATAAATCACACTGTTTATTCCCCCTACATATTTCTACCTTCACATTAGCCTTTTGTGGTACTGTGGAGTTTTCCTCTTATTTTTCTTGTTAAAAAAAAAATTTCTTTTAAAGATTTTTTCACCTTTTTTTGTGATTTTTAATATGAAACTGCCTTTCATATAGTTCTTTACCAGCTGTAGCTATTCCTGAATATATATAAATCCTTTTCACATACATCTATTTATCTTTGCTTTTCTATTTTTTCTTTTCTCTCTTTTTTAACCCTCTTTCCCACCCCCTCGTTTTCTCTTTTCTCTCCTTATTCTCTTTTTTCTTTCCTCCCTTTTTTCTTTCACTCTTTCTTTCTTCACCATGTAAGTTAAATTGCTGTGCTCTTTTTGCTATATTCCCCAGTTGGCAATCTGCTCAGGCTCAGTTTTCAAGATTGAGCATTAGTTTAGCTCTGCTTTTAATTGGTCAATATCACCTTTGGTTTCCCTTGTTCATCAAGTCAATTTCCTGTACTCTTTTCTTTATTTTTTTTTCATTTATTTTTATTAGTTGGAGGCTAATTACTTTACAATATTGTAGTGGTTTTTGTCATACATTGACATGAATCAGCCATGGATTTACGTGTATTCCCCATCCCGATCCCCTCTCCCACCTCCCTCTCTACCCGATCCCTCTGGGTCTTCCCAGTGCACCAGGCCCGATACTTTGGTTATAACTGTATGTATGGAAGTGTGTGTATATGTCCCAGTATTTCTGTAACTACCTGCTTGATCTGCTTGATCTCCTCCCACTAGAACACAGACACAAGTCACACCTAACAAAAAGTCAACACAAACCACTCAACAAACATTTTTCTCCAAGGGCAAAAACCAAAAGGAAGGAGAAATACAATCCTAGAGCCCAGGAAAAAGAGACCTCAAGCAGAGCAAGAGAAAAAAAAATGAAAAGACAGAGAAATACATCACAAATGAAAGAACAAGATAGAAACTCACAAGACCAGATAAACAAAGAGGAAATAAGCTATCTACCTGAAAGAGAATTCAGAAGAATGATAGTAAAGATGCTCTGAAGACTTGAAAATAGAATGGAGAAATTGTAAGAACCTTTTAACACAGTTAATATAATCACCAAGGTCATAGAAGAAATAAAGAATAAGTAAACATTTCACAATTACTGAGATGATGGTTTGATGGTTTAAGACACTGTTGTAATTTCCAAAGCTTTCAGCCTTAAGTAAAGATATGATTACAGATCTAAAACTTGCAAAAGAATTTCTAGCAGTGAAACACATGTTAATTGAAGAAAAAGGATTACATTAGTTTCCATTTTCAATTTTAATGAAACAGTTATCTGCATCTCTTGAATGGCCATTTAAAGAAAGAATAATATGACCTAGGATTCAAGGCTGTGAAAGATTGCAAATTTTATTTAAAATTACTTCCCAGTGACTCATGAGCTGCAACTCTTGCTACATCCACTTCCATAAGCAAACTTCAGATGACTTTCCTATGTATTGTTTGTAGTATTTATATATTTCTTACTAGTTTAACATGCATAAAAGTGTACTACCAATTTTATTAAGCTCCTATATTTTTGTAATGTGTCACTGATGAAGTGTTTGGGTGCTACACCCCTAATCTCATTTTCCCTCTAAGATCTGCAGTTTTTATTATATGATTTCATGGTGAATTGCTTTTTAGGGATGCATATGTTGAGTTATAGTATTATCGACTTATTTAATCTTAGTTGTCAGATATATTGGCACAAAATTACTCATAATCTACTAGTGTAAATGAATGAATCATAAGACATGCAAGAACTACATAGCTTTTTTTTTGGCCTACCTTTTATTTTCCTATTTTTGAAAAAAAAAATGATACAAAGAAAACAACACTAGTGTAATGATCAACGGTACTTAGCCTCGGTGTCAGGAAGACAATAGAAAGAGAGAGAGATACTCTAGCAAACATTAGAACATTCCCTTCTTCTCAATTCCAAGTTTTCAAGACAAAATATTCTGATTTTTAAATATTTAGACCACACACATAGTCTGCAACACAAAACCTGGAGGTTATGAGTAGTATAAAGTGGCAGGAATTCCCAAGTCCTAGTCCTGTATTTTGTATTGTTATTACTTACCTGGGTTCTTGGACTCTTTAATCAATAGAAATTTATATTAAGACAAGAAAATTCAAGCAAGATTTCATAGGGCTCATGCCAGGTGAGGTAATCTCCAAGATATGGTGATGGTGTGAATTTTCCACTTAATCAGAGATCCTGGGTACTTGCACAGTGCTCTTCATAGAAACCCACTAGCTGCAGCGCCTTCTAGACTATAGTTTATGGAATTCAAGGATGTGACCAGGCATCTGAACTTCAGGATACAAAGCCTCTGCAATATGCCTTTTCCCCCACTGTTCCTACTGACTTTAGAATTTTGTTTATTCTTGTTTTTGTTCAGTCACCAAGTCATGTATGAGTCTTTGTGACCCTATGGACTGCAGCATGCCAGACTTTGCTGTCCTTCATTATTTCCTAGTGTTTGCTCAAACTCATGTCCATTGAGTCAGTGATACCATCCAACCATTTCATCCTCCGTCATCCCCTTCTCCTCCTGCCCTCAATCTTTCCCAGTATCAGGGTCTTTTCCCGTGAGTTGGCTCTTTTCATCAGATGGCCAAAGTATTGGAGGTTAAACTCCAGCATCAGCGCCAGTCCTTCCAATGAATATTCAGGGTTGATTTCCTTTAGGATTGGCTTATTTGTCTTAGCTTTTCTTTTTATTCATAAAAGTATTTTCTATTCTAAAATGTCTCCCCACAATAGGGTCTGACAATCATGAGAAAGAGCCTGACTCAGTTCTTCACAACACACTAACTTTTAATTTTTTACATCTTTTCTGAAGTCTTTTGAAATAGAATTTTCCTTCATTGGAAGGGAGGAATAAATACTCCATACATTCATGTGTGTTAAGTCGCTTCAGTTGTGCCTGACTCTTTGGGACCCTATAAACTGTAGCCCATCAGGCTCCTCTGTCCATGGGGTTCTCCAGGCAAGAATACTGAAATGGGTTGCCATGCTCTCCTCCAGGGGATCCTTCTGATGTCTCTTAAATCTCCTGCATTGGCAAGCGAGTTCTTTACCACTGCCACTAGTGCCACCTGGGAAGCCCCAAATACTCCATACTTTTTACAATTAGTATCCTTCTATCCAGAGTAAAAGAGGAGCTCGTTGTTAAAGCAGAAAACCAAATCCCATAACTATTACGCCCTGTAACAACTGAGCTTCCTGATATTTTTTTTTTTTAAGTTGATCAACCTTGAGTAATTTCTGTTTTTCATAATCAAATGTGCTCAGAGACAGTTATATAGTGGAGTGAAGGAGGATGTGAGTTGATGATGAGTTCCATTTTGGATGTGCCTGGTATGAGATATTTTGGGGGCATTCAGTTGCATATTGGAGCTTTGATGAGAGGTCTGAACTGTTTGCAAATATTTTGGAATCTTGCATATAGGTGATTAATGGATGAAACTGCTCAGGGTAAGCATGGAGTAATCTTTCTTCCAGTTATCTCAAGGCTAGTTGGAAGTTTCAGAGTAAAAATATGAGAAAATAATTTTGTTCACATAATCACAAATTTGAGATCTTAGATTAATATTTTTACAGAAATCTCATTATATTCTTAGTAAAGATTGTATACTCAAAACTTGTGTGTGCACATTCAAGACATTTTCATTTTCTCTTTCTTTATTTTCCAGCATTTGAATTTTGTCTTTAAATTTATTAAATTTGCATTTTATTGTTACTAATCAGGTTACCTCAGATCTTTAACAAAAATTAATCATTGGTGGAAAAATGTGTCAAAAATACATAATAGTTATTAAGATAGTCTAAGTACTACAATAAATAACCTAAAAACCACAAACCATAAAAATATAAATATGGATACTGAACATAGACTTTATGTTTTTCTGTATCAGTTGAACTTTTTTCTTATAGGAATAAATTCACATATCACATATTTAATAAAATGCACATAAATAATAATTGGTGAAGTATTAGAAAAAACAGTATAAACAACTCTCTTCTTATGGACAGAGGTGAAATAGGTAAGATATTTAGAAGGGAAAAGAGTACCAGTTTTTTTTAGTATGCTTTTTGAACAAGTAAAGACTATTTATCATCATGCATTTAGATACATGCATCTTGGAATGCAATAATTTTGCATAAGTAGTAAAAAAAAAAAAAGAAAATTATTTCCAGGAACTGCAATGATAAATATCTAAAAATTTGATTTTATTGAACCAGTGATATATTCACTCCAAATTCCTAGCATGTTGTCTATTATGAGAATTATGAAAATAATGGATTGATTTTATTGATGATTCATATCCAGAGTACATTCAATGTGAACTGAGTTTTTCTGAAACAAGTACAAAGTAATTATTTGTGAAATAAAATTGATAGCATTTTTTCTCTTAAAGTTGTTGTTCAGCCACTAAGTCATGTATGACTCTTTGCAACCCCATGGACTGGTTAAATTTGAGAAGAGACCAAAACAAAGAAGCATCATTCAAAGATGTATTTATCATAGGAAACAGAGGAAAAGACTTGCTAATAACTGTGTAAAGCTAGCTATTTAGCATTTGTACAGAGAGCTCAAGCTGCTGGTAACTTTCTTCTAAAAACTATATTTTTAAACACTGCATAATATCAAATATATATATATAAAGCAGGAGAGAAATAATTATAAAGGATGTGCACAGGGCAAATCTTCGAGACTGTGAGTTTAGGCATCCTGTATTTCCTATATATATTTCCCAGATATAATACCAAAAGTTCAGGCATAAAAAGAGAAAATTAAGTTGGATTTATCAAAATTATAAAATTTCATGCTTCAAAGGACACCATTGAGAACGTGAAAAGAAAAAAATTATATATATGTATATATGTGTATATACACACACACACACACACACACACACACACATATTCTAGAGAGATTGGGAGAGAAAATTTTTGCAAATTGTATATCTGAAAAAGGGACTTTGTATCTAGAATATGTAAAGAACTCTTACAATTCAATAGACAACCTAGTCTTTCAATGAGAAGGAACCTAAATTAACATTTCTACAAAGGAAGTATACAAATGTCTAACAAGCACATGAAAAGATGTTCAACACCCTTAGTCATCAGGGAAATGCAAATCCAAATTGCAATGAGATATCACATCATATTCACGTTTTGATTAGCTATAATCAGAAAGGTTCACAGTAACAATTGTTGGTGTGGATGTGGAGAAATTAGAACTCTCCTACACTGCTGATGGGAATGTAAAATGGTACAGCCACTTTGGAAAATAGTCTGGCAGTTCCTAAAATTATTAAATATAGAAATAAATTATGACCCAACAATTCCACTATTAGGTATCTAACCAAGAAAAATGAAAAATATGTGCACACAAAAACTTGTGCACCAATGTTCACAGCAGCACTATTCATAGTAGCTAAAAAGTGGAAACAAGCCAAATGTCCACCAACTGATGAATGTGTTAAAAAATATGGTATATACATTCAATAGAGTACTGCTTGGCAATAAAAGTGAATAAAGTGCTTATATATATTAAAACATAGATGAAATTTTAAAACTTTATGCTAAGTTAAAGAAGCCAGTCACACAAACTGAAATTAAAAAATAAGTCAATTTTTTTGAAGTTCTAATATTCAGTTGTATGTTTTCTAAATGATGATTTAAATTATTTGTATAATTGGTGTTATATGTGTGTGAATTATATATATGTAATATATAAACACATGAATTTATAAAATTCATGTTTAGTTAGTATCCATCCATACTTGTCGCACAGAAAGAATTGCATACCATTCATTTAAAAATGCATTATGAAAAAAAAATGCATTATGAATAAACACTGTTTGAAAAGTATAGGGATGGAACTTCCCTGGTGATGCAGTGTTCCACATGCCATGGAGCAGCTAAGCCCCAGCTCCACAACTACTGAGCCCACGGGCTGCAACTACTGAAGCCCACGTGCCTAGAGCCTGTTCTCTGCAACAAAGAAGCCACCGCAATGAGAAAGTCATGCACCACAATGAAGAGTAGCCCCCGCTCACCGCAACTAGAGAAAGCCTAGTCAAAGAAATGAAGACCTAACATACCTAAAATTAAATAAATAAATAAATAAATAAATATATACATTTTTTAAATATAAGGATGAAGTGTAGTCAAATTTCCCCTAACTGCTCATCTCATGATTATTCATACACTTTTTCCTTTAAACAGACACTCTAGTTCCAAAATATTTGGTACAATTATCTTTCCTCTCCCCATATGCCTGTATATAATTAGTTCTTCAAAGGGAAATAACCGTGTTTATAAAATGTTTATTGTCATTATTTTCATATTAGAGCCATTCAATAAATATTTGTTGCCTAAGTAAAATATATTCTTAAAAAAAAAAAAAAAACGGTCGCAAAAGTTTCCATACACTATGATTCCATTTACCATTAAATGTCCAAAATAGGGAAATCTCTAGAGATAGAAAGTAGATTCATGTTTTCCTGGGGCTGGAAAGTTGGGGGGGGGGGGGAATGGAAAGTAACTGCTTATGGATACAGGATTTCTTTTGAAATTATAAAATGTTCTAAAATTAGATTGTAGCAATGGTTGCACAACTCTGACTATACTGGGCTTCCCAAGTGGCTCTAGTGGTAAAGAACCCACCTACCAAAGCAGGAGATGTTAGAGATGTGGGTTCAATCCCTGGGTCAGGAAGGTCTACTGCAGGAGATCTACTGGTAACCTCCTGGTACCATGTAGTACTGGTAACCCACTCCAGTATTCTTGTCTGGAGAATCTCGTGGACAGAGGAGCCTAGCAGGCTATGGTTCATAGGGTCACAAAGAATTGGACATGACTGAAGTGATTTGTCATGCACATGTGAGCATACTAAAGCCATTATATAAAGGTGAATGTTTATAAGTTGTATATTAATAAAACTGAGAAAAAAAGAATATGTGCTAGCATATATTTTCTTTAGAGTGGGGTGAAACCACTCATATGCAGAACACATTTCAAGAACTATTTCTTGATATATGTGTAATATGTATAAGACAGACTAGTTAATTATATTGTGAATTAATTATAAACATAAACCTGAAAAGAATCATAGAACTAGGATATTGATGGCCATGTGAATCTAAATGTTTTCATATAACCTCTAACAAAGCAGTACAATCAACTAGGAGTGTAAATAAAACCACATATGACCTATGTGTTTAGCATTACTAGGAAACCATACCACAGATCCAAATAGGAAAAGGAGTATGTCAAGGCTGTATATTGTCACCCTGCTTATTTAACTAATATGCAGAGTACATCATGAGAAACGTTGGGCTGGAAGAAGCACAAGCTGGAATCAAGATTGCTGTGAGAAATATCAATAACCTCAAAAAAAAAAAAGAAATATCAATAACCACACATATGCACATGACACCACCCTTATGGCAGAAAGTGAAGAAGTACTAAAGAGCCTCTTGATGAAAGTGAAAGAGGAGAGTGAAAAAGTTGGCTTAAAACTCAACATTCAGAAAACTAAGATCATGGCATCTGGTCCCATCACTTCATGGGAAATAGATGGGGAAACAGTGGAAGCAGTGTCAGAATTTATTTTTTGGGGCTCCAAAATCACTGCAGATGGTGATTGCAGCCGTGAAATTAAGAGATGCTTACTCCTTGGAAGGAAAGTTATGACCAACCTAGATAGCATATTAAAAAGCAAAGACATTACTTTGCCAACAAAGGTCCGTCTGGTCAAGGCTATGGTTTTTCCAGTGGTCATGTATGGGTGTGAGAGTTGGACTCTGAAGAAAGCTGAGCGCCGAAAAGTTGATGCTTTTGAACTGTGGTGTTGGAGAAGACTCTTGAGAGTCCCTTGGACTGCAAGGAGATCCAACCAATCCATCCTAAAGGAGATCAGTCCTGGGTGTTCACTGGAAGGACTGATGCTGAAGCTGAAACTCCAATACTTTGGCCACCTGATGTGAAGCGTTGACTCATTGGAAAAGACCCTGATGCTGGGAGGGATTGGGGGCAGGAGGAGAAGGGGAAAACAGAGGATGAGATGGCTGGATGGCATCACAGACTCGATGCACATGAGTTTGAGTAAACTCCGGGAGTTGGTGATGGACAGGGAGGCCTGGCATGCTGCGATTCATGGGGTCGCAAACAGTCAGACACGACTGAGCGACTGAACTGAACTGAAAGTCCAGAGAGATTAAATGATTTGCTAAAGCTGATATGATAGTGACAGAGAGTTAGGATACTGATTTTTAATCCAGTGCTCTGAGAATGTTTGTTTCTTAGAGAAGATTAACAGCTCTTTTGTTTTATATTAAACACCACAGTCAACATGAAAAGGGTGAAGTATGATGATATAACAAAAACTGACTTATTAATCAGATTCTACATTTCTGAAGAACTATCAGGCTTCCCCTCTTTCAAATGCCAATATTTTTTGCTCGTTGTGTAAACATAATTAAATTATGGCTCTCTTTGTTCTATTGGCTTATGCTTTATCCAAAGCAAATGAAGTAGTTTAGTCTATGAATTTGAGCTTCAGTTACCCAATATCCTAATTACAAGATTTGAAATTATGTATACAGTTTGTCTACATTATATATTTTTAACAAATTATTTTTCCTGCTTTGTGAATTATCAAATTATTTTGCTCATTTTTCTAAGAGTCTTAGTGTTTGAGATTAACACTTCAGATAATAAGGTTACTAATCTCTTTTGCTTCTCTGGAGATTTTTCTTAATTTGTTTTCCCTATTGTGTCATTTTTTTGACATATAAAAGCTGTAAATCTCCTGTAGTCAAGCCATTTTTTTAAACTTCCTTTTCATGATTTTTCTGACAAGCTTAGATAAATCTATACAGGTTTGAGGAGCCACCTCTATTTTCTTCTAGAGTTTGGCTAGCAGGGTGTCTAATTCATATGCTTTGGTAGATAAAATAATCACAGCATTGCTTATCACCTTCTTTTGGTGAATATGTAAAATCATGGTCTGTTTGAAACTCTTAAAATATGCATTGTCTTCAGGTCACTGAGTGATCATGCTCATGGAAAATCATAAAGTTCCTTTATATCTGAGAGTTATTAAATACCAGGGTTGTTTATTCAAGATATATCTTATCCTAATTATTTTCAACTTACAGCTCTATAAGGAATGCAAGATGTTAAACCCCATCTTGAAAATAAGATAGCTCTTCTACTTTCTGTTTGTATATTAGGTCCTAACTTTCTTCATATTATTGAATAAATTTATGATTTGGAAATCATTGATAATATTATAGTAAAATTTAAAAAAATTTTTAAACAAATGTAAGTTCTAGTAGTAGGCTAGAAAAATCATAATGTAGCTTTTAGCTTCTGTATAAAAACTTTCAGATTTTAAATATAAAATATAGTGACTAGTCCATTAATTATTGGCTGATAATTCTTCCCACTTGTTTGCTCCATTCACTCTTCTATAAGCATTACTGGGATTTTCAAAATAACATTCATTATTCCCCCATACCGCCCCCTTGCCCACCAAAGGTGCAGAATGGAGGGGAAAAGGAGGCAAACACTTTTTATAGACTTTTATTACTTAATTCTGCTGGATGCATTCAGACATTTTTCTAGCACTCTATCATTTCTGGTACAGTGGCATTTTGCCTGTATCTCTCACCTGATAAATCCTAGTTATATTTTTATATGAGTGGATGATCTATTCAGTGTCCCTTAAAGACTGAGAGCTACCCATTCACTTTAACTTTCTTAGTGTTAAGCACAGTGGTATACACATAGAAGGCAATTCAGAAATGTTTTTGGATAATGAAATAATAATGTTTTCTATAGTTCTGGGTAAAATTTGAGATATTCTAGATGTTATTTCTATAAATGTGAATGTTGCATCAGACTATATTATGTTTTTTAGAAAGGCAATGAATTGATGCTTAATTACCAGGCCGTGACTGTTATCTATGCTTTTGGATAATTAATTATAAAATATTTTTCCTTTCCTCCAAATTAAATATCTAAAACTTTTAACTATATTTCTGCATCAGAGGCATCTTGTATCTGTTAAAAATAATATTTTAGCATATATGAATCCTGATATGTATCAGATTTGATCTACACAGACCTAAAGTATTTTAAAAAGTTAAAAATTGTCAAAAATCTATTTGTAAATAAGTAGACAAAAAGATTCCAGTTGTTTAAATATTGATTTCAACCTAAAAAATAAAATAAATTCTGTTCAATTGGTGTTCATAAGATATAAATATCCAAGTTTCTATTCATTTCATTACATGTTTAACTCCAAAAGTTGAAAATTCAAATTAATTTTCCACTTGTGAATGGAATGTATCTTACGAAATGTATCTCTCTTTCTCTCTTGATCATTTGAATGATGGTGATATATTTTAGAGGCGACCTAAAATGTCACTTAATATAAAAATTTATTATTTATCATTGTTTGAGGATCTTATGACATTTAAATCACTCAAATAATTTTCCTTCATGACCAACTGTAGTTATGCATGAATGTAATGTCCAGTTCTGTCTGACACTTGTACACAAAGGATTCATGCACTTAAATGTCATTAGAATTAACACATTTTCTTTTTAAATGTTCCATTCATCAATGAATGCATGTCATGGTTTCAAACTTCTTAAAAACAACATCTGGTTTTCTCCCCCACAAATTCATCGAAAAAACATTTGAACACAGAGCAAACTACACAAAACAACTTCTGATTGCTAATAGAGGACATCAGTTCAGTTCAGTTCAGTTCAGTCGCTTAGTCATGTCCAACTCTTTGTGACCCCATGCATCACAGCATGCCAGGCCTCCCTGTCCATCACAATCACCCAGAGTTTGCTCAAACTCATGCCCATCGAGTCCGTGATGCCATCCAGCCATCTCATCCTCTGTTTTCCCCTTCTCCTCCTGCCCCCAACACCTCCCAGCATCAGGGTCTTTTCCAACGAGTCAACACTTCGTATGAGGTGGCCAAAGTATAGGAGTTTCAGCTTCAGCATCAGTCCTTCCAATGAACACCCAGGACTGATCTCCTTTAGGATGGACTGGTTGGATCTCCTTGCAGTCCAAGGGACTCTCAAGAGTCTTCTCCAACACCACAGTTCAAAAGCATCAACTTTTCGGCGCTCAGCTTTCTTCAGAGTCCAACTCTCACACCCATACATGACCACTGGAAAAACCATAGCCTTGACCAGACGGACCTTTGTTGGCAAAGTAATGTCTTTGCTTTTTAATATGCTATCTAGGTTGGTCATAACTTTCCTTCCAAGGAGTAAGCGTCTCTTAATTTCATGGCTGCAATCACCATCTGCAGTGATATTGGCGCTCAAATGAATAAATTCTGACACTGTTTCCACTGTCTTCCCATCTATTTCCCATGAGGTGATAGGACCAGATGCCATGATCTTAGTTTTCTGAATGTTGAGTTTTAAGCCAACTTTTTCACTCTCCTCTTTCACTTTCATCAAGAGGCTTTTTAGTTCCTCTTCACTTTCTGCCATAAGGGTGGTGTCATCTGCCTATCTGAGGTTATTGATATTTCTCCCGGCAATCTTGATTCCAGCTTGTGCTTCTTCCAGCCCAGTGTTTCCCATGATGTACTCTGCATATAAGTTAAATAAGCAGGGTGACAATATGCAGACTTGACATAATCCTTTTCCTATTTGGAACCAATCTGTTGTTCCATGTCCAGTTCTAACTGTTGCTTCCTGACCTGCATACAGGTTTCTCAAGATGCAGGTCAGGTGGTCTGGTATTCCCATCTCTTTCAGAATTTTCCACAGTTTATTGTGATCCACACAGTCAGATGCTTTGGTGTAGTCAATAAAGCAGAAATAGAGACATCAGGCACCCAGAAAAGCAGCCCATTGTCTTTGAAAGGAGGTAGACAAAATATAAAAGATAAAAAGAGAGACAAAAGAGTTAGGGACAGAGATCCGTCCCAGGAAGGGAGACTTAATAGAGGAAGTTTACAAACAACAGGGAACCCTCTCACTGGCAGGTCTGGGGGACGTTTTTGAGTCTTGGAGGGCTTCCTAACCAGGAGGAAAAATAAATAAAACCTACAGATTACATGCCTAAAAGCAACTCCCAGCAGAAAAGTACCCCAGACGGTCGCATCCACCACCAGTAAGTGAGGGCTGAAGAGGGGGGAGCAGGTGGTATTGCTTAGGGTAAGGACTGGACCTGAATGCCCTGAGAACAATCTGAGGGAGCTAACGTGAGATAGCAACTTAAACTGTGGGATAGCAAGAGAGAGAGAATTAACCTGCAAAAAGCCCTAACCTAAGGCACAGCCGGCCTGTTCACAGAACAAAAGAACTGAGCAATACCAGAGAAGAGCTAGCCATCTGTGGACAAGCCCATCCCCCGCTGGAGGCAGGGGATAGGTGGGCGCCAGCCAGATCCAGAAAAAGGCAAACTCGACCCCAGAGATGGCATCCCCTACCAAACTGCAAACAGGCTTCCAGTTTCTAACCAAAGGCTTCCTGAGATTCTGGATGGTTGAGATCCACTGGGAGGGTCACAGCCAGAGATCAGCTCCCCAGAAGAGATACAAGGCACACCAGACCAGCGGGCCAAGAAAATGAGGCAGGGATGGGGAGGGGAGAAGTCATGCTGCACCTGGGGAGAGTGCGCACGTCAAGCTCCTGGTTGCCTGATCTGCTCGGGGACAGGGAAGGCACAAAACGCAGGCCCAACCAAGTCTGCACCTTTGTGGAGTACCCGAGAACCTGAACCTGAGTGGCTTAGGCCTGGAAAGTTCACACAACTCAGGGCCCGCTCCCGATAGGGCAACCTGGAGCCTGAGCAGTGTAGAAGGGGAAAGCACACATGCTGTAAGCGGGGGCAAACCCAGTGTGGCCAAAACACTGTGAGTACTCCCCACACATGCCAGTGATATTTGTTTGCAGTGCTCCTCCTTCCTCACAGCACGACTGAACAAGGGAACCTAAACAAGAGACCACCTCTGCCCACTTGTGTCAGGGAAGAAATTAGACACTGTAGAGACCTGCAAACAGAAGGCAAATAAACAAAGGGAACTGCTTTAGAAGTGACAGGTGCAACAGATTAAAATCCCTGTAGTTAACACCGACTACACAGGAAGGGGCCTATAGATATTGAGAAGTATAAGCTGGAAGAAGGAACTATCTGAAACTGAATTGAACCCACACTGCTTGCAACAGCTCCAGAGGAATTCCTAGATATATTTTTACTATTATTATTATTTTTTAATTATAAAAAATAAAAAAAAAATTTTCTTTTATTTTTTTAAAGTCCTCTATTACTCCTTAATTTTTATTTTTATAACCCACTATCACCTTGCAGAAAAAGAAAGGGACCCTATTTTTAAAGTGAACTTCATATATATTTCTTAATTTTTTTCTGTTTTTTTTTTTTTTAATATTGTATTTTTAAGAGTCTAACCTCTACTCTAGATTTTTAATCTTTGTTTTTCAGTATTTTGTATCAATTTTGGACATTTAAGAATCCAATTTTCAGTATCCATTTTTACTCAGGAGTGTGATAACTGGTTTGCTTACTCTTTCCCCCTTTTAACTCTCCTTTTCTCCCCCAGATCACCTCTATTTCCTCCCTCCCCATTCTCTTCTCAATCCAATTCTGTGAATCTCTGTGGGTGTTCTGGGCTGCGGAGAACACTTAGGGAACAGAGTACTGCCTAGATCTGTCTCTCTCCTCTTGAGTCCCCCTTTATCTCCTCCTGCTCACTTCTATCTCCTTCCTCCCTCTCCTCTTCTTCATGTAACTCTGTGAACCTCTCTGGGTGTCTCTCACTGTGGAGAATCTTTTCACCATTAACCTAGAAGTTTTATTATCTGTGCTGTATGGACGGAGAAGTCTTGAGGCTAATGGAAGAATAAGACTGAAATCCAGAGTCAGGAGGCTTAAGCCCAAAACCTGAGAACACCAGAGAACTCCTGACTACAGGGAACATTAATTAATAAGAGATCATCCAAAAGCCTCCATACCTACACTGAAACCAACCACCTTCCAAGAGCCAAAAAGTTCCAGAGCAAGACACGCCACACAAATTCTCCAGCAATGCAGGAACATAGCCCTGAGCGTCAATATACAGGGTGCCCAAAGCCACACCAAACCCATAGACCCATCTCAAAACTCACTACTGGACACTCCATTGCACTCCAGAGAGAAGAAATCCAGCTCCACCCACCAGAACACCGAAGCAAGCTTCCCTAACAAGGAAACCTTGATAAGCCAATCATCCAAACCCACCCACTGGGAGAAACCTCCACAATAAAAAGGAACCACAGACCAACAGAATACCAAAAGGCCACCGCAAACACAGCAATCTAAATAAGATGAAAAGGCAGAGAAATACCCAGTAGGCAAAGGAACATGAAAAATGCCCACCAAGCCAAACAAAAGCAGAGGAGATAGGGAATCTACCTGAAAAAGAATTTAGAATAATGATAATAAAAATGATCCAAAATCTTGAAAACAAAATGGAGTTACATATAAATAGCCTGGAGACAAGGATTGAGAAGATGCAAGAAATGTTTAACAAGGACCTAGAAGAAATAAAAGAGAGTCAATTAAAAATGAATAATGCATAATAGCCAGGACATGGAAGCAACCTAGATGCCCATCAGCAGATGAATGGATAAGGAAGCTGTGGTACATATACACCATGGAATTTTACTCAGCCGTCAAAAAGAATTCATTTGAACCAGTCCTAATGAGATGGATGAAACTGGAGCCCCTTATACAGAGTGAAGTAAGCCAGAAAGATAAAGAACATTACAGCATACTAACACATATATTTGGAATTTAGAAAGATGGTAACGATAACCCTATATGCAAAACAGAAAAAGAGACACAGAAATACAGAACAGACTTTTGAACTCTGTGGGAGAATGTGAGGGTGGGATATTTCAAAAGAACGGCATGTATACTATCTATGGTGAAACAGATCACCAGCCCAGGTGGGATGCATGAGACAAGTGCTCCGGCCTGGTGCACTGGGAAGACCCAGAGGAGTTGGGTGGAGAGGGAGATGGGAGGGGGGATCGGGATGGGGAATAAGTGTAAATCTATGGCTGATTCATATCAATGTATGACAAAACCCACTGAAATGTTGTGAAGTAATTAGCCTCCAACTAATAAAAAAATTAAAAAAAAAATGAATAATGCAATAAATGAGATCAAAAACATTCTGGAGGGAACCAACAGTAGAATAATGGAGGCAGAAGATAGGATGAGTGAGGTAGAAGATAAAATGGTGGAAATAAATGAAGCAGAGAGGAAAAAAGAAAAAAAGAATCAAAAGAAATGAGGATAACCTCAGGGACCTCTGGGACAATGTGAAACGCCCCAATATTCAAATCATAGGAGTCCCAGAAGAAGAAGATAAAAAGAAAGTCCATGACAAAATACTCAAGGAGATGATAGCTGAAACCTTCCCCAAAATGAGGAAGGAAATAGTCACACAAGTCCAAGAAACCCAGAGAGCCCGAAACAGGATAAACCCAAGATGAAACACCCCAAGACACATATTAATCAAATTAACAAAGATCAAACACAAAGAACAAATATTAAAAGCAGCAAGGGAAAAACAACATATAACACACAAGGGGATTCCCATAAGGATAACAGCTCATCTTTCAATAGAAACTCTTCAGGACAGAAGGCAATGGCAGGGCATACTTAAAGTAATGAAAGAGAATAACCTACAACCCAGATTACTGTATGCAGCAAGGATCTCATTCAGATATGAAAGAGAATTCAAAAGCTTCACAGATAAGCAAAAGCTGAGACAATTCAGCATCACCAAACCAGCTCTCCAAAAAATGCAAAAGGATCTCTAGACAGGAAACACAGAAAGGTTGTATAAACGTGAACCCAAAACAACAAAGTAAATGGCAATGGGACAATACTTATCAATAATTACCTTAAATGTAAATGGGTTAGATGCCCCAACCAAAAGACAAAGACTGGCTGAATGGAGACAAAAGCAAGACCCCTATATATGCTTTCTACAAGAGACCCACCTCCAAACAAGGGACACATACAGAATGAAAGTGAAGGGCTGGAAAAAAATATTTCACGCAAATGGAGACCAAAGGAAAGCAGGAGTCGCAATACTCATATCAGATAAAATAGACTTTGAAATAAAGATTGTGCAAAGAGACAAAGAAGGACACTACATCATGATCAAAGAATCAATCCAAGAAGAAGATATAAAAATTATAAATATATATGCACCCAACATAGGAGCACAACAATATGTAAGGCACATGCTAACAAGTATGAAAGGGGAAATTAACAATAACACAATAATAGTGGGAGACTTTAATACCCCACTCACACCTATGGACAGATCAACTAAACAGAAAATTAACAAGGAGACACAAACTTTAACTGACACAATTGTTCAGCTAGACCTAATTGATATCTTTATGACATTTCACCCCAAAACAATCAATTTCACCTTTTTCTCAAGTGTACACGGAACCATCTCCAGAATAGATCACAACCTGGGCCATAAATCTAGCCTTGGTAAATTCAAAAAATTGAAATCATTCTAGACATCTTTTCTGACCACAATGCAGCAAGATTAGATCTCAATTACAGGAAGAAAACTGTTAAAAATTCCAACATATGGAAGCTAAATAACACGCTTCTGAATAACCAACAAATCATAGAAGAAATCAAAAAAGAAATCAAAATATGCATAGAAACGAGTGAAAATGGAAACACACCAACCCAAAACCAATGGGACACTGTAAAAGCAGTGCTAACGGGAAGGTTCATAGCAATACAGGCTTACCTCAAGAAACAAGTCAAATAAATAACCTAACTGTATACCTAAAGCAACTAGAGAAGGAAGAAATGAAGAACCCCATGGTTAGTAATAGGAAAGAAATCTTAAAAATTAGGGCAGAAATAAATGCAAAAGAAACGAAGAGACCATAGCAAAAATTAACAAAGCTAAAAGCTGTTTTTTTGAAAAGATAAATAAATTGACAAACCGTTAGCAAAACTCATCAAGAAACAAAGGGAGAAGAACCAAATCAACAAATTTAGAAATGAAAATGGAGAGATCACAACAGACAACACTGAAATACAAAGGATCATAAAAGACTACTACCAGCAGCTCTATGCCAATAAAATGGACAACTTGGAAGAAATGGACAAATTCTTAGAAAAGTATAACTTTCCAAAACTGAACCAGGAAGAAATAGAAGATCTTAAAAGACACATCACAAGCACGGAAATCAAAACTGTAATCAGAAATCTTCCAGCAAACAAAAGTTCAGGACCAGATGACTTCAAAGCTGAATTCTACCAAAAATATAGAGAAGAGCTAACACCTATCTTACTCAAACTCTACCAGAAAATTGCAGAAGAAGGCAAACTTCCAAACTCATTCTATGAGGCCACCATCACCCTAATACCAAAACCAGACAAAGATGCCACAGTAAAAGAAACTACAGGCCAATATGATTGATGAACATAGATGCAAAAATCCCTAACAAAATTCTAGCAAACAGAATCCAACAACACATTAAAAAGATCATATATCATGACCAAGTGGGCTTTATCCCAGGAATGCAAGGATTCTTTAATATCCACAATGTAATACACTGTATTAACAAATTGAAAGACAAAAACCATATGGTTATCTCAATAGACGCAGAAAAAGCCTTTGACAAAATTCAACATCCATTTATGATAAAAACTCTCCAGAAAGCAGGAATAGAAGGAACATACCCCAACATAATAAAAGCTATATATGACAAACCCACAGCAAACATTATCCTCAATGATGAAAAATTTGCAGATATTAAAGAATCCTTGCATTCCTGGAATAAAGCCCACTTGGTCATGGTGTATGATTTTAAGCAATTTAAATGAATATAAGTGTACAGTAAAATTCACAATTTTTATCTAATCAATGCAGGTTTGTCACTCGTTAATCTAGTCAGTTTTGAGTATGTGTATACACTTAAGTTTATAATTCTTTGAAATTCTCATTTGAAGTATAATTGACATGCATCAATATTGGTACATATGCTTTCCAGTAAAGAAAGAAAAGGCATTGAGAAAATATTGATCACTTTTTTCCTCTGTCATTTACCTAACTCTGTAGGATTTCAAACTCCTTATGGTTCATAAATTTCATTTCCTTTTACTTCTGGCTTTTTAATTTCTGAAGCCCAGTGATAGGGATTTTATACACACACCCACTTTCTTCCTAGAAATATTCTTGGTTGAGGCATTTATCTAAATGAGTGATTATTTCTTATTTTAGATTTAGTTATAGCTTGTGGTTCATATGGTATATCTGTGGGAATATCTGAGTTCCCTTCTTTTACTAAAAAAAAAATGGGTAGATGTACAAGAAGCTTCTCTCTGGGCTTGTTTAAAGGGGTCACCGCAAAGCTTCTGCTAATACATTAATATTTCTGTTTGTAGCTTTTTAAGAAATCAAAAATTGTCACAATATTCAGGAACACAGTTTATGTTGGAAATCTCTTCAAATTGCTTCTTTTACTAAAGTTTTTCACAATTAAAGTTGGCATATGGAAATAGAAAATGATTTTATCATGTTCTTAGTTTGCACAGGTCAAATCAGAGGGAACGTGGTTAACTATTTCCAATGAGATGGCTTATTGTGATTAGGCAAATAGTATAGGTACTAGAAACTGGGTCTTGTTCTGATGGGCTGGGCCACATTCAGTAAATCTTTAATTCAATTTTCTGTTGATGACTATAGCTGTGTTCCTTCCCTGTTGTTTGGCCTGAGGCCAAACTCAACCCAGGCCTTCAGTGAAGACTCCTGGACACTCACAAGCAAGTCTGACTCAGTCTCTTGTGGGGACACTCCTCCTTCCTCCTGGCTCCTGGTGTGCACAAAGTTTTTTTTTTTTTTTTTTAAACAACAACAATGCTTTATTTACAGCATAAGAATTTTGTGAGATCCAGAAATATTGTTCATAAAATCAGGGTGAAAATAAAAACTGACTCATGTCTTATACCTTACAAAGCTAGACTTTGTTGAAAACTAAGTAGGAAATTAATTTTTAAGTTTCCCCCCTTTGTATTTTTTTTTTCTAGTAATAACTTTTTTTAATTTGATCGTTTTTTCTTTTGGTAGGTAGACATTCTAGCTAAGTGATTGTGAAAACAATTTGAAATCAATACCTTGATTTCTTGTCAGGACTTTCTTTTTTTATTCAGTTTTTCCATTTTTTTAAAGTTTTATTTCTTAATTGGTGGAAAATTGCTTTACAATTTAGTGTTGGTTTCTGCTGTACAACAACACAAATCAGTCATATATATATATATATATATATATATATATATTCCTTTCCTCCTGAGCCTCCCTACCTTCCTCCAGTCTCACCTATCTAGGTCATCACAGAGCACCAGGCTAGGTTCCCTGTGTTATTTAGCAACTTGCCACTATTTTACAGATGGTAATATATATATGACAATGCTGCTTTCTCAATTCATCCCACCCTCATCGTCCCCCTCAATGGACATGAGTTTAAGTAAACTCTGGGAGTTGATGATGGACAGGGAGGCCTGGTGCACTGCAGTCCATGGGGTCACGAGGAGTCAGACACAACTGAGCGACTGAACTGAACTGAACTCATTTTCCCCTGTGTCCACAAGTCTGTTGTCTACTAGGTTCATTATTACCATTTTTTTTAGGTTCCATATATATGCATTAATATACAATACTTGTTTTTCTTTTTCTGACTTAGTTCACTCTGTATAAGAGGCTCTAGGTTCATCCACTTCACTACAACTGACTCAAATTTGTTCCTTTTTTGCACAAAGTTTTTGTTGTGCCCTCCACGAGTCTGTTTCCCTAATCCTGTGGAAGTTCTGTAATCAAATCCCACTGACCTCCAAAGTCAAATTCCCTGGGGTTTCTCAGTCTCTTTGCTAGGTCACCAGGTTTGAAAACCTGCTGTGGGTCCTAGAACCTAGAATGTTCTTAACAGTGTGAGAATTTCTTTGGTATAATTGTTCTGCAGTTTGTGAGTTGGCTGTTCAGTGGCTCTGTGTTGGGGCTAATGGTAGCCTCCTCCAAGAGGGCTTATGCCACACGCAGTTTGACCCATGTCTGCTGCAGCCAGAGCCCTGTCCCCATGGCAGGCCACTGCTGAACTGTACCTCCACAAAAGACACTCAAACACTCAGAGAAAACTAACCAAACTGATCACATGGACCATAGACTTATCTAACTTAATGAATTATGAGCCATGCCATGTAGGGCCACCCAAGATGTAAGGATCATGGTGGAGAACTCTGACAAAACATGGTTCACTGGAAAAGGAAATGGCAAACCACCTCAGTATTCTTGCATTGAGAAAGCCATGAACAGTATGAAAAGGCAAAAAGATAGAACACTGAAAGATGAACTCCCCAGGTCGATAGGTCCCCAATATGCTACTGGAGAAGAGTAGAGAAATAACTCCATAGAGAATGAAGACACAGAGCCAAAGTGGAAGCAACACCCAGTTCTGGATGTGACTAGCAACAGAAGTAAAGTCTGATGCTGTAAAGAGCAATATTGCATAGGAACCTAGAATGTTAGGTCCATGAATCAAGGTAAATTGAAAGTGGTCAAACAGGAGATGGTAAGAGTGAACATCAACATTTTAGGTATTGGTGAACTAAAATGGACTGGAATGGGTGAATTTAACTCAGATGACCATTATATCTACTACTGTGGGCAAGAATTCCTTAGAAGAAATAGGGTAGCCTTCATAGTCAACAAAAAAAGTCCGAAATGCAGTACTTGGGTGCAATCTAAAAAATCACAGAATGGTCTCTGTTCCATTCCAAGGCAAGCCATTCAATATCACAGTAATCCAAGTCTATGCCCCGACCACTAATGCTGAAGAAGCTGAAGTTGAAAAGTTCTATGACGACCTACAAGAACTTCTAGAACTAACACCAAAAAAAGATGTCCTTTAAATCATAGAAGGTTGGAATGCAAAAGTTGTAAATCAAGAGACACCTGGAGTAACAAGCAAGTTTGGCCTTGGAGTATAAAATGAAGCAGGTCAAAGACTAACAGAATTTTGCCAAGAGAATGCACTGGCCATAGCAAACACCCTCTTCCAACAACACAAAAGACAACTCTACACATGGACATCACCAGATGGTCAGTACCGAAATCAGATTGATTATATTCTTTGCAGCTGAAGATGGAGAAGCTGTATACAGTCAGCAAAAACAAGACTGGGAGCTGACTGTGACTCAGATCATAAACTCCTTATTGCCAAATTCAGACTTGAATAAAGTAGGGAAAACCATTAGACCATTCAGGTACGACCTAAATCAAATCCCTTATGATTACACAGAGGAAGTGACAGATAGATTCAAGGGACTGAATATGATAGACAAAATGCCTGAAAAAATATGGATAGAGGTTCATGACATTGTACAGGAGGCAGTAATCAAAAATATCCCCAAGAAAAAGAAAGTCAACACGGTAAAATGGTTTTCTAAAGAGGACATACAAGTAGCTGAGAAAAGAAGAGAAGCTTAAGGCAAAGGTGAAAAGGAACGATACACCCATTTGAATGCAGAGTTCCAAAGAATAGCAAAGAGAGATAAGAAAGCCCCCCTCAGTGATCAATGCAAAGAAATAGAAAGACTAGAGATGTCTTCAAGAAAATTAGAGATATCAAGGGAACATTTCATGCAAAGATGGGCACAAAAAAGGACAGAAACAGTATGGACCTAACAGAAGCAGAAGATGATTTTAAAAGGTGGCAAGAATACACAGAACTGTAAAAAACAAACAAACAACAACAACAACAAAACATGATCTTAATGGCCAAATAATCATGATGGTGTGATCACTCACCTAGAGCCAGACATCCTGGAGTCCAAAGTTAAGTGGTCCTTAGGAAGCATCACTATGAACAAAGCCAGTGGAGGTGATGGAATTCCAGTTGAGCTATTTCAAGTCCTAAAAAATGATGCTATTAAAGTGCTGCACTCAATATACCAGCAAATTTGAAACACTCAGCAATGGCCACAGGACTTGAAAAGGTCAGTTTTCATTCTAATCCCAAAGAAAGGCAATGCCAAAGAATGTTCAAACTACCGCACGATTGTACTCATCTTACACGCTGGCAAAGTACTGCTCAAAATTCTCCAAACTAACCTTCAACAATATGTGAACTGAGAAGTTCCAGATGTTCAAGCTGGACTTAGAAAAGGCAGAGACACCAGAGATCAAATTGCCAACATCGGTTGGTTCATAGAAAAAGCAAGAGAGTTCCAGAGCAACATCTATTTTTGTTTCACCAAAGCTTTTGATTATGTGGATCAAAACAAACTGGAAAATTTTTCAAGAAATGGGCATATCATAACACCTTACCTTCTGTCTGAGAAATCTGTATGGAGGTCAAGAAGCAACAGTTAGTACTGGACATGGAACAGTGGGCTGGTCCAAACTGGGAAAGAGTACATCGAGACTGTATACTGTCACCCTGGTTTATTAACTTATTAACTTATATGCAGTGTACATCATGTGAAATGCCAGGCTGGATGAAGCACATGCTGGAAGCAAGATTGCTGGGGAAAATTATCAATAACCTCAGATATGCAGATGATATTGCCCTTATGGCAGAAAACAAAGAGGAACTGAAGAGCCTCTTGATGAAAGTGAAAGAAGAGAGTGAAAACATTGGCTTAAAACTCAATATTCAAAAAACAAAGATCACGGCATTGGGTCCCATCACTTCATGGCAAATAGATGGGGAAACAATGGAAACAGTGAGAAACTTTTCTATTTTGAAGGGTTCCAAAATCACTGCAGATTGTGACTGCAGCCATGAAATTAAAAGTCACTTGCTCCTTGGAAGAAAAGTTATGGCCAACCTAGACAGCATATTAAAAATCAGAGACATTACTTTGACAACAAAAATCTGTCTAGTCAGAGCCTTGGTTTTTTCAGTAGTCATGTATGGATGTGAGAGTTGGATCATAAAGAAAGCTGAGCACCGAAGAACTGATGCTTTTGAGCTGTGGTGTTGGAGAAGACTCTTGAGAGTCCCTTGGACTGCAAGGAGATTCAACCAGTCAATCCTAAAGGTATTCAGTCCTAAATATTCATCGGAAGGACTGATGCTGAAGCTGAAGCTTCAATACTTTGGCCACCTGATGCGAAGAACTGACTCATTGGAAAAAACCCTGTTGCTGGGAAAGATTGAAGGCGGGAGGATAAAAGGAAGACAGAGGACAAGATGTTTGGATGACATCACCAACTCAATGGACATGAGTTTGAGCAAGCTCAAGGAGTTTGAGCATGCCCCGACAGTTAGTGATGGACAGGGAAGCCTGGCGTGCTGCAGTCCATGGGGTTGCCAAGAGTTGGACATGACTGCGTTGCTGAACTGAACTAATAGGTACCAGGCCTGATGTTAGTTTTTATATTCATCACTCACTAATCTAACCTTTTCAAATATCTTTCAAGACTTGATTTTTGCACAATAGTCCCTAAATACCTTAAAAAATGGTGTCTGGTGGTGAAAGTAATGTCTGATGCTGTAAATCTGAACATATGATAGGAACCTAGATGTTATATCCATGAATTAACATAAACTGGATGTGGTCAAGCAAGAGATGGCAAAAGTGAACACTGACATTTTAGGAATTAGTGAACTAGAATGGACAGAGATGGGCAAATTTTAATCCAGATAACCATTATATTTACTACTATGGGCAAGAATCACTTAGAAGAAATGGAGTAACCCTCATAATCAACAAAAGAGTCTGAAATGCAGTATTTTGGTGCAGTCTCAAAGACAACAGAATGATCTTATTTCGTTTCCAAGGCAAATCATTCAACATTATAGTAATTCAACTGTATGCTTCAACCACAGATGCTGAAGAGGCTGCAGCTGACAAGTTCTATGAAGATCTACAAGAGTTCCTGGAATTAACAGGAATCATACGGGATTGGAATGCAAAAGCAGGAAGTCAAAAGATACCTGGAGTAACAGGCAAGTTTGGCCTTGGAGTACAAAATGAAGCAGGAAAAGGCTAACAGAGTTTTTTCAAGAGAACTCACTGGCTATAGCAAACACCCACTTTCAACAGTTCTACCCATGGACTTCACCAGATGGTCAACACCAAAATCAGACTGACTGTATTCTTTGCAGCTGAATGAGGAGAAGCTGTATACCATCAGCAAAAACAAGACCTAGATCATGAGCTCCTTACTGCAAAATTCAGGCTTAAATTGAAGAAAGTAGGGAAAACCACTAGGCCATTCAGGTATGCCCTAAATAAAATTCCTTGCAATTATACAGTGGAGGTGACAAATAGATCCAAGGGATTAGAACTGGTAGACAGAATGCCTGAAAAGCTATGTACAGAGGTTCCTAACATTGTACAGGAGATGGTGACCAAAACCTTCCAAAATAAAAGAAATACAAGAAAGCAAAATGGTTGCTGAGGAGGCTTTAAAAACAGCTGAGGAAAGAAGAGAAGTGAAAGGCAAGGGAGAAAGCAAAAGACATATCCAACTGAATGCAGATTTTCAGGGAATAGCAAGGAGAGTTAAGAAAGCCTTCTTAAGTGAACAATGCAAAGAAATAGAGGAAAACAATAGAATGTGAAAAACTTGAGATCTCTTCAAGAAAATTGCAGATACCAAGGGAATGTTTCATGCAATGATGGGCACAATAAAGGACAGAAATGGCAAGAATCTAACAGAAGCAGAAGAGATGAAGAGGTGGCAAGAATACACAGGAAAACTACAAAAGAATGGTGTTAATGAACTGGATAGCCACGATGGTGTGGTCACCCACCTACAGTCACATCTTGGAGTGTGAAATCAAGTGAGCCTTAGAAGCATTACTATGAACAAAGCTAGTGGAGATGATGGAATTCCAACTGAGTTATTTCAAATCCTAAAAGATGAAGCTGTTAAATTGTTGCATTCAATATGTCAGCAAATTTGGAAAACTTAACAATAGCCACAGGACTGGAAAATGTCAGTTTTCATTCCAATTTCAAAGAAAGACAGTGCCAAAGAATGTTCTAACTGCCATATAATTGTGCTCATTTCACATGCTAGCAAGGTAATACTCAAAATTCTTTAAGATAGGCTTCAGTAGTAATGAACCGAGAACTTCCAAATGTTGAAGCTGGATTTAGAAAAGGCAAAGTAACCAGAGATCAAATTTTCAACATCCATTGGATTATAGAAAAAGCAAAAGAATTCCAGAAAAAAACAAAAACAAAAAAAAACTACTTCTGTTTCACTGACTATATGAAAGCCTTTGACTGCGTGGATCACAATAAAACTGTGGAAAATTCTTCAGGAGATGTGAAAACCAGATCAACTTACCTGCCTCGTGAGAAACGTGTATGCAGGTCAAGAAGCAACAGCTATAACTGAACATGGAATGACAGACTGATTCAAAATTGGGAAATAAGTATGTCAAGGCCATATATTCTTACCTTGCTTATTTAGCTTCTATGCAGACTACATATATGAAATACTGGGCTGGATGAATCACAAGCTGGAATCAAGATTGCTGGGAAAAATATCAACAACATCAGATGTGCAAATGATACCACTCTAATGGCAGAAAGAGAAGAGGTAATAAAGATCCTCTTGATGAAGGTGAAAGAGGAGAGTGAACAGCAGACTTAAAATTCAACATTCAAAAAACTAAGATCAGAGCAGCTGGTTCTATCACTTTATGGCAAAGTTTATGGGGAAAACAATGAAAGAGATAGGGAAACAGTAACAGACTTTTATTTTCTTGGACTCCAAAATCACTGCAGATGGTGACTGCAGCCATGTAATTAAATTGCGCTTGCTCCTTGGAAGAAAAGCTGTGACAAACCAAGACAGTCTATTAAAAAGCAGAGCTATCACTTTGCTGACAAAGGTTCATATAGTCAAAGGTATTGTTTTTCCAGTAGTCATGTACCGATGAGAGAGTTGGATCATAAAGAAGTCTGAGTGCCTAATAATAGATACTTTTGAATTGTGGTGCTGGAGAAAATTCCTTGAGAGTCCCTGGACAGCAAGTAGATCAAACCAGTCAATCTTAAAGGATATCAACACTGACTATCCATTGGAAGGACTGATGCTGAAGCTCCAATAGTTTGGCCACCTAATGCAAATAGCTGACTCATTGGATAAAAACCCTGATGCTGGGAAAGATTGAAGTCAGAAAAAATAAGGGGACAACATAGGTTGGATGTCTTCACCGACTCAATGGACATGAGTTTGAGGAAGCTCTGGGATATAGTGAAGGACAGGGAGGCCTGGTGTGCTGTATTTCATGGGGTCACAAAGAGCCATATATGATTTAGTGACTGAACAACAACAACATATCTAAAAGGTTATGTGCAAATGCACAATATATATTGTGCCCCCAAATCTTGTTCCTAGTTCATTGACTCACCACATAAGAACATTCACTCGTATATTACCTAGTTCTGGAAATTTAAATAGAAATACCTTTGCTGCATCAATAACACATAGTATTCTTTACTTAACAAGCTTTTCCTTATGCATTCTATGCCATTAGGTCAAACATTTGATGAACAATATATTCACTATTCTGGGTTTGATCTAGTTTGACTTTCTGTTACTAAAACTAAAATATCCAGTGATTCATGTAAGGATACATCCTTTCAGACTTCAAGATTTTTGTTTTTATTCTATTTAAACTTCAGTGAATGTTCTTTCTCTGTATATCAGTATTTCAACATCTATCATAATCAAACCCTTCAAAGTTTCAAAATTCCTTAAATTTAGGTATATTTGAGTGCAATATTCCTAAACTTTTGTTTTTGATAGTAAGTGTAACTGTGCTGCAATTGACAAAGGGCTTACCTGAACACTGAATGCCTACTAAAACTGAGAAATTCAGTGATTAGAAAATTCAGCAATTAGGTAATAATCCTGCAATGGAAATTAAAAGTAAATGTTATAAGGTTCTCAGGCTTTTTCTGAAAGGCAAAGAGAATTGTGATATTAAAACTTAGACTAGACTCTTCAATATATCATAGGTTGTAGGTGTGATTTATTTAAAAAATGAATTATGATAAAACAAAACACCAATGACAATAAAAATGGGGGATATTTCTTACTGTTTATTAAAAATATACCAATGTTCCTTACAATGAATGTGTTCTTAAAAGATGCATGACATTCTTATGTGTTTCTAAGTTATATATTTTCACTGATAAATTATTACTTTAGAGACATTTTGTCTAAAATAGGTCAATTCTTTAGGAAAAGCTTAAGTATTATTTTTATGAAATAAATATTATTTTTAATATGATATTTTTATAATGTGAATGATTAATTCTTAATCAGTCAATTATCAAAGCCAAAAATTTCAATGTATTAAGTATTCATATACTGGGAGACATTGTAAACTTGAGTCAAAATATTTTCTTCTCTGTAGTTGCATAATTTTTGTATCACAGAATCAGCATTAATATCTTTACAGCAGAATAGCCCACTTTGAGGGAATTAATTACATAACAAATAAAGAGAAATTCAGAACCTTAACCAGAGCTAGCGGCAGATAAAATATACTGAAAAACTTGACATAGTCATTTTGGAATCTGAGATTTAGTGATTTTCTTGCAATGGAAACTCAGTGCTATGCATCTTATTGTTAGTGAAGTGAAATGAGTATATGATGATTTTTACATTTGCATTTCACTCTCCTCAACTGTGAGTATATGGAAACTGAGGATATACCCTGCTTTACATTTTAGCTTACAAAGATTTTTTTTTCCTTTTTGTACTTTTTGAATGATTAAGAGGGTAGAGACATTAATATTATTACATAATACCAAAGCATTTACCTTATAGGCAAGCATAACTTGTTAGAGAAAATGAGTAATGATTATACTATTTAGGTTATGAATAAAGCTTAGCACAGTGGGTTCTATTATATTTCTTCTCCCTTAGCTGGTTATTTACCCATTTATAAATCTTTGATTAGATGGGCCCTCACTCTGGTTGAACCTGACTTAGAGTTTTGAGTTTCCTTTAATAACCACCCCAAGAGAGATCTTTTCAACTGCAAATGACTTCTAAACTCTAGTATTAGAACATACATATGTCTAGCATAGGAAGAATAAGTTTATATGTTTTTAGCTACATATTGTCACTTAACCATATTGATGGCATAAAAAGGAAGGGAAGCAATTCGAAGTTGGAGGATAAAATGGAGCAAGTGGTCATCACTATCTGTGTCTCTTTGTGTGTTACATGAGCAATACACTTAGGGAATATTTGCAAAGACCTTGTCTAATAGTGTTGCCCATTAAATATGTAGTCCTATTTTTTTTTTACATATTTAAATACAGCCAAATAAGGCAAGATATACTTTGAGAAGAGGACAAAGAGTCTGACTCCATTTATATTTATCTGCTGACAGCTTGCAAACCTTGCTCTCCCTCTTTCCTTTCTTCACCCCAACCTCAGCTACTAACCACCAGAAAAGCCAAACCAGTCTCCTTTCCCTTCACTGTCAAGCTATTTTTTTGGATCAATTTAGGGTGCTTGTCCTTATCACCCCAGAAAATCTCATTATGCAGATAAAAAACCTTTACATATTCTTCTGGGATGTATTTGTTTAGTGCTCTCAGTCTTTGCATGCTAAGTCAGTTCAGTCATGTCTGACTCTTTGTGACCCTATGGACTGCAGCCTGGCAGGCCCCTCTGTTCATGGGATTCTCCAGGCAAAAGTATTGAAGTGGTTGCCATGCCCTCCTCCAGGGGATCTGCCAGACCCTGGATTTAAATCCACTTCTCTTATGTCTCCTGCATTGGCAGGTGGGTTCTTTACTACTGGTACCACATACATCAGGACTGAATTCAAAGGTGGAGGGTGGGAAACTTGTTCTGCCTCTGTGGAGTAACCAAAATAAGCAGAAACTCTGATTTAAAAGAAAAAACATAATTCTTATCATTATAAACAAATACAGTACTGCAAGTAACTTACCGAGTTCTAATAATGATTTGATTTCTGTTTTCCAAAACCAAGAATACATAAGAAATACTTTTGAAAAATCTGATGGTGTTTACTAGATGGCAGAAGCCACCTTTTATTCCTAGGAATGGAACCAAAAGTTTCCAGTCCAGAGAGATTTTGATTAATGTACATGAAATTTGAGAAATGTGATTCATATGACTATTCTTCATATCATTGTTAATCATTCCTAATGGCAAATGATCTGGGCCTTTGAGAAGCTTAACTCTTTTCCACTTTGAAAGTATCTAACTTTCTCTCCATATCCCTGTCACTGTTACATAAATCACTCCTTAACATCACTGTCTAGATGTGGAAAAGTTATGCTTTCTTCTAAAGCAATGTGTAATGTGCAGATAAGTACTGTTTAGACACAGGTTTTAAAGTCCACAATAAAAAAGTATGCAATCATATAGTTGGAAAGCTACTTAAGAGAAAATTTTGTTTTTACTTTTTACTTCAGGCTTGAATATTTATTCTACAAGAGAGGGTTTAAGATATCAAAAGAAAAAAAAACTGTATCACGTTCCTCAATAGCTAGTTCTGATCATATATTCCAAGTTATGGATAAATCAAGTGCTCCAGTTTTGATTTAAATACAGTTCTTTACAATTTTCTTGTCAATTGTACAACTGTCTTTCTGTATAATTATTGAAGTTCTACATTACAATAATTAATTACACCTCCACCACTAAACTACACCAATGTCGGGGGACATTCAGCTTTAAGGGATCCAATATGTTACTCTTTTCTTTTGTGTGCCATTTCTCAAAGATTCTCTATTCCTTATCAGTTCCTGGAAAACAAGAGCGAGCAGAGCTGCATGCAGTTCTCAGTACTGAGATCATGAGAGAGGGCACCTGCTTGGGTTCCTTTCAGTGACTCCATTCAGTGACCTTACTTAAATGTAATCTATTCAGTTATGCCCCTCTTACTCAAGATATTAAATGTTTTCTGGCCATTTGAAGATTGTTATTTGCTTGGCTTTGTTTTTGCTCAATTTTTTTTACTGCCTAAAGCTGCCTTGTATAAAGATATATAAACATTAATTTCTGCAAATAAAACACCCTTGTTTCACTCGAGACTTGGGTGCCCTGCGTCCCTCTTCTCGTCAACTCCAGTCCCCAGGTACTGGTCTACAAAGACCGTGACACATCAACTTCTTTAACTTTTCTTCATAAAATCTATTTTTATAGCCCTTTGATTTGATTTGATTTATTTAATCTTCCCTGGACTTTCTCAGGTTTCACAGTATCTGTTGTGAAATGTGATTTTAAAAAAGATATGCAATTAAAAGAGTATGACTAAAACAATAAAAAATATAACATTCAGCAAGTTATATATACCTCTCCTTTCAACTAGATGTTGAAACTACATGTTTCAACTAAATGTTGTCTATACTGCTATTCCCCTAACCTCTTAATTTTACAGCACTGATATAATAGTATAAATGGAAAATTTCAGCTTACAGACGTATTCTTCTATTTTAATGGCAGTGGTTTTTGTCCATAAGTTCTAAAATATACAAAATTTCTTCAAAATTGGTAGAATCTTTAACCTAATTTATCAAATATCTTCCAGGATATTAACCAGATATTAAATCTGGGATACTGGGATACTAGGATACTAGGATTTTAACTAGGATATTAACCAGATATTAGATCAGATATTGACCAGAGTAAGGAGTCATTATATTTATTTTTGATCCTTTGCATGATTTACTGTAAACCCTTGGTTGATGTACCTAAACTCATGTATGTGAATTTATTAAGCTGCAAAAAATTCAACAGAGGAAAAATAACAACTTAAATGCCTATTGACTCACCTCTTCCAAAACTGGCTAATGATTTTATGTACATATGTTTAATTACAGAAATAAGGCTATCAGAAAGACAATGTATCACTTAAAGAACATTATAAAATAGTAAGTATTATAATGTAGTAAGTAAAGGAGAGAAAGACAATAAAAACTATATGAGTATTATGATTCTTCTTCCTAAGGAAAGTAAGTGGTATAGTCAATATTTTGTAAATAAAACGAAAGAAGGTAAGGCAAAATGATCTGGAGTAGTGCCCTAATTTAAAAGTAATAGAGAGGAGGCGGTCTTAAGATGGCAGAGGAATAGGACAGGGAGACCACTTTCTACCCCACAAATTCATCCAAAGAACATTGGAACACTGAGCAAATTACACAAAACAACTTCTGAATGCTGGCAGAGGACATCAGGCACCCAGAAAGGCAGCTCATTGTCTTCAAAAGGAGGTAGAACAAAATATAAAAGATAAAAAGAGAGACAAAAGAGGTAGTGATGGAGATCTGTCCCAGGAAGGGAGTCTTAAAAGAGGAGGTTTCCAAACACCAGGAAACACTCTTACTGGTGGGTCTCTGAGGAGTTTTGGAATCTCAGAGGGCAACATAACTGAGAGGAAAAATAAATAAATAAAACACACAGATTATGTGCCTAATGACAACTTCCAGTGCTCACAGCTGCCAGCAGCAGGCTGGGGCTGAACAGGGAGGTGCCAGCTGCATTGCTTAGGGTAAGGACCAGGCCTGAATGCCCTGAGGGCAATCTGAGGGAACTAACTTGAGATAGCAACCCAAACTGTGGTATAGCCAGAGAGAGAGGGGGAAAAAAAGAGAGAGAGAGAGAAAGAACCATCCTGGGAAAAGCCCTAACCTAAGGCACTGCCTGCCGGCTCACAGAACAAAGGACTGAGTGAATACCAGAGGAGAGCTAGCCGGCTGCAGACCGGCCCATCCCCCACCAGAGACAGGCAGGTGGGGGGCAGCCAGAGCCGGACAGGGGCAAACTCGGCCCCAGAGAGGCATCCTCTACCAAACTGCAAGCAGGCTCTGTTGCTAACCAAGACTTCCTGGGATTCTGGATGGTTGACATCTGCTGGGAGGGTCACAGCCAGAGATCAGCTCCCCAGAAGAGACACACGGCACACCTGAGAGGGGAGCATTCACAGCTACCCAGAAAACCGAGCAGATGGGACCAGGACCAGGGGGCAATAAGACGCACCCCCCACACACACCTGGGGGAGACTGTATTTGCCAAGCACTTGGTCGCCTGAGCTGCTCGGACCTGGTAAGGGCACAATACGCAGGCCCAACCAAGTCTGTGCCTTTGCGGAGTACCCAAGAACCTAAACATGAGCAGCTTAGACCTGGAAAGTACACGCAACCCAGGGCCCATTCCCTGCAGAGCAACCTGAAGCCTGAACAGTGTAGACTGGGAAAGCACACACACCATGAGCAGGGGCAAACCCGGTGTGACCCAGACACTGTGAGCACTCCCCACACACGCCAGTGATATTTGTTTGCAGTGTTCCTCCCTCCCCACAGCACAACTGAACAAGTGAGCCTAAAAAAGTGACCACTTTCTCCCCCTTGTGTCAGGGAAGAAATTAGACACAGAAGAGACCAGCAAAAAGAAGAAGCTAAAATAAACAGAGGGAACTGCTTTGGGAGTGACAGGTGCAACAGATTAAAACCCTGTAGCTAGCACTGACTACATTGGAAAGGGCCTATAGATCTTGAGAAATATAAGTCGGATCAAAGAAGTATCTGAAACTGAACTGATCCCACACTGCCCACAAGAGCTCCAGAGAAATTCCTAGATATATTTTTACTATTATCATTTTTTAATTTTTTTAAAAATAAAATCTTTTATTTTTAAGTCCTCTATTATTACTTTAATTTTCATTTTTGTAACCTACTATTTCCTTGCCAAAAAAAACACCCTATTTTAAAGCAAAATTCATATATATATTTTATGATTTTGTGACTTTTTTTTAATATTGTATTTTTGAGAATCTAACCTCTAGTCTAGATTTTTAATCTTTGCTTTTTGGTATTTGTTATCAAATTTTGTAGCTTTCAGAACCCAATCTTCACTACCCATTTTTACTCAGGAGTGTGATTACTGGCTTGATTACTCTCTCCCCGTTTGACTCTCCTTTTTCTCCACCAGGTTGCCTCTATCTCCTCCCTCCCCCTTTTCTTCTCTACCCAACTCTGTGAATCTCTTTGTGTGTTCCGGGCTGTGGAGAACACTTAGGGGACTGATTACTGGCTGGATCTCTCTCTCTCCTTTTGATTCCCCCTTTTCTCCTCCTGGCCACTTCTCTCTCCTTCCTCCCCCTTCTCTTCTCTGTGTAACTCTGTGAACATCTCTGAGGGGTCCAGACTGTAGACAGCACATAGGGAAGTGATTACTCACTAGTTTTCCCTCTCCCCTTTTGAATTCCCCTCTCCTCCTCCTGGTCACTTCTATATCCCTCCTCCTTCCTCTCTTCTCCATGGAACTCTGTGACCCTCTCCAAGTGTCCCCCACTGTGGAGAAACTTTTCATCATTAACCTAGATGTTTTATCATCAGTGCTATATAGATGGAGAAGTCTTGAGGCTACTGTAAGAATAAGATGGAATATAAGAGGCAAGAGGCTAAAGTCCAAAACCTGAGAACACCAGAGAACTCCTGACTCCAGGCAACATTTATCAATAAGAGCTCACCAAAAGCCTCCATACCTACACTGAAACCAAACACCACCCAAGAGCCAGCAAGTTCCAGAGCAAGACATACCAGGCAAATTCTCCAGCAACAAAGGAACACAGCCCTGAGCTTCAACATGCAGGCTGCCCAAAGTCACACTGTACCCACAGACATCTCAAAACTCACTACTGGACACTTCGTTGCAATCCAGAGAGAAGAAACCCAGCCCCACCCACCAGAACACCGACACAAGCTTCCCTAACCAGGAAACTGTGACAAGCTACGCGTTCAACCCCATTCACAGCAAGGAACCTCCACAATTAAGAGGAACCATAAACCACGAGAATAAGGAAAAGCCACCCCAAACACAGCAATCTAAACAAGATGAAAAGGCAGAGAAATACTCAGCAGGTAAAGGAACACCAAACCAAAGAAAAGAGGAGAAGATAGTGAGTCTACCTGAAAATGGATCCAGAATAATGATAGTAAAAAATCTTGAAAACAAAATGGAGTTATAGATAAATAGCCTGGAGACAAGGATTGAGAAGATGTAAGAAATTTTAACAAGAACCTAGAAGAAATAAAAAAAAAAGATACAATCAATAATGAATAATGCAATAAAATGAGATAAAAAACACTCTGGAGGGAAACAACACTAGAATAACAGAGGCAGAAGATAGGATAAGTGAGGTGGAAGAAAGAATGGTGGAAATAAATGAAGCAGAGAGGAAAAAGGAAAAAAAGAATGAAAAGAAATGAGGACAAACTCAGAGACATCTGGAACAATGTTAAACACTGCAAAGTTCGAATCATAGGAGTCTCAGAAGAAGAAGACAAAAAGAAAGACCATAAGAAAGTACTTGAGGAGAAAATAGTTAAAAACTTCCCTAAAATGGGGAATGAAACAGTCACCCAAGTCCAAGAAACACAGAGAGTCCCAAACAGGATAAACCCAAGGCAAAACACCCCAAGACACATATTAATCAAATTAACAAAGATCAAACACAAAGAACAAATATTAAAAGCAGCAAGGGAAAAACAAAAAATAACACACAAGGGAATACCCATAAGGATAACAGCTGATCTTTCAATAGAAACTCTTCAGACCAGAAGGTAATGGAAGGATATCCTTAAAGGGATGAAAGAGAAAAGCATACACCCCAGATTACTGTACCCAGAAAGGATCTCATTCAAATATGAAGGGGAAATCAAATCTTTATAGACAAGCAAGAGCTGAGAGAATTCAGCACCACCAAATCAACTCTCCAACAAATGCTGAAGGATCTTCTCTAGACAGGAAACACAGAAAGGGGGCATAAATTTGAACCCAAACCAACAAAGTAAATGGCAAGGGAACCATACTTTTCAATAATTACCTTAAATGTAAATGGGTTAAATGCCCCAACCAAAGACAAAGACTGGTTGAATGGATACAAAAACAAGACCCCTATATGTGTTGTCTACAAGAGACCCACCTCAAAACAAAGGACATATACAGACTGAAAGTGAAGGGCTGGAAAAAGATATTCCAGGCAAATAGAGACCAAAAGAAAGCAGGAGTAGCAATATTCATATCAGATGAAATAGACCTTAAAATAAAGGCTGTGAAAAGAGACAAAGGAGGACACTACCTCATGATCAAAGGATCAATCCAAGAAGAAAATATAATAATTATAAATATACATGCACCTAACATAGGAGCAGCACAATATGTAAGGCAAATGCTAACAAGCATGAAAGGGGAAATTAACAGTAACACAATAAGAGTGGGAGACTTTAATACCCCACTCACACCTATGGATAGATCAACTAAACAGAAAATTAGCAAGGAAACACAAACTTTAAATGCACAATGGATCAGTTAGACAACTGATGTCTATAGGACATGTCACCCCCAAACAATGAATTTTACCTTTTCCTCAAGTGCACATGGAACCTTCTCCAGGATAGATCACATCCTGGACCATAAATCTAGCCTTGGTAAATTAAAAAAAAAAAATTAAATCATTCCAAGCATCTCTTCTGATCATAATGCATTAAGATTAAACGTAAATTACAGGAGAAAAACTATTAAAAATTTGAATATATGGAGGCTGAACAACACACAGCTGAATAACCAACAAATTACAGAAGAAATAAAAATATGCACAGAAATGAAAGAAAATGAAAAGACAACAACCCAAAACCTATGGGACACTGTAAAAGCACTTCTAAGGGCAAGGTTCATAGAAATACAGGCTTACCTCAAACACAAGAAAAACGTCAAATATATAACCTAACTCTACACCTAAAGCAATTAGAAAATGAAGAAATGAAGAACCCCAGGGTGAGTAGAAGGAAAGAGATCTTAAAAATTAGGGCAGAAATAAATGTAAAAGAAAAAAAAAAAAGAGGCCAAAACAAAAATCAACAAAATTCAAAGCTGGTTCATTGAGAAGACAAATAAAATTGACAAACCATTAGCCAGACTCATCAAGAAACAAAGGGAGAAGAATCAAACCAACAAAATCAGAAATGAACATGGAGAAATCACAACAGAAAACAGAAATAATAAGGATCATAAGAGACTACTATCAGCAACTATATGCCAATAAAATTGACAACTTGGAAGAAATGGACAAATTCTTAGAGAGTACAACTTTCCAAAACTGAACCAGGAAGAAACAGAAAATCTTAACAGATCCATCACAAGCATGGAAATTGAAACTGTAATCAGAAATCTTCCAGCAAATAAAATCCCAGGGCCAGATGGCTTCACAGCTGACTTCTACAAAAAATTTAGAGAAGAGCTAGCACCTATCCTACTCAAAATCTTCCAGAAAATTGCAGAGGAAGGTAAACTTCCAAACTCATTCTATGAGGCCAAGATCACTCTAATACCAAAACCAGACAAAGATGCCACAAAAAAAGAAAACTACAGGCTAATATCACTGATGAACATACATGCAAAAATCCTTAACAAAATTTTAGCTAACAGAATCCAACACCATATTAAAAAGATCATACATCATGACCACGTGGGCTTTATCCCAGGAATGCAAGGATTCAATATTTGCAAAACAATAAATGTGATACACCACATTAACAAATTGAAAGATAAAAATGATATGATTATCTCAATAGATGCAAATAAAGCCTTTGATAAAATTCGACATCTATTTATGATAAAAAAAAAAAACTTCCAGAAAGCAGGAATATAAAGAACATACTTCAACATTATAAAAGTTATATATAACAAGCCCACAGCAAACATTATCCGCAGTGGCGAAAAACTGAAAGCATGTCCCTTAAGTCAGGAACAAGCCAAGGGTACCCACTCTCAGCAATACTATTCAACATAGTTTTGGAAGTTTTGGCCACAGAAATCAGAGCAGAAAGAGAAATAAAAGAGTCCAGATTGGAAAAGAAGAAGAAACACTCGCTGTTTGCAGATGACATGATCCTCTACTTAGAAAATCCTAAAGACCACCAGAAAATTACTAGAGCTAAACAAGAAATACAGTAAAGTTTCAGGATATAAAATTAACACACAGAAATCCCTTGCATTCCCATACACTAACAGTGAAAAAACAGAAAGAGAAATTAAAGATGAATTGCATTCATCTATGCAATGAAAAGAATAAAATACTTAGGAATATATCTACCTAAAGAAACAAAAGCTTTATAGAAAACTATAAAACACTGATGTAGGAAATCAAAGAGGACACAAATAGATGGCAAAATATACCATGTACATGCATTAGAATAATTAATAGAGTGAAAATGAGTATACTACCCAAAGCAATCTATAGATTCAACATAATCCCTATGAAGCTACCAATGGTATTTTTCAGAGAACTAGAACAAATAACTACATAATTTGTATGGAAATACCAAATAACCTCAAATAGCCAAAGCAATTTTGAGAAAGAAGAATGAAACTGGAGGAATCAACCTGCCTGACCTCAGGCTATATTACAAAGCTACAGTCCTCAAGAGAGTATGGTAATGGCACAAAGACAGATATATAGATCAAAAGAACAAAATAGAAAGCCCAGAGATAAATCCACGCACCTATGGACAACATATCTTTGACAAAGGAGGCAAGACTATACAGTGGAGAAAACACAATCTCTTTAACAAGTTGTACTGGGAAAACTGGTCAACCACTTGTAAAAGAATGGAACTAGAACACCTTCTAACACCATGCACAAAGTTAAACTCAAAATGGATTAAAGATCTAAATGTGAGACCAGAAACTGTAAAACTCCTAGAGGAAAACATAGGCAAAGTACTCACTGGCATAAATCACAGCAGGATCCTCTATGACCCACCTTACAGAGTAATGAAAATAAAAGCAAAAATAAATAAATGGGACCTAATGAAACTTAAAAGTTTTTGCATAATGAAGGAAATTATAAGCAAGATGAAAAGACAGCCTTCAGAATGGGAGAAAATAATAGCAAATGAAGAAACGGACAAAGGATTAATGTCAAAAATATACAAGCAACAATTGCAGAACAATTCCAGAAAAATAAACAACCCAATCAAAAAATGGGCCAAAGAACTAAACAGACATTTCTCCACAGAAGACACACGATGGCTAACAAACACATGAAAAGATGCTCAACATCACTCATTATCAGAGAAATGTCAATCAAAACCACAATGTGGTACCATCTCATGCCAGTTAGAATGGCTGCTATCCAAAATTCTACAAGCAATAAATGCTGGAGTGGGTGTGGAGAAAAGGGAACCCTCTTACACTGTTGGTGGGAATGCAAACTAGTACAGCCACTATGGAGAACAGTGTGGCGATTCCTTAAAAAACTAGAAAGAGAACTGCCATATGACCCAGCAACCCCACTTATGGGCATACACACTGAGGAAACCAGATCTGAAAGAGACACATGCACCCCAATGTTCATCACAGCACTGTTTATAATGGCCAGGACATGGAAACAACCTAGATGCCCATAAGCAGACGAATGGATAAGGAAGCTATGGTACATATACACAATGGAATATTACTCAGCCATTAAAAAGAATTCATTTGAATAAGTTCTAATGAGATGGATGAAACTGGAGCCCATTATAAAGAGTGAAGTAAGCCAGAAAGATAAAGACCAATACAGCATACTAACACATTTATACGGAATTTAAAAAGATGGTAACGATAACCCTATATGCCAGACAGAAAAAGAGACACAGATGTATAGAACAGACTTTTGGACTCTGTGGGAGAAGGCGAGGGTGGGATGTTCTGAGAGAATAGCATTGAAACAAGTACACTGTCAAGGGTGAAACAGATCACCAGCCCAGGTTGGATGCATGAGAAAAGTGCTCAGGGCTGGTGCACTGGGAAGACCCAGAGGGATGGGATGGGGAGGGGGGTGGGAGGGGGGTTCACGATGGGGAACACATGTAAATCCATGGCTGATTCATGTCAATGTATGGCAAAAACCACTACAATATTGTAAAGTAATTAGCCTCCAACTAATAAAAATAAATGAAAAAAGAATAAAATAAAATAAACCAGTATATTTTCCAACTAAAATGTAGACTCCTCTAGACTGTCTTTTTTTCCAAAGCCATTCCTTTCACTTCCCATGACCCAATTTAGTACAGGCCATTGCACAAAATCAAGTTCTAGACCAAAAATGTTGGTCTTCCTCAGTGAAAAAGAAGGTCAAGACCCTTCTAAACCAAGACACTGCAAAAAAAACAGGAATAAAAAGTTAATTTAGATACCAAAACAATGTAGATTTAAAATTATCATAACATTTTCACAAGTTTAATGAAATTCAACAGCCCATCAATATTAGACAAAATTTTTCTTTTCACTACAAACGGTAATGTTCATCTTTTATTTACTTACAATCATTTACATTTCTTATTTAGCCTTTTGTTTCTTACTGGTCTATAAATATCTTACTAATGATATATTAAGGGTATTAACCTTTTACCTGTCATATATATATAATATATATAAATACATTATATATAATATATATATATAAAATATTCCCTCTCCCATCTTGTCTTTTATTTTTATTTATGGCATTTTGTATGTACACAGTTTTAACTATTTAGTCACATATATTGACACTGTTTTCTGCTTTTAGCATCAAGTTTAGAAGTGTTTAATTTTTGTATTCAAATCTTTAGTATGTCCAGTTATTTTTGTATATTATATATGGTACTTTAGGTATATTTCTCTTTTCCAAATGTTTTGAAAGTTACCCCAAACTATCTATTGAATAAATACATATTTTCCCTATAATTTGAAATATTACCTTTATATTATATTAATTGCATTTTATATATTAGTCTGCTTCTTTATTTCTAACTTCTTTCATTTAATGTTCATTTATATATATATATATGTATGTATGTATTTTCCACTACAAGAGTATATTAATCATTATACACTTAGAATATATTTGGGGGTTTATTAACATAGATTCTCTCTTAATTAAACTTAGAATTCTTTTTCATGAATTTTTCTGATGCATTTTTGCTCCAGATAAACTATTAGAGTTAGGGCCAACTTCCAAACAAATCCAGTTAAACTTCTGATTGAAATAGCATTACACTTAAAATTAATTCAAGAGCTTTTTCATATTTATAATATTGAGTATCCTAACACAGGAACATGGCCATATAAAATTTATCCAAGAATTTTTTTTTTATTCCTCTCTGGAACGTTTTGCATTTCTCTCCAATAGTGTCATAGCTTTTATATTACGTTTCTTATGTATTTTATAGCTGCTGATATTTTGTGGAAAAAATAATTGTAACTGGCTACCATTTTATTAGTGTTATATAATGGATAGCATAAATGGTTTTAATTCCAGTGTTTTGGGGTTTCTTATTCTATGTGTAAGTAAATAGCCTAAAATCATAAAGTGCCACTGAAAATTTAAATAAGTATGACTTTAGTGAAAATAATGAGCTTACCTGGTGGTTCAGATGGTAAAGAATCTGCCTGGCAATGTGGGAGAGCCGGGTTTGATCCCTGGGTGGGGAAGATCTCCTGAAGAAGGGAATGGCTACCCACTCCAGTATTTTTGCCTGGATAATTCCATGCACAGAGGAGCCTGGCAGGCTCCAGTCTATGAGGTTGCAAAGAGTCAAACACGGCTGAGCAACTAACGTGTGTGTGTGTGTGTGTGTGTGCATACGCGCACTAAGTTGCTTCAGTCATGACTGACTCTTTGCAACCCTATGGGAATGTAGCCAACCAGGATCTTCTGTCTGGGGGATTCTCCAGGCGAGAATAATGGAGTGAGTTGCTGTGACCCCCTCCAGGGTATATTTCTGACCCATAGATTGAACCCACATCTCTTTATGTCTCCTGCACTGGCAAGCAGGTTCTTTACCACCAGTGCAACCTGGGAAGCTGAGCAACTAATGCACAACTGGAAATAACAGTTATTGGACATAAATCAATGTGTGTTGATTTATGTGTGTGCCAAGTAAGCAAAATTAAGAATGTGATTAAGAGTAGAATTAGGCTTTTTTTCATACCTTCAAAACATCTCAATATAATAAAAAAGAAAAATTTGTCTCAGAGTCCTTATATGCATTGAGTTCCTCCCTGATGTGTATATTGTTTTTTCTTAAAAGCCCAAAGTTAATTTATTTATATTAGATATTTTCCTTAAAAATTCACTTTATATTATTATACTTATTATAATTATCTTACTTCAGTATAATGTTGTTGAGTTGAATTTTTAGAAACTCATTTCTCCAGAGTCCAGCTTGTAACAGTTACACTAATTATCAGGTTACTATTGCTTTACCCTGGTCAATTTCATAATATCCTACAATTGAAGAGGGTTCTACTAATATGAACAAGTTCTCTGGCAGGTTTCACTTGAATAGTCACTCTAAGTTATTTTTATTTACATAATTTGTGCTCAAAGTACAGGCTTCTTCATGCAACCAAATCAAGCTCTACATTTTTCCTATGGTCAGCTCCCTCTTAAGGGCATATTACTAGAGAGAACACTTTGTCTTAGAATTCTAAAGCAATGGTATCCCTTGTGTAGTAGGTCACTCTTTCCTTCTGTAAATTCATACTGACATAAATATGTGGGGAAGGTGGAGCTTCTAAGAATGCAATAATTTTGTAAAATTATGCCTTGAATTGTGGTCATTACCATTTCCCTATATTCTGGAAGGAACTTTTTTTGAGATAAACCCTCTCTAGCATATTAGCACTGCACAATTTTTAAGCTAGAAAGGACTTTTACAGATCATTTAGCTCAATTCTTTGCTTTACTTATAAAGAAATAAAGCTGGAAGTAGTCAACTATCACCATTGCTAATTGGTGATAGAACTTGACTGAAAATTCAGATTTCCTATTATACCAGCTGCCTATCTTTGCCCACAAATCCCTGGTCGGGTGGCTTAGGACTCTCCTACCTTAAGAGTCTATACTGGTTTCAAACTAACGATGAATGTTCTAATTGTTTACTAAAATGTCACTTTTGAAATGCAGATCTTGTTCACTGAGGTCAGATTGCTTAAAATGATCATAACAGTGAAAATCTGTTCAATTGTTAAGACTCATCAGAAGGTGGGTTTCTTAAAAAAATGATCTCATCCCAATGTTAAAAATAAGACATCATCCCCTACTTGATGGGGATAACTTAATTAGCACTCACATTATTTAACCCATCTTTCTTTTCAAACCTAATTTACTGGCCTGCATGCTGCTGCTGCTGCTAAGTCACTTCAGTCGTGTCTGACTCAGTGCAACCCCATAGATGGCAGCCCACCAGGCTCCGCCGTCCCTGGGATTCTCCAGGAAAGAACACTGTAGTGGGTTGCCATTTCCTTCTCCAATGGTACTGGAGTGGGTTGCCATTGCCTTCTCCAACTGGCCTGCATAATTTGCCTAAATTCATAATCTAATTAGCCAGCACACGTAAACCAGTAAGATCAAGCCATTTATCTGAAGCTATTACTGTAGATGATTAAGCCCAGGCAAAAGACACAGTAGCCTGCATAGTTGTAGTTGATAGTGACTGCTCACACAATTTTAAAGTCCTCTACTTTAATTCCAGTAAAATTACATTATGAAACTGATCTTTCAAAAAATGACTGACAAAAAGGCAAATATATGCACTTGACTAGTTTGAGTCATGTCAAGCTCTTAGACCCTAGGTGTGTGTACTCCACTGAATTACCATTGCAAACAGGCAATTTTGATGTGGCATTCACATATATCAATAAATAGTTGCTCATTTGGGCATTTAAAAACTTTTATCATATCTCTGAGATAGAGTCAAATGTCAATGTTATGCTTTAGCTCCCCAAAATATAAGCAACAGTTGAGAAAAACATATTTGTAGGAAGCAGAAGGGAACAAAGCCAACAAACAGAAATTTACAATTGAGCCAATTTGGGGATTTTGCCTTCATGAAAAAAATTTATAATAGCCTACAAAGAAAAGGACAAGCAAATTAACTAAACAATCCACCAAGTTGAATGTGCTCATAATGATTATGTTGCTATCTCTGTTAGACTAGGCAATGATAAAGTTTCAACTTCATTTAAAATTATAGAATTAACAAATGATAAAGGACCTTCTCTAGACAGGAAACACACAAAGAAAGGATTATAAACAATAAAGTAAATTATAATAGGATCATACTTATCAATAATTATCTTAAACACAAATGGGTTAAATGTTGCAACCAAAAGACAAAGACTGGCTGAATGGATACAAAAACAAGATCCCTATATATGCTGTCTACAAGAGACCCACCTCAAACCTAGGGACACATGTAGACTGAAAGTGAGAGGTTGGAAAAAGATATTTCATGCAAATGGGGACCAAAAGAAAGCAGGAGTAGCAATACTCATATCAGATACAATAGGCTTTAAACTAAAGACCATTATAAGAGACAAAGAAATACACTACATAATGATCAAGGGATCAGTCCAAGAAGAAGACATAACAATTGTAAATATAAATGCATCCAACATAGGAGCAACTCAATACATAAGGAAAATGCTAACAACTATTAAATGGGAAATCAATAATAACACAATAATAGTGGGAGATTTTAATACCACACTCACACCAATGGACAGATCATCCAGACAAAAAATTTACAAGGAAACACAAGCTTTAAACAATACACTGTAACAGTTGGACTTAATTGACATCTACAGTTCATTTCACCAAAAAACAATGGATTTCACCTTCTTCTCAAGTGCATATTGATCATTCTTCAAGATAGATCACATCCTGGGTTACAAATCAAGCCTTGGTAAATTAAAAAAAAATTGAAATCATTTCAAGCATCTTTTTTTTTTTTTTTTTAAATAACAATTCTGTTAGATCAACTACAGGAAAACTTTAAAAAACACAAACACATAGAGGCTGAACAACACACTTCTGAATAACCAGCACATCACTGAAAAATCAAAAAGAAAATTAAAATATGCATAGAAACAAATGATAATGAAAACATGACAACTTAAAACTTATGGGATTCAGTAAAAGCATTACTAAGAGGGATGTTCATAGCAATACAAGCCTACCTCAAGAAACAAGAGAAACATCAAATAAACAATCTAACCTTACATACCTAAAGCAACTAGAAAAAGAACCAAAACCCACCAAAGTTAGAAGGAGAGAAATCATAAAAAAAAGAGTAGACATAAGTAAAAAATAAAGAAGAATACTATAGCAAAGATTAATAAAACTAAAAGCTGCTTCTTTGAGAAGATAAACAAAATAGACACACCATTAGCCAGATTCATCAAGAAAAAAAGGGAGAAGAATTAAATCAATAAAATTAGAAATAAAAATGGATAAATTACAACATACAACACAGAAATATAAAAGATCATAAGAGACTACTATAAGCAACTGTATACCAATAAAATGGACAACTTGGAAGAAATGGACACATTCTTAGAAATATATAACCTTCCAAAACTGAACCAGGAAGAAATAGAAAATATGAATAGACCAGTCACAAGCATGGAGACAGAAACTTTAGTAAAAAAAACTCAGAATGGCCATCATCAAAAATCTACAAACAATAAATGCTGGAGAGGGTGAAAAGGGAACTCTCTTACACAGTTGGTGGGAATAAAAACTGGCACAGCCACTGTGGAGAACAGTGTGGAGATTCCTTAAAAAACTAGAAAAAAAAAAAAAAAAAGGAACTAGAAATAGAACCGCCATATGACCCAGCAATTGCACCTATCAGCATGTACACCGAAGAAAGCAGAATTGAAAAAAAAACACATGTACCCCAATGTTCATTGCAGCACCATTTACAATAGCTAGAACATGGAAGCAACCTAGATGTCCATTGGCAGACGAATGGATAAGGAAGTTGTGGTACATATACACAATGTACACAATATATACACATACATATACACAATACATACATACATATACACAATATCCACAATACAATGGAATATTACATATACACATACATACATATACACAATATACACAATACAATGGAATATTACTCAGCTATTACAAAGAATGCATTTGAGTCAGTTCTAATGAGGTGGATGAAACTGGAGCCTATTTTGCAGAGTGAAGTAAGTCAGAAAGAGAAACACCAATACTGTATATTAACACATACCTGTGGAATCTAGAGGGCTTCCCTGGTGGCTCAGACAGTAAAGAATCTGCAGTATGAGACATTGGGGTTCGATCTCTGGGTCAGGAAGATTCCCTGGAGAAGGAAATGGCAACCCACTCCAGTATTCTTGCTTGGAAAATCCCATGGATGGACAAACCTTGCAGGCTACAGTCCATGGGGTAGCAAAGAGTCGGACACAACTGAGGACTTCGCTTCACTATGGAATCTAGAAGGCTGGCACCAATGATCCTATGTACAGGGAGGAGACACAGACGTAAAGAACAAACTTCTGGACTCAGCAGGAGAAGGAGAGGGTGGGATGATTTGAGAGAACAGCACTGAAACATGTACATTACCATATGTAGAATGGATGACCAGTGCGAGTTTGATGCATGCAGCAGGGCACCCAGGACTGGTGCTCTGTGACAACCTGGAGGGACGGGAAGGGGAGGTAGGTGGGAGGGCAGTTCAGGATGGGGGGACACATCCTATGGCCAATTCATGTTGATGTGTGGTAAAAACCATCACAGTATTGTAAAACAATTATCCTCCAATTAAAATAAATAAATTTTAAAAATAAAATTATAAAAGTAATATACAGCATAGTAAGACAACTTAAAAGAGTACAGAAAAGTTTTTTACTTAACTCAAGAATTACCATTAAATATATCAATTTTTTTATAGCTATAGAGTTGCTAATATATGGATTTTCTTTAACCTTAATGTGATGAATTGGATTAATAGGTTTGACTCTATTAAATTTCTGAATTTCTGGAGTAACTCTATTTTGGCATGTTGTGTTGTTCTTTTAGAACCAAGAACTTTTAGGTGCCAAATCTATTGGCACCATATACTTCTGAAATTTATTAGCTACTGTATATTTCAAATTTTTGTATTTATATCTGTAATTGACCATACTATTAATTTATTTTTTGCTTTGTTTTTGGTAGCACGTTTACATTGATTCAAAAAAGTTAATACAGTATTAGAATGATCTATTACATTAAAATGTGAGGAAAATATGGTTCACAAACACTTTTGTGCCAGCTTCATTTTTAGGAGGTATTTCTGATAACTTTGTCCATTTCTTCAATGGTCATTGGTGTGTTAATATTTCCTGATTTTTCTTGTGTGAACTTTGATCTTTTATATTTTTCACAAAAGATTTTCATTTCATTGTATTTGCGATTTTTATTAATAATAAGAATACTAAATATATCAGCAATTATACCTGAAAATCTCCTGCCACATAACCATCACCAAGAGCTTCATTGCACATAAATAAACACAATAAATGATTTCTATCATTAGTTCTTTTTGAAGTTGTCTTCAGACTCTAATATGTTGTGCCTCTAATCCAAATACTTCAGCTTCACACACAATCTATGATGTTTAATTTTGCTATAAAAGATAAGAAACATAGAACACTTTCATTATTTTGCTGTCTTCATTCCTTCCCCTAATTTTTGTTAGCAGTTGCTTTTCTTCCTAAACATATTACTTTTAGATGGTCATCTATTATTTTCTACTTGATAGTTTTGTAAAATTTTGATGTGCTTGGAATATACATTGAACCAATTTTTTTAAGTAAATAATAAAAAATGATTCATCACTAATTTTAAAATAAAAATGAAACTATAGTTTAAAATTCATAATAAAAATAATAATTTTATTGATTTATCCAAATTAGTAAGAAGGTAGATTTAACTTGCAACACTTCACCAAAAAATTATATATGGCTTAATAACTCAAAGACCAAGCCACATGCTAAGTTACACATATAGTTTACCGAACAAATTGAAAACTTTGTTTCTGTAGATGAAGTTATATTTGCCTGTATTTGAAAAGCTGAATGGGATACTTAGCTATACAGCTCTTAATATTGCTTAAATTTTGGGTGGATAAATCTAAAAATTTATAATTGAGATTAAAGTTTTACTATTATTAAAGAACTAAAAGAAAATACAAGGTTTTAAGGAAATGGAGGTGATTTTCTGTTTTATTATATCTGCTTCCATTTTTTCCAGATATTTCTGCATGCCCATGTTAATGCCAATTTCTTTTTTTCATTTTGGGAAGGAGATAAAATTTAATTATATAAATAAATTATCAACAATTAAAACTATTCATAAAGTTTCCATTAATTCTGAACACTCTCATATTCATTGTCTCATTTGATCATCCAAAAATCCTATAAATTAGGTACAAACATACCTCATTTTATTGTGTATCACAGATAATTCCTGTTTTTACAAACTGAAGTTTTGTGGCAACCCTGTATCAAGCAAGTCTATTGACCATTTTTCCAACAGCATTAGCTCACTTCTTATCTTTGTGTCACTTTTTGATAATTCTTGCAATATTTCAAACTTTAAAATTATTGTCATATTTGTTATGGTGATCTATATGATCTTTGATGTTACTACTGCAAAAAGATACTATTGCAAACTCACTGATGGTTAGCATTTTTAGCAATATTTTAAATTAAGGTATGTATATTGTCTTTTTTTTTTTTTTTTTTACATAATACTATTGTATTCTTAGGGGCAGCAGCCTGGTAGGCTGCAGTCCACGGGGTCGCTAAGAGTCGGACACGACTGAGCGACTTCACTTTCACTTTTCACTTTCATGCATTGGAGAAGGAAATGGCAAACCACTCTAGTGTTCTTGCCTGGAGAATCCCAGGGACGGGGTAGCCTGGTGGGCTGCCATCTATGAGGTCTCACAGAGTCGGACACGAGACGACTGGAGTGGCTCAGCAGCAGCAGCAGCATTGTATACTTAATGGACCACAGTATAGCATAAACGTAACTTTTATATACACTGGGAAACCAAAAAATCATGTGATTTGCTTTATTGCAATATTCACTCTATTGCCGTGGTCTCACAATATCTCCAAAGTATGCCTGTATAATAGATGTAAAGATTCCTATCTTATAGATGAGAACATAATTTCAGAATTATATAGTGACTTGTCCAAGATCACAGCTAGTGGCATAACAGAGAGAGCTGTCTCCTGGATCAATATTTCTTGATCTCTAGCCTAGTCATCTTTCCATCTTAACAGAGTATAGGAGACAGTATTCATAACCCACCTAGTATTACGCTTGGCATAGTGTTGGTACTCAATCAACAATGGCAATTATTGCTATTATTCAAAACTATAGTTAACAAATTGTGAATAATATGATAAATTGAAGTCAAAACAGAAATATATCAAGATGGAAAGCTCAAAGATAGAATCAATATTTTAAATGATTACTATGTCTTTAAGCAACATACATGCCTAGATTTCACTATACCATTACTCTGATATTTACAGAGCCCTCAGACTAATATATCTCACTTGGTAAAGAATCCACCTGCAATGCAGGAGACCCTGGTTCGATTCCTGGGTCGGGAAGATCCCCTGGAGAAGGGATAGGCTACCCACTCCAGTATTCCTGAGCTTCTCTTGTGGCTCAACTGGTAAAGAATCCGCCTGCAATGCAGGAGACCTGGATCCAATCCCTGAGTTTGGAAGATACCCTGGAGAAGCGAAAGGCTACCCATTCCATTATTCTGGCCTGGAGAATCCATGGACTGTATAGTTCATGGGGTCACAAAGAGTTGGACGTGACTGAGTGACAAAGTCGCCTCCGATTAAGTTGCAGCTTCTTATTCCTCCCCAAATGCTTAAATCTTATTCTTCCCATTTTTTGCCATGGAACTCTTTAATATCTGCTGAAGTTTGTGAATTCATTCTCAGAATAATAGTTTAAATGCATAAAATAAAATATATATGATTCCCAAGGGAAACAATTATGTTGAAAAACAGTTCACAAAGTATTGAAAAATACAATGAAGTAACAAGAGGGAAGCGTGTCTAATAATTACTATAACTTTGAAATAGTTTTGAGTATAATAAGTTATTTGCAATAATTATAATATGATATGAACATATTTGTACCTTTAATTGTTTATAAATTATATGTATTGCTAATAATATTATGGTTTATTGCTTCATTCATTCACAATTAAAAGGAATGTTAAATTTCAGGTAGATTTTAGTGAATATAAAATGTATTTTTTAAACTGTCCAAGATCATAGAGTCCCTTGAATTCTATCCATGATAGGCTCTTTAAGGCTTTCTGGACACCAGTTTGAGAACCCTTGTTATAAAACAAAGCTTGCCAGTCATCCACTGACACAGCACTCCAAGTAAACATTCCTATTTATTCAGTCATAAATAGACAATGACAATTCTTAAATTTTTAAAAATATTTTTGAAAGAACACATACTTATCAAAGCAAATAGAATGGAAGAGAAAAACCAAGAAAACCTGACCCCAGAGAAAAGGGAGGTAATTTAGGGAGCATAAAAGAACATGGCCCACTGGAGACGGGAATGGCAAATCACTTCAGTATTCTTGCCTTGAAAACTCCATGAACACTATGAAAAGGCAAAAAGATAGGGCACTGAAAGATGAACTCTACAGGTCAGTAGGTGCCCAATATGCTACTGCAGAAGAGTGGAAAAATAACTTCAGAAAGAATGAATAGATGGAGTCAAAGAAAAAACAACACCCAGTTGTGGATATCACTGGTGACGGAAGTACAGTCTGATGCTGTTAAGAACAATATTGCATAGGAACCTGGAATGTGAGGTCCATGAATCAAGGCAAATTGGAAGTGGTCAAACAGGAGATGGCAAGAGGGAACATCAACATTTTAGGAATCAGTGAACTAAAATGGACTGGGATGGGTGAATTTAACCCAGATGACCATTATATCTACTACTGTGGGCAAGAATCCCTTAGAAGAAATGGAGTAGTCCTCACAGTCAACAAAATAGTCTGAAATGCACTACTTGGATGCAATCTCAAAAATGACAGAAGGATCTCTGTTTGTTTCCAAGGCAAGCCATTCAATATCACAGTAATCCAAGTCTATGCCCTGACCAATAATGATGAAGAAACTGAAGTTGAATGGTTCTCTGAAGACCTACAAGACCTTTTAGAATTAACACCCCAAAAAGATATCCTTTTCATTATAGGGGACTCGAATGCAAAAGTAGGAAGTCAAGAAATACATGGAGTAACAGGCAAATTTGACCTTGGAGTACAGAACAAAGCAGAGCAAAAGCTAATAGAGTTTTGCCAAGAAAATGCACTGGTCATAGCAAACACCCACTTCCAACAACACAAGAGAAGACTCTACACATGGACATCACCAGATGGTCAATACTGAAATCAGACTGATTATATTCTTTGAAGTCAACAATGGAGAAGCTCTATACAGTCAGTAAAAACAAGGCAAGGAGCTAACTGTGGCTCAGATCATAAACTCCTTATTGCCAAATTCAGACTTAAATTGAAGAAAGTAGGGAAAACCACTAGACCACTCAGGTAAGACCTAAATCAAATCCCTTATGACTATACAGTGGAAGTGACAAATAGATTTGGGAGATTAGATCTGATAGACAGAGTGTTTATCTATTGTGTTCTATCTATTGGAGAAGGAAATGGCAACCCACTTCAGTATTCTTGCCTGGAGCATTCCCATGGACAAAGGAGCCTGGCGGGCTACAATCCATGGGGTCTCAAGAGTCAGACATGACTTAGCGACTAAACAACTACCACAACCAGACAGAGTGTCTGAAGAACTATGGACAGAGATTCATGGTATTATACAGGAGGCAGTGATCAAGAAAATCCCCCAGAAAAAGAAATTAAATAAGGCAAAATGTTTATCTGAGGAGGCCTTATGAACAGCTATGAAAGGAAGAGAAGTGAAAGGCAAAGGAGAAAAGGAAAGATATACCCATTTGAATGCAGAGTTTCAAAGAATAGCAAGGAGAGATAAGAAAGATTTCCTCAGTGATCAAGCAATGAAATAGAGGAAACCAAAAGGATGGGAAAGACTAGAGATCACATCAAGAAAATTAGAGATATCAAGGAATTTTTCATGCAAACATGGACACAATAAAGGATAGAAATGATACGGACCTAACAGAAGCAGAAGATATTAAGAAGAGGTGACCAGAATACACAGAAAAACTATTCATAAAAGATCTTCACGACCCAAATAATCACAGTGGTGTGATCACTCACCTAGAACCAGACATCCTGAAATGCCAAGTCAAATGGGCCTTAGGAAGCATCACTATGGACAAAGCTAGTGGCAGTGATGGAATTCCAGTTGAGCTATTTCAAATCCTGAAAGATGATGCTGTGAAAGTGCTGCACTCAATATGCCAGCAAATCTGGAAAACTCAGCAGTGGCCACAAGACTGGAAAAGGTCAGTTTTCATTTCAATCCCAAAGAAAGGCAATGTCAAAGAATGCTAAAACTACTCCACAATTGCACTCATCTCACACACTAGCAAAGCAATGCTCAAAATTCTCCAAGCCAGGCTTCAATAGTACATGAATGGTGAACTTCCAGATGTTCAAGCTGGATTTAGAAAATGAAGAGGAACCAGAGATCAAATTGCCAATGTCTCTTGGATCATCAAAAAAGCGAGAGAGTTCCAGAAAAACATCTACCTCTGCTTTATTGACTACGCCAAACCTTTGACTGTGTGAATCACAACAAACTGTGAAAAATTCTTAAAGAGATGGGAATACCTGACCTGCCTCCTGAGAAATCTGTATCCATGTCAAAAAGCAACAGTTATAACTGGACCTGGAACAACAGACTGATTCCAAATCAGGAAAGGAGTATGTAAAGGCTGTATATTGTCACCCTGCTTATTTAACTTATATGCAGAGTACATCATTCAAAATGCTGGGCTGGATGAAGCATAAGCTGGAATGAGATTGTCGGGAGAAACATCAATAACCTCAGATATGCAGAGGACACCACCCTTATGGCAGAAAGTGAAGAAGAACTAAACAGCCACTTGATGAAAGTGAAAGAGGAGAGTGGAAAACTTGGTTTAAAGCTCAACATCCAGAAAACTAAGATCATGGCATCTGGTCCCATTGAAAGTGAAAGTGAAGTCACTCAGTCGTATCCGATTCTTTGCGACCCCCTGAATTGTAGCCAACCATGCTCCTCCGTACATGGGATGAAGAGTAATGGAGTGGGCTGCCATTTCCTTCTCCAGGGGATCTTCCTGACCCAGGGATTGAACCCATGTCTCCTGCATTGTAAGCAGATGCTTTACCGTCTGAGCCACCAGGGAAGTCCAATCTGGTCCCATTACTTCTTGGCAAATAGATGGGGAAACAGTGACAGACTTTATTTTGGGGGGCTCCAAAATCACTTCAGATGGTGACTGCATCCGTGAAATTAAAAAATGCTTGCTTCTTGGAAGAAAATTTATTATCAACCTAGACAGCTTATTAAAAAGTAGAGACTTTACTTCGCTGACAACAGTCCTTCTAGTCAAAGCTATGGCTTTTCCAGTAGTCATGTATTGATATGAGAGTTGGACTATAAAGAAAGCTGAGCACAGACGAATTGATGCTTTTGAACTGGAATGCTGGAGAAGACTGTTGAGAGTCCCTTGGACAGGAAGGAGATCCAACCAGTCCATCCTAAAGGAAATCAGTCCTGAATTGGAAGGACTGATGCTGAAGCTAAAACTCCAAAACTTTGGCCACCAGATACAAATAACTGACTTATTGGAAAAGACCCTGATGCTGGGAAAGATTGAAGGCAGGAGGAGAAGGGGACGACAGAAGATGAGATGGTTGAATGACATCACTGACTCAATGGACAAGAGTTGGAGGAAACTTGGCGTTGGTGATGGACAGGGAGGCGAGGCATGCTGCAGTCCATGGCGTCGCAAAGAGTCAGACACGACTGAGCAACTTAAGTGAACTGAAAAAAAATATACAAAAAAGACTTTTAAGCTATTCTCAGAGAAATCTAAGAAGATTGCACTTATAAAACAAGCACAGTCTACTATGAAAAAGAAACAAGGGTCTCTGAACTACCTCATGGAAGTAGAAAAAGTAGGATTAGTGAACAATTGAAAGAAACATCTCAGAGTTCAGGAAAACTATTGATCTATATTTTATTTATGATCTTGACTTAAAGTGATGCAACTATACTTCCTTTCTTCTAGTTTCTCTGTTCCATCAGATTAATCATGAAAGATGTTCTAGATTTTGGGAGGCAGGTTTACAGCTGTCTTCTGTACTCCTGTTCCAGCACAGTAAACATTCCAGAGAGGGGTTAGAAAGCCTCTTTTAGACCTCCAGTATTAAATACTCCAGCACAGTTTAGTAGTGGGAATAAAGAAATGAAGTTGAAGATATATCAGGGACATGGCCATTATTAATGAAGTAGTGTTTTTACCCTTACTTAGGTTTTCTTTCCTGTACATATAGCTCCTTTACTCCAGTGGATCTCAGCGGAGGGCAATTTTTCACCTCAGGGGACATTTGACAACATTTGTACACAATTTTGGCCATCAGAGCTTAGGGATGTCATTTAGGTAGAGGCTAAGGATGCTGCTAAAATATTTTACAATGCACAATACAGCCCCCACAACAAATAATTATATGGCCTAAAATGTCAACAGTGCTGAGGTTGAGAAACTTCTCTTTAGTTAAGGACTGTAAGGGGGAGAACAGAGTGGTATCAATAGAATTGCCCAAACACACTAAAACACCTAATAACAACCATTTTCCATTTTATAATGAGCTTAAAATGAACACATCTATCTGTTCACTATTCTATGAGAGTCCAGTTAACTCTTTTTAATATTGTAGACGGTATTCATGATAACTTCTATGAAAGAAAAATATCATGGATGTTTCTCTACCAAATTTGCACACAGTATCTAAGCAATTGGCGGATTTAATTTTTCATTATTTGAGTTGATTGTTTTGTATTGACATTTTACAGAGACAGGGATAAACTGAGAATATGGCAAAAGACCTCAGAGATAAAACTGAAATACTAACCTTAATTTTTACTGTTGGCATACAGGGACTTCTTTTGAAATATTAAAGGAAATATATGCAAAACAGAAAAAGAGACACAGAAATACAGAACAGACTTTTGAACTTTGTGGGAGAATGTGAGGGTGGGATATTTCAAAAGAACAGCATGTATACTATCTATGGTGAAACAGATCACCAGCCCAGGTGGGATGCATGAGACAAGTGCTCCAGCCTGGTGCACTGGGAAGACCCAGAGGAATCGGGTGGAGAGGGAGGTGGGAGGGGGGATCGGGATTGGGAATACATGTAAATCCATGGCTGATTCATATCAATGTATGACAAAACCCACTGGAAAAAAAAATAAATAAAATAAAAAAAAATATTAAGTAAAACACATTTACTGAAACAAAAAAAAAAATATTAAAAAGTCACATTTAGAGATTTAAGCCATTTATTTTATCAAAACATTTATTAGTATTTTAAAGAAATTTTCCTGGAAGGCAGAGAGATTTAATCTGCAATTTAAATGTAAGTAATATCTATTAAAAGCTTTAGTCAAAACATGATTTACTTAAATTATTTTAGGAGTTAAATTTAACATTTCTCTTTAGTTTTCAAAATTAAAACATCACCACATATCAGGAAAATAGAAATCAAGACCACAATGAGGTATTGCTTCACACCTGTCAGAATGACTATCATCTTGAAGGGAGAGGGTGGGACGAATTGAGAGAGTAGCATGGAAACATATACATTACCATATGTAAAATAGATAGCCAGTAGGAATTTGCTGTGTGACACAGGGGGCTCAATCCAGTGCTCTGTGACAACCTAGAGGAATGGGATGGGGCGGGAGATGGAAGGGAGGTTCAAAGGGGAGGGGACATATGTATACCTGTTGCTGATTCATGTTGATGTATGGCAGAAGCCAGTACAATATTGTAAAGTGAATATCTTTCAATAAAACTTTTTTTAAAAAGAAAGCCACAGAAAACAAATGTTGGCGAGAATGTGGAGAAAAGGATATCTTTGTACACTGTAGAAGTGTAAATTGGTGTAGCCACTATGGATAACAGTATGGAGGCTTCTCAAGAAACTAAAAATAGGACTACCATATGACTCAACAATTCCACTCCTTGGCATATACCCCCCCAAAACCAAAAACACATATTCAAAAAGATACTTGCACTCCAATCTTCATAGTGGCTTTACTTGCAAGTGCTAAGATATGGAAGCCATCTACTCAGCCATAAAAAAAAAAAAAAAAAAAGGAAATTTTGCTATTCGTAGCAACATGGATGGGCTTGGAAGGTATCATACTAAACGAAATGTCAGAGAAAGATAAATACTGTATGATATCACTTGTATGTGAAATCTAAAAAGTACAACAAATTGGTGAATATAACAAGTTTTCTTTTAAAAGAGTCAGACTCACAGATATAAAGGACAAACTAGTGATGACTAGTGGGGAGAGGGAAGGAGGGGTCAATATAGGAGTAGAGGATTAAGAGATAAAAACTATTAGGTGTAAAATAAGCTATAAGTATATATTATACAACAAGAGGCATATAGTTAGTATTTTATAATAACTACAAATGGAATATAAACTTTAAAATTGTGAATCACTATATTGTATACCTGTAACATATAAATTATACAGCAACTATACTTCAACAATAAAATTTTAATAAACAAGTGCTTTGAAAAATTAAATGCTATACTAACCCAGAGTTTGTATCATATGTATATTTCTCAATCTGTCATTTTTAAGCTTCTGTGATCTAGCCTTTCTCCAGTCAAAAAATGACATTCTTGTCAAGTCAGGCTCCTTATTGTCAGCCCAACCATTGAGCCTATTATATTAATAGCATGCTCATTTCTACCACTTTGCCTTCTGAAATTCCTGGTACAGTGCCTTCTAGTCATTGTCCCTCACTGCAAACCCTATCAGTTAAACATGGGATTATTTTTTTGTTTCTTTTCAGCCTCAGGCTTACATCCAATTGTTTTCTTTGGCTTCAGTAACATCCACTTTCACTGAAGCTTTGAATTCGTAAAATTAGAACTCTCGAAGACTGTTTCTTCTTTTTTGTGTTTAATGCCAATAAATGCATGGTAGTAGTAAGCTATGGCACTGTTACTCAAATAAAGACTTTTAATACACATGGCTTATGTATAAACAAAGAATAGTATACCTTTCAAGTGGTTTCTTTACAATCTCCATTCTTGTCTTCCATTAATGGCTCCACCAAGGGTGTAGTATTTTCCCTCAATGCTTAACACATAGTGGTGCTCAGTGTTTGTTTTGCATTAAATTTGTTCCTTGAGAGGAGCATCATAGGCTCATAAAAATGATACCTACAAAATTCTACTCTCTGATGTTTGAAAAAGTAAATAGTATTACTTTCTCAGTCTGAGAGAAAGCCTCACTTCAATTGATTTCAACCAGTATTGAATGTCTATGGAAAAACAGTGAATGATTATAAAGACCAATAAAGCAGAACCCCTGCCTTCATAATACTTATGAAATATCTCACCAATATCTATACTTAAATTCATCAAATATATTTGGAAATCTGAAACAATTTGCTTCAATCATCTTATTTCATATATGTAAACACTAACATTCAGAGAGGATGCTTGCTTGCTTTGTCCAAGATAATAAACTTTATTATTAATAGCAACAAAACCATCTATAGAACCCTTGTCCCCTATATCCAAGCTAGTGTTTTTCTCCAGTGCTATTACCTATTACTAGGTGCAGACATAAGACAGGCAAATATATATCTTTGAATAATTTTCCTGGATATTTTTAGGCTTAGGTAAAGACCTATCTTCAGGTTAAGTCTCAAGATATCATTTGTTAACTTAATTTGGATATTGTCAGCGCACTGGTGAATGAATCTAGATCTTGGGGCTAGTGCCGACCTGCTGGTGGGCAGAGCAGGGTCCTGGAGTCTAGTTGCAGGGCCCAGGTGTCTTGCTAATGGATGGGGCCCAGATCCAGTTCACTCCACGGCAGGATCTGGTCTGCTAGTGGGTGGGCTGGATCCACAGACTGTGGGACTGCAGCTTCCTTGTGGCTTGTGTCTGTCCATTGGTGGGTGGAGCTGGGGCCAAAGCTAGAGCAAACACACTGATGGCTAGGGCTGAGGAATCAAGAATTCTGGGGCTAGTGCTTGCCCACTGGAGGTAGAGTTAGGTCCCAGAGACTCATGCTAGAGGGCCCTGAAGGGTTTATAGAGGTTAAAAGTTGAGGGTTGTCTGTGTAAAGTTAAAAGTTGTCTGTGTAAACTGCGTGAATGTGTGTGAACTCACCTGCAATATTCTCTTTCCAAACTATGAAAAACGTATCTCAACAAGAGGAATATGCCTTCTCTGTTTAATAACTTTAAAAAAAAAGTCATTTAAAAAAATGCTTAAATATTAAAATGAAGAGAAAGAAGACGGTGGAGGAATAAGATGGGGAGATCACCTACCTCCCCACAAACACATCAAAGATATACAAGATATGGAACAACTCCTACAAAGCAACCTCTAGGTGACAGCAGAAGACCCCAGGTCTCCAGGGAGAAAGGTGAAGCTCCCTGAAATAAAGTAGGAGAGAGGATGAAGACATAAAAAGGGAAAAGACTGAGAACTTTCGGATGGGAGCTTGTGCCCCTAGGGAGGGATGCAGTCCTGAAACAAAAGGAGTTCCAGTGCGGTGCGCAGGGAAGCTCTCTCGCAGTCAGGCCCAAGGGGGAGCTGTGGCGTCTTGGAAAACTGGGCAAAGCAGGGACTGAGAGGGCAGAAAACAGAGAAAGCTGCACTCCTCAGCTGAGAACAGCTCGTGGACTCTGGCCCCCACCAGGCGGTGGGCTCAGGGAAACGAGAAGCCCATAGAAAGCCTGTGGCGCAGAGGGAGGGCCTGGGCAGCCAAGAGTGGGGAGGCACACGAACCTCTGCAGAGCACAGAATGCTCACGGTGTGTGGGGAGCAGAAAGCAGAACACAGAAGCCCCGTGGCAGGCTCGTGAGATGAATCACGTGTACACAAGGCCCATGATGCAGAGGGAGGGCCCAGGGAGCCAAGACAAATGCACACAAGCCCTGCAACACAGAGGGCAAGCTCAGGGGGCTGAGAGAAGCCCACACAAGTCTCCGCAACAGAGAGGGCATAGTCAGAGAGCCGAGAAAAGATCCACAAAAGCCCCTCTCTAGCAACTTTCAGCCAGAAGTGCAGGATGGACCAGGGAACAGAAGCAAGGGCAATGATGTCAGGGACAAGTAATGGGCTGGTGGCAGTGAAGATATGCTGAGAGCGCCACTTTGAAGTGGCTGTGGAAATAGATTTGTCTAACACTGCCAAAGCCAGAATGACTGCCCAAAGACACACTGACCCCATAGACACCCCAAAACCTACTACTGGACACTGCACTTCTCTTCAGAGAGATGCGATCCAGCTCCATCAACCAGAACACAGTCACAAGCTCTCCCAACTAGGAAAACATCAAAGGACATTAACCCAACCACATCAATGGGGGCAGATGCCACAATAAAAAAGAACTATGACCTTGAGAATTTCTTTTTCTTTTTTCTTATAAATCACACTGTTTATTCCCCTTACATATTTCTAACTTAATATTAGCCATTTGCAGTGCTGTGGTGTTTTTCTCTTTTTCTTGTTCAAAAATTAATTGTAAGGTATTCTTTATTTTTTTTGTTTCTTTTTCACACTTTTTTTTGGAGGGTGATTTTTCTGATTTTGCCTTTGATATATTCAACTGATTTTCTTATACTTCCTTATTGACTGTAGCTATTTCTGAATATATATAAATCTTTTTCACATATGTCTATTTGTCTTTGCTTTTCTATTTTTTCCTTTCTCTCTCTTTTTTTTTGCCCTCTATTCCACTCTCTCCTTTTCTCTTTCCCCTCCTTTCTCTTCTTTTTTTCTCTCTCTTTTCCCTTCACTCTTTCTTTTTTCACCAAGTAAGTTAAACTGCTGAGCTTTCCTTGCTATATTCCCCAGTCAGCAATCTGCTCAGGTTCAGTTTTCTAGTTTGAGTATTAGCTAGCTCTGTTTTTAATTGTTCAGTATCACTTTTCTTTTCCCTTGTACACCAAGTCAATCTCCTGTACTCTTTTCTTTAGAATACTTTGGTTATAACTGTGTTTGTGGAAGTGTGTATATGTCCCATTATTTCTGTAATTACTGGCTTTATCTGCTTGATCCCCTCCCACTAGATCATAGGCACAAGTCAGACGCCTAACAAGAAGTCAACACAAACCACTCAACCAAAATTTCCCTTAAAAGGGCAAAAACCAAAAGGAAGAAGGAATACTACCCTAAAACCTGGAAAAAGGAGACCTCAAGTAGACAAAGAAAAAACAAAGAAAAGAAAAGACAGAGAAATAGAGCACAAGTGAAAGAACAAGGTAGAAACTCACAGGGCCAAATAAATTAAGAGGCAATAAGCAATCTACCTGATAGAGAATTCAGAATAATGTTAGTAAAATGATATGAAGACTTGAAAATAGAATGGAAAAAGACAATTAATACAATTAATTAATTATCTTAATTAATTAAGACAATAAATACAATCACCAAAGGCATAGAACAAATAAAGGATGAGCAGAGATGAATAGCAAAATTACTAAAAGTAAAAATACTCTAGCAGGAACCAATAGCAGAATAACAGAAGTAGAGGGATGGATAAGTTAGCTAGAAGATAGAATGGTGGGCATACTGCTGAAGAGCAGAATAAAGGGAAAAGAATGAAAATAATTGAGGATAAATAACCTCAAAGACTTTTTGTGACGATATTAAACACACCAGCATTCAAGTTATAGGGGTTCTAGAGGAAAAAGAGAAAAAGAAAGGCACTGAGAAAATTTTTGAAGAAATTATAGTTGAAAACTTCCCCAACATGAAAAAGGAAATAGTTAAGTCCAAGAAGTGCAGAGAGTCCCTTACAGGATAAACCCAAGGAGAAAAAAATCGAGGCACATATTCATCAAGCTAAAAGAGATAAAGCACAAAGAAAGAATATTAAAAGCAGCAAGGGAAAAGCAGCAAGTAACATACAATGGGAAATCCATACAATTAACAGTGGATCTTTCGGCAGAAACTCTGCAGGCCAGAAGGGAATGGCAGGATATATTTATTTTTTTAATTATTTTAATTTTTCTCTATTTATTTTTATTACTTGGAGGCTAATTACTTTACAATATTGTAGTGGTTTTTGCCATACATTGACATGAATCAGCCATGGATTTACATGTATTCCCCATCCCGATCCCCCCTCCCACCTCCCTCCGCACCCCATCCCTCTGGGTCTTCCCAGTGCACCAGCCCCGAGCACTTGTCTCATGCATCCAACCTGGGCTGGTGATCTGTTTCACCTTTGATAATATACATGTTTTGATGCTGTTCTCTCTAAATATCCCACCCTTGCCTTCTCTCACAGAGTCCAAAAGTCTGTTCTGTATATCTGTGTCTCTTTTTCCATTTTGCATATAGGGTTATCGTTACCATCTTTCTAAATTCCATATATATGCATTAGTATACTGTATTGGTCTTTAACTTTCTGGCTTACTTCACTCTGTATAAATGGGCTCCAGTTTCATCCATCTCATTAGAACTGATTCAAATGAATTCTTTTTAATGACTGACTAATATTCCATGGTGTATATGTACCACAGTGTCCTTATCCATTCGTCTGCTGATGGACATCTAGGTTGCTTCCATGTCCTGGCTATTATAAACAGTGCTGCGATGAACATTGGGGTGTACATGTCTCTTTCTTTTTTTTTTTTTTTTTTTGTTACTCTTGTCTTTTTTTTTTTTTTTAATTTTTTTATTAGTTGGAGGCTAATTACTTCACAACATTTCAGTGGGTTTTGTCATACATTGATATGAATCAGCCATAGATTTACACTTATTCCCCATCCCGATCCATGTCTCTTTCAGATCTGGTTTCCTCAGTGTGTATGCCCAGGAGTGGGATTGCTGGGTCATATGGCAGTTCTACTTCCAGTTTTTAAAGAAATCTCCACACTGTTCTCCATAGCGGCTGTGCTAGTTTGCATTCCCACCAACAGTGTAAGAGGGTTCCCTTTTCTCTACACCCTCTCCAGCATTTATTGCTTGTAGGCTTTTGGATAGCAGCCATCCTGACTAGCGTGTAATGGTACCTCATTGTGGTTTTGATTTGCATTTCTCTGATAATGAGTGATGTTAGCATCTTTTCATGTGTTTGTTAGCCATCTGTATGTCTTCTTTGGAGAAATGTCTGTTTAATTCTTTAGCTCATTTTTTGATTGGGTCATTTATTTTTTTGGACTTGAGCTTCAAGTGTTGCTTGTATATTTTTGAGATGAATCCTTTGTCTGTTGCTTCGTTTGCTATTATTTTCTCCCAATCTGAGGGCTGTCTTTTCACCTTGCTTATAGTTTCCTTTGTTGTGCAAAAGCTTTTAAGTTTCATTAGGTCCCATTTGTTTATTTTTGCTTTTATTTCCAATATTCTGGGAGCTGGGTCATAGAGTATCCTGCTGTGACTTATGTCAGAGAGTGTTTTGCCTATGTTTTCCTCTAGGAGTTTTATAGTTTCTGGTCTTACATTTAGATCTTTAATCCATTTTGAAGAGTTTATTTTTGTGTGCGGTGTTAGAAAGTGTTCTAGTTTCATTCTTTTACAAGTGGTTGACCAGTTTGGCAGGATATATTTAAAGTACTGAAAGAAAAAAAATTCTACAGCCATGATTACTATACTCAGCAAATATCTCATTCAAAATTGATGGAGAACCAAAAGCTTCCGAGAGAAGCAAAAGTTGAGAGAATTTAGCACCACCAAACCAGCCTTACAACAAATAATGAATGGACTTACATAGCCAGTAAACACCAGAGAAAGGAAAGACCTACAATAACAAACCCAAAACAATCAAGAAAAGGCCAACAGAAACATATATATCAATAATTACCTTAAATGTAAACAGATTAAATGCATCAACCAAAAGACACAGACTGACTGAATGGATACAAAAATAAAACCCGTATATATGTTGCCTTCAAGAGACCCACTTCAGACCTAGAGACACATACAGACTGAAAGTAAAAGAATGAAAAAAAAAAATTCCCTGAGAATGACAACCTAAAGAGAGCTGGAGTGGTAATCCTTATTTCAGACAAAACAGACTTTAAAATAAAGACTATTATAAGAGACAAAAAAGGACACTACATAATTATCAAGGGATCAATCCAAGAAAAGATATAACAGTTGTAAATATTTGTGCACCCAACATAGGAGAACCTCAATTCATAAGGCAAACTAATAAGACTAAGAGGGGGGAATTGTCAGTAGCACAATAGTAGTATTATTGGACTTCCTTTGTGGCTCAGCTGGTAAAGAATCTGCCTGCAGTGCAGGAGACCTGGGCTCAATCCCTGGGTTGGAAAGATCCCCTGGAGAAGGGAAAGGCTACCCACTCCAGTATTCTGGCCTAGAAAATTCCATGGACTGTATGGTCCATGGGGTCACAAAGAGTAGGACACAACTGAGCCATTTTCATTTTCACTTTCTTTGGGCTTCCCTGGTGACTCAGAGGATAAAGCATCTGTCTGCAATGTGGAGACCTGGGTTTGATCCCTGGGTCAGGAAGATCCCCTGGAGAAGGAAATGACAGCCCACTCCAGTACTCTTGCCTAGAAAATTCCATGTACAGAGGAGCCTGGTAAGCTACTGTTAATGGGACTGAAAAGAGTCATACACGAATGAGAAAGTTCACTTCTTCTTCTCAATAATAGTAGGGAACTTTAACACCCCACTTACAGCAATGGACAGGTGATCAAAACAGAGAATCAATAAGGAAACACAAACCTTAAATGAAACATTAGATCAAATGGACCTTGTTGATATCTTCAGGACTTTCCACTGAAATGCAGAAGAAGACACTTTCTTCTCAAGTACATATGGGACATTTTCCAACATAGACCACATCTTGGGCCACAAATCTTACACCTTAGTAAATTTAAGAAAATTGAAATCATGTCAAGTATCTTCTCTGACCAAAATGCTATGAGACTAGATATCAACCACAGGGTAAAAACTGCAAAAACACAAAGTCATGGAGATTAAACAATATATTACTAAATAACGAAGAGGTTACAAATAAGGAGGGAAATCAAAAGATTCCTAGAAACAAATGACAACAAAAACATGATGACCCAAAACCTATGGGATTCAGCCAATGCAGTTCTAAGAGGGAAATTTATAACAATACAATCTTACTTCAAGAAACAAGAAAAACATCAATAGACAACCTAACTCTGCATCTAAAGCAGCTAGGAAAAGAAGAAAAAAAAATATTCCCAAGTCAGCAAAAGGAAATAAATCATAATGTTTAGAGTAGAAATAAGTGAAAAAGAGATGAAGGAAACTATAGCAAAGACTAATAAAACTGAAAGCTGGTTCTTGAAGAAGATAAACAAAACTGACAAACCACTATCCAGACTCATAAAATAAGGGGGGGGGGGGGAGAATCATATCAATGAAATTAGAAATGAAAACGGAGAGGTTACAACAGACAACACAGAAATACAAAGGATCATAAGAGAATATTATGAGCAACTATATGCTAGTAAAATGGACAACATAGAAGAAATGGACACATATTAATCAAGCTAACAGAGATTAAACACAAAGAATATTAAAAGTGGCAAGGGAAAAACAACAAGTAACATATAAGGAAAAATCCACATAATTAACAGTGGATCATTCAGGAGACACTCTGCAGGCAAGAGGGGAGTGGCAGGATATATTCAAAGTACTGAAAGAAAAAAATCTACAACCAAGATTAATTACTTAGCAAAGATCTCGTACAAGATTGATGGAGAAATCAAAAGCTTTCCAGACAAGCAAACTTAAGAGAATTTAGCACCACCAAACCAGCCTTACAACAAATACTAAGAGGACTTACATAGCCAGTAAACACAAGAGAAAGGAAAGACCTACAAAAACAAACCCCAAATAATTAAGAAAATGCCAATAGGAACATATATATCAATAATTACTTTAAATGTACATGGATTAAATGCACCAACCAAAAGATACAGACTGGCTGAATGTATACAGTAAAAAAACCCATATATATATACTGCCTGCAAGAGATCCACTTCAGACCTAGATACACATACCGACTGAAAGTAAAAGGATGGGAGAAGATTTTCCATGTGAATGGAAACCAAAAGAAAGCTGGAGTGGCATTCCTTATTTCAGAGAAAGAAAACTTCAAAATAAAGACTATTATAAGAGGCAAAGAAGGGCACTACATAATGATCAAGGGATCAATCCAAGAAAAGATATATCAATTGTGAATATGCATCCAACATATGAGCACCTCAGTATATAAGGCAAACACTAACAGGCATAAGAGGGAAAATCAACAGTAAGACAATGATAGTAGGGGATTTTAACACCCCACTTACACCAATGGACAGATCATCAAAACGGAGAATCAATAAGGAAACAGAAACTTTAAATGAAACATTAGACCAAATGGACCTAATTGATATTTTCGGGACTTTCCATCCAAATGCACAAAAACACACTTTCTTCTCAAGTGCACATGGAACATTCTCCAGGATAGGCCACATCTTGGGCCACAAATCAAGCCTCAGTAAATTTAATAAAGTTGAAACCATATCAAGTATTTTCTCTGATCACACCTGTATGAGACTAGATATCAACTACAGGGTAAAAACTGCAAAAAACATGAAGTCATGGAGATTAGACAGCACATTACTAAATAATGAAGAGGTTACTGAATAAATAAGAATGGAAATCAAAAGATTTCTAGAAACAAATGACAATGAAAACATAACAAGTGAAAACCTATGGGATTCAGCAAAAGCAGT